>NC_084654.1:5500833-6815000 GCF_019802595.1 Syngnathoides biaculeatus | reverse complement strand
GGTATAAAAAAGAAAAACAACAGTAAAAATCTCAATTCAACTGACATTTACAGCTTCGAAACTGTACAAAATAAAGTGCTGTCATGGACAACATCACACAGGATGTTAATCCTAATGCACAAGAGTTCAGTTTAGAAAACCAAAAGATTGTGCATTTGTTTCTTTTTTGGGTCAAAATTTATTCCAAAAGGACAATGCTCAACAGTGGAAAAGAAGAATACAAAAGAACATACCATAATTTCGATTGTATAATTCCAATAGTGGGGATTATACATTGGTGTAGGGGAAAATGGAAAAAAAATTATAAATGTATGTTACCATCTACAAGTCATACAAGCTGTACACTTTCATTCCAATATGCCACCGGGCACTGAGAGGTTATAAGAAAGGTGTACTCTTTCATTCTAATATGCCACCCAGAGTTGATGCAAAAGATGTTGTTTTAGCACCAATATGACAGGGTAGGTATGAGTGTGTGTGTGTTTATATATGAGAAAGAAAGAGAGAGAGGGAGAGAGCGCTCATAAATTCACATACACTTCCAGAATTTGTGAAATACTGTTCTCCTAAGTAGAACTGATGACTGAACAACAACTATAATTAATTTGTTTTTGACTATATTTAATACTAATGCTTTTCTGTAATGCTTGACAGTTTGATTTGAATCCCCTTAAAATAAAATTTAATGTTTCCTTCAAAGAATTGTACCCATCTTACAAATTTGGTGCAGGGAATAATCAAACATATGACCACAATTGTGTGTTTTCACATTTACTGAATAAAACCAGGGCCGTGAACTTAGAAAAAGAACAAGGAGATAAAAAAATAGTATTACCAAATGCAGTTAAAGTTATTAACTTCAGAACAATTCTTTGAAAAAAAAAACTAACAAAACACATACAATACTTCACAGTTTTGATTGTATGAGTAGAAGCAAAATTATGGATTGTAAAAATGCATTATACATAGCACAAGGGTTTTCCAGAATTTTGAGGTCAGGTTTGCAGGTGGGTATTTTATATAGGTGCACATTATACAGAAGAAATTATGGTACTGGAAGCTATGTGAGTAAAAATCTCAAGGCACAAGGACTCGAGGGCTACCATTAAAGTGTACTAGCAAAGTAGGACTGTTTTATTGATTTTAATCGTTAGCTCCTAGTACTGTTTAAATCTTGGAGGTTACCATGTATTCTTTCAAAACAAATCCATCCATATTTTACAGCTTTCCAAGTTTGAAGAAAACTCACTGAGTCCATCTTCATGCATGTACCAAAGTCTGCAAGCTTCAGGTGTCCATGTCTGTCGAGCAGCATGTTGTCTGGCTTGACATCACGGTGAATGAAGCCCATCGAGTGAATAGCATCTAGTGCCATAACCACCTCTGCGGTGTAAAACTTGGCCCATTTCTCTGGCACATCGTAAGTACTGGTGAGGTTAACCAGGTCACCTCCTGGCATGTACTCCATCACCATGTAGAGGTAGTGCTCATCTTGGAAGGCGCAGCACAACTGAACAAGAAAACAAGACAAGCTCCTTTATAGAAAATTTTACATCATACTGTATATCCTAAGAAAAATGGACATGAGTTTGTTTGACTGGTGGCTTAAATGTTATACCTGCACCACCCATGGACTGTTGGCAAAGGCCATGATGTCTCTTTCTTCCCAGAAGAAGGCAGAGTCTGAGCGTTTGATCATCTCAAACTTGCTAAGAAGCTTCATGGCGTAGACTTTTTGAGAGGCTTTATGCCTGACCTGAATTATGATGGAACACAGTATGTATGTCTAGTGTTGATGCCTTGCTAAACGGTGCTTCATCAGACAGTGTGAATTTGATCATTTTGATAATCTATATTTTCAAGTGACGTTACTAAATCAGGTCACATAACGTCAAGCATACTCACCAGTTGAACCTCACCAAAAGCTCCTCGACCAATCACTTTAACTCTATCAAAATCATCTGATGTCATCTGGAGGTCTCTGGCTTGTTTTATGACATTTTCATCTGAGAATAAAAGGTCATTATTAAGGTTAATACTTGTCAAAGAAACATGTAACTGTGTAAGGAATCATCTCAATCCTATGACACTTAAAATACTTACATCTATTTAAAAAAGTTTCAATATTTTTGTTCTTGCGAAGTGCAGGGTAGTCCAAATCTAAGACCACTGCATTTAAGGAGTCCTGGGGGGAAGAAAAACAAAACTGAGTTAGAAAAACAGAAAGGGTCCGACATTAACAGTCGCCTAGGGCCACTATGTCGGGGCACCACTTACATATAGACACTGGCCCACTTGAACCAGGACAAATTTCTACGTGACAGAAAATATTTGCCTGCAGTCAGTGTTGGTCTGTAATTCTTCTATCATCGAAACATACCATCTGTGGCAGAATGTTGTAATAATGCATGAGGAGAGACTGCTGAAAGATTCGAATGACTAGATACACACACTCCTATTTTGGGTTAGCCTCAAGACCAGCGGTCCCCAACCAGTACCGGGCTGTGAGGAATTTGTTATCAGAGATGGAATCACCAATTGATATAATTTTTGTTGTATTGTTATTCGCATGTCAGTGTCTATTTTGAAAATTGACCGGATCTTCTCCACCGCAACAACTGTGTGTCTCAATTGACAGGTCGAGACTCCACAGAACACTTCTGTTTCTGGTCTCAGCCGACTTGAATGCTTCAGTTTCCTGTCCCAGTGGACTGGGTAATGGCGGCAGAGCTCAAAGAATGAATCGTTTCATAAAGTAATTCAGTTCATTACATTTACTAAAAATATTTGTTCTTTTGAATGAAATGTTCAGGAATGAAACACCACGATTCCTTCCTAAAAATTGGGTTTACTGCACCAATTAACTCTCACGCAACAACTCTACTCTAATACAGATACAGTCGTAGGTTTCTGCTCGACACAGGCATAAATACATTTACCGAGTTACTCTCACTGAGGAGCAACAGAACTGCAGTCTGATCTGGCTACCTGCAACAACACCGCCCACTCCTGCATTTGTATACACACACACATCCCTTTTTAGAGATGGTTATCCACACAAGGTTTGCGGGAGTGCGAGAGCCAATCCCAGCAATATTTGGCCCATGAGAAAAATGCCTCTTTTAAATCGGTATGCGGTAGAAAGAAGGTTCGTTCACACTGCTCAAGATTATAACTCAACCTGTTTATAGTTTACAGCCTATAGAATGTTAATCTTCACTCTGTGTGTTTATTGACACCCCAACAGAAGTGCACCCTCTTTTTATATTTAAATACAAATGCAGGCACGCAAGAACGGGGAAGAAAACCCAGATAAACATTTCTGTTCACGTAACCAATAGCACTCACCAAAATTACATTAAAAATTTTAGAGCCAATCTATATGATCAGTATCGGCAGATCTCAGACATCGGCAATATTAAACGATGACAAGACCACACCTAATATTGCATATTGTGCACAACATCAAGATTTAGGAGAAAGACTTGTTGGAATGTCAGTATTAAGTGAACTAATAATAATTAAATAAATTTGTAATTTTTTTCTGCATTAATTTGTGCAATTCCAATGCCTTGATTTTACTTAGGCTAGTGAAGAGTGATTGCCATGAATGCAATAATTTTTAAATAGCGCTTAAATCGGGGTTCCCCGTTCCATCACGTTTTTTATGGACTACAAAGCCCCCATGCCTCCAGCAGCAACACCTCCAACACCATCATGGTGAATACAGGGAATCCCCATTCACTTTGCTGACCCACGACTGTGCACCAACTACAACCTCTTCATCAAGTTTGCAGACAACACGACTGTGGAGCGTCTCAACAACAACGATGAGACAAGCTACAGGAGTGAAATGAGCCCCCAGACAATGTGGTGCAAGGACAACAATCTCCACCTGAACTTGGAGAAGACTAAGTAGATCATAGTGGACTTCAAGAGAGGCCATACCCACCATCCCCAACTAACCATCAACGGTGCGAGAGTAGGGCAAGTGACGAGGACCAAATTCCTGGACCACTAACACCACAGCACTGGCTAAAACGGCTCAATTGTGGCTCTACTTCCTCTGTCCCCAATCATGATCTCCTTTTACAGAGGGATGATCGAGAGCATCTTGTGCAGAATCATCACTGTGTGGTACGGCGTCTACACCACCTCCTGCCGCAAAATCCTACAACACACTGTCAGAGTAGCTGAGAAGATCAGCGGTATTTCTCTCCTCTCCTTTTTGCATATTTACAACACCCGCCTTACCCACAAGGCCACTAGGATCGTAGGTGACCCCACTCACCCATCCCACTGCCTCTTCAAATTACTGCCATCAGAGAGAAGACTGCAGAGCCTTCTTGCCAAAACCAGCACGCTCAAAGATAGCTTTTTCTACCAGGCAGTCAGGATGCTCAATTCCTTCTCTGGTTTTCACTCATCATTATGATCCCTCCATGGCACCCACCACCATTGACTGTAGGCCAGAAATTAGGGTCATGCACAAACCACACTTGAAGCACAGTATTCACAGGACTGTGCTCATTACTGAACAGATTATTCTGCTCCACTTTCGAAAAAATGTCTTTAATTAACTACACTGTCCAAAATACTCAACCGTGTACATTACTTCTCATAATGTCAATAGCACAGATCTATGAGTACTGTATATAGGAATTACAGTTCTTGTTAAATTACCTAGATTCACCACATTGGTTATATTGTCTATAGCATTAGGCACAATGTACGTATTTTAGACAGATGAGATTTGTATTTTATTCATTTATTTTAACGTTTTAGTCAATTATAGCACTGCAGATCAGAGAAGAATGCTATTTCATATATGTCATATATGTATCACACATCTGACAAACTTACTTGACTTAATAATACAGTATAAAGATGCTAAATACGAAATAAACACTAAAACAACATATTGAATCAAGAACATATGGGACCGATACAGGTTCTGACAGGGTCAACACTCAAACTTTAACGTCAGGTTCAAAATTCACTAACAACAACAATTTTAATTAAGTCATCTTGAACTTTACCAGTCTTTTTGCTAATATGCCAACTGACACATTGAGATTCTTGTCTACACACTGGATGATTCAGTTTTCTATCAACAGCGGCCCACAATCACTGACATTCATCCAGTGAAAAATAAGAGCACTGTTGTGGTAAAGAGATGCTCATGGTATTTATTAAGCTCATCAGCAACTACACAAGGGTTAGGTGTCGATATTCACCAAAACAAAAGAGTGCTTCATATGTAGTATTTGCACAAAAATTTGGAATTCAAAATTCAATTTACAGCTTATAATGGACATTCTCATATGAAATGAAAAGCACTCAATAAAATGTTTTACTTTAGGAAAAAAGAATATCTAAGCAAACTATGGTTTTGTAATACTAACGCCAAATGAATAATGAGTAAACCTCTTCAGAATATTAATGTTGCATTGTCGTGTCCCAGTGTGTGCGTGTGTCAACGAGAGTGAGAAGACCAACTTAAATCCCAAATAAGGCATGCAGCAGGTTACACTAAATTTAGCAAACGTAACTTGTGAAAGCAAATCTTTAACTTCCGAATAAAAATTTGAAATGTATGTTTGCAGACAATTGCAGGAAACACCACCAGAAATCATGATTATTATTATTTTTTATATATACAATACAGTAAACCAACTGGTATTCGTGTTGGATGGAGACTGACCCTGCCACAAACAACATCAAAAAATGTGAGGAATCGATGCCCTCCCTAACATGTTTTATAATGGCCTACACTATAAATAAAAAGTTTTAGTATAGCGACAAAGACTCATTTTTTAAATATAAATATTTTGTTGTAATTTTTACTGTTTTTAGCCCATTTTAAATGTTTTCTGTTTTTAAATATTTTTAATCATGTAAAGCACATTGAGTTACCTTGTGATCGCTGAACAAATACATTTGCTTTGCTTTCACACCATGAATACAATGTATATCCTGTAAAAAAAAGTAATTGAAAAAAAATCTTTCATGAGGGAACATAAAAATAAACACGAGATTATGTGGTTGTGCAGTGTGCAAATCTTATAACCAGGGGTGTAGCTATGTTCAGAATTAATCACTAACTGTCAAACGGATGGTAAATGGGAATCTGCAGACACCTACCAACATTGAAGTGCCTATGATTAACCTTAAATTAAGTTAATATGTTTCAGTATTCTTTTCCTGACATTTAGTTGCATTTTCCAGATCTACGGAGAGCTTTGACAAGAGCAGAGGGATCTCATTGTTCCGAAGGTTTCAGTCATAAGAAGGTTAAAAAAGGATTTGTGGGTAATCAATATACCATGAGTAGAGAACGTCATCAAGTGGAGACAATAAGGGACAACAACCTCATTAACGAGAAAAGAACATCAATACGAAATTAATGACAAAAGGAGACAAAAGCTTGTCAGGGTTTCCAAGAGGCAGACGGCAACAATGGAGGAGGTGCAGTAATTTTTTGCTCGTAATGGCTTCAGTGCATGTGACAACAATTTCCCATCTTCTTCTTCTCTTCCAAAGAAAAACATCCAAGTTGTGCTATATTTTAACCAAAACACATTTGAAATGTCCCAAACGCTTGTGGGGAAATGGTCTGATTAAATGAACAAACTTTTTGGCCACAATTCCAAAAGGAATGATTGGAACAAACAAAAAACTGCTCATCACTAAAAAAACAATACCTTCATTGAAGCATTGTGGTGGAAGTATCATGCAATGGGGCTTCTTTTTTCCTCAGGTAGAAGAGGAGCTTTAGTCAGGGTGGATGAAGAATTCCAAATACCATATGCCAATATGTGTGCGAGTGATGTGAATCGTACTACATTTTGAGCCAGGAATGGTGTGTCCGTGGAGATGGCCACTCAGGCACCTTTAGTGAACTGTAATATATTCTCACAGTCAGAAAAACAGTTTCAATGGGTTCAGAAACACGTGTAGTCTAAAAATTTTAAACATTTCAGAAATTTATATTTTAGAGTTCCTGGTAAACTATGCTGTGCTTTTCACTCCCATTTCCTTTTGGCATTCCAGCTTGTATTGGACGTGCACATTACATTGGGATAAATGGTGTTACTTATTGTCACATAAGAAATGCACTTGGTTTTAACATTATACAACACAAATAATACATGTTAAATGCATATTTGTGTTAACATGTTCATAGGATGTGTCGTGTTCCCACCAGTTCTCTCCACTTTCACTGTAGTTTCTTTTAATATTTTTTTTTCAGTTTTATCTGTCTCTCTTCCTGCTATTTCAAATGTTTCTCACTCGGGTGCTGCCAGTCTGTGGCGAACGAGCACTTTTGTTTCAGCAGCTCAACAGCGCTTCCCCATTAAAGGACTAACCTCACACAAAGCTACTATTTAAGGGAAAAAAAATACACATGTAAGGGGCGGAGAATGGCACTCAGGGAGGAGGGGAGGGGGTGTGCACATACAAATACATGCACGAAGATCTCCCAAAAAGCCATCCAGGAAATGATACACCCCGCCCCGTGTTTGGCAGATAATTTCACGATGACATAAGGATGGTCGGTCCCTGTGTGCAACTCATTTCCTCTGCAGCTGCATCATTTGGCTGCTACTTAACGTCAGAGATCATCACCCCCTCGAACCCCCCCCAATAATGCATACCTATAATTGTACAGTTTTATGGTATACTTAAGACGTTTGACTGTTCAAGGTCAAAGTACAAAGATGTTATGGGATCAATTAAACAACATATTTTCAATGTTTATATGCTATATAATACATGCATGTCACTTCAAGTTATTTCTCAACTATAATTTAGCTAAAAATTTGGTTTTTATTACGCATAGTGAGAACTCCCTGCACTTAAGCAGAGCTCAAAACTTCTACAACTGTATCCACTCCAAGGGCTACCGGAAGTGACGTTGAAATTGAGAAATACAGCGCTCTACACTATGCAATGACAGGCAATGCACTGAAACGTGAAGAGGAAAAGAATTTCAAGATACAAAAGCATCTACATAAACTACAAATTGTCAAACTGGTCGCTTGAGCCGATCAGGAGGTCGGAACCTGACAGTGACGGCGATGAGCAGCTATACAACAGCAAAAGAAAGTGGCAACTAGTTTGATGCAATGATATGTCAGAAGCATTTTTTTATACAGTCATGGTTAGAAATAAAGGCACCAGAGGTGTGCCAATAATTTTTAGCGTGACTATACATGTTACAGATGTTTCAGTGTTACGACAAGGTTTTACATAGTAGACAGTACTCCTGTATATATATAGTGTGCCACTCTCTCGAGTGACTATAAAATGGCACACAGAAAGTGTCTGCCGTGTCTGTTGGCTTATCATATATGCAAAAGTAAAAACAACTACTCAAAATTAGTGTTTAGGTCTTTTTATAAATACTGCCCAGTGCATAATAACCATAACAGAGTCGTAGGTATATACAAGGAAATCCTCATCTCTTGTTTGCACCGCTTTGCCGCAGCATCGTGGAGGCTACAAGATTTTGTTTTCTTGCTGGGGGATGAGGTACTGGTGGGTGAAGGTAAAATAGCTGCCACCGCAGCTGGTTTCAGCCTCTGCCTAAATATACCTACAGTATGTACAGTAGTGTTCAAAATAATAGCAGTCCAATGTGACCAAGCAGATTAATCCAGGTTTTCAGTCTATTTTCTATTGCTACATGTCAAACAAGTTACCAATAGGTGTATTAGATTCTCATAAAACCAACAAGATCCAGCATTCATGATATACACTCTTAAGGCTGTGGAATTAAGCTATTTGTTGAAAGGGGGTGTTCAAAAAATAGCAGTCTACCATTGACTTTACAAACTCAAAACTAACTTTGTACAAACTTTTTGGGTTCTACGATTTATCAATCCTTTGAACCACTAAACTAATGTTTTTTTTTTTTTTTTATAACTGCTTCAGAGCTATGACATGGAGTCAACCAAATTGTAGCACATTTCAGCTGTCATTCCTTAACAACATTCCACAATTTATTTACATTTACATTTCAGAAACAGCGTTTTTTTATGTCAACCCACAAATTCTCAATTGGATTGCTGTTGTAGACTTTGCATGTTTACTAGTGTGTTTAGTATCATTGTCTTGTTGAAACACCCATTTCAAGGGCATGTCCTCTTCAGCATAAGGCATCATGCCCTCCTCAAGTATTTTTACATATGCAAACCGATCCATGTCCACCATGATCCCTGGTATTCGAAAAATAGGCCTAACACCATAGTAGGAGAAACATTCCTATATCATTATGCTTGCACCACCATAGTTCACTGTCTTCCCTGCATCTCACAAAATGTCTGCGGTCCCTGAACCCAAAAAGAACACTTTTACTCTCATCAGTCCACAAAATGTGCCTTCATTTCTTTTTAGATTAGTTGATGTGTTCTTTGACAAATTGTAGCCTCTTTTGTGACTGCCTTTTTTATTTTTTATTTATTTATTTATTTATTTATTTTAAAACAGAGGGACTTTGCAGGGGATCCTTATAAATGCACACAGACATCTTCTCACTGTCACAGTACTTACAGGTAACTCCAGACTGTCTTTGATAATCCTGGACCTGATCATTGGCTGAGCCTTTGCCAATCTGGTTATTTTGTGATTTATTTTGATGGTTTTCTTCCGTTTTCTACCACATGTCTCTGGTTTTGCACTCCATTTTAAGGCATTAGAGATCATTGTCCCTGAAGAGCCTATGATTTTTTTGCACCTCTTTATAATGTTACCCCTCTACAATCAAACTTATAATCAAAGTATGCTGTTGTTTTGAACAATGTGTCAAATGATCAATTTTCCTTATGGTTTCAAGGAAAAATGCATATTCAACAGGTGCTGGCTTCATTCATAAATGGGGCCCACCTGATTCACACCCTTTTTTTCCAAAAATGATGACCTCACTCATTGAATGCCACACTGCTATTTTTTAACACACCCCTCTTAACAAATTGCCCAATTGCACAGCCTTAAGAGTGTGTATATAACGAATGCTGCATCGGAGAACCTACTGCACCTACTGATAACTTGTTTGAAATGTAGCAATATAACATTAGCTGTGACTTTTTTCACATGCTTTCAACCCTGCGGCTTATGCGGTGATGTGTGGAATTTGTGCATTACTTCCAACAGCCGCAAGGGGGCACTCGAGCGGAAAAGATATAAGTGAGACAAATGGAATATATGTGCTGAGGAAGCGATTTTTACCGGTATGTTGTTTTTTTTTTTAACCGGCCCTGTTAGTGCTCCGCTGGCGTTAGCGCTGTGCTAGCGAGTTGCTGCTGTGTTACTGCTGTGTCTCGGTGATTTTTACCGGCATGTTTTTTTTAGCGGCCCTGTTTGTGCCGCGCCAGCATTCGCGCTGTTTCTGCTGTCTTACTGCCACATCTCAATGATTTTTTTTTAAACCGTCTCTGTTAGTGCTGTGCTACCGTGTTGTTACTGTGTAGCTGCCACAGCTGTTTTTATTTTTACGGGTGTGTTTTTTTTTAACCAGTGCTGTTTGTGTTATCGTGTTGTTGCTATGTTAAAATATGTTAAGGTATTTGGACTTTGAAAACTCTATGTGTACCGGCTTTCTTTGTAAATATCTCGTGTTTCAATGTGGGCACTTGCGGTTTGTACAGAGGTGCAAATGTACTGGGTGAGGTTTATAATCCGGTGCACTCTGTAGGCCGGAAATTAGGGTACTCTGGTTAGTCACATTGGACTGCTATTTTTAACACTACGGTATGAATTACTTCATGTTAAGTCTTTCTCAAAACACTCACACACTTTAAATTTATCAGCACAGTTTGGACCGATTGCTTGGCACGCATAGCTGACCACGTTTTATCCTTTGTCGATTTACTTTCCCTATCCAGTCATATTCCTTTTTCACTTGGGAAACCAAAAGAACTCTTGCTGTTGCCTGAACCATGTGGAACCGAATTCAACAAAATAGACCATCATGAAATCGCAAAATCATACAGTAACAAATATTCAAAAACGGGAAAAACAGCACACAAAGACAAATGAACAGGGTGTTTGGCTAGTCTTATGTCATAGCACCGGATCGAACTGAAGACCGGAAGGTACAATATGCAAAAACCACAAGCTGCATTCTGCATCATATTTATCAAGTGCTGTATGTTGGCATATATGATTTGTAAAAGGGTTGTAGAGTTAATTTTTTTAACATCATTGTTCTCTGACCTTTAAACAAGATCTTTATAAATTTACTTGTTTTGTCACATCAGGAAATAGAAAAAAAAACCAATGTGAAAAGCTAAAGATTCGCCGTTCTACTTGAAGGTTTAGACAAGGATGGTTTTAGTGACATGTCAGATGATTAGTGGGGAAAGGGTTAGTTTACAGTTTCTGTACAAGTGATGCTACTATTACCGACACAGAACCAAATATACAGTAATCTCCTTTATCACTGCCTTTCCTAATGCATTAGAAGCATACCAAGAGAGAGGATATTCATTCACTTGTAACTTTCAGACAAAACTCAGAGAATTGCTTGGGCAATCGTGTACATTTGTTCCAGGTTTGCACATTCAGATGCAGTAATTATATCTGTGACATCAATGCCAGACAGGGATAGCAATTACTGCTTTTAAATCAAAGAGATGTGGGCAGTAAATCTGGGGTGTAGACTTCACACATTGTTGTGTCTCCACCTCTGTACGCATCAGATATGGTAAGTCAGAAGCTGACAAATTTGCAAATCAACATTACACATACGACAGCAACCTTGGAAGAAGTGGGCTTTGATTGATTTTACAGGAAAGTTATTTTATGACTAGAATTACAAAAATTTAAAAACGTTTGTGGTTTTATGGTGAAATTTTGGGAGTCAGTTGATAATCATGCAACACGGTGACAAAATGGGACTTATGGTTTCATACTTTGACTAGATATTTCTTGTAAGACTTCCACTTTCACTTTTTTGTTGATCATTTATTCATCTACTACTTATGCTCACTAGGGTCGCAGGCACCCTGGCGCCTATCCCAGCTATCTTCAGGCGAGAACTGGTTGCCCATTTCTTTTTCTTTTTTTTAACTGTCAGTAGGGGCCAAATACCTTTTCATACAATGTTTCTTATTTACAAAATCACATTTAACTACAGCGGCACAGTGGAACAGATGTTGGCCTTACAGTCCAGGGTTAAAATCCCGGCGCCCTTGTGTGGAGATTACGTTTTCCCCATGCCTGCATGGATTATCTCCGGGCACTCCGATTTCCTCCCACATCCCAAGAACATGCAATAATTGGCAACTCTAAATTGCACCAAGGTCTGATTGTGAGTGCGGCTCTTGTCAATCTCCATGTGCCCTGCGATTGGCTGGTAACCAGTTCAAGGTGTACCCTGCCTCCTGCCCAATGATAGCTGGGATAGGCTCCAGCAAGCCTGTGGCCCTCGTGAGGACAACAGTCTCAGAAAATGGATGTACGGATGATGGATATATGGACATTTAATTATTGGATTGTGCTGTTTCAATTACTAAACACTACCACTAATTACTGTATTTTAATATTGGAAAATAGGATAAGAAATGAGGTTGAGTAGCAATTTTATCAGAAGCAATTAATGGACCCTCATTGGAAAAGAATATAATTAATACAATTTTGGACATGAAGTTTGAGAGATAAAAAAATTAAAGAATCTTTTTTTTTTTTTTTTTTTTTTTAATGACCTCCTTCAAGTACTTGTTTCAGTAGAAACAAATTAAAACTAGCACCGAGGCAGCTGATGTTACATGAACTTGATGCACTTCCTTGAATGGGCCATAGACAAAATATAGACAACTCAATGTCAAGTAGCACTAAATTCCAGATCCATGTATCTATTTTCTATCCTGCTTTTCCTCACCATTGTATGTTGAGAATGATGGACCCCAAGCATCAATAAAACAAAAATTCTCTCTCAAACTGAATGTTGTCAGATATAATGGAAAAGTAACTTTTACAGATTTCCCACTTCAGGCAAGAAAGAAAGAAAGAAAAGTGACTGGCTGCCCACTACCATGAAAAATAGAAAATACAGTGCTGCAATGTTTGAAATCACTACATTTACCAAACGAAACAATTCCGATAGTTAACGCTAAAAGATCACTCTGACCTTATATGCAAATCTACTTTGCCAGTTGTCACGTTGAGTACAACCGAATTAACATGTATTGTCATCTGTATTAGAGACACAAGTGGTTCCATTGTCTCTGCAGCAAAAGAAAGGAAATTAATTTTAAATGCTTCTTTATAAGACATTTTCCCTCCAAATTAAACCATCATTCAATTCTATCTATCATAGATGGGGCCATACAAAGGGAGTACAGACATTACCCTATGAAGGAATGTGTCAGCTGGGACTAGTTAAGGCAATGATAAAGCTGTAAATAGATCCCATTTTTATTTTAAATCTAAATAGTCACATTTACCAATGTACACTGATATAAGGCTATCCTCCCTGATGCTTTCAATGTCACTGAAAAAATGAAGAACCTTGAATTTCCTGCCTTTAGTAATATCACAGAAAATGTCAACAAGTTTGTCAACTAAGTTGAACAAGTATACATTAATATTAATCAATTTACAAGTGTCTGGGGAAAAGCAAAGCTGATTGGACTTCAATCCAGAAAATGTTTTCAGATTTGCTGCAGATAACATCTGGTCTTTATCTTTTAAAACGTGGCACCCTTTCTCCAGGTTCTGCGCCAGTTTGACGCTATTCTCTTCTTGGTTAAATAATAGAATCTAGACGGCTAAAATCAACAACTTGTGAATCTTATTTTACACGCAGCCAATTGATTCTGGATGGTTGCCTAGCAACTACTGCAAATGCAGAGTACCAAAGTGTTTAGTGAATGTTTCATTTCATACGCAGATACTCTAATATTCACAGTCGAATTGACATTATGCAGTCATTCACATTTGACGAGCGCGAAGGCGCTCATCACGAAAAATCACACACGTAAAATTTGTTACGAGTAGAAAAAATAGATATTGAAAGACGTCGCTTATTTAGTGTAGTCTTGACATTAATTTACGTGTTTATTTATTTCAAAAACATTGTTAAAAGTTTTAGGAGCAAGCCTGTTCATAAACAATCAGTATTCACCCGGTAACTGTAATGTAAGTTAACCGTTCTGAGCATGTTCGGAAGTTATGCCAAAAGCGCATGTTCAGAGCTTCTTCACGTACGGCGAACGCATTGACGTTGAAAGTCATCAGCATCATAAGCCTCGCCAAAGGAAATTTAGTTACACTGAAGACATTTCTGGGATATAACACAGGTAATGTTTCAGTATCTATAATAAGTATGAGATTGTGATTTACTTTGACTTGATCTAAGTTCTCCCGTTAGATTAGTCTGTCCATATATCTGAATGAGAACGGTCATTTTTCCAGTGGTACGCGTTATCTTGAAGTTGAAAACATTTCCCCTCTACATGCTTTAGTAAGATATAGATCATCTACTGCTAGCTTTCATCAATGGATTGACAATAGATAACGCCATAAATTACGCTAGATAATAATACATCACAACTGCCGCCAGGAATGTTTGTTACAATGCATCGCTAGCTTGTTGCCACTAACGCCGATTATGTTGAACTAAACTCTCACCATTTTCACAACATTGCGGGTATAGACCGTTCATGTTTATTCCTTGACAGGCCAGTGCATTTAACTTGTCTTCAGATTGTTAGATCAAGAATTTTTATTGATGAAAATTTGTAAATACCATTTTCTATCATGTTCTACTAATATCAGTTGAAATTGGAAATTATCATTTCTGAGTTTGAAATTTTTGTTTTCTATTTTAGTTATGTATTTGTTTATTTTCTTTTCAATTTACACTTATGTGATATTAATCCAGTAAATTATTTTAAGGTCTTGAGATTCCATCCCTTATCACACCCGCAACTGTATCTGCGAGCATGACTGACCACACCCATACATTTTTCAAATGTGAGTGACTGCATTGCTATTATTTACTTTTACTGTTATTATTATTGGCTCAGCTGGAAAGTGTTTGCCTCACAGTTCTGAGGTCCTAGGTTTAATCACGTACACGCCTGTGTGGAGTTTGCATTTTCTCCCCGTGCCTGCATGGGTTTTCTCCGGGCACTCTGGTTTCCTCCCACATCCCAAAAACATGCAACATTAATTGAACACTCTAAATTGCTCTGAGGTGTGATTGTGAGTGTAACTGTCTGCCTCCATGTGCCCTGTGATTGGATGGCAACCAGTTCAAGGTGTACCCCGCCTCCTGCCTGTTGACAGCTGGCATAGGCTCCAGCCCTCCCTGTGTCCCATGTGAGGATAAGCAGCTAGGAAAATAGATGGATGGATGTTATTATTATTATTATTTGTTGCATAGTTTCCCAACTTTGATGTTTAAGATGATCAAAGAAATGTACAGTAGTGTTCAAAATAATAGCAGTGCAATGTGACTAACAACATTAATCCACATTTTCAGTATATTTTTTATTGCTACATGTGAAAAAAGTTACCAGTGGGGGCAGTAGATTCTCAGAAAACCAACGCACACACTCTGTAGGGTGTGCAATACATGAAAAACAAAATATCGACTAATACCGGTCAGACCAGTGTAAAGTCTATCCATTATAATACCAAGAAACCACAGTGACAACCTAAAAACTCCACTGTGACAGTAAAACTGTTCTGGCATAAAAGCAATATAGATCCCCAATCTGCTTGATTTAACGGCTGAATAGGATTTAAAAACTACACATTTGCTTGGGTTACCTCCATCCATCAATCCATTATCCGAGTCACTTATCCTTACAAGGGTTGCATGAGTGCTGGAGCCAATCCCAGCTGTCAAAGGGGAGGAGACCTGCTAGATCCTGAACTGGTTGCCAGCCAATCACAGACTTGGGATTTACATTTGTTTGATGATCTTCCACACTAAAGTGGGGATGCTATTAAAAAAAAAAATTGTCAACAGGGCAAATACTGTTTCATGGCACTGGATTTACTACTCTTTGGCAGATGAATCATTTAAACTCGCCCATGTTACAACTCTTTCAAGTTAAGTGTCACAGACGGGGCGACATGGAACTCTTGGTTAATGCAGCCCTATCTACTTATGCGGTCGATAAGATGAATATGCCAAATGAAACAAAAACAAGAAGGAGGCCCTGATAAGCAAATGAATGTCACTGTTTTGATTGAATTCCAGACATTTTAAAAATAGTTGTCAAGATAAATTGTGGGGTGAGCACAGTGAGGGAGGCTGGGGGTGGTTGGCATGGCCAATAAACTCTCCAGAACAGACAACAGCAGGAATCCAGCAGAGGGTCTCAGTAGCACTGTAAATGTGCCCACAGGGAATAGCAGGAGTAGCTATTACTTTGGATTTGAATGATTTCTGTCCCATGCTCCTGTGCCCTGTGCATTTTTGGCACCAAGGATTTATATAATGAACTGAGGAATGTGCTGGAAAAATATAGCAAAGGGAGAAACTTGATGCCTATAACAGCAAACATTTAACTGGAGCAATTTTTCATGATCTTAAGTGAGGACATCACTCCAACTAACATTGTTAAAAGTGGAGTTTGAAATCCCTTATAAAGTATGTTGTGACAAACTTATCTAAAAGAATCCTAAATTTCGATCAAAATCTTTTCTGGGACTCAGGTTGATAATTTTTTTTGGTTTGTTTTTTATTTAGAAATTTTCATCAAAAGAGAATTAATCAATTTCAGAATCAATCTGTTACATCAACTGTTAAAAGTAATCACTCAATTTTGTATTTGTAACATACAAGAGAGTAGAGCATCTGGCAGCAACAGATCTCAACAACAAATCTCCCATAACACAAATTTTGCAGATCCGATCAACAACGTCACAAGTTATTATATTCAAGTCTATTAGCATAAAATACTAATTATCAGCTAATACCGTTCAAGCCATTCAGATTGGTGTAAAGTCTAGGCCAGGGGTGCCCAGACTTTTTTACCCCAAGATCTACTTTTCAAGCAGCCAGCTTCTAGCTAGCTACCGACCGGGGGAGGGGTGGGTGATGATGCTCCCAATGTTATGTTATTAATGTTATGTGATATCTTATACTATATATAAATATACACATATATTTAAAATACAGAATTAGCTTTTTGTGCACTGGATTGTCTGTGCTTTCATCAGGCTGTGCCAAGGTGGAATTTTAAAATTACACACCATGTGATCCTGCACTTTCTACTTTAGCTTCAGACCAGACATTTCCCTCTTGAAAATTGAAAATCTCGTCCAGTTTAACCACTTTTTCTTCGATTATTCAAATACTCCAACAGTCATTGCATGTTAAAACAACAGCATTTCTTTTTTAACTTTCTCCATTAATATGGAATGTAAACATAAGCAGAATGTCTAGCTCATCTTTGCTCTACGTTGCCCAGACTATTGTGAACTAAAGCGGCAGTGGTGTAAGTTGTCATTATTAAACACATTGATGGGCTGCGTAAGTACTATTAACACAATAACAATTTGTAATTATGAGTGTATGTCTTTAAGAGCAGGTTTGGGGGGCGGGTGTAAGGTAAACTAGGAAAAAGAAATTGTGTCGGAATAGCGGTCGTCGTTTGAGAAAGTTCCGTGTGCTGCCTGATAGAAACCAGCTGGCTTCTTCTTTTCATTTTTTTACAGTACGTATCTGAATTGTTCCATTGGACGTAATAATCAGTCATTCTCCACACATTGAATCACATTGCAAAATCCCCCAAAGTGAATAAATAGCTGTATGTTATACTTTTAATTTGCTTTGGATTTTTTTTTTTTTTTTTGGCGTGCAACGCAGAATATCTGCGAAGAGACTGCATCAGCGGTGCACACTTACACACACGCGCAGTTTGGAGGGAACATTGGCTTTTTTTTTTTTTAGGCACGCCGTCCCGCGATCGATGCATTGAGCACCCCTGGTCTAGGCTTTACATGATCTGAAATTTTGGGACCAGCGAGTTTTTAAAAAATGATAACCGATCACTAATTCGATAAAAAGATGGAACAATGAGTGACTTGTTGAGTTACTGTATATACTTGTGTACTTTACTGATTCAAAAAATGAATAAATATTCAATAAATAATGGATATTCTTCCATCTATTTATGCCAGTGAGGTATAGTGACAGACAGAACATATTAATGGTCTTCTAATAGCTGTCAGTAAGTACATACAGCAATTAATGTATCTACCTTTTGTGACATTTGTGTTTGTTTGTGTGCTGTAAGATTTTTTTAATTGTAAAGTATGAGACTTGCCCCACAAACAGGTCAAATCATGTGTTGAAAAGAACGGCCGCATGTTAGCCGTATCAGATTAAAAGTACGTAAACATACGTCAAGCAACCCTTACACCAATGTCCTTCACTGTCCTGAGCACTGGTGACCAGCAGCTCATTGTTTTCCCCATTTTCTTCTTATAATACAATCAGCGCAATCCAAAACAACCAACAAAACAGCCAAATTTCAGCATGGCAAAAAATACAAGAGGTGAAAGATGAAATAATTAATTTGTGATTCTTACCACCTGTGATTACTTTTGAAGTGTGAAAAAATAGCATTGCCTCCTTTAAAAGATAAACCTTCGCATTGTAAGTTTAACACAAATAATCATATAATTATAACAAATATGTATAACAAGTTTGCCATCACTGGTGGCCCTCCTGCCATCGTCTCACAACAAAGACAAGCCTCCAGTATTATTTTAGACTATTTCATTGTATCTTACATTATTTATTTTTACTTACACATTTTTTTGTCTAGCTTTGACTAGCAAAAAAATGTAAACATTATTAGCTGTTAGCTGATTATACTATATGTTGAATTGTTTTGTTTGCTGCTGAGCTGACTGCATACGAGCTTGTGAAAATGAATGCAAAGTGTACATTCATGAGACCATAAACCTGTGCATACAGCATATACATGTGTTTGTGCAAGACAAAAATGATTGTGTGTGGGAGGTTGTCTCACCAGAAGGTTGATAAAGCTGAAGCTAGATGGAGAGCGTTATGTGTGGGAGCCTCCTGTTCTCTGCTCTGCTTATTCTCGCCCTCATCCTAAACTAAAAATAACTAAAACGAAGGTGGAAAACTCTTTAACAAGTAATTTGCAAATCCAACGACAACAAAAACTGCAGATATGTGGTTTGTGGTGGTCAAATATTTGCAAAACATATTGCATGCATAACTGACCAGTTCTTATTCTGCCACTTTGATAATTGCACTTTATTTATGATCCAACCTAAAGGTCCCAAGCCATTAAAATCATTTTTTTCCCCTACTACTTTATGCATCATATACCTGTAGGTAAAAAAAAAAAAAAAAGTCTGTGATATGCCTTGTCGATTGAATGCAAAAAGCAATGGCATTAGGCCTGCGAAATAACCGGATCAGATTTCTGTATGTTTGTCACGTACATAGATAAGTACTAATTGTTCAAGTATTGGACAGCACGGTGGATCAACTCAAAAGCGTTGGCCTCACAGTTCCGAGGTCCCAGGTTCGATCCCGGATCCGCCCGTATGAAGTTTGCATGTTCTTCCCGTGCCTGCGTGGGTTTTCTCAGAGCACTCCGGTTTCCTCCCAGACCCCAAAAACATGCAACATTAATTAGACACTCAAAAATTGCCCCTCAGTGTGATTGCAAATGCGGCTGTTTTTCTCTATGTGCCCTGCGATTAGCTGGCATCCAATTCAGGGTGTACCCTGCCTCCTTCCCATTGAGAGCTGGAATAGGCTCCAGCACTCCCAGGACCCTTGTGAAGATAAGCAGCTAAGAAAATGGATGAATGAATGTATGTATGTATGGATGGATGGATGTTCAAGTATAAACACACTTCGTGTTTGGGAACCACCCACTCAATTCAGCTGAACGATAACTAGCATTTCCAGGTTTTAGTTTTGAGTCTCAGCTGCCGCCAAATCATACAAATATAGTCTTTAAAATAGACAGAAGTTTTGTTTTACAGGTATAATCTCACTGTGAATGAAACCGCAAAATTTGCAGTCATTGTCGCCAGAATGTGCACAAGCAATGATTGTCAAGCTAAAGTTCAATTCATGTAAAAAGGAGCGGATGACAATCCTAACTTCAAGATATCCCGCTCTCTCTTAATGTTCACCCATGTCGCATTTCAGCTCATGTTCCCCATTAGTGCTCCAACAATCTAAAGCTTGGTAATTTCCGCTACGCAATGATGGTAACACACCAAACATCGAAGGATCCAAACGCAACGTCGCTTTGACCCCTTTGGTTGCACCAGACGTCATGATATTGGCAGGGCCCATTCGAAGCACAGCTGTTTGCCTAATTCAAATTAAGAATAACAGTGACCTAATCAGAGAAAAGCTTATTTTCAGATCAAATAATGACAAATTCGTCCATCCCTATTGGCAGGTTTAAAATATCAAAAAAAAAGCTTGAAAAAAAATCGTGGCCATTTCCCATGCAAACTGTCTTACAAACCCATTGACAGGAAATCATATATTGTGATAAAAATACAGTGTGAAGGCATGGGATCTTTAACTTTTAGCTTGGTTTAAAACTTACCTGGTTATGTTGTTCTCGAGAAGACAATGAGATACAGGGCAGGTGCGTACAAAAACAGGAAGGGTTATCGTATTGAAACACACTTTTGAAATACATTTCCTCAAATGGATATGTTTGCAATCACCCCATCTTGTGTGTCATAGAGGTAAGAGAACACAGGTGATAGGTGAAGCGTGAAGGTTTTTTTCTATCGTTAATTTATCCGATTGCTCTACGGGTGGTGGAGACGTCATTGGAAACCTATCCATTAAATTTAAATATATAGTTAATAAAAGGGTTTCATAAGATCAATAATTATCGGCCCGATAGATTTTTTTTTTTTAACGTTAAGCAAATCGGTCCAATATGAAAAAAAAAAAAAACTGGACCAATAACAAGAGTTGTATCCGTTGTCGCCGTGCTGTTCACCACTCGGCAATGGCCAACACCCAAGCTGCTAGTGTTACATTTCCTTGTGAAAGATTCGGAGGATATTACGACCAAAGTTCTTCGTCAAGCTCCACAGTAAATTAGCATATGATCACAAGCACTTGGTGAAATTACAATCTTTCAGTGAGTTTTAGTTTGGAACTACAACACTCACAGTAAGACCCAGCGGCCTACAAAGCAGGAACTTGCTTAGCAGCCTAAGTTGACAAAGGATGCTGACTCACTCAGTGGACTATAACTTATGTCATCTAAAAAAGCAATTAACATCAAAATGCACAACGGCCTTCCTTTGCACTGGCCCCTTCCTAGCACGAGCATGTATCCAATAATAATTCGTGTGACAACACCGGCTTGCTCAGCACCAAGACTCCCACACCTCCTTCCCCCAGCCAGAAATTCAACTGTCTAAATAAACATTAACATTTATGAAATTTTTGTGCTTTAGTGAACAGCAATGTTCGACGCTGCATTCCACCCCATATCCGGAACAATAGGTGTCAAAACTGTAACAATTCAGCATTCAGTGATGTTCCTAACAAAATAGGGACATTCATTATCAATTGCATGTAACTGTATGTGTTACTACAGCATTATAGCTGAATATTTGTTATTCGAGGGTCAATTCTAATTTTAGCTACCCTAAACGCCAACTGGGCTTCAAGCAGACTGATGGAGGGCACCAGAACATATGAAACTTGTTTGCACAAGTATGTTCAGTGTGTGTTTAAAACTCACGAACTAGTATATACAACTCGCACAATGGCACAATCGTTTTTCTTCAATTATTGTGATTTTTATTGTCATGGACAGCCTGAATATAACTGTTTTGTGTTTTTAAATTTTGTTCATTTATTTAAGTCCAGTGGATTTTTCTCTCCCTTAAATTACAAATGAGAATCGAAAAGGGAAACAAAGAATTCAATCATTAAGCAGTATTGAAAATGGAATTGGAATGTTGATCCTTTTCCACCCCTCTTCAAGACAGAATGTATCAACAATATATTCCACAGAATACATTGAACTCTTGATCATTTAATTGACTAATCAAATATGATGCCTGTTCCTAGTAAATATACACAACATTGGTAGCTGTGCTGTACATTGTCAATAAGTAAAGTTGCGAAATAACAACATGGTACCTTTGTTTGTCCCTCTCAGTGTTCAGTGGCTCTAAGGGAAATCGAAAACCCAGCTCAACATTTGCAGTTGTGTCAAAGGCATGAGTCAGATGGAGTGTGACATTTTCAAGCCATTAAGGACTCACACATTTGACAGACTTTGGATCTTCTTCACTGAAGTGGAGCAACAAACCAAAAAAAGGCCACAAAGAGAACCAGCAGTCTCCCCAGAGGAGGTACTGAAGAGACAGACTGGTTTGTTTTGCAAAAAAAAAAAAAAAAAAAAGGGGGGGGGGGAATTGACCTGGGCCACCATCCCGACTGCCTTATAAGGCAGTGTTTCTTCTCAGCTAGCACACTGATACCGGTACTGCTGTTGCTCGTTTAAGAACAAGTCAACTACACTTAGGAGACAGAGTGCACACTCTGGTTTTAGTATCAGGTTGAGGTGAGACTATGTACACTTCCTTGAGGATTCATAAATTCAAATGAATTGATATGGAACATGAAAAGGGGCACAGAAGTCAGACAAAAAGGGAACAGGAAATGAAACAGAAGAAGACATTAAAATTAGTGTACCCAAAAAAGGGAGAAGGAAAAATTGGAATGGAGCATGTAAATAGCAAGGGTTATTAGAGACAGGAAAAGAGTAGAATAAACAATGAGTGGTAGCCAAATACATGATGTTCCCTTTATGACTGGTGGATTAGAACTTAATTTCAAAGACTGATACTGGATAAAGACACTAAAAAAAACGTTGCAAAAGAAAGTATCTATTTCTAATCCATGCATTAGGTATCTCCCACATGAGTGTCAGTGAGCTCGAGCCTGCTGATTCAGTTAAAGTACCTGAGGCTTGTAGCAAGCCTGAAAGAAGGAACAGGCTACAGGCATAAAAGAGACAAAAAATAAGAGATAAAGACCAAAACTAAAAGTGCAATCCTTTACAAGGACTTTGAACTCGGTATACAGTAGTTGCCAACTATTTATCCAATGAGGTCATTTCTTTCAGGACGGTAGAAATTTAGTCCATGTGACTTGTAAACGACAGCAGGGATTTAATTCGATATGTGTCCCACGTCAGAGATACGAAAAAATAATTGGGGACAAAAAGCAAGGTGAATCTGCATCAACTCATGCACAACATTAGTTACCTGCGTACAGTGGATATGGAAAATATGTAAACCCCCTTTCACTGTTTTTTCACTTTGTCATACTGCAGCCATTTGCTAAAATCATTTAGGTTAATTTTTTCTCCATTAATGTGCACACAAAACCCAATGTTGACAGAAAAAAAAAAACAATTGGGGAAATTTTTAAAAGATTTATTAAAAAAGAAAAACTGAAATATCCCACAGCCATAAGTATTCAGACCCTTTGTTGTAACACATAATTAACTTAGGTGCTGTCTATTTCTTCTGATCATCATTTAGATGGTTCTACACCTTCATTGGAGTCCATCTCTGTTTTATTATATGAATCGTACTTGATTATGAAAGCGACACACCTGTGTATATAAGACCTTCCAGCTCACAGTGAATGTCACAGAAAATGTGAACCATAAGCTTAAAGGAACTGCCAGAAGAGCTCACAGACAGAGTTGTGGCAAGGTACAGATCTGACTAAGGTAACAAAAAATGACTACTCCACTTAAGGTCCATCAGAGCAAAGTGCCTCAACAAACCCTTTGTATAGATGGCCGTCCAACCAAATTTAGGAATCAGGGGAGAAGAGCCTTGGTGTGAGAGGTAAAGTAGAACCCAAAGATCACTATGGCTGAGCTCCAGAGATGTAGTCGGGAGATAGGACAGAATTTTAGAAAGTCCACCATTACTGCAGCGCTTGACCAGTCAGGGCTTGATAGTAGAGTGGCCCAATGGCGGCTCTCCTCAATGCCAAACACGTGAAAGCCTGCATTGAGTTTGCTAAAAAAACAAAACAAAACAAAACACGCCAAAAAACCCCACAACTGAAGGACACAAAGATGCTCAGAAATAAGATTATTTGGTCTGATGAGACCAAGATAGAACTCTTTGACCTTAATTTTAAACTGTACATGTGGAGAAAAACAGCTCGTCACCTGTATGATCCACTCCCAACAGTGAAGCGTGGTGTTTGCAGCATCATGCTGTGAGGGAATTTTTCAAGTTGTTGCAATCGAAGCAAAGATGAACAAGGCCAAGTACCTAAATAACATTCTCTAGAGTGCTTAGGACCTGAGATTGGACCAGAGGTTCACCGTCCAACAAGACAATGACCCTAACGACAAAGCTAAAATATGAAAGGAGTAGCTTTAGAACAATTCTGTGACTGTTCTTGAAAGCCCCACGCAGAGCTCTGACGTAAACGCAATTGAGCATTTCTGGAGGGACCTGAAAATGGCTATCCACCAAGGTTCACCATCAAAGCTGAGAGAACTGGAGAGGATGTGCAAGGAGGAATGGCAGAGGATACCCAAATCCAGGTGTGAACATTTTTTTGCATCATTCCCATAAAGACTGAGCTGTGCTAGGTCAATACGGTGCTTCTACCAAATACTGAACAAAGGGTCTGAATATTTATGGCTATGTGATATTTCATCCATCCATCCACTTTCTTAGCTGCTTATCTTCCCGAGGGTCACAGAAGTACTGGAGCCTATCCCAGCTGTCAACGGGCAGGAGGCGGGGTACACTCTGAACTGGTTGCCACTGTGCTGCCCGATATTTTATTTTGGGTTTATTAGTAAATTTGCAAAAATTCTGCATTAGTTTTTGGGCCAATTTGCGGTGTTGTGTGTATGTTAATGAGGA
The DNA here is from genome assembly GCF_019802595.1 of Syngnathoides biaculeatus. Classification (NCBI taxonomy): domain Eukaryota; kingdom Metazoa; phylum Chordata; class Actinopteri; order Syngnathiformes; family Syngnathidae; genus Syngnathoides; species Syngnathoides biaculeatus. The sequence goes on along the minus strand of NC_084654.1, from coordinate 6,790,082 downwards.
AAAAATAGCAAATGGCTGCAATATAACGGAAAAATTGAAGAGGGTCTGAATACTTTCTGTACCCACTGTATGTCTGCAAGGCTCCAATTCTGTGGTCTTGCATCACATTTTGTACATAAAAAAAACATTTGAAAAAGCAAAACTGCAAATGCATTATAACGCAGAGGTGGTTGTGAAGATAAAAGCAGGCAATGTTTGTAAATGTGACGGTGAATGGAAAAGAGGAAAAAAAGCAATGGTGAAACTGTGTTAACATTAATGAAAGTGCAAGTGCATGACGCGCACCTATTTATTGTAATACGGATCGTTCCCTCCGCCGAGAATGATGCCTGGTCAAAAAATAGAAAGGCGAAATTAACATTGTGCATATTAGTGATCATAACTTTAGTCTACTTTACTAACAAAAAATTAGCTCTGCGGGATGGAGTATTTCTTATGATCACCGTTCAATGCATGATTTGTTTTTTTTTTTTTTTTTAACCATGACAAAGGTAGTACAACGTAACCACAGAGGTCCATACAGTGTCCTTGATGCTAAGTGATATATGCCCCATCTGTTAATCTGTAAATGACAAAATTGAGGGTCAAATGGGTGAAAAATGTGACCAGAAAGGGTAAAATGGATTGTCATTTTGTAGCCAAATAGAGGAGGATTTTGGAAAAGCGAGATAAGGGAAATATTTTTCTCTCAGTGATTGTGCTGATATGTGCCCTGCGATTGACTAGCAACCAGTTCAGGGTGTAGTCTGCCTTTAACCCAATCTTACCTGGGATAGGCTCTAGTACTCCTGCAACTGTTGAAAGAATAAGCGGGTTGGAAAATGTATGTGTTTTTTTCATTGTTTTTGATATTTAACACTTCAAAGACTGAATTACATTCCAACACTGCCTATTTATCTTATTCCTAGTCAGCTCATCACAGATCATGAATGTACAGTCATTAACCTAATGTATTATGTGACAATGCTAGCTACTTAAGACTGACAAAGGCTGTTCATGATTGAAAAAAAATTGCCTTCTCTTATACACACAATGTGAATTCAAGAAATAAAAGCTGATGGTTATCGCAAAAAAAGGAAACAAATTAGTCATACTTCTTCTTTTCCTTTCAGCTTGTCCCGTTAGGGGTTGCCACAGCGTGTCATCTTTGTCCATCGTAGCCTATCTCCTGCATCTTCCTCTCTAAACCCAACTGCCTTCATGTCTTCCCTCACCACATCCATAAACCTTCTCTTTGGTCTTCCTCTCGCTCTTTTGCCTGGGAGCTCCATCCTCAGCATCCTTCTACCAATATACTCACTCTCTCTCCTCTGAACAAGTCTAAACCATCATAGTCTGCTCTCTCGAACCTTGTCTCCAAAACATTCAACTTTGACTGTCCCTCTAATGAGCTCATTCATAATCCTATCCAGTCTGCTGACTCCGAGCGAGAACATCAACATCTTCATTTCTGCTACCTCCAGTTCTGCTTCCTGTTGTTTCTTCAGTGCCACCGTCTCTAATCCGTACGTCATGGCCGGCCTCACCACTGTTTTATAAACTTTGCCCTTCATCCTAGCAGAGACTCTTCTGTCACATAACACACCAGACACCTTCCGCCAGCTGTTCCAACCTGCTTGGACCAGTTTCTTCACTTCCTTACCATACTCACCATTGCTCTGGATTGTTGACCCTAAATATTTGAAGTTGTCCACCCGTGCTATCTCTTCTTCCTGTAGCCTCACTCTTCCCCCTCCACCCCTCTCACTCACGGACATATATTCTGTTTTACTTCGGCTAATCTTCATTATATATATATATACACACACACACAAATTAGTCATACATTAAGTGAAATGTCTCATTTCCTCTTTTGTATTCAAAATTGTTCTTAAACCACGACAAAACACAGTTTATCTAAATAATAGTTTATTTGACGCATTAATTGGAGACTCTAAATTGTGAGTGCGACTGTTGTCTGTCTCCATGTGCCCTGCGATTGGCTGGCAACCAGTTCAGGGTGTATTCTGCCTCCTGCCCGAGGACAGCTGGGATAGGCTCCAGCACTCCCGGAACCCTCGTCAGGATAAGTGGTTCAGAAAATGGATGGATGGATGGATGGTTTTTTCAGTAGGCTACACATGTACTAAAAAAATTGTTAGCTGCAGCTGTACACTTAACGCCACAATTATACTGTCATACTCTTGTTTAAAAAAATTCTTGCTTCAGCCCCCCCCACCATGCGATTAAGACAGAAAAAAATTGCACCTCAAAATAAAATGATAATGAATATCGTGTGTTCGCATTGCCACCAATACGTCGGACATGTTTCCGATGAGAGTTGGGCTTCGCCAAGGCTGCCCTTTGTCACCGATTTTGTTTGTAACTTTTATGGACAGAATCTCTAGGCGCAGCAGAGGCGTAGTGGCCACAGCATTGCATCTCTGCTCTTTGCAGATGATATGGTTCTGTTGGCTTTCTCAAGCCGTGATCTCCAACACTCAGTGGAGTGGTTCACAGCATTCTGTGAAGCTTCTGGAATGAGAATCAGCACCTCCAAATTTGAGACCGTGGTCCTCAGTCAGAAAAGGGTGGCGTGCTCTCTCCGCGTCATTGATGAGATCCTGCCCCAAGTGGAGGAGTTCGGGTACCTTGGGGTCTTGTTCATGATTGAGTAAATAATAGAGCGGGAGATCGACAAGTGCAGCGTCTGCAGTGATGCAGACTTTGTATTGGTCCATTGTGGTAAAGAGGGAGCTAAGTTTATAGGCGAAGTTCTCAATTTATTAGTCGATTTACATTCCTACCCTCACCTATGGTCACAACCTGAGGGAAGGACAAGATCCCGGATACAAGCGGCCGAATTGAGTTTCCTCTGCAGGGTGTCGGGGAGATAAGGTGAGAAGCTCGGTCATCCGGGAGGTGATCAGTGTTTTGTCAATGCTGCCAGATGAGGTGGCGCTTGGGGAATCTGATTCAGATGCCTCCCGGACGCCTCCCTGGTGGTGAACCGGGCACGTCCCACGAGAAAAAGACCCCAGGGACAAGAGAGTACGTCTCTCGGGTGGCCTTGGGATCTTCCTGTAAGAGTTGGATGAAAGTGCTGGGGAAAGGGAAGTCTGGGCATTCCTGCTAAAGCTACTGCCCCTGCAACATGACCCGGAAAAGGGGTAGAGGGAGGGATGATGGATGTGGAGAAGCACTCATCATTTCGTTGTATGCACAGTATATAATGACATTAAAGGCTTGTGATTTTTTTATTTGATTTGAAAGGAATAGTACTCAGTTTTGTTTCCCTTCAAAAGAAGGGCCTTATGTGTGTGTGTGTGTGTGTGTGTGTGTGTGTGTGTGTGGTGTGTGTGTGTGTGTGTGTGCGTGTGCATGTTACAATCCTTCCCTTAGCCACAAAACCTCCATCGTAGTGACTGTGGTGTGCCTTGTGAAAATGGAAAACTGCAGCCTATTCTCTAAAAATGTCTTCCCACCCAATCTAATGTGCAGGAAGTAAATAATACCGTGAATCCAGAAACTATTCTGTTTAATGCTGTAAAGGAAAGGTGGTGCCTCAAGTGTTGTGTGTGTGTGTGGGGGGGGGGCGTGCACAGAGTTAGACAGCACAAGGGGCCCCAAGCTAGATGAGGCCCATTTTTAAAAGGGTGAGGTTGTTGCTTTTAAAGACAGAAATGGCATTGTGTTTGTCTGATCTAGTTAAGCGGACGAGCCCAACAATTCAAATCACAGCATCAGAGCAAATCTGACTTCAATTACAACACCTAGTATGGTTTGGATTAGGTTACATTATTAACTGTCTGACGTCACACGTCCAACATAATAATAAGGAAATATTAGGGTGGAAATATGGCTCAAAACTTGAACAAAATGTTTGTGATCAAACCACCGCCAGGCATGAGGTCAAGGGAGACCCCCTCAAGCATACCTCGTGAGGCTTATGAGGCAGCAGCTGAAAGTTACAAGGATGGCAAAAAGGAGGATGATAACGATTACGTAACCGGAATAGGACCTTATTGCCATGGCTGCTTAGTACAATATGGCTGAAGTGAAAACAATAAGAATACCATTAAACAAAAGGTCTATGTAGTATGCTTATGTTCACCGGTTTGTGTTTCTTCTCAGAATCGTGTCAGGAAGGGACAGTGCATCAGTTTGGTTTTCAATATTATTTCAGGTGAAGTCACCTTCATTTCTCACTGACAGTATTTAGAGTGCTTAATGTATTAATCCACCACCCAATGTAAGGTTTATGCCTCAGCTATCCCAAATTAAGAGCAATGTTAATTACCAAATTATGTTTTATGTATCCATCAATCCATTTTCCAAGCTGCTTATCCTCAGGAGCATCAGGGAGTGAGTGTGACTTAACCTATTAACTTGACTTAAACGATTTAAAACAACGAAGAATGTTACTTAAAACATAGTCTATATGTTAATGTTTGATGGCAACAGTTTCACCAGATTACTAAATATTGTAATATCCATTAATTCGATGCAATAAATAAATAGAGCGCTGGCCTCACAGTTCAGAGAACAGGGATTCAAAGATTTAGCCGAGTTTGAGAAAAAATGCCCAGACGCATCTCTCATTATTCCAAATTTTAACAAAGCTCATCTCAACCACAAACTCTCTAAATACAAACACCACATGGACTGTCTGATGAAGGAAAATAACACTTTGAACCACTATTATACCACAATAAAAAAAAAACCATAGCACCATTCCCCGGACCACCTTACCCTCCTCTGATCACCGCTTTGTCTACTTAATACCTGCATATAGGCAAGAACTTGTGGAAGCCTTTTGTAAAATCAATGAAAAAGTGAACCAACAGGACAAAATTAGAACTTCAAAGCTGTTTCGACTGCACAAACTGGAGTGTCTGAAAATTCGGCAAGCCTTGATGATACCTCCAGCAGACAACAATAGTGGCCTCGCTGACGAGCTGAACAGCTTTTAGTGCTGATTTGAACAGGAAACTTTCACGCCACACACCCACCGAGTCGCACCACCTCAACATCTCCGACTCTTCAGTTGACCATCCACGAACAGGACATGGGATGCATCTTCAAACAACAAAAGATTAACAAAGCACCAGGCCCAGAGCTTGTGCCCCTATCCTGCCTGAAGTCTGTGCAGCCCAAATTGCTCCAGTCTTCACCAAGATCTTCAGCAGGTCTCTAGAACTGTGTGAACTGCTTCAACCACTCCACCATCATCCCTGTCCCAATGAGAAACCTGTAATCTTGGATTTAAATGATTGCGGCCTGTTCAGGGTTCATACTCAGTCTGACCCAAAAAATTTAAGGACTGATACGAAAAATTTAGGGCCGACACGGAAAAAATTTAGGGCTTACACGAAAAATTTAAGGCCATCGTGGGAAATCACGAGTAAGGAAAAAAGACTCACCCAATGGTGCCATCAACCATTCTTGGTTCATCAAATGTTCCAGTACCTCAGTACCTGTGACAGTGATCACCTGTCGCCCCTTGTGGTAGTTCTCATTGGTATGACCATTGTCAATGTCTTCACATAACAGTCTACAGAAAAACAGATTTTAACTACAATTGCAACTATATACACAAATGTCTTCTACTGATGTCTGTCTCAGCACCCCTACTCTAGCTCCTTGAGCCTACCCAGTGCCTCCTCTATTTGTTGCTGCAGAGGTGCCAAAGTGGCTCTCTTGTCCTTTGCTCTCCCTCTGAGTGCATTGGCCTCGGTGATAAAACTCAGCTTCCTCTTTTCTTCTGCCTCCTCACCACAGCCTGTCAGCCTTCTCAATAAGCGTAGATATGTCAGTCTCTATACTGGCTTTTTTGGCTTTCAGGCAGTAGAGATGAAAAGTTGGCAGGTATGAAGTCTTCCTTTCCCCACAGTGGTAGTTTTTAGCAATGTCACTGTCTGGGAACATGACTGCAAACACTTTCGAATTATTTTCACAAGATTTGTAACTGTAATGGCTGCAGATCACTTTTAAAGTCCACACGATCTCTGCCATTAAACGAGTCCGTCTTCGTGCATTGAACTACGTTCATAAAGCGTGACTTCCGGCTGGTTGAAGTCGATTACTGGACAACTGTAGGTGCGCATGCACTGCTAGTACCACTGCCTGAAGTTGATGCTTCACTATCTTGATATTTTAGAAACAGATTCATACCAATGGAAGATGAGAGAGTCTTCGCCAAATCAGCGTGTCTCCTATATTTCCGGTTCGACTCCAGCGCTTTGACGCCCATCTTTTCAAGATGGTAATTCTGCTTGCACAGATGTCAGTAAAACATGTGCCGATCTTTTGCATCTCGACGAACCCAGCACCCAAACTCCTTACTTTCAATCCAAGCATATTGAAAAATGCACTTCCCCATGATACAAGTTGGATTGATGAAAGAACTACGCTACGTCGTAACGAAGACGAAGTGAAATGCCTACTCACGGAAACAAACAATGGAATATCGACAAGTTGTCAACACGGTGACTTCCGTTGACAATTTCCGGCTGTTTTGGGCGCCAGACGGATCGCTATTTTTTTTAAAATAAATGATAATTTTTTTTAGGGGGAATTTTGGCAGTAGAGGTCCTCTTTTTCATTTTTTAATTTAAGGCATTTTTAGGGGCTTGACCAGTTTTCGCGAAATTTTAAGGACTTTCATGAGCCCCTAAATGCACCTTCGAAAATGTAGTGTTTTTTTAGGGACTTTTAGGGCCGCGTGCAAACCCTGCCTGTTGCCTTGATATTTGTGGTCTTGATGTCCCTTGAATGCCTCATGCTGGACCAACTCAAGAGCGTAACAGGTCCCCAGCTGGAAGCACTGCAGTTTTCAGATCGAGCTAGCAGGTCTGCGGATCATCAAAGACAGTAACAAATCTCTGTTTCAACAGGAAGTGCAGAGGTTAGAGCTTTGCTGTGGTCCTCACAACCTGGGGCTGAAGGTACTCAACACTATATGAGATGATTGTGGATTTCAGGAGGCATCCTTCACCACAGCAGCACTTCACAATGTCCAACTGTTTTGTGTTAACAGTAGAGATCTTTAAGTACCAAGGAATTACAGTTTCACAGGACCTGAAGTGGAGGACAAACATCAAGTCCATCCTCAAAAAAGCCCAGCAAAGGATGTACTTAATGTGGTTTCTGAGGAAGCACGGGGTGTCACAATTGCTGCTGAGACAGTTCTTCACAGGGGTAATTGAATAAGTACCTCCATCATCTGGTTTGGGGCTGAAGCAAAAAAGGAGAAAGTCCAACTGCAACGGACAATCACAACTGCTGAACGGATTGTCGGCACCACCCTACCCTTCCCTAAGGACTTGCATGCCACCCTAACTCAGAAAAGGGCAAGCAGGTTTCTGTTGGACCTTAAATTTATTGGTGGTCAGATATTCACAGTACTATGTCAAAAGACACGTGACAAGATTAAAAATAAACTAGCTTTTGGATTTGAATATACTGTACATGACGATGATGCAGATGAAATATCTTTTGCGGAGCCAGTCGATTAGAGAATTATGACATTTATGATGATCAGCATAAAATGCCAATTATTGGGCCATACCGTTCAGACCAATCCAAACACCGGAGGCCCACTGATTTCTGTGTACAAAACTCAGATCGCAGGTTTATTATGATGATAATCCTATTTTTTGTTCAGGTTATGTCAACAGTACTCGCTAGTCGCGACTGATTGTGTCACTTAAATGTAAAAAAATAATATATATGATTCAGATTTGCCTTGATTTGTTTAACAATTGTCAAAGCACATTTCTCTTTACTGTATCAAAAACAACTGTGCACCCAACTGGGGTTTATCACAGCACTACTTACTGTGAAACATTTCAACCGGAAAAAGCTGGTACTATGTCCAGTACCTGACCAACCATGTTGAGCAAAAAACGTACGAGTGGTGGAAACCATTGCAAGTCGCCCATTAATGAAGAAGATCAATGTTACATATGACAAATATACACATACATGATCATGAGTGTACCGCGTTATTTCTCGACTTGCTCACCCATTCTCCACTTTCTTACTGAATACAATCTCTTCCCATTCTCCACTCTCTTACTGAATACAATCTCTTCTTGGGTCCTGAATACAGAAAATCCTCAATCTCATCCAAGTGTGTCCCTTTAGAACACTGGTGTCAAACCCAAGTCCCGGCACCAGAGTCACCCCACCACATGATTTTATGGGGCAAATAATGTGTATTGACTTCAATGATTTTTTTTTAATCTGCACCAAAATTTTAAATTGCCATATCACAAATAATAATGTTAAGATATTGCAAGCATTTTTGCATTACCAACCATCAACAAGAGTTGAAAAAGCCATTACCCTTGATTTCTGATTCCAGAAAATTCTGATTCTAAAACTAGTTCATAAATTCTTTGTGTAAATATGATGAGGCCGTTAAGTGTTGTATGGTTTTACAGTCAGAACGACCCTTTGAGGGTAACTAACTACCGTGTGGCCAGCGACATCCCTGCTTTAGAATGCAGGCCTTCAATGTGGCTTGGAATTGACAGTATCATACAATACTATATCGAAAACACCTGAGCCTGCACTGTTCAGTGGAAGTCACTGTGTATTGTGATACCTACATCTACAACTGTGAATGCTGCATTTTTATAAGGAATTTGGTTCCTTCATTTCATGAGATAGCCAAAGTATGGCTAAAAATATGTCCAGTAATATAAAAAACATTCAGTCTAAACAGTTTAGTTTTCATATTTTAATAAAACCAGCTCAATCGACACCTTGTTCCTTTCATCTCCTCGAGAATGAGGATCACAGGAGTGACGAACTGTTACACGTTCTCCGCAAAAACCCTAACTGGAACATTTTCCACAAATTAATCCTAATCTGTAGACACTACCCCCCGACTTCAAACTGCACTGTCTATGGTCAGTCTTTTACTCTGGCCTACTCTACTGTAAACCACTAGATTGCCATTTCCATTAAACACACGATAGTGGCGAGATCTAATTATAAGACTGACTGGAAAAAATTGTTTTACGAAGACAAAGTGAACGAGAAAGAACACGAGCAGCAGTCTCCCTAATAACAAGACAAAGCGAACAGTTTAAACAAGTTGAGTTGGCCCAATAACCAACAAAACAGTACGTGTATTTAATATACAATTGAAAAGTCACATTTACATGCCAACAGCAAACATTACTTTCACGGCGCTCAGTTTGTGTCTCGCGTTTCTGGGAGCATGCACTACTACGACATTGTTAATAATGCAGAAGATGCGTTCCACTTGACTTACCAGCAAACTTTCCAGGTTTAACGCAGACCTGGGGTTTCTCATCATATCCTCCAACTTCTTCAACCGGCTTTCCATCCTCCTCTCCGCGCCTTGAGACATGTCTGCGGCGTCGCTCGACAAGTAACGAGAAGGAAAGCCTTTTTTTGTCCCAAAGTCCTTGGGTTTACATGTGAAACTTGGTACTTCGAGCCTAGCGGGGCACCCTTGGGGCTCCCAGCCCACCCAGATCGTCTCTAACAGGAATAGTGTGCAACAACGAGGAGGGAAAATATTTCAACAGCAATGAGACTTGCTACAACTCTGGCAAACCTTAATTCAACAACACGCGAGACGTTAGTCTTTGAAAAAAAAAAAAAAAAAAAAAAAAAAAAACAGACACGACGTTCCAAATTCCATCTCATCTCCCGTTAAGTGGGAGATGCATTTTGAAGTCGACGATAAAGTTTGAATTTGGAGATAACGGTAACAGGCTGTGGCAGCAGGGCGTTTTCTTTGCCGCTCTTCACCTCCCCTTCCCTTCCGTTTTTTTTTTTTTTTTTTTTTTTTTTTTGGTACCTCTACAAATGCCTGGGACTGGTTTGTAAAAAAAACGTAGATTCAATTCACCCCATTCGGTAAAGCTTGGCAGCCAAGTTGGTGTCAAAGTCTCTCCTCTGCGATGCCACAAGTGTTACGAAGGTACAGGGAGATTCGTGGCTGCTCTCCCGCTCGCAATTTTTAATGGCAACGCGGTCTTTTCCTGGATTCCCCTTCGCATTTTCGAACGTGTTCCAACCGTCGTCTCGTCTGGAGTTTTGGCTTTGATCGTGAAAAAACAACAACAACCCCAAAAAACTCCTTGTTCGCTTGGAAGAGAAAACGGTTCAAGGTTCGGTCACATCTCCACAACAACACACATGCATTGCAAACACTGATCCAGACTGTATTCTGCCTCCTCCCATTGACACAGAGAACTGCATTTCCCGTGACTCCCTCTGCCAGTCACCCATCTCCTGATTTACTCATTTTAGAAAGTTCGTATTTTTTTCCCCACTTTATTTTGCTTTTTTTATACAACGGACTATCAAAAATATATTTAGGATGTAACTCTTATTCACGGTTTAAGTTAGGATCAAAACATGTACAACAACAACAGTACATTTCCAATCACATACACGCAAACACCTAAACTGAACAGGTGTATACTTGAACGGTTGTATGTGTAGGCTAAATACAAAAGTGTATGTTGAAAGCAAAGTTCCAAACAGACGTTTAATTATATGGCCAGTCCAGGATGTACCCAAAATTCATCTCCAGCACACGTGACACCCCTTACAGCCCAAATGGGGATGTTTCATGTTTGAAAACAAACGACTGAACACTCACATGTTGGCATGTAATGGCTACGCAGAGAGAAAAATAGTGCAGATATCTCAAGAGAAATAAAAATATATTCATAACTTCACAACTGAAACATTCAGAAAAGAAGCCACCATGTTGAAAGCGTGTACTTGACAAAGGAAACCTATGACTACTTTTGGTGAGGTTATTGATTTCTTGTCTTTCACCAACTGATACATCAATATAGCCGAAAACCTCATCATCTGGGCTAAAGTCAACCTCCCTTCTTGTACACTGCATGATTCTGGCACGATGATGGACATTGACCCTAGTGTTTTAGTGATGTACAAGAAAACTTGTTTGATAGAGCTGGGAAAATACCAGGATACCAGATATTGGTGTCGGGTCAGTACGGACGGTATTTCCAGATATTGGATGCTCATGAAAGCTTCCGATACCAGCCACCTCATACATGTCCACCTGTTCAATGATTCAGTAGTTTTTGCACAACTTTCTTTTGCCAATCAAAGCGCTAAATAACATAATTCACAACAGATGTTTTTTTTTTTTTTTTCCTAAAGACGTCAGCTTTCCTGCCTTTCTGTGACTTTTGTTTTCCTGACTTCTCTTGCAACTTGCCGTTGAAGTGGACCGTTTAAATATCAGTTCTAGATAGAACCAGAGCCTTTAGTGGTCGAATCTTGAATCAAACAACCTTATGTTCTAAGTTTTTCCATTTGTCTTTGTTAGAAAATGGAAAGTTGTGTAAAAGGATCAGGCGTACTTATGCACCTCATGCACAACCATTTTAGTTGTTGCTGCTGTTGTTTTTGTTACCACTGTATGTTGAGTCATTTGCTGTTTCATATTAATAGAGTAAATGTTTGTGCAAGTAAGCACTGCAACCTCAGCATCTTTTTTCAGTCCATTTTTCAAATATTTAACTGGGCAGTTTCATTGGATTCTTCCCTCTAGTGAAGAAAGTGTTGTGTCACCAAGAGACATTAATTAATTTCTCCTATGAAAGAAAACGCTGTACTTTAATTGCAGTACATATCCATCCATCCATTTTCTTAGCCGCTTATCCTCAGGAGGGTCGCGGGAGTGCTGGAGCCAATCCCAGCTGTCATCAGGCAGGAGGCAGGGTATACCCTGAACTGGTAGCCAGCCAATCGCAGAGCACATGGAGACAGACAGCTGCACTCACAATCGCATCTAGGGGGAGTTTAGAGTGTCCATTAATGTTGCATGTTTTTGGCATGTGGGAGGAAACCGGAGTGCCCGGAGAAAACCCAGGCAACCACGCGGAGAACATGCAAACTCCACACATGGAGGGCTGGGATTGAACCCGGGACCTCAGAACTGTGAGGCCAATGCTTTCCAGCTGCTCCACCATTCCGCCTTGCAGTACCCATTAAGCATCAAATCAGCACTTATAGAAGCCATACGATGGCGCTGCAATACAGCTAAACCATTTTTCCCCCCACAACACCATGACCTTGAATCAAGTCCCCCAAACCCTCCAAGTACATGTGCACACGTTGTTCTACTCCACTCCTCTAAATGTTAAATGAATTTTAACAAGTCCAATAATTAAGTCCGTAACGTGATAAAATATAAGGATAGGGCATGGTATAGATTTCATCTGCTTTTGAAATGTTACTTTATCCACACAATATTCCTAAATATTTACGTGGCTACAAATTAGATTTTTTTTTGGGGAGGTTTGTATCTGTAGTTTTATATTTTGATTTTGTTTATATTTTGATTGTGTCTTTAGGTATGAATTCCAAAGATGCAGTAAGTCTTTAAAATATCCTGAATGTAAAAGTTCTGGTATTATAATATTATATGGTATTGTTGTCGATGTATTGTCTATGCATCAAAAATATATCAAAGCGATATCAAAATATTGTAATTGGTGTGCTAATGCCCTTCATTGTGGAGGGAAATTGTGCTTTTGTATAGACACGACCAATGTGAAACAGAAGTGTGTCCCTCTTGTTTATTTTTCTTCATAAGCAAATCACTAACAAATACTGTAACAACACAAAAAAAATATTGTCCAAAGCAACTTTGGCCACTTAATAAAAAAAATTTCTCATACTGTTGTTTCCTCCATTTTAATTATTACAAAAGAATTTCACTCTTTACCTGGCATTTACATTGAAATAGAATGTTCCGCTGAAACCCTTGACAGCGTTTGTTATTTGCTAATGCAAAACATGTCACCAATAAATAATAATGTAAAATGTACACAAAAAGATTGACAGTTCACAACAAGGTAATTTGAATGATTGGTAACAAGGACAATTGGGTTGAGGGCAAAAGTGTGACAAATTATACAAGTTACAGGAAAAAAGCTGACCATATATACAATGAAACAAATAAAAATTCTGTTAAATTTAATTTAGTACAAAGAAAGAAGAGTCCTCTTCAAAGTGTGAACATCATTGTCTTAACTGTAGAGATTATACAAGCAAGAGATAAGGCAACTTCTTTTGTATCTATTTTTTTTTTTTTTTTTTTGAAAAACAATTTTAAGTCTTTGATTCGTTGTCTCTTTTAGGGTTGGTTGTCATTGCATAATTGACGGTGATGGAATTGCCCTGCTGTCTATCATCGAAACAGATTGATAAGATTCGTCTACCTTAACAATGAGTCAGTGCCACGGCATTGTCATGTAATAATACTTGGATATCTTCAGCATCCCTTTTTACTATGGCACCCAAATATTTTCCAAATTAACAGCGGACCAGCTATTTGTGTTTTTGTTTGTGAGAGAGAGCAAGAGAGAGAGGAGAGAGAGACTGTGTGTGTGCTTAGGTGTTTAAAAAGGAGAAATAGCATATATTTGAGTACAATTAGTGATTGCACCTCCAAGAATGTAAATTTATGTCACAAGTGATGGTGACACAAATAATCTGGAAGAAAAATGTCTCCAAGACATTTGTTTTTTAGGGACTGAAAATTTGAATGTTTAAGTAAACATAAAATTTCACCTTTCTTACTTGTTGAAAATAAATTGAGCTAAGGCTCCTTAGCTTAGCTCGGGACAAATATTACAAATTTACAGGGCATAATGTAATTAGACATTGGAGTGCACAGATTTCTTAATATATCAGTTTTTAAATTGTATGCTGTATACTGTTGAACCTCCAAAGCTGAATGGCCCTTAAGTCATATAATTCTGACCTGTGCTTAAACATTGAGGGAAGTGCCTCTTTAAATGTAGCATAAAATTTAAAAAAAAGGTTAAACTGCCATCATGCACTCATATATAACCTTGGCCAACTTTGTGGGAATTCAGCTACGTGAACAGAAATTTCCCAAGTGTCTTTTTCTTTTTCTTTGGCTTTTATACATGCTATCACATAAGGGTAAAAAGCAAAGAGAAAATGTGTTGATGAAAATACAACAGGAAAGAAATAAATTTATTTTAAAGTAATTGGAGAGTGGCACACAAAGCAGTATACAAGTATACAATATGGCAACATAAGTGGACAATTATAATGAATGCAGAAAAAAGAATGCACTCATCAAAACTTTAGATACATTTGGTCTTTTTTTTAATTCGCTATTTCGTTTGTTACTCAAGATATCACATGTCATTAAATTCTATCATTTCAAATTGTATTGTTTTTAGACTTCGTTTAGCAGCGGTTGACACTTTTTTTTTAACTGTGATATATGGAACATGAGAATGTAAAAAAAAAAGTGAAGTGCAGTGCACTTGGTGTGAAATGATTCTTTAAACAGTGCCTGCCTGGGCAGTTGATAAAAGTGGTGTGGCAGCAATAGTTTGAGCCTGGAAATATTTTTTGAAAGTCAGAATAATGTACCAACAAATGAGAGGTCAACCAGCTTTCTCAAAAGACCGTGTGTCAACCTTGGACGCCTCACCATATTATCTCAGACTGTATAAGGCTGTTTTTGTTTAAATTGTGTTTTGTGTATGTCATTTATGGAGGTGATATTGCCTTCAGCGTGTCTTTATTGAAAAGGTCAATGCAGGGATGAATGAAAAAACCTGTATTGTCTTCATTCTACTCAGATACTGGCAGGATTAACATGGATCAGTCTACAATGCCGAGAAAGAACCCCTTTTCTCTTTGACTAACCTCTTCCTCTTGGAATGTCTCACTGCTTTTCACGTTTAGCTTATGCGGAACTGTACACTTAAAACTTTGAGTTCTTTACAGTGCTCTTAATTAACCAATGACAGATATGTTTGATGTGAAAAATAAAATCATGATGGATAGTCTGATGAATAGAAAAATCAGTTTCAAACCAGTCTTATCAACATGGCTCGAATAAATTGGATTTAAGATCGCTTCTGATAATGTATACATTATCATGAATATGGTGGTATTTAATGGAATACAGAAAAAAAACACTGCAAAAACAAGCAGAAGAGGGCAGCTTCAGAAGGGGTTTTACACTGGCATTGACATTGATTGGGGAGAAGTGAAAGAAAATGCTTCAAGTGACACCAAAACAAAGTCTTGGCAAGCAGCTAAGTGAAGCTAAATGCATGACTAACAGCCGGTGGATGATTACACTCTGCAATCTGAACTTGCGTTCACACCCACCTCCCTTGCACATTCCACATGCAAAATAAAGTTTACGCCATTTACTCTATGAAAACCCATACTGCTGATGTGCTCTTCCAGAAGTACGTAAGACCCAGAAATGCTTGGCTCATTTGAACATATAAAAGCTGCACTATGACAGTCAAAATCCAAACAGTAAAGAAAGAAAGAAAGAAAGAATGAATTAAAGAAAAACAAGAAAATGTAAGCTTATTCCTATTGTCATACACAGCGGGCATTTAAAATTACAAGTGCTTGATATTTTGGCAACACCAATTCTTCTGTCTATTTTTTAATATAACAACACAACACAAGCTCATGGTATTTGGTAAAATATGATTTTCTGACACAAGCACAAAATTGCCCATTCGTCGAAGTCCAAACTCAATGCAAGATTATATCATGGTTGGTGCTGGTTCTTGAATTGGATATAAGACATACAATACATTTAACGAAAAAACAAATTGGCAATAAATAAAAGATGAGATGAAATGTCAAGCATGATGCAAACACGTATTCTTCTTAATAATATTTCTGTTGCTCAGCAGGTGCCAAGAGAATTAGTCATAAAAGCTTCTCTCAGCCCTGTCGCAATTCAGAGCATCACTCTCAAAGTGCCCTGTGACAGTAACAGCAGTGCTAATGTATTATAGAAAAGTATTAGCAGTACTGCAGTGGAGTCTCCCCAATACAGGCTGCCATGCCTTCACAGCTTTCAAATAGCAGGGGTCTGTACTAATTTGCTCAGTTCAGTGATGTCCTAACAAAAAACAAAAATAAATGAAAGCAACAGATAAAAAAACAAAACAGAGAATGGACAATACTATGATGTCGTCTTTGCTGTGTTAATATTTGTGTATGATTATTCATAGACTCATTTGTCAGCGTGCACTCATTATATTGTTGATATTTGCAGCTACCCCATCAAAATCAGAAAACAGTATTGGGTTGCCAAGTGCACTTTTCTGGTTGTCATAATAAGTCTTTAAAAAAGGAGAGCAACAATTCTGTTTTTAGAACTGGGTGGGTGAAGAAGCTACAGTAGCACACTGCAGCAATTATTTCTGTATTGTGAGACTCCAGTTAAACCAGAGTTTAGTTGGATAAAATTATGGATTTTAACAAACTTCTAAATAAACAACCTCGCGCACCATGGTGCACTCTATAGATAATAGAACATGGGGAGAACACCTGAATCAACACGGACCATTGGTGGAGTTACTATACATGGGACCATGCAGTGAGATTTGCTGTCAGGTGGTCCCACTGACAGATTCCTCAAGATGATAACGTCAGTTCCATGGTGCTGTCATCTTTTCTATGATACGCATGTTTCATTGACTTGAGAAAGTCAAAGGCGAGTTGTGATGCTGGTAGATCGGATGGTGACAAGTGCACGTGCATTTGTGTGTATGCAGTGTGGGTTGTGGTGTGGATGGCACAGCGGTCCTCGGAGTATCCATCTGTGAAACACAGTTGGAGGAAAACCAGTGAGTGGGCAAATAAAGGAAGTACTCCTCTATTGGAAAAAGTTAGGTCAATGAACACATTCAGTTGTAGCCATTTGATATCTAAATTGGTTAAATAAGTATTATCCACACAAACATGTATTTGTGTTGTCATGGCACTACTTTGAACATCCAATTTGTATCTATTGCATATGAGTATTCAAAATACTAAGTTCATGCTACCACAATGTGAATAGGCTCAGAGGTCTATTAAATACAAATGTGATTTAATGAAAAAATCACAAAACATATTGGCACCACTGGCTTCCCAATACTGTCTTGCATATAATCTACAATTAATCTCCAATTAATGTATGTTTTTGGGAGGTGAGGAATCCAGAGTGCCGAGAGAAAAACCACACAGGCACAGGGGGAAACTCCACACAGGCGGGGCCGGGCTTGAACCTGAGTCTTCAGAAATGTGAGGTCAATGCTTTACAGCTATTCAACCATGCCACCTATTTAATACATATTTGACTAAAAATATCCTTGGCTCACTTTTCTGGCATTTAGCAAATACAAATAATTTTGACAAGTTAATTGATCTAAAATAGGGAAAGTTTCATGAGATTTCATGACAGATAACCTGTCTTTTTTTATTGACTGTACCATTGATATTGGAAATATTGAGCAAATCCATTGACATAGCCACTATGATAGGAACCACAGTGGTATCTGCTTATTAGGGTACTACTGTCTCGTCAGCTTATGTTGAAATACCACAGTGCATTTTTGGGCAATATGTGCTGTTTAACTACAAACATATTAAGTACTGTACAACACCACAATTGAATGTCTGTCTCAAAAAAGATTTTTCCAATTCCATGGAGACAGGAAAACACATACATAACTGAATAGAATCCAATCAGTATTCCAGGTATGTTTTGAAATGTGCTGTATTCTAAATATCTAACTGGGCTCTTCCAAACATTGGTAGATTTTAAATGAAGCACCACATTTACAAATTTACTTTAAATGGAAGTACAATAGGAAGATTTTGTAAAAAAATTGAACCGTTACACAAATTTGGGATATGTTAAAAAGCTAAAACATATTTCAACATTGGGCAACCCACAAGTAAATTATGGAAAAAAAGATTGTGATAGTTTATTTGGCATATAGCATACCAATACTGAAGAGAAAAACAACTCATTATTTGATCCCGAACAGGGAATTACCAAGTACCTTATAGAAATTCATACATCATATTACAGTGCTATATATACAGTACTTTGTGAGTGCTAGGATGCATGTGTCTGAAAACAATGACTCTCTCCCCTGGAATGATGACTCCATCCATCCATCCATCCATCCATCCATCCATCCATCCATCCATCCATCCATCCAACCATCTTCTACTGCTTATCCGAGGTGGAGTCACGGGGGTAGTAGACTTAGCAAGGATGACCAGACTTGCCTTTCCCTAGCCATTTCATCCAGCCCTTCCTGGGAGATTCCAAGGCGTTCCCAGGCCAGCCGATAGTCGTAATCTCTCTAGAGAGGAATCCATATCGGATACTCCAGCAACCTCATCTGGCTCCTCTCAATACATAGGAACAGCAGCTCTCCTTTGAGCTCCTCCTGGATGACCGAGTTTCTCACCCTATCTCTAAGGGAGAGCCCAGACACCCTGAAGAGAAAAGTCATTTCATCTGCTTTTATCTGGGATCTTATTCTTTCGGTCATGGCCCACAGCTCATGACTATAGGTAAGGTAGGAATGTAGATCGACAGGTAATTTGAGAGCTTCGCCTTTCAATTTAGCTCTTTCTTTACGACAATGGGCCAATACAAAGATCATATCACAACTGATCTGCCTGTCAATCTCCTGTTCCATTCTTCCCTCATTTGTGAACAAGACCCCAAGATACAAGAACTCATCCACTTTGGGCAGGATCTCATCCATGACCTGGAGAGGGCACACCACCCTTTTCCGACTGAGGACCATGGTCCCAAATTTGGAGATGCTGATTCTCATCCCAGCTGCTTCACATTCGGCTGCAAACCACTCCAGTGAGTATTGAAGATCACGGCTTGATGAAGCCAACAGAACCACATAATCTGCAAAAAAGCAGAGCTGTTATACTGAGGCCACCAAACCAGACACCCTCCGAGCCTTGACCGCACCTAAAAATTATTTCCATAAAAGTTATGAACAGAAACAGTGACAAAGGGGAGCCTTGGTGGAGTCCAACCCGCACTGTAAGTAAACGAATCTGATTTACTGCCTGAAATGAGAACCAAACCCTGACACCGGTCGTACAGGGAACGAACAGACCGTATGAGAGGGTTTCACACCCCATACTCTAATAGCACCCCCCACAGGAAGGACATGGTCAAATGCCTTCTCCAAGTCCATAAAACAGGTAACTCATGCATCTTACCAGGGAGGCTGAGGACCAACTTATTCGACGGAATACTAGCGGGCGAAAAGATGCCTGAAGAATGGAAGAAAAGTGTTCTAGTTCCCATTTTTAAGAACAAAGGCGATGTTCAGAGCTGTGGGAATTATAGAGGAATAAAGTTGATGAGCCACACAATGAAGTTATGGGAAAGAGTAGTGGAGGCTAGACTCAGGACAGAAGTAAGTATCTGCGAGCGACAGTATGGTTTCATGACTAGAAAGAGGACAACAGATGCATTATTTGCCTTGAGGATGCTCGTGGAAAAGTATAGAGAAGGTCAGAAGGACCTTCATTGTGTCTTTGTGGATCTAGAGAAAGCCTATGACAGAGAACTAAGAGAGGAACTGTGGTACTGCATGTGTAAGTCTGGTGTGGCAGAGAATAATGTTAAAATAGTACAGGACATGTATGATGGCAGCAGAACAATGGTGAGGTGTGCCTTAGGTGTGACAGAAGAATTTAAAGTGGAGGTGGGACTGCATCAGGGATCAGCTCTGAGCCCCTTCCTGTTTGCAGTGCTAATGGATAGGCCGACAGACGAGGTTAGACTGGAATCCCCTTGGACCATGATGTTCTCAGATTATATTGTGATATGCAGTGAAAGCAGGGAGCATGCAGAGGAACAATTAGAAAGATGGAGACATGCACTGGAAAAGAGAGGAATGAAGATTGGCTGAAATAAAACAGAATATATGTGCGTGAATGAGAAAGGTGGAGGGGGAAGAGTGAGGCTACAGGGAGATATCGAGGGTAGAGGACTTAAAATATTTAGGGTCAACAATCCAGAGCAATGGTGAGTGTGGTAAGGAAGTGAAGAAACGGGTCCAAGCAGGTTGGAACAGCTGGGGAAAGGTGTCTGGTGTGTTATGTGCCAGAAGGTCTCTGCTAGGATGAAGGGCAAAGTTTACAAAACAGTGGTGAGGTCTGCCATGACGTACGGATTAGAGACCGTGGCACAGAAGAAACAACAGGAAGCAGAACTTGAGGTCGCAGAAATGAAGATGTTGAGGTTCTCGCTCGGAGTGAGCAGGTTGGATAGGATTAGAAATGAGCTCATTAGAGGGACAGCCAAAGTTGGATGTTTTGGAGACAAGATTCGAGAGAGCAGACTTCGATGGTTTGGACATATTCAAAGGCGAGAGCGTGAGTATATTGGTGGAAGGGTGCTGAGGATGGAGCTGCCAGGCAAAAGAGTGAGAGGAAGACCAAAGAGAAGGTTTATGGATGTGGTGAGGGAAGACATGAAGACATAAAGGCAGTTGGGGTTAGAGAGGAAGATGCAGGAGATAGGCTAAGATGGAAAAAGATGATTCGCTGTGGCGACCCCTAACGGGACAAGCCGAAAGGAAAGGAAAAAGATGAGGGAGGCTGAGCAGTAATGTAGCCTGATGGGGGCACAAGCCAGTGCAATCTGTAGGCTGGTCCCAAGCCCAGATAAATGCAGAGGGTTGCGTCAGGAAGAGCATCCGGTGTAAAACTGTGCCAAACAAATATGAGCGTTCTTCTAAAGAAACCCATACCGGATCGGTTGTGGCTCGGGTTAACAAAGCCTGCCCCCAGCACCGCGAACCTGCAGGAGGTTGGTGGAAATTCAGCTCATGTGGGTCGAAGACAAAGATTAGGAGGAAACTGTATTCTTCAGAAGCAGAAGAAGAGGAAGACCCTATAACTGAGTGTAGGGAGTTTGAAGGACTCGACCCCCCACTCAAAGGCCGAAGGAGGTTACCCTCTGATTCACTGATCCACGCGCCGGGCCGGGGGCAATAAATATACCCACACTTTCTTGGCATCTGGACAGAGTCCAACCCCTCTCCAGAGGACTGGTACCAGTGCCCAAGCGGTGTGTGGCGGCATTGCCAACTATTTCTCGTCAGAACGTCTCAACCTCACACAGCAGCTTGGGCTCCTTCTCTGCCAGAGAAGTGACATTCTACATCCCTAGATGCTTCTGTAGCCCGGGATCGGATGGCCAAGGTCCTTGCCTTCAGCCACTGCCCAGCTCAAAACTGCACCCGACCCCTATGGCCCCTCCCACAGCTGGTGAGCCTCTGGGATGGGGGACCACCGTTACCCTTTTGGATTGTGCCCGGCCCATGGGTGCAGGCCCGGCCACCAGGCACTCGCCTTCGAGCCCCACCCCGAAGCCTGGCTCCAGAGGGGGCCCCCAGTGACCCATGTCCGGGCAAGGGAAAATTCAATCCATTTATATTAGGTATCATCAGGGTCTTTCATATTGCTTTGTCTGGTCCCTCAACTAAGACCTGTTTGTCATTTGTTTGTTAGCTCCTAGGATCATTGGGACACAAACTTTTCCACCACGATAAGGTAACCGCTTCCAGGAGGGAGCCTCCCTTCAATTTGATATCCTATTATACAGACATAATAATCCTCGAACTGTATCACGGTTCTTGCTTCATTGCCCCACTATATTGCAGATTTTTATTACAGTCGAATTTGCAGTATGGTGGATGACTGGCCTGACCTGGGTGGAGTTTGCATGTTCTCTCTGTGCCTGTGTGGGTTTTCTCAGGGTACTCCGGTTTTCTCCCACATCCCAAAACCACGCATGATAGGTTAATTGAAGACTCAAAATTGTTCATAGGTGTGAGGGTGAGTGCGAATGGTTGTTTGTTTATATGTGCCCTGCGATTGGCTGGCGACCACTTCAAGGTGTGGCCTGCCTCATCCCCGAAGATAGCTGTGATGGGGTCCAGCACTCTCCTGATCCTTGTGAGGATAAGCAGCTCAGAAAACGGATGGATGAAAGGGTTAATATATTTTCTTTTTGTACAATATTTTGTTATAAATTGTTCTTCATCTCTCTTTCTGAATTTATTCTGTCTAGGCACATCACGTGAGCAACTTTTTATGACGATATACAGTATTTATCATAATAAGTTTTTTATGCCATTGATATAATGATGTAAGAGCATAACAACTCAAGTACATCCTTTATAAGAACAATTCACTTTTAGTTAGAATGAAGAATATTTAAGTGTCACTGTTGTATGCATCTATGAAGGAAATGCTGTTCCGCTCATGGCTCAATGCATTATGAGCACGCTCGGTGTTACCACAACAATGAAAAATTATCGAGTCCATAAAAAACTGTCCTCTCTGTTTTATTGACTTAACATTAACCCGCTCTAGTCTGCCTTTCACTGGCTTGGACCTAATGGTTGATTTCATACTTTTGGTGGACTACATCTCTGATTTGCTGTTTTAGTTCAAGAACTTCAGCAATACACGCATGCATTCTTTAGGTGTTAAGCCATGGTTTGTGTTGATGGAAACAGATTGATGATGTTTTATGTGTCCCTGCTCATTTTTGAGCATCTTAAATGCTGGGCATACATCAAAAAAGATTCCCGGAAATCTGAATAAATCCACACACAAACATCTGTATGAACAGTTAGTGTGAGGAAACAATGGTTAACCAACCTCATTTATTTTGATTGCGGATTCGCAAACACCTCCTCTTCATTGGGGGTTCAAGCTCAGTGCTTCCAGCAGCTGGTAATGGTGCACTGATGGAACAGGACAGGATGGCTGTCTTTTCAGCACCAGGCTTTGGCACAGGCTGGATAACCACACAAGCCCCCGTAGATAACAGTGGCAGGTTGTAACCATGTTCACCCTCCTCCAAGTTGGAGTCAGGGTCTGGCTTACCCTCTGTTGCCTCTACTAGCTGGTCTTGTGTCGAGCCACGCTTCACATTTTCCCATTCTCTCAAGGAATAGCTATTCTCTTTTAGGGATTCTCGTTCCAACTCACCATTTGCTAAGTCCTCACCTGTATTTCTCTCAGATACGATTTCATCTCCTGTTTTGTCCGACATGAAAGTAGGATTATGAAGAGAATGCCACCCTGTGCCATTGAGAAAGACATTACATGAGGCAGAAGGGTTAGTTTGGATCTGTGGAAGAGGTTGTGGTGGGGTCCTTGGTGTGCTGGGAGCAGGTGGTAGGGTAGTGTTGGTTTCAGTATTAGTGTTGTAAGAAAAGCTTTTTTTGCTAGAAGCTGTGTTAGATGTTTCCAGCGTTTCTATGATGGTGGCCACCAACACCTCTGTATTAGGGAGGGGTTGCTGTAGTGCAGCCTCTTCACCTTGATCATGACAGCCATTGACTTCCCTTTCAACCCTAATGACTGGTGAAGATCTTGACTCAACCTCTGCCTCTACTTTGACATGAACCTTAGGCAGAATCCTCTGAATGACGTGCTGTTGGTATGGTTTCTGGCTTATAGTAAGATCAATAACTCCTTCTAGGTGTTCACTGTCACCAGTTGGACATATGTTTCTCATATTATTCTCTACCTTCACAGTCATATTCATCACTGCCGACCTGTTTATATCTGGGCATCCAGGAGAGAGACAATCTACACTATCAGGATATCTTTGTTTGGGTATCTCTCCTCCAGAAAGTCCTTCAGACTCAGTTAACCCAGATGTTAAAACATGTGAAGATAAAAGTGTGCCGTCACGGTTTTCTTGTTGGTTATTAGAAGATTTGGAGTTGAAAGGTATTGGAATTGGAATGGGAATTGGGACTGGAAGGGGCACGATGACAGGGTAAGGTACCAGAAGGGTTGGCGGCGGTACTAATGGTGCTAAGGAGGGCATGCCATAATTCATCATTGGTGGCAAAGGGATGGGTCCATTGGGCATCATGTTGACTGGGGGGAATGGGTGAAATCCTGGTGTGTGGAGTCCAGGGTGGGGAGGGATCATACCAGGATTGGCATTGGTTGAGGGATGGACAAGTGGGGACATCATGGGTCTGTGCATGGCGCTAGAAGCAGGACCGAGATTCCTGGGAGGAGGGGGGGGACCTATCCCAGGGATGATAGGGTTTGACAGGGGACTGTTGGGTCCACCCGGATGGACAGATGGACGGAGAAATGGTTGCCGGAGTGGCTGCATCATCTGATGTTCCATAAAGAGAGGTAAAGGCATTGGCCCTCGAGGAGTCATCACCATTGGAGGACTCCCTGGAGGGACCCCAACTCCGGGATGCAGAGTAGGGATGGGAAGGGGTGGTAGTGTAGAGTTTTCATGAGGTCGAGGTGTGGGGATCTTGGCAGAGGAGGAAGAGGAGGGTGGAGAACATAGAGCATCTGAGGACGAGGTGGCAGATGAAGTGCAAGGAAGTGAAGAGTTGGGGGGGCCTCCAGGTGAGGGAGCTTTACGGCGAATGTCTGATAAAGGTGTTCCCCAGGATTCAGGAGTGAGCAGTTGTACACCACTGCACTCTGCTTTACCCTCACCTCCCACTCCATGTCCTGGGTTACAGAGAGCTCCAGGCAATGCTGCTTGGGTCTCCTTATAAAAAATGTCCATTTTATATTGGTTCAAGCATTTGGCACTGCAAAATTGCAGTCGTCGTTCACCAGCCCCAAAGTCCAGATACTCCTTAGTGTGGCGGATATGCTTGCACCAGTCACATACCTATGAAAAAACATACATATTATACATTCTATATCAGTCACACTGCTTTAAAAATAATTCCTTGTTTTGAATTAGGTCACATTCTCCTTTGAAGTAGCCTGTTAAGCAAAGACAGCATCTAAACCATCTGCCAGTACACATAAAATACAGGAAAATGAGCCATTATTTTCACAGAAAACGTTTAACTTTGACTACATAATGTTCATGCTTGTATTCAAGAGTGCTGTCTTGGATTTGTGCCCTTGTTTGTGTATATACTGTATGTCCGGTATTCATGTGTGTCAGTGTGTGTGTGTGTGTGTGTGGTGTGTGTGTGTGTGTGTGTGTGTGTGTGTGTAAGCGTGTGCGCCTACTGTATATCAATATGATATTAAACATCTCTACAATTTCTACCACACTGTGTGTGGCCAATACAGCACACTCACTGGTAAGCACAGCTTACCTTTGATTAAAATGTACTTAACCATCCATCCATTCTCTGAGCTCCTTATCCTCACAAGAGTCGCCGGAGCGCTGGAGGCTATCTCAGCTGCTATCGGGCAGGAGGCAGGGTACACCCTGAACTCATTGCCAATGAATCGCAGGGCACATGGAGACAGACCACAGTCACACTCACAATCACACCTAGGGGCAATTTAGAGTTTCCAATTAATGTATGTTTTGGGGATGTGGGAGGAAACATAAAAAAAACCTATGCAGGCATGGGTAGGCTGGAATTTGCACCCCGGCCCTCAGAACTGTGAAGCCAACATTCTACGGCTGCTTCACCGTGCTGTCTGTACTTAAAAAAACATAATTACCATGGGTGACATGTTAGTGGAAGCTTACCATCGACAGTTAAGTTCGAAATTCTTTACACCGTGGGAAAATTATTAGTTAAAGTGAATTCTGTAAAGTGAAATCCAGTGGAACCTCGGAGTTCAAAAGACTCAAATCGGACAAATCAGACATCGGACAAAAAAATCTGTGTAAAAGATGCCTCAAAGTTCAACCCAATTCTCAGAGTCTGAATACCCGAGCAAACCTGAACCCACGTTGACAAGCCGAGTGATTTCGAATGTTCACGGACAGTGCCAAGACAGTACCCACTTTGAGTCAACCAGGCAGTCATAGTGTGAGCAGGCACCTTTGTGAGTCCTTCTCAAGATGGATTTTTTCCAGTACTTTTTTTGGCATGGGCCCAAAGAAAGACAGTGGTGCTACCAGCAGCAAAGGAAAAGGAGAGTTGAGCGGAACACAGTAGATTGGAGGTAGGAGATAATCGATAAGTACGAAAATCGGATGCCCGTTTGTTACGGCTCCTGCTAGCTAGAATAAAGCTCGTGTTGCTAAAGGACTGACAAGCATTACAAAGCAGAGGCCACAGATAGAAGAAACTACTGGAGAATCTAATCATGAAGGGTGACTTCGATGTAACACTTTCTCCTTCCCTCTCTCCACATCCATCGGCTGAGTCCAACACACTGTGACGCAAAAGTTGCTTTAATTGTATGCATTTTTAATTGTTCCAATAGAGGGTGTACATGTTAATACATAAATAGAAATTAAAATAGGAATTTACCGTTTTTAGATTAAACTTGTTTACATTTTTTTTTTCAGAGGTTGAACAAATCTGGCTTTCATTTCACAAGAACAAATTATGTTCCAACTGTGAGGTTCCACTGTATATGATTTTTTTTTTTCATTTTTAAAAACGATAGTGAATAATTCACTTTCTTCTGCTCAGTCTATATGTCTTCAGTTTCCTCTCAGTGATGGTGTGAATGTGAATAATCGTCCATCTGGGTTTTTATTCAGATCCATCATTTTGAGCTTGGGTAAAGGCTGCGCCATTTTCAAAAGACCCCAATAATTCCCAGCATAATGACCATTCTGAATACAGTGAAGAAAATAAGTATTTGAACACCCTGCTATATTGCAAGTTCTCCCACTTAAAAATCATGGAGGGGTCTGAAATTTTCATCATGGGTGCAGGTCCACTGTGAGAGAGATCATCTAAAAAGAAAAATCCAGAAACCACAATGTATGATTTTTTTAACGATTTATTTGTGTGATACAGCTACAAATAAGTATTTGAACACCTGAGAAAACCAATGTTAATATTTGGTACAGCAGCCTTTGTTTGCAATTAAAGAGGCCAAACATTTCCTGTAGTTGTTCACCAGGTTTGCACACACTGCAGGAAGGATTTTTGCCCATTCCTCCACACAGATCTTCTCTAGATCAGACAGGTTTCTGGGCTGTCACTGAGAAACATTGAGTTTTAGCTTCCTCCAAAGATTTTCTATTGGGTTTAGGTCTGGAAACTGGATAGGCCACGCCAAAACCATGATATGCTTCTTACAGAGCCACTCCTCAGTTTTCCTGGCTGTGTGCTTCGGGCCATTGTCATGTTGAAAGACCCAGCTACGACCCATCTTCAATGCTCCGACTGAGGGAAAGAGGTTGTTCCCCAAAATCTCACAATACATGGCCGTGGACATCCTCTCCTTAATACAGTTCAGTCGTCCTGTCCCATGTGCAGACAAACACCCCCAAAGCATGATGCTACCACCCCCATGCTTCACAGTAGGGATGGTGTTCTTGGGATAGAACTCATCATTCGTCTTCCTCCAAACACGGTCAGTGGAATTATGACAAAAAAGTTCCATTTTGGTCTTATCTTAACACAAAACCTTCTACCATGACTCCTCTGTATCATCCAAATGATCATTGGCAAACTTAAGACGGGCCTTGACATGTGCTGGTTTAGGCAGGGGAACCTTCCTTGCCATGCATGATTTCAAACCAGGATGTCTTAGTGTATTACTGACAGTTACCTTGGAAACAGTGGTCCCAGATCTTTTCAGGTCATTGACCAAGTCCTGTCGTGTAGTCCTGGGCTGATTCCTCACCTTTCTAAGGATCAGTGAGACCCAACGAGGTGATATCTTGCATCGGGCTCCACTCCGATTGAGATTGACCGTCATATTTAGCTTCTTCCATTTTCCATTGATTGCTCCTACAGTGGACCTTTTTTCACTAAGCTGCTTGGCAATTTCTCCGTAGCCCTTTCCCGCCATGTGGAGTTGCACAATTTTGTCTCTGGTGTCTTTGGACAGCTCTTTGGTCTGGGCCATGTTACAAGTTTGAGTTTTTCTGATTCTATGGGATGGAGAGGTGTCTTTATGCAACTAACGACCTCACACAGGTGTATCTGATTCAGGATAAAACATGGAGTGGAGGTGGACTTTTAAAGGTGGACTAACAGGTCTTTGAAGGTCAGAATTGGAGCTGATAGACAGATGTTCAAATACTTATTTGCGGCTGTATCACACAAATAAATCGTTAAAAAGTCATACATTGTGATTTCTGGATTTTTCTTTTTAGATTATCTCGCTCACAGTGGGCATGCACCTACGATGAAAATTGCAGACCCCTCCATGTTTTCTAAGTGGGAGAACTTCCAATATAGCAGGGTGTTCAAATACTTGTTTTCTTCACTGTAAATATACATTGAGAACATTTCATATTCCTTAGTATATGCCTTATTATCTGAATAATTTTCAAAATGAACAAATCTAAGTTTGGGGTTCGACTCTTGTTTTCCACTGTGGCGTTGGCTTGTTCTTGCTGTGTACTTCAAAAAATTAAGTATTCAGTGAAAAGAGTACTAAAGTAGTTACTAGTAGTAACTTCTGATCTATTATCATTTTTAAATTAGAGCAGGAATCTCAAATTTACGAAAATACAAACCAGGAGTCTGCAAATTCAGATATTGGCAAGCAATATTATTTTTACTAAACCAATTATCAATTCAATCTATATAAAATAAATGGCTACATGGTGGAACAACTGGTTAGAGCATTGGCCTCACAGTTCTGAGCACTGGGGTTCCAATCCCGACCCTGCCTGTGTGGAGTTTGCATGTTCTCCCCCTACCTGTGTGGGTTTTCTCTGGGCACTCTGGTTTCCTCACACATACCATAAACATGCATTAATTGGAGATTTTAAGTTGCCCCTAGGGTGGGATTGTGAGTGCGGATGTTGTCTGTCTCTATGTGCCCTGCAACAGACTGGTGAGCAGTTTAGGGTGTATCGTGCCTCTTGCCCAAACATAGCTGGGATAAGCTCCAGCATGCCCGCAATCCTAATGAAGGCAATGTCATGGTCCAGCCCTGGCTGGGCGGGTCCCAGCACAACGGCGCTGATTAGGAAGGGCACACCTGTGCCTCATCCTAGTTGATTAACCCCTTTATTTATAGGACCCAGGGGACGACTGGTCTTCGCCAGATCGTCGTAACTCATGCCCCGTTCCTGCACTCCCGTCTTCTTGATCAAGAACCCTGTTGTACCGACCTCTGCCTGTCCTCCAACCGACCCCGTAAGCTTGACGTCTTTGATACTCCTGCCTTCTCTCATCGATCTCCCGTGTACCGACCCCTGCCCGCGGACCTGCTCTCTACGCCCGACGTCCTAACTACCGCTGCTCCACTTGACTGTCTGCCTGATCCCCGACCTTGGAACGAATAAACACTTTTCCCGAACTACCTCTGCGTCTCCGAAGTCCTGGATTTGGGACCTCCTCTGTACTGATGGGTCGTGACAGCCAAGTGTTAATGAAAATGAATTAGTGAATGAATAAAATGAGGAGATGAGTGCTCTTTTTTTCTGGCCTGACCTGTGCACATACCGTCATTTCTCGAAAATAATGTGCAATTTTTCTCCCCAAATATTTTCAAAAATTCAATAGAGTGCATTATATTTAGGTATGAATGGAAAATAGAAAAATACAATCACATTGTATAATCGTGTACAGGTTGATAGAGTGATAAAAAAAAGGTATATAGATACATTTTGATCTGATAGTCGATGTCTTATATTAATTACAGTAATGTGCGCCACCAACCTGAACTCTGACCTCCTTGGGGGGGAGCTTTGTATTTTATGATCGTAATCGTAGCATATTAGTAGCATTTGCTGCTACTGCACCAAACATAAGAAACGACTGCCCTTCAGTTTGTTTTAACTTAAACGAAGACAAAAAATGGCGACTACAAGGGGTAGTTGTGCAGCCGCTTTTAAAAGAAAAGTGTCATTGCTGCTGCCTATGATGTAGCCAAACCAGAAGCAAAACAACGTGAGTTGAAACTACGTAATACGATCATACAATCATTTAAAAAAAAGAAAAACGGTATAGCGCACAAAACTGAAATGCTCGCTTTTTAAAAAGTGGCCATTATGCTCATTTCTACGTAGTTTGTGCTCTCATTGTGATAGCGACCTGACGTTATGAAGAGCTCCTACAGATTGTCGCTGTACGAGGTCAATAGGTTGTGCTGTTAGCACAGTGGATCTTCCCCTAAAAGCGCTGACAATAATGAGGAATAAGATGGGGACCAATAAGGGAACCAAGACTCTTAGGATTCAAAAAATGTTTCCTCACAAACGCCATGGATGGCACAGAGGATGGCATGCTGTGGGAGCAAGGTGGGATAATTGTTCATAAATGCAAGAGGCACCAGAATTGGACCAAGTCATCAATGATGAGTTTGACAGTGATGCACCAAAGGTAGCTACGATGGATGTTTTTCAAATGGGAGATGAGTCAGATGCTTCTTTTGAAGTCTTGGCCAAGGATGTGTCATGTCGTGGATAAACTGGACTCTGCACAAACGTTTTATGCACAAATATGTAATGCAAAAAAAACTGTTTCAGTTAAACAGTGTTAAATAGTTCGTTTATTTATTTAAGATTGTAATGTGTGTTATCAACAGTATTAATAAAATGTTGTGCCATCGTTGAGTATTTATTTTAGTTGTTTGAGGGATTATGCTGTGACAATTGCAGGGACCAGGACAAGCATATCCTGTGGCCTGTCCCGAGATTACATTACTTCTACATTAGCACATGCAGAATGATTATTATTAATTATTGTTGTACAGACAGTTTTTTGAAAAATAATACAAGGGCAAACAAAAAAGTACAAACCTAGGAAAATGGAAATTCAGACAGATCCAATATTTTGAGCATATGGATAGCAGCAAATTGGTGGTGCGCTGCCATTAGCAAGGCTAGGCCACTGCCAAGAGAGGCGTGGCCAAGCCACTGCTCTGGGCGGTGACAACTGTCACTGCTCACAGCTGTTTTACATTGGGACTGTAATTAGACGGTTATTTAAGTTGGAGTTTTTGTCACTGGCATTTGCCAGTTCATTGCCTTGCATTAGTGAGTTGCATTCACTGCCTTTGGGACTCTCCGCATCTACGCGTAAGTTAGAGTAACCCTAGTCACAGCGATTCTGTGCCTTTTAGTTTAATCCTGTCCCGTTGAGTGAGTTAGTTTGCTTCAGAGTCATCGAACCCTTGCTGTATGTCTTTTGGATCCCGTCTAGCCTAGCGTTTCTATGCCTCGGCCTTGTCGGACTGCTACACTGTGTATGACCCAGTTTCCGGAAATAAACTTCATTGAACACTATGCCTCTGCCTTGAAGTCCTGCATTTGGGTCCACCCCCACACCGAAGGTTTGTGAAAGTGCACATTGTACATTGGTAGAAGGGTTTTCTTGATTATTTTTTTTAGGCCAACCTTGGGGGTGCTCATTATACCTCAGGCCACATTATACTTGAGAAATTACAGTACGTATTAGTGAGGACAAGCAGTATAGAAGATGGATGGATGGATGGATGGATGGATGGATGGATGGATGGGTGGATGGATGGATGGATGGATGGATGAAAATGTGTTTATCATCCATTCAACCTATTCAGGGTCACAGCAGGGACTGCCTGTACCTAGTACCAGTCAATCGCAGGGTGATCACGAATGAGACTGAAAGAATGCCAACAGTTGAATGTAACGTAAGCCATCAGGTTACCAATGGCCCCATCCATTGGCAACCAGTCACAATATAACTTCCCTTTGTACTTTGTCTAAACTACTACCATAGTTATCATAGCAATTGTTGATCTTCAATTTCAGAAGGTTCAACATGCTTCATTGACACCAGGCTAGAGTTGATTAAAAGGGCCAAAAATACAAGTAATTATCCTTGTTCTTAACCCTTGAACAACCTGTTGCTCAGTGTCATTGCTGTTTTGCACCCTGCAAACCAAGCGCATTCTTCTTGAGGAAGAGAATGAATGTGACCCTGGTAGAGCAGATAGCAGTGGGCAAGCCCCAAACAGCGTGATACTTGTTAGACCACACACAGCTCACTCTGTCAGCTCTGGAAGGAGTGCCGGGTCCTTGCTGGAGATAATTAAGGCATTAATCAGTTGTCAGACCCCTCAACGACAAACATCCATCACACACATCCTTAAGATCCCTGGGTACTGAATGTTAATAAGCCAGAGGATGCAAACAGGCGATGGAAAACGGTTTTAGCTGACTGCATAGCAACATGGTTTATCTGACCTCATCCTCTTTAGCAGCAACGAAAAGAGAGAAAATCAAAGGATCTTTCTACTGAATAGTAACGGATTGATTCATTGATCATAATTTTCTTCACTGCTCAATATTGGGAGATACAGTACCTGCTCTTCATTAGACAGTAAATATTGATAAATTTCATCAAAGAACTGTGTTTTTCAAAGATTCCCATCTAACTTAAAATATTTTAGTAAGCATCACTCAAGGAAGATGACTCCCAGCAAATGCAATTAAATGGGAGTTTACGCAATGTGATTTCTGCTTACTGCGTCATAGAGTATAAATGCTGCAGGAAGCACAAAGATTTCATTCATCCAGCCATTCTCTGAGCCACTTATCCTCACAACGGTTGTAGGAGTGCTGGACCCAATCAGAGCTATTTCGGGCAGGGGGCGACAGACAACAGTCACACTCAAAATCACACAGAGGGGCAATTTAGAGTCAACAATTAATGCATGTTTTGGAGATGTGAAAAGAAATCAGAGTTCCGGGAGAAAACCTACGCAGGCACAGGGAGAACATACAAATTTCACACAGGCGGAGCCGGGATTTGAATACCAGGTCCTCAGAAGAATGAGGCTGACGCTCTAACCAATCGTTCCACTGTGCCAGCTACAAAGATTTCTGTCCAAGATTTTATAAAACTCAGTCCCCATTTCCTGTATACCTGGTTAATGCAACCAACCATGTCTAAGTGTAAGTCAAAAAGGCCATCTTTATTCATTACATTTGATGGTAAGTCAAAAAAAATTTGAATTATAAATGTGCTAAAATGTTCCTTCACTCAGAAATACAGATGGAGAGCACTTAACGACAGTGCGCTGTGAGTCAAACTTCGCTGCACATTACGCTAATGGAGTAGTGCTCTTCACATCCTGCACACAGCTGTTTGCAGTTGAATTTAATTATGGTCATTTATTTCCACTGTGGCCGAGGAACAGACATCGGTGATGCGGTTTAACCATTTCCAGTCCGGCAATCATTTTGCTTTTCGCCAGTTTGTCGTATCAGTCAATCTTCATTTGTACACCATCCGACCTAATGACAAGGCCTAACGACTGGGTTAGTGACCTCAAAGAGTTCAGTGATCCGTTCCTGCTGAATTTAAAAGACTGGATGTGGGCATTTACTTGAGCAGTTAGCGACGGCAGATATTTCACAAGAGAAATAGACCTTGACCAACAGGTTGCAGGGGAGGATGAGGAGGTTCCGTGCAAGAAGAAATTGTTGATGTTACACAACGCTGTGGAGGAAGTGGGGGATGAAGACGGAGAAGAGGAGCTTGCAGAGGCTTACGGGGCTAAATACCCAAAGACCGAGGATAAAGAGATGCTTTTTATTGTCCTCTGTTGAGGTTTATGTCGTTATTTGTCATATTACTGTAATTTAATGCGTCAGCACAAAACACAAAGAGGCCTGTGTCAATTTCTGCAATTCTCGAAGGTTCAACCAGACAGGGACATAATTGATTTTTTGCATTAGCAGTGATGGTTATAATTACCTAAAGTAGAGCTACTCTTCCATTAAAACATATACAGAACCATGCAATGTTACATGTGATGATAATTTCTGAAGTCTCTAAAATGACACACAGCTATTGGCCAATTCTTCAAGATAATATAAAGAAATGTGTTTTGGTGGCGCAATGGTGCCGCAGCTATAAAGCGATGGCTGTAAAGCGATTCTGAGTTCCAGGGTTCGATCCCGGCCCCGTCTGTGTGGAGAATGCATGTTCTCCCCGTGCCTCCGTAGGTTTTCTCTGTGCACTCTGGTTTCCTCCCACATCCCAAAAACATGCAACATTAATTGGAAACTCTAAATTGCCCCTAGGTGTGATTGTGAGTCCGACTGTATCTATGTGCCTTGCGATTGGCTGGCAACCAGTTCAGGGTATGCCCTCCCTCCTGCCCGATGACAGCTGGGATTTGCTCCAGTATGCCAGTGACCCTTGTGAGGATAAGTGGTTAAGAAAATGGATGGATGGATGTTTTGGAAATATATCAGCAGTAGTGATTACCTTCCAAACTTGGAGAATTCCTTAGATCTTCCTCCCCTCACCCCCAAACCATGACTAATTCAATAAGATGACATTTTTTTTACAATTGTAACTTTGCATTGTAATACTATGCTTCGGTACGTGCCACTGGTTTTGTTACCAATGGAGTTGAAATGGGCTTAACAGTTTCCTCTTTTGTCCAATCAACTATGCAAATGTAAATGCATTGTCTTTTCCTTATTTGGAAAAAGGGAGTCATTTTGAGGGCGGTATGCATTTGTCTTAAGTGGACCATAATATTAATTAGAAAGTTGTGGCATGGTAAAGGACATGCTTTGTATTTAAATGCTCTTTGTAGAGAGCTGGGTAAATTTTAAAAAATGCGACTCATATTTATACATTGCTTTTGATGGTTCCAACATCCATCATCTCATTAACAGGTTTAGATTATTGACAATGTTTAATTTGAGAAAATGATGTACAAGAACTAATAACAAAATAGGTTTGTTTATAAGAGTTTTTGTAACTTCTTTACTTCTTTGCTGGAAGGATCCAAAGAATCTTTGCTGGTTCCTATAATTCCTTCCAGGAAGAAATAATGTATGTATGTATGAATGTATTGATTTATTACTTGTCAATGCATTAAAAAATGATGTCTGGATCCCATTGACTGTAGCTTATGATGGTTTTGCACTATCTCTTGCTCGGAAACTTGCATGAAACATGCACACTAAATAATGTTGTCATTTCTTCTCTTTTGCTGCCTGCAGAGTGAAAAAGGTCAACGAGGAACATTTGTTGCCTTAAAAAAATGATGTAAAACAACTCCCACAGTGCTTTCGCTGAAATGACAGATCCAACACTTCCCAATAATAACTGTTTTAATGTCAAAGGAAAAAAATGAATAGGGATGAGTTACAGAGGAAACCCCCAAAATTAAAAAATGCAAATGTAATGGAAGATGTAATAAAAAAAAAAACAAGTTGACGATAAATGGCGCTAGTGGCTCCAGTGTATGTTTAATTTTTAAATATCCTTGTACTCACT
Source organism: Syngnathoides biaculeatus (assembly GCF_019802595.1). NCBI lineage: Eukaryota > Metazoa > Chordata > Actinopteri > Syngnathiformes > Syngnathidae > Syngnathoides > Syngnathoides biaculeatus. The sequence goes on along the minus strand of NC_084654.1, from coordinate 6,755,091 downwards.
GTTCAAACTTGGAAATTTAAATACACAGGTTTAAGCTCATTGAGTTTGACCTAGACGTTATGGTGTACTTATTAATATTTGTAATATTATTACATCTCTTTCTGGTGAAAGCAAACAGCACTTCCTCATCTGTTGTAACGTGCCACGTTAACTTCCAATCGGCGTGTAAACGCATCACGACAAGACAGGAAACGTTACAAATCATAACCGACTTGAACATATTGGCTCATTGCAGTGTTGTCATCTATGAAAAGCAAAAACCTTCGATGCCATTTTGACCTCGAAAAGTGGTGCCAATGAAATGTTGAATATAACTATTACACAACCCCAGGTTATCACAAATTTATGTTTATTTTCCAGTCAGATGACATCCAGTATCTGGTAATGTATTGACAGCAGAAACATTTTGTCATCTGACCTTTTCACGCCTTGCTGTGCATTATTGAGCTTGCACAAGAAAAGTGACTTAATCTTACTCCAAATATAAAGGTACCTGTCTTTGTGGAAGACATGGCAGGAAAATGGCCCGCTCTCCTTTAATTCAGAACAATATGACAACATGTTTGCGCAGAAAGACATCAATCTGAAGCGCTATCTGGTGGTAAGTGGTTAGGGTCCTTACAAGCACATCGCTGTTTGTCTTGAAGACAAGCCTGGGCGTGTCCTGAGTAAAGCTGTGCTGGAGTAATTTCCCACCGAGGCCATCGTCGTCTCTCGCCTGGGGAGGGAGAAATAATGGCTGCTTTTATGGATGGACAAAATGAACAACTGAACAGAGGCAACAGGGAAACTTAAGAATGGAAAACAAATGAGGAACAGAAAACGTGACTTTAACATGTAAATACTTTACTTTGGTCTAAGGGTAAACCAAGAAAAAGTATTTGAAAATAAAACTGTGGGAGGCTAGAAGTGAGTGTTCATGCATTGCTAAGAAGAGGGTCTTCCAAGTAACCATTTATCTAAGGCCAGATTTTAAAAAAAATGTAATGATGAGAAAATGTAAATGATGCAACACAGTTAAACTCTACAAAAGTCTCCCGAATCTGTAAAATATTACACTTTTCTGCTGCAGTGCTGCCTCACTAAAGGACAGTGCACGAAGCAAAAGCCATCAGTAAAACGCCTCCTCGTTTATGCTGATGTAATATTCACAGAATCCCATTTGGAACTTCAGTTCTATATTTCCAGGCAAGACCAGGGACGTCAATCATACGGTCTGCGAGGCAAAATCGCCTTCCTAGGGTGTACAGGATGAATTTGAAAAAAAAAAAAAAAAAAAATTATTAGAAGAAACTAAGGATCATTTTTATGATTGTTATGCTCATGTGTAAAATGGAATGATAATCATTTCTAGTTCTACCTAACTTGGTTAACAAGTATATTACTATATTTTCCAGTTTGAAATAAAGCGCCTGTGACTTAAAGTGTTGTGCTTTAAAATACAGTCAGCGTCATCATCATCACTAATTATGCACAAAAGTACATGACAAACTAAAGCACGAAATCTGAGGTGGTTTTGTAAAATAAGAGATAGAAAAGATCATTCAGTGCAAAAATTTGTCTTGATTGGGAACCGATCCAGAAACGAAGTATTTGTTTGCGTCCAGACTTTTATACGCTTTCAAACTTTTCAGTCGAGCACATGCTGGTTCTCAGTAACCTACAGAGGTATGTAGTAACACGTTACATTTATTGCATTACACTTACTCAAGGAACATTTTCCATAAACTGCAGTTGTTAGACGCCTTTAAATGCACCATACTTTTGACTTTTACTTGATTATTCATATAAGGAAGGATCGATACTTTTAGTCTGTTACATTGAACGAGATGCCATTTCCTACTTTTATTTATTCACTCTAGCGTGTGTGTCTACTTTTATCAGACTTCATCTTTGACTTCTGTCTAGGCACATGTTGCAGCAATCAAACGGGACAAGCAATGTCATTTGATCTCAATTCATCAATCAGACAAAACAAGACAGTCACATGAGCGTGCAGGTGTCCTCAAGCAACCGATCAAAATGAAAAATTTTTTTTTTTGGGGGGGGACACACAGCCACGCTGTTGTTTATTTTAAAGACACATCCAACCACTCTGAAGCTCTGCTTAGCATTTAACATTATTGTCTTTTTGGGTAGTCCGGCCATCCCTGGGAAGGGAAGGAAAACGCTGATATTCACACAGTTGAGCTCTCGGGCAAGATGGACAATATTGGTTTGCGGAAGTAAACCAGAGTAAAAACATGCTACCATGGGGAGAACACACTAACTCCACACAGAAATGCCAGAGCTGTGATTAAAACACCGAACCTCTGAATTGTGAGGCAGACCTGCTAAACCTACATGCTACGTGTTAATTTAGCCTCTTTGCTTAGACACACGATATGTTTGTAGACCCAAAGATGACATTCCACTTGTAAATTTACTGCAATAAGACACTTATTTGACAGTGATGGGTGAAGTGAAAAATACTGAAAGACATGCATTTATATGAGATATACGATCTGAAAGACTTTGCAGTTTTCATTTTATAATACAATGGGAACATGTTGGAATGAAACAAGGGATTTACACAAACAAACAAAAAGACACGGTCAAGTGAATGAGCCATGTCAGTCTGTCTCTCTCTCTCTCTCTCTCTCTGTCTGTCTGTCTCTCTCTCTCTCTCTCTCTCTCTCTAACATACAAACACAGAGACCTTGGTGGATCTTAGTGTGGGCTTGACACCACACACACGTCCATACACTTACACACTATTATTTCATTCCCACTTTGTGCTCTGAACCGCTGGCTCAATGCCATTTTATTTGCATATTGTACTAATGAGTTCTTGGCACTCTGTGAATGGGGAGTGAGTCGTTCACTGGAAGCCACGCAGAAAGACTACAGACAGAACGACAAACAGACAGAGAGGAGGGGAGGCATAGATAGATAGATAGATAGATAGATAGATAGATAGATAGATAGATAGATAGATAGATAGATAGATAGATAGATAGATAGATAGATAGATAGATAGATAGATAGATAGATAGATAGATAGATAGATAGATAGATAGATAGATAGATAGATAGATAGATAGATATAGATAGATAGATAGATAGATAGATAGATAGATAGATAGATAGATAGATAGATAGAGATAGATAGATAGATAGATAGATAGATAGATAGATAGATAGATAGATAGATAGATAGATAGATAGATAGATAGATAGATAGATAGATAGATAGATAGATAGATAGATAGATAGATAGATAGATAGATAGATGCCATCTGGGCTCATATGGCCAAGTGTGTGTGTGTGTGTAAGCATGTGTGCTCAGTACCTGCCCACAAAGCTGCATTTCCTGCAGAAAAAGAGTGTTGACTGGCATATTCCAATATCCAAATTCAAACATAAGCAAGCACAGCAGCACTTATTCCAAATCCAGCCACCGAGAAATCAAATCAGCCATCATCAAAATTAAGGAGGATTCTATCAGGAGGAATCAAACCATTACATACATTTTTGTTTCATTCATCCCTTTTAACTGAGGGGGATCCGGAGTCTCACTCGACCCTTTTGAAGCATTGTAACTTGATTTTCTTTTTTTTGCCATATTCAATAACTAAATTTAATCATCAACTGTGACACAGTAAGGTAAGAACAAACAAAGGTTTTCCGGAAAAAGACTGAATGTTAGCAAATGAAACTTGAAATGTTTTATGTGCGTCATAACTACTTTCTCTCACAAAGCAAATTGTCAAATATCGTTGTTTGTATATCTGCTCTTTTCTCCTATATTTGAAAAAGGTCTTGAACAAGCTCTTCCACCTGCCTACGCTAATCATTCCATGTGTTTGTGACTCAATCCGCTCTTGTTTCTCATAAAGTGAGGATCACCCTACACATTAAAAAGTATTTCATCATTTTTTTTCATGCTTCTTATTATTAAGTGTGACTGCTTAATAAGGTGATATGGGTACAAAGAACGTTTTTGAATGCCAGGCCTTCTATAAAGAAAGCGAGAAGGATGACAGAATTCAAAAGATTATTAGCAGAATAGGAAAATGGCGTACATGTGGCCGATATTACCAGTTTGTATGGAAAATGTGCAAAAACAGTCAGTCATTATTTGGAATGGGATTCCTCTTCAAAACAAAACCCTCCTTGATGTCTTCCATACGCCAAAAAAAGTCTTCATTCAGGATGAAGGTATTAGTAAATGCTAAAAATCTATGTCACAACACATTTATAGCTGTTGACATTGCTCTTTTTATGCAAAGCGAGAAAATTTGTCTTTTATTCATTTTTGTGGGGTGTTTGGAACAAACATTGCATTTGCATGATTATTTTAATGGGAAATATATTTTCAGTTCTCATATCTCATGTTTTGTCAGACTACTTTAAACACTAATCGTGAAAACAGAGGTTCCATTCTAGTGAGTAGACACAAAGCTGAGTTTCATACAGTTTATGTAGTCCTTTAAATATATTGACTTGGTGACCATACATTGGATTGTTTTAGCATGTTAAGTAAGCAAAAGGTGAAGAATGTTAGTGGTCATCGATCTATCCATCCATATTCTTAGCCGCTTATCCTCACAAGGGTTGCGGGACTGCTGAAGCCTATCCCAGTTGTCAACAAGCAGGAGGCAGGGTTTACGCTGAACTGGTTAGCAGGCAATTGCAGGGCACATAGAGACAGACAACAGTGGCACTCACAATCACACCTAGGGGCAGTTTAGAGTGTCCAATTAATGTTGCCTGTTTCTGGGATGTGGGATGAAACCGAAGTTTCCGGAGGAAACCTATGCAGGCATGGAGAGAACATGCAAACTCCTCACAGGCGGGTCTGGGACCTCAGAACTGTGAGGCGAATGCTTTACCAGCTGATCCACCGTGCCGCCTATCTTTAATTTTTTTCTCTCTCCCTGGATATGATTCCACGGTGGCTGGGATGCTGAGTTATCCATCCCCAGCCAGTCAGACCATTGTGGTAGTGGTATTGACCTGGAATGTGAACAGTGATTGAACCACAAACAAGTCATTTTTGTCACATTACAGTTCTGGAACACCTCAGAGGGCCATTATGAACCCTATAAATGTTTGATCATCTCGTCATATTATCACATAGACATTGGATGCTGGGTTTTTGTACTTTCTAGTTTTTGTAGGATACTGTTTTCAACATTTATTTCACAGCTGTTTTGTCACAGTTATTGTACATCTATCTTGGGTTCCTAGAGTTGAAAAATGCTTCAAACACTAAACATATCTGCTTGCCCACACCACACGAAACTTTATTTTAAAATGTGTCATTAAAGGAGACAGCTATTGAAAACTTTGGTCCGGAAGAACATGAAGTAGATCCACATGATTTGCTCACAATGACTACATCAAAAGGTAAGAATGTTGTGCGGCCTTCCGGAAAGAGGTGAGACAGGCACTCGATGGACAACCGAAGCTCCCGGAAGACTGGACGACGACAGTCAAGGTGATCAGAGAGACAGGCAGGAGAGTACTTAGTGTGTCATCTGGTAGGAAAGGGGAGAAGGAGACTTGGTGGTGGAACCCCATAATACAGGGAGTCATACAAGGAAAGAGATTAGCGAAGAAGAAGTGGGATACTGAGAGGACTGAGGAGAGGCGAAAGGAGTACATCGAGATGCGACGTAGGGCAAAGGTAGAGGTGGCAAAGGCTAAACAAGAGGCATATGAAGACATGTACACCAGGTTGGACACGAAAGAAGGAGAAAAGGATCTCTACAGGTTGGCCAGACAGAGGGATAGAGATGGGAAGGATGTGCAGAAGGTTAGGGTGATTAAGGATAGAGATGGAAATGTGTTGACTGGTGCCGGTAGTGTGCTAAATAGATGGAAAGAATACTTTGAGAAGTTGATGAATGAAGAAAATGAGAGAGAAGGAAGAGTTGAAGAGGCAAGAGTGAAGGACCAGGAAGTGGAAATGATTACTAAGGGGGAAGTCAGAAAGGCATTACAAAGGATGAAAAACGAGAAGGCAGTTGGTCCTGATGACATACCGGTAGAGGTATGGAAGCAATTTGGAGAGATGGCTGTGGAGTTTTTGACCAACTTATTCAACAGAATACTAGCGGGCGAAAAGATGCCTGAAGAATGGAGGAAAAGTGTTCTAGTTCCCATTTTTAAGAACAAAGGGGATGTTCAGAGCTGTGGGAACTATAGAGGAATAAAGTTGATGAGCCACACAATGAAGTTATGGGAAAGAGTAGTGGAGGCTAGACTCAGGACAGAAGTAAGTATCTGCGACCAACAGTATGGTTTCATGCCTAGAAAGAGTACCACAGATGCATTATTTGCCTTGAGGATGCTCGTGGAAAAGTACAGAGAAGGTCAGAAGGAGCTACATTGTGTCTTTGTGGATCTAGAGAAAGCCTATGACAGAGTACCAAGAGAGGAACTGTGGTACTGCATGCGTAAGTCTGGTGTGGCAGAGAAGTATGTTAAAATAGTACAGGACATGTATGATGGCAGCAGAACAATGGTGAGGTGTGCCTTAGGTGTGACAGAGGAATTTAAGGTGGAGGTGGGACTGCATCAGGGATCAGCTCTGAGCCCCTTCCTGTTTGCAGTGGTAATTGATAAGCTGACAGATGAGGTTAGACTGGAATCCCCTTGGACCATGATGTTCGCAGATGATATTGTCATATGCAGTGAAAGCAGGGAGCATGCAGAGGAATAATTGGAAAGATGGAGACATGCACTGGAAAGGAGAGGAATGAAGATTAGCCAAAGTAAAACAGAATATATGTGCGTGAATGAGAAAAGTAGAGGGGGAAGAGTGAGGCTACAGGGAGAAGAGATAGCGAGGGTGGATGACTTCAAATACTTGGGGTCAACAATACAGAGCAATGGAGAGTGTGGTCAGGAAGTGAAGAAACAGGTCCAAGCAGGTTGGAACAGCTGGCGAAAGGTGTCTGGTGTGTTATGTGACAGAAGAGTGTCTGCTAGGATGAAGGGCAAAGTTTACAAAACAGTGGTGAGGCCGGCCATGATGTACGGATTAGAGACAGTGGCACTGAAGAAACAACAGGAAGCAGAACTGGAGGTGGCAGAAATGAAGATGTTGAGGTTCTCGCTCGGCGTGATCAGGTTGGATAGGATTAGAAATGAGCTCATTAGAGGGACAGCCAAAGTTGGATGTTTTGGAGACAAGATTCGAGAGAGCAGACTTCGATGGTTTGGACATGTTCAGAGGCGAGAGAGTGAGTATATTGGTAGAAGGATGCTGAGGATGGAGCTCCCAGGCAAAAGCGAGAGGAAGACCAAAGAGAAGGTTTATGGATGTGGTGAGGGAAGACATGAGGGCAGTTGGGGTTAGAGAGGAAGATGCAGGAGATAGGCTAAGATGGCAAAAGATGACACGCTGTGGCGACCCCTAACGGGACAAGCCGAAAGGAAAAGAAGAAGAAGAACACTACATCAAATGGTACGGCGGGTAAGATCTGGCCCCCGGGCCTTAATTTTAACACTGAGAAAGACAACCATTCACACCATCACTGAGAGAGAACTGAACCCACAGTGCCAGCACGGAAGTCAGGTGAGTAACACACTGCACTACTATCAGTAACAACAGTACACTACATACAACAATAATCCATCCATCCATCGATCCATTTTCTTTGCCGCTTATCCTCACGAGGCTCGCAGGGAGTTCTGGAGCCTATCCCAGCTGTCAACGGGCAGGAGGCAGGGTACACCCTGATGTGGTTGCCAGCCAATAGAAGCAAAAGGTGAACAATGCTAGTGGTCATCCATCTATCCATCCATATTCTTAGCCGCTTATCCTCACAGGGGTCGCGGGACTGCTGAAGCCTATCCCAGCTGTCAACAAGCAGGAGGCAGGGTTTACCCTGAACTGGTTGCCAGCCAATTGCAGGGCACATGGAGAAAAAACAGCCGCACTCACCATCACACTGTGGGGAACTTTAGAGTGTCCAATTAATCTTGCATATTTTTGGAATGTAGGAGGAACCGGAATACCCGGAGAAAACCCATGCAGGCACGGGAGAACATGCAAACTCCACACAGGCGGGGCCAGGATTTAACCCTAGACCTAAGAACTGTGAGGCCAACGCGCTCCAGCTGAGCCACCGTGCTGCCTAAATCAGAGAATGCCTCGTAAAAAAAAAAAACAATAAAAAACATGACGTTGCGTGAAAGTGCAGCATCTAAATTAGGTAGTGGGTGTATTTGTAGCAATTTACTAACAAATTGAACTAAGTTGCTGTGCTTCACCACAAAGCCACACATTCCGCCCCTACATACAACAATCTGTCTGCTAATTAAAAGTATTCGTGGGTGGTTTTTAGACAAGAACATTTCTATCACAATGTCTTCATGTGATGCACAAATTTGAAATTTGCTGTTCTTTTCACAGCAGTTTTTCTAATTCACTATTCGAACAAGTTTAAGAAGTGATCCAATCCAAATGCCAAGTTACTGAGTTATTTGAAGAGAATAGCTGGCAGCTACAATATAATCACCTTCCCCTCAATGCCCTGAAGCTGCGAGAGGCAAGCCCTGAGGCTTCTTTGCCACCACTCAGAAACAGCACACATGCCACACATCTTGCTCATTCAGTCATCCTCGATGCCATGCCAACCACAGGGAAGTGTAGGAGGGAGCAGACATGTCCGTGTTTGAGGCACTGTGACAATTCTGGGATGACAGGAAGCGGCACTCTGCACCCGCATGCCAGGAGGGAGCTCCTGGGGTGAGATGTTGATGGGGGCCAGGGGGGTCTGAGGTCTCCAGGATGGATATGTTGTGGTGGCAAACAAAAGATTGATGCTGTGGCAGCAACAACTCACGAAACAAAAGATGAGCGATTCTTTTTCATCTCCATCAAGTAGAACATTTCCTCTCTATTTCTACCAGACCACTTGATGACTTGCATCAGCACATATAGATCCCATCCCAATAATTTAATTGGTGACTCTAAGATTCTAACTATCACACAAAAAAGAATTTGAGAAGGTAGCAAATACTTTTTACAGCACTGTGTCGGTATAATAAGTACATGAAGTAATAAATTCTGTAGCTAAGTATATAACTACAAGACTCAAAATATACATAAGTGGTTCACTCGATAAGTCATAAGTCGTGAACTGCAGTGCTTAATAATGTACAGTTAAGGCCTGTGGAGGTGTTTTGTTTTTCTGTTTTTGAATATACTGTACATATCTGCATCTGACTGGAAATAAAGGGGAAAGCAAATCCTATATATCATTTATATTTGTTATTATTTTTTGGGATTGCAGTATTTTTTTGTAGCCAGTTTATGATAATGTTTCAAATAAGTTGGAATTTATTGAAGGGATGACATCATGATTGTCACCAGGCCTTAGAATTGTAACAATACTGAACAGGGATCGGCAGCTTTAATAACGTGGAGAGACAGTAAAAAAAAAAGTAAAATACTCTTCTGAACGAGTGTGCTATTGTCAACTTTCACCCAATGTTAAATTATCCATCCATCTATCCAACCAACCATTTTCTTAACCGCTTATCCTCACAAGGGTCGCGGGAGTCCTGGAGCCTATTTCACATGTCAACGGGGAGGAGGCGGGGTACACCCTGAATTGGTTGCCAGCCGATCACAGGGCACTTTGAGACAAATACTCGCACTCACAATCACATCTAGGGGAAATTTAGCGTGTCCAATTAACGTTGCATGTTTTGGGGATATGGGAGGAAACCGGAGTGCCTGGAGAAAACCCACGCAGGCACGGGGAGAACATGCAAACTCCACAGAGGGGGGTCTTGGATTAAATCGGGGACCCTAGAACTGTGAGGCAAATGCTTTTCCAGCTGAGTCACCGTGCCACCCAATGATAAATTATGACACAAAATACCAAGCATTTTTAACATACCTACATACAATACATCCAGCATCTCGTGCTTTGTTATGTAATGCACAACTTGATAGTTTGCTTGTGTCCTGTGATTTTGGACAATTCTAAGAACTATGAGAGCGCTAGCTTGCTTACTATACCTGGACACCAAGCATTCAATGTGCTCTACTCATGCTTCATCCAAAAATGCTGCTTATCCCTTGATGTTTTACACAAGTAATGTTTGGCACACACTTTTGGAATGTGGGCCAAACCACAGCTACAGCGTTGCAGGGGTTGTGGGCAGGATCTGCCACTCAAGCCAACTAAATCAGAACATAGTAAAACAAACGAACGTCATTACAACTAGTGTGCTGGTGTTCATGCTATGGAGTCCCACCTGTGGCACTGGTGCCAATGGTTGCCGACCTGATGTGTAGTGGATGAGGAATTAGCTTCTCCAGTACGTTTCAGAAAGCGATGATGGGTTATGTAACGGTAATTTCCCAGATAACATTACCCCTAAGAAACATCTAAGGAGATGTTGTGCTTTGGCTCTATAATACATCATCAAACAAAGCAAATCTCAACAATTTTCCATCCATATGTTTTCTGATCCCCTTATCCTCACTCGGATCATGGTTGTGCTAGTGCTTGTGTCACCTGACTTCGTGCAAGAGGCGGGGTACTCCCTGAAATGCTCACCAACCAATTACAGGCCACATGTAAACAATCAACCGTTCGCACCTAAATAATTTATAGTCTTCAGTTAAACTAGCATCCGTGTTTTTGGAATGTGGGAAATCAAACTACTTTGAGAAAACCTATGCAGGCACAGGAGAATTTGCATAATCCACACAGGTGAGGTCAGATTTGAACCCTGGACCTCAGAAATGTGAGGTAGATATGCTGATAAGTCGTCCATCGTACCATTCCATTTCCATATCGCTTATCCTTATTAGGGTCATATGTGTGCTTTAGCTAATCCCAGCTACCTTTGGGCAAGAGGCAGGATACATGTGGAATGGGCTGCCAGCCAGTCACTGGACACATGTAAACAAAAAATCATTCACTCACAATCACACCTCGGGGCAATTTAGAGTTTCCAATCAAATTATCATGCATGTTTTTGGGATGTGGGAGGAAACCTGAGTGCCTGGAAGAAGACAACACAGGTACTGGGAAAACATGCAAAATCCACAAAGGCAAGGCTGGATTCGATCCAACATCCTCAGAACTGTGAGGCGGCTGTGTGTGTTGTAGATTACACCGCCTGTCAATTAATATTCTTGTTTTAATTTTTCTATTTTCAGCATTGTCAGAAAACTATGAGGTTGTAAGTCAGTGTTATGAAATTTATGTATTGCTCATCAGCTATGGATCTACAGAACCCCCGTGGATAGCATCCTCACATACTGCATCACAGTGTGGTATGCTGGATGCACAGCAGCAGACTGGAAAGCTCTGCAAAGAGTGGTCAACAGCGCCCAGAAGATCACTGGCTGCTCTCTGCCGTCCCTAAAGGACATTGCCAATTCCCACTATCACAGCAGAGCCACTAATATTGTAAAAGACTCTTCACATCCTGGTCATCACCTGTTTAACCTGCTGCCCTCTGGCAGCCGGTACACAAAACACAGACAACCAGATTCAAGGAATATGATTTCCCGATACCCTTAACACTAGACACTAAATGAAGCATTCACACTAACAGATTGCACGTGATGTTGATGGTTGTGTTGCACGTAATCAACAAAGATAGAGATCTTTCACTAACATCCCAATTAATGAGCGTGAAATTATATGTTTACTCGCTGTAAAAGATTATGCTGTTGGAACAGGTGGAAAAGTGATGGAGACAGTTAAGAGATCACCTTATTAAAAGGGTTTTACACTTTAGAGAGCACCGCATGCACAATATAAAGTTTGAAGCGATGGGATTTGAAGAATTAGTGGAAGAGGCAAACAAAGATATTATTGAGCAGCAGAAAGGAAATCTCTCTCTTGAGGATTTCCCGTGAGTTAGCAAGCACGTAAAAGCCATGTTTTGTTGATTGAACTCATCCCGAGTATGTGGGAAATTGATGGATAGTATCTGCCCATCCTGTGTAACATTGCATTTAAAACTGCATTCCAAAAAAAATTTCTGCAGTTGGAAGGACCAATTGTCAGGTCAAACAATAGTAGATCAGCTTCCTCATTTGTATGCATGAACAGTCAAGTGAGCACAATCTAGGCCAATAGATGTCAAATAGGAGAAATAAAATGTCCTTAGGGCAGCACAGTGGAACAACTGGTTAGAGTATTGGCCTCACAGTACTGAGGAACGGAGTTCAAATCCCGGCCCTGCCTGTGTGGAGTTTGTATGTTTTCCCCATGCCTGCGTGGGTTTTCTCCAGGCACTCCGGTTTCCTCCCACATCCCAAAAACATGCATTCATGGGAGACTCTGAATTACCCCTAGGTGTGATTGTGAGTGCGACTGTTGTCTGTCTCTGTGTGCCCTACGATTGGCTGGCAACCAGTTCAGGGTGTACACCTCCTGCTCGATGACAGCTGGGATAGGTTCCAGCCCTCCCGCTACTCTTGTGAGAATAAGTGGCTTAGGAAATGGATGGTTGGAAAATTACTTTAAATTGAGCAGGCTACCACTCATTGCTGAGTGCAGCCTGATGTACTGGTAGATAAAGTTAAATGTGCTTCTTGCTTTGTGTAATAATCTTCAAATATGGGGAACGACACTTTGATGCCACACAGTTAATGTTGTGTAGCGTTTTTTAAATTCTTTTTTTCCAAATTTTTATATACAAACAGAGAAAGAAAGAAAACAGAAATTAAAAAAAAAGAAAAACTAGGGAGAAAAATATACGATTAATTTACATTCATTATCAGTGGGATAATAGTACCTTTATTAAGAACCGAATAGGAGGGTTTCTCTCATCTCCAATTATCTGATCTAGTAGGTCATCCTCAACCAAGATCATACCCATAAGTGAGCAAAAAAAATAACCGTAAAAGGAAAACAACAATAATAATCATCATCGTAGTCAAAAAAAGAAGAAAAATAATATCACCTCAAAGCACCTTAAAACAAATGTTCCAAAAACAATGTACAATGATTTGCATATTGGCTTCAAGTGAAAATTTTTTTGAGGTTTCAAATTTTCTTGATATCAGAACCCTTGGGTGATACCTGTTCTGACAACGAGACAAGATGCAATACTTATGAGTTTAAAAAAAAATACACTGCACAACACGCTAAGAAAAAAAAAAGATAATAATAATAATGATAACAACAAAAGGAATAAGTGGGGGGAACAAATCAACAAAATTAAGATAAACTTGATTTCACATTTTGTTGTAACATCTTATTGATGTTATGGCATATTTTGCCCAGTTTTCCCAATGTCCCTCAAATTTGTCTTGTTCTTGCCTCAAGATGAAAGTTTACCTATCCATTTTAAATATATGTTGAACCAATTTAATCCAATCCTCAACTGTGTTGCGTTTTTTTACATTATTTTGGTGACGTGACTTATTAAGACGTGGATTCAGTCACTGTAGGCCCCGGTCCCAAACTCACCATTCCCTGTTAAGGTCTTTCATTCACCCATTATTACATACACTAATACATTTGGGGATTAAAAACAATTTGTCTAATTTTGAAAACTAATGAGTTCATACAGATACAGTACTCCTATATATTACAAATTATTGTCATAGCAATGTTACATTTATAGGTAGCTGTAACTCATGGAAACACACAAAAAAACATAGTCTTTGTATTTTTCTAAATGCATTCATATACGTATTGGTTCAATACTCTAAATTGTTGTTCATTCAACATTTTAGAGGTGAAATTCAAAATAAATGTTTTGAGGTGATCAGTTACTTGACTGTTTTGATTCTCCACACCCCACCACCCCCACCCCAATAACTTGGAACTCAATTGAAATTTGATGGTTAAGACTTGAGTCTTATTCGCTAATGGCACACATGTGACTAATTCCCAACCCTGGGCATCAAAATGTCAACTATTCATTGGCAGTGTCAAAACATTTGCAGTAAGTGCAGCAATGTAAATTAAAAGAGCTGAAATAGTCATATCCACAATGAAATTCAGACAATGAACAACAATGAAAGAAAAAGGGGAGAAGTTGATATTGCAAATGCTGCTTGCTGTGCTGGTGGGGTGCAGAGAAAAGTGTTCGTGTTGGATGGATAACTGACTTCAGGACAGAAAAGCAGGAGAAGAAAACACAGCACAAAGTATACTCACTGTGTAATTCCTTATATATCCCAGCTTTAGTACGTACAAGACACAGAGGAAATTGTATAACCAAATACTGGTAGAATGAGAAGGACTCAATATCAAAACCGATGAATGCTATCATACAACTACGTATGTTTTTTTTTATTGAAAAGTCAAAATTTGTATATACAGTATAGGTAAGTATGTATTGTATGGATGAAACGGACGTTAACAATCTTTTCATCACTTCATCACCTAAAGAGGAGACCATAGAAAATCCCCTAATGCTTCTTTCATAAAAAAATTCAGTAATAAGCATTTTCAATTTCCATTTTTACATTTGAATTTTTCAACACATACATGCTCTGAAGTGAGCTAATCTCACAACAGCGTTAGTGAACATCATACACCCTAAATCACGGGTGTCAAACTCAAGGCCCGGGGGCTCGTATCCGGCTCACCACACGATTCTATGAGGTCTGTTAAGGCAAATCATGTGTGTCACCTTTGATGATTCCTGTGCAAATCTGTGCCAAAATATCATTTTGTCATATATCATAAATGAAAACACTGAGATATTGCAACCATTTTTGTGTTACCAAATACCAACAATAACTGAAAAACCCATTATCCTTATTTCTGATTCCAAAACTAGTTCATAAATTTGACGTGTAAATATGATCAGGCGATTAAAGATTTTTATGGTTTCAGTCATAACGGCCCTCTGAGGGAAACTAACTACAATGTGGCCCGTGACAAAAATGAGTTTGACACCCCGCCCTAAATAAAGATCTATTGCGATACCATCTTGCTCATGATATTGTTGGGATTTCTTATACCTTATTCCTCTTGAAATAGGCTCTGCGGCAGGCGGCAAAGCACTTCTCGCTGCAGAAACTCTTTAGCTCACTCCCCATGCTCAGAGAGTAGCGTTTGACACCGATCTTCTGGCACCAGGCGCACATGATCTGTACACCGGTTGCATCTTCGTCTGTTGGAAAAGCATCCGGTTGTTGACTGTTAAGATCCAGTTGCAGCGTCAATGAATTCAGAAAGTAACGTAAATTTGTTGTGCAGCTGTACATTTCGTCTACGTAAATTCAAGACGTAAAAAATGACCTGAAAAGTGTGCTGTTCACCCTGAGCTTTTTAGAAATTATTATGTCTTTAACAGCAGTTGTTTTCATAGTACAAACAGTGGAATTGTGACTTACCTGGCAATTCTAGGTAGGAGGATAACGATGACAACAAAAGATACCCCAAAAACATAAAAGAGGGGTGGTTGGTTAATGAGACATGGACGAATCCATGGCATTTGGATGAGGATCTGGATAAAAAGCAAGAATGTATTTCTAGTGTATGAGTCAATATGACAATGTGGTATTGATTAGTTTTTATGACCCAAAGTTAAATGACTGAATGAAGAAACCGTTTCCTGTGCAGACGTATTAATAATTGTGTGAGTTTGTGTTTGTGTTCATGATCCTGTGTATGAGAAAGCGAGGGATTAAGGTTACACTTTCGTAGATATCCCCAAGAAGTATGTTCCACAGTGATTTATGACCATAAAATAGGAATAATGTTGCTATATCCACTGTCAAAACAACAATAGAACCATCTGCAACTTACTGCAAAGTGTATTCTCAAGTTACAATTGGGCTGAAATAGCTACATTTGGGGACATGCAACTATACACAGCATCATAAAACTGTTGTTTTTTAGAGTCTGCCAAAACTCCCCTAAAATTTGTCATTTTGATGGGTCCATGAAGTTTGTGTGTGGTCATGTGACTTGACAATAACTTGACTATTGTAATGCTCTTCTGACTGGGCTGCCCAAAAGAGCATTTAACAGCTATTGCTTGTTCACAATGCTTCTGCTCGGGTTGTGACTAGAACAAAGCAATCAGAGCATGTAATTCCAATTCTAAAGAATTTACACGGGTTTCCAGCCAGTTTTAGAATAGGTTATAAAGTTCTGATACTGGTATATAAATCATTAAACGGTCCTGAATACATGAAAGAAATGCTAATGGAATACAAACCCTGTTGAACTCTGAGATCGAGAGACTCAGCTCAAATAGTGGAAAGCAGAGTCTAAAGCAAACATGGTGGAGCAGTATTAAGCTATTATGCAGCACACAAATGTAATAATGTGTCAACAAAGGTGACGTCATCCAAGTGTGAGTATTTTCAAATCCATATTAATTTTTTCTCATGCGTTTTACAGTACTTGCACTTTGCAGTGGCATTTCTTGCACTAAAAGTTGGTATAATTGTTCTTTTTCCAATGTTATTATTTGTGTAGTTGAATGCTTTTAATAATTTAAAGCGCATTGAGTTACCTTCCGTATGAAATGCTCTATACAAATAAATTTGCTTTGCTTTGCTTTACAAAGGTATACCTAATGAAGTTAACAGTGACTATAAAAATATCTTCAAATAGGATTCTGAGTTTTCCAAATGTTTAACATCCTCATTGAAATGTATGTAGCAGAGCTGCATTGTGGTTAGTGTGGACAGTAAATAATTGGAAGAGATCCCCAGTGACACCGAAAAGCCTCTTTGGTGTTAAATTGTGACCAGTGGTAAGCAGCAGGCTTTTAGTGCTGATGCTGTTGTAATAAGTGAAGAGAGATCCTCTGAGAGTCACTCTGTGTCTCCAAGTTTTCACATTATGACTATGCGGTTGTGAAGGAAAAAAAAACACAGCCATTAGTCTCTCGCCCCCACTGAAACCCTTGTCATGTGCGGGCTGGACTTTTCACCCTTTGTTGGGATTAATGTACCTACAGGGCCATCCCATTTGAAGTTGAAGACTAACTTGCAATTAAGAGAATCACTCCCTCAGGCTCATACGACAGGACAAAGGACACCAAGTACATAGCTGATATTTCTCCTCTCTTCTACATCTTAATCTAAGAGTCTTCATCTATCTTTTTGTTCTATTTCTGGACTGTTGCCTACTGGTCATGAAAAAAAAGAACAACAAGATTGACTCTATGTGTATAAGGCTTGGAATAAAGGATTGCACCATAGCGTAATGAACATTATCGAGGGCCCACATGGACTCACAATACAATCAAGTCTTCATTTTCATGAAAAGACGCATCTTGAAGTGGACTGTGATTCAATTTTCTCCACCTGCCCTCCCCCTCGTACCGAGGGCATCTCAAAACGTGCACATCTGCATTAGGAAGGAGAATGTCCTACTTTAACAATTATTCAGACTTTTCTGATATATGTACCTGCACTTCAAAAGGGCCTTTGTCAGATTTTTTGGGGTACATGAATAATTCAGCGTATAAGTGGGGGTTGGGGGCAGAGCTGTTCGAAGGAGATGTTGGCCACGTACTGGGCTTTAAGTGGGAAGCACACCATCTGTTTCCCCCCTGCCAAGGCAGGGGCAGCGGGGACTCCTCTTCGGTGATGCCAAGGCAGCTCGTACTTCTAAAAGGCATACCAACCTCCTGTGCATCAGCAGACACAAGAGATAATGATGCCGCAGTCTGGTCGAAGAGCACGGACAGTTCCTTTGAGATATTATGGGGCAACAGTGACACTTGGAGCAGGTGGAGCAAAACGAGTTGTACAGTACGTAATATACTCATTAGATCTGTCCCTCTGTCTGCCATTGGAACATGGAAAGTTTGAATGTGAATTCACTATTCTTGTCTCCGGGTGCTGCAGAATACAATGGAATCTCTGAAGACGAATGTCCCTGAAGCTGTACAGTTCAAATTTTGACCGATCATTCTTTATTAAGGAGTAACTGAATGCGTTATTCCTTTACACTGACTTCCTGTGTCATGCCCCTGGCATCCTCCCTAGGCTGGGCATGGTCAGCCAATTAGTCGGCACACACCTGCACCCTGTTTCGGCTGATTACACCCGGTACTTATAGGACACGGGGGACAATTAGTCCTCCGCCAGATCATTGATTCTCGTGTCTCGTTCCTGCACTCCCGTATACCTGACGTACTGTGTACCGACCCTCGCCTGTTCCCTGACCATCCCAGTAAACCTGCTTCTTCTGATACTGCTGCTTTTCCTGACTGACTCGCTGATCATTGACCACGGACCGAATAAAGGCTTTCTGTACTCTACCTGCTTGCCTCTGGAGTCGTGCATTTGGGTCCGCCCTCAAGCCCCGGTCATGACATCCTGTAACTATTCCAAAAGATGGACAACTAGTCCAAAAGATGGACGGCCGTCAATGTTGATGTAATACAAGACATCAGCCTTGTGTTCTGGGGTTTGTACACTCTTTCTATTTGTGGGTGGTTTCTCTTTATGTCCTCCAGTTTCCTCCCACACTCACAAAACATGTAAGTTAGGTCAGCTGGAGCTTTAAGTTGGTTAATTGGCAGAATGTGACTCTAAGTCAACGAGATTCACTGTTTTGGGAGTTAAAAACTCGTGATGTCACATTAGACATAATGAGGTGTTGTGCATCCATTCAGGTGGGATCAGTTGTCTAGATATATAAATATTGTGCTTATAAGATTTGTATTTTTATGAAGACCAGTCGGGATTCACACACCTGCCACTCATTTCCTGGAGCTTATCTTTATCCCCTTTCTGGCGGTCATTGAAACAACAACAAAGTCATCTAAAAATGATCTAAACATTGTAATATGGCCCCAAGAACATTATTAAGGTGACTTATTGCAGGAGTTCAATTGACTTGAGATAACTGGTAACTGAATTTGAGGTAATCTGTGACTTGACCATGGCTGACATGAGAATTGCTTGAGACTTGCTCGTGTGAGCCCAACTCTGATAAGTATAAAGACTCATGTGTCTTTCCATATGACTGTGTAAATGAAAGAGCCTACCACCCACCCCTCTCCTCAAAAACAAACAAAAAAGCTGTCAGTACCTGTTGGGGGCTTGATCAGTGGCAGGGGCATCACTGGGCCAGTGATGGGCTGGTTGCCACGTTCCTTTGTGCTGGTTGTAGAGGAGGACGGCATAGTGGGGTGCTCTGATATTCCGTTTCTGCAGATTAGCAAAGATTGGGACCTGTTGGCTCCATCCGGAGACACTTCGTTGCTCTGTCTTGAAGATGGAATTTTTGGCAACAAGTTTTCTGTTTGATTGAAATTGAGGGAAAACTCATGAGATGCTGTAGCCCTCACTGAAAGGCCATCAATCATGACAGAACAAAGAATCCAAACATGTGAAATACGGGGTACTTTTCTGTTCGGTGCATGCCAGAATTAATAGATTCCCTATTTTATTGACAGTGGGATTTGGCCTTCACTCAATGGCATGTACTTTTTCAAACACACTGCAATGCTCTGACTATCACGAAATGTGAACTACGAGAGGCCAGCTCACACCATAAAAGACATTAAAAAGGCATTTTAAAAAGTAAAATGTTTTATTTTATTACAGGCTCATCATGTTAATGTCAAAAGTCCTTTTTGTTTTTAAAATAAACACCCTCTCTTTGTAGTGTGGACCATGTCATTTTTTGACAAGATGATAAATATTGTACAGAGTACTACTAAATTATTGGTGCTTGAATGTAAATTTTAAGCGGTGAGTCATCTGTGAACTTTGTCAGATAAACACGAACAATACTCTATACTTGGCTTGTCATGATAATTAATTATCTTGACTTATATTTCAATAAAGAAAAAGTACATTATTGATTCTATATTTTTTCTGGACTCGATAAATTGTAATTTTTGTAGTGAGCCAGCATCGGATCACACAATGAGCAGAGTTCGTCTGTGTTTTAGCCGCTAGTGTGCTCATGTGTGCTGGTGTTAGCTCAGTCCAGTATTTCACTGCCTTATCCCATGTTCAGCGCATAGATTACCATAATACAGATACTTAAGGGAAAATTGACTGTTTGTTGAGTTTGCTAGGCCAAGCGCTAACAATCTAGCCTGCAAGTTAATGAACTAGCGAGCTAAGGAGCAAAACTGCTCACTCCACTACGGCGAAGTTGATTCAAACAGAGCCCCTCCAATTTCTTGTGTGTGTTAGTCCTCAATTAATAGAAACACGGGAATATTCACTATTTACTAAGCATAACCTCAGTGGCACACGTTTTGCAGCCAGTACTACAGCAAACGACAGAGTATATTTAATTGACAGGTGTAGGTCTCATCTTCAGTGAACCACCAGTAGCCGGGTTTACATGGGGATTTTTTTTTTTTAATTCAGATTGAAATCATTCTGATCTCGTCAACTTTTTACATCTGACGTGATTATTTCTGATTAAGTGTGTACAAGATGTGCACTACATTCAATTGAAACAGTCACATGACATGCGTACTTCATTGTGAATGTCAAGATTCGTCATCTAGTGAGCACAGTAGTTGGGATTGCTTTTTTCTTTACTTGAAAAAAATGCTTGATAAAACAACTTATACGTAGTTATCTCTGTTGCATACGAACAAGGTCAGGAGCTGCCATATTTCCATCAGTAAATATCTATTTATCTGAAAAGTAAAACACAATTCTAGCCCTCTGCACAAATGAATACAGTACATTTAATAATCAGTATTTTTGGTATTTATTATATATTTTATTAATTTAAAAATATAAAAAAATATATATATATATAATTATTATTATATTAGATAATATAATATTGATTCTGAACTGCTCCAGATGATGGCACCATATTAGACAGTACTAGTTTCATTAGTTTCTGTAATTGCGACCTCATTGTAGTGGTTTTCAAATTTGAATTAACTCAAGTAAGACCATTGGACAAGACAATTCTGCTCAGGTAACAAAATGTATGACCCACCAATGTAATCTACAGTACTTTGTAATGCAGTTTATGTGCATCCCTCATAGTTATTAGTATCTTGCACCTTTAAGGACAGAAATGTGCTGCGGTGTTTCGCCTAAATCCAAGTTGTCTGAATCCCGCAGCTCCACCTTGTCGTAGCCGTACCACCCCAGCAGCTCGTTCATCGTGTTCTCTGCAAAATTCTGCAGACAAGCAAGAGGTGAAAAGGAGTTACAGAATTAGACAGTTTGTGGAGTGTGTTACAAAATATAAAGCACCATGTAAGGAATTACAATGACTTCAAATAATTAATTAAAGAATTAACCCCATTATAGTATTAAACGTTATTTTAAAATGTATACATGCATCTGATATTCTCTGTTTAACAGTGAGGCAGAACAATTGAAGGGATGAACCATTTGTTTAATAGTGTTGCTTTCAGGACACAAAAAAAAAAATTCTCCTTCATTGTATAGTGGTGCATTGGCTTAAGAACATTTCTAGTAACAAAAAATTCACGTTATTAAAGGCCCCTCAGAAAAATACTGTCTCTAGTTATGAAGGAAAATTCATGATATGAAAGCCCCCAAATTCAGACAAACGTAAACATCCTTTTTCTTGATTTAATAGTATGATAGAGCTGCTCTCCCATTGGTTATTACCATAGCATCTTCCTGGAATCCCATTGGCTAGGAGGAATGGCAATCTTTACCATGATGCTTTTCATTTCCCTTCGACCCTTGAGCGTCACCTACCACCACATACACGACAGATAGCAATTTTCTGGGCAAAATAACCCACCATACACAGTCTCACGTTGACATTCCCGGACTCTCATTCAAAACGCATGAGCTTCCCTGTTTTTGACACCAAGAACCATAATATAATCTTGGGGGGTCCATGGCTGAGATTACATAACCCCCACATAAACTGGTCAACTGAACAAATCAGGTCTTAAGGAACCAAATGCGTGCTAACGTGCCTCTTGTCCCAGAGGGCGGAGATGGAAGAGGCCTTTGAACTTCACGAGATGAGCGAGACTTGTCTTCAGTCCCCTCCTGTTACTATGACCTGAAGGAAGTATTTTCCAAGTGCAAGGCCAAGTCACTTCCTAATCACAGGCCATACGACTGCACCACTGACTTGCTGCCCGGCTCCTCACCCCCTCGCAGAAAAGTCAAGGCAGAAGAGCGTGAGTTCCACCAAGCCTCCTTATTCTTATTAGGCTTTGTCCTGGCAGAAGGGAACATACGCATGGATCGGAGCAAGGGCGACGCCATTCTTCATTGGTGCACTCCAACTACCTGCAAATGGGTCCAGATATGTATTGAGTTCGCCAACTTCTACCACAAATTCATCCGAAACTTTATTACGGTTGTGGCCCCATTCCATCCACTAACCTCACCCCACAGTTCCTTCATTTGGAACCTGGCATGTCAAGCAGCCTTCCATAAGCTCAAGGCCAGCTTCACCTCAGCGCTGGTCCTCACCTTGCCTGATCCCGATGGGCAGTTTGTTGTCAAGGTTGATGCGTCTGATTTAGGGATAGGGGCGGTTCTCTCACAGAAAAGTCCCAAGGATGGAAGATTACACCCCTGCGCATTCTTATCTAAAAAAAAATAACTCCAGCAGAATGAAATTATGAGATCAGAGACCATAAACCTCGAGCAGTCAAGTATGCTATGTCGGAATGGAGACTTTGGTTAAAGGGGGCGCAGGTCCCATTCTTGGTATTAACAGACCACAAACATTTGGAATATATTAGGTCAGCCAAAAGGCTTAACGCCAGCCAAACTAGGTGGGCACTCTTCTGTACACTGTTTTGCTTTGTGATGACCTATCGCTGTCACGTGTACAGGATGGGGAAAGACCAGAGTCCGACCCCGTGCCTATCCTCCCCAACGCTTGCTTCGTCTCACTCTTCACCTGGGAAATTAAAACTCAAGTCAAAAACGCGCTAAAGGACTCTCGCAGTCCTGAAGGGGGCCCGATGACAGGTTATATGTCATTACCCCTCAAAGGGGAAGAGTAATAGACTGGCCCCACACCAATCGCACTGTGTGTCACCCCGGCATGACCAAAACATAGTTTGTGATAGAGCAACATTTCTGGAGGCCGAATATAAAAAAAAGACATCAGGGAGTATGTCAACGCGTGTCCCGATTGCGCAGCAAATAAACCCTCCCGCCAACACCCCTCAGGGGAGTTATGCCCTCTATCCATTCCTCAATGACCGTGGTCACATATCTCCATGGACTTCGTGACCGGGTTACCGGCTTCGCAGGGTCACACCACTGTTCTCAGTGGGGGGCCACTTCTCCAAAATGGTTCATATCATTGTGCTACCTAAAGTCCCCTCCGCAAAACAGATGGCCGACCTTATGATAAATAACCCATTCAGGTTGCACGGCCTTCCCAGTGATGAAGTTTTCGACAGGGGCCCCCAGTTAATTTCCCAGTACTGGAAGGCGTTTTGTTCCTTAATAGGGGCCACCATGAGCCTTTCCTCGGGCCATCACCCAGAAACCAATGACCAGACCGAGCACATAAATCAGGACTTGGAAATGGGAATCCTGTCTCTCACTTTTCATGACCTGTGTCAACTGTTAATCTGGGTCGACTACTGGAATAACTCTCTTCCCTCAGCGTCCACTGCTGTGTCCCCTTTTCACGTTGTGCACGGTTATTCACCCTCGCTTTTTCTGTCCATTGACTCAAACTCGTCCGTGCCATCCATGTTGCCCGTTGTAAGGTGCTGCAAGAGAACCTGTGAGCGAGCCCAACAGATGCTACTAGGTCGGAGGACGCTGGCACCAGTTTACAGGGTGGGTCAGCGTGTCTGGCTGTCAGCAAAAGGTCTTCCACTCCGAGTGGAGTCACGGAAATGCGCTCCCAGGTTTGTCAGTCTGTTACTGATTACAAAAATTATCAATCCAGTCAACATGTGATTGAGGCTTCCAAAATCGATGTGGGTCCACCCAGTCTTTCATGTCAGCCTGCTCAAGCCTGCTCGGATGTCTCTGTTATGCAAGGCACAGAAACATACATTAACATGTAAAGAATCCTCAATATACTTTAAAATAAATATGTTTTGTATTTTTGTAGTGGGTAGATCTTTGTGGCTTGGTCATTCTATTTCATCATTGGTCATTCTAAAAAAAAAAAAAAACGTCAGCCCCCCGACTCCCCCCGTCAATCGCAAGAGGCTGGATGCTTGAGAAGTAGATTTTGGGGTAAAAAGGTCTGGGCACCCCTGGTGTAACCATTTAAAATGTGATCATTTAGAACAAGGTGCCCAAACTTTTTTGCCCCAAGATCTATTTTTCCAGCACCCAACCATCTACCTGCAGGGCGAAGGGTTATGATAATACGTTTAGTACGTCCGTCCATCCATCCATCCATCCATCCATCCATCCATCCATCCATCCATCCATCTATCCATTTTCTTAGCCTCACAAAGGTCACGGGAGTGGTGGAGCCTATCCGAGCTGTCGACAGGCTGGAGGCGGGGTACACCCTGAACGGGTTGGCAGCCAATTGCAGTGCACATCGAGAGATACAGCCGCACTGACGATCACACCTAGGGGCAATTTCGAGTGTCCAATTAATGTTGCATGCTTTTGGAATGTGGGAGAAAACTGGAGTTCCCGGAAAAAAAAAACCCACGTAGCCACGGAAAGATGAGATACATGTATTGGAAACTCCTGAATCAAGTGACGAAATGGCTGATGTCTTTTTTTTTCTTAGTTTTTACTTTTGTTTTGTTTTTTGTCACATGGTAAACACTCCCTTCGCAATTGACTGGTCGATTGCGATCAACACACTGAGCACCCCTGATTTAGAATCTCGGAACAGGAAATCTATTCCAGACTAAAAGGCATATAAATCCACCAATATGCATGATCATGCAGCTGAACAGCACAGGCTAAAAATATTTTTGGGCAAAATCCTGGAATTATTAAAAATTTGCATTTAAACCTTATTTTGGAACAATGGCTAAAGATCCATGAATCAATTTTCTATACTGCTTTTCTTTTTTATGTGGTTGCCAGGTGAGTTGGTGTGTATTCCAGATGACTTTGGGTGAGAAGCAGGTTGCAACCAGGACTGATCGCCAGCCAATCATAGGGCACACATGGAAACTTGCACACACATTTCCACACACATTGACAACTTTGGAGATTTGAGTATTCAATTAACCTCACATGCGGGGGCACAGTGAAGCAACTAGTTAGAGCGTTGGCCTCACAGTTCTGAGGACCAGGGTTCAAATCCTGGCCCCACCTGTGGAGAGGTTGCATGTTTCTCCCGTGCCTGCGTGTGTTTTCTCCAGGAACTCCGGTTTCCTCACACATCCAAAAAACAATCAGTTGGACACTCTAAATTGCCCATAGGTGTGATTGTGAGTGCCACTTTTGTCTGTCTCCATGTGCCCTGAAATTGACTGGAAACCAGTTCAGTGTGTACCCTGCCCTCTGCCTGATGACAACTCCAACAAGGCCTGTAGAAAATGGATGGATTGATGGATAACCTAACTTGCTTGTTTTGGGGAGGAAGCTAAGATCAAAGAGAATGTGCAAACTTCACATAGAAAGAACAGAGCCAAGATTCAAACACCAAAACTCGGAAATGTGAGGCAGACATGCTAACCACTTGTTCACTGTGCTGCCTAATGTCTCAACAGTAGCTCTAAATGCGTGTATTCAATGTTCTTTTTTTAAATTTTTACTTCATGATATAGTTTGTAGAACATCTTTAAAATTTTGAATTTTGAAACGTTTATCCACTACAACTTCTGGCCACGCTCCACCACAAACACCTATGATCCTGACATGAGTTTAGTGCATAATTCAAAATTTTCAGCTGAGTTCATTACTCTAAAAATGAACTACTTTAGAGTTCTTTTTTCCCCCTGTATGTTGCTGACGGGGGTGCCATTACACATCTGCCTCACAGTTCTGAGGTCCCTTGTCCACATCTGGCCTCACCTGTGGGCAGTTTGCATGTTCTCCTTTGCCTGTGTGGGTATTCCCGTTTCCTACCACCTTCCCAAATCATGTATGGCAGGTTAATTGGTGACCACAATTTTGAGTCTGAATGATCTGAGTCTCAATGATTATTTGCCCATACAATACAGTGAAGAAATGAAGTATTTGAACACCCTGCTATATTGCAATTTCTCCCACTTAGAAATCATGGAGGGGTCTGAAATTTTCATTGTAGGTGCATGTCCACTGTGAGAGAGATCATCTAAAAAGAAAAATCCAGAAATCACAATGTATGATTATTTTCAACGATTTATTTGTGTTATACAGCTGCAAAAAAGTATTTGAACACCTGAGAAAAGCAATGTTAATATTTGGTACAGTAGCCTTTGTTTGCAATAACAGAGGTCAAACGTTTCCTGTAGTTCACCAGGATTGCACAGCCTGCAGGAGGGAATTTGGCTCACTCCTCCGCACAGATATTCTCTAGATCAGACCGTTTTCTAGGCTGTCACTGAGAAACACGGCATTTCAGCACCCTCCAAAGATTTTCTATTGGGTTTAGGTCTGGAGACTGGCTAGGCCACGCAAGAACCTTGATATGCTTCTTACGGAGCCACTCCTTGGTTTTCCTGGCTGTGTGCTTCAGGTCAATGTCATGTTGAAAGACCCAGCCACAACCCATCTTCAATGCTCTGAATGAGGAAAAGAGGTTGTTCCCCAAAATCTCACAATTTATGGCTGCGGTCATCTTCTCCCTAAGACAGTGCAGGCGGGGCCGGGGTTAAACCCTGGACCTCACAACTTGAGGCCAATGCTTTACAGCTGTTCCATCGTGTCGCCCTGCAGAAGTCTTTCATCCCAAAACAAAGAGAAATAAGGATCATGGAAAAAGTTCAAACTAAATAAAGTCCTAATCAAATAAAGACCCAAAACTGATAAAGTACCAAAGAAACACTGGAGTAAACCTAAAACTGGAGGGAAAAAAAGACAAAGACATGAGTATATATGCTGTATAGCTGAACAACAGAACTGATGACTATGACATATGACAATAAACCAGCCAGAACTGGACCCAGCAACATGGGGAATCACTGGCCTGCTCCCTGGTAGCTGCAGCAGGATCCTATCCCGGATCCTCAGCAGCTCCAGCAGGGTCCCATTACTGCTCCTCGGCATCTGCAGCAAACTACTGTGCCTGCTCCATGGTGACTGCAGCAGGCTCTGAGGGTGCTTGTCCAGTGGCTGCTACCCAACCCTAATGCCTGGCCCCCGATTTGATATGGGCTCACGCATGCTTAGCAACCTGGCTGACCTGTTGAATTTCCAGGCCAAGCACCTCAAATTGGTTGGCCTGGACGGCCACCAGACTCACCCTGAGGGGCACACCTACCTCCAGCCTCCCTTCCGCCCACCCTGGTTTTTTTTTTTTTGTTTTAGTTGAGGGCTGGGGGGTGCACTCTCATGGTCTGTTTTGATTTGGTTTGGGTTTTTTCCCCATTTCATGTTTTCTCCTTGTCCCATGTTTTTCATGTATTATGCGCTCATTTATTTATTCCTTCCATCTGTTGTTGTCCCTCCCCCCACTCCTGTCTTGTCGCAGTGTTCCTCGTTCTTGTGTCTTGTCAATTTGTTTGTATTAACTTCCATGGTTGCTTTCAGTCCTGATTGATTCATTGTCATATGTCGTAGTGTTCAGTTACAGTGCCTTGTGAACATATTTGGCCCCGTTGAACTTTTCAAACTTTCGCCACATTTCAGGCTTCAAACATAAAGATATAATTTTTTTTTTTGTCAAGAATCAACAACAAGTGGGACACAATTGTGAAGTGGAAAATAAATTTATTAGATATTTTAAACTTTTTTAACAAATAAAAACCTGAAAAGTGGGGTGTGCAATATTATTCGGCCCCCCTTGCATTAATACTTTGTAGCGCCACCTTTTGCTGCAATAACAGCTGCAAGTCGCCTGGGGTATGTCTCTATCAGTTTTGCACATCAAGAGACTGAAATTCTTGCCCATTCTTCCTTGCAAAACAGCTCATCCTCAGTGAGGTTGGATGGAGAGCGTTTGTGAACAGCAGGCTTCAGCTCTGCCCACTGATTCTCGATTGGATTCAGGTCTGGACTTTGACTTGGCCATTCTAACATCTGGATACGTTTACTTGTGAACCATTCCATTCTAGATTTGGCTTTATGTTTTGGATCTTTGTCCTGTTGGAAAATAAATATCCGTCCCACTCTCGGGTCTTTTGCAGACTCCAACAGGTTTTCTTCCAGAATGGTCCTATATTTGCCTCCATTCATCTTCCCATCAATTTTAACCATCTTCCCTGTCCCTGCTGAAAAAAAGCAGGCCCAAACCATGAGGCTGTCACCAGCATGTTTGACAGTGGGGAGGGTGTGTCCAGGGTCATGAGCTGTGTTGGTTTTACGCCAAACATATCGGTTTGCTTTTTGGGCAAAAAGTTCGATTTTGGTTTCATCTCACCAGAGAATCTTCTTCCACATGTTTGGTGCGTCTCCCAGGTGGCTTGTGGCAAACTTTAAACAAGACTTTTTAAGGATATCTTTGAGAAATGTCTTTCTTCTTGCCACTCTTACAGTCAGGCCAGATTTGTGCACTGTACAACTGATTGTTGTCCGATGGGCAGACTCTGTCACCTCAGCTGTAGATCTCTGCAGTTCATCCAGGGTGATCATGGGCCTCTTGGCTGAATCTCTGATCAGTCTTCTCCTTTTTCGAGGTGAAAGTTCCTTGGTCTTTATGATGCTCTCTGCACTTTAAACAAAACCCTGAGACTATCACAGAGCAGGTGCATTTATACGGAGACTTTATTACAGACAGGTGGATTCTATTTATCATCATTAGTCAACATTGGATCATTCAGAGATCCTCACTGAACTTCTGGAGTCAGTTTGCTTCACTGAAAGTAAAGGGGCCGAATAATATTGCACGCCCCACTTTTCAGTTTTTTATTTATTCAAAAAAGTATAAAATATCCAATAAATTTCATTCCACTTCACGATTGTGTCCCACTTGCTGTTTATTCTTGACAAAAAATAAGAATCTTATATCTTTATGTCTGAAGCCTGAAATGTGGCGAAAGGTTGAAAAGTTCAAGGGGGCCCAATACTTTCACAAGGCACTGTATATTTCTTATCATATCTTGCTTCCCGTTGAGTTTACTCCAGTATTTATTTATCAGTTTGGGGACTTGGTTTAGTTGTCTCTTTCCATTATCCTTGTTTGCCTTTGTTTTGAAATTAGATATTTTTTAGACAATTGTCTTGCCTCCCTGCACTTGCCTCCTCCAATACCTCAAAACCGCCCTCTACATACACTGGATTTTGCACTTTCTCTTAATTGTTCATCAGCAGTGTTGTGCAGCAGTGATGTGACAAACTTAATTGCATGTATCAGTTTTTAACATCAAATAGATTTTCACTAGTAATGCTACTTTTGTGATCACTATTAGTCGGATCCTCAGAAGTTACAGCTTTTCTACATCAAACCCCACCTACTGTAGGTCCTGACTCTGAAGATAACCACCTAACTGTCAGAGAGGAGTTATCACTACTTTTCTAAGAAAAGGTCAAAATACAATTTGTTAGAAATTATTACATGAGAATATTTCCCAAGTGTCCTTGACCTTGACAACACATTTAAGTCAACTTTGCAGTTTTTTATACCACTTTATTTTTCTGAAATTCAGACAAGTGACTTTATTGTACGAGGCCCTGTAGCTCAGCGGTAAGAGCACTGGTTTGGTAAACCAGGGGTTGTGGGTTCGTATCCCACTGGGGCCTCCACTCCCTGAGAAGGGTTGCGTCAGGAAGGGCATCCGGCATAAAAATTGTGCCAAACATATATGTGCGTTCATCTGAGATGACACGCTGTGGCGACCCCGAAAGGGACAAGCCGAAAGATACTTACTTTTAGACAAGTGACTTTATTATTTTTTGTTTACATTTTCATCTTCATGATGTGACTTCATGACGTCCTTTTTCTAGACAATTGTGGCTTAATATTGTGAGAAAAATACAGAAATCTGATGATGCATCCTCCTTGGTCTTACTAATGCATTTGCCATTGATCAGGATTCAGCCCACAGGTACTGTGTTGAAGTGCACACTACAAGGCACAAATACAGCATCAAAGCAAAGTTTCCAATTGAACAAGGAGTGCCAGTCACAAATCTAATCTGATGCAAGAAAAAAAATGAAAAGGAGAGGAAAACAGCATCATTTTCTTTCGTTCTCACTTTTCTTCCGAGCACCCTGTCCCTTGTGTCACCCCACAACGTGGAGAAAGTGGGAGGATTAGAACAAGTGGAATCTAATCCTGCTTGGCGTCTCATTAAAGCAGATACTTTTTCACAGCACTGTTTACTAGCAGCAAGTCAACTAATTCTACTGTATGAAAGTCAACATGTGGATGTAGATAAACTTGACTGGCCTGCACAATCCTGACCTCACCCCTATAAAACACCTTTGGGTGAATTGGAGCAGAGACTGAAAGCCAGGCCTTCTTATAAAACAGCATTGTGTCACCTCACATATGCACTTCTGGAAAAAAAACATTGCCATAAAATACCCTCCTAAACTTTATGGAAAACCTTCCCAGAAGAGTGACAGCTGTTAAAACTGCAGAGAATGGACCAATGTCGTATTAAAATTTAGAATAGGATATCATCCATCCAACCATTTACTGAGCTCTTATCCTCACAAGGGATGCAAGATTGCTGGAGCCTAACCCAGTTATCTTTGGGGAGGAGACAGACAACACTCTGAACTGGTTGCCAGCCAATCGCAGGGCACATAGAAACAAACAACCAGTCGCACTCACAGTCACACATCAGAGCAATTTAGAGAGTCCACTAAATGTTTTTAGGATCTGGAAGGAAACCAGAGTACCTGAAGAAAACCCACACAGACATGGAGAGAACATGCAAACTCAACACAGGTGGAGCTTGGATTTTGACCCCTGTCCTCAGAACTGTGAGTCTAAGAATAGGATATCACACAAGAAAACCCACACAGACATGGAGAGAACATGCAAACTGAACACAGGTGGAGCTTGGATTTGGACCCCAGTCCTCAGAGTGAGTCTAAGAATAGGATATCACTTAAAGCCCAAGTGACATTCCCATAAACATTCTAAAATGGATATTGTAATGAAAAATACAGATAAAATTATTTACTTCAATGTCTATACAAAAAATAAATATGAGCGGAGAGTGTGTCCATCTATGCGCAAATCTGCAGAAGTCTCACTCGATATTGAAGTGGTAGCCATATTGCCTGCAACGTCATCAGCAGATGTCACACTGGGACATTCGCCATTGAAAACACATAGTGGCACCTGCTCTGGGAGAGGAAGGAACAACAGAGATTTCAGATTTTTCCGGCGCCCCTTCTGACATGGAAGCTCTTTTTGAAGAAGAGAACATCTCACAATCGAGTGACGTGACAAGGGCAATATTTAGATGATATGCAGATCACTTCTAACTAACAACACACTCCCCAACAGTATGACAGTATGTAGCATACTCAGCCACGAGCGACGACAATGCCGTGGCCTGGGCGTGACGAGCCAACGCGGCCCGGCCACGACGAGCTGATCACGGCTTTGGCCAGGGTAGCTCATCATCGTGGCGCTCAGCCGGGCTGCATTACGGCGTTGTCGTCGCTCGCGGCTGAGTGCGCCATCGCCGACGGTGTCGGTGGCCATTGTTCATCACCGAAGGTGCTGCCGTTGGTGATTAACAATGCAGATGAACAACACCGATGAACAACACCGATGAACAACGCCGCCGCTGTCGGTGGCAATGAACAACGCCGTCCGCTGCCATCAGTGACCATGGAGCACTCAGCCGCGAGCAACGACAACGCCGTAAAGCGGCACGGCTCAGCGCCGCGAAGACGAGCCACCCTGGCCGAAGCCATGATCGGCGAATGCGGTGCCGAAGCCGTGACCATATACATATAGCACCCCTGACTTACGTATGCGGCTCTTTTGTTATGTGCTAAGAGGATTACCTCCCCCCCAACTATTGTTTTTTTTTTTTTAGTAGCTCTATACACACCAACCTGTCATTTGGAACCCATGCCGCTCTCGTCCTTTGCACCTGTGTAATCCATTTTTCGACAAACCGAGTCTTTTGGAAACATGAAGAGTAAATCCATCTTCCCGAGTGTTAGAACAATATCCAGCAATACAACAACCTGGCATTTTGGCTAACACGAAGAACAAAGAGCTACCTTCCAGCAAGTAAAACTAGTCAATAGTTTTACTAAAATCATACATTTCATGTCAGTGGAGCTTTAAATTCATATCTGAATCAAGGCAGCTGAGCAAATACCTTTGCCTCTTTTGTGTAGCTGTTGTTTGAATACTTGTTATAATAGGACACTGGTGGGCAACAACAAAAAAACATGTCACCCAATACATTTGCTCACATGAAAAGTGAGTTGTGTATCAAATCCAGACGTTAATACATTGCAATAAAGGAGGATGCACTGTTGTCTCATATTCATCTTCTGCTGCCAAACGCAAATATTTTTGTTCAAAAGGATTTAGCATCACAGTTCCAATACTTCTGAAGGTGAGTGGACATTTACATGGACTCTCAGAAATTTTCCCCGTAAGGCCCAAGCCAACAACTATAATTCTTCCCGTGAGGTGACATCACTGAGCATTCTCCTTCAGTCTTGCCATGGAAGACTTGAGCAATCGTCTACATTTACTCAAGCACTGCCATGAGGTTGGCATGTGATTTTGAAGCGTTGCAACATGGAATGACAGATTTGGTCTGATAACAATTTGAGTATACTGTATGTTGTGTGTTTACAGTGAAGAAGATAAGGACTTAAACACCCTGCTATATTGCAAGTTCTCCCACTTAGAAATCACAGTGGTCTGAAATTTTCATCGTAGGTGCATGTCCACTGTGAGAGATATAATCTAAAAAGAAAAATCCAGAAATCACAATGTATGATTTTTTAACGATATATTTGTGGGATACAGCAACAAATAAGGATTTGAACACCAGTCTATCAGCTAGAATTCTGACCCTCAAAGACCTGTTAGTCTGCCTATAAAAGTCCACCTCCACTCCCATGTATTATCCTGAATCAGATGCACCTCTGTGAGGTCGTTAGCTGCATAAAGACACCTGTCCAACCCATACAATCAGTAAAACTCAAAGTTGTAACATGGCCAAGACCAAAGAGCTGTCCAAAGACACGAGAGACAAAATTGTACAACTCCACATGGCTGGAAAGGGCTACGGAAAAATTGCCAACCAGGCTGGTGAAAAAAAGGTCCACTGTTGGAGCAATCATTTGAAAATGGAGGAAGCTAAACATGACTGTCAATCTCAATCGGAGTGGAGCCCCATGCAAGATATCACCTCATGGGGTCTCAGTGATCCTTAGAAAGGTGAGGAATCAGCCCAGGACTACATGACAGGATTTGGTCAATGACCTGAAAAGAGCTGGGACCACCGTTTCCAAGTTGACTGTTGGTAATACACTAAGACGTCATGGTTTAAAATCATGGATGGCACGGAGGGTTCCCCTGCTTAAACCAGCACATGTCAAGGCCCGTCTTAAGTTTGCCAATGACCATTTGGATCATACAGAGGAGTCATGGTAGAAGGTTTTGTGTTAAGATAAGATCAAAATGGAACTTTTTTGTCATAATTCCACTAACCGTGTTTGGAGGAAGACGAATGATGAGTTCCATCCCAAGAACACCATCCCTACTGATGAAGCATGGGCGTGGTAGCATCATGCTTTGGGGGTGTTTTTCTGCACATGGGACAGGATAACTGCACCGTATTAAGGAGAGGATGACCGCAGCCATGTTTTGTGAGATTTTGGGGAACAACCTCTTTCCCTCAGTCAGAGCATTGAAGATGGGTGGTGGCTGGGTCTTTCAACACGACAATGACCCGAAGCACACAGCCAGGAAAACCAAGGAGTGGCTCCGTAAGAAGCATATCAAGGTTCTGGCGTGGCCTAGCCAGTCTCCAGACCTAAACCCAATAGAAAATATTTGGAGGGAGCTGAAACTCCGTATTTCCCGCCCGGAAACCTGTCTGATCTAGAGAAGATCTGTGTGGAGGAGAGGGCCAAAATCCCTCCTGCAGTGTGTGCAAACCTGGTGAACAACTACAGGAAACGTTTGACCTCTGTAATTGCAAACAAAGGCTACTGTACCAAATATTAATATTGGTTTTCTCAGGTGTTCAAATACTTATTTGCAGCTGTATTCCACAAATAAATCATTAAAAAAAAATCATACATTGTGATTTCTGGATTTTTCTTTTTAGATTATCTCTCTCACAGTGGACGTGGACCCATGATAAAAATTTCAGACTCTCCATGATTTCTAAATGGGAGAACTTGCAATATAGCAAGGTGTTCAAATACTTTTTCTTCACTGTATGTAAACCTACCAATGTTGTGTGCTGCTGCCAAATGTAATTTTTTTTAAAAATCCCCTAACTCTAACCTCAATCAACAAACATTTAGGCTGAGATTCTTTGATCTTGAGTTCTTTGTTATGACTCCATTATAAAAATGAAATTCTGCAATTGTCAACATACTTTTGTAGCAAATTGTCTCTTGAAGTGTTTTTACAATGGAGCAGATGCACGATTCTCACAGTAAGCGACTGTCATACTGTAACTGCTGACAAACAGTCCTCGGTCATCCATATAGATGTGGATTGCACGTTGGCACTTATCGTAAGTATTTTGATGAGCTGATCATTTAAAAAAAAAAACACATTCCAAATCCAGCCAGCTTCTCAATCCCCTTTGAATTCTGCAGCTTCCCAATGTAGCCATTATGGCTTGCACTAATGATGACAGCGGGTAGAAGTCACAGCAAGTCACAGAAGCCAAAATTCCCGAAGCCACATCCAAACTTTGCCTTTTGCTGATATCTTATCCACCTTTCCCTGTGCTACTTTCCTGACGTTTTCCACGCTCTGCTTTCATTTCCCTCTCCTTTCCTTGATATGTGATCTGCTGGAGACGCTCAGGTTACAGTTTTTACAGCTTAACAAGCCCTGTGCACCATACATTCCTTTCTCCTCTCCTTCTTTGCCTCTCCTCTACTCTCCATGCTGACTCCTTCCTCCCCATGATTACTAACCAGGGCTTAGTTTACCATGACACACATTAAGCTGCAGCCAGATGAGGAAACACTGTCAGACTGTTAAGATTTCCAGTGGAGTACTCACAAGGGAACATTGTGTATTTGTGTATGTGCCTATGTCCCCACCCCCACACCCCTCTTCCAGCTTTGGGATCAAATATTCAAGATGAAATGATGTAGAAATACAGAATAGAACATGTTCTTACATACAATGTTAACAATTTCTTATACTTTCTCAGGGTGAAATTTCCTTTTGTTTTTTTTTTGTATGGCTGAGCCCGTTTGGGTCTTGGAACAAAAAAACAAAATTTAAGGTTGAATTTTGAGCTACACTTGAGTGTGTCTTTTCTTTGTAGGGGTGTTTAACCACATCCATCCATCCATTATCTGAGCCGCTTATCCTCACTAGTGTCACGGAATTGCTGGAGTGCGAACGTATATCCTGAATTGGTTGCCAGTAAATCGCAGTCCACAGAGAAACAAACAACAATTCCCCCTAACATTCACACCTATGGGAAATTTAGAGTCCCCAATCAGTGCTTGTTTTTGGGATGTGGGAGGAAACTGGAGTTCCCGGAGAAAATCTACACAGGCACGGGGAAAACATACAAACTCCTTTTAGGTGGGGCCAAGATTCAAACCCCTGTCGTCAGAACTGTGAGGCAGATGACCTAAGCAGTCATTCACCATTCTAGCACCCTTTTAGATCCAAACCAAAATTTCCCCCAAATTTTTACCTCATCTGCTCAGTTCAGCAGGTCGTCAACACATCTACATCCACTGAATGCAAATTCTATTTGCATTGAAAAAAAATCTGTAGTATTTTCTCTACACTTCACCATTTCATATTGACCGAGTAGTAATTTGGTGAATTACAATGTATGTAGAAGATTATTTGCCT
This sequence comes from Syngnathoides biaculeatus, assembly GCF_019802595.1. Classification (NCBI taxonomy): domain Eukaryota; kingdom Metazoa; phylum Chordata; class Actinopteri; order Syngnathiformes; family Syngnathidae; genus Syngnathoides; species Syngnathoides biaculeatus. Next base: position 6,719,164 of record NC_084654.1, on the reverse strand, counting down.
AAAAAGGATTATGTTGTACTGATACTGCATTTATGAATGGCACTGATGACTAATTAAGATGACCTCTTCTTGTATAACAAAGGTCAACATAAAAAGAAATGTATATTGAAATCGTTCTAATTCACCGCGCACTAAAAGATTGCCTACAGTATATGCCCACAAAAGACAAATCATTTGAGGTAGAGGGCTGATATTTTGTATAAAAATATACAATACCTCTTACAGTGGCCTTGTCAAAATATTACAGCTCTTGCATCATTTTTAAGATAAGACACCAGGTTTGATTGACACTGTCAGAGAAACATTAATTTATGTGGTTGTGGCAGTTTGCAGGAACTGTTCTGTGTTGCGCTGACAGCTATCTAATGTTTTGATTAATCACGTGTACTGAGGCTCACTAGGATGGTGCAAATTAGTTTTTAAATTCCATTAATTTCAGTGATATTTGCTAATATAAATGTTGTATTGTATTGTAATAACATGGCATGCAATATGTCCCTGATAGTTTTTCCCGTCTGACACGCCACTGAGAATGAGCAGGTAAAAGAAAACTATCTTAGCAAGGAATGATGAATGAAACGGTACGCAACAAAATTATTCAAATGTACAATGGTGATAATATATCTGTAATAATTATGATAATGACAAAAATTATATCAATGTCACATCGGAATTTAAAAATACATGTATATTTGACACTCATAGAAGCTTTAACACATGGATGCGTCCTCAAATCGGATGTGTCCAAACAAAAGGGTTGCTTGAGGTCTCGCAGAGAGCCAGCAACCCACCGCTTTTCCTGACAGCCGAAAAGCCCCAATTTCCACAATTAGCCCACGTGTGATCGCCGTAATATCATATCAGTGTTTTGAATGTGATCGGTCGAAATGTATAAAAACAATGCCGAGATGGGAGACAAAGCGACACACAAAAACGTCTCTCGCGCACATACGCCAAACGTCGACATCACTTTGTTTCTCCTCAATTCACCGCACCGGAATCAAATATTATAACGTGTACTGGGGGAAAAGCCACTCGTGGAAACAACGTGTTTTGGGCATCGAACCTTGCAGGGCCAACACGGCAGACAATGTGTTGTCCTTGTGGACGAGTGCGTAAAGCTGGCAAGAGACGCGCATCTGGAATCACACGCCTCTGGGCAGCCGCGCGGCACGCACGCACGCTCCAATTTACTCAGCCGACTGGCACGTAACCGCGGCACCAAGAGGCGAGTATTCCCCCCCATTGATTTGTACTAATTGGGCTCGCTAGAGGCTCTCCATTGAGCGTTTGTAGTAATAATATAGTAGTAGCGGAGGCATGAGGTGCCATCAAGGCGCACGGGATTTTCTCTCAAGCGTTCTTTAAAGGTGAAATTGGTGTCAGTACAAAGCAATAAGAAACAAACGCGTTGTGATTCAAACTTGTTCCAATGAACAGTGATAGTGTACGGTGCGTGTGCGCGAGTCAAACAATAGAACTTGGCTATTTAAATGAAAGCAGAGATTTTAAGTTGCTGCATAATAAACAGCAAGGGCGACTGGTGCTTCAACACGCATGCTCCTCACACGCACTCCAAGCGTAAACAGCATGCAGATCCGTTACCTTCATCTCGTCATTGATTTCCCTTTTCACCGGGTGAGCTGGTTTTCTGCTCCTTTTATTTTCCGGAGGTCTGCCCTCCTTTTCCGTCTCTGCCATGTTTCCTCGTTGCTACTTCTGTCAATATTTGCGGTGAGGAGGAAGGGGGGTGGTTTCGGGGGTTGAGGGGGTTGAGGCGGAAAGGAGCGGGGACGAGAGGCGGTTCTCTACAGACGCCAAACGCCGGATGTCTTGCAGCTTCTCAGGGGCTCGTGTGAAGCTGGTGATGCCGCCGAGGGCTTGCCGTGCCGGGCTAAGTCAGCCATCTTCTTCCCGTCTCCTCCGCGGTCCGTGTACCAGTGTTGTGTCGCCTCTGTCCAAGAGTCAAAGGAGAGGTTGAGCGAGGGGAAAGGAGACAGGGGAGGGGCTTATGCTGAAACATTATATGACGTGTTGACGATTAGAGGAAGACTGCGTCTTCTCGGGTTCTCTTGGAGCTGAATCAGTGCAGTCCAACTCGCATCCATTCAGCAGCTACAGCTGGCGTGGGGGGGTCTGCAAGAGGCGAACAGGTGCCCTCACATCCAGTGCACGGTATTGGTATCAGTGAGTGAACTGGTCCTCGAGGTCTTTGGTAACGCTGCCTGGAAGCAGAGGCAGCGCAACAACGTCTGGAGTGAGTGGCATTGGGGTCACAGTGCTCAGAAGTTACTTGCAACAAGGAAGGCAATGGTTCAATCCATGAAGTGCAGCAGATACAACTTCATATAGCACCACCTACAAAAAAAAGTTTAATTATATTGTACAAAACAATTTACCAGAACAATTGTGTATTACTGTCAGGAAGTCGAAGCTCAGATTCAGGAGAAGCAATGTGGTTTTCGTCCAGCCCGTGGAACAGTGGACCAGCTCTACACCCACGGCAGGGTCCTCGAGGATGTATGGGAGTTCACCCAAACAGTCTACATGTGTTTTGTGGACTTGGAGAAGGCATTCGACCATGTCTCTTGGGGAGTGTTGTGGGGGGCATGATATGAGCTGTTCAGTCCTTGTACGAGAGTTTGGTCCGCATTGCCGGCAAAAAGTCAGACTCGTTTCCGGTAAGAGTTGTACTCCTCCAAGGCTGCCCTTTGTCACTGATTTTGTTCATAACATTTAGGCGCAGCCGAGGCGTAGAGTGTGTCCGGTTTGGTGGCCTCAGCATCACATCACTGCTCTTTGCAGATGTGGTTATGTTGGCTTCATCAAGCCGTGATCGCCAACTCTCACTGGAGCGGTTCACAGTCGAGTGTGAAGCAGCTGGGATGAGAATCAGCACCTCCAAATCTGAGACCATGGTCCTCAGTCGGAAAAGGGTGGGATGCCCTCCACGGGTGTGGGATGAGATCTTGCCCCAAGTGGAGGAGTTCAAGTATCTTGGGGTCTTGTTCATGAGTGAGTGAAGAATGGAGCGGGAGATCGACAGACGGATTGGTTCAGCGTCTGCAGTGATTCAGACTTTTTATCGGTCTTCTTCTTTTCGTTTCGGCTTGTCCCATTAGGGGTTGGCACAGCGTGTCATCTTATTCCATCGTAGCCTATCTCCTGTATATTCCCCTCTAACACCAACTGCCATCCTGACATCCCTCACAACATCCATCAACCTTCTATTTGGTCTTCCTCTTGCTCTTTTACCTGCTAGCGCCATCCTCAGCACCCTTCTACCAATATACTTACTCTCTGAACATGTCCAAACCTCTAAGTCTGCTCTCTCTAAACTTGTCTCCAAAACATCCAACTTTGGCTGGCCCTCTAATGAGCTCATTTCTAATCATCTCCAACCTGCTCACTCCGAGCGAGAACCTCAACATCTTCATTTCTGCGACCTCGAGTTCTGCTTCCTGTTGTTTCTTCAGTGCCACCGTCTCTAATCCGTACATCATGGCCAGCCTCACCACTGTTTTATAAACTTTGCCCTTCATCCTAGCAGAGACTCTTCTGTCACATAACACACCAGACACCTTCCGCCAGCTGTTCCAACTTGCTTGGACCCGTTTCTTCACTTTCTTATCACACTCACCATTGCTCTGGATTGTTGTCTTAAGTATTTGAAGTCGTCCACCTGTGCTATCTCTCCTCCCTGTAGCCTCACTCTTCCCCCTCCACCCCTCTCATTCATGCACATATATTCTGTTTTACTTCGGCTAATCTTCATTCCTCTCCTTACCAGTGCGCCTCTCCATCTTTCGAATTGCTCCTCCACCTGCTCCCTGCTTTCACTGCATATCACAATATCATCTGCGAACATCATGGTTCAAGGGGATTCCAGTCTAACCTCGTCTGTCAGCCTATCCATTACTACTGCAAACAGGAAGGGGCTCAGAGCTGATCCCTGATGCAGTCCCACCTCCACCTTAAATTCTTCTGACACACCAACGGCACACCTCACCATTGTTCTGCTGCCATCATACATGTCCTGTACTATTCTAACATATTTCTCTGCCCCACCAGACTTACGCATGCAGTACCACAGTTACTCTCTTGGTACTCTGTCATAGGCTTTCTCTAGATCCACAAAGACACAATGTAGCTCCTTGTGACCTTCTCTATACTTTTCCACTAGCATCCTCAAGGCGAAAAACGCATCTGTGGTACTCTTTCTAAGCATGAAACCATATTGTTGCTCGCAGATACTTACTTCTGTCCTGAGTCTAGACTCCCCTACTCTTTCCCATAACTGCATTGTGTGGCTCATCAACTGTATTCCTCTATAATTCCCACAGTGCTGAACATCACGTTTGTTCTTAAAAATGGGAACTAGTACACTTTTCCTCCATTCGTCAGGCATCTTTTCGCCCGCTAGTATTCTGTTGAATAAGTTGGTCAAAAACTCCACAGCCATCTCTCCAAATTGCTTCCATACCTCCACCGGTATGTCATCAGGACCAACTGCCTTTCCGTTTTTCATTCTTTGAAGGGTCCTTCTAACTTCTCCCTTACTAATCATTGCCACTTCTTGGTCCTTCATACTTGCCTCTTCTACTCTTCCTTCTTTCTCATTTTCTTCATTCATCAACTTCTCAAAGTATTCTCTCAATCTATTTAGCACACTACTGGCACCGGTCAACACATTTCCATCTCTATCCTTAATCACCCTTACCTGCTCCACATCCTTCCCATCTCTATCCCTCTGTCTGGCCAACCTGTAGAGATCCTTTTCTCCTTCTTTCGTGTCTAACTTGGTGTACATGTCATCATATGCCTCTTGTTTAGCCTTTGCCACCTCTACCTTTGTCCTACGTCGCATCTCAATGTACTCCTTTCGCCTCTCCTAGTCCTCTCAGTGTCCCACTTCTTCTTCGCTAATCTCTTTCCTTGTATGACTTCCTGTATTTTGGGATTCCACCACCAAGTCTCCTTCTCCCCATTCCTACCAGATGACACACCAAGTACTCTCCTGCCTGTCTCTCTGATCACCTTGGCTGTCATAGTACAGTCTTCTGGGAGCTTATGCTGTCCATCGAGAGCCTGTCTCACCACTTTCCGAAAGGCTGCACAACATTCTTCCTTTCTCAACTTCCACCACATGGTTCTCTGCCCTACCTTTGTCTTCTTAATCTTCCTACCCACCAGAAGAGTCATCCTTCATACCACCATCCTAAGCTGTCGAGCTACACTCTCCCCTACTACTACTACTTCATCTAGTTCCTTCCAGAATTTCTCTTTCAACTCTAGGTCACATCCTACCTGTGGGGCATAGCCGCTTACCACATTATGCATAACACCCTCAGACTCAAATTTTAGTCTCATCACTCGATCTGATACTCTTTTCACCTCCAAGACATTCTTAGCCAGCTCTTTCTTTAAAATAACCCCTACTCCGTTTCTCTTCCCATCTACTCCGTGGTAGAATAATTTAAACCCTGCCCCTAAACTTCTAGCCTTACTACCTTTCCACCTGCTCTCTTGGATGCACAATATATAAATCTCTCTCCTAAACATCATGTCAACCAACTCCTGAGCTTTTCCTCTCATAGTCCCCACATTCAAAGTCCCTACACTCAGTTGTTGGCTCTGTGCATTCCTCTTTTTCTTCTTAAGACAAATCCGGTTTCCTCCACTTCTTTGTCTTCGACCCACAGTTGTTGAATTTCCACCGACACCCTGAGGGTTAGCAGTGCTGGTGGCGGGCGTTGTTAACCCAGGCCACAACCGATCCAGTATGTCCCACTGGAAAGAGGCACCGGGGATAACCCAAGACACGTTGGAGAGACTATGTCTCTCGGCTGGCTTGGGAACGCCTCGGGATCCCTCTGAAAGAGCTGGAAGAAATGGCTGGGGAAAGGGAAGTCTGGGTATCCCTGCTGTAGCTATTTACCCCACGAACCGACCCGGAAAAGCAGTAGAAAATGGATGGATGGATGGATGGATGGATGGATGGATGGATTGTATCTTAACGTATTAACCAAATTGACAAACATTGCCATGAAAATCCCATTTGCAAAAAATACGGCACAGCAAAAGAAAAGTACTCATGAGTAAATTTATGGGATTAAAAAAATGACTTTGAGTTCCAGGAATAATGCACAATTATCTTGGTGATAAGTAACATTGTCAGGGGTGTGGCCAGGCCGCTGCCCTGTGCGGGGTTGTCTCCAGAAGCAGCAGCTCCTCACCTGCGCCCCTTTGTTGCTCTAGTTGTCAGTTCGTTGTATGAGACTGCATTAGTCTGCATTAGTCTGCATGAGTATCCAAGCTTCTTGTTGTGTATTTGCCTCGTTGTCACAGCCAGCGTTCCTGTGCCACCACAGCCAAGTCTCATTTTGCTTAGTAGTTACCCGGCCTCATTTTCATGTTTTTGGACCTTGCCTTTTGCCATCTGTTTTCGTGGCTTTGCTTTTTTTTGGACTGCTTACCTGTGTGTCAAGAGGTGGAATAAAACCACCCTCAACATCATGTTACTGCCTCAGAGTCCTGCATTTAGGATCAACCCCTTGTCCCATGTTCATGACAAACATACAGTAAGAGTCACCACACAGTGCAAAAAATAAGGGCCGTGAAACCATGCATGGTGAAGGGGGCAGCAGGGCATATGAAAGACGGGTTTTTTTGAACTGCTTACCTGTGTGTGACCTCAAGAGGTGGAATAAAACCACCCTCAACATCATGTTACTGCCTCAGAGTCCTGCATTTAGGTCCAACCCCTTGTCCCATGTTCATGACAAACATACAGTAAGAGTCACCTCACAGTGCAATAAATAAGGGGCGTGAAACCATGCATGGTGAAGGGGGCAGCAGGGCATATGAAAGATGGGTAAAAAAGTGTGGGGAATGCCTCCTTGGTTCCATCGCCTCTCCCTGTACGTTACAGTCTGTTACCTTTTAACAAACTTAGACCATATACAACCTCTTCCAAAAACAATGGAATCGCCACTCCTGGAGGATGACTATTTACAGCTACATCTCAGGGAATTAGAGTACATTTGTAGAAATGTGTTAAGATGACATACCTAAATAAAGAAGTCTACAGATGTGATTTATTAACCAGAAAATGCAATGGAGCCTCACACAGTTCCACTAAAACATTTCAGAACCAAAAAAAAAAAAAATCACATCTACTGTATTGTCATCTGCAGGGCTATGTCGAACCATTTATTTAGGTGTGTCATCTCAATAAATTACAATAACTATCGAACCATTCATTCATTCGTTTTCCGATCCGCCCATCCTCACTAGGTTTGTGGATGTGCTGGAGCGTATCTCAGCTGAGTCTGGGTGTGAGGCAGTATACACCCTGAACTGGTCACCAGCCAATCACATGGCACATATAGACAAAGAACCAGTCAAACTCACATTCACACTTGTGCGCAATTTGGAGTCTTCAGTCAGTCTAGCATGCATGTTGTTGGAAAGTGGGAGGAAAACAGAAACAAAATCAGACACGGGTAGAATATGCAAATGACTCACAGGCAGGGCCAGGATTTGAACACGGGTCCTCAGAACTGCAAGGCAGATGTGCTTACCAGTGTTGCACAGTCCTGTCAAATATTTTGTATTGTGCGAGCCTAAAAACCACCAACTTGTATCTTACACCACACTTCTGGTGTTTGACAATTATCCAGCTAATGTAGAAAAACTCAATACAGGTAAAGTGAGGTTTTTTTAAGTTGTCATGAGCTAAGTTAGCATTTTTGTTTGTAGGTTGTAAACATTAGCGACATGCACCTTTAATACTCATAGTCATCTCGACCGTCTCCCACAAAAAAAAGTACCAGGAGCCACAAAAACCTTTAGACATTATAAGTGAGTTTATGAGCGCATATTGTCCGTTTTTTAAAAAACTGTATTTAAAAGAATGCTTTGCTGTATTACATTTATGAAAACAATGAACTACTACAGACATGAAATTGTATTTCTGCATGTATCAAAAACATTTTTAACACCGAAAAAAAAAGATGATGGTGAAGCTTACTTTCAAATAAAATAGTCGTCAACTTCATTTCTCTTCTTGTTCATAAAACCAAACTTATATTATCCTCTTGCAGTCATCCAAAAACCCAAATTAAAAATGTCATCTACAACTGTCTCCCATTATCATTTCATCATTCTGTCAAGCTGAATTAAGAAGAATTATTTCACTTCTCTATGTTAAAGATGCATTTGAAAAATGATAGCCAATTAACATGTTAATTTTTACTTGTTTAATGTGATTTTTGGTCCTGAACTTCAGCTAGCGTCAACACATCATGATTGTTTGAGTTGTTATTTGTGAGACGTGAGCGATGTTGTTTATAATGTAATTCATATAGCAGGTAGTTTTGAATATTGTTTTTTTTTTTCAGAAACTTTTGGATTTAGTCACAGTTTGCTGGTTAGGTGTCAATTAGCTCTATAAATCTTGGTGCCAAGTTTTGCATATCGATGTGTGTGGCATATTTTGAGTGACCCAATGGAAAAAAATATATAAATATTTTATTTTAATGTCACTAAAGTAATTATAATCTTCAAATTTAGAATTATATTTGAAACACCAACAAACTAATTTGAACTTAAATTAGTTACACGGTATTTATTTTCCAAAGAAGGAAGAAAGAGCCGAAGAACCACAGATTGTAAATTCTTTCTGTTGGAAAACATTTTGGCTGTGTTTACAATGGAGGTCAATGCCAATAATTATTTTCTGATTTTTAAGTCAATGTGAACGGTACAATTTTGATTTTTTTTTCAAACCCAAACCAGGCCTATTTTGTTTGTGCATATAAATTGGATAAATATCCGATGTGACTGCAATCTTTATTACGCACGGGTCAACAATCCGAAACAATGCTAATTAGTGTTAAATTAAAAAAATAGATAGATAGATAGATAGATAGATAGATAGATAGATAGATAGATAGATAGATAGATAGATAGATAGATAGATAGATAGATAGATAGATAGATAGATAGAGATAGATAGATAGATAGATAGATAGATAGATAGATAGATAGATAGATAGATAGATAGATAGATAGATAGATAGATAGATAGATAGCGGCACAGTGAGCAGCTATAGAGCATTGGCCTCACAGTTCTGAGGACCAGGGTTTGAATCCTGCACCCACAATTGTGGAGTTTGTTCTCCCCGTTCCTGTGTGGGTCTTCTCTGGGCACTCGGGTTTTGTCTCACATCCCAAAAACATGTAACATTGATGGAACACTCTAAATTGCCCCTAGGTGTGATTGTGAGTGTGACCGTTGTCTATCGCTGTGTGCCCTGCGATTGGCTGGCAACCAGTTCAGGGTAAACCCTGCCTCCTGCCTGATGACAGCTGGGGTAGGCTCCAGCATTCCAGTGACCCTCATGAGGATAAGAGGCTCAGAAAATAGAAGGATATATCTATAGTCAGCGTTTTGTTTATTTTTTTTTTCTTTTTTCTGGCTGGCAGCTAGTTCAGGGTGTTGTCCGTCTTTCACCCAAGGTTAACTAGGATGGGCTGTGGCTCTCCCACGACCCTTGTGAGGATAAGCAGAGTAGAAAATGGATGTATGGACTTCAATTATTTATTTATTTATTTATTTATTACATAAACATCTGTATTCCTTGCCACCTCAGATTTTAAGGTTGTGAACAAAACATTTCTTAGCTTACTCTTATTATCTCCTCATTATTAAGCCTACTTGGTGTTAATAGTAATTAGAATTTAAGCGTTTTCCTATCATTATAGTGTTAACTTAAGACTAAGAAAATAATTATAAAGTATGTGATCACGTGACACTTACATGAATGTTAGGAAGGCTGTTGTATTTGTTTTTTTTGGGGGGGGTTGACAGTTAAAGACATACAAATATCAGTTATTGTAGTTTAGATAGCGTTCACATTTTTCTTAATGGAATTCACAATGTAATAGAAAAGAAAGAATATAATTTAAATCATAAGAAAAAAGGATATACATGAAAAAAATAAGCAGGAGTACAAAAGATAGCTTAAGACTTATTTAAAAAATAAATAAATAATAGCCAGAATGATATCAATTTCAGACCTACATATTTGATTTGCTTGTATTAAGAGACCTGAAACAAATATCAAATTCGATTAAAAGAATAATTGAAATAAGTGGATATGAAACTATCCTAAAAATAAGTTTTAATAATAGTACAGAGTTTAATGAATGTTTATTGTACCTTAGATAATTTGACAGTACGGTCACCAGAAGTTGCGTATTTTACGCAGCATTGCGTAATGTCCCAAGTCTATCAAGATGGCGGCGCCCTGTGGCAGGTCGTGTGTTATGAAACAAATGGTTGCAAGGTAGTGAGTTACGTCCGTAACATAAAGTTGACAACATGTTGCATCGGAAGTACTCAATCGTAAGATGGCATTAGATGACAAAAATTGAAGAATCGGATCTATAATACAAGAGGGAAAATGTTTGCGCATGTATGGATGCGACTGCCTTTAACAGTAGAGTCCGCACCAGGGCGGAGGACATTGGGTCTATTTTCAAGTGCAGGACCTTCAAACTGGAATAAAGTGGTGTCTGACGCCGAAAAGATCGTGGGCTATCCAACTTCTTTCATGAGCCTTCGCTGTCTACTTAGTGACGAGTTTACTAACGTCGCCATGCATGTCAAGAAGCTGGTCGGAACCCAACACCCTCTACTTAACACGGCAAGGTAAATACCGTGACAGACGGCCCTACTTTATTCTTCACTTTGACTCCTTTTTAAGAGAAGAGTTCAACAATGACTGACGCTTTCTGTCAAAGTGCATTTTAATCTGCTAATTTCTATAAACGATGGTTGACACTGTGAATAAAAACTTTAACTTGTTAGTTTTGTTGTTTTTCCGTTTGTAACCTGTCGAATGGCATCCATCCATTTTCTTCGCCGCTTATCCTCACGAGGGTGACGCGGAGTGCTGGAGCCTATCCCAGCGGTCAACGGGCAGTAGGCGGGGTACACCCTGAACTGGTTGCCAGCTAATCACAGGGCACATCAAGACAAACAGCCGCACTCATAATCACACCTAGGAGCAATTTAGTGTCCAATTATTTGTCGAATGGCATGACATTTCTTATTTTCCTTTCAGCTTGTCCCTCTAATGAGCTCATTTCTAATCCTATCCAACCTGCTCATTCCTAGCTAGAATGTCAACATCTTCATCTTTGCCACTTCCAGCTCTGCTTCCTGTTGTCTCTTCAGTGCCACCGTCTCTAACCCGTACATCTTGGCCGGCCTCACCACTGTTTTATAAACTTTGCCCTCTTCTGTCACATAACATACCAGACACCTTCCGCCAGCTGTTCTAACCTGCTTGGATCAGTTTCTTGACTTCCTTACCACACTCACGATTGCTCTGGATTGTTAACCACAGGTATTTGAAGTCATCCACCCTTGCTATCTCCTCTCCCTGGAGCCTCACTCTTCCCCTCCACCCCTCTCATTCACGTGCATATATTCTGTTTTACTTTGGCTTATCTTCATTCCTCTCTTTTCCAGTGCATGCCTCCACCTTTCTAATTGTTCCTCCACCTGCCCTCTGCCACAATATCATTTGCAAACATCATGGTCCAAGGGGATTCCATTCTAACCTCATTTGTCAACCTATCTGTTACGACAGCAAACAGAAAGGGGCTCGGAGCTGATCCCTGATGCAGTCCCACCTCCACCTTAAATTCCTCTGTCACACCTAAGGCACACCTCACCATTGTTCTGCTGCCATCATACATGTCCTGTACCATTTTAACATACTTCTCTGCCACACCAGACTTACGCATGCAGTACCACAGTTCCTCTCTTGGTACTCTGTCATAGGCGTTCTCTTGATCCACAAAGACACAATGTAGTTCCGTCTGACCTTCTCTGTACTTTTCTACTAGTATCCTCAAGGCAATAATGCATCTGTGGTACTCTTTCTAGGTATGAAACCATACTGTTGCTCACAGATACTTGATACCTGAGTTTAGCCTCCACTACTCTTTCCCATAACTTCATTTTGTGGCTCATCAACTTTATTCCTCTATACGGCTTTGCAAATCGCCTCTGTTCTACCTTTCCACCCGCTCTCTTGGATGCACAATATATCAAACTTCAACCAACTCCTGAGCTTTTTCTGTTATAGTCCCATCATTCAAAGTCACTCCACTCAGTTTTAGGCTCTGTGAATTCCCCTCTTCTTCTACCAACAAATCTGCTTTCTTCCTCTTCTTTGTTTTGGACCCACAGTAGTATACCGACGCCCTGTTGGCCTGCAGATTGCACTGGCTTGTGCCCCACATAGGGCTGCATTGAATGGCATGACATTTACACCCCAGTTTTACCCAACACAAAATAATTTTAACTACAGTGAAAGCACTCAATTCAAGCACAATTAATCTTTGGTACTGATGAACTGGTTGGTGTTTTGTTTTTTGTTTTTTTTTTGCAAATTCCATATTTCCATAATAATCTTTAGACTGTAACAACATGTAACCCTAGAGACACTGTTAATATTCTCAACTGTCATGCAAATATAAAACAAGTTCACTACTATCATTATTAACATATAATCGCATGCATCCTTTTTCTGTACCGCTTATTCTCACTAGGTTCACGAGCATGCCGGAGCCTATCCCAGGTGAAGCATTGTTCACCCGAACTTGTCACCAACCAATTTCTAGAGTAATCATGTCCCATTGTTCAGCATTTGATTCAGAGAGTGATAAGATAAAAAGCAGAGTAAAAAGAAATAAACCACTGGATAACCTAAAAATTACTTTAAACATGAATCCACTTGCGTCACACATCTTCCACTGCAGATTATTCTTGCAGAAAATATTGGTCAAATTTGACGACTTCTGCAGTGTGCCACTTGAAATTCCACTGTAGTCCAATTTAATAGTATCTTTCATCACATGACATTTTATTGGTTTATAACAACCATCAAACGATCCATCTATTTATATAAGCAATTTAGTCTCCAGTGAACTGGAGTACCAAGAGAGAAGTCACACAAGGATAACATAATCTTCACACATGAAAAGGAATCAAATTCACCCATCTAGTGACAGTATGACTCTCACCCACTGTACCGTCGTAGGTGATATCATGACCGTTATTATTCCCTTGTTATTACGAAACCCAGAAAACATGTCATATGCACCGGATTTTATCGAATAACTGTTCTTTCGAAATGAAATGCAACGTTTTAAAAACTTTGTCCTTTTTTTTTTATAAACTCGATCAAATACGTAAAATATTGTATGTCCCACGAATGTAAGAAGAGCCCCGAGTTCCTGTGTATTCTTTATTTTCTTACATTCATCTTACTTTTGGAAATAAAAAATAACAATAGACTTGACGACCTATTTAATGTATCACATTCAAGCATTTTCATCAGCGGTCTAGACATAATAAACGAGAATGGGGAGTAAAAAGGATATTTTTCAAACTTTCAATTCTACAGAACAGAATTAAACTGATTTGGTACAGAAGGTATTATGCTGGTGGGCCCAATTTTTCCGCTGCATCACATTCAGTGTTGCAAAATTCAAAAAATAGCACCTGCCTTTTTTATTGATGGGTAAATGATTAAATAGAAATCTGGTCAACATAAATTCTTTTATGTGTAGCACAGTTCCACAACACATGTAACTTATGAAAAGTGTTGGTGATTGCTCTGTCTCAGAGCATTGATTAGGATTTTCAGATGAATCAGGTCTTTCTTGACAAAGAAGGTGTTAATCGTTTAATCTTTTCATCCCCAGCTATTTCCAGTCCACTCACTCACATTAACGTTTTTTTTCCATTCATCTATCCCTTACCACTGCAAACAGGAAGGGCCTCAGAGCTGATCCCTGGTGGAGTCCCACCTTCACCTTAATTTTTACACCTCACCTCTGTTCTGCTGCCCTCATACATGTCGTGTACTATTCTAACATTTTTCTGTCACACCAGACTTGCGCAGGCAGTACCACTGTTCGTATCTTTGTACTCTGTCATCAGCTTTCTCTAGATCCACAAAGACACAATGCACTGTAGGTCCGTCTGACCTTCTCTGTACTTTTCCCCAAGAATCCTCAAAGCAAATATTGCATCTGTGGTACTCCTTCTAGACATGAAACTATACTTTTCCTCACAAATACTTCAGTCTTGAGTCTTGCCTCCACTACTCTTTCCCATAACTTAATTGTGTGGCTCATCAACTTTATTCCCCTCTAGTTCCCACAGCTCTGCAGATCGCCTTTGTTCTTAAAAATGGGAACTAGCACACTTTTCCTCCATTCTTCAGGCTTCTTCTTGCCTGCTAGTATTCTATTGAACAAGTTGGTCAAAAACTCCACAGCCACCTCTCCAAATTGCTTCCGTACCTCTACCAACTGCCTTTCCATTTTTCATCCTCTTTAGTGCCTTTCTAACCTCCCCCTGACTAATCATTGCCACTTCCTGGTCCTTCATACTTGCCTCTTCTTCCTTCACTCTCATTTTCTTCATTCATCAACTTGTCAAAATATTCTAGTCCACCAAGAGTCTGTGTGCGGCCTTTTTCCGAAAGGGGGCACAACACTTTTCCTTTCTCAGTTTCCATTACAGGGTTCTGTGCTCTGCCTTTGTCTTCTAAATCTTACCCCCCACCACCAGTCATCCAACACACCACCATCCTACGCTGTCTTGCTACACTCTCCCCTACCAATATCTTACAGTCAGTAACCTCCTTGGTGTGTAGAATGTGTAGAGTAAAAAAACATCACTTGCAAAATGAATTATTAAGGTAAAGATGCATTGTTTATTTACAGTCGTGCTCACCCTGGCACCCCAGAGGTGCACTACAATTTGCCTTTGAATTGTCAATGTATTCGAAATGTTTCCGTATTTTACTTGCTTTCCGCTCATTTCCTTAACTATGTTCCTTGTGTTTGTGAGTCTATTCTTGTACTCTCACAGCTCCTTTAAAGTCGTGCAGGAGGTTACCGCGCTTATGTTACTGCAACTGAAGTCCCCAGTTTTCCTTTGTAATCAAGTGCAACCCACGTGTGGAGTTCTGAAAATGTACTATGGTTCTCCAAGCCGAGGTGTTACTACAGCTGGTATTAGCAAGGACACCACATGGTGGAGTTTCGTCTGCATTTTTGGAGCATTTCCAGA
Organism: Syngnathoides biaculeatus; assembly: GCF_019802595.1. Lineage (NCBI taxonomy): Eukaryota > Metazoa > Chordata > Actinopteri > Syngnathiformes > Syngnathidae > Syngnathoides > Syngnathoides biaculeatus. The sequence continues at coordinate 6,703,998 of NC_084654.1, read as the reverse complement.
AGCCATTTTTACTTTTTGGAACAAGGATCAAAGAAACAACAACAGCGACTGTGGAGCAGTGTCTGCTTGAACAAATGGACCTAGATCAGTGATTCTCCACCGTTAGCGAACCAAGGCATATAGGTTACATTTGAAAAATCTCATGACACACCATCAAAGAAAACTGCCACAAAAAGTTGATACACAAGTGGATACACAAGTCAATTACACTTTGTTCTGACTAATAGAAGACCATATATTTGTTCTGTCTGTCTTTATATGCCGCTGCCATAGATAGACCAAAAGATATGTTATTTGTTGTAAATAAATAATATTTGGACAAATTAAGTGAAATTTGCAGCCCAAAGGGGGGCACAATTCCTGTGCATCCTGTAGGTCGGTCCCAAGCCTGGATAAATGCAGAGGGTCGCGGCAGGAAGGGCATTCGGGATAAAACTGTGGCAAACATATAGCGTGTTTATCAAACGAATTCCATAACGGCTAGGTTGTGGCCCGAGTTAACTACGCACACTCCCGGCACTGTTAATTTGCAAGGTATAGGTAGAAATTCAGATAAAGAAGGTCGAAGACAAAAAAGAGAAAAGCGGCTTAATCAGCAGAAGAAGAAGAGGCATGCACAGACCCTACAACTGTGTGTAGGGATTTTGAATGTTGGGACTGTGACAGGAAAAGTTCAGGAGTTAGTTGACATGATGATTCGGAGAAAGTTTGACGTATTGTGCATCCAAGAGAGGAAGTGGAAAGGCAGTAAGGGTAGAAGCTTAGGAGCAAGGTTTAAATTATTTTACCATGGAGTAGGGGTTATTTGAAAGGAAGAATTGGCTAAGAATGTCTTGGAGGTGAAAAGTGTATCAGATTGAGTGATGAGGCTGAAATTTAAAATTGAGGGTATTGTGTATAATGTGATTAGCGGCTATGCCCCACAGTTAGGATCTGACCTCAAGTTGAAAGAGAAATTCTGGAAGGAACGAGTCGAAGTACCCGTGAGCATTCCAGAGAGGGAGAGAGTTGTGATTGGCGCAGATATCAATGGAGATGTTGGTGAAGGAAACATGGGCGATGAAGAAATGATGGGTAAGTACGGAATTCAGCAAATGAACTTTGACGGTCACATGGTAGTGGACTTTGCAAAAAGGATGGAATTGGCAGTGGTAAACACTTGTTTCCAGAAGAGATAGGAACAGAACGTGACCTACAAGAAGCACGCAGGTAGATTATATTTTGTGCAGACGATGTAATCCGGCCACTTGACCGCAGGAGTATAAAGATGCCCTTAATGCTCTGATTTTCCTTCCTCCTCTCAACTCTTGGTGTGAATTGTGTGTAATTGCCCACCCCCGCCTCCCTCACAACAGCTCAGTGGTGAATTCTTTTTTTTTTTTTCGGTGCAATAAAGAATTGGGTTACACGTGATGCCATATTGGTTGCATTCCAGAGTCATATGTAGGTTACTTGAGTTGTCGAAAGCTACAACTTGATGTGTATGTAAATTTAGCATTAAGTTTTGTACCCATGCATCCCAAATTGGGCCTCTTCCCAGCCAGTAACACAACCACTAAAATATTTCTCCTTTAAGTGCATGTTTCATTCAATGCGCATACTGTACAAATTCCACTCTTGATTACTATTGTCAATGACCTGAGACACACTGATGATACATTGACACTGAGTTTAGAATTTAATCTGTTGTAGCAAGGAAGTTGTATGTATGTTCTGTCACACACTGTGAATGAACATTTATTAAATTAGTGATGTTCCGGTGCAGGTTTTGTTCATCTCCTAAAACTGCAAATTTTGTACAATGCAAACGGGATTTAAAGAACCACGTAAAGAGTCCTCGCAACTTATTCCAGTGATGCGGATATGCATTTAAAATTGAACCCCAAAGGTCTAATAACCTATACACCTAAATCTGATATGACAATCCTCTTTTGAGTGTTATAAAAAGCTTGCTTGTTGTGTGTGTGTGTGTGTGTGTGTGTGTGTGTGTGTGGTGTGTGTGTGTGTGTGTGTGTGTGTGTGTGTGTGTGTGTGTGTCAATCAATCAAGCAAAAGCCTTTGATGTCATTATATGCTGTGCATACAACGAAATGATGAGTGCTTCTCCACAAGGTGCAGGGTGCAATAAAATATCTTGGGTAAAAATAACAGATAAAAAATCAAGGCACAGTTATTGCTGAAATAAATGGAGAAAAGTGCCGTTGCATAATGTTCCATTACAGTACTGTTGTGTTCACTGGTTTTGAGTTCAAGGAGTTGATGGCTCTGGGGAAAAAACTGTCCTTGAACCTGGTTGTCCATGTTTTGTGGGACATGTACCGCCTGCCAGAGGGCAGCAGGTTAAACAGGCGATGACCAGGCTTTGAAGAGTCCTTTACAATATTAGTGCGTGCAATGATGGGGCAGACTGAGTGAGTGTCTGACTCTTACTGTCATCCTTTGTTAGGTTTGTTCATATTTTCCGCTAGAGCTCTCATTTAGACCCCAATCTCGTTGGTCTGGATACTAACTGGTGACCTGATGGTAACTCAAGTCTCCCATAACTGTAGAGACGATTCCATGACTCTGGCTACAGTTGGCTGTACATCCATCCAACTATTTTCTTAGCCACTTACCCTCACGAGGGTCGCGGGGAGTGCTGAAACCTATCCCAGCTGTCAATGGGCAGGAGGCAGGGTACACCCTGAACTAGTTGCCAGCCAATCGCAGGGCACATAGAGCCAAACGGCCGCACTCACAATCACAATTTACGGCAATTTAGAGTGTCCAATTAATGTTGCGTGTTTTTGTGATGTGGGAGGAAACCGAGTGCCCGGAGAAAACCCACACAGGCACGGGGAGAACATGCAAACTCCCCACAGGTGAGACAGGGATTGAAGCCGGGACCTCAGAACTGTGAGGCCAACGCTTTGCAACTGATCCACCGTGCCACCCCTTTCTAAGGCACTGTACCCACATGAAAAAAATAACAACAAAAAAAAAGTCATGTTTTGTACGGATTTCCAACCAAGGGCCTTAAAGCCCAGGTGTCATCCCTATAAACATTCTAAAATAGATATTGTAATGAAAAATACATATAACATTATTCACTTCAATGTCTATACGAAAAAATAAATGTGAGCGGAGAGGGCGTCATCCATGCGCAAAGTTGCAGAAGTGTCATTCTACGATATCCAAGTAGTCACCATATTGGCTGTATCCTCCGTCCGTGACGTCACCCAGACATTCACAAATGAAAACATGCGGTGCACCCTAACTATGGGAGACAAACGAGCCCCGTCTGACACAGAAGCTCTTTTCTATAGGAGAACACCACAAAACCGAGTGAAATTACCGGGGCAATATTACACTATTGTTTCGAGCCCTTGGGGCAATATTACACTATTGTTTCGAGCCATATTCAGATGATATGCGATCACGGCCAAACAGCATCCCCATCCAATCCACTTCCGAGGCGGGGATGAGGCATCGCAGCTCATCGCAGCTGGCCGGTGTGGCTTATGACTTAGCCGAGCCGTCCTGGTTAGGGGGGTGTTTACAGATGCCGCAGTACTGAGGAACATAGTCAAGCCGGGGCACTTTATGTGCGCACGTGGCTAAGTGACGCATTCTCAGCTGGGTTCTTCAGAGCCGCCCCCGTCCCCAAAGCCCGACGCGCAGCCTTCGCAGAAGCAGTGACCACCGAACAAGGGGCCTCAGCCAGTGTGGCTGATTTTCTGCGCCGTGGTGGCATATAATGGAGCCGAGCCTGCTGATTTTAGGGGTTTGTTCAAAGCCGCCACAGTACTTGTTGAACACAGTCGAGCCGGGGCGCATTGCTGCCGACCGTTTATTTGGAACCCACGAAGCTCTCGTCCTCTGCACCCGTGCAATCCATTTTTCACAACGAACCGGGTCTCTTGCAAACTTATGAAGGCTAAATCCATTCTCCCGAGTGTTCAAGCAAAGTCCAGCAATGCAATGAGCTGGCATTTTGGCTAACACGAAGGAAAAACCAGCTCCCTTCCCGGAGGTAAAACTAATGGAAACTAACGAGTCCACTAGGGGGGCGCCTCTGTGCTGTACGTCACTTCCTGCTTCTTCTTGAAAACAAATCTCTGAGAGGATTTTCATGGCGGGAGTTACAAAAAGCTGTGTACGTCAAAATCATGTTTTGTCGTGAAAAAACACATGGGACGATATTGGCTGTGGGTTTTTCATTAATAATATACCAAAAATCATGCATTTCATGACAGTCGCACTTTAAAGGCCAAATTTATTTGTTTTATACTATCCTTGTGTGCCAAGAATGTATTCATCCATATTATCTTCTTCTTTTCCTTTCGGCTTGTCCCGTTAGGGGTCGCCACAGCGTGTCATCTTTTGCCATCTTAGCCCATCTCCTGCATCTTCCTCTCTAACCCCAATTGCCCTCATGTCTTCCCTCACCACATCCATAAACCTTCTCTTTGGTCTTCCTCTCGCTCTTTTGCCTGGGAGCTCCATCCTCAGCATCCTTCTACCAATATACTCACTCTCTCGCCTCTGAACATGTCCAAACCATTTAAGTCTGCTCTCTCGAATCTTGTCTCCAAAACATCCAGCTTTGGCTGTCCCTCTAATGAGCTCATTTCTAATCCTATCCAACCTGATCACTCCGAGCGAGAACCTCAACATCTTCATTTCTGCCACCTCCAGTTCAGCTTCCTGTTGTTTCTTCAGTGCCACTGTCTCTAATCCGTACATCATGGCCGGCCTCACCGCTGTTTTGTAAACTTTGCCCTTCATCCTAGCAGAAACTCTTCTGTCACATAACACACCAGACACCTTTCGCCAGCTGTTCCAACCTGCTTGGACCCGTTTATCACTTCCTGACCACACTCTCCATGCTCTGTATTGTTGACCCCAAGTATTTGAAGTCGTCGACCCTCGCTATCTCTTCTCCCTGTAGCCTCACTCTTCCCCCTCCACTTTTCTCATTCACGCACATAAATTCTGTTTTACTTCGGCTAATCTTCATTCCTCTCCTTTCAAGTGCATGTCTCCATCTTTCAATTTGTTCCTCTACATGCTCCCTGCTTTCGCTGATCACAATATCATCTGTGAACATCATGGTCCAAGGGGATTCCAGTCTAACCTCATCTGTCAGCCTATCCATTACCACTGCAAACAGGAAGGGGCTCAGAGCTGATCCCTGATGCAGTCCCACCTCCACCTTAAATTCCTCTGTCACACCTAAGGCACACCTCACCATTGTTCTGCTGCCATCATACATGTCCTGTACTATTTTAACATACTTCTCTGCCACACCAGACTTACGCATGCAGTACCACAGTTCCTCTCTTGGTACTCTGTCATAGGCTTTCTCTAGATCCACAAAGACACAATGTAGCTCCTTCTGACCTTCTCTGTACTTTTCCCACGAGCATCCTCAAGGCAAATAATGCATCTGTGGTACTCTTTCTAGGCATGAAACCATACTGTTGCTCGCAGATACTTACTTCTGTCCTGAGTCTAGCCTCCATACTCTTTCCCATAACTTCATTGTGTGGCTCATCAACTTTATTCCTCTATAGTTCCCACAGCTCTGAACATCCCCTTTGTTCTTAAAAATAGGAACTAGAACACTTTTCCTCCATTCTTCAGGCATCTTTTCGCCCGCTAGTATTCTGTTGAATAAGTTGGTCAAAAACTCCACAGCCATCTCTCCAAATTGCTTCCATACCTCTACCGGTATGTCATCAGGACCAACTGCCTTCCCATTTTTCATCCTTTGTAATGCCTTTCTGACTTCCCCCTTAGTAATCATTTCCACTTCCTGGTCCTTCACTCTTGCCTCTTCAACTCTTCCTTCTCCCTCATTTTCCTCATTCATCAACTTCTCAAAGTATTCTTTCCATCTATTTAGCACACTACCGGCACCAGTCAACACATTTCCATCTCTATCCTTAATCACCATAACCTTCTGCACATCCTTCCCATCTCTATCCCTCTGTCTGGCCAACCTGTAGAGATCCTTTTCTCCTTCTTTCGTGTCCAACCTGGTGTACATGTCTTCATATGCCTCTTGTTTAGCCTTTGCCACCTCTACCTTTGCCCTACGTCGCATCTCGATGTACTCCTTTCGCCTCTCCTCAGTCCTCTCAGTATCCCATCTTCTTCGCTAATCTCTTTCCTTGTATGACTCCCTGTATTATGGGGTTCCACCACCAAGTCTCCCTCTCCCCTTTCCTACCAGATGACACACCAAGTACTCTCCTGCCTGTCTCTCTGATCACCTTGGCTGTCGTCGTCCAGTCTTCCGGGAGCTTCGGTTGTCCATCGAGAGCCTGTCTCACCTCTTTCCGGAAGGCCGCACAACATTCTTCCTTTCTCAGCTTCCACCACATGGTTCTCTGCTCTACCTTTGTCTTCTTAATCTTCCTACCCACCACCAGAATCATCCTACATACTACCATCCTATGCTGTCGAGCTACACTCTCCCCTACCACTACTTTACAGTCAGTAACCTCCTTCAGATTACATCGTCTGCACAAAATATAATCTACCTGCGTGGTTCTACCGCCGCTCTTGTAGGTCACTATATGTTCCTCCCTCTTTTGGAAATAAGTGTTCACTACAGCCATCTCCATCCTTTTTGCAAAGTCCACCACCATCTGCCCTTCAAAGTTCCTTTCCTGGATGCCGTACTTACCCATCACTTATTCATCGTCCCTGTTTCCTTTACCAATATGTCCATTACAATCTGCACCAATCACAACTCTCTCGCTGTCTGGGATGCTCAGAACTACTTCATCTAGTTCCTTCCAGAATTTCTCTTTCAACTCTAGGTCACATCCTACCTGTGGTGCATAGCCGCTAACCACATTATACATAACACCCTCAATTTCAAATTTTAGTCTCATCACTCGATCTGATAATCTTTTCACCTCCAAGACATTCTTAGCCAGCTCTTCCTTTAAAATAACCCCTACTCCATTTCTCTTCCCATCTACTCCGTGGTAGAATAATTTAAACCCTGCTCCCAAACTTCTAGCCTTACTACCTTTCCACCTGTTCTCTTGGATGCACAGAATATCAACCTTTCTCCTAATCATCATGTCAACCAACTCCTGAGCTTTTCCTGTCATAGTCCCAACATTCAAAGTCCCTACACTCAGTTGTAGGCTCTGTGCATTCCTCTTTTTCTTTTGACGCTGGATCCGGTTTCCTCCTCTTCTTTGTCTTCGACCCACAGTAGCTGAATTTCCACCGACGCCCTGCAGGTTAGCAGTGCCGGGGGCGGGCGTTGTTAACCCGGGCCACGACCGATCCGGTATGGTATTCTTTAGATGAACGCTCATATTTGTTTGGCACAGTTTTTACGCCGGATGCCCTTCCTGACGCAACCCTCTGCATTTATCCGGGCTTGGGACCGGCCTACAGATTGCACTGGTTTGTGCCCCCATAGGGCTGCATTGTATTCATCCATATTATAGGGTCCAAAATTAGTTGGGGACAACAATCTGAAATATGGCACGTTTCCTTTTTTACAACCTACCGTATGTGTGTCGCAAAGCCTAATCATGATGCTATAATTTGTGACATGAAACAGAATATAGCCAATCAAAAAGCCTTGATTCAGGAACACACTAATGACTATAAATAAGACATCTTACCTGGTTGTATGTTTTCGCTGGTGGTTGTTTTAAAAGTGGATTCCCCTAGAGGGAAAAAACTATTTTCCAAAGTAAGTCTTTTTGAGATCTCATCGGTCCAGGTTTTGAGAAACCTTTGCAAACACTCAGGTAACATTGCCACATAGTAGGAAGTGTTTCTTCGTCGACAGCGGTGCTCAATGCATAGATCGCCAAGGTCGTATTGGTAGATCGATTGACTGCATGACAAAGAAAAAAAACAAAAACAAAAAAAGCATCAGCCTATCATTCTTCCAGTCGCTCGATTCAGGTGTGGCCAAAACGTCGATCGCGATGTACTGGTCAATCGCAAAGCTCATGTGGGTAGATCGGATGGCATTAAAAAAAGACGTCGGGCTATCATCCTCACCATGAAATTTGTCACTTGACTGATAGTTAATTTGACCAATCTAACCTTTTTCCACATGTCACTGCACATATGTACATCACGCTGCATTCCAGCAAGTTAGTCTGATAACCTTCAATTTACATCTTCTAAATGTAAGAGTATAAAAATGTGTGGGGAGCTCTACCAAGTAAAAAGACTAAACCATACCACTTCAATACTGAATGGGAGGAGGACATTTTTTTTCCACTGTCATTTTCAAAGTGCGTTTGCCTCATCTGCCCGTCTGCAATCACTATACCGAAAAAAAGGAAATGTGGAACAACATTTTCAGACCCTTCATAAAAACTGAAGGAACTAAAACCCCAGTTGTCATGACAGCAGTCATTTTTCTCACTGGTAAATTCATAAGCAAAGGCACCCACCAAAACTTCGTTCCGGGTGAGTCACTTAATCATTTAGAACAAGAAATTCTTCCCAGACGGAGAGATGGTGAAAAAGGCATTCATTGAAGGAGTTGATTCATTGTTGCAAGACTTGAAAAACAAAGCAGACATACTTATCTCCAGGTATCAAGAACTACCATTACACAGCTCCGAAGCCAAAATTCGACAAACAATTTCAAGACATTGCTTAACAAAAGCCAAACGCTACATTCATGAGCTGGTATTTTCGGGAAGGTAACTGGGTTAGTTTAACGCTCATCAAAAATTGCAACACGGTTTCACTTGAACTCTTTTGGAGTGGAGGATGAGAATATGACACTCCATGGTGACAGTGAGCTGAAGTCCAGAACTCATGGACAATTCTGGAGCTTAGTCACAGAGGAAAGGTACCCCAATATGACAAAATGTGCAATATTCTTGACATCATTATTTGGCTCCACTAATTTATGTCAGCCATTTACCACATGAAAATTATCAACTCCAATTACCATTCCTCCATAACTGATTGATGCATCCCAGGCTGATTCACTTCAGTGCTAGTCATCAAAGTAAACTCGGCTAATGACAAAAAATTTACATTGTTAATTATGTTGTGTTCTGCAAGATTGGCTCATGCGGTGATACAACGTACATCAACATACATTTGTGCTGAGCTGTGTTGTTGGCCCAGAGTTTTATCTCACTGATAATTCCTTGTGCTCTCAAACAGGGGACATGGATCTTGGGGCAAAAATGTTTGGGCACCCCTGTTCTTCAGTTTTGTGGGCTCATATGTGTGTTTTCGAGATTGATGATGGAACAGAATCTTTGTCTTGGGAGTTCTGTGTTCAGCATATCGGAGCACATCAGACACAATGCAACCAAAACAGTTATATTACTGATTTAAAAAAGAACAAAAAACTTTAAGCTTCATGTGTGGGGTTTGTAACAAAAAAGTGATCTTTTAAAATTTATTTTTAATAAGTCCTAGTGTGTACCAGGTTGAAGGTGCTTTTCTTTTCTTTCATTTTATCAAAATTGACAAAATGCTGGAGGCATAAAGTAACAGTTAGATCTTACAAGATGATTCAAGAATTTGTTTGAACACCACATTGTGACTTGTCAATCAAGGAAATCTAGTTAATCTCTTGTGGAAATTCCTGCAGTGATGATAATTTCTTCTCAAGAGAAGAATAATTTCAAAATAATTATTCATCCTGCCTCTGATAGGCCTGTGCAAGTTCCTTTGCACACTCCAAGTAAAAGGCGTGAATGACCTGTTCGCAACCCTTTCCAGATGAGGGCAGTCCATTTTTCTCAGCTCCTCTGTCCCCCTGACTCACTCTTTTATCATACCTTCAACGCTTAATTCCCTTGCACAAGACTGATTGATTGATGTATGCTGTTGTAGATAGTGACATGAATATTAATGACATCCTAGCCCTTAGGCCACTGGCCCACACAAACTCTTTTTAGAAGAGACCTTTTTCATAAGAGTTTCTGTTTTGCAGTATGGATGTTCAAATTTCTTATATATTTTTGCTCCAGTGTAAAAAAATAACTGACCACAGTTTAACCTTGTAACATGGTTACGGGACAACACTCCAAAAGGTCACCACTGTTTTGTTTGGGGAAAAGCTGCCATGAGGATTTTGTGCAATGAAATATGCAAAAACTTACTGTTCAGGTTGTATGTTACACCATGCCCACGATACCATGAATGCCTCATATACTCATTCTGCGGTCTCTCATTTTTTTTTTCTTTTGCGTTCTAATTTCTGCTCAGGCTTCACTCCCAGAATGTCTCTCTGCATTCCCTCCCTCTTTTCATGGTCCATCTCCCACATCCACTCTGTCCTCCCCCTCCCCCTGTGGTGCAGGGGTGGGTCAAAGAAGGGGAGGTGGAGGGGTTGCTGGTGTGATGGTGATAGGTGGGAAGTGTGAGGCTGATGTCTGGGCATTGAGCAGTGGGGGTGTGGTCGCTTGTCTGCCTCGGAGCCCCTAACGAGAGCGTGATTCATTGCACAAGGGGATCCCATAGGGACAGGATTAGAGGTGCTGTATCTAAGCGCTCCCACGAGACATTAAGAAGACACTTAATTCAGCTACCACACAGACTGCCACCATGACACTGTGTGTGTGCCTGTCTTTGTTTTTTTTTTTTTTTAATTTGAGTTGCTGATGTTTTTTGGATTGTTATTCTGCTGCAGAACTGAAGTGCACTACAGCTTGAGATCAAAAACTGATGGCTGAACATTCTCCATCAGGATTTTCTGTGAAAGAGCCAAATTCATGGTTTCATCAATCACACCGAGTTGTCCAGGTCCTGAAGGAGTAAAGCAATACAAAATTATCACACTACCGTGTTTGACTGTTTATATAATGTTCTTTTTCTGAAATGCTATGCTACATTTACGTCAGATGTAACGAGCCACACACCTTACAAAAAGGTCAGCTGTTTATCTCATCAGTCCATATAATGTTTTTCAAAAAGTCTTGGGAATCATTCAGAGGTTTTTTTTTTGTTTGTTTTTGTTTTTTGGGGTGGGGGATAGCATTTATGTTCTTTTTGGTCAGTAGTAGTGTTTGCCTTAGAACTCTGCTATGGATGCCCAGTCTCTTCCCTATTGTTGTGTCATGAACTTGCAATTCGATAGTTCGTCAGAGTTCCTTTGTGACCTCCTGGACAAGTCATTGCGGTTCTCTTGGGGTAATCTTTGTAGGTTGGCCACTCCTACAAATGTTAGCCAGTAAATCCATATTTTCTCCACGTGAGGACAATAGCTCTCGTCATGGTTCGCTGGAATCGTAAATCTTTAGAAATGACATTTATAACCCTTCCCAGACAGAGGCAGTAGTCAAAGGTTAAATATCGAGGAACACAAACCACTAACTCATAGTAGCCATTTTTAATTGACCATGTAAATCATTAGCAGGGCAAATTTTACCTCCAGGAACCGTTCCACTGTGATTCTTTGTATGTCTTAAAGTATGTTGAAACTCTTCTAATTGTCTGTTTATTGTTTTTTTTTTTTAAACAGAGGTTTTATCTATGACACCAGGAACAACCTTCAAATGAGAGGACTAGTTGTTCTTCTTCTCTCAAAAGCTGCAGGACCAAGCCACACATCCTCAGATCTTTTATCTCAGGATATGGTCAGCGGTATCTACCCAAGGTAATTCTACATGTCACTGGCTGAGCATACACACAACTTTACATTGGCGTAAATCAGCACCAGGGCATAATTATGAGATCTTCATGTAATTGTTGCAAATTAATTTGGTTTAACTGTTATTACTTTCTGTATCTCAAGATAAGTGTTTGCCAACCTTTATCGATCCTTGACACATATGTTATAAAAATCTCACAGCACACTATCCAAACAATTACAGAAATAATGATGATTTCCTTTCAATATACAGAAAAATATATTATTTTGTTGTGTGCATAGCTACAGTTGGATTCCCGTCACTTTTCGTAATATGGTACATGAGTTAAGACAGTGACAGAGTCGTGCCAGGGACCGTCGCCTTGTATCAGTACGTTTTCCCTTCATACAGAACGTACTGTGTGCCGATCTGGCTTTTTTTTTTTTTTTGCGGGGGGATGTGGTGAGGGTAATGGACCTTTCCGACTGGCGATCTTCAGCTCCGCCCCCCTTAGCTACATTTGTCATACCCCACAATCTTCCAAAATGGCGACTGAACATAACAGGTTTGAACTGGATTCTCTATCGCGTATTCCAGATAATATTGGTGTATGTTTTTTGCCCAATGCGTCAGACTTGTCCAAGAGAGGTCTCAACTATTTCAAGCAAGGATATGTACACAGAATTAAGATTTTGGACGGAGCAGGACACTATGTCAGAGTCACAGTGAAACGTTGGCGATCGATTCAAAAAAGTTTGGCGCCTCACAAACTTCATATTAACATCCAACAGGATAAAATTGTGGAATCGTACTACGCATTTAAAGCTGGGAGAGTCCTTTTTACTTGGAAAGATCACGAGTAATATCATTTTAGTCTTTAAAAGTGAGTGGGGGTATTCATTTGACTTGGCTCGTAACAGAACCCAGTGCCCTGTCTTAAAATCCGATGCGATACAAATGGGCAAATAGACATTTCTCTTGCATGATATCGCGCATTTACATATCACTAACCCAACTCTTCAGCATAAAACATTACACATTTCATCCAGCAGGTCAGTGATACACTAACAAAGTGAAAGTTGTTTTCCTGCAATGTATAAAGCACTGATAATAATGAAATCAAACGCAGAGAAGATACCTCTTCCTCACTTACCTTTGAACATACAGCCTTTTGTTTGTTGAAATTGTCCACACTTAGTTGTCCATCGTAGACACTTCGTCAACTCTGTTTTAGGCTTTGGAAAATGAATCAACCGGGCCCCTTGTAACTTAGAAGGATATCTTTCATCAGAATTACACGTTCCCCAAGCCCATCTGAGGACCATTTTGTTTGTAACATTCACTTTTCCAAGCGCACGCGACCGATAACAAGTAGTGCTTGTGGGACATGATGACAAGAGGGGCAGGTCACGCCAGGGCACAATGCAGCTATCTGATTGGCTATTATCGTACGAGTGATTGACAAGTCGGAAAGGTCCATTGCGATGCATTGAAGCCACAATAGGTGAAGTGCATGAATGGCCATCAGAAAGACTGGGGAGTGTAGGGGGGTGGTTCTGTCCTGCTTATCCTCACTAGGGTCATGGGCATAGAGCATGGGCGTGGACCCTGTCCCAGCTGCTATTGGGTGAGAGGCAGGGTATACCCTGAACTGGTTGCCAGGCAATCACATAGTTAATGTAATTGCAGTAAATGGGACACACAGAATAAAAATGCTTGAGGAATATCAGCAGCTTGTTTCTCTGACCTCATGTTACCACTTGGTGTTTTCATCATTGCGTCAGACTGAATCACTGACTTAGATGCATTCTATCACTGCACCATGATGGACAGCTTGACCCCTCATATAGACAGGCACACAGCATGACTTGATCACCTCATTTGTGCTTCACCGAGCTCTTTCTCTCATCTCCCTGAGGCTCATTAGCACCTCTGCTGATGGCAAGATGGAAAGTGTTGGGATGATTGAAACCTTTGGGGGATGGTCTCCTCCCTCCTGACAGGCAACATTTGTAAAAGATTCCCCACTCTGCTCCTGACACTGATGATTCACCAAAACATAGCAATGATTGATGGACATATGGAAAGCATGGATGGATGGATGGATATGTTTATTGGTTGATAGGACAGACATGTTTATGAGGGATATGAGGCACACAATTGAATGGATGGATGGATGAATGCATGAATGAATGAATGATTGAATGACTATGCATATGCATGCCTCTGAACTAATCATGTAGTCCATCTCATAGTCCTCTAGTTTTAAGTCACTCTCACATCCTCAAGGCTGCATTTGATGATAAGGCAGACAGCTGGGGGAGAAAAATGTCATAGAACACTCAGGACGAGAGGCGTGGCGAGGGGGCGTTACAACATGGCAAGATGGCATCAGTTGCTATGCAACCAGGCTCCAAAGCTATTTATACACAGGCCCCTTGTCCCCTTTTTTCTTCCCAAAGCCTAACATCTACATAACTGGACCTAGAGATATGAGGCAAAGGTTTGGGACATTGTGTACGTGCAGAAAGAGTTGGTGATATTCCTGCTTTTGAACTTTTTTGTGGTGGTTAAAAGTCAATATTCCATCAAATTGTTATTTTTGTAATTTTATTATCACCTTTATTGACCATTATGAACCACTTAAAGCATTTACTGGTAATACTCTACTCCGACAATAAAAATGTGTCTGTCAGCTGTTTTACCATTTCATTTGCACCATTTTTACTCTCACTTTATTTGACTGTTTGATGAGCCCATTGTGGGCACTGTTTCAAATTAATCCACTTTGTTATGGTGCTTGAAGCAATTCAGTAATAAATTGCTACCATTACAACAATCATCAACATAACTGATTAACAACTATTATTTAAGCTAATTGAAATGGCCAAATGAATAAATACTAGAAAATAGAGTTAGCGTTGGGCAGCGAGTGTTTGCTGTACGAATATTTAGTTATGCGCAAAACACATTTGGTTTTACATCCTACCAAATTCTAATGAGAATTTGGAACCGTGCAGTGGAATAATTGAAATCATCAGTTGTCTGATGATTATTCACAGCTAGATGGTCAAGTTTCACGTTTATTCCTAACACCTTTTAGTTTTGTCTTAGAACTTAACATTTCCTATGATAATTAGCTAATTTCTTTCCTCACCTAACAATGGTTTCCCCTCTTAAACTGTGAAGATTTTCCATCACCTTGTGAACAAGCAACTTTCATATAACATCTTTTCCATGTACTTATTGCAACCCCCATTGAGGTTGATGGTTGTGTTTCCCTGCGACAGCCAGCATCCAACCAGCCAGACAATAGGGGTGATTGATAAAAGCAGAATCCATTACATTATTCAGTGTTAATCATGTCTTTTTTTAAGATGACATTGAACTCATCAATTGCCTGGCTGCATACAAGACCATGCATGCACCTGGGTTTGGGTATATTGGGATGTGTGGGGTTAGTGGGTGGAGGGGAGCAGAGCAGGCTCATCAGTTTTTCACTGTGGCTGAAAAAGGTAAGTGGCTATCAGGGCATCCGACCCTCTCTAGATGAATCCCTCCTGCCATAGCCCTGTGAGCACCTTCCATATGGAGAAGGGCCTAATTATCCCCCACGAATGACTGAATCAACATTTGATTATATTGTATCCTCCTGAAGGCTGTACTGACAGCATCTATTCAAAGAATAGACTCAAATGTGTCCGTTTTATGCTAATTGTGAGTTTATTTTTAATATTGAGCAAGCTACAGAAAGTGTATTTTCCTTCGTCTTTTACAATTCGGAGACTGGGAGTGAGCACTGCTGTTCTTAGGGTATTTCAGGAATAGGATTGTATAAAACAGTATATGAAGTAAATGTGATTACTGCAGGACCAAGATGATTTAACAAACTATGGTATTTGCTAAGATTAAGGGTTTTTTGAAGAGCTATCTTTTTGATGATATTATTCACAAAGTTGCACATTTTCTAACATGATGCCCATTAAAACATTTCATTGTAAAAGGTTTTTAAATGTGAAATCTCTTAACAAAGAAAACAAACTCATCTGTACAGCGCATGTCATACACGAAGTAAATCAATGCGCTTTACATGATTAAAATTATTCAAATACATAAATTAAAGCAGCTTTTAGTGGAAGAAAAATATTACTGAAAAGTGGAAGTATTCTAAAACGCATGAGAAAAAAAGTTTTTAATCTGGATTTGAAAACACTCCCACGTGGGGTTGAGCTCACCTTTGTTGGCAACTTAATCATTTTTTGCAGCATAATCACTAAATGCTGCTTCACCTTGTTTGCTTTGATGTCTGTCAATCTCAGACCCCTACTGTTTTTTTTTTCATGTGCTCAGTACCTAAACCATTTAGTGATTTATAGACCCGTAGTAGAACAGTAAAATCCTTTCTAAAATTGACTGGAAGCCAGTGTAAAGACTATAATTGGCATTATAAACTCGAACCAGTTTGTTCTGGTCACAACCAGAGCTGTCGCATTCTGAACAACCTGCAGCTGTTTAATGCTTTTTTTGGGAGCCCATTCAGAAGACCATTACAATAGTCAAGTCTACTTGAGATGAAACCATGGAATAGCTTCTCCTGGTCTGTTTGACACATGCAAGCCTTCACTCCACATGTGTTCTTCAGCTGGAAAAGGCAGTTTTAGTCATCATTTATGACTGTTAAAGGTGAGGTTCGAATCTATCAGAGCACCAAGGTTTCAGACTTTCTCTTTGCTTTTTAAAGATACTGATTCAAGGTATTTCCGAACAGCAATTCTTTTTTCTTTATTGCCAAGAACAATGATCTGTTTTGTTGTGGTTTAGTTGAAGGAAATTGTGGCTCATCCAGTTATCTGCTTTAGACAGTGGCACAATATCTCCACTGAACTATAGTCATCTGGAGACACTGCTACATATAACTACATGTCATCTGCATACCTATGATTGTCAAAACTAAATTTCCAAAGAATTTGACCCAAGGGTAGCATGTACAGGCTGAACAGGAGCAGTCTGAGAACTGACCCTTGAGGGTTGCACATGTTATTGAAATTTTTGAGATTGAGCACTTTCACTAGTTGGTTGGAATGTACTTCTGTTTAACATAATATTTTTGGGTGAATGTTTTTGTGTGTGTGTCTGTGTCATAGCCAGCGCAATTTGGCAGAAATCACTGAGTTGATCCACACGGCATTCCTGGTGCATCATGGAGTAGTCAATTTGAAAGAGTTGACAGCTTCTGACGGCTTGCTGAAGGACATGGAGTTTGGGAATAAGATGGCTGTTCTGAGCGGAGACTTCCTTCTTGCAAATGCTTGTACCGGATTGGCCCAGTTAAACAACACCAAGGTAATCTGTGTATGGCGATGAGTTCATGTATGTTTGAGGCATGGGGAAATCTCCCTAGTAGAAAGTTGTAGGAAGTGCAGTAATGTAATACAACAGTAATACAAACAGAAGTGACATGTGTGTGATCGTACTCGTTTTGGCCTGACCTCAAGGCACTCTGCCGACAGGAGACTATGCTTGCCTTGAGAAAGAAAGCAATTGTCCTCATCATTTGGAACCCAATTTGCAATCTACCACATCAGGATGGACATTAAAAACTTTGTCATGATGAAACTACATCTGTTTTTTGTTTGTTGGTACACAATTGGATGTTCTGCCATGGAGAAAGCAAGAGACTACAGAGAAATTGCCAGGCAGCTTGGTGAAAAAGGTTCACTGTTCGAGCAATCATTAGAAAATGGAAAAAGCTAAACTTGACTGTCAATCTCAATCGGAGTGAAGCCCCATGCAAGATATCACCTTGTGGGGTGTCAATGATACTTAGAAAGGTGAGGAATCAGCCCAGGACTACAGGACAGGACTTGGTCGATGACCTGAAAAGAGCTGGGACCATCGTTTCCAAAGTGGCTGTTGGTAATACACTATTGACGTCAGGGTTTGAAATCATGCATGGCCCGGAAGGTTTCCCTGCTTAAACCAGCACATGTCAAGGCCTGTTTTAAGTTTGCCAATGACCATTTGGATGATACAGTGGAGTAATGGGAGGTTTTGTGGTCAGATGAAAACTTTGGTGATTTATTACAAAGGTAAAATACAAAAATCACGCACTATTGTTCAGACCCTTTGCTGTGACGCTTACATACTTAACCCGAATGCTTTCTCTTTCTTCTGATTGTCCTTGATCTGTTCTACACTTTCATTGGAGTCCAGCTATGTTTTATTATACAAGGAGTCCTCGGTCTACGACCGAGATCTTTATCCTGCAGAGCGACCTAACCCGAATGTCATCGTAAATCACTGTATCAGCCACTTCCAAGTAAATTGGTTGTCACCCTGTCTGGAGACTACACCTGTCACAATATTTTTTTAGGGTGACATCCCAAAAACGTTAAACAATAAACTGTAGTTCTATTGTTTTTATGGGAATGATATAATGACATGAAAACCCAAGCATAACACCTATAGGTAAGTTAATTCAAGAAAAATAATAAAACATACATGGGGTTTCTTTATAGAAATTGCACATAAACAAAAAATTGGCACTGAGGTGTAGAGAATCAATACCTGTACAGGCATACTTCCAATAAAGTTCCAACTGGTTCTGAAAAAATGCAGTTACAACATTGAAAACGGCACAAAAATCAGATCAAAGCAACCTGTTTTGCATCAAGTTTTGTAAAGTCTGCAGCATTTCTTTCAAAGCTGCTTTTTCATTATGGTTCATGGCTGCATCTGTCGCTCTATAATGAGTAATAATATAGTGCATATAAGTACATATGTGCCTCATTTACACTGTCCTATGTACTGTATATTTTTATTGTTGGTCAAAGGCTTCCTCAATTGCAGCTGACAGAAAAAGGAAAATGTCCCACCGTGTTTTCTCAAATGAAGAAATTGGTGCAATTCTTGTGTTTTGAATTTATTTTGTCACTTCATGCATTATGGTGTGTGCGTGTGTGTGCGTGCATGCGCACGTGTGTGTGTGTGTGTGCCTTCAAACAATTCAACAGTCTCATTTTCGTTGATTTTAGCAGAATGGCCATTCACTGTACATTAATCTGGTTTTAGTCCCAAATGATCCCACAATGCAACCGGGGCATTAGATTGGGAACTAGCTATATTTTTGCTGCTAAACTTTATAAAATTGGATAATTACCAGCTAGTCTTCGGAAAACTTCGCTTCAAGTATGCTAAATCTTTCTATCACTCTGATTTAAGGTCTCCAAACAACTGCCAGTCTCTCTGTTTACATGAGTCCCGCCCGGTGAACAAGTAGCACAACTGCGTATTAATCATGTATGTAAACAAACATGCATGTAAATTAGTTTTTGAGTGTGGAACAATTATCGTGTTCCATTTTAATTTTTTAATGTCAAATTGACAGTAATTATTGTGACAGGTTTACAGGAGACATCTCCAAGACATTATCTTGATGAGAGCGTAAGCAATGTTCTGGTCTCCCAGGTTCCGGAGTCCCCACAACCAATCAGCATTGGTAGTCCCAGTGACATGCCAGTAAGATTGCCTCTTAAGTGTCAAACTCCTTCTTCCCCTTAACCCTTTCCCTTCATCTTTCGTCTTCCTGTGAGCTCTCTTTTTAAAGGGTTAAAAAGATGCCCCTAATAATTGGGATGACAATTGAATATTGCTACCTTGTCCCCACTGACATTATTTATATTTCAAAGATGCAATCTTATCGCCAATGAATGTTATGATAATACAATTTATTTAAATTGGTCTGGCACTTTATATGTGTATCCAGTTTCTTTCTTATTCAGGGTTTTTTAATCGTAAATGTGTCCTAGCACTTGGGAAGGTGCATACATTTCCATATTTCATTTTTATCTACTCTAAGGTCTATTTTTTAAAGAACACATTTTGACAAACTTAACATTTATGGCCTAATGTCACAGCCAATAATAACACCAATAGCAATCAGCACAAAACACGTGTAAAAAATTTACAAATTATAATAATAATAATCTCAACCACAAAAGAATAGTATAGAACTTTATTGTGACTGTCATAGGAACAATGACAATAAGTTAGGCATTTCACAATTTGCAGTAATGAGGTACAAAGTACATGGACATAATCATCAAAAACAATTATTTACATAACACGGTTTTTCACAATTGGGAAAATTTCCATGTTCGAATATGGTAGTTGTTTGATTTACATTCCAGCATTGCACAGGTTTTTTTTTTAATTGAAAAAAAATTAAACACATCTGGAATAGAAGAAATCTGAACATAAAAAACTCATTTTAATACTGTATCTACATTTTAGCTGCAAAGGTGTAAAAATCTATTTGCCTCATTCTTATTCCATTTTTGTTCCAATTCCTCTAATAAGAGCTCTAGAATTGCATTTTGTGTCAGTGGGGTTAAAGTTCTGGAGTGCTTTGTGCTGTTTTAGTGTAGATGTTGTGGTACCTATTTAGGTTTAGTCAAAGAATTTACCGGTAAATATCTACAGTACGTTTTGTGCTTGAAAAAAAACAATTTAGGATTCTCATTGCAGACAACACGAAGAACGTTAGCTGGATGTTTGAATAATCATTATCTGACATTTTGATTCAGACATTCTTAAAAAGCTGTGGAAATCAGGTTGTTAGGAGCCATTGAATAAAAGGCTTAATTGGAGGCAGGAAGCATCATCAGAGTATATTCTCAATCACTCAACCCGAACCTGTTCTTGCATTCATGTTCAGGGAGCGTCTTCATCTGCTACACTCACCATACAATAGGTTTTTTTGGGGTGGGCTATGTAATTATGATTGTTACAATACAATCTGTGGTAAAGTGAATTATTTTAACTTTTTAGGTATGCCACATTTTTTGTAGCATTTAAAGTTTGGATTTTTTTTAGAATTATACTTTTATTACAATAACAATGCAACACATAAATGTTTTCAATACTATAGAGACATGGATGGTTTAGTTTCTCCAACTTTTAACATCTCTATACATCTTAAGTGTTGAATTAATGCATAATTCAATTTAGGAAGTGATGTTTAGGTTTGTGTTTGTAAAGTGCCTAATTAATGATGGAGATTCACTGAATGGCCAAAGAGGGTAGAGGCCAGTAAATTCTGGTGCAAATATGTTGAGGCTAAGTGAGAACTGGATTTTTTTCTTAGACTTTTGTTCTTCTTCCAATTAATTCTGAATAAAGATATGAATATGTGAGTCACCTGATTTAAGGGTCTGTAAAGCAAATGAGACAAGCCATTAAAATTGATGCAAGCAAGGTTTGGTATAAAAGTAATAAAAAAAAATATCTTTGTGTATTTCAAGGCATAATTTACTTGTATACACTCTTTGAAACATTATAATGTAGGATCATAAAAAATAATATTTTGGTAGCTTTGCCATGAATTTGTTTTTGAACTTCTTGTCGTGCAGGCGTTTATCAAAAGCTTTTTTAGTCTTTGAGAGTGATGGAGATGGCCTTGAGAGGTAACCTATGCTGCAACTTTAGTAAACTGTAATCTTCCCCAGCAGATCTGGTTTCTTCCCTTTTGCAGGCCCTGTCGGCAAAACACGATACAGCTGGATTTGGGAATGAAGTTAGGGGGAAGCAGGGGGAGAGCTTATCTGATACTTTCCAAAAAAAGCCCCCCAATGGCCCCCACTTCCCAAGACAGGGAGAGACACCAGAGTAACACTGTAGGCACATTGTCCTTTCAGGTCCGCGGGCGAAGCTCAGGTTTCCTCAGTATTTTCCCCCAGATGGATTGCGTTACCCAAAGGGCACTGTAGGCATCAGCATCACCAGACTTTTCTGATGAACCAAGGATGTCTGCACTGAGCGGAATGAACTCAGAATTTGTCCTGATTCAGTTCTGCAGTAGTGAATATTCTAATCAGGCTCTCTTGTGTCAGATTAACACTGACCAGTTTTTGTGGAAGCTAAAATATAATTGTGTATGCTCCTTGGAACAGAAAATTGGCAACTGTTACATACAAGACTGAGAGCAACACAGGGGACTAACTTTGGTCCTTCGTTTCACCACTGCCTAAAAAAAGTGCAAATAATTCATCTGATTTGTATGAAGGGTTCATGTCCCATCAGCAGGACTGAACTGTAGTGACACAGACGTATTGGTTAATCACGTACTTCACCAGACATGATAATCACTATGTAGATCTTACCTGTTGTTCTGGTCATTAAAGATGATGTGTCATCACCTTGCAATTCTTCCATCTGTTTCTGTGATATTTTGAATTGAGTCCTCTCAAATGTGTAGAATACTGTGGGGCACTGCTATGCTGAAAGGTTGATCTTTGTGTGGTTTGTTTTTTTCCCCCTGTTTGCCAGGTAGTTGAACTGATCTCCAGTGCCATCGGTGATTTAGTACAAGGAATCTACTATGAGAGTTCCAGTAACACTGAGGTAAACTACCACAATCGTAGATGGTTAACCATACATACAGGAAATTTCAAATGAATGAGTCTTGCCGGCCACAGTCTAGGATCTTAAATAACCTCAAATCCAAATCTTAAAGGAATTTTCAAATCAAAGAGGGCCAGTTGTCAAAAGAGCACAAGAAATTATATTTTGATCTAATCAGATTTTGCGATATATACATTGTACAGTTCCATGATTACAAGAATAGAATATTAGGTGTGTCTGAAAATGGACAAGTGTCATAAAAGATTTCAAACTACAAATTTGAGTTTCCACACCTCAACTCACTGCATCCCTTAAACTTTTCTCAACATCCTTTTTACATGCATATTCTTTGTATCAAGACATCAAGCAAAAAGCACAGAGAAACAAACAAACAAACCAGAATTTTCTGGTCCGATTGTGCAACTATCCATCACAAGGACTGGGATGGATGCAGCAAGTGTCCGCAGGTTGGCGGTCAGGGATGTGAGAGAAAGCCTTCAATGAACAAGACTGAGGTCAACGTTGATCTCGTCAGGTAGATGTTGCATGGCGGTTATCTTTGAATGTTCGAAGTTACGCACAGCATGAACCTGGACAATGGCTAGAACATTGTCACTGAAGACATGTGGGAAGTCTGCACAAAGCACATCTCCAAAGAGATCTTGCAAACGTTAGCTTCATTTACCTGCCATCTGTCAGTGGATTTAGAATTTCCTGACAGATAGGAAACTGGAGGTGAGGCTGTGGGACACCACCACATCCATACGCACCATCAACACCGGGGCACCCCAAGAATGCGTCTTCTCCCTGCTGCTCTTCTCTCTCTCCACAATCAACTGCACCTAATCAGACGCAACTGTCGAACTGAAGTTTACAGATGACACCACAGTCATCGGGTTCTCATCACATAGGGTGACAAGTTTGCATATCGAGAGAAAGTGGGGAGGCGGAGCTGTGATGCGCACTTTATCACATCCATCCATCCATCCATCCATCCATGCATCCATCCATTTTCTTAGCCGTTTATCCTCACAAGGGTCACTGGAGTGCGAGAGGCAATCCCAGCCGTCAACGGGCAGGAGGCAGGGTACACCCTGAAATGGTTGCCAGCCAATCGCAGGGCGCAAGGCGACAGACAATAGTCGCACTCACAATCACACCTAGGGCCAATTTAGAGTCTCAATTAATACATGTTTTTGGGATGGGTTAGGAAACTGGAGTGCACGGAGAAAACCCACACAGGCACGGACGGGGAGAACATGCAAACTCCACACAGGCGGTGCCAGGATTGACCCCTGGTCCGCAGAACTGTGAGGCCAATGCTTTACAGCTGTGCCACCGTGCTGCCACTCACAATCAAACCTAAAGGCAATTTAGAGTGTCCACTTAATCCATGACTTTGGAATCTGGGAGGAAACCAGAGTGTTCGTAGATAAACCCACACAGGGACTGGGAAAACACGCAAACTCCACACAGTCTGGGCAAGATTTGAACCCTGATCTTAAAAACTGTGAGGTTAATGGTCATTAATCTGTGATATGGTACTGTCCCTTTCCATTTTGTCTCGGCTAAGTAGTTATGCACATTTGGACTGCTCTTTGTATGAGTCACCAGTTACAAATTGCTGTTTGGTGAGAGACGTTGAAAAAGTAGCTATCGTAGTATTGAAGACTGTAGCCTTATTACTTTCCCCGTAAAATTAATGCGTTACTTTGCCAGTTACTCAAAATTGCAAAGTTTTGGCATCACTGCCATCCACAACCTCTTCTGTTGGGCTTCTGGTATTAGAATAGGATAAGCCATCCCAATTAATCCACGTGCCTACATGGCAACCCTGTTGGGGAAGTGTATTGTTTTGTGTATTATAGTATTTGTCAGACACTGTCTGCCCCAACGGCGATGTTTCAGCCTACTTCTAATTTGACAAATCACCTTGCGATAAATTGCGGATGTTTTGTCATTTTGGCTGAGCATATTGGCACACATTATAAAACGTGTACCTTTTGGGATATATCCTAATTTCTCTCAAATGAATCGACGCACCAAGCAATATCAGAATTTGTAGATTCACATTTAATTTAGTCTATTGTATTCATTTTCAAGCTCATTAAAAAAATCATAAATTACTATTTTGTCATTACTTGAGTCGTTTTCCACTGTACATTTTACTCTCACTCAAGTATTTTTTTGAAGTATTACTTTTAATTGAGGCACATTATTCCAAGTGACAGTTCTCTTAGTTGACTACAACATTCTCCTCAACCCACATGTGCCGGTAATATTGGAGCAGGGTAATTCCTGCCAGGGAAGTGCATGGGAAGACCATGTCAGTTATCAGCTGTGTGCGTATTTCCTCAAGCTAACATGACGGGATGTGATAGACAACAGCCGATCGGAGACGTCCTTTTCCTGCTCCACCTCCGTTTTCAAGTATCAGGATTAAACAGAAGCTGCCCCTCCTCGACTGGTCTGTATTGAGATCGAGATGCCTACTTAGCTAACCTCAGGGAACAGAGCAAATGATAAACATTTTATGGAGAAATGACATTAAAATAGCGCTTTATGGCAATCTACACTGACAGTATGTTTACAGAGGTTGCAATGAAGCCTTTAAGGGAAAGAACACCCTGCCAACACTCAAGCATTGTCTGAGCTAGAAAATAGAAAAGAAGCAATTAATCAACCCTGACTACATTTGGCAAAAACCATTTTTTCTCCCAAACTCGTGGGGAAATGTATAATGATCCAGGAAACCAAAGTTGAACTTTTTGGCCATAA
Source organism: Syngnathoides biaculeatus (assembly GCF_019802595.1). NCBI lineage: Eukaryota > Metazoa > Chordata > Actinopteri > Syngnathiformes > Syngnathidae > Syngnathoides > Syngnathoides biaculeatus. Next base: position 6,679,243 of record NC_084654.1, on the reverse strand, counting down.
CTGAAAGGTTCCAATACCAGTCAGCACAAAACCTTCAGGCATCTGCTAGAAAGTTAAAGCCAAATAGGAATTTGCTCTTTCATCATGACAAAGACCCAAAAGCACAACAAACAACAATGGCTTAACCGGAAGAAATGAAGGTCTTGGAATTTGTCTAGCCACAGTCCAGACCTCAGTGTGACCCAACATCTGAGGGGAGATCTGCAGTGGGCTGCATCTCAGGAGATGTTCGTGCCATCTCCCCGAGATTTTAGCACATTTTGTGAAAAAGAGTAAGCAAACATTGCCACATCATGACGCACACTGATAGACACCCACCCAGAAAATAACAATGGGCTCTAGTAAAAGCCAGTGGTGGTGCAACAAATTATTAGCTGGAGAGTGTACATATGAATGCAACTGTTATTGTATATACATATATATATTTTTCCCCCCTTTGAATTTATTTATTTTGTATGCAGCATTGTTTCAAATACCACTATATATTTTTTGTAGAGTTGTATATAAAATGCATTAATGAATTACAAACTAATGAATTAGTTGAAAAAAAATAAAGGGATTTTTTTTTTTTTTTTAAATCAGAGCTTGTGTTATGAACCAATTACACTCCTGAACATATCAGAACTCGGCTACCACAATGGAGGACACCTGGGATTGATGTGAAATTTCACACAAAAAAAATTCTTAATGGCAAGCTTGATAATCGTGCTTTTGTACAATTTGTCCAAAGGTTTTATAACACCAAGGGGCTTCAAGCTTGTGACATGTGGTCCAGCTTTTCAACTGCCATACAGAAACTTTTTAAAGGAAATACTATTCAGAAAATAAATCTGTCCTGAAATGACAGTTTAACTCTAGGTCTGGTTAACATTGGCTAGTTGCAGGTGATTGGTTAGTTTTCGCTTAGTTTTCCTACTGTTTTGTATTGTACATAAATAATTGCATTTTTCCAGCATTAGCAGTATTCTCACCTATATCAATTATTTGATTCAGCAGGCCACAGAAATCTGTTTAAATTAAACCATGTTTTTTTTCTCGACAGATATCTGTTTATCTTTTTATATTTAGTGAATTTTTGACCAGCGTTTTTGCCCAAGATGCCAGACAGTGTTGGACTTGAAATCGTCTCAGGTCTGAACATGTGGACAGGAAGAACTCTCTGTTCATGGCATCTTGACTGTGTTTGCAGAATAGTCTCACCACTGAAGTCAGTACCGCAACATGGGAGGAGCAGACATTCCTGTCTCATGCGGCGCTACTGGCCAAGAGTTGCCAAGCTGCCCTGGAGCTGGCACAACATGATGATAAGTCCCAAAGACTGGCCTACAAATACGGCAAGCACCTGTCCTTAGGGCACAAGGTAAATTCGTTTTTAGTGCGTAAGTGAATGTGAATGCAGTGATTAATTCCAGAAGCTTTACAATGATGGCTTCAGACTTACATACATACTTACATATCACGAGCCATTAGGATGTTGGCTCAAATCTACTCCATGATGCAGTTAGACTTTGTATTTGTTTGCATTTCAAATTTGCTTGATTATTTGTTAATAATAACAATTACTTCACTTGTGAAACCCATGATAAACAGTAGATTTTAGACATTCTGTACTTAGTTGTCATGTACAGTGGGCCAAAAAGATGAGTCATCCAAGAATAGTGCCAGTTCTTCCACCTAAAAAGTGTATTTTCATCATTAGTATACCATAAATGTTCTTGTATAATTGATATCTCCCCCCCCCCAAAAAAAATTGTGCACATTATACATAATTGTATGTATTTCTTTCGGCTTGTCCCACATAATAATGAAGGAAAAAATGGGAAAAGATGTTCACACACTATAAATGTATGCCGCCATCTAGAGGTTATGAAAAGGTTGTAGGCGACACTTTCATTCCAATATGACGGATACATAATTATGACTGCGTAGATGTACAGTTGGGCTAAGTTTACATACCCTGGCAGAATTTGTGATTTTTTTTTTTTTTTTTTTTTTTTTTTTTTTTTTTTTACGACTACGACTAATTACGACTAATGACTGAACAACAACCATCATTAATTTCTTGATGGTTATCTTTTGTTTAATGAGAATGCCTTTCTGTAATACTTGACCATTTAATTTGAATCCCATTAAAATCTAATTAAGTGTCTTTTGCTTAGCCTTTCATGTTTTCTTTTAAGAATTGCACCCATCTTACAAAGTTTTACTGGGGCAACCAAACATATGACCTCAACTGTGTGTTTTCTCATTTACTAAACAAAAGTAGGACTTTGAATTACGAAATAAGAGCAAGTAAAATAAAAAAAAGTGTTCATTGTGAGTTTATTGTGTGATGAACTTCAGAATCATTTTGGGGAAAACAAATATCGTACTAAATGTTTTGATCATATCATCAGTAGAAGCAAAATCTTGCATTGTGAAAATGTATTATATATAGGCAGAAGTGTTTTCCAGAATTTTGATGCCGACTTTTATGGTGCTTATTGTACATAAGTCCACGTTAAACAGGAAAAATTATGGTACCCTCCTTATGAGAGACAAAATAAGGTAAAAAAAAAAAAAAAAAAAAAAAGAAAAATCCAGAAAAATTATGTAGTCTGGTTTTTGAAGAATTTATTAACAAATTATGGTGGAAAATAAGTATTTGCTTAGTCAACAAAGTTTACCTCAATACATTGTTGTGTGCCCTTTGTTGGCAATGACAGAGGTCATATATTTTCTGTAGGTTTTTACAAGGTTTTCACACACTGTTGTTGTTATTTTGGCCCAATCCTCCATGTAGATTTCCTCCAGAGCAGTGATGTTTTTGGGCTATCACTCGGCAACAGAGACTTTCAACTTCCTCCAAAGCTTTTCTATGGGTTGAGATCTGGAGACTGAGCAGGCCACTCCAGGACCTTGAAATGCTTCTTGTGAGGCCATTGCTTCATTGTCCGGGCAGTGTTTTTAGGATCATTGTCAGGCTGAAAGAACCAGCCAAGTGTCATCTTTGGTGCCGTTGCTGATGGAAGGAGGTTTTCACTCAAAATCTCATGATACATGGCCCCATTCATTCAGTCCTTTTCACGAATCAGTTGTCTTAGTCCCGTTGCAGAAAAAAAACACCGCCAAAGTACGATGTTTCCACCCCCATGCTTCACAGTAGGTATGGTGTTCTTTCAATACAACTCAGCTTACTTGTTGCTTGTATATTAGTTATATATTTTGTGACACCAGCTCTCAAACTTCTCTAACACAGTAAATACCTAGTAGCAAATAACCATCAGGGAGTCCATCTCAGACTTCCTTTCAACAGATTCTGCAAATCCACACAATTATTTTCCCGAGTTACTTACTGGGGCAGCGACTTGTCTTTGGCGCATAGAAGCCGGAAGCGACATCATAGAGGAAGGGGAGCCAGGATTCAGGTGAAGCTCCACAGGAGACGACACAGATTAGTGTTCCCGTTGCTCCACCTCACGAATCTAGACTCCCTTCCCAACAAAATAGTTGAGCTTTATCTCTTATAAGGATCACCAAAGACTTCGAACGTTCCGCCCTCCTGTGCTTTCCGTAGACTTGGCTTTGTCAACGAGCCTCCAAAAGAGCCGTAATGCTCCCTGTCTTCCATCTTCACCGGGCAAACCCTGTGACTGAGTTATCAGGGCAAAGGAAAGTTTGGGATACGCTCCTGTCAATGAAAAGTGGTGTACGTACGTCACTGAGCTCAGTACAAATTGCAACCCGTTTTGGAGACACTATTTTGTAACTGTAAGCCATTCTAGTTGCCGCATGAGTTTGCCTCCTTTGTACTTGCCGCCGTGTACATTCCACCTCAAGGTAACGTGAACCCAGCATTGTTAAGGCTCACTGAACAAGTAAACGAAATTGATCAATCATCAAACTCCATCCTCAAAAAAAAAAAAGTTCAGCAGAAGATGTACATCCTGCGGCTTCTCAGGAAGCTCAGCCTGCCACAGGAGCTCTTGAGACAGTTCTAAACAGGGGTCATCGAATCAGTACTGTATACCTCCGTCACAGTCTGGTTTGGTGCTAGTACAAAAAAAGGACAATCTTCAACTCCAATGGACAATCAAAGCTGCTGAAGGATTGTCAGTATCCCACCACTGACCCTCGAGGACTACCAGAACTAAGACAAGAGCAAATTCTCTTGGACCCTCCACATCTTGGTCACCAGCTCCTGGATAGGGCCTACCGAAGAATGCAGACTAAAATTAGCAAACATTCCAACAGCTTCTTCCCTCTTGCAATAAACTCCTTAAAAAATTAACTTCCAATTCAACTGCAACATGGTGCCAATTTTTTGTCTTGAATTTTTGTCACATTTCTGACAAGCCAAATGTTATGATATATTACACATTAAGCCTGCACTCACTGTAGTAGTCTCACTACGCTGCCTCATTTGCACATCTGTTGTTGACCACTCGTGCCTGAGAAACATCTGCGCCACTTGCAGCATCAATTGAAGAATATGCAGCATTTTCACAATCGACATGGTCCCAGATTATCGCAATACTAGTCAGATTAAACTGCATATATTTCTTGAAGTCTCGGCACCCTTTGTACAATGGTCGTTGCATGGGATGATTGCACTATTAGGCATTCAAATGTTTCAATCGCTACTGGGAGGCCCCATAGCTCAGTGGTTACAGCACTGGTTTGGTAAACCAGGGGTTGTGGGTTCGTATCCCACTGGGGACTCCACTCCCAGAGAAGGGTTGCGTCAGGAAGGGCATCAAGTGTAAAAATTGTGCCAAACATATATATGTGTTCATCTGAGATGATACTCTGTGGCAACCCCGAAAGGGACAAGCTGAAAGGAAAACAACTACCATCATTACCAGGTTACTAGAAACTGTTCATTACTCCGTGACTGTTCTTACAATGTCTTTATGGCTCAATAGTATTCTGTCAACTGACTGAGTGTCTTTGTACTAGAGCGGCATCAACTAGCCCCTAGGTGTGATTGTGAGCGTGACAGTTGTCTGTTTTTATTTGCACTGCGACTGGCTGGCAACCAGTTCAGGATATATCCTCCCTCCTGCTCGATGATAGCTGGGATTGGCTCCAGCACTCCCGCAACCCTCGTGAGGATAAGCGACTCAGAAAATTGATCGATGGATTGTTTTATGATGGTTGTACTACGGTCAAGGGTTTGACCGTAGTACAGATCTCTTCTATACTCAGTATTGTCTGTAGGGAAAACTATTTGATTTCCAAACAGGCCATAAAATAATAAAAATAATATTAATAAAGTCCTAGAACATTCGTGTGACTTAAGCTTTTCTCTGCATCTGTCAGAAATTTTAATTTGAAGTCAATGACAAAGCTTTTCAACGAAACTTCATTATTTATTGCCATTTTCATCATTAGTTTATCAGCACTGTTGCCATTGGGAAAGTGTATGTACACACCTAAAAAAATGAGTAAATTAAATGAGCCTCAGAATGTGAGTAGTAAAAATGGCCTGACATTTGCAGGAGCGAGGGAGATGTCTGATGACTCAACCTCTCAGAATCTCAATTTTGTTTAGATTTTTTTCAGCTTTGGTATTTCACGTTGTTCGCCCACAGTCCACTGTAATTTGTACTGATCCCACTTACAATAATGCACTTTTATATTGGACCCTCTCCTGCTGTGGCTGTCTGTCTGCTGGTCTGTGTGGCTACGGGGGATCCCAGCATGGGTTTATGTTGAAATGGGTCCATTAAGGAGCCATTTGCATCTCGCAAGCTGTGTTAGTTACAGGGCCGTTCATCAAGCTCGTCTTGAGCTGGGTCACCTGGCGTGTATACAGGCATGACTCATATTTCCTTTACTGAGTTTGTTAAATTGGTGTGCTTTGCTTCCTGCAGCTTAACTCTGACCTCCAGCCATTTGTGAAGAGCAACGCAGGAGAGCAGGTGTCTTTCAGTTTTAGCGCCGCCCCTGTGGTTTTTCACCGTCACATCATTGGCCCCGAGCGATGGCAGGACCAACTGCAGCAGGTAAAGGATGGTGGCTGTCAGCAACCTGATAAAGTTCTAATATTCAGGGATCTTCCTACCCCCCCAGTGCTACTTACTACCTTCTTTTCTGTCACAAACAAGTTGTAACTTGTTTTTTTCTTCACTAGGCAAAAACAATGAGAAACCAACTTGATTACTCCAAGGTAAGCTCCTTTGCCTTGTTTGGTGTCTGTGATCTTTTCATGATTTGGATGGATTAATTTTACCCCAACTTGCATCAAAATTAGCTTCCAAAGTCAAGGTGTGAACGGAGGGGACTCATGGGGTAGAAGGAGAGTGGAATACTCTTTGGAGGGGTTATTTAGTTCTGTCTGAAACCAGAGCATGATAGCTGAGTTACCAGGGCCTATTTGTGGAGGAGACATTGAGGCTCAAAGACAGGTATTGTGGCACAGTCTCCTTCAGCTGGAAAGGACACACAGTGAGAGATTTGCATGGAAGGAGAAAGTAATTGACATGAGGTCGATTTTAGGGGGGCAAGAGCTAGCCAGTCTGAGAAGAAGAGGACAATCTTGGACCTAATGATGATCACTTCTCTCATGGATTAATATTATTCTGGGACATTATTTGACAAAACGTTGCCTGTGGGCCATATCATCAACTCCCTGAAACAAACTTGGGGAGTTGTATTGATTACATATAAATGTGAACTGAGACATCCATCCATTTTCTATGCTGCCTCTCCTCGTTAGGGTCAGAGGTGAGGTACTTTAAAGAATCCTGTCTATGTGTATCCTCAGCACCCAAAGAGCACAGCGGTGGATGTCATGTTGGAACTATCGGCCCCTGTGAAATTGACTTTTTAATGTCTCTATGTTTAATTTCTGGAGCATCTTCCCACCCAGTGTGAAATTGAAGTCAACTAAACCTTTCTGTGAACAAAGCCTTTCCGCACTTTGCTTTTAACAGTAACCACCCCGGCATTACAAACATTCTGACAATAATTTTAGGAGAATGTACATCTAACTTTTGACATGATTGGGGATATGTTTGTGTTAGGCGATCCCATGTATCTCACAACTACAGTTAAAACCAGAGGTTTACACGTACAGTGCACGATACAAAAATACACTTTTTCTCCCACTGTCTATTATGAGGGCGGCACAGTGGATAAGTTTGTAAAGCGTTGGGCTCACAGTTCTGAGGTCCCGGGTTCAATCCCAGACCCGCCTGTGTGGGGTTTTCATCTTCTCCCCGTTCCTGCGTGGGTTTCCTCCGGGCACTCCGGTTTCCTCCCACATCCCAAAAACATGCAACATTAATTGGACACTCTAAATTGCCCCTAGGTGTGATTGTGAGTGTGGCTGTTGTCTCCATGTGCTCTGCGATTGGCTGGCAACCAGTTGAGGATGTACCCTGCCTCCTGCCCATTGACAGCTGGGATAGGCACTCCCCGCAACCCTCATGAGGATAAGCGGCAAAAGAAAATGGATGGATGGTGTCTGTCATGAAATCAGACTAATCTTTTCCAGATTCCGGTCAATTTTAATAACCAAAATTATTTCTATTTGCTTAAAGCAAGAATAATAAGGGAAGTGTATTTTTCAAGACAATTTTTCATTACTTTCTTCAAAGTCTACAGTTTACATACATTAACGGTCAAGTGTCATCCCTATAAACATTCTAAAATAGATATTGTAATGAAAAATACATATAACATTATTCATTTCAATGTTTATATGAAAAAATAAGTATGAGCGGAGAGCGCATCATCCATCCGCAAAGTTGCGGAAGTGTCATTCGATGACATCCAAGTGGTTGCCATATTGGCTGCATCCCCTGTCCGTGACGTCACCCCGGACATTCACCATTGAAAACACACACTGGACCCTCGTATGGGAGATGAACACGCCCCTTCTGACACGGAAGCTCTTTTCGAAAAAGAGAACATCACACAACCGAGTGAAGTTACCTGGGCAATATTACCCTATTGTTTCGATCCATATTCAGATGAAATGCGATCACGGCCAAATCGCCTCCCCGTCCAATCCACTTCCGCAGCGGAGATGAGCCATCGCGGCCCTGCCCCGCAACGAGCCACCCCGGCCGACAAAGCCGGCGACCGGCTGCGACAAGGCACCCCGGCCGACAAGGCCAGAGCTTCTAATTTTCGGCGCCGAGGTGGCTTATCATGGCGTCGAGCCTGGCCACTTTACGCCGTTATTCATAGCCGCCGCTGTCCACAATGAACAACACCGTCGAGCCGGGGCGCTTTACGGCGTCGCACGTGGCTGAGTGCGGCAATGTCGGGAGCGTTGTTCAGAGCCGCAGCAGTCCATGAGCCCGGTATCCAGCCTTTGCCATAGCCGTGACCAGCGGACACGGCGCCTCAGCCGGGGTGGCTCATTTTCGGCGCCGAGGTGTCACGGATCATATCATATCATATATTATCACATAGCCGAGCCGGGCTGATTTACGGCGTTGTCGTCGCACGCGGCCAAGTGCAGCATTGTCGGAGACGTTGTTCAGAGCCACCGCCCTCCGCGAGCCCGACGTGCAGGGCTCGCCGGCAAAGGCTGCTGCGTCACCTCGCCAGCGAGCCCGACGCCATCCGACGCACACATCGACACATTTAGAATGCCTGTCATACGTATGCGGATCTTTTGTTCCATTATGAGAGACCGATTACGTGGTCCACCCCAAACTATTACTTTTTTTCGTAGCTGTATACACACCTACCTGTCATTTGGAACCCACGAGGCTCTCGTCCATTGCACCCGTGCAATCCATTTTTCACGACGAACCGGGTCTCTTGCAAACTTATGAAGGGTAAATCCATTCTCCCGAGTGTTCAAGCAATGTCCAGCAATGCAACGAGCCGGCATTTTGGCTAACACAAAGGAACAAGAAGCTACCTTCCTGGAGGTAAAACTAATGGAAACAAATGATTCCACTTGAAGGCGGGTCTGTCCCTTACGTCACTTCCTGCGTCTTCTCCAAAACAAATCCCTTGTGAGGATTTTCATGGCGGAAGATACAAAAAGCTGTATACGTCAAAATCATGTTTTGAGGTGAAAAAACACATGGGTCCATGTCAGCTGCAGTTTTTTCATTAATAACATACTAAGAATCATGCATTTCATGACAGTGGCCCTTTAAGATTACTATGCCTTTAAACAATTTGGGAAAACCCAGATGATGATCTCACGTCTTTGGAATCTTATAATAGGTTCACTGACGACATTTGAGTTAAATGGGGTGCCTTAACACCAGGAACAAAGAAAAATGAGTAGGAATATGTGCTAGTCCCCAACGGTGGCGGCAAACAAAAGTGTTGCTAAACCTTGTGATAGTTAATGACCAGTCACCTCTGTACAACATTGCGAATAACATTACCAGTATATTGCACAAAGAACGCTTTCACGATGTGTAGAAATCTGACATGCTCACTCCAGCTCCAAGACTAAGCCTACACTGTGAGTCAATGAAGTCAAATGAGGTGAAATTGTCTTTCATATTGAACTACACCATGGATTAGGTAAGACATTATTGTTCATGAGCTGTGGAATGCTGTTGAGTTCGATTGAAGCTGGTTCATATTCATACAACAAACACACCTCAAGTGAACTGGATCAAAATTGTTTGGTAGCAGGCCAAGACGACTTCTAAAAATAGTTGTTGGAGGGGTTGTTTGGTGCTCATCAGGATTTACTTGTATATTCACACCTTCACAGGAAGTGGAGCCCTTAGAAACACACCTTTACTTATTATTTGAATGCACACCTGAAACTCACTGCTTATTTGCGTAACATCATGGGAAAGACAAGAGAAATTGGCCAAGATATCAGGAAGAGAATTGTGTACTTGCAAAAATTTGTTTCATCCTCAGGTGCAATGTGTCTATATAAATGACTTGTTCATTGACTATATATAGAGACTATCTTCAAAAGTAATCTCTAGTCATGAATTCCAAGCAGTCGAGTGAAACCAACATTACTGTATGACAGAAACAATGGGTGCTAATTTACTGTAATTCACTTACTTTATTTAAATTCAATTACTTCACACACATCAAAATCTTTGCACATGATAAGTCAGGACATGTTTACGTACAACCATTAATACTACCACTAGCTTACGTGGTGACATAGCATTTTATTAGAATATAATGGCATTTATTGTCATTATACGTTTATTTTTTAAATAATTTCATTGGTGGTCAGTTATTTACAGTACTATGTGAAAAGACAGGCACCAAGGATAAAAATGAACTAGGTTTTTGATCAAACATACTGTAAACGAAGGCGATGCAAAATAAAGGGTCTTTTGCGCAGCTAATCATTGGCAATTATGACATTAAAGCAGATCAGCATGAAATGGTAATTATTGATCAAACTAATCAGATCAGTTTAAAGTCTATTCAAAATTTTTGACCTAAGTCATATGCCTTAAAGGCGTCGTTACCAAATACTACTGAAGCATATGTTAACTTTTGACTTTAAAGAAAGAAATTAAAATTTAGTTTGAAAATTAATTATTTCAGCATTTAGCAAGTAATTTTGGTAATCCTAATTGACCTCGGGGCAGCACGGTGGTTCACCTAGTTAAGCGTTGGCCTCACAGTTCTGAGATCCTGGGTTCGATCCCGGCCATCTCTGTGTGGAGTTTGCATGTTCTCCCCGTGCCTGCGTGGGTTTCCTCCCACATCCCAAAAACATGCAGCATTAATTGGACACTCTAAATTGCCCCTAAGTATGATTGTGAGTGCGGCTGTTTATCTCGATGTGCCCCGCAATTTGCTGGCAACCAGTTCAGGGTGTACCCTGCCTGCTGCCCGTTGACAGCTAGGATAGGCTCCAGCACTCCCCGTGACCCTTGTGAGGATAAGCGCTGAAGAAAATGGATGGATGGATAGATGGATAATTGACCTTGTAATCCTAATTTCATGTCACACATTAAGGGGGGGAAAGCTATTTATGTACTGTATGTAAACTTATGGTTTCAACTGTACATTATTGTAATCTGTACAAGTCCAATTTAGAGGCTTGTTGATGAATTGTTACATCCAGCAGGAATAATGCATCGGAATATAAAAACATAAAATAAATGATGAATTGTCAGACTTGGCAGCAAGCGGGAAATGTAGTCCACAATATTGCAAACAGTGGTTTTGCAATAATATAGTAATATTCTGCGACATGAGAGGAAAGAAAGAGTCTCTCCTAAATTGATCATGCACGAGGGTGGGGCTCAGCTCTTTTATTGACAAAGAAGACTGGGCCATGGTCCTTACCTCCTCTTACAATTCATGAGGTAAAACACCCACAGCAAAAACATCAACAGCAGGCATAGCGAGACCTTCGATCACTCCGTGTTGGAACATACTTGGTTGGGCGATTCATAATATTTGTGAACATTCTGGAAATAATGTTGGCCTTTTTTGTTTTAAACATTCATTTTGTTTCTTTGAAACAAAAGTCACTAAAAAAATTGTGATGGAAGCTCATCACAAACAAATATTTTGGTCGGACTCAAAAATCATCCCATTTACTGAGAAGAGAATCACAACAGCAGCTCACCAGTATAAGAAAAATACACAAAAGGTATTGTGCTGACAATCTTGTACCTGTAAAACAATTATTATGTAGATGCATTGCAAAAATGTTTGTCACAATTCAAATGAAAATATGTTTGTGTAGTCAATCTCTTGAACGTCTCTCTGCTGGGTGCCCAATGTATGGTATCGGCAAAAGCAGAAATACAAACATGACAATAACAAGTAATGTGTGTTTTGGTCTCTCAACAGCTTTTGGCAGCAGTTAAGTCAGAGAAAGGCGTGAGTTCGGCAGTCAACTTATGCTGTTACCATAGCGACAGGGCTCTAGAGGCCATCCAGGCTTTCCCCTCCTCCGAGGCTCGATCTGCCTTGGAAAACATCGCCTCTGTTATCACCAAATTTTGACAAGGATTCGCTTAAACACGCACACATTTGTGATTTTAAAATTGAAGCTCCATTGGTCCTTTTGTGCCGAGGCCAGCAAAATAATGACATGAAATCAGGTGCTCTTTCATGGACTGCTTGAACAGTTGAGCTCAATTCTGAATGCTGCAAGAGCATAGATGTTGCTTGTTGGAAAAATAAAAATATTGTTGGATCATGCTTTGAATGAGTGTTGATGCATAATCGTTATTGAATGTTTTTGTTTCCATGGTCATCTGCAAAGGCTAACATTTGTAGTTGAAATTTTGCCTGAAAGGGATTCAGAACTTTAAAGATTAAAAGAGTTTGGGAGACCTCATCATATCTCTTGTTTTGCCTTTCCCTCCGGGTATTTTTTTTTTTTAAGAGGGAAAGTGAGAAAATGTGAATATACATCAGAAACAGCTGCTCCCGGTAAGTGTGCTGGGTCCGTCATTTCACTTGTTTTGATTGTCTTCCATTTTTGAATGCGGGTTTTAGGAAAGTGTAGCAGAACCAGGTAAGGGAGCCAGGCTCCAACAGCATTTTCAACAACTTTTGTGCCTGCACTATCAAAGTGGAAGGAGAGCTGCAAATTATTGCAATGCACAAACAGAATTTTAATTTCCCAACACAGCTGCACCCACAACAAGGACAGGCCTCCCTATTTGGCCAAGTCCTGAAATCGTTACCCGACTGTCTTAGCAGCAAACCCACCGAGCAAGAGCATGTTTTGGGGTTTTTTTTTGTGACAGTGTGCTATCCGTGTTTCAAAGTACACTCAAACTCATTTTCGTTTTGTTTTTTAATGTTAGATTTATGTTTGAAGATAGGTGCTGAAAACCTGCAAAGAATAGTATACTAACCAACTGTTCTGATATGCCTATAAAGTCACCTAAAATTTAGAAGAAGTTTGGATGGTCGCTGAGGCAAAAACCCGGGCGTGGGAAGAGTTCGATGAAGCCTTGGAGAATGACTTCAAGACGGCTTCAAGGAAATTTTGGTCCGGTGTCTCAGGAGGGGGAAGCAGTGCACAGTCAACACTGTGTATCGTAAGGACGGGGGCCGCTGCTGACCTCGACTTGAGATGTTGTGAGTCAGTAGGGAGAATACTTTGAAGACCTCCTCAATTCCACTGACATGCCTTCCCATGAGGAAGGAGGGTGTCATGGCCCGAGCACGAGGCTGAACCCGAAATGGACGACTCACAAGACTGGATACAGTGTGGCAGGTGTCTTTATTCAATCCACAATCGGTACACAGACAGGCAGTCCAGCAAGGCAGCAGTAACAGAACCAGCGGGCATATGAGGAAGATCAAGAACGAGGCAGGGTTCGGGACACGGGATAGCAAGGACGAAGATGAAGGGTTGCGGGAATGTGACATGAGTACAACGATCTGCCAAAGACCAGACCGCATGCGTGGGCCCAAATGTGTGAGCCGTAATTACTGAGACAAGGCACAGGTGTGCGCATCCGCTGATTGGACCAGGTGCGTGCCGCATTAGTGACCGGCACAGCCATGACCGTACCCCCCCACCACAACGGCCAGCACCGGACGGCCCAGGAGCCTCAGGATGCGATGCATGATAGTCCCTAATGAGGGAGGGATTGACCGCGAACCAGGAAGGGATCCACGACCGCTCCTTGGGACCGTAGCCTACCTACCGTACCTAATATATTCTAAGTTTTTGTGGTCCATTAGTACAAAAAAGGGGACCAATGTCCCCCTCTAACCAATGTCTCCATGCCAATATGGCTGTTTTAACTGCTAGCAGTTCGTGGTCTCCGATGTCATAATTTTGTTCTGCCGGAGTTAGTTTTTTGCATAGGAATGCGCAGGGGTGTCATCTTCCGTCCTTGGGACTTCTCTGAGAGAATTGCCCCTATCCCTGAATCTGATGCATCGACCTCGACAACAAACTCCCTATCTGGATCGGGCAAGGTGGGGACCGGAGCTGAACTAATGCTGGCCTTGAGCTTACGGAAGGCCGCCTGGCAGGCCAGATTCCAAACTAAGGAACTGTGGGCTGAGGTTAGCACAAGCAATGGGGCTGCCACGGTCCTAAAATTTCGAATGAATTCGCGGTAGAATTTCGCACACCCGATAAACCTCTCTACCTCCTTGTGAGTAGTTGGAGTGACCAATGCAGGACAGCCTCAACCTTGCAGGGATCCATGCGTATCCCCCCCTACGCCAAGACAAAGCCCAAGAATGACACGGAGGGTTGGTGAAACTCACACTTTTCACCCTTGACATACAGGTCGTGACGCAATAGCTGTAACTTGTAACACCACACGAATGGGACGCATTCCTCAAGTCCATCTTGGTAAAAATCTTGGCCCCCTTCAGAAATTCGAAGGCCGTGGCAATGGGGGCGAGGGGGTTCCCATTTCTTTATAGTGATGTCGTTAAGTCCTTGGTAATCGATGCAGGGCTGCAGTGTCGTGTCCTTCTTTTCTACGAAGAAGAACCCTGCCCAGCCGGTGACGACGAGAGCCGGATCAGTCCTGCAGCAGCCGCTGATTATACCAGGTGCGTGCTGCATTGGGGAAAGGCAGACCCATGACAGGGACCAGCACAGCCATGACAGCAGGGTTTGAGTTCTCTGAGGCAAGCTTTCCTATCTCTGACGTTGAGGTCACAAAGGTAGTTCAAAAGCTCCTTAGTGGCATCGTCCCGGGGGTGGATGAGAGTTCCTAAAGGTTCTGGATGTTATGGGGCTGGTTGACACGCCTCTGCAACATCGCAAGGACATTGGGTACAGTGGCTTTGGATTGGCAGGCTGGGGTAATGGTCCCCCTTATTAAGAAGGGGTACCAGACGGTGTGTTCCAACTACGCAACAGTCTCCCTAGTAAGATCTATTCAGGGTTGCTGGAGAAGAGGGTCTGTCAGGAAGTCGAATCGCAGCTTCAGGAGGATCAATGTGGTTTTTGTCCTGGCTGTAGAAAAGTGGAGCAGCTTTTCACCCTCAGCAGGGTCCTCGAGGATGCATGGGATTTCACCCAACCAGTCTACATGTGTTTTGTAGACTTGGAGAAGGTCTTAAACTGTGTCCCTCGGGGAGTCCTGTGGGGGGTGGTTTGGGACTATGGAGTACCAAACCCCCTGATAGGGGTGTCAGATTTTGCTCCACGCTGCTGGCAGTAAGTCGGACTCGTTTCTTCTTTGGACTCCACCAAGGCTGCCCTTTGTCACCAAGCTTTCATGGCTTTTATGGACAAAATCTTTAAGTGCAGCTAAGGCATAGAGGGGGTCAGATTTGGTGGCCACAGTATTGAATCTCTCCTTTTTGCAAGCTATGTGGTTCTGTTGGCTTCATTAAGCCATGTTTTCTAAGGCTCACTGGAGCAGTTCGCAGCAGAGTCCACCTCCAAATCTGAGACCATGGTCCTCAGTCGGAAAAGAGTGGTGTGTCCTCTTTATGTCGGGAATGAGATCCTTCCCCAAGTGGAGAAGTTCTAGTATCTTGGGGTCTTGTTCACAAGTGAAGCAAGAAATGAACGCGAGATCGACTGGCAGATTGGTGAAGCATCTGCAGTGATTCAAGCTTTGTATTGAGCCGTTGTGGTAAAGATGGAGCTAAGTTGAAAGGCAAAGTTCTCAGTTTTTCTGTTGATCTACATTCCTATCCACACCTATGATCACGAGCTGTGGGTCGGGACCGCAATGACAAGATTCCAGATACAAGCGGATGAAATGAGTTTCTTCGCAGTTTGTCCAGGGTCTCCCTTAGAGATGGGTGAGAAGCTCGGTCATCCGGGAGGAGCTCAGAGTAGAGCCACTCCTTCTCCGCATTGAATTCAATTAATATCCATCAGAATACAAAGAGCCACAGTATAAAAACTCTGGCAAAAAAGGAATAGAGATTCTAATATTCTGCCTGGCCTAACAGCCAAACAGGAGGTTTTAAAAAAAAAAAAGTATCACATGCAAATGGCCTAAGACTATGCCCACAACTCCATCCATCCATCCATCCACCTTCTGTGCCACTTATCCTCACAAGGGTCATGGGATTGCTGGAGCCAATCCCAGCTGTCATCGGGCAGGAGGCAGGCTAGACCCTGAACAGCCAATTGCAGTGCCCACAACTTGAAAATAACAATTTATCTTCACTGAAGTGTATTGTCTTTTATGTTATGTGTGCACTTGCAGTCTGGCCCCACGCCGGTTGTGTTGCGAGGCGGTGAGCGAACCAACAGCGATTTAGCGATACCGCCGGAGGTCCAGCAGCAACAGAGTTATGGACGGTTGTCAGGCAGTTGCTTGGCGCACAAGCGAGGAGAGAAAAATTCAGTGATCGTGTCCAAATCATGCAGTAGTGGCCACTTGGTGCACTCTTTGGTGCAAGGTCTGATCACAACTGCACATTTGAAAAACAGACAAACTTCCCCAAATAGTCATCTTCTATCAAATGTTTTGATCAGTTGATAAGTGTAATAGTTGTTGGGTTTTTAACTTGAGTTTGACATGATATTCCCTCCCGAGAGAGGGAACTGGTATGTGTTCAGCGCAAAGATAAAGTGATCCGTGTCGCCATATTGTGTCTGTGATGTAATCCAAGTCAAGTCAGGGGCGGGCAAAGGTCACCCAGCCCTCTTGGCTTGGCCCAGCCAGCCAGAACATTGAAGCTCCTCAAAGCAGTAATTATTAATGAAGAGACTTGAGCAAATGGACAGGAAATGCAGAGCTATCGATTAGGCTTGGCCGCCCTGCTCTGAGTTGGCGCCATCCTCGTAGAACTGTGGTTTCCCCAGGCCGCTGTCTGCAAGGACGGGAACGTCGAGGTGTGAAACTCTGCAGACAGCTTTTTGTCACAGCAAGGCCCAACCTGAAGGACAGAAGGAAGAAGCCGCACGAGAAGCTTGGACATTCTGTTTCTGACACAACGGCTGAAACCATGGCTGTCCAAAATCTGGCCTGGGACCCATTTGATATATATTTAAATCATAAAAACAAATATTGACAGCATTATGAGGCGAAACTTCAGATCTTAAGGAGTTGCTCATTCGTTTTTTTGCATTTAAAAAAAATAATAAAGGGATCAAAAGAGAGATTTTTAACATTGAATTTTACTTTTTAATTGTTTTGAAAGAAATATGTAGCTGTTATAGTCATGTAGGAATTAAAGCATTTTAAAATTAAGATGTTTTCTTTGAGTCTGGTCTAAATTTTATCCCAGATGCAAATAATAGAGCTGGATTTTAACAGGTGGCATGCTGAAGGACTGGTTAGCACATCTGCCTCACAGTTCTGAGGACTGGGGATTAAATCATGTTCTCCCGGTGTCTGGGTACTCTGCTTTCCCTGCATCCTAAAACATGCAAGGTAGATTATTTGAAGACTCTAAATTGCCCGTAGGTGTCACTTTTATACTGTGTATTTATTTATTTGTGTGTGAATAGTGTTTGATGTGTTTTTTTAACACACATACATATACTGTTTGTATGTGTGTGTGTGTGTGTGTGTGTGTGTGTGTGTATATATATATATATATATATACACATACTCCCCTCCTGATTTCTGTCACGTCTATCACACACAAATATTTCAAATCATCAAATCAGATCATTTTAATATCACTCAAAGACAACCCAAGGAAATACAAAATGCAGTTTTAAAATGACAATTGAATTTATTAAGGCAAAAAAAACAGTTCCAAACCTTTATGACGCTCTGTGAAAATGTAATTAGCCCCCTGAAGTTAATAACAGGTTGTGCCACTCTTGGGAGTAAGTCGGGATTGGATTTAAATCCAGACTTCGACTTGACCACTCTAAAACCTTAATTAGAAAAAAAAAAGATATTGAGCCATGCGAAGTTGACTTGCTGGTGTGTTTCAGATCATATATACCGATGCATGCATGCATACATACATACATACATACATACATACATACATGTACTGCTTTCAAATATAGGGCCTGTATTATATATATGCTGTATATGTCATGATCCTGCCGCTCCAGCACGAGCTGTGCGGGTGTCTGCGCAGGTGCGCTGATTGGAAGGTGCACACCTGCGCCTCATGCAGCCTGATTACGCTATGGATTTATATGACCGCGATGACAACTGGCCGGCGCCAGTTCGTATGATCATGTCCCATTCGTGTGCTCCGGTATCCCTGATTGAACCTGTGTGTACCGACCTTCGTCCGTTCTCCGACCAACCTTGTAAGCCTGACTCCTTTGATACTTCTGCCTGCGTTGATTGGTCTCCCGTGTACCGACTCCTGCCTGTCCGCTCATCTACTCTCTTCGCCCGTCGTCCCAACTACCGCTGCCGCACCGGACTGCCTGCTTGATCCCCGACCTCTGCATATAATAAATGTGTCTCTTCTTGAACTACCTTGCGTCTTCCGAGTTCCTGCATTTGGGTCCTACTCTCGTTTCCGATGGGACGTGACAGTACATACAGTGAAGAAAATAAGTATTTGAACACCCTGCTATATTGCAAGTTCTCCCACTTTGAAATCATGGAGGGGTCTGAAATTTTCATCGGAGGTGCATGTCCACTGTGAGAGATAATCTAAAAAGAAAAATCCAGAAATCACAATGTAAGATTTTTTTAATCATTTATCTGTGTGATACAGCTGCAAACAAGTATTTGAACACCTAAGAAAAACAATGTTGATATTTGGTACAGTAGCCTTTGTTTGCAATTACAGAGGTCAAAAGTTTCCTGTAGTTATTCACCAGGATTGCATACACTCCAGGAGGGATTTTGGCAAACTCCTCCACACAGATCTCTAGATCAGACATGTTTCCGGGCTGTCGCTGAGAAACAGAGTTTCAGCTCCTTCCAAAGATTTTCTATTGGGTTTAGGTCTGGAGACTGGTTAGGCCACGCGAGAACGTTGATATGCTTCTTACGGAGCCACTCCTTGGTTTTCCTGGCTGTGTGCTTCGGGTCATTGTTGTGTTGAAAGACCAAGCCACGACCCATCTTCAATACTCTGACTGAGGGAAAGAGGTTGTTCCCCAAAATGTCACAATAGATGGCCGCGGTCATCATCTCCTTAATACAGTGCAGTCGTCCTGTCCCATGTGCAGAAAAACACTCCCAAAGCATATGCTATCACCCCCATGCTTCACAGTAGGGATGGTGTTCTTGGGGTGGAACTCATCATTCATCTTCCTCCAAACACAGTTAGTAGAATTATGACGAAAAAGTCATAAAAAATAAAAAAGTCACAAAACTTTCTCCCATGACTCCTCTGTATCATCCAAATGGTAATTGGCCAACTTAAGACAGGCCTTGACATGTGCTGGCTTAAGCAGGGGAACCGTCCATGTCATGCATGATTTCAGACTATGATGTCTTAGTGTATTACCAAGAGTCACCTTGGAAACGGTGGTCCCAGCTCTTTTCAGGTCATTGACCAAGTCCTGTCATGTAATCCTAGGCTAATTCCTCACCTTTCTAAGGATCAATGAGACCCCATGAGGTGATATGTTGCATGGGGCTCCACTCCGATTGAGATTGACAGTCATGTTTAGCTTCTTCCATTTTCTAAATGATTGCTCCAACAGTGGACCTTTTTTTCACCAGTCTGCTTGGCAATTTTTCCGTAGCCCTTTCCAGCCATGTGGAGTTGTACAATTTTCTCTCTGGTGTCTTTGGACAGCTCTTTGGTCTTGGCCATGTTACAAGTTTGAGTCTTACTGATTGTATGTGGTGAACATCTGTCTTGATGCAGCTAATGATCTCACACAAGTGCTTCTGATTCAGGATAATACATGGAATGGAGGTGGACTTTTATAGGCGGACTAACAAGTCTTTGAGGGTCAGAATTCTAGCTGATAGACAGGTGTTCAAATACTTATTTGCAGATGTATCACAAATAAATCGTTAAAAAAAATCATACATTGTGGTTTCCGGATTTTTCTTTTTAAATTATCTCTCTTCACAGTGGACATGCACCTACAATGAAAATTTCAGACCCCTCCATGATTTCCAAGTGGGAGAACTTGCAATATAGCAGGGTGTTCAAATACTCATTTTCTTCACTGTATATATCCATCCATCCATTTTTTTAGCGGTCTATCCTCACAAGGGTCACAGGAGTGCTGGAGCCTATCCCAGCTGTCAACGGGCAGGAGGCGGGGTACACCCTGAACTGGTTGCCAACCAGTCACAGGGCAAATGGAGACAAACAGCCGCACTCACAATCACACCTTGGGGCAATTTAGCGGTTCGATTAATGTTGCATGTTTTTGGGATGTGGGAGGAAACGAGAGTGCCCAGAGAAAACCCACGCAGGCACGGGGAAAACATGCAAACTCCACACAGAGATGGCCGGGATCGAACCCGGCCGGGATCTCAGAACTGTGAGGCCAACGCTTTCCAGCCGCCTTGTGTATATGCTTATATAGATATAATTCAGGCACTTTCCAAAACATTAGAATATCATGGAAAGTCAATTTCCATACTTCCATTCAAAAAGTTGAGTTTTCATAAATTTCAGAGTCAGGGCCCACATCTTAAACACTTTCAAGTATTTTTTTATTTTTTTTATATAATTTGGGGTTCCAATTCATTAAACTAGATAATCAGGAATTGGGGGGAAAAAAAGAATACCCTGAGATGTAAGAAATAAGATCAAATTTTGCATTGCATTAATGTTTGAAACTGTCACATGTGAATCTACTAAACTCAAAGCATCTGCCCAGGTTTCCCCAGGTGTCGTTAAATTGCTTCATTTTAGTTCTCTCGTCACAGTTGGGTTCAATTTCGGGAAGACTGCAGTCTTGGTAACTGGCCGTAAGACCAACATTGATGCCCTCCATAGGATGGGTAAGTAAGTCACAAAAGTTCATCGCTAAGGAGGCTGGCTTTTCACAGACTGCAGTTTCCAATCATATCAGTAGGACGTTTAGTGGAAGGACAGCATGCCGGGAGAAGATGCACCACTAAATCAGATGATTGTGGGCTTTACTGCATTATCAGACAGAAGATTCAAGAATCTATCAGAGATCCAGAAAGAGTGGAATGAGACAGGAGTCACAGCTTCAAAACTGGGCCAAGGAGAAGAAGGATTGGACTGCTGGCCAGTGTTCAAAGGTCCCCTTTTTGAGTGAAAGTAAAGTATGCCTTTCATTCGGGAATGTCCAGGAGTTTAGAGGAAGACTGGTGAAGAACAGAACCCAAGCTGCTTGAGGTCCACTGTTAAATATCCACAGGCAGTCAGGATTTGGGGTGCAATGTCCAATGCAGGTGTTGGTAAACTCTGATTTCATAAATCTAATGTCACTGCAGCAGTCTACCAGAATGTTTTGGAGGACTGCATGATTCCTTCTACTGAGGATCTGCATGGAGATATAGATTACATCTTCCAGCAGTACCCGGCTCCTGCCCAAACCAGGACAAGCACCACAACTTGGTTTGATGCCCATGCCATCAGAGTGCTTGACTCGGCCAGCCAATTGGCTGGATCTAAACCGCATTGAGAATCTACAGGGTATTATCAAGAGGGAAATGAAGGGACATCAAGCATCAATGCAATCTTGGCTTCCATTACTCTCAGAAGGATGCCCCAACTTTAATTGCCTCGATGCCATGGGACATCGAGGTAGTGATTAAAGCAAAGGGATTCTCGACCATGTATAGAAGAAAGTACCATATTTTGATTGATTTAACGTGACCCTAATTTCTTTCTTTTTGTTTTTGGACAAAAACAGAACACTGATTTCTTCATCATATGTGAATAATGTTGAATAATTGAGTAATGTTGAATGTTCCTGTTAATGTTTTGAATTCCTTATTTTTTGGGTTTTATGAGCTCGAAGTCCAAAAAAAAAAATGTAAAAATGAACAAATGATTACTGTACTTGAAGGTTTAAATTGTGGGCCCTGAATCTATAATATACAAAGTACAAAAGTTAAACTTTTTAAATGGAATTATGGTAATAAAAATGTCCATGATATTCAAATTTTTGGGAAAGAGTCTGTAAACTATGCTAAACATTTAACATGTTAAACATTTAAATGCAAAATGGGAACTACATCACAAATTGGAATTCATTACTAGTTATAATTATGGGGTCATGTTTTGTAATCAATACAGAACACTGGGTGCGGTTAGTACACTATATACACTATGTGGTGGTGCAACCCAGCTAGGACCTGAATTGGAGAGTGTACAAAGGACTGTTGAACTTCATTGCTGCAAATTTGCATCTTTCTTTTGCCTAAATACTGGTCATTATGTTGTAACGGATAATTTACTGTATGTGGTTTCCAGCTTGACCAAGCAATAATGTACATGTACATAATTTGCTTCATTTCATCTTTGCGGTTGATTAAGTGCTGCTCACCGGGACAGTAAAAAAATACAATGGAGATCCCTTTACTGTCTGAGTCTTGGTGCAACAACCATCTACCACTCTTGTCACATAAAGAATCAAAATTTATCACATTATTTCCATTTAATATTGTCAAGAAATGTTAATTTCACAAAGTGTTACAATGTTTTAGTGTGACATCTTTACTATAGATAGACAGATAGATAGATAGATAGATAGATAGATAGATAGATAGATAGACAGACAGACAGTGAAGAAAATGAGTATTTGAACACCCTGCTATATTCCAAGTTCCCCCACTCAGAAATCATGTTGGGGTCTGAAATTCATCGTATGTGCATGTCCACTGTGAAAGAGGTAATCTAAAAAGAAAAATCCAGAAATCACAATGTATGATTTTTTTTTTAACGACTTGTGTGATACAGCTGCAAATAAGTATTTGAACACCTGTCCATCAGCTAGAATTCTGACCCTCAAACACCTGTTAGTCTGCCTTTAAAAGTCCACCTCCACTCCCATGTGTTATCCTGAATCAGATGCACCTGTGTGAGGTCGTTAGTTGTATAAAGACACCTCTCCATCCCATAGAATCAATAAGACTCAAACTTATAACATTGCCAAGACCAAAGAGCTGTCCAAAGACACCAGAGACAAAATTGTACAACTCCACACAGCTGGAAAGGGCTACGGAGAAATTGCCAAGCAGCTTGGTGAAAAAAGGTCCACTGTAGGAGCAATCATTGGAAAATGGAAGAAGCTAAATATGACGGTCAATCTCAATCGGAGTGGAGCCCCATGCAAGATATCACCTCGTGGGGTCTCAATGATCCTTAGAAAGGTGAGGAATCAGCCCAGGCCTACACGACAGGACTTGGTCAATAACCTGAAATGAGCTGACCCACCGTTTCCAAGGTGACTGTTGGTAATACACTAAGATGTGGTTTGAAATCATGCATGGCACGGAAGGTTCTCCTGCTTAAACCAGCACATGTCAAGGCCCATCTTAAGTTTGCCAATGACCATTTGGATGATACAGAGGAGTCATGGGTGAAAGTTTTGTGCTCAGATGAGACCAAAATGGAACTTTTTGGTCATAATTCCACTAACCGTGTTTGAAGGAAGACGAATGATGAGTTCTTTCCCAAGAACACCATCCCTACTGCGAAGTATGGGGGTGGTAGCATCATGTTTTCGGGGTGTTTTTTCTACACAAGGGACAGGACGACTGCGCTGTATTAAGGAGAGGATGACCCCGGACAATGTATTGTGAGATTTTGGGGAACAACCTCTTTCCCTCAGTCAGAGCATTAAAGATGGGTCCTGGCTTGGTCTTTCAACATGACAATGACCCAAAGCACACAGCCAGGAAAACCAAGGAGAGGGACCGTAAGAAGCACATCAAGGTTCTGGTGTGGCCTAGCCAGTCTCCAGACCTAAATCCGATAGAAAATCTTTGGAGGGAGCTGAAATTCCGTGTTTCTCAGCGACAGACCAGAATCCTGTCTGATCTAGAGAAGATCTGTGTGGAGGAGTAGGCCAAAATCCCTCCTGCAGTGTGTGCAATCCTGGTGAACAACTACAGGAAACGTTGGACCGCTGTAATTGCAAACAAAGGCTACTGTGCCAAATATTAACATTGGTTTTCTCAGGTGTTCAAATCCTCATTTGCAGCTGTATCACACAAATAAATCATTAAAAAAATCATACATTGTGATTTCTGGATATTTCTTTTAAGATTCCCTCTCTCACATTGGACATGCATCTACGATGAAAATTTCAGACCCCTCCATGATTTCTAAGTGGGAGAACTTGCAAAATAGCAGGGTGTTCAAATACTTATTTATTTACGTGATATCAGCCTTTTACGAGTCACTGATAAAACCAAGCTGAGTTTTAAGCAATTATTTTTCTTGAGTTCTGATTAAATTCTCAGCATAAATTGACCTACATGCCCTGCGATTGGTTGCGTTGTACCCATCTATCGCCCAAAGTCAGCTGGGATAAACCTACCCCTGTCTTCGGTCCATTTTTTCTTTTTAGAAAAGGTTTGGAGATCCATGCACGAAGAAATTTTGCTATCACCATTTTGTTTTGGCTCATTTGGACTGGAGTCGTGATGTACTACTTTGGATTTGATGGAAGCAAAAAAAAAAAAAAAAAAGTTATGATTCCAG
Organism: Syngnathoides biaculeatus; assembly: GCF_019802595.1. Classification (NCBI taxonomy): domain Eukaryota; kingdom Metazoa; phylum Chordata; class Actinopteri; order Syngnathiformes; family Syngnathidae; genus Syngnathoides; species Syngnathoides biaculeatus. The sequence goes on along the minus strand of NC_084654.1, from coordinate 6,654,856 downwards.
ATGAAACACTTTCCCATTTAAAGTCAATCGAGAAAACAATGAGTACAGTCAAGCAGTTGGCGGAAGAGAAAAGTTGGATGAAGGACATGCAGTATTATAAGGCAGGGGGAGGAAAAGTGGACTTTTTCACTAAAAACGTGCTCTCAGCTGCTACATTACTCTACTTCGTCGACTGAGCTTCCTCTGCCATCATGGCTTCCTGGCCACAGCGTGTGGCAGGGAAGGCCTTGGGCACTTCGTGAAATATTCATCATAGCCGTGAGGAGACACGAGGAAAGGTACATGGAAAGTTAAAAGAACTAAACAAGGAAGGCACTTGAGACAGGGCTAGAATGTACTAAAGTCAACACTTGCTAAAGTTTTTTCCAAAGGAGAATGTAGTCAAAATGTATCTGCACTTGTAAAAAAAAATTAACTGCGGTATTGTTCACTTGTTGTTGACGTTTTTTATTGTTGTTTTATCCTGATTTCTGTTTTTTCACCCACAAATGTGTCAAATCATCAAACCAAGTTTAATATTGTCGAGAGACAACTCAATGAAATGTAAAATCCAGTTTTCAAATGACAATTCAATCTATTAAGGCACAAACAAAATCTAAACCATTCTGACACTCTGTGAAAAGATAATCCTTCCCTAGCCCTCCCCCCTTGTTAAATCACAAAGTGACTGTGACTAACCACAAATTTTGGAAAGGTGAGCTCAATTTCACAAGCCACACTCAAACCTCATTACCGCCATCCTTTTTCAATCAAGATATCACTTAAATATAATCTGTCAGAGAACGCGAAGTACGCTACAAGAGCTCAAGAACAAATGCATCATGCCATGACCAAAAAAATTCAAGAAGAAATGAGGGAAAAAAAGTGATTGAAAATCCATCAATCTGGGAAATGTTACCACCCTATGTCCGTTCAAGACTAGTAGTACATATTCTATTGGGAACCAGTGCATAACTCTCCATTGGTGCACTTTTGAATGCTTTTTCAGCAACCACCTGTGAAAGTAATATGAGCATATTTCTGACAATGATGGATGAGAGTCATTCTGCTCCCGTGGTGGCAGAAGTATGGCTGAGTGCCCCTGCTTAACACAAACGAGCATATAGGCTAAAAATGACACTTTAACGAGCTCGTTCCTGCGTTAAGTGCCTCACGCCATCGCCCGGCTGACCCCCGCGCTTCCTCCCACACAGGCCGCACTCGCGCCGTTAGCGAACTCAGACCACACAGACATGGAGACGGCTCATTAGCCGGCTAATGAGAAGCACAAGGGCCACGCATGGACTTGTTAGATCGTCTCCGGGGTGGACGGGACAGAACATTGACTGCTAGCATGTGCATGAAATAGTGATTAAAACCAGATTTTCTCTTCATTTCACTGAAGGCTTCAGTCATTGTAGGAAAGCAGTTTAGCAGCTCTGTGTTTAAAAAAAAAAAAAAAAAAAAATTGCTAAAGCTACTTGTTACAGTCCAGTCCACAGGTGTCAAATTCATGTGCGCGGTCCACAGCCGGCGCTCTGCCGCGTTTCGACCAAAGCTGCGTTGACTTCTCTTCAAAACTATCCAGGAAAATGACATGACTATAAAATATACTCAAGGAAGGAGGCTTTGTCCTGTAATTCCCAGGAAGCACATTCTAGCATCGTGTATGTTTGGTAAGACACCAGGAAATTCTTATCTTAGCCTGTCTCAACAGACAATTGAACTGATCATTGTGTCACACATAATTCCCAGTCAGAATTTCATGCAAACAAAGTCCAACATGAATAAGAGCTAACAGTTTCATTGAAGTTGCCCATTCCTGACCAGTTAGGTCAGACGTCTCGTGATTCACTTCGATATGATCAATCCATATTTTTTGTGGTTCATGCTGAAAACATATGTTTGTGCCCCTCCGTAAGGTGAAAATCTACATTCCCACCCCACAGCTTTGGGGGCTGCTGTTAAGTCTTTTCGCATTGTTTTTCATTGCTGTTGCTGAAGACATTTTGTTCTCAATTGCCTAACTGGATAAATAAAGGTTCAATTAAATTGATAATGATTGGCAGTGTATGACCCTGATTCAATTTGCATTCTCAGTACCTATGACCCCGAGCAGAAAACACAAGCAGATCTTGTAAGTAGAAAAAAAAATATTAGTGTTGGTTTTCAATCAATTGACCCCTCCGTACAGGGCACTTAACCACGCCTCCTGAAGTGACGTCACGCCACGTGCGCTGACGTAAGACAAACAGTAAAAATGGAAAATACAATACAATACATTCTGAACTGAGACAGTCTCCATGCTTCTGATTTCATTCAAATCAACGATATATTATAGATTCTAAATACAATACATTCTTACCTGAGAGAGACGCCATGGTTCTGATTTCATTCAATCATTCACACGTAGCAATGTTATGCTAGCGGAGAACGTCTCATTCATTTATACGAGGCGTGTATTAAAAATCTAATTTAGGGCATATCTTCGTGCAAACACAGTCTGGTTAAGCTTCGGTCGCGAGCCAGGACGAAATCAATATGTTTGTGCAGTCCGATCATCGCTAAATATCGCTCAACAAAGAATAAGTGTGTCAATCGTTCACACGTAGCGGTGTTATGCTAGCGGAGAACATGTCATTCATTTATACGAGACGTGTATTAAAAATCAAATTTAGGGCATATCTTCGTGCAAACACAGTCTGGTTAAGCTTCGGTCGCAAGCCAGCACGAAATCAATATGTTTGTGCAGTCCGATCATCGCTAAATATCGCTCAACAAAGAATAAGTGTGTCAATCGTTCACACGTAGCGGTGTTATGCTAGCGGAGAACGTGTCATTCATTTATACGAGACGTGTATTAAAAATCAAATTTAGGGCATATCTTCGTGCAAACACAGTCTGGTTAAGCTTCGGTCGCGAGCCAGCACGAAATCAATATGTTTGTGCGAACTAAACCTATACTGGACCATGCAATGTTGTCTGAGAAAATGGCGGGAGCAAAAACGGGCTTTGGTTTATGCAGATCTCTGGCCTCTGATTGGTCAGTGAGGCACATTGCGCAATATCCACGGAGGGGTCAATTGTGCAGAAAGTGTCTACGATTTCAAATTTGGCATGTTGATGTATTGTAAGTGGCCACTAGAGGGGCCCAAAGCTGCGTTTGGTGATGTGGACCCTTTCAAAGCTCTGGCTTGTCTTGAAAAATACTTCTATTTAAAGACCCTGTAAACGCTGGCAGGGGGGACTAGCACTGGAACCCCCCAGAAACATGATTGGGGCCTCCAGGTGCCACCCGAGATTGAATGATATGTCATGGCACTAGCTGCATGAAATCTGTGTTGCTCCTGTCAATTTGACTTCAGACTTAAAACTACATAACTATAAAAGCAATCCTATCAACATAGTGTGCCATGCAAAAAAAAATCTGTTATTTTCAGTGTCTGAAGATACAGAGGTTACAAAATCCAGAAGAACGGCCGGCATTTTCGTTCCATTTTGCTTTTTAGAAATACAATAAATCCAGGATTGGCTCAAGCACTCCTGGGACCCTGAGGATAAGCAACTCAGAAAATGGATGTAGAGGTTCGTCACTTTGGTAGGCTCCGAAAGCTTAGTAGAAGACTTTGCATATGGTTACGACTGTTTTGTGCCGTTGGATTTGGCACTAGGCACCAGATACGGAAGTCAAAGATGAAGTCCAAACAAATAGATTGCGCATCCAATAATTGATAAATAACCAATCATTGATAACTACAAGTAGCCAGACGGATTTAGATCATTGTAATAGAGTAAAAGTACCGTTTCCTCAAAACACAAATACCCAGGTAAAAGAAAAATGTATGCTTTAAAAATACTCTTGACAAGTACAATTTTTCCAAAATGTTACTTGAGTATAAAAGAAAAGCGTGTTTCTCATTACCTAAAATAAGCCCAAGAATGCCACTGGTGCAGGTTTCATATTCGTTTCAGCAGGTGCTCTTCAATCTCCTTTTCCTCCCTAGTTTTTGCATAAAATCGCCAAATCCGGCCGACTGAGAGGGTAAAAAAAAAATTAAAGCTTTAAAAAATGGTTTCATTTCAAATGCATTTCTTCAAACGTATTTAGAAACCAAATAGGACAATGACTTTAGCGGGATGTTAAGTTGAGCATCCAGACTGTGGAAATTGTTCCAAATTCTGTACCTGGATCGATCCTCTGGCTCCCGCTAACCCCCAAGGACACAATGAAGGTGGATGCAGCAATCCTCAAACACGGCACAGCCAGGATGACAGATGCACCAGCCAGTTCAGGTCTATGTAATCCTGGTGGGTTTGCGCCAGACACCTGTACATTGGTGCATGGATGAATAATAAGTACATATTGAATACATCAAAATCAATAGAATATTTTAGCTCTCTCCTCGTCAATGAAATGAAAATACTGCATGATTTATATACAATTTTTGTATATAAGGGGGCTGATTTAAAATTACAATAAATAAAAGTTAATGTTTAATGTAACCTTGATGAGATGAATTTAGTTTATTTTAAGCTTGTTCACCCCTGCTGTCATCAAATTGGCGTCCTGATTTTCTGAAATGAAATAAAAATAACAATACACGGTAAATTTAAGAAAATTAAAAATCTACTATATATATATATATATATACATAATTTGGTATTCCATTGTGTGTATATATGTTATATATTCTTGACATATTGACCTCTCTGTATATATACAGAGTCAGACCAACACTCAAGATTTCATAGACCTGGCAATTTCTAAGGATGTTGACGTTATGTGTCAACATTAAGCGCCTGTCTTTTTCTGATCATTTTTGTGTGTTCATTGAATTACAGATTACCCAATATTATATGCAATCTGTGTATCTACGAAACTGTAAAGGTCTTCTGATTGGGCTCGTCAAAAAGAACTTTAAAGGAAAATTACGGTGGTTTGGATAAACAATGTATCCAATAGGTCATGTCATATGTTGTGTACCCTTGACAATGGGATGTTAATCCTCTCCCATTTAATGGTGTTTTGAGAAGATTTTTATCAACAACTACGAATTTTCACGAGCACCACCATTTTGGCGAGTCACATGACCTACGTTCGCGGATGTGATGTAATAGACGCGCAAGCAAAGAAATCCTCCCCGGTTTGTAGCGTCTTCACATTCGTTACCACCACGATCGAACTCAGAAAAATGCCTTACTGTATGTGTGTGGTAAATTTTACCATGATTTGAATAGAAATAATCTGTGAACTGTTCGGTGGCATGTTCTGCCCATTAGGAAACAGAAACATTTATGGATGAGAAACTGGAGTGCCCGGAGAAAACCTATGCAGGTACGGGGAGAACATGCAAACGCCACAATTCTACACACACACAAACTCCACAAAAAAAAAAAAAAAACTCCACAAAAATCAAACCCAAGTCCTCAGAACTGTAAGGCTAACGCTTTACCAGCTGAGCTACTGTGCTGCTGTTGTGGAGGCAGTATTAATTTCCACTAATCCAAAGATAATTTCATTATCACTTGGACCCCAGCCACCCCGTTGGCTAAAACAACCTTTCCCACAATATAAGGTCTACCTTTCACTGATGGGTTCTACCATCCTTCATGGCCACGAGTGCTGTCCTCACTGGAGTCCTCCGCTGCCTCGCCTAAACGCACTCCAAAATCGATAGGATGAATGGCGTGTCCCGCACATTGGCCGACTCGTGTTCTTCATCAGATGAGGATAAATACGAGAAATCAGCGCTGTCCATGATTGTGTCGGAATGTAACCGAGCCTTTGTTTATGCACTTAATTTCCTGCGGGCACTTAATGTCCCGTGCGTCGGCCGAGTAGTCAGTAGTCATTCCCGTCCAAAGAACCCCCCCATCCAAACATTCTACATTACTTACAGCCACAGGTTCAAATCTGTATGGAAGTATTCCTCCATCTTCCCGATCAACCAATACTGCTATTTCTTCATCAAATGAGGATAAATCAGAGAAACCAGCGCTGGCCACAATTGTTTCCCAACATGAGCGAGCCTTTGTTGCCACGCCTATTACGTCAAATATTAAGCATATTAAATCACTAAATGCTTTAGGTCCTGAATACATGAAATATAAACCAAGCAGGGTTAGGGTTAGATCTACAAACTCAAGTTAGATAGTGGAGGAGACAAAGCAAACATGATGAAGCAGCATTTAAAAAATGGAAATGCTCTAAAATGATCAATCATTTGTATGAGAAAAAATATACAATTTTTAACCTGGACTTTAAATTATTGACGTTTGGAGTGATTGAAATTCTTTTGGCAACTTAATCCATTCTGTCCATCATAACAGCTAAATACTATTACTACATGTTTGCTTTGGACTCTGTGCTCCATCATCTAACCTCTGTCTGTAGATCTCAAAGCCCTACTGGGTTTAGTATTTGCAAATGGCATTTCTTTAATGTATTCAGGTTCTAAACTATGTTGTGTTTTAAAGACTCTGAGCAGAATTCAAAAGTCCAATCTATTCTACATCTGGCTGGGAGTCCGTGAATAATGAGTTCTGATTTCTTTGTTCTGGTCAGGACCTGAGCTGCAGTGTTCTGAATCAGATGCATCTGAATTTTGGGGAATCCAGTCAGAAGACTGTTACAATAGTCAAGTCTAAGTCTTGACAACTGTAAATCGAGAAAGCATGGCTAGAAAATACTGAAGATGTTGTGTGTGCGGGGGGGTGCGTGTGCGTGTGTGTGTTAGAGCACGACACGGGAGCTGTCCCGTCCCACTCCCAGAGAAAAAAATCTTGTCCCGTCCCAATCCCGGTCGGAGTAAAAAAAAATATCCTGTCCTGTCCCACTCCCGCAGAATGACTCCCATTCCCATCCCACTCCCACTCAAAATTACTCCCATTCCCATCCCACTCCCACTTAAAATTACTCCCACTCCTGTCCCGCTCCCGTTTGAATAAAACCAAACATGTTGAAAAAATGTTGCATTTTTTATTTTGACATTCGGTCGGTGTAAATAGTGTTTTGTTGTGTGTCGCCGGCAGCCGCTCCGAGTCGCTTTTCAGTTTCAGAGGTGACAGGAAGTCAAACCACTATTGTAGTTCTTTTGTGTTGCTAGCGCGGTCAAAAGAGTGTTGGCTCTCACTGAAAGATGACTACAAAAATGGACGCATCTGTTCATCTGGTTGTTTAACACGGCTGAAAATTATCATGTATTAATGTCGTTCCCGCTTGCTGCCCGGTCCCGTTGCTTTTTTTTCCAAGTCCCGTCCCGATCACGGGATTTATTTAAAAAATGACTCCCATCCCGCGGGAATCACGTGACCCACGGGAATTCCCGAAAAATGTCATCCTCTAGTGCAGCATGTCCAAAGTCCGGCCCCCGGGCCAATTGCGGCCCGTGGACAAATTTTTACCGGCCCGCGGCCTCTATCATGAAATCAATAATATGCGGCCCGCCAGCACTGTTGACCAAGGTATAAAATACATGTGTACAAAAAGCTATTTTTCATATTTTTCATTTCACCAGAAGATGGCAGTAGCCCTGTGGCCGCACTCTGGCCGCCGTGACCCTTGACCTTGCGTGATCGTTTCAGCCCAGCCCATTTCTAACATGGCGTCTGTAAACAAAAAAAGGAAAGTTGACCGCGAGGGCCGCCGCTTCCAGGACAAGTGGAAATTTGAGTATTTTTTCACTGAAATATGAAACAACTGTGTCTGCCTAATTTGCCAAGAGACTGTGGCTGTTTTCAAGGAATTCAACATCAAGAGGCACTACCAGACGAAACATGCTAGCTACGACAAGCTAACTGGGAACAAACGCGGTGAAAAAGTGAAGCAACTGGAAGCTGTTTTAACGGCACAGCAAAGCTTTTTCACAAGAGTCCGTGAGTCAAATGAAAATGCCACAAAGGCAAGCTACGAAGTGGCAACGCTGATTGCAAAGCACTGCAAACCTTTCACTGAGGGTGAATTTATTAAAGACCGTGTAATGAAAATGGTTGAGAAAATTTGTCCCGCGAAGAAGCAAGAGTTTGCCAATATTTGCCTGGCTCGTAATACTGTGGTACGGAGAATTGAAGACGTTTCATTAGATATTAAGAGACAGTTAGAGGCAAAAGGAACTGAGTTTGACTTTTTCTCGTTAGCGTGCGATGAAAGCACGGATGCGTCCGACACCGCTCAGTTACTGATCTTTTTAAGAGGAGTGGACAATGACATGAACGTGAGTGAAGAGCTTCTGGACCTCCAGAGTCTGAAGGGCCAAACAAGAGGAACGGATTTATTTGTTTCTGTTTGTTCCACCGTAGATGACATGAAACTACAGTGGAATAAAGTCACCGGGATTATTACGAACGGCGCACCTGCCATGGCTGGCGAGCGGAGTGGATTATCAAGCCTTGTCTGTAACAAAGTCAGCGAAGAAGGAGGCAGCGCTATTAAACTCCACTGTATTATTCATCAAGAAGTTCTCTGTGCCAAATATATGAAATATGATAATGTTATGAAACCGGTGATAAAGACGATTAATTATATTCGCTCCAAAGCGCTGTGCCACCGCCAGTTTCAACAGTTTCTTCTCGACATCCAGGCTGAATACGGAGATGTTTTGTATCACACCGACGTAAGGTGGCTCAGTCGGGGGTCTGCGCTGCAGCGCTTCTTCTCTCTCAGGGAGAAAATTGGACAATTCTTGACTAAAAAGGGACAACCCATGCCACAATTAAATGATCCTGTTTGGCTGGCTGATTTGGGATTTTTAGTTGACATAACGCGACATCTGAATGCGCTGAACACAAGCCTTCAAGGGCAAAATGCAGTGGTAAGCCAACTGTATTCACACATCAAAGCCTTTCGGACCAAGCTGCTACTTTTCCAAAGACACCTGTCACAGGCGCAGCCCAATACCGCACATTTCCCGTCGCTGCAGGAAATTGTGACCAGTTTCCCACAGATCAATATCAGTGCGCAAATGACAAAGTATGCAGCAGACATCTCATCTCTGGTTGAGGAGTTTCAGCAGCGCTTTCGGGACTTTGCAGCTATTGAAAAGGAGATCACGCTTTTTCTTCTCCTTTCTCCGTGGACCCTGATGACGCTCCAGACCACCTGCAACTGGAGCTCATTGAGCTGCAGTGTGACGCCGAGCATCGCAGTCGGCACCAACAGCTCCCTCTTGTCAACTTCTACCGCCAGCTGGATGAAGGCAGGTTCCAAGCAATTCGGACATTTGCTAAGAAAATGCTGAGCTTGTTTGGCTCCACATACATGTGCGAGAAGACATTCTCCGTTATGAACATTAACAAGAGCCGCATGAGGACGAGACTGAGTGACTCTCACCTGCGTGACGTCTTGCGCATCAAAACCACTGCTCTTGAGCCAGACATGGACTACATACTGCAGTCAAGATCCCAGTATCACCCTTCACATTAGTGCAGGCAAGACCTTTGTTAAGTCCTCTGAGTTGAATAAATTCTTAAATCTCAGTTAATTAATTTTTTTGTGATGGTCAAAATCACAGTTTGAATATGCAGTGATCATTGTTTTGTTTTCAGCACTTTTCCTACAGTGAGCATATAATAGTGAATAATATGTAATGTTTCACATGAACTTAGATATCCTTTATAGTTTTCTTAATTTTTTGTGGTTTGTGATTTCGGTAAAAACCTAAATGTAAAAAAAAATGTAAAAGTAAAAGTATGCCATTTGTAATTAAATTAAAAAAAAATCCCAAAAAGTTAATTTGTATTTAATGTTAATGGTTCAAAGAATGTCAGGCTAAATAGTCGGCCCCCACACATTTTCACCTTACCAAATCTGGCCCTCTTTGCAAAAAGTTTGGACACCCCTGCTCTAGTGTGTGTGTGTGTGTGCGTGTGTGTGTGATGGAAATAAATAATCTAATTATAGCTTTTGGTCATCACCCCGCCCAAAATTTCTTCCCATCCAATTCAATCCAACTCATCTTCACAAAAACATACCACCCCGTCCAATCTACAGGTCTCTCTAATGACCCATTTCAAAATTATGCCTTATAAACATGGCAACCGCATGCATAAATAGTAGATTAAATATCACAATCGCACAAAACACAGCCAAATTCTGTAGGCTAAAGGGGACCACCAACTGGTCATTTTTTCTGTCTTCAGCATACCAAGGATATTCTATACTGTAAATAGTCATCAGGGGCCTATGGGTGAGGCGAATCACCATTCTAGAAATGAGTCAGAGATTCCTAACTAATGAGCGGAAAATATTTGCCACAAAGTTTTCAACAATATACCTACAATCAAGTGAATTACGAGTTTTCTCTTGGCTTTTTTCTATCTCTTACGTTCTCCCAACTCATGGTGTCTTTTGCATGTCATGTCATCTCATACTTTGCTCTCCAACTGTGAGCCGGTGCAAGATACACCCTCTGACTGGTCAGTTTTTGAGCAATTTCATTGCAGCAATTACTGGTTCTTTCTGTCTTCATGCTAATTTGGTATTCCATTGTATATATATATGAAAATGCACCCCCTCATGAAGGATGTGGACCTACTCACAGTGCTTGCTCTGCATTTAGGGAGTGGCAGCCCAGTTACGTCATTGTAAGTTTATCCAAACGGTATACAACATCCATCCATCCATCCATCTTCTACAGCTTATGCAGGTTGGGCTGCAGGGGAAGTAGCTTCAGCAGGGATAGCCAGACTTCCCTTTCCCCAGCCACTTCATCCAGATCTTCCGAGTGGATCCCAAGACATTCACAGACCACCCAAAAGACAGTCTCTCCAGCGTGTCCTGGTTCATCCTGGGCTCTCCTTCCGGTGGAATGTGCCTGGAACACCTCACTAGGGAGGTGTCTGGCAGGTGACTGATTCAGATGCCCAGCCACCTTATCTGGCTCTTCTCAATGCGGAAGAGCAGCGGCCCAGATGACCGAGATTTTCACCCTATCTCTAAGGGATAGCCCTTACAAACTGCGAAGGAATTGATTTCGGCCGCTAGTATCAAGGATCTTGTTCTTTCGCTCCCAACCCACAGCTTGTGACCATAGGTGAGGGTAGGAATGTAGATCGACTGAAAAAATGTGAACTTTTGCCTTATCTCCCTCTTTACCACAACAGATCGATACAAAGTCCGCATCACTGCAAATGCTGCACCAATTCACCTGTTAACCTCCTGCTCTATTTTGCCTTCACTTGTGTACAAAATCCCCAGATACTTGAATTCCTCCACTTAAGTCAGAATCTCATCCCTGACCTCGAGAGGGAACGGCATCTTTTTCCAATTGAGGCAGAGACCTCTCCAGTGAGAGTTGGAGATCATAGCTTGATGAACCCAACAGAATCTTATCATCTGCAAAAAGCAGAGATGACATACAGAACCCACCAAACCGGAGCCCCTCTACATCTCAGCTGCGCCTAGAGATTCTGTCCATAAAAGTTATTAACAGAATCCCTGACAAAGGCCAGCCTTGGTGGAGTCCAACTCTCATCTGAAAGGAGTCTGACCTACTACCAGCAATGCGGACCAAACTCTGACAGCGGTCATGGAGGAACCGACAGCCCATACTCCCAAAGGAACCCCGCCCCTCCAAGGACTCCTCAAGGGACATGTTCGAACACCTTTTCCAAGTCAACAAAACACATTTAGACTGTGTTGGTGAACACCCATCCACCCTCGAGGGCCCTGCTGAGGGTGTAGCGCTTGTCCACTGTTCTACAGCCAGGACGAAAACCACGTTGCTACTCGTGAATCTGAAATCCGATCTCCCGACAGACTGTCCTCTCCAGTACCCCTGAATAAACCTACCAGAGAGGCAGAGAAGTGTGATCCCCTGTAGTTGGAACACACCCTCCAGTCCCCCTTCATTAAAAGGGGTACCTAGCCCCGTCTGCCATTCTAGAGGCTGTGTCCTCAATGTACTTGCGAGCTTGCAAAGGCATGTCAACCAGAACAGCCCCACAATATCTAGAGCCTTTAGGAACTTCGGTGCAATCTCATCCTCCCCAGGGGTTTTCCACCGAGGACCTTTTTAACCACCTCAGAGTCAAAAGCTTTTCAAGAGAACTGGCACTAGAGCCCAAGCCGTGTGTAGAGGTAAGTCCGACTATATCTAGTGGGAACTTCTCGATCTCACACAACAGCTCCAGCTCCTTTCCTACCAAAGAGGTCGCATTTCATGTCCCTAGGCCCGTTTCTGTAGCCGGGGATCGGATCTCCAAAGTCCTTGCCTTTGGCCATTGCCCAGCTCGCGATGCACCTGACCCCTATGGCCCACGTTACCCTTTCAGGCTGTGCCCAGCCGAGGCCAATGGGTGCAGGCCTGGCCATCAGTCACTTGCCTTCAATCTCCACCTGCAGGCCTGGCTCCAGAGGGCGGCCCTGGTGATCTGCATCTGGGCAAGGAAAACCTGGATCCAGTATTTGTTTTTGTCGTAAGGGTTGATTGAGTCGTACTTTGTCTTGTCACTCACCTAGGACCTTTTCGGCGTGGGTGACCCTACCAGTGATGTGAAGCCCCAGACAGCTTAGCTCCTAGGACCATTGGGACATACAAACCCTTCTCCCACATTAAGGTGGCAGCTCAAGGAGGGGCAGTAGGGACCTGCGGCAGGAATTCTGAGAATTCCATCAATCATGTAGGCGTGGCCAGGCTGTTGGACCGGTAAGACCATGACTGGGGTGCATTTTGGTTTGCAATTGCAGAATGTTGAAGAAGTAACACATACAGAGGCAACTTTTATGATGGAAAACTCAATTTATCCAGTTTACCTGAACTGGACAGAAGTAATGAATTGCATGTACATGTGTGTTATAATGGCAAAAATGTGTAGACTGACAATAATGTGAATTTGTGTTGACTCAAATTAATTGATTCCACAATATAAATAGTGTAAAAGTGCAAGTTATAAAGTTTCTGTACGTCATACCAAGCTGTTGTTCCATGTGCAACCATTTAAGTTTGAGCACCTCCCCCACCAGCCTTCACATGAACCATTGAAAGACTTTTGTTATTTTTTGTTTTGTTTGTTTTAGTCTTATTAACACATCCCAAATTATAGGCTACAGTCACATGAACGTCATTTGTAAAGCAGGTTTATTTATCTCTTTGTTCAGTGTGCCTAATTTCCATAGTTCAGTGTCATCATTCAATTGCGGGATCTTACTAGTAACTTGTTCATCTAGTTCGCTGATGGTCTTATAAGCCGTGCTAAGCAACTGGGTTACATCGCGGCTGTGTTGTAGGGTCAACGTTCCCTTCACAGACTCCGTATGGACAGTCAAATAAATATGAACTTGTTCATTCTCAACTGATTTTTGTGGGGTCACATACTTAGCGAGTGTTAAAATGTACTCAAAAATGCAATTTGAATGCTTGTAGACAAAAGGAACAGACTTTTGATGATACCAAGGTGAAAGGAAACAACAAAATTCACATTCATTTGCAGGAAATTTTCATTAAATTGTGAGGATAAGCAGTACAAAAAATGGATGGATGGATGACACTTTTAAGTGTGAAATTTGTGAATTATTATTTTTTGTTTAGACACTGATTTTGTGTGTATATGTTTTTTGTTGTGTTCAAAAATAAAATACGCTATGTTCATTTGCATATATTCATTCAAAGTTATTGAGATAACCTATAATAAACAAATAAATTGCGCACAAAATATTTTTGTGATTGTGTCAAGTGGATTTTCAATGGGTTTGAAACGTAAATTATCTCTACACAATATTGGTGATCAAAATATAAATGTTCCATTTTTTTATTAGACAAACACTTTCATGTATATTACATTTTCTGTACTTAACTTTTCTTTTAACTTCTTCTATGAATGACTTTTACCAATCTGTTTTTATTCATCCAAAGCGTGTTTTGCCTTTAAGTTTGCGACCCCAATCAAATCCTTATTTTGACAAAAATGAAAATAGCAGGGCCCATTTTTTAAATGGGTATTAGACAAAGAAGTTTATTTTGAAACGTCAAATTTGTTGGTTTAAAGCACAGCTAAACCATCTGCAGTCTCTTCCACAAAATCGTTCTCAGAATCATCTTCTTGATCCTCTTCGACTGCCTCCTTGGTTGCTTTCTTGGCTGTTTCCTTCATTGTTAGGGTTGGGCTTTTCCCTTTCTCCACCTGCTACGGTATCCGCAAAGGAAAACATTTTTGGTATGTTTAAGTGAGCCATTCACACCATTTTTTTTGCAGTCTAGATGCCAAGGCGTTAACTCGAGGGAGTCACAAAAGTTTGATTAATTCTCAATTAGAAAAGTGGATATAATAAGTCATTAATCTGAAATAATGGCCACATTTTAGGACCCTTTCAGTCGTTTCCAGGTTCACTTCATAGCAATGTTCCCTCTCTGTTCCTTATGTGACCCCCAATACCGGTTTTGAAGTAGCAAAGCGGTCTGGGGATAGTAGAGCGAAGATGAGCGAGACACGGTACTTATGTTTACTCCCGTGGTGAAAGTAAAAAAGTAAATACATAGATGCAAAAGTTATGCCTTTGATTTTTTGTAATTCTATCAGGCAATGTAATAGATCAAGGAATCAAGCATCATTCACCTGTCAGCATGCACTGCAAAAACATATTGTGCCAGGAGTAATTAAATTTTTCACCAGGATAAACAGCCGGGGATGTGATTGTGAATTTAAAAAAAAAATAAATAAATGTAATTATTTAGAAGTGGGTTTTCACATTTATAGTTTATAGTTGTCTTGGTCTGGTTAGCAATGTTTTTTGTTTTTTTTTCAGGGAAAAGAACAAAGGTTTGCTGACATTTTCATTGTAATTATGCAAAAACTTGAATAAAATGGTTTTTAATAAAAGTATGCTGATTGGAAAATAAATGCCGTAATCTGATATTTTTGATAATGTACCATTTACCTTCAATGGGTGACACGTCTGATGTTGCTTACACTGGTCAAAAGGGGCATAGTGTGTTTCCTCAGCCACGTAAAAACTTAGAGGGAACATTGCTTCTTTTGCAATCGTTCAAGGGATTTTGTGTGATTGCTACCACATTTGAACACGTTCTGATTTGATAGATGATGGGAAATTCCAAAAATAGCATTTCGAGGTGGCGCATTTCAGGTTGGTAAATTTGATGACTCACCATCAAGATCAAGCATTCTTGGGCCATTCCCGCTTCCTGTTGGAACAAAAGTAAACATTCATATCTCAATACCTTTCATATTCTTTTTATGAGAGTTAAACAAGTGGCAAGAAGTCTTATTCAATGCAATTCTTTATTTGACAATGTAACCAACCAACAACTTATATCCCGTACCTTCGGTATCTCTCTGATATCTTTGGAGCACATTTTCGGTAGCTTGGTCAATCAGGCCTTTAAAATAAAAGTATACCAGAAAATTAACACAGAAACACCACATCTCCCTTTTTTTGAAGGAGAAGGAGAAAAGAAAACTATAGGTGCAGTACACTAGTGTTAAAATCATTTTTGTACTAGTTACTTTTGGTTGATGGATGTTGTGAGGGAGGACATGAGGACAGTGGGTCTTCAAGAGGAGGATGCACGAGATAGGCTTAGATGGAAAACAAGTTCAATTTCTGGGGTGATATCACCATACTACAAAACTCAGTTCTGCTAGGGACCGTGGAAGTCAATTTTCAGTCTTGGAGATTCTTGACACTTACTTCCGGTGAAGATGAAGTAGAATAAACATGTTCTCCACATCATTCTCTGAGATGAGTACAAGATGTTTTCTGTTTCCCCTAACAGTACCTTTGGCACTGTGTACTACATATAAGAGAGGTGTGGCATGAGGAGACAACCTTCTTTTGGCTCTTAGCGTCTGTGCTCGAAAGTTGTTGTGTTAACGTAGATCGCTCACACGGCTGTTTTTTCCCCCTTTTTTTTTGCTTTCATAATGTACCAGATTTTCACAACAAAGGGCAATTAGAAGTCTTGAACTCTGCTAAATAGACAGAGCACCTTATAATGTGGCACAACTTATGTGCACACTTGAGTTTCAAAATCTGTAACTGTTGTTCTGTGACGAGTACAATGAAGTACACCAGATTCCATCACTTGCATTGTTAGCATGGATGCTAGCATGAGTTTTAGTGTGTATGCAAACTACCACATAATGGCCTTCATGAGGCAGTGAGGAACAATAGCAATTTTGCATTTGTGAGCAGAAGAATCTTACATTGCCACCACACAGTGTAGGCAAGTCAGACAAATAGAGTCTGCATCACGGCAGATGCTGCATTGATTCACCTGTCATTCTCCCAGTCCATTCTTGGTAAGGTTACAATCAAAATTTGTTGCTGCAGTTGTAATGTTGAGGGGGTCTGGTTTGATAACATCAGTATCACATCGCTGCTTTTTCCATAAAATGTGGTTCTGATACCTTCATAAAGCCGTGATCTCCCACATTCACTGGAACGCTTCACAGCCAAATGTGAAGCACCTGGTATGAAAATCAGCACCTCCAAATCTGCACCAACAACCTTAAGTTACTGGCTCCAGTAAGATGGCTCAACAATGGAGGCACAGAACAGGTTCCACTTGGACTCAATGCCTCCTGCCTCCTCCAGGATGCACCACCTGTCAGAGGTGGGAGTTGTACCTACTTCTGACAGGTGACTCTACCAGATGTTTCCCACAGACCCTCACAATAAATTTGAGTCTGTCAGATCAGACCAACTGCTTCCCCACCATTGGAGCCAACACACTGATGAGTTCACAACTCTGCCCCTCTCTTCACCCGAGTGACCAAGACATCAATCCGCAAGTCCGATGACACGACCATAAAGTTGGTCATTGAACTGAAGCCTAGGATGTCCAGATGCTCAGTGCACATGTGGACACTCTTATGTCTGAACTTGGTGTTTATTGTGGACAGTCTATGATGAGCACATTAGTCCAATAACTGAACACCACTTTGGTTCTGGTCAGAGTGGGGGGAGGAGGAGGCTTTCTCCCAATCATGCTTCTCTCTCTCTCTCACTGTCATTTGCTATGTGATCATTGACGGTTCCCAGCAGAATGAGGTAGCATACGCCAGCACCCCTTCCATGAGCTCCAAAAAGGGTCGGTACACTGAACTGCTGTTTGGAGCATTAGCACAAACAACAGTTGGGACCTGTCTCTGTACAGGAAGGCGAAGGGGGGCTACGCTTTCATCTACTGAAGTAAACCTCACATACAGCCACCATCGAGGTGAAAGGAATAAGTATGTCCACACCTGCTCACCACCTCTCACCCTGGGCAATTCCAGAGTGGAAGAGACTTCAACCCCTCTCAAGAGGATTTGTACCGGTGCTCAGGCTATGTGTGGAAGTGAGCCCACCTATATCTAGTCAATATTGTCTTTTTTAAAAATATATTTTTGTCATTTTTATCCCGTTTTAAATGTTTTATCTCTTTGTTTTCAAATGCCTTTAATCATGTAAAGCACATTGAGTTACCTCGTGTATAAAATGCGCTATAGAAGTAAATTTGCTTTGCTTCGCTTTGTTTTAGAGCCAACAACCTAGGACCTGTCTATGATTGGGTGACCCTACCAGAAGTGTAAAGCACCAGACAACTTAGCACCTAAGATCAATGGAAGGCACAAACCCCGCAGCCTCTATAAGGTGACTGCTCAGAGTCCATAATTTCCATTTTCTCCAACTCTTTCTTCACTTTGCCAAGTAAAGAGATGGGAAACATCTTGGTTTGGTATTGAAAACAGCAGCGCTTCTGGTCTGCGCTTGATAGTGTATGGCTACTCTAGCATGTCTTGACATTGGCACAGTTTGGGGTAAGACTGAGCTAATATCACCTTGTCTATGTTATCGTCCCTAGAAACAAGATTTTCTTTTCTTCGTCTGCCTACCGGACCAGAAGGAATTCAAAAATCACTCTCCAGTTTTCCTCTGGTTCCCTAACACTGCCACAACTCTCACGATGTCATATTCTTTTTCTGTGGGTTCAACAGATGGCAAGAAGTCTTATTCGTTGGAACTTTTCAGTTTATGTGTCATCAACCAACATTTTATTCCTCGTACCTTGGGCAACGCTCGGGGATCTTTGTTGCACATTCCCGATACTCTGGAGAATCAGACCTTGAAAATAAAAACACACCGGCAGACCAACATGGTTAAACCACAGTACAGTCATGTTTTCCAGCTTCCAGTTTTTTCTCCCCAATTTTGCATGGATTCCACTTTTGTTCCATTTTTCTTCTGTACGAAATAACCAAGATAGCACGAATGCGTGGCACCTATGTCAGTCATACATAAAAAGTTCCTTCACTATGATGTTGCGGGCAGAGCATATGCTTATTACCAAGAGTTTACATTTGATATAAAATTACCACCACACCATCTCAACAATTACAAGTGTAGCACCAGGCAAGGTACCCTCTTCATACACAGTAGCACTTGCCCCAGATGATTGGAAATCCCACTGCTGTATAAACATCACCCCAAATTGCTGTAGTACATTTTACTACCCAATGTGAAAAACGATGATGAGTTTTAAAAACAACAACCACATTTCATGTTTGTTTGCATTAGACCCAAAATTCATTTTTGGAATTTAGTTAAAAACAAGAGAAAAAGAGAAAGAGAAAAATACAATGAAAAACAAGGAATGAACATCATTCGACAATAAACAGCACTCAATTCCCGCTCTCACAGGCTGCAGAAAGGGGTGAAAAATGAACACATCAATTTGTTATCTCATGCCACCATGTAAGTTTCATAATCTAAACCAAGTTTCAAACTCAGGCCCAGCGGTATAATTGATTTATATTCCGTAATATCTGTAGTTACTTTTATAACTCTGTAAAAATGTCACTTGGTATATTGGCTCCTGGCACACTTGGTTTGTTCCCAACTCCATTAACTGTGGCGAATTTGTCATTTTCTGTCAATTTAAGATGATTTAAATATGCTGCTAGCAAACTGTGTGCTGTGCAAAGTGTGTAGCTGGTGTGTGGCTGTGCTCAAAGACTGGTAAACTCCTTCCCACAGAAGAGCAGGCTCAAACTGGCCAGCCGAGCTGCTGCTGTGTGGAGTTTGCATGTTCTCCCCTTGCTTGCGTGGGTTTCCTCCGGGCACTCCGGTTTCCTCACACATTTCAAAAACATTAATTGGACACTCTAAATTGCCCCTAGGTGTGATTGTGAGTGCTGCTGTTTGTCTCCGTGTTCCCTGCGATTGGCTGGCAACCAGTTCAAGGGTGTACCCCGCCTCCTGCCCGTTGACAGGTGGGATAGGCTCCAGCACTCCGCGCGACCCTCGTGAGGATAAGCGGCAAAGAAAGTGAATGGTTGGATGGATGGATATATTGTAGACTATCACACATGTCGTCACTTAAAATTCCTTGCTTTGCACAACTGGCATTGCACTGGTATATAACAGGAACCGCGAACGGGTAAGGGCATTCTGAACATTATGTGGTGCGTTGATGCGCTCTTAACTGTTCTAAATGAAGAAGACTGCATCATAATCATTGTTAATTGTTCCTATCAACTGAAGGTCTCTTGTTCTTGATACTTTGTTTGTTCTTTGTTCTGAATGTCATACCAGGGCGGCACCGACAGCCAGAGACAAATTCCTTGCATTCTCTTGTATACTTGGCCATTCAAGCTGGTTCGGATTCTGTAAATGTAGCTTCGAAGCTAAACTTGCGCCTCATCTGGAGAACCATCAATACGGCCAATAGCGTCACTTCTGAGCTAAAATACAATTCGAAACGGATTTATCGGCATCTTTCTGAATCTGTATTTAAATAAATAAATAGATAAATATATATAAATATATAAATGACTAAATACATTTGAAATAGCACTGAAACTTTATGTATAAAATGAATCGACAAAGATGAAAACAAAATATGTTTTTGGTATAATTATAGTCAATTTTAGTTAGTTTTGGGATGTTAAATATAATTTCTTTTTTAACATTTGTATTTCTTTATTTTAAAATGTTTCTTTATTTTTCTTTGTTTTCATTTACAATAATTATCTTGGTTCCATCCACATCACATTTGGAGGCCAAAATTATACCTAAATAGACTGTATGGGGTTTGCAAGCTTTTTGGTGTTTATAGATTTCATTTATTGGTTTAAATGGACATGGCCCAGGTCATTTTGAGGTCAAATGAAATAATTCATACATCCATAGATTTTCTATTAAGTGTATCAAAATCATTTTATTCTAATACCAAATAAATTTCTTTAATAATGTTCTTTTTCTTTTCAATAAAGCAATCAAACAATTATTTAATTACGCAAATTAACACAAAGTTAATAAAAATGTGAAATAATTTACTGGTATTTGACAAAAATATTAATCGCCATTGAATTATATTGAATAAAATTATAAATGAATGATTGACAATTAAACTATACAAAAATGTTAAATGTATATGATTCAATATTCAAACAATGAATAAGTTATTTAAAGTGGAGCATGACTGTAAAACAGATTAAATAAAAATATTCAACGTTATATTAAGACAATTGGCATGATAATCCATCTATTATCTGAGCTGCTTATCCTCACAAGGGTCACGGGAATGCTTGAGCCTATTGCAGCTACCTTTAAGCAGGAAGCAGGGTACACCCTGAACTGGTTACCAACCAATCGCAAGGTACATCAAAACAAACCATGTATGTATTCACATTCACACCTACGGGCAATTTAGAGTCTCCAATGAACAGATGTTTTTGGAATGTGGAAGGAAACCGGAGTGCCCTCACAAAACCCACGCAATCACCAGGAGAACATGCAAACTCCACAGAGGTGGAGGACGCTCGGATTCAAACCTCAAACCCCAGTACTGTGAGGCAGATGCTCTAATAAGCCTATAACCCTAACCCTAACTCTTTTGCACGTTTTGCATTTGCCCACTTTAAGCCACCATTGGTGCAACCTAGAGGATGACAGAGAACGAACCTTCACAATTCATATTTGGACAACATGTACTGCTCGATAGATGGATGCTGCATAATGGAAGGACATCAGAGGTGCAGATTCGCAAATCTGATGACTAACCTTCAGCCGCAATCTCAAACTCAATGTCTTCTGTGTTCCCACCTCCTGTAGGAAGGGAAAAAAAACATTGACGTCTCCTGAATGTGTTGACCGTACAGCAGATTTACGCGCTACCAAATTTGGCCCATGGTTTTCTCCATTTCGTCCCTCAATGAAATAAGGGGCATACCTTCATCAGCATCCACACAAAGTGCCTGGATGGCCGCCAGCAGCAGTAGTAAGACAATGTAGACTCTCATGATTTGTTCTTCTCACCGCAGAACAATAACAACGATTTGAACCAGAAGGCTTTTATACAACACTGGGTGTGTTTGAAACCTCTCAGCCGCCTACCCCGTTGAGTAATGGTTGAAGCCATGATTTTCCAACCCCTTGCACAATAACCTGACACTAGTGTGTATACATAGAGCATGAAGAATCATTTTAAAACAGGTTTGTTGTGTTTTAGAATTCCAAGAGAATCACTAGGCGCCCAAAAAAAAATCAGCTCCTGGCACTTTTGGCACAACCCAAAAATATGTTATCCTTAAGCTGCCTCTAATTGTTGTCGTTCATATAGGGTTATGCCAATAAATATTTTGTATAGCTACTGTATCTCAAGTCGTAATCATAGTAAAAGTATTCAGGTGTCTGCAAATGTGTGTGAAGAACGGGATATTCTGTAGTAGGCCATTGTGTTTTTTAGAGTATTTTCACTACGAGTATTTCTTGGGCTGTCCTGTGTTTCAATTGTACTTTTATTTGTGTTTCTTTGAATTTGAGTGCATTTAATTGTGTAAAGCCCATTAAGTGACTACCTTATTTACTACTGTACCTTTTGTATGAAATGTGCAATACAAATAAATTCGCTTTCCTTTCGCCTAGTCAAGCTTCATGCCCAACAACGCCCGTGGCCGTCAGCCACCCATTTGCTGACTGCAACGTTGTGGGGCGAGGAGGAAAAAGTAATTATAACCTGGGGCCACAGTGCATCGCACTTGTGTGGCCACATATGGCGCACCCTGCGGGGGGCCACAGAGGAATGGGAATTTCCACGGGGGCAAAGCAGGGGAAATTGTCCAAGGGCGGCTGGCCGTCAGATTCAGAGGCTGCCTCCCTGTGGTCCGGAACAACATGTGCAATGTGAATTGTTGGGAATTCTCTTCTTCCAGTTTAGGACACAGGAGAGAAGGCGGGTCATGTATTTGATTGTTTATAGGTCCATTAGGCGGAAAGCCCAAAGTGTCTAGAAAGAACGTTTCAATTCTTCACCATTTTGAAGCCTGGTTTCACATTTCTTTGCATTATTTTCTTTACCACTTATCCTCACAATGCTTGTGGTATACTTTGCATTATTTATTATTATGGTTATTTTTGATCCGTTCAAATGTGGCATGCTTGTTAACAACACTTCTTCTCTGTGGTGTGTATAATTTGCGAGATGTTTTTGGGTCATCTTAATGGACTTTTAACATTTAAACACAGTAGATTGTTCATGTGAATTGTTGTCACAAGTGTCTGGTTTGAAAATGTGGCACATACAATAGAATTATCCATCCATTTTCTTAACTGCCTGTCCTCACAAGGGTCACGGGAGTGCTGGAGCCTATCATAGCTGTCAACGGGCAGGAGGCAGTGTACATCCTGAACTGGTTGCCAGCCAATCACTGGGCACATTGAGACAAACAGCCACACTCACAATCACACCTAGGGGCAATTTAGAGTTTCCAATTCATGTTGCATGTTTTTGGGATGTGGGAGGAAACTGGAGTGCCCGGAGAAAACCCACGCAGGCATGGGGAGAACATGCAAACTCCACACAGGTGGGTCCGGGATCAAACCCGGGACCTCAGAACTGTGAGGCCAATGATTTTCACCTGATCCACCAGGCTGCCCTCAACTTTCAAATGTTATACAAAAATGTATTTTAAAACTTTGACTCATTAAAGTACCCACATTGGGCACATATATGTAACAGCACATCACACTTGTGGCATTATCCCACCCATCCATTTTACAAGCTCGTGAAATGGAAATATTTCAACTATTCTTCATAAAGTTCTTCCCAACTCTGGGGTGGAAGTTCTAACAACTATGTCGCTATTCATGAGACGCTAACTCCTCTTTCACTTCGAAAAAAAAAAACTGGAAAATATTGTTGTGTAGTGCTATCAGTGAAAGAACATGCCAATATATATGTGTATATACAGTGAAGAAAATAAGTATTTGAACACCCTGCTATATTGCAAGTTCTCCCACTTAGAAATCATGGAGGGGTCTGAAATTTTCATCGTAGATGCATGTCCACTGTGAGAGAGGGAATCTTAAAAGAAATATCCAGAAATCACAATGTATGATTTTTTTAACGATTTATTTGTGTGATACAGCTGCAAATGAGTATTTGAACACCTGAGAAAACCAATGTTAATATTTGGCACTGTAGCCTTTGTTTGCAATTACAGCGGTCCAACGTTTCCTGTAGTTGTTCACCAGGATTGCACACACTGCAGGAGGGATTTTGGCCTACTCCTCCACACAGATCTTCTCTCGATCAGACAGGATTCTGGTCTGTCGCTGAGAAACACAGAATTTCAGCTCCCTCCAAAGATTTTCTATCGGATTAAGGTCTGGAGACTGGCTAGGCCACACCAGAACCTTGATATGCTTCTTACGGACCCTCTCCTTGGTTTTCCTGGCTGTGTGCTTTGGGTCATTGTCATGTTGAAAGACCAAGCCAGGACCCATCTTTAATGCTCTGACTGAGGGAAAGAGGTTCTTCCCCAAAATCTCACAATACATGGCTGGGGTCATCCTCTCCTTAATACAGTGCAGTTATCCTGTCCCATGTGCAGAAAAACACCCCCAAAACATGATGCTACCACCCCCATACTTTGCAGTAGGGATGGTGTTCTTGGGAAGGAACTCATCATTCGTCTTCCTTCAAACACGGTTAGTGGAATTATGATCAAAAAGTTCCATTTTGGTCTCATCTGAGTACAAAACTTTCACCCATGACTCCTCTGTATCATCCAAATGGTCATTGGCAAACTTAAGACGGGCCTTGACATGTGCTGGTTTAAGCAGGGGAACCTTCCGTGCCATGCATGATATCAAACCACGTCTTAGTGTATTACCAACAGTCACCTTGGAAACGGTGGGTCAGCTCTTTTTAGGTTATTGAATCATGGAGGGGTCTGAAATTTTCATCGTAGCTGCATGTCCAATGTGAGAGAGGTAATCTAAAAAGAAAAATCCAGAAATCACAATGTATGATTTTTTTTAACGATTTGTGTGATACAACTGTAAATAAGTATTTGAACACCTGTCTATCAGCTAGAATTCTAACCCTCAAAGATCTGTAAGTCCGCCTTTAAAAGTCCACCTCCACTCCCATGTATTATCCTGAATCAGATGCACCTCTGTGAGGTCGTTAGCTACATAAAGACACCTGTCCACCCCATACAATCAGCGAGACTCAAACTTATAACATGGCCAAGACCAAAGAGCTTTCCTAAGACACCAGAGACAAAGTTTTACAACTCCACATGGCTGGAAAGGGCTACGGAGAAATTGCCAAGCAGCTTGGTGAAAAAAGGTCTATTGTTGGTGCGATCATTAGAAAATGGAAGAAGCTAAATATGACGGTCAATCTCAATCGGAGTGGAGCCCCATGCAAGATATCACCTCGTGGGGTCTCAATGATCCTTAGAAAGGTGAGGAATCAATGACCTGAAAAGAGCTCGGACCACCATTTCCAAGGTGACTGTTGGTAATACACTATGACGTCATGGTTTGAAATCATGCATGGCATGGAAGGTTCCCCTGCTTAAACCAGACAAGATCTGTCTTAAGTTTGCCAATGACTATTTGGATGATACACAGGAGTTATGGGAGAACGTTTTGTGGTCAGATGAGACCAAAATGGAACTTTTTGGTCTAAATTGCACTAACCGTGTTTGGAGGAAGAGGAATGATGAGTTCCATCCCAAGAACACCATCCCTACTGTGAAACATGGGGGTGGTAGCATCATGTTTTGGGGGTGTTTTTTTGCACATGGGACAGGACAACAGCACTGTATTAAGGAGAGGATGACTGCGGCCATTTATTGTGAGATTTTGGGGAACAACCTCTTTCCCTCAGTCAGAGCATTGAAGATTGGTCGTGGCTGGGTCTTTCAACATGACAATGACCCGAAGCACACAGCCAGGAAAACCAAGGAGTGGCTCCGTAAGAAGCATATCAAGGTTCTCGCGTGGCCTAACCAGTCTCCAGACCTAAACCCTATAGAAAATCTTTGGAAGGAGCTGAAACTCTGTTTCTCAGCGACAGCCCAGTAACATGTCTGATCGAGAGATCTGTGTGGAGTGGGCTAAAATTTACTTATTTCCAGCTGTATCAAAGAAATAAATCATGAAAAAAATCCTCCATTGTGATTTCTGGATTTTGTTTTTAGGTTGTCTCTGTCACAGTGGACATGCAACGATGATGATTTCTAACTGGGAGAACTTGCAATATAGCAGGGTGTTCAAATACTTTTTTTCTTTACTGTGTGTATATATATATATATATATATATATATATATATATATATATATATATTTATTTATTTATTTTTAAACCAAAAAAAAAAATATATATATATATATATATTTTTTTTTTTTAAACAAAAAAAATACCCCCTTAATCTCACACCATTTTGCATGACTTCTGATTTCAAATTTGACTAATTGTTGACTGTGTCATGAGAATCAGCTTTATTGGCTAAGTATGTTTAGTAACAACACACAAGGAATTTGTCTCCGGTTGTTGGCGTCGCCCTGGTATGACATTCATGTTGAATACGAAGAACAATGTCAATTGAAAGGGAACTTTTTTGTTCTAAGAACTCAGTTGTGCAAAGTTGTGCTTGGATGCAGTCTTCTAGCATACCCTTTGGCGATAGTCCAGTGTAATGACAATTGTGCAAAGGATGTCAAGGTTCAAGGATTGCAGTTTAAAGTGACAAGTCATGGGACAGATAGTCTACCGTACATAATACTAATTCTGGGTGGCCCAGCAGGATCTGACAACAATTCACGGCAGAACACTGGCAACATGTCAATTTCTGTAGCGATTGTGTTTTTTGAATAATATGTTGGAGTGACTATACATTTCTTTGTTTTTTATAATTATAAGGTGTCCACGCACAAAAAAACCCAACCTAACTATCATATGGCCGATAATAAAAATTAGTTTGACAATGCCTACGCTCAATGGAGCGTGCCCTATACCACATTTTAACAACCACTGCTCGAGGCCGGGCGGCACAGTGGGACTGCTGGAAAGCGTTGCCCTCACCGTTCTGAAGTCCCGGGTTCGATCCCGGACCCGCCTGTGTGGAGTTTGCATGTTTTTCCCCGTGGCCGCATGGGCTTTCTCCGGGCACTTCGGTTTCCTCCCACATCCCAAAAACATGCATTATTTGGACACTCTAAATTGCCCCTAGGTGTGATTGTGAGCGCAGCTGTTTGTCTCGATGTGGCATGCGATTGGCTGGCAACAAGTTCAGAGTGTACCCTGCCTCGTGCCCGTTGACAGCTGGGATAGGCTCCAGCACTGCCCCGACCCTCGTCAGGATAAGCAGTGAAGAAAATGGATGGATGGATGCTCAAGGCTCTAGTTTTAGACCACACTTGTCAAAATCTAGGCTCGGGGGCCAGATCAATCACACCACATCATTTTATGTGGCCTGCGAAATCAAACCCGGTGTCAATTTCCATGATTCCTGCTCAAATTTGTGCCAAAATTTCTTATCGTTCATACGTAATAAATGATAAACAATTTTATGCATGTTGTCAGGTTCACCAATCAGACATTCATTAAACAGGACAAAAAAGGAAGCAATGACACCAGTTCAAGTCTCGTGAGGAGAGAGGAGAGGAACTGTCTCGTACAATTCACCACTGCACTCTCTGATTATCCTCTCCTCAGCACCTCTATTTATTTAGTTTCAAGACACCCCTTATTTACATGGATGTTACAAAAAGGAGACGACACACAAAACAGTTTGAAACAAAGTGTACATGTTTGTTCATGTGCGTGTGCATGTGTGGAAAATTGCTGAATACATGTATGGTCATCATTTCTTTAACAGGCAGCAGTTCTAACAGTTCTGATGATTAGATGTTTTTGTTCTTGCTATCTCCTGCTAGGAGGCTGCCACGTTATCTCGGGCAGAGCAAAGCATTTCTTTATTGGAAGCAAATGTATGATAATTATGATCACAATTATTCCTACATTTCCCCCCTGTTTATCTTATATTAGCGCCGACATTTTCTAGAGCAGAGCAAAGCATTCTTCATTGCAGGCAGAGACAGTAACTGAATTGGAGCAGAGCAAAGCATTTCTTCATTGCAGTCAGAAGCAGTTACTTAATATTATTTACAATTATTTCTACATAATCCTCCTGTTTATCCTCCATTTGCTCAAATCCTTAAATCATCCAATAGATCACCCTTTCGGCTTACACTCGGAGGAAGATATAGCACTAATTACTTGTAATCTTCTGGATCAGAGAACAGGTCTGGAAGTCATAACGTCATCGTGGTCAAGAATTTCACTGTCATTACTCTGTTGTGCCAATAATGGATATATTATATATATCATATATATAATTTTGAATTTGTCTGGGCAATAGCAGTGGTTATAAGTTGGTTAAGTGATCCCTTTATGCAGGGAATACAACCTCCACACAATGCAAGAATAGCTGCAAACAGCTATAGAAACTAGGACAGAGAACACCAAATTTTAGATTTGCCAAAGTTTTTTTTTTTTTTCTTCCACCACTCAGACCTGGCTGATGTATTGACACCAGAGTGCTACTTCATCTCATGGTTCAGGGTGCGGAGGCCTTGAATGGCCCTTGTGCATGACCCATCAGGTGCTATGATATTTGGAATAAACACTGGTGACCGAACATTGAGCAGTCACCACCCTTCTCGGCCAGGAGCATGTCGACCGCTATGCGGTGCTGGAACGTCATGAGTGAGGTTGCAGCTGGTTGTTCCCTTATGGCAATAAAGCCTGCTTACGTATAATTACCTAGTTTCTGTACATTGTAATGTATGCAGTTGATTCTGTCAACATTTTTATTCGGGGTTATCCATAACAAGATGGATTCCCATCCTGCAGCAATCTCGTTAACCAACTTATAGTCATCTGGTATGCCGTTGGGATGCCATTTGCATCAAAGTATGTCAGATCGCCATCTTTCCAAGAGGACCTTCGCCTTCGGGAGAACCCAAGGGGAGGTCCAAAGATGGATGCGGCCAATTGTATATCTTCTGCTTTTGATGGAAACACAGTCACAGATAAGAGCAGTGATACCAGTGCACGCGTTCCTGCTGCATTAATCAATGTGTCATACAACTTTTGACCAACACACCACCACAACAAATCGCTGCATGGGAGCAGTGGGGCAGTTTGCAGATGGATATCTTGACACCGTGTTTTGTTGAGACTTCCCACCTTAAAATCTGTCCCTGTAAAGCTAACACGGGAGAAATTAGCCAATGCAACATTAGTAGAAAATATCAGTTTATCATTTACTGACTTAGTTGTTGAATAAACACTTTTCCATTTCTGACAAGTGGTGTTAGGAGTTGTTTTAGTCATTACGACCAGGGTACATTGTGTTGTGATTTCTGTTGGAATTACACGCATTAGTGGCCCATGGCCCATGCATGTGATGTAACTATAGTTTACCTTGTTAGCTGCATTCTACATTAATAACAACCAGTCTTGCTTCCTATTTGTAAAAATGATAATCATAATAATGAAAAAATGTTCGTCAGGCTTTTTCGGTTAAAATAATCCCTCCATAGTATACGTACTCTTTTGTATGGCATTCGGGTTTAAGGTAGCATTAAATTGGCAAATGGTGAGAAGAAAGTGGGGTTTTTCATTTAGCATAAACCCAAGGATGGAATCCCCAGCAATTAGACTCTGCCAAGGAATTGAAAAAGTGCTGAACTGATTCACTGGGAGGCACACATGGAGTCCTCCTCTCATGCCTCCCGCATAGTTGTTTACCAAAGTTATTTGAAATGAGGTTGTGCCTCTTTATCTTATGTGTGGTAGCCATAGTTGACTGAGTACAATTATTGGTTCTGTTGTTATGTGTTTTTGTCAGCTTTACAGGTGTCCAAAAGTAGCATATGAACAAAAATATCATTACGGCTGTCAATGTTGCAGCCCAACATGCTATCATATTATTTAGCCATTTTGAAGTCATGTCGACCAAGTCACCCCTAAATGAGTCAAGTGTCTTTTAAATCTTCACCAGCCTTCAGGTATTTTCAGATACTGTAAATCTGCACCCACCGTATGCTGGTCTTTGCTCACCTTTCCCCTTGGGTGACTCAGCTGAGATGACCTTTTACAGTGTGTAAGGTGTATCCACGTGTTTCTTTCTGCTATTTTGTCCATATCATTCAGCTCTTCCTCAGTCTATGCCAGTGTTCGGATAAAACTGCATGTACAGAAGATGTAAATTCATAAACAGACATAGGATGAATAAACAAATAGCAGTAATAAGGTTATTAAAGCACAGTAACTTGTTACTTTTTTTTTATGGTGTAGTGCAGGGATGTCGAACTCTTCTCTTGAGGGCCACGTTGTAGTTCGGGTTTCCCTCAGAGGGACATTTCGAGTGAAGGCAGCGTGAGATCGATTCCCACTCAGTGATGGTGTCGACATCTGCACTGCGACTGGCTGGCGACCAGTTCAGGGTGTAATCTGCCGCTGCCCGAAGTTAGCTGTGATTGGCTCCAGCTCTCTCTCCGAATAAATGCAGAAGGGTTGCATAAGGAAAGGAATACGCCGTAAAAAAAATTCAAAAAGACACTTACTGCCGCACCACCATGACAATGCCACAAAAATGGCTTTACACATCAATGCTGATAAAATTCCCAATTTGTTTGTAGTCCTATCAAATTGATGCATGTGAAATTTCCTAGTGACACGCCATTAGAAAACAGTTTTTTTGTTTTTCAAGAGAAGTTAATGGATACACAGAATCCCCCAACTTTTTTATTTTTATTTTTTGCATTCGTTATCAATTAATAGCATTGGTATTATCACTGGATCTGTGCAAACAACACAATCTTTTGGACATGTTTTTTTGTATGTAGATATCCAATTTGTTTTGTTTTTATTTTATCTATTTTTTTGGGGGGGGGTGGGACCTTGAGTGGTTCCCACAGGTACCACTCGAACAGAAAAATGAAAATAACGGGTCGCCTTTTCATCCAACACCCAACAGTAAAATTTAACTGTTTTGTTGCCATTACGACAGCAGTCTCACTCCCATTTGTAACCAGACTACAGCGACCTTGGCAGTGGGAATGAGAACAGCTATCTTACAAGTGGCCAATAAAAACAAATTAGTTTTGTTTGTGTTAACAATGGTTTCAAAAGCAAAAACTTTCCTACAATGAACAAATGAACTCAAGTACCCCTTTTTGCAATTTTTTAAGCTGTTTGGGGTTAATAACTCCTAAAAGGGACCCACTTGTGTGTTTTTTTTTCCTTCATCATTCATCTATCTCTCATTGTGTGGAAAATATTGGTAATTTGTATGGTCTCCCAAACAGTGTTTTGAATGGAATGAGACCCTTACGTGCTTGTAATGCATGTATAGTTAGACTAAATCTATCATTGTGTCCAAATTGCCCCTATGTGTGATTGTGAGTGCGGCTGTTTGTCTCCATGTGACCTGCAATTGGCTGGGAACCAGGTCAGGGTGTACCTTGCCTCCTGGCCGTTGACAGCTGGGATAGGCTCCAGCGCTCCCCGCGACCCTTGTGAGGATAAGCGGCTAAGAAAATGGATGGCGGGATGAATGGATGTGTAGCTTGAGGAAACTGACCACATTTTGTAAACACATTCCCTTGTGGATTATGTCGCACACAGATCAAACAAGCCCTACAAAAAAAGTTTTTTTGCATACAAGTTAAATCCATGGGTCATGTAATGCCTTTGTACCAGGGCTACCATTCCCCCTGTTGAGACCTGAGACTTCCCAAGGCTCAAGATTGCCGCCCACTTAAAAAATGTTTTTTGCGGAATTTTTTTTTGTATCTGTGCTGACATAATTCCTATTTTGTAATGTAGTGCCTTATTTTTTTCCATATTTTTAGTTCTGCTGGTAAGCTTTGTTGTTGCATTTTGTTTAACACATCATCTCAAAGTATGTCTTCATTTGTTACATGGTCAGCTAATCCCATTAAGGTTTTGCTGCTTCTTTTCCTGTTTTATTTGTAAATCCATTTCCTAATGATTTTTTGTCTGTATTTGATGTGTGCACTGCACATTTACATATGGCTATTTCTTTTAGTAATTGAACTGCTATGAGCAAATTTTGTAGTAGCTCTGCATGTGTCACTGTGTTCCCTGTAGTTGTCGCTATTCTTCTATTTTTCCAGTATTGTCTGTGTAGATTGTGATAACACCGTGAATACAGCAGCATCTGGTCTCAGATTGTTTAAGACTGTCCAATAAAATATTGTCTGTACAGTTCAGTCATCCCCATTCAAACCTGGTTCTTTTTCTGTCCAATCAGGAACATTTCGTACTACCAAAACAAATTGTCCCAAACTCTCGCACTCCTGTTGTAATGACGTGTGTGGTGGTGTCCATTCCTTGTGTAGTGCATTTAGTTTGTCAGTCAGTCTTGTTCCTGTCACCACGACTGATATACCATCTGAGTACAGATAATCATGATTTTGTCTGGTGTGGGCTGTTATAAGTTTATCTTATACTACATTGTCACATGCAATGAGTTACTTCCTACGTCATTTCGTGTTTGTTCAATCACGTCTTGAGCTGTTTGCAGCAAGAAATCTCCTGTTCTTGTGGGAGGTTTGTTTGGAATATCTAAGGTGTAATAATAGAGCGCTGGATTCCTATTTTGTAAGATATTTAACTGTCCTCCCAGTAATTCCATTTTTTTTCTTTTTACTTCTATTTTTCCTGTCAGAGAGGGAATTAAGCCCAGTCCTAGTTTTAGCAAGCCAGCTCTTCCCAAAAAACGTATGGGGCAAATTAAAACGTTGCATTTTGGGAGCATTAGTTGTGACATTTTTTTATGGGGAGATGGCTGCTCTCTTCCTCATCTGTAGCCACAATTATTAAAGGTTTCGCATAAAGCTCCATAAATTTCTCCTTCCTCTGTCAGAAAGGTGTCAACTTTCTTCTTATTTTGTAGCACTTTTTCAGCGTGTAGTGCTTGGTTAACGTAATGTTACAGGCTGCCATTCGGTTTGTCAACCCAATGTTTTTCAATCCATTGTTTTGTAGGATTATTTGAATTTGCATGAAGAACATTTTTTTTAATTGCCCTTGATACTCACTCCCTGGAGTGTGATCTTCAGGAATGCCTCTGTTTGCTTTAAAACATGCAGTCATTCCAATTATATATTCTTCAAATGGTTCATTGTTATTTTATTTTGCTCTTCCTATGGCAAAACAATTTGGGTTTTTTTTCTAAATCTAGCAGAGGTGCGCGATATTAGCCCTCAAACTCCCTGCTGCTGTGAGAAAGTACTTTGCTGTCATCCAAATTTATTGGACTTCCACACCATTTAAGTGGTAAGATTTTCTCAAGTCTTGCGTTCCCTGGACGAATTATGTTACATCAACTTTATGAGATGTGATACCTTTTATGGCCGTTTTCACATCATCTTGAATCCAGCCTTTTTTTTTTTGTTTGTTTGGTTTTTTTTTTTTTTCTGCGTGTGTGTGTGTTTCTCTTATTTTATCCTGCAGGTTAACTTATATATATTTTTTGTGTTATATATTTTGAGCTGGCCAGCAAAGTCATGTTGTGTTATCCACAAATTTTGATGTTTCGTTTTAGTAGGACATTTGCTTTCTACAAACTTCTAGTCCTTACACATCATTATTATTTTTTTTTTTTCAGATATTGTGTTTCAACTATTTTGCTATTTGTTTTTCCCCTGTTGGAGTCAGTGTTTCACCTCGGGTGACAATTACGTTCCGTTTGAGGTCATTCTCAAGCTTCTACCACAAGTGGCGGAGAATTCTTACCTCTGCATCCTCAAACACTTGTCACTCAATTTCCTGTTCAAATGAGGTAGCGAACCTCCACTCACACTTTTACACATGCACACGTTTCACGGAGCTCACGTACAGGACACACCTTGCCCTTTTCTCAGTTTTATAGACTAATTAGTCTACTCGATATTGACTAGTATTCTCGAGGTTTGGTTCTGCCGCAGTCACCCAGACGCGCATTCACTCATTCCTCATGAGTGTGGGAGTTTCCTACTCACCAGAGATGTCTTCACTTCCTTCGGCTTCTCGTCAACCCTCAGCCTCCAGGCGCAAAGTCGAGGCCCAGTCCCGGAAAGGGTCTCAAGTGCCGTGGCCACGGTCTTTGCCTGGACGTCGACTCGGCCCCTGGAAACCTCAGGTATCTTGAGATCCGGCTCGAAGGACCAAGTAAATGTCAGGTTCACCAATCAGACATTCATTAAACAGGACAAAAAAGGAAGCAAAGACACCAGTTGAAGTCTCGCGAGGAGAGAGGAGAGGAACTGTCTCGTACAATTCACCACTGCACTCTCTGATTATCCTCTCCTCAGCACCTCTATTTATTTAGTTTTGAGACGCCCCCTATTTACATGGATGTTACAAAAAGGAGACGACAAGCAAAACAGTTTAAAACAAAGTGTACATGTTTGTTCATGTGCGTCTGCATGTGTGGAAAATTTCTTAATACATGTGTGGTCATCATTTCTTTAACAGGCAGCAGTTCTAACAGTTCTGATGATTAGATGTTTTTGTTCTTGCTATCTCCTGCTAGGAGGCTGCCACGTTATCGAGGGCAGAGCAAAGCATTTCTTTATTGGAAGCAAATGTATGATAATTATGATCACAATTATTCCTACACGTTTTGACTCAAAACCCCCTACTTGAACAATAGTTGCACAAACTATTATCCTTGAAATCTGATTTTCAAACTAGTTATTGATCAATTCTTTGTCTCAATGTAATAATATGATGAGGCGATTAAATACTTACATCGTTTCACAATCATAACGGCCCACTGAGGAAAACCGTATCGACAATGTGGCTCACGACAAATATAATTTTGACACCCCCGGTTTTGACATTATTGTTCTCTGCATGTAAACCTCAAGTGCACCCGACTGATGTATTTACAGTTGGGGGGCGGTGTCGTTGGGTTGTAGCACACAAAAAAAATTGTTCCCGCATGTTTCACATTAAAAAATAAAAAAGTTCTGGCCACTGTCAGTACTTTTGCCACCTCCGGTTTAAAGTGGGTACTGATGCGTTCTGAGCCCAGTCCCCAAAAGGTAGGAGGGACTGGATGGACCAAACCATTTTTGAGGTAGGTGGGGAGCGCTGCATTTTTTTTTTTATGTTAAAATATTGTTTCAACCTCAGACTGTATGGTTTTGCACTTTTGTCTAGGTTGTTTTACAACGATAGTTAAGACTTTTGGTGTTGTCAAATACTGAATGGAAATGGGTTTCAGCACCCCCGAATATGGGTTAGAAACACTGTTAGTTTGTATTTTATTTGCCCCGTCAATATGTCTGCTACAGTCAAAATGTAAACGTTGACAGACCTGGCGTCGTTTTTAATGCTCTGTTTGCGCCCGCAGCTGTGCGGAAGAAACTGTGACGTCTGACTCACGTCACGCTGGAAAGCGCAGGAGCTGAGTGGCGAACAACGGTGGCAACCGTTATACGGGGTGACATCGGGCAAACAAGGCGCCAAGAGCCGCGTACGTTTTGCACGCATTTAGCAAGGTAAGCTTCCAAAGGGCGAGCACACGCCTTCTACTCCCCTTTTCACCCCCTCCCCGGTCCCGTGTCGTCCAATTAGCACTAGCTTGAGCAGGACGAGAGCTCGTTCCACGCAAGCACCGCGTCACTCCGATTCCCAACGGTGGGTCGATCGGAGCCAAATGGGGGAGTCGAGTTGGCAAGTGGGCGAAAGAGGAAAAAGAAAAACAGCAGGCGCTTCTCCCACGCTGCGAGATTAGCAGTTGTTTTGGTTCGCGGGACCGCGAGCGGAGGAATGCGGAAGTGGCACAGCTGACTTGTTGACGAAGGGGCGTCACGTCAACTCGTCTGAGATGACGCACAGTGACACGGGACGCGAGCACATGCCGCGGGCTGTGTCACTGTGCTGGCGTGCGCGCGATAACGTCGACAAGTTCCCTGCTGTTTCGATGACATGAACGGCTACGTTTACGTTTCATAGCCAGCAATGTTCGGCCATGTGTCCACACAAGACGATACATCATCTTGGCGGTCGCCTTCTCACCCACTCCAACGCCCCGTCCCCCCCTCACAATTCTGTGACAGAAAAACTACAAAAGGAAAGGAAAGATGTAGATTGGTTTAAAAAGCTCACTGGAACACTCTACAGGTGAGCATGAAACAACCTTGTTTACACTGCTAACATGAATGATAAAGTCAAATACAAGCAATAGATACTGACACCATACTTACAAAAACATTGTAATATTGGCCTTTTGGGTGAAAATTTTAGGATGAAAATGTCCAATTGTTCAGTACGTTTTGCACAGCTTGCGGTCCTCTCACAAAAGAGGTGAACATTTACAAGCACTTGGTACTTTTATTATCAATTCTTCAATATGCATAGCAGATACAGATGTTTATAATTAGATATTCAAGGACCCGCAGTCCTCCAAAAGACATAGAAACTTAATAAACTATAACATGAACCTGATATAAAAAGCATTAATTGGATGTGCAAATACCAAATGTCTGGTGATGTGTGCAACATCGTCACTTTCACAACCAAGGCAAATATGACTTGTAAATTACCAGTAGATGGCAAAACCCCAATACTGCTTAAGTGGCCGATGTGACCCTGACTCTGGTGTCAGTGTGTGTGGCTTCGATGCAAGGTCCGTATCACATAGTGGTGCAGTTGGTCAGGTCCCTAGGCTCCCGCTGTAGAATGAGCACATGATGGGGTCAGGCCTCTGACTCTTCTCATCTTACGCAGGAAGTAGAGATGCTGGTGAGCTTTCTTGGCCAGTGATGAGGTATTGCTGGTCCAAGAGAAGTCCTCAGTGATGTCCACTACCAGGAATTTGGGAAACCTCTCCACTGCAGCACCATTGATGTTCAGGGGATTATGCTGGTGGTGCGCTCTCCTGAAGTCCACAACAATCTCCTTGTTTTTTTTCCCCCCTTGCTCAGGGAGAGATTGTTGCCATGCCCCACCTGGCCAGGCAGCTCAACTCCCTCCTGCAGTCTGTCTGATACCCGTTGCTGATGAGAGCCACCACAGTTGTCGTCTGCAAACTTGATGAAGAGGTTGGAGTTGTATGTCAGTGTGGAATCATAGGTTAGCAGGGTGCAACCTTGAAGGACCCCCGGCTGCTATTTTTAGAATGATGGTCCTAGATATGTTGCTGCTGACCTATACAGCCTGTAATCTCCCTGTCATAAAGTCCAAGAGCCAGTTGCTCCATGAATCAGCCCATATACTGTATTTCTTGGTTCAGTTACCATTTATTGGTTGCTACACAGTCCTCTTCATCACGGTGTTAGCATTTTGACATCATGAGGTGGAGATGATGTCGAACAGTTGATCAACAATAGCAGGCTATTTTGAGGTTTTAAACAGGATCTTTTTCTTTTCAGCTCCCAGTTAGATAACAACAGCAAGTTGTGCAAAAACTACTAAAACAGAGTTGGATGCATGCATTCAAAAACTGAGGTCAAATTAAGTTCACCTGTAAAGGTTAGGATGCATTTAAAGTTCATTCTGAAATTTCACCTGAAATCCAAATATCCCAAACTTTTTTTTGTAGTTAGTCTTGTGTTTTGCAGTTTTGGAATTAAACAGTATATAATGACAAATTTTTGTCTTGTAGGCTATGAATTCCCCTGAGTATGGGGACACTTCAGATGAAAAAATGCTTGTAAAAGGTAAGCGTGTGTTCAAAATTGCAATGTGGAATCAATCGTGTGACTGGAAAGTTATTAATTCTCTGATGTGAGAATCAAATCTAAATAAAGAGTACATTATGACATGAATTTCTGATCTGAGCTAAACTCTTAAAAACTCAAGGACTATGAAAACTTTATTTTTTTTAAGTTTAGACTTCAATTTACTTCACATTTCATTTACAGTTGTGCTCACCATTGTTGGCATCCCATAATTTGTTTGCACAACCTGTATATTATCTCCAGAAATAAATAGACTGTATTTGTGCTGTGGCGCCGGGCAATGTTTTACTTAAATGCTGTGTATTAAGTGACTTTTATCTATACGAATGCATTTTTATAATATTTTGACTTTTTGTCACAACTACGTTATGGTACCTCATACAAATAATATGTTAAGATACAAGTAGTACAGTAAAACTATTAAACCTACTGGAATATTGTATTATGGGGTCCCTCTGTTACCTAATTCTTCCTAAAGAATGATCTGCATACAACAGCTTTACAGATGCCATGTCTGCTCTACATACAGTGTGTGTGTTGTGGTAAAAATGTCTACCATCACACATGATGGTATCTAATGTCTTGTAAAGGTAATGACAACTGCCAAATGGCTGGTATTTTGTCTGAGGGTAATACAACGGGCGGTATTTGAGGTTTGGTATTGTGGTATGTCGATTAATTAGGGTACAGGGTCTCTCAGTGCAAGGCCAATATTTGAGAAAACCCGTTCTTTCCTTAAGTTCATAACATTTCAGTTTTGTTTATGTGGCTGAACAAAGGAGACATGATGATCTGCTTATATTGGCAGAACACAAGCATGTTAAAAAAGTCAAGACTGAGGACTTTGCTTGTTGTGAGGCACCTGGAGATCATGGTGGAGGATCTCCTGAGACCCATGAGGCTGGTAAAAGAACGTCTTCAAAAATGGAACCACACTTCAAGCAGCTGTCTAGTGGCAAAAGAGTCAAAGTTGCAGGAGAGGTGAGGTTTTTCACTGACTATTTTATATATACAGTGTATATATATATATATATATACATACACACACGTACACAGTGCCTTCTGAAAGTATTCGGCTCCCTTAAACTTTTCAACCTTTCGCCACCAACAAGTGGGACACAAT
The DNA here is from genome assembly GCF_019802595.1 of Syngnathoides biaculeatus. Lineage (NCBI taxonomy): Eukaryota > Metazoa > Chordata > Actinopteri > Syngnathiformes > Syngnathidae > Syngnathoides > Syngnathoides biaculeatus. Next base: position 6,616,751 of record NC_084654.1, on the reverse strand, counting down.
CGTGAAGTGGAACGAAATTTATTGGATATTTTAAAGTTTTTTAACAAACCTGATAAGTGGGGCGTGCAATATTATTCTGCCGCCCTGCATTAATACTTTGTAGCGCCACCTTTTGCTACAATTAGAGCTGCAAGTCGCTCGGGGTATGTCTTTCGGTTTTGCACATCGAGAGACTGAAATCCTTGCCAATTCTTCCTTTCAAAACAGCCCGAGCTCAGTGAGGTTGGATGGAGAGCGATTATGAACAGCAGTCTTCAGTTCTGCCCACAGATTCTCGATTGGATTCAGGTCTGGACTTTGACTTGGCCATTCTAATGCCAGGATAAGTTTATTTGTGAAGCATTACATTGTAGATTTAGCTTTATGCTTTGGATCATTGTCCCGTTGGAAGATAAATCTCCGTCCCAGTCTCAGGTCTTTTGCAGACTCCAACAGGTTTTCTTCCAGAATGGTCCTGCATTTGGCAGGCCCAAACCATGAGGCTGCCACCACCATGTTTGACAGTGGGGATGGTGTGTTCACGGTGATGTGGTGTGTTGCTTTTACGCCAAACATAGCGTTTTTCATCTAACCAGAGCACCTTCTTCCACATGTTTGGTGTGTCTCCCAGGGGGCTTGTGGCAAACTTTAAATAAGACTTTTTATGGATATCTTTGAGAAATGGCTTTCTTCTTGCCACTCTTTCATAAAGGCCAAATTTGTGCAGCGTACGACTGATTGTTGTCCTATGGACAGACTCTCCCACCTCAGCTATAGATCTCTGCAGTTCATCCAGAGTGATCCTGGGCCGCTTGACTGCATCTCTGATCAGTCTTCTCCTTGATCGAGGTGAAAGTTTAGAGGGACGGCCGGGTCTTGGTAGATTTGCAGTAGTCTGATACTCTCTCCATTTCAATATGATTGCTTGCACAGTGCTCCTTGAGATGTTTAAAGCTTGGGAATTTTTTTTGTATTCAAATCCGGCTTTAAACTTCTCCACAACTTGTTCTTGGTTTTCATGATGCTCTCTGCACTTTATACAAAACCCTGGGACTATCACAGAGCAGGTGCATTTATACAGAGACTTGATTACACACAGGTGGAATCTATTTTTCATCATCAATCAACATTGGGTCATTCAGAGATCGTCACTGAACATCTGGAGTGAGTTTGCTGCACTGAAAGTGAAGGGGCCGAAAAGTACTGCACGCCTCACTTTTCATTTTTTTATATAAATATCCAATAAATGTCATTCCACTTCATGATTGTGTCCCACTTGTTGTTGATTCTTGACAAAAAAAATAATTTTATCTTTGTGTGTGCGTGTGTGTACACACAAACTGTAAATTTCCCATGTATAATGCGCAACCCCAAAATTGATAAAGAGTCAGGAAAACCCTTCTGCCAATGTACAATGCACACCACCAATTTGCTGCTATCCATATGCTCAAAATATTGGGAATTATCTATATTACTATTTTGCTAGGTTTCTACTTTTGTTGTTTGTACTTGTATTGTTTTTCAAAAAATTATCTGTACAACAATCATTAAAAATAATCTTTGTGCATGTGGTGATGTAGCAGTAAAATATATCTGGGGACAGACCCCAGGACACACTTGTCCTGGTCCCGGCAATTGTCAACAGAATCCCTCAACCAATGAAAATAAATGCTCAATGGTGTTATAACATTTTATTAATACTGTTAACACGCATTACAGTCTTAAATAAATGAACTATTTAACACTGTTAACTTGAACTTTGAGCAGAATTTTTTTTTTTTTTTTTGCATTAAATATTTGTGCACAAAATATTCGTGCATCGTGCATTTTATTCACTACATTGTATAGTACACCTTTGGCCAAGCCTTCAAAAGAAGCACCTGACTCATCTCTAATCTGAAAAAGATCCATACTAGTTACATTTGGTGCATCGCTGTGGAACTCATCATTGATGATGTGGTCCCGTTCCGGTTCCTCCTGCATTGCATCATGAAGCGTTATCCCATATTGCTCCCACAGCATGTCACCTCTGTGCCATCCATGGCTTTTGTGAGAAAATGTTTTTTTTTTTTTAATCTTAAGAGTCTTGGTTCCCTTTATTCCTAATTATTGTCAGCATTTTGAGGCAAACCTCTACAGTGCTAACAGAGCAGCCTCTTGCTCTCGTTTTGGCTACAATCTGTATTTTCTATGGTGTCAGGTCACTATCAAAACAATGAGAGCCCAAACTATGTAGAAACAAGTGTAATGGGTACATTAAGAAAGTGAGCATTTTCTGTGTGGGCCCTCCTATTTTTTTATCATTCATATTTATGTATTATATATATATATATATATGAAACATAAGGCATCAAATATATTGAAATGTGAATGTATACCTTTTTTACCACCCTATGTACCTGTATACGATTATACAATGTAATTATTTTTATTTTTAATGTATACCTAAATTTAATGTGCTCTATTGACTTTTTGAAAATACTTTTGGAAAATCTTACAGATTATACATTAGAAATTACGGTACATCCATTCTAGTATCCAACTGTCGTCATCTTAAAACCATTATTTATTTACTATACAGGCAAGTCGCTTTACATTGGAACAACACTTGGCTCACTTTGGAGTGTACAGGGAGTTCTTTTATAATTGTACTGTCTACCGCATGACCAACCTTGTGACTCTTGCGCAAAAGGCCAAGCCAACTCAGTGCAGTCTTCCATAACTGCAGGATCCTGCACTATTGAAGGTCCATTGACGGTGGTTATGTGCACCGAGTTCAGAAAGCTGAGAGAAGCAGACCACAAAAGAAAAAAAACAAACAAACCTTGCTCTCATACCACCTTCATAATATTACCCCTTAAGTTATTTTTGTGTACCTACAGGTCTGAAATATCGTAGTGATGTTGCGTGTATTTTGTTGTTTGCTGTATCCAGATGAGGCAGCCGTTGCCAGATGAGAGCAGCAGACACGACCCTCTGTGTCTCAGCACAAGCGGAGAGACGAGGGAAAACCTCTGTGGCGAATCCAGAATTTCTTACAGGAAGCCTCTCTTCAGTATCTCCCACAGAATCTTAGAGAAGAAGAACACACCGAATCTAGAGCAGCAAGCAGGCCAATGTACTGGAAATCAGCTGAACTGCAGCAACCTCTTCTCCTCCACTCTCCTAAATTTCCAGGAAAATGGCTTTTCGGAGGCTTTTCCTAGTGAAGACAATTCAGGTCAAGCGTGGTCAAAAGACTCAAACATTTACCCTTTAATTGAAAAAATGTTTTTCATTCTCAATAGCCTCAGTTCCAGCATGAGTCATTTGCACAGCAAAGTGGACCTGTTGAGTCTGGAAGTCATGCGAATTAAGGAGCAGATCAAACCGGTTCAGATGGTGGCAGAGTTCCAGCCTCCTCCTGAGTATCTGCTCACAAGTGAAGAGTTGAACCCTCTCATGGAGCAGACATCCAGTCCTGGAGAGCTGGGATGTCGCTTACTCGTGCATCTTTTCCCTGAACTGTTCAAAGCCAAGGAGTCCTCCCATGAATGCATGACAAGCAAAAGATCACTGGAGTCTTTACATTTGCAGCTGATCCGCAACTACGTAGAGGCAAGCTATCCCTCAGTCAAGAACAACAGTGTTTGGAAGGGAGAGTGCCTCCCTCAGATCAATGAGTTTTTTAATCGCTTCTGGGCCCAAAGAGATGTGGAGAGCGCTCGGCTGCTCAGGAAACAGACTATGGTGGGAGACGGAATAAAAGCAGAGCATTCCCCAACCTATCTTTTCATAAATGAGCAGGGACGAGAGGAGCACCTCTCTCAAGACAACCAGCAGGGCAGCTTGGTTGGAATGTTCAACGATCAAGCCACGGAGGAGCTGGACGAGCTCTCCTCCCCGGAAGACTTTGTCATTTTCCTCATGCATCGACTCTTCCCTGAGCTTTTTGAAGAGGGTAATAAAGTTCCAGAGGCCTTAAATAGTTTAAACAGTGTGGGTCAGCTGATTCTAGACTCGGACAGGATGGAAATCATCAAAAAGTATATGGAAACAAATTTTCCAAATGTGCCTGAGGAGAGCTGGCTTCAGGTGTGCATTCAGCATCTGGAGGATGCCCTTGAAGGTCCTCACAGCAATGGTAATGGAAGTGAACCTGAAAACATGAATGATGAAAGCTACGATCCAGTGAGCATGTCCGAGGATGTTTCTGTCCTGAGGATTCCGGAAATATGTGACAATGAAAGGCCCTCGCGCAAGTCCAAAAAGACGCTGCTATCACCTATAGATTTTGACAATCTGGAGATCCCCATACCAGACTTCACTGTTCCCCGTCAGTTTCTCTTGTCCAAGGAGCAATTGAAGTATAATTATGAATGTAGTTTGTCGATTGGGAACTTTGCCTCCCGGCTGCTGGTGCTCATGTTCCCTGAGCTCTTCACCCATGAGAACAACCGGAAGCTGTACAATTGCAGCGGTTCACTCGGGAAAAAGCAGCTGGATCCCCTTCGTGTCAACCTGATCCGCCATTATGTGCAGTTAGTCTACCCACGGGCCGGGAATGACCGAGTGTGGATGCTGGAGTTTGTGGGCAAACTTGATGAGAGGTGCCGGAGACGTGACACAGAGCAGAGGAGATCCTACTTGCAGCATCGCAAAGTGTATGGTCAAGATGCAGAGCCAGACTTTTTCCTGAACCACATCCACCCAGACAGCCTGAAGGAGGATTCGGAAATTCCCACATTACCTCCTGAGAAAAGCAGTAAAGACTTTTGCAAAATTCCTCTCGATGAACTGACCATTTCTAAACCTGACTTCCCAGTTCCACCAGCTTACCTGCTCTCAGACTTGGAGGTTCGTGAAATAGTCCAGCAGTCTCTCTCTGTTGGCAACTTTGCCGCCCGACTGTTGGTGCGCCTCTTCCCCGAGCTCTTTACGCAGGAAAACCTGCGATTGCAGTACAACCATTCAGGGGCCTGCAACAAGAAGCAGCTGGACCCGGCACGCCTCAGACTGATCCGCCACTATGTGGAAACTGTGTATCCTGTGGAGAAAATGGAAGAAGTGTGGCACTACGAGTGCGTGCCAAGCATCGATGAACGCTGTAGGCGCCCCAATCGGAAAAAATGTGACATCCTCAAGAAGGCCAAGAGGTCAAATTCTGTGTTGTAGTGGCAGCCCTCCCAAGATAAACACATCATTTTTGCACAGCATATAAGCTCAACTTTACAAACCTGTCCTTCTTAGGATGAAGCCAACAACCTGTCACATTTCTTATGTACAACTCCTAGTCCTACTTAAACTAGGCAACAGCTCTAGATGTATGACTTGTACTAGTCTTGTTGGATAAACACTTTCAAAAGCCTCTATTTAAAAAAAACTACAACTGTCATAGCTTATCTAACATTGTTGGAGCCCTCAAAAATAATAAGGGTAGTTGAGTACATACTTTTCTATATGAACAGAAATTGTTTCACTTGTTTTATTAACATGCTTATATTAAGCCTTGTTATAGCGGTTTATATTATAGAAATATTAACTTGACAGTGATCCCTTATTTCTAATAAAATCACATGACATTGCGGGAGTTTTACACTTTAATTCCTGGACATTCCGTTTCAGGCATTTATTGAGCTTGCGTTATACCTCATAAACTCCTTATTTGGATACCTTGTCAGTTTTTCTTTGGCGGCAATACTGTTTAAAAGGTAAATAAATGAACCTTCCCCACACACACACAATTTCACCACACATTGACATCTTTAAGTCGGTAATGGCATTGAAATCAACAAAAATAAGTTGATACCCTTCAAGTTCATCAAAGTGCATATTTATTGGCCAGCGGAAAAATGGAAAGTCCATTTTTTGTTTCATGTCTAGAAACCAAGATAGTCCATCTCAGTTGCTTCCATCTCTTGTCCTTGTGCCTTAATTGGCCAATGGTATTGCAGTCATGTTTATATTTGACTTCAAGGCTTAAAGGCCTCATCCTTGGGAAGCACAATTAACTTCCAGCGCCTTACAGAAACTTTGTACCTTTCTGCATTACTGGATTCACCCAAAGCCTTCAGCACAACTCTCATTAAAGTAACAGTGTTGGTATCATGATTCTCTGACAACACCAGGTCCAAAGTGTCCCCAACTTTCACCTAAATAGAGTACATGATTGTCAGGACAAACTACAGTGGTAAGTTTACATAATTGTTAGTAAACACTCACCGTTTTACTTTTCTTGATAAGCTTTTGTCCGTTTAGTCTGAGCTTGTTGCTGTAGAAGCTATCTTCAATTTTACTGTTGAAATGGAAAAATGTGAATTTAGGGATGCAAGAGTTGTAGATTATTTTTTTTTCTTTTTAAACCTGATGGCAACCAAACACTTCCCACAGACAGCACCAAAACAGGCTTAATCGACGTCGACGTTAGATATTTTCACATTCTATGATCCAATCCAGTAACTATTGAAAATTGTGCTTTTAAAAACAAACCTCAATTGTACACTGTCATGTATTTACTAAAACAGTACCTGAATAATGCAAAGTACTTTTCTGTGATGTAGTTGCACTAAATCATAAAGGAGCAAAATACTAAAAACATTTTACACCGCTAGAGGCTGCACAATTAAATTTTCATCGTGATTGTGATTTTGGCTATCAAGATTAAATAAATCTAGTGATTTCTTTTTTTTCTTCCCTCGCCCGTTTTAAATGTGGGCAGCGGCCTCGCAGTTGTGAGATGTTCGCCTGCGTGGGTTTTCTCCAGGTACTCTGGTTTCCTCCCACGTCCCAAAAACACACAGGGTAGGTTAACCGAAGACTCTAACTTTGGCCGTAGAAATGAATGTGAGTGGAAATGGTTATCTGTGATTAGCTGGCAACCAGTTCAGAGAGTACCCCCCCATCCTGAAGATAGCTGGGATAAGCTTCAGCATGCCCACGACCCGAGTGAGGATAAGCTGTTTGGAAAATGAATGAAAATGCAGACACTGCTGGATATGAAAAGTGCTTCATTTGTAGAAGTGCGGGCAATCCGTACAGCCACCCACCAGGGTGTTAATGCATAGTTAAGGAAGGCATTAGTACTGCGCCCAGGGTCCCAACTTCAAAATAAAAGTCCAAAAATGGCACGCTAGCAGCGTGTCATCAAAAAACAGTATTAACAATGGTTGGAGCAACTTTTTTGGCTGGCTTCACCGAAATGCACAAAAAATGCCAGGAGTAAGTAGAGAGGGAAATCACAACTGTTGAGTTCTTTGCACTTCGTGAGCATGCGCAACAGACTAATAGTCAAGCAGAATAACGGCAATGTACCGTCCTTGGCAGTTCACCACATTGAGGGGGATTGTCAAATGAAGTCGGTACTGGCAAGCCTAATATTGCGTTTTATGCATTAACTATTCGCTTCCATGAAGTTGCAACATGCAACTGTACAGTATTAGCATATTTATTCAGCGGGCCTTATGTAAAGTTGAATTTTTGGGGTATATTTGTATTATCTTATCATTTATTCTCAAGTATCATTTTGAATTGAACACTTACATATTTTTTGTTGAAAAAAAATCATAGTTTTTTTTTCCCCCCTAACTAGGAATAATTGTGATTAATAATCGTGATCGTTAATTGAAGAGTAACTTGTCCTTGTGTGTGAACATGAGTGTCAACGGTTTTTCTATTATGTGTGTTGCGATTGGCTGGTGACAATTCCAGGGCCTATTGCCCAAATTCAGCTGATAGGCTCCCTTAATGAGGATAAGCATGTAGTAGCAGAGCACATATAAATTAAAAAAAAAAACTTCCCACCTACAATTTTGCCTTCAATGAACCCAATATGCATGATTTCGGAATGTGGGCAACAACCTCAGTACCTTTGGGAATCCCGCTGAGCACAGGGAGAGATGCAAATTCTACAAAGAAAGGCCAGAGCTGAGATTTAACCCCGGAACCTCAAATGAGGGAGATGTGCTAACCACTACATACTAAATGACTTTCGATAAATGAAAACCAATGGGATCATCACATTATTAGTCGGTAGCATGTTAGGTACTGGTTTTGTCAAGTGTGCCCAATCTGTGAGACTTACTTGCGCGCCATGTCCAAGCCAGCTTTTAAAACGACATCATAACGAAAGGACTGCACATATTTCTCAATGTCTTTATAGTCTTTTGGAACATTTGGGTCCTCATCCACCTCATCCTCAGAATCACTGCTCTCAGGATCCTTTTCTTCCTCTTCATACGTTGGCTTAGCAGCACCTTTCTTCCTGTTGCTTTTGAACCTAAGTTGATGGACTGACAGACTCCTGATGGCATCCCTGCTGCAAAGAGCCGGCCGCTGGCCGCCCAGTGTGGGGTAGGCTGCGCAACCCCACAGCTGGCGTGTATGGATGGTCCTGGGACACCATTCAGTGTGTGCAGGTCCATAACCAGCAGCTAGGAGATGGCGCGGGTTCAGCCTTCCTAGCTGCCTCATGGCAAGAGCTTGTACCACCAAACTGTGCATGTTGGAGCTCCAGCCAGTCACTAAAAAAAAAAAAAAAATTATAATTAACCAAAACGAACGAACTACTGAATTCGGATTTAAATATATGCGTTCATTTTCATGGAGCGTGGGGGGTGTAGTACTTAACTTTGATGTATCGCGAGATTACATCAATTTGTTCGTTATGAATGATTGCCACAAACATCAGATTAGAAAACATCTTCGGTTTAATCTGAAATATGAATGGAGTGTTGAGTGAGAAAGCGTTTTGTCTTCATTTGGTGTCAACAAGTCCAGCGAATATAAGCACACAAAACTCAAACAACAGTCTTTGTGCCGATGTATTTGTTTGGATTTGCGTGTGTATGATGTGCTCTACTTCGTTTGTTTAAACAAGAGCAAAGTGAGATGGACTTTCCAAGTCAAGCTAGATATCACGTTTTCACATGCACTACGATTAATACTTATCATATAAAATGCTACATTATTACTCCATTGCAGTGAAATGAAGCACATATGTTTTCGTCACTCACCAAGAAAATAACCTCGCATAGCTTGTTCTGGTCATACGTCTTTGCTCCCTTTATTTGTTGCCGCATCACCTGTCATGTGGTCGTGCTGCCATCTCACGTATGGGAGGTGTAATACAGTTTCTCTTTGTCCTTTCATTTCAGGATAATGTAAGAGGTCCCGCCATCCTCACGAGTCGTGGGAGTGCTGGAGCCTATCCCAGCTGTCAACGGGCAGGAGGCGGGGTACATCCTGAACTGGTTGCCAGTCAATCACAGAGCAAATGGAGACAGACAACAGTCGCAATCACAATCACACCTAGGGGCAATTTAGAGTGTCCAATTAATGTTGCATGTTTTGGGGACGTGGAAGGAAACCGAAGGTGCCCGGAAGAAACCCACGCAGGCACGGGGTGAACAGGGAAACTGCACACGGGGGGGGGGGTTGCGGAATTTGAACCTCAGTCCTCAGAACTGTGAGGCCAACGCCCAAACCAGTTGCAACACGATGTCGCGTGTAAGATGTTTTTGCAACATAACGCAAAATTGTACTTTAAATGTCAAACGCGGGTATAACCACAGGAATTTGAAAGTATAATTATTACATTCTGTAAAGGGACCTATTTGTGTGAGGGTAAAAAATCTCACCCTGAAAACTGAAGACAAAATACACTGTAGTGCTTTGGTGTGAATGTGAATAATTATTTGTTGATATAATCCTTGCGATTAGGATTGGGTGACCATCAAGCACAAGCTCCAAATCAGACAGGAAAGGCTCCAGTTTACCAAATGCAGGATTGTTGGATAAAGTATATCACAATTTTATTATTATTATTTTTAAGTGTTTTAATTGTATCCGTGAGGAAGCTCTTCCCGCACTGTCATGATCCTGCCGCTCCAGCACGAGCCGTGCGGGTCCCCGCCCGGGTGAGCTGATTGGGAGGTGCACACCTGCGCCTCATGCAGCCTGATGATGCTGTGGATTTATATGACCGCGATGGCAACTGGCCGGCGCCAGTACGTTTGATCTTCATGTCCCGTTCGTGTGCTCCGGTATCCCTGATCGAACCTGTGTGTACCGACCTTCGCCTGTTCTCCGACCAACCTTGTAAGCCTGACTCCTTCGTTACTTCTGCCTGCTTTGATTGTTCTCCTGTGTACCGACTCCTCCCTGTCCGCTCACCTGCTCTCTTCGCCCGACATCCCAACTACCGCTGCTGCACCGGACTGCCTGCTCGATCCCCTACCTCTGCATATAATAAACGTTTCTCCTTGAACTACCTGGCATCTTCCGAGTCCTGCATTTGGCTCCTACTCTCGTTCCGATGGGACGTGACACGCACATTCAATACAAACAGACACAGGTTGGTAGTGACATTTATTGCAGATATTTTCCAGCATACGATAGTTCATTACATATTTGTAAATATAATCACCTTGTTATACAGCCATTGTAATGTTACGGCAACAACAATGCAACTTTGTACAGTAACAAACTTGATTCCTTATCTATTATGCATCTTCATAGTACCACATTATTATTATTTTAAATAAATTTACATCAACATTCAGATTGACAATTTAAAGTCTTGTAATTTCAAGTGCATAATACTGGTTTGACTACATTGTTGAGAATGAAATATTTCCTGGACTATGTTCACCTGTTACATATTATATAATACAAAGCAATATTATAAAATGTCTGTGGCGTACCAACTGTGTAAAGATAATTGCACTAACAGCTTTGCATTATTGTAATTGTATGTAAACTGTATGTGGGGAAATGTCAAGCTATCAAAACTCTTCCAGAGGTGATGGGATGTTTGCATGAATTGCTACAAAGTTGGTAGGGGACTACATAAGTCACCTTCACTTATGTTTCTTAAACAGGATATAATTATGCAATTGTGGGCTTGCTACTGCTATCCTGATACGTTTTGCAGATCAAGACACTAGGTTTGATGTTCCAAAAGATGCCGTCATGGTGGTTGTCATCCCATGTAAGATGTAAACCTCTCGTTTGCAAGATTCATGCACGTGATGTTAGTTGATGGGTCATTGTTGGCTCATGGCAGTTGGTCGTTAGAAAAGGTACGCTTGAAGAAAATATATTTGAACCAGTGTACAAATGTACCTCCAATGATTTACTTCAATGTACTGCAAATATATCATGTTCAAAGTTTGCTAAACTTCCCACATGCAAAGTTTATTTTTCTGTAAGCGCTCAGTGGGGGGGGGGGGTGAATTTCGTAAAATAACAGTCAAACTGAAAGATTTTCAGAAACATAATTAGCAAATAGAATTTAACTTCAATGTACCACAGTGTGTAAAGGGATTGACTGGCCATCAGTCTATGATGTAGTCAGCCTCTTGCTCCAAATTGGATGGGATGGACTACAGCTCATCCACAAGACCCATGAGGATAAGCGCTTCTGAAAATGAATGCAGTCATGTGCACGTTATTAGCATGACTTTCAGTCTCTGCTCTCATGCTGGTTAAAAAAAAAACATTCCAAGCTATGGAAAAGTCTCAAAAGATGTCAAAATGTTGTGTGACCTGCTTCATTGTGTGATATACAACAAAATACGCTTCAGTGTCAATAAAATGTCACTCCTGCGATTAGAGTCGGTAGGCAGCATGGTGGCGTGACCTCACAGTGAGGAAAGTTTGAATGTCTCTGAGTGGACTTTGCATGTTCCTCTCGTTGGTTTTCTCCGGCTTCCTTACACACACCCAAAAAGAGTCTTAAATCAGCTAAACCCTTTAAATTGTCCTTGTGCAGGTGAGATTGCAAATGGTTGTTTGTCAATGTGGCCTATGATTGACTGGCAACCAGTCTAGGGTGTATGCCGCCTCTCACCTCAATTCAGCTGTCAGCCATGATGCTCGTGAGGAAAACCAATTTGGAAAACGAATGGGTTGGCAGATTATGAAAAGTAAACAAAACATGAATAAATAAATGCACAGAAAATAACAGCAGGCGCTGTGTGTTGTATGGCACAGATTTGGGTTTCCTTCTGCTTCCTTTGATATGCATCAGCGCAGCTAATAAATATATTGAATAGATATTTTCCATTTTACCTTCCACTTGAGATGATTCTACTCATGATTTTGCAGTTATTGCTGCACTTCAAAACAGGTCAACTGTGGAATATGAAACTCATCAAAGTTGCCAAAGTGACGTCACTTCTGATGCATTTGCTACACTCAATGACAACTTTTAGATGTGTCGATCGTGTCAAGTTCAGCTCTTGTGAGGTAACTGCAGCGCCACTTTCACGTCAAGATCTTAAAAGCTATGGGGCTGATGTGCATTTTTAACAGTCTTTGTCTGCACAGAGGTTTCAAATATTATTTACACTTATTGCTTTGGTGATTCACACATTCAGGATTTGGCATTTGTGTGTATATCTCACATGCAGCCAAGTGTTTGTATGCTACAGAATTTTTTTTTTTTTTTTTGAAGCACAGTTACAGTGAAGTCTCCACACAAGAGCCGTTTCTGTGGAAGGACCTGTGGTTGTGGCAGTTTTCGTTGCAGTGGACAATGAGGACCGGGTAGCACAACGCGTCCTCATAGTCTGGGGGCTCTTCATCATCCGTGTTGAGGCGTTCTGACAGACAGCGGGTGTTTTCGCTGGGACTCTCCTGGTCGTCCAAACTTCCGCTCCGCCAAAAGCAGCTCCTTTGTGATCCGTAGCGTCGGGCCAGGGAGAATCGACTGCCGCTGAAGGGGATTCTGGAGCTGGCTCCTGTGCAGATGCTGAGGGCGCTTCTGGAGAACACCGAGGAGCAACTGACGGCCCTGTGGCAGCGCTCACAATTCTGACGAATGCGATTGAAGGTGGAGGGGCACTGTGCTAGGTCCATGAGGCCTGCCTCTGAGTAACTGGGCACCAACTGCTGGTTGGACCGAATGTGCCACTCCAATTCCGTACTGTCAATGGTGTTGACACGAGGGATACGTCGCCAATATGGCCTGTCGTCACACGGTGTCACTGGAATGTAATCATGTCCGAAGAGCTTCTCCACGCGGTAGTGGACGTATGCAGTGCGATACTCTATGAACACCCGTAGAGGCCACGAGAAGGTGAGGAATGAGGCGAACCAAAAGACGTGATGGGACAAATACCAGGGGTGGTGCTCAGGGTCAGACAGAGCCATGACATATTCCTTCAAGTCAATGCTTTTCAGGTGCATGCCTTCCCTGGCTTCCATATAGTCATCGAGCCCTTCGTTGTCAGTGAAAAATCTTGCTCGTTGTGTGAGGTACGAATTCTCAGACTCAACATTAGCAAAGCTAAAACACTTGGTAAAACGGATCTTTGTGAGGGCTGACTTTTCCAGGCTGAGCAGCTGTTTGGAGATATCTTTCACTCCACAGTGACCGTAGTCAAATTCAGCTTCCGCCACATGAGTGTTGACTCGCTCGTGGTACACTTGGGTACTGGTGTACGCATCCCCGTTGCGATAGCGGGTGACCTGCCGGGTGCGACGCACGTAGTGGTAACTGATGGCCTTCCACCAGATGCAAGGTTTTGCTTGCTGCATTCTCTGAATCCGCTCATAAATGCCCTCCACGTCGACTTTGTGCTGCAGCTCATTCTGCACGTGACAGTGCCAGCATTCCACCAGGTAGACCAGGTAAAGCATGGCCAGCAGGGCAAGAGGAATATATATGTAGCCATCTGAGCAGGGACTGTCGTGGTACATCATGGATTTCCCTTTGAATGCACTGTCAAAGGTAAGCCGCGTCACCTCTGTGACATGACACCAAACCATGGCTCCCATGCAACCGTACATGAGAACCGACAGGAGGAGGCATTTCCAGAAACTCTCCCGGCATACTGACTTGCTCAGAGATTTCTTGAGGGGTTTTTGCTGCACAGAAAGAAAAGAAAATGCAATAAAGAAAAACGGTTTTGCCAAGAAATGATCTGAATGAGCATTGTGTTATTTTCATTGTTGGTTCTTCGTAATGTTAGTGAGGGAAAAAAACAAAGTTACACCGCAAATTTCAATTGTTTGTGGAGGGGTAGACATACCAAGCAAAAGCCTGTTCCACTTTGTGACAGTTGAGGACAAAAATGCTGATAAAGAAATGCATTTCCATACAATAATGGAACTGCTCCCCCTTGTACCACAATACAAATGGTAGAATCCCAACTATCTAATCCAAATCCAAGTGCAGCCGATGGTATCGAAACCCAATGGTTAGCGTGGGAGTCGAGGGGTATGCTGAGGAATTTTTTATTTTTATTTTAATGCCTCCTCAAACCCATTTGGATGCCTGCCCCCACCCCGCCTAATTGGATGCTGCCACCTCCCCCACTCTCCTGCTCCCCCTCAGCCTTTGTTGTACGCCATTGTGCAAATATCCTGTCACTCTCCATATCTTCTCTTTCTGTGCATCACATTGGTAGAAGAAAAGGCACTCTCACCTCACACCAACTTTGTGTACCATATATTGCTTGTGTGGATTTACTCCTACTTCCTCCCACATCCCAAAAACCATGCATGTTAGGATACTTGAAGACTAAATTCTCCATAAGGGTGGATATGAGTGTGAGTGGATGCTGGTCAGACTTTGGTCTATGATTAGCTGTCAGCCACGCCAAGGTATACCCGACTTATTGTCAAGTCAACGGGTCTAGGCCACAGCTCATCTGCAACCCTAAGGAGTTCCAAATGATGGGATGGATATTGTGTCTCAATTTCAAGTTTTAAAATTTCACCAGATGTCAATAGACAGAGATGTCCCATTTTTAGTTTCTGTTTGTGTCTCGCATTACTGGTCATCTAGTGCAGGAGTCACCAACATGGTGAGGTACCTTAGAAAGGCCCAAAATAGATATTGTTTACCTGTCACTAAAGATGTAGTGATAAATGCACCTGACTTTGGTGTGGCCAGTGTGAGTTCAGTTCCCACAAATAGTGATGATGTGAATGTGAATATAACTGTTGCCCGTGTCTATATGTGCACTGCGATTGACGTGGAACCAGTTCAGGGTGTACATCTACCTCAGACACACACAGACATAAATTCTCAATACATAACTAAAACACTTTATACACAGCAAACAAAAAAAATAATAATCACACTCACCAAGAAAATTCTGAGAAAAAAAATAATGCACAGTCCCCAAACCACATTCACGCACCAGGGGGAAAACCACACATAGCAGAAAACCTCGAATCCACAGCAAACAAGCACTTTTCCACACAAACAAAAATAAACCTTTCACCCTCAGCAACACAACAAACACTCATAGACAACACAGAAACAGACATGGAGTTTTGGGGTGTGTGTTAGACTTTTGGGTGTTTATCAAAGGGTTTTAAAGGTAAGGTAAATGTAATTTTCGTTACTACTTTTTCACTGTAGTATCGAATAAAGTATTATCCTCATTATCCTTGCTACTTTTAGGAATGTGGTGGCTGCTTCGGACTTTTATTATGTTTAAACAAACATACATGCAACATTTTAGCTATTGCTATGCGCTCCAGTAATTAAGTGTATGGGGTGTATTATTATACCTCGATAGACATAAATACCACCAGCTCTCTAATCTTTAGTGTATGCCTACTTTCATATACAATATAGGCTACTGCCTACTGCATCGAGACGACTGTGCAGCTAATTAAAAACAATTACCAACATGTCAAGTCTCCCGAACATGGAAAACAAGCTGCTGTACTGTTGTTCTTTTTTTCATGGACGTTTTTTCCATGTTCAACCCAGACCAATACGGGCTCATTTGTTATCACGGCACCATATATGGTTCTGTGAAAACAAGTATCTGCACATTAAGGTCGCATGCTGTAGGGCTATGCACATTGACTGCACTGTTTACATCCCGTATAAAGCAACAAGATGATTGTGTGAAGACGTTACCTCCTCTCTGGTGTTCTCCTCACACACAGTGGCGGTGGTGGTGGTCGTGCTGCTTTCACTGGCAGTCGCAGCCGACCCCGGAGGAGACATTATGCCAATCGGGGGGTTGTTAACAGCGAAGGGGTGTGGAGGACCTCCCTAACGACAGCAGCTTAGAGCTCGAGGTAACCGAATAAGAGCTCGAGACGCGTGGAAAGACATCCTGGAGCCCACTATGCGGCAGTTCGAAGATGGACACGCGTTTAAGGGAAAGCCAGGGTCCCAGCTCCCATCTTCCCCTTTCACGCTGTGCCGCAGCAACCCGATCGCAAATTGACGTCCAGAGTATTTGCGGCTCGAGTCCAAATGCCGATCATAGGCTGTGTTGTACTTTCGGAGCGTGGATTGGTTTAGCAGACGGCGTCGACTGTGGCGTGTGTGGCGTTGGCAGGGTTGCTCTCCATGGGGTTGACGAGTAGGCAGGTACACGCTCGCTGTTGTATAAATCACTTAAAGGGAAAAGAAAACAACAACAGCAACACCACCACTACGCTTGGAGTGCTTTGGCCTTTATTGACTTGGCAAATGTATCGATCCCGAGGGTTTTATTTAGAGGTTACTAAACATAACACGAACAAATCAAGACAATATATCCCATTTAAATAGGATACGTTTTTTCCCCAGAATTTGCATTGCAAATGTGTTCACATCACTATGAGTGAGTACAACAGTGGAAAAATCTACCAATTTTCCAAATTGAAAGCGACCCGCCATGTGGATCTTTGAAAAAATGGATTTTGGGATCTTCTATTCCTGCCAGTAAAATGGATTATTACTCATTCATACACCAAGAAGTAATTCGCTCCTGACACATCTTTACACATGTATGGATGTTAAAAAAAAAGGGGGGGGGGAATTCCATTACAGTGATTGGAACCAGTGTTCTAGTGCAAGATCTCAAACTCAAGGTACTGGTGCCAGATCTGGCCCACTGCACCTTTTTGTGTCTACTTCCATGAGTTTATAAGGAGCTTAGATAATGGATGGATGGATGGATGGATGGATGGATGGATGGATGGATAGATGGACGGATGAATGAGTAAGTCTGTGGACTAAGTATTTTATTGGGGTAACAGTGAAAACAAAATTGATTACATCTTTTTTTCTGTCCTGAAAGAAACTCCAAACAAATGGAAACACAACAGTTGGTCTAAAGTTGATTTATTTTATACCAAATGGGAGACAATCTACAAAAAACCTAAACACAAAAAACTTCACTTACTATTACATGTTAATACAAATTTTGACTCCAGGCAATGAGAAACACTATTAACTTTATTAAATGCAGTATAATTAAAAAGGCACAGTCCAGGGGGCTACAGTGTGTGCCATGCAAACCCAAATATCAAAATCAATAAATTCTGCACCCATATGATTCATTCAACATTCGACAAAAAACATTTCTAAATATTCAAAGTTCAGAAGTATATATTAATGTAATCATTCAGTCGGTTTACTTTCATCTTCTTTGTTTCCTTTTGGCTTGTCCCGATTAGAGGTCGCCACAGCATGTCATCATTTTCCATCTAAACCTATCTCGTGCATCTTCCTCTTTGACACCCACAGTCTTCATGTCCTCCCTCACAACATCCATCAACCTTTTCTTTGGCCTTCCACTCGCTCTTTTGCCTGGGAGCTCCATCCTTACCACCGTTCTACCAATATACTTACTCTCTCGCCTCTGGACTTGTCCAAACCATCGAAGTCTGCTCTCTCAAACCTTCTCTCCAAAACAAGCTCATTTCTAATCCTATCCAACCTGCTCACTCCAAGCAAGAACCTCAACATCTTCATTTCTGCTTCCTCAAGTTCTGCTTCCTGTTGTTTCTTCAGTGCCACCGTCTCTAATCCATACATCATGGCAGGCCTCCAAAGAATCTAATCTTTTTCCCAACGTCTAGTTTTCTGATGAAGAAGGGGACCCTTAAAGAAAGAGAAAATACAAGTTGGGGCTTCAGAACTTCATTTGAAAGTCAAGAGTAGGCATCATTTTAAAGGGGAAATCCAGCGCTTTGCATGAACACTGTATTCAATAGGTCATGTAATATGTACTCTATTTTGACAACGTGATCTTACATCCTCTTTCATTTAATAATGTTTTTAGAAGATTTTTATCAACAATTACGAATTTTCAGTCACGTGACTTAGGTGTGTGGATGTGATGTGTAAGGTGCCGCACCAAAGGCTTGATTACATTGTGCCCAGTGCTGATTTCTCTGATTTATCCTCATCTGATGAAGAAATAGCAGTATCGGTTGATCGGAAGACGGAGGAATACTTCCATACAGATTTGAACATGTGGCTGTAAAAAATGTTGAATATTCAGATGGTTCTCCAGACGGGAATGACGCGGAGTCTGACGAGTGAGCTGAGCTTCGGCACAGGCCGTTAGCCAAGCGGCCCGTCCAAAGAACCATCTGCGGCTGCCAGCCCGGAGCTCCGGGGCCTTTGTTGCCGAGCTTTGGCTAACGGCCTCCACCGCTGAAGCTCATCAGACTCCGCGTCATTCCCGTCCGAAGAACCATCTGCGGCTGGCAGCCCAGAGCTCTGGGGGCCTTTGTTTACACTTTTACGTCCCGCGCGTAGGCCTCCGAGTAGTCAGACTCCGGCGTCATTCGAAGAACTAGTCGAATATTCAACATTATTTACAGCCACAGGTTCAAATCTGTATGGAAGTACTCCTCCGTATTCTCGATCAACCGATACTGCTATTTCTTCATCAGATAAGAATAAATCTGAGAAATCAGCACTGGACACAATGTAATCGAACCTTTGGTGGGGCACCTTACACGTCACATCCGCACATGTAAGTCATGTGACTCACGGAAATAGCAGCGCCCCTGAAAATTCATAATTGTCGATAAAAATCTTCTCAAAACACTATTAAATGAGAGAGGATGATTGTCAAAATAGAGTACATATTACATGACCTATTGGATAGATTGTTCATGCAAAGCACTGGATTTCCCCTTTAAAGAACCACACAGCATGGTCGGTCCCATTCATTACAATGAAGTTGTCAGTTACTGCAAATTATTAAAATCACGGTATCAAATTCTACTTACAGAATACATTTTGGAGAGGTTGTTAAAAAGCACTTGACCCGCGCTCACTTTGTTCCTCACCCCTCTTATGGTTCCATTTTTGCTGCAGATATTGACCCGCATGTTGCTGAAGAGCGTCTCTCTCCTGGCACTCGCGTACGAAAGCAGCTCGTCGGGTTCTCTGTCGTCGCCGTCAAGAGAAGACTCGAGCATCAGCCCTTTTAGGTGGCTGTTGGCCTCACTATGGGGAGATGAGACCCTGTGCTGTACCTCTGGACTACAGGTCTTGTCCAAGTCCTCTGTGTCACAGACCAAGCCACACCAGCGAGACTCATCCTTGAACACCTCGGCCAACACACGACCACTGTTGGCAGATGCTACTCGGAACCTGACTGTCCTCACATTCTCCTGTTTCACTTTGGAGCCCTCCATTGAATACAAATAAATACACCCCAGTCAACAACGGTGGGCATATTCTTTCAGCCTAAGGCATGGCCAATTACTGCTCACTTATCAGACAAAAACATCCCGGCATGCCAAAACGAACGGAAAATACCCACAGTACAAAAACTAGACACCAAATTGATACATAATGAATAGACCTCTGACATGGATACAGCTAAAAGAGGCAAACGGTAAACTGATACAGTATCACCACATTTAATAATTGACTGGTTGCTTTCAAGAGGCAAATATCTGTGTCTTGTCCTTAAAAGAAGTCCAAGCAGAGGTGTGAGAAGCTGGCAGTGAGTAACAATGACCTCGCAACGAACTACTGATGACCTTTGGTGCAAATTGCTCGCTTTTGACTTCTCTTTTTTTTTTTTTTTTTTTTTTTTTACCCTGCAATGTGAAGAGTATCTCAATTGGACATTCTGGAATGGTATGCAAGGAAGTTAAAAAAAAATAATATACAATAAAATACTCAAGGGCAGCACAGAAGAAAAGTGGGTTATAATCAAAGGGTTCTGGGTTTGAATCTCAACTCAGGCCTTCTTGTGAGGAGTCTGTGTCATCTTTGGGAACTCCAGCTTCTGAAAACATCCCCAAAACAATGGATGTTAGGGAAATTTAAGTATCTAAATTGTTTATAGGTGTGAGTGTGAATGGTCCCCGGTGCCTCCCGCTGCGTGGCAACTAAGACATCGTCCTCCCACTCCTCGCCGGCAATGGCGAAACCGGCAGACCCGCAGCTGGTGGCGAAGCTTCCAGCCCAGAGGGAGGAGGAGCCGCTAAATCACGAGGCGTTCTGCCACGAAATGCGGGCGCAGATAGAGCGGCAGAGTGCCAAATTGGCGGCTCTCACGGCCCAGGTCCGGCAAGGATTGGCGAACCAGCCGAGCTACGCTGACGTCACAACTGTGATGGACTCGCTGCTGATGCAGGTTCACGTGGCAGTTGGAACTGACCCGCTCCCGAGACACGCCCACGTGTCAGTTTCGACTGACTCTCTGCCGACTCTCGTTCACGTTGCCCTGGAAACGGATTCCCCACTGCGCCACGCCCACCTTGCTGTCTCAACGAATGCACCGCAAGCTCACGTGGCAGTGGGGACTGACCCGATGCCACCTCACGTTACCGTCCAGGAGGTGGCAACGTCTCCTCAGCCGCTTCCCGTCCGTGCTCTGGAGTACCAGGCCGCGGTCGCTCCCCGTTCTTGCTCCGTCGGCGACCGGCCCGCGGTTGCTCCCCGTTCCCGCTCTGTCGACGACAGGCACGCCCATACGTTCCGTCCAGGAGGTGGCAACGGTTCCCCAGCCGCCTCACGTTCCCACCCAGGAGGAGGTGGCGTTGGTGATGCTGCCTCCGCCCTCTCACGTTCCTGTCCAGGAGGTGGCATTGGTGATGCTGCCTCCACCTTCTCACGTTGCTGTCCAGGAGGTGGCGATGGCGATGGTGTCGCCGCCTTCTCACGTTGCTGTCCAGGAGGTGGCGATGGCGATGGTGTCGCCGCCTTCTCACGTTCCTGTCGAGGAGGTGGCGATGGCGATAGTGTCGCCGCTTTCTCACGTTCCTGTCCAGGAGGAGCTGGGGAGTTCTGAGGAGCCACCTTGTAGCTGGAGAGACTTCGGGATGGCTGTGATAGTGGCGGTCATGGCTCTGGTCCTGCGCTCCATCATCCTCTTCGCTCCTGAGGGCGCCCAGCCGCTTTAGGACCTGGCCTCGTTGGTGACCAATCCACGGCTGCCTCCTGACCAAGCCTCGATGGCGACCAGTCCCTGGTCGTCTCGCAACCACGGCGTGGGAGGTTCTCGTCCAGAGCAGTTGCCTGCCTCGGCCTGGTTCCTGCTTCGCCGTTTGGTTCCTCACAGAGGTCGTCCGCCCGAATCGCCCTGTGGGGACCTTGGTGCTTGGCGTCCGGGTCGTCCTCCTGACCTGTCCACCCGGACGCCTCGCGTTTGGTGGCCTGGATGGCCACCAGACTGGGGTTCAGTCACCACATGACGTCAGAGTCACGTGATTTATAGGCCTCGCGCCATATCGGAAGTGTACTGGCAGCTGTATCTCCACGCACCAGTGACCCCATTATTTTTTTCAAACTTGCACAAACCAACCAGCCTCCAGGTATGATTAACTTCTGTGCTGTGGTTGGCTGCTCCAGCAAAGCAGAGCCTGACGTAAACAAGTCATTCTTCAGGATTCCAGCTGTTATAACAAGGCGGGAGAACAAACTGAAAAACTTTCTTCTCAGCATCAAAGGGATTGGCTGGCAGCATTGTTCAGAGCAGATATTAACACTGATAATCTTCTTCCAGGCGACACTGTTTTAGCTCACAGGGGGTTTGACATTGCTGACTCAGTTGGTTCTGTATGTACCCAACTGATAATGTCTGCATTTACCACAGGTAAAAATCAACTTTCTGCCATGGAAGTTGAAACCACTCGCAGAATTGCAAATGTGCGTATTCATGTGGAAAGGTTTATTGGAGATTTGCCGCAAAAATATTGTCTTTGGCAGTGATGTTCCAGTAGATCACATTATAGCCCCCCAAGGTGATATTCCCATGTGAGATAAAGAGGTTGTACTTTGTTGTGCATTGGTGAACCTCAATGAATCTGTTATGCCATTCCACTGGAACTTGTGACACTGTTTGCTGGAACTAACATTACATACAATATGGAATAGCACGTGTTGGGGATAATAAATCCTTATTAAAAAGGTAAGTTTTTTACATTTGTAAAGTTCTAACGTTTGTAGTTGTAGCATAGAAATGAATAATGAATGCACTATGTCGACAATTGTATTCAACAATCAAGCATATGAAAATCAGTGGAATATTCCCTCTATACAGCAAATTGAAATAAAATGTGTCCCTTTATTCATAAAATAACATGAAGAGTATTTTTAAAGGCCCACTGTCATTACATGCATGATTTTTTAGTATGTTATTAATGAAAAAACGGCAGCTGACATGGACCCATCTGTTTTTTCACCACAAAACATGATTTTGAGGTTTACAGCTTTTTGTGACTCCAACCATGGGATCATCTCGAGGGATTTGTTTTCAAGAAGAAGAGGCAGGAAGTGACATGGCAGGACCGCCCTCAAGTGGACTCGTTTATTTCTATTAATTGTACCTCCGAGAAGGTAGTTCGTTGTTCCTTCGTGTTAGCCAAAATGCCGGCTCGTTGCATTGCTGGACATTGCTTGAACACTCGGGAGAATGGATTTACCCTTCATAAGTTTGCAAGAGACCCAGTTTGTCGTGAATAATGGATTGCACGGGTGCAGAGGACGAGAGTTTCGTGGGTTCCAAATGAGATGTAGGTGTGTATATACAGCTACTAAAAAAAAATAATAGTTTGGGGCGGAGCACGTAATCAGTCTCTCATAATGTAACAAAAGATCCGCGTATGTATGACAGGCGTGCTAAATGTGTCGATGTGCTCGTCAGACGGCGTCGGGCTGCTGCGTCGCTTTGCCAGCGAAGGCTGGGCATCAGGCTCGGGGATGGCGGCGACTCTGAACAACGCTGCAGACTATGCCGAACTCAGCCATAAAGAGCCCCGGCTCGACAGTGTTGTTCATCGCGGACGGCGTCGGCGATGAACAACGCCCTAAAGCAGCCCAGCTCGGCTCCGTGATAAACCACCTCGGCGCCCAAAATGACCCACTCCGGCCGAGGCGCCGCATAAGTCGTTCACGGCTTCGGCGAAGGCTGCGCGTCAGGCTTGCGAACAGTGGCGGCTCTGAAGAACGTTGTCGACAATGCCGCACTCAGCCGCGTGCGATGACAATGCCCTAAAGCAGCCCGGCTCGGCTCCGTAATGAGCCACACCGGCCGGCTGCAATGAGCCGCAATGGCTCATCTCTACCGTGGAAGTGGATCGGATGGGGAGACCGTTTGGCCGTGATCGCATATCATCTGAATATGGCTCGAAACAATAATGTAATATTTCCCCGGTAACTTCACTCGGTTGTGTGATGTTCTCCTTTTCAAAAAGAGCTTCCTTGTCAGAAGGGGCACGTTTGTCTCCCACAATAGGGTCCACCACGTGTTTTCATTGGCAAATGTCCGAGGTGACGTCACGGACAGGGGATGCAGCCAATATGGCGACCACTTGGATGTCGTAGAATGACACTCCTGCAACTTTGCGCATGGATGATGCGCTCTCCGCTCACATTATTTTTTCATATAGACTTTGAAGTGAATAATGTTATATGTATTTTTCATTACAATATCTATTTTAGAATGTTTATAGGGATGACACTTGACCTTTAAGTGCATGTCTTTGTGGAATTAGATGACTGTAGTTACCCAAGCATGCTTTATAAGCTTAAGATAATAGACTTTGCATCCTTCCTTGAACATAGGGAGTGACATTTTGTTATTGAGCTCTAAATCGAAGACCAAGAAATTGCCATTCACACTGGACCATACTGAGCTGAATATGGACGAATGATACTTAAATTTGCTGGTTTGATACCACACTTACTTATTTGATCAAAGAATAAGTTCAACTCTGCATCTGTACTTGTAGGAGTAGTCCATGCTCTTGTCATCCATGGTATAAACACTTGGAGGGAAGATAAAATTGTTCACAATGTCAGGGTAAGTTACAGCACTCAAACTTCGCGGGGGTTTGTTTGTCTTCCAATATGGCGGACAATTAATGCGCATGCTCAGCAGTGACATCAGTCACAGCCCTTTATATCAAAACAGATTGATTACACTTGCACACACTCGAACTTCCCGGGGGGGGGGGGCGAGTTTTCTTTTCCTAAGATGATCAGGGGAAAACCGGGCCCCCAAGCCATTTGACTGGTCCCTGCAAAATCCCTTGCTTTTACCTCGAGTGCCTTCTTCGGTGGCTGAAAGAAAATCATATTGATTATCCGCGCTATTCTAAAACAATGGATATGATTATCACGGCCCTAAACGCATTACACAGCCTTAAACGCATTAATGCTGCTGCACTTTGAGTATTGCTTGCTGTCATGCAAGGTGCTATACTACCACTGCTGCTACTACTACTATTACTACTACTAATACTAATACTAATACTAATACTAATACTAATAATAAAATGATGTTTTAGACTTCCTCCATGTCAGCAGGGAGGAAGATTGGAAATCTTCCAGCCATTTGTGTACCTCGTCTTCGGTAGTAATTCTTGATTTAATTTGGGCCCTAAATTGTCCTTCAGCAATGTTTTGATATGTGCAGACTAAATGTTCATTGCCCTCAGGTAGCAGTTTCTGGAAGAAAAAAATAGAATAGCTAAAGTTACAACACGAACTTTACCTCAATCGTTTAAGCATCCATCTCTACGACCATCCATAGCCCATCAAACGCAATTAAATCAAAGTTTCTATTTAACACACTTCAATCATGGCACAATAATCCCTGAATCCTGCAAGGAAACCATATTTGGTTTCTGAAGAAAACGTGCATTTTCGCAAACGGCCATATGCATAGCAAACAGAAATGACAGACAGAAACACATCAAAGTGCATTTTGGGGTTTACACTGATTATAATCATTCTAAACGCAATGATTCACTTTGATGTGTTTGCTGTCATGAAAGGTGCTATTCTACTGCTGCTACTACTTTTACTACTGATAATAATCATGATAAAATTTACCAGAAAATGTCTATATTTTCTCTACTGTTACTCTAGCTACTATTACTACAAAATAAGCCAATATATATATATATATATATATATATATATATGTGTGTGTGTGTGTGTGTGTGTGTGTGTGTGTGTGTGTGTGTGTGTGTATATAAATTTTCCTGGCGAATTTTATTATTGGTATTAGTTTTAGTGGTAGTAATAGTAGTAGCAGCAGTGGTAGTATAGCACCTTGCATGACAGCAAACACAACTCAAAGTGCAGCAGCATTAATGCGTTTAGGGCTGTGATAATCATATTATCCATTGTTTTGGAATAGCGCGGATAATCAATATGATTTTTTTTCAGCCACCGAAGGAGGCGCACTCGAGGTAAAAGCGAGGGACTTTGCAGGGACCAATCAAATGGCTTGGGGGCGCGGTTTTCCCCTGATCATCTTAGGAAAAGAAAACTCGCCTCCCGCGGGTTTGTTTGTCTTCTAATATGGCGGACAATCAATGCGCATGCTCAACAGTGACGTCAGTCGCACCAATTGGTATCCTGCAGCCAATCGCATTGCAGTAAAGCGGCTGAGTATGGCCTGTAAATTCCACTCCGGCGCCAAAGGTGGCAGAAGAGTTTAGATATCGGACATTAAACCAACAAAAAAGCTAGAAATTCACGTGGGCCGGAAAGTGTCAACATGGGGAAAAGAAGGAGGCACACCAAGCAACTTTTTACCAATCTTACCAAAAAACAGAAGAAGCACTTGAAAGAGTTTGGAGAGGAGCATCCTTTTCACGACGTGTGAGTTGCAACTCAATCGTCTAAAAAGCAAAAAGTGGAGGATTCTTAGCCAACTAGCGAAGTTATGGAAGGGATAGGTTGCAGTTTGTTATTTCAATGAAAGTCGGTTCAATATACTGACCACAACAGTGTTACAATATTTGCAAGCGTGTTTTGTGAAACGGCAACAGTAATATAGCTGTAATTGATTTTATTTTATGTGGAGGTTTTGGGATTCATGAGAACGTTTGAACGTGGCCACCTTTTCTTTTATATCTTTTGTATCATGAACGCCAGTGATTTTCCCCTTCATGTTATTTTCACAGAGTCAATGAGAAATCCGAAAGGACGCAAATAGTTGAACTGGTGAGTGACGCTTCCCCTTAAAAAACACAGCCATGTCCAATAGGAATATACAGTATTCGTTGAGTAGAGTCTTTCCAGTATTAAACAGTTTTTGCCGCAGGCCATGATTTGTATCATCACTGATTTGCATATCTGGGTCTTTCAAAAATTAGCGGTGGATTTAGGTGACCCTTGTGAGGAAAAACGGCTAAGAAAATGGATGGATACGTTTAGGCTGAAATAGTTTCAAAAACCGACAATTGAGTTGACGATTTATTTATTTACCTGTTAAAGAAAAACATTTATTTAACATACAAACATGAAAACATACAATTCATTTGGCTCCAGCACACACGCGACCCTTGTGAGGATAAGTGGCTCTGATAATCGATAGATGAGTGGATATGTGTTTTTCAATACAATTAAGAGCTACATTAGTTTCAGCCCACAGGGTTGCAAGTAACTTTTTTTTTTCTCAAGCATACATGCTAGTTGTATTAGCTGCATTGTTAATTGGTCAAAAACAAACTGGTGCCTCATTCTATTATGACTGCCACAACAATGGAAAAAAATATGAAAAGTGAGATCTTACTTTGGGTCTACCAGAACATTTGGCACAATGAAGTCATATCTGCTGAGTGATGCGGCTCACTTGTTTTCCCTCTTTCCGTAGCTGAATAGTTGTCGTAACAGGATTCCTTATATTTTGTGGGGCACAACTCAAGCGCCTACTACAATTTAAAATGTTTCTTAGGCAAAACAAAATGTTTTAACAACTGTAAGAGAGACAAATTAATTCCCAAAAAAGGTGATTTAAATGTCCTCCAATTTTGGAATGACCTATATATACATGCTGCTATTTTAAATTCCAAGGCACCAAGCCCAGAACATTCTGACGCTGAGCTGGATGATTTGGAGGCGGAGGAGGAAGAGCCAGAACAGAAAACAGCTTATCAAAAACTTCTTACCACCCTCAGCCAAACCAACAATAATGACCAAAGTGATGAGGAGAGCACTGATGAAGAAGAGGACCTTGTTGATGAAGGTACGCTAATTGTAATATTTGCTTAGAGCTCAACAGGCATGCCTATATACGTTTTAAAATAGATATTGTTATGAAAACTAGATATAATATTATTCACTTCAATGTCTATACAAAAAAAAATGAGCGGAGAGCTTGTCATTCATGCAGAAAGTTGCGGAATTCTCACTGGACTGCAATATCCAGCAATACAACGAGACACACAGAGGGGGGGAAAAAAGCTACTTTCCTGCCGGTACAACTGGTTTAAACACACAAAGCTGTCAGTGTGGGCGTCTGGGGGGGAAAAAAAAAAGTCACTTCCTGCTTCTTCTCCAAACCGAATGCCTAGAGAGGATTTTCATGGCGGGAGATACAAAAATCCATATATGACAACATCATGATGTGTGGTGAAAAAACGGATGGGTCCATTCCAGCTGCCTTTTTTTTTTTTTTTTCCCCAATTTAAAACGTACTAAAAATCATGCTTCAAGTGTCAGTTGACCTTTATGGATTGTAAATATGATCTTACCATTATAATGAACCTTCGTAGTATTTGCAGAAAGCAGCAGTGGTGGTGTTGACCAAGATGACGGTGATGAAGAGGAGGACATCGAAGATTCCAGTGTAGTGCTTACTCAACCAATAGACAGTAAGGAGGAGCAGGCAATGGGTGAAGAATTTATCGACAATGAGAATGAATCCCAATTCTGCCTTGAGACCAACTTGATTGGTGAAAAAGGGCAAGAAGTCATTGAAGATGTTGCTGGCCAAGAAACGGGTGAGGAAAGACGAATAAAAATTTCAACAGAAATCATGTTTTGTTAGTGTTATGTCAAGTTGATCAGATTGATTTCATGTTTTCCGAACTTATACCTGCTTCTTCCAGATATGTTTTCCCAGCATTTGGGCACAGAGCTTAGTGAAGATGATGTGCAAAAGATTACATTGGGCAACAAAGCAAAGGCCCAGATCACGGTACTCGTGTTTATGCTACCTGTACCTTGAGCTCTTAAATAATTGGTGATTCATTGTGTCTTTTCAATTTTGTATCACTGAATTTAGTGGCCAAAATTTGGCTCAGTTCTTTGCGTCACTCCCCTGGAGAGGTTTGGCCCCATTCTCTCCAACAAAGACACTGACCTCCCAGCTTTCCACAAACTCTTGGAAGGCAGTTGGAAGAAAATCAACATGTCTGGAAACTCTAAGGAGGAAGCAGAAGGGACGAGCCCTCTCCAGTTGGAGCTGCTGGCTCTTATGGGAACATACAAAGATCTGTACCACTCGGAGACTTGCCCTTTAAAGGTGGGGCCGCAGGTTCGACGCGCTTACTGCCTCCATGTCCTCAACCACGTGCTGAAAGCCAACTCGCTCGTCCTGGCTCATAATGCTCAGCTCAGAGAACATCAGCAGCAGGCTAAGCAAGGGGAAGTGTTGCAAGATGAACCACGAGACCAAGGTCTTACCCGGCCCAAGGTAAACACCCCCTACACCCCATGAATACTTGCTCTCTTTACAGGTAGATGAATCCAGCAATTTTAATTATTGTGATCTGAATCTGCAAAATTGTATTGGTTGTAGCTAACGGTGATATCATAAATCTACACAGCTGGGAAGTAAGAAAATGAGGCCAAAAGTATTCATGTGACCTCTAGTGACAGTCTAGATTGTACCCTGCCCGTCTCATGTCAGTCAGCTCGGACAGCTCAAGCTCATTCGTGACCCTAATGGATTGGTGTAAGAATCTTTGTATTATGACGTTAACTCGTGATGTCGCATCATGACAGGTCCTGATTCTTGTTCCGTTCCGAGGCGGGGTGCTACACATTGTCCAAAATCTCATCAGTTTGCTGGAGAGCAAAGGCAAGAAGGTGGTGGTCAGCAACAAGAAGCGGTTCAAAGATGATTTCGGACAGGTCTCTGATGACAAACCGGCGTATCTGCGCAGGCCTGACGATTATCACGCTATATTCTCTGGCAACGTTGATGATCACTTCAGGATAGGTGCGCCTGACGAAAAAAAAAAAAAGTGAGCTGTAACCTTTCTGATTTTCCATCTGATGCTGAGTTTGCCGTCTCTCTTCAGGTGTCTCTATAATCAAGAGCAATATTCGCCTCTACTCCCCCTTCTACTCATCAGATATTATCATTGCCTCACCACTGGGACTCCGCACAGTCCTGGGAGCCGAAGGAGAATATAAGAGGGACTTTGACTTCCTGTCATCTATCGAGATACTCATAGTAGATCAAGCCGATGTTTTCCTCATGCAGAACTGGGAACATGTCTTGGTAGGTATGGGTTTGCCCTCTATTCTTGACTACAGACTTTCACGTTATACTACCGCTATATCGATATGTCTGTCTTTTTCTGCTTATCTTGTTCTGGTCTAGGTGGCAACAGCCTTAGTAGAGAAGCCCAGATCAATCACAAGCGTACTTTGTCTTCTTCTTTTTCTTTCGACTTGTCCCGTCAGGGGTCCCCACAGCATGTCATCTTTTTCCATCTAACCTTATCTCGTGCATCCTCCTCCCTAACACTCACTGTCCTCATTTCCTCCCTCACAACATCTATCAACCTTTTCTTTGGTCTTCCTTCCAGTCTTCTGGGAGCTCTTCCTGTCCATCTAGAGCCTGTCTCACCTCTTTCCGACAGGCCACACAACATTCATTCATTCAACATACAAGCGTACTTTCTGGACCTGTCAGAAATGCGTCTTAAAGATGACATGTCCACTCTGTGGAAATAAGTGGTGGACATTTGTTTTAAGGAATGCTTTTGCATTAATCCGCAAGCACATAAAAGAAGCAGTCCCTAATAATAACAGTTTTGCACCTGGATCAGATTAGTTAACGCACATACTTTATAGCTTAACGGTTGTCATTTTTAACTATTTTTTTTTCAATGAGGGTAATGTGTACAAAAATCCGATCATTTGAAGCATTATTTTACATCTATCTTCCCCTATCTTTTTTAATAAGAAAGAAAAGAACAAAGGGGGTTTATCCAACATTCTAACAAAAAAAAAGTAATTTTAGTTTAGATTCAAGTGGAGTTACCAAAGTTCATATACTGTCTGTTGGGGTGATAAAATCTGATTTATCCAAATTTAGTCCAATTCAACATTTTGAATTCTCAGACAGTAGGTTAGCTTTTTCATTTTATATATCTCGGGATTCAAACACTTACGGCACTGCTACTTTACTTTTTATCAGCTGTCGGTAATAGCTAAATATTCCTTTCTTCCTTTTTTTATTGCTTGAGTTCAACCCAAATACAAAAAATTCCAAAATGGGATTTGGACACAGATTTTTTTTTTTTTTGTACTTCTCTCCAGTATACAGCATTAGGAAAGTTTATTTTCTTCGCTATTTAGTTCACCGTTCCAGAAATGAACTACCAGTATTCTTTTTTTTTTTATTTTTATTTTTTTAAATACTGTATGTTGCTAACACTTAAAATGCTTTCATTTCCTCATGTTGCCACTCACACTAGCCAATAGGTCCAGCTTTCACCCTAAAATCTCAAAAGCAACAGGAAAAACTTATTGCTTCAGTGGTGTTTTTTTTTATTTTTTTTTTTTATGAGGCTTTAAAAAACAGGCCTTTTGTGCTTAATGTGCAAACATGCACACAACATATACAATAGGAACAATTGTGAACGGGCATAGATAACTTTGCATTCTTTTTAGCTCTGTTTGACTATACAGTATTATCAAAACATTCTATCTTATGCTGTCTAATATTGAAAAACTAAATAAATTCCATAATATGATTTGAAGTGTTAGTGTCGCAGCTGTAAAGTGTTGGCCTTACAGTTCTGAGGACTCGGGTTCAATCCCAGCCCTCCCTGTGTAGAGTTTGTATGTTCTCTCCATGCCTGCGTGGGTTTTATCCGGGCAGTCTGGTTTCCTCCTACATCCCAAAAACATGCAACATTAATTGGACACTTTCAATTGCCCGTAGGTGTGAATGTGAGTGCGCCTTTTTGTCTCGATGTGCCCTGCAACCAGTTCAGGGTGTCCACTACCTCCTGCCCGTTGACAACTGGGATAGGTTCACACACTCCCCACAACCCTTGTGAGGATAAGCGGCTAAAAAAATGGATGGATGGATTTGAAGTGTTATTGGACAGTGTTTTTTTAACTAAAGCATTCTGATACAAATCATATTCTTAACAAAGAACACACTGTCCAATTTATGGAGTGTCACTAAACACACTTCGTGCATGTAAACATAAATGATGGCCGCAATGAATCCGGTTGCCATATACAGTGCTAATTTGGTGAAATGTTAAGGCTCACATATAATGTGTTCAGATGGGTTTCATCCTAGAAGTCTTTAACAAACCCTTACATTAAAAAAAAAAAAAAACATTTTTTGACACAGTCATGAATGTGTGTACCATTTTGAACAATTTTGTAACTGTTGAAAGTTATTCTTTTCTTCCCAAAAATAATATTGATGTATTTTATTAAATTTTTCCCAATTCACCTACATCTCTTCTTCTCTCTCACCAGCATGTGATGAAACACATGAATCTGCAGCCACTGGAATCGCATGGAGTGGACTTTTCCAGGGTCCGGATGTGGAATCTCAACAACTGGGCCAGATATTACCGGCAAACACTAGTGTTCAGTTCCATCCAGGATCCTCAGATAAACAACATCCTCACAAAACAGTGTGTCAACTATCGTGGACAGGTACTCCATTTTTATTGTGTCTATAAGTCCTCAGAGCTCAATTTTTGTGGACAGACAGAAAAGGGAACTATGGATTAATGTACTCTGTGGTATTGTTGACTCACTTTTACTTCACCTTTTACATTAGAACAATATCACTGCACACCACCGAACATAAATGCTGTGTTAATGATGGTTTTTGTCTCAATCTACTCCCAAATTTTGACCCACTCTGTGTGAAATGTAATTGCCTCATTAATTGAACACAAAGCTGATATACTTATAGGATGCCACGCCTTATTTTTTTGTATGACAACAGGTGTATGGGTTTATTTTACTGTCTACCATCTATTAGAAGAACATTTGATTGTTTTACCTTTCACTATGCGTCGTAATTTCTCGTGAATAATGCGCACCCATATATAATACGGACAGCCAAAGTTGACCTAAAAATTCTGGAAAACCCTTCTACCTATTTAGAATGCATTTTTACAAAGCATGATTTTGCATCTACCCATATGATCAAAACATGAAGTCTTATCTGAATTATTCTTAAGTGAAGCACTTCAATCTAAACATGTAATACTTTTATTTACTTGCTCTTATTTTGCAAGTTCATACACTTACTTTTGTCTAGTAAATGAGTAAACGCACAGTTGTGCTCATGTTTGTTTACCCTGGCAGAGTTTGCAAGATACTGTATGTACAATTCTTTAAAGAAAACATGAAGCTCCAGTCAAAACACATCTGATTTAATAGGATTCACATTAAATGGTTAAAGCATTTCAGAAAATTATTACTTTTAAAAAAAAAAAGGGGGGGGGTGAAAGGTACAACTTTTGTCAAACCTCTAGGTGGTGGTGGCATTTTGGAATAAAAGTGTACAGCTTTTTCATAACCTCTAGATGGCTGGCATTTATCAAATCACACCTTTTTGTCTTTTTGACTATAGGTAAATTGCTTTTTTTTCATTCCCACTTTGATTGTATTCTCGTGTCTGTGTGTGTGTCCCAGATTTCAGTTAAGAACATCCTCAAAACAGGATCCATATGCCAGGTTCTTGTTCAGATGCCCCATGTCTTCCAGAGGTTCTCCTCTGATAGCTTCCTGAACCACGATGCACGGTAGGCTGAACCATAATAACGATTGTTGTCTTACTACCTCCCATCTTGGTGGAATTGTTCCATTAATTCATACGCACTCTACACAAGATTTTAAAATGTTCCTTAATATTAACGATGATAATAGTATTTTGAATTCAAATTTTTACGTCAATTTCAGATTGTAAAGTATGTTTTATTATATTTACATGTAAATAATAAAAATGTCCATCTGTTTGCCCTGTATCCTTCCCCATGCCTCATATTTATTCTGCGCTAAACTGTAATGTCCTTGTCAAATGTACCAGCCCCCCACAGTATCATAGAAATCATTTCTGTGTGTAACCTTGCTACCTAACCAACGGCCATTAGAAACCATATGCCTCCCTTTAACATTTGGTGGCAGCGATTACACTCCATATTACTTTAACTATTTATTTATTGATGCAGTCCCAGCCATGGGAATACAGCAGTTTGGTGTGATATTTACACCTAACTTTGTTATTGTCAATTAAAAAATGACCCGGTATCAAATTCTCATTTCACAGTAGCGTTACATGATGAAGACGCAGTACAGCATTTTCTTTTACTCCCTAATTCAATACGTTGTGACACCTGTTTAGGCAACAGACTAGTTGTGCCTAAATTATTTTTGTCCCCTGCATGTCATGATTACACAACCGCTTTAAGCTTGATTAAATTCAACAACAACGACGGTCTGAAATAATGTATCGCTAACATACACTCAATTTGGATATGTGTTATTTGTTAGGGGGGAAAAATGGGCAAGGGTACACCAACCAAATTGCCAATCGCAGGGCGGGTTCTTACAGACAACCTTTTGCATGCATATTCAACTCTTAATACAATTTAGAGCATTTGTCTTGCGTATGCAGCCCACAAGCGAGAACCAGCATGGCAGGGGGTCCGATCCGGTGTGACGGTCTGAGTGCTCCCGGTGCTGAGAAGTCTCCTTGTGATTAATGCGCATGTGTTACTAACAGGGGAACTCTGGGTACGTAGCAGTTTACAAAATATATTACGACACACCGGTCTGTGGGGGTGGAGAACACAGTCACTGCAACTTTTCAGTAACTTTTATTGCAAATTTTGTCCAATGGAGCGTTCACTGAAAACTCTTAAATGGCATTGATGCACTTGTGAAGGCCAAACAATGCCAAGTTACAGGAACACACTAGCATAAAATGCTGTGCAGTGTTCACACTGTGAAAATAATTAACTCCCATAGAAATGACAATTTCAGTCAAAATATTTGTATGCATTTTAAAAAGGCTGCATAACTGAATGGTGCATGCTCGTTGATTCAGAAAACTGAAATAATTTTGGTTTAAAAATTTCAAACCACTCATATGATTTGAAACAAGATAATAATGAATAAATGTGAATATTTTCCAAAAGTGCATATTTTCACCAAAACAATGGATACTTTGAGTATTTATTTTTAGGACACAGATATTGTAGTCGATCCCTCTTGAGATCGAATTGGGCGGAATATGGGCCACGAACTAAAAATTTTGACACCCCTGATTGAGAGACTTCAGTTCACCTAAGCTAGGCGTCGGGAACCTTTTCGACTGAGAGAGCCACAAAGGCCAAATATTTTAAAATGTAATTTCAAAAGAGCCATACAGTTTTTTTAAATACTAAGTACAGGTGTATTTGCGCATTTATGTAAGACCAACACTTTTAGAGTACAATAAGTCTCAGAATTATTTTAAATAACATTGTTACGCTGTTGCTAATCAGTGACGACAAAAGTACTTCTTACCATCAATGCAATTTCTGGTGCTCCACAGTTTTGTTGATAGCTTTATAGTCTGTTTCATACGTTGTTAAGCTTCATGCAGGTGTTGTGACTTCCATCCGTTGATCGCGAACGTAATTCAGTTTGCCATCATGATGGTACGATGGTAAACAGTTCTTGGCGACAAAGGCATGTCTTTTATTTGTTTGTTTATCTTGTCTTTTTTGCGAAGTTTATTAGCAGCATCAAGTTCGAATGCTTTGGCTTTGCCATCTGTGAATTTAGGCACACAGCAAATCCCTCTCTTTCCACAAACTCTGTCCATTCTTGTTGAAAACTTCGGTACTCGTCTTATTTTTTTCTTTGAGCGACCTTTTTCAAAAGCGTTTCCATAAGTAGTTGTTCCAACACAATCACCGTTTGATCCTTCTGCGCCTGTGGACATCGACTGCCACACGAAATTACTGCAACCCCACTAGGACAGACCTTCTCTGCATCATTTGCGTTGCCTGCATGACAGAAATCACATGTACAGCATGTCATAATGAGGACACCACGAGCTACTGTATATGAAACCACCAAAAGAGCCAGGTATGGATCGCGAGCTATACCTTCCCAACCCCTGGCCTAAACTGATGAACCCATGCAATCATGGATGAGGAGAAAATGCAAATTGTTGTTCGTAATCAACATGCATGTCATACTCGGACGACACCGTGTACCGGAGACAAATAACTTGTGTGTTGTTACATACTTGGCCAGAAAAGCTGATTCTGATTCTGATGCCACACAGCCTGGAGCCGAGTTGGACTTAGCAGCAAACATTCTAACGACTATTGTGTTGTACTGTGTGACACCATAGTGTACTTGGCCCATTTAAACATGAATGTGGCATAGGGCTGCAGCTAGTTTAAAAAAAAAAAAATCTAAATTTGGTTTTGAAAAAAACATCAGTGGAGGTCTAAAGTTTTAGTCGCAATTTGCTTTTTGTGCTCAAGTAGACTAGACGATTGTAATAGTCTTCTGGTTGGACTTCCCAAAAAGAGCATTAAACAGTTGCAGCTCCTTCAGAATGCTGCAGACGGGTTCTGACCAGAACAAATAGGTCAGAACATATAACTCCAATTCTAACATCCATGCACTGGCTTCCAGTCAATTTTAGAATAGATTTTAAAGTTCTGCTACTGGTCTATAAATCACTAAATGGTTTAGGTCTTGTACATGAAAGAAATGCTTACGTAATACAAACCCAGTAGAGCTCTGAGATCACTGACTCAGGTCAAATAATGGAGCGCAGAGTCCAAAGCAAACACGATGAACCAAGATTTAGGGATTTATACTGCAAAAAAAGTGAATAAATTGGCAACAGAGGTGATGTCAGGCTCACGTATGTTTTTAAATCCAGATTAAAAACTCTTATTTTTTGTCATGCTTTTGAGTACTTCCACTTTTCAGTGATATTTCTTCCACTAAAAATGTTTTAATTGTACTTTTTGTTTTTGTATTTGAATGCTTTTAATCATTTAAAGCGAGTTACCTTGTGTATGAAATGTGCTATACAAATACATTTGCTTTGTTTTGTTCCATCTCTGATTTATTTTTATTTTTTTCTGTGTATTATAGTATTTGATGTCTTCTCTGTCATTTGATGTTTTTCCAAAGTGATTTAATGAGATTAATTGTTGCCTTGCCTTTTTGTAGGTTTCAGTTCTTTGTAGATAAAGTGCTGCCACAGTACAGGGACTCAGTCATGTCACACACGCTGATCTACATTCCATCGTACTTCGACTACATCCGGCTGCGCAACTACTTGAAGAAACAGGAGATGAGCTTTGCAAGTGTGTGCGAGTATTCCCCCAAATCAGAGGTGTCTCGAGCAAGGCACTTCTTCCTGAAAGGCGATAAGCAGTTCATGCTTTTCACCGAGCGCTTCCACTTTTACAAAAGGTGAGTGTTATGAAATTCCTACAACGGAAAAATGATTTTTCAACAAGAGTTTCTGTTGTTCTTATTTTGGGACAACAGCAAAACAGAAAAGTAGCTAAAGTCAGGTTCCTCACATTGACACCTCTGTAGTGTGAGAGCCAGTTCTGGTTTAGACAGTTTAGACAGTTTTGCAACCCTGTGATCTATGTAGCCAATGCATTTAACATGTTTAAGCTACAGTGGGAAGAAAATGTATCCAAACCTTTTGGAGTTTCTTAAATCTATGCACAAATTGGCTATAAAATGTAGTCTGTCTTTTGTACTGATACTACACAAACTATTTTATGTTTACATATTTGTATAGAGCGTAGCGTAAACATTCACAGAACAGGGAAGAAAATGTAAGTGAATCCATGGCAGAAATAACTTCAAATGTTTCCTGTAGTTGCAGAGTAGATGTGCATAACAATCAAGATGAACTTTGAGCAATTTCTTGAGCAATTTCTCCGTCCAAATAGTGTATGTAGTTCAACAATATTCCCAGGATGTCTGGTGTCAATAGCTATCTTGATGTCATGCCACAGCATTTCAGTCTGGTTGAGGTCAAGACTTTGAATGGGCCACTACAAAGCACATTTTCTTCTCTGTTTTGAATCATTGTTCATGGCCATCATCCTCTTTTGAGCTTTTACAGTTGGGCTGATGGCCTCAATTCCATCTGCAAAATATCTTGATAAGCTTGTGAATTAATTTTCACATGATGACCACAAGAGTGGCACGGTGAGCCGACTGAATAGTACATCCGCCTCACCTGTGTGAAGTTTACATGTTCTTCCTGTACCTGTGTGCGTTTTCTCCACGTACTCTGGTTTCATCCCACATCCCAAAAACATGCATGGTAGGTTAATAGAAGACTCTCTAAATTGCCCGTAGGTATGAATGTGAGTAGTACTGGTTGTTTACCGGTATATGTGCCCTGCGATTGGCTGGCAACCAGTGCAAGGTGTACCCTGGCCCTTGTCCGAAAGTTAGCGCTATCCCAACATACCCACAACCCTAACGAGGGTATGAAGTGTAGAAGATGGATGGATGGATGGATGATAGCACACAAAGCACAGCCATACCATAATGCTTCCTCATGTCAGTGTGGTGGCCATGTACTTGTCCAAAAGCAGCAGTACTAACAACAAGCTCCATCCACGTCCGACGATGTAATCGTTCTCTCAAAACGTAACAAAATATCCACATGTTCAAGTTCAAGATCCAAGTGTCATCCCTTTTTTCTTATAAACATTCTAAAATAGTTATTGTAATGAAAAATACATATAACATTATTCACTTCAATGTGCATACGAAAAAATTAATGTGAGCGCAGAGCGCGTCATCCATGCGCAAAGTTGCAGAAGTGTCATTCTACGATATCCAAGTGGTCGCCATATTGGCTGCATCGTCTGTAAGTGACATCACGCGGACATTCGCCAATGAAAACACGCGGTGCACCCTAACTATGGGAGATGAACACGTCCCTTCTGACACGGAATCTCTTTTCGAAAAGGACAACACCACACAACCGAGTGAAGTTCCCGGGGCAATATTACACTATTGTTTCGGGCCCTCAGGGCAATATTACACTGTTTCGAGCCATATTCAGATGATATGCGATCACGGCCAAACCGCATCCCCGTCCGTTCCAGTTCCACAGTGGAGATTAGCCATTGTGGCACATTGCAGCCGGCCGGTGTGGCTTATGATGGAGCCGAGCCGTACTGCTTTAGGGGGGTGTTCATAGACTCCACAAGACGATGAGCAACACAGTCAGCCGGGGCACTTTAGTGCGTGCACGCGGCTGAGTGACACATTCTCGGCTAGGTTCTTCAGAGCTGCCATGTCTGCACAGCCCGACACGCAGCCTTCGCAGAAGCTGTGACCGCCGAACACAGCGCCTCAGCCAGTGTGGCTGATTTTCAGCGCCGTGGTGGCATATAATGGAGCCGAGGCGTGCTGCTTTTAGAGGGTTGTTCACAGCCACCGCAGTACGCGATGAACACTATCGAGACGGGGTGCATTACTGCGCGCACAACGTGAGTGAGGCTTTGTTGGCTGGGTTCTTCAGATTCGCCACCGTCCGTGCAGCAGCCCGACGCCGTCCCACGCGCGCAACGACATATTTCATACGCAGACCTTTTGTTACATTATGAGAGACCGATTACGTGGTCCGCCCCAAACTATTATTTTTTTTTTTTGTAGCTGAATACACACCTACCTGTGATTTAGAACCCACGAAGCTCTTGTCCTCTGCACCCTTGCAATCCATTTTTCACAACGAACCGTGTCTCTTTCAAACTTATGAAGGGTATTTCCATTCTCCCGACTGTTCAAGCAATGTCCAGCAATGCAATGAGCCGGCATTTTGGCTCACACGAAGGAACAACAAGCTACCTTCCCGGAGGTAAAACTAATGGAAACAAACTAGTCCACTTGGGGGCGCCACAGTCCTTTACGTCACTTCCTGCTTCTCAAAAGCAAATCCCTTGAGAGGATTTTCATGGCGGGAGTTACAAAAGGCTCTATACGTCAAAATCATGTTTTGTAGTGGGGGGGGGGGGGGAGAACGCATGGGCCCATACTGGGTGACGTTTTTTTCATTAATAACATACTAGAAATAATCCATTACATGACACTTCACCTTTAAAGCCCGGGTCTCATCCCTATAAACATTTATTTTTCTATTCTAATATAGATATTGTAATGAAAAATACATATAACAGTATTCACTTCAATGTCTATACGAAGAAAAAGTGCGTCATCCATGCACAAAGTTGCGCAATTGAGTGTCCCTCGACATCCAAGTGGTCGGCATATTAGTGGCGTCCTCTGTCCTTGACGTCATCGTCACTTCTGCCGTTGAAAAAGCACAGTGCCTGCTACTATGGAAGCCGAACAACAGAGATATTCGCATTTTTCCAACGCCCCTTCTGACACCGAAGCTTTTTTCGAAAAGGACAAGACCACACAACCGAGTGAAGTTACCGGGGCAATATTACACTGTTTCGAGCCCTCATGCCAATATTACACTATTGTTTCAGATGATATCCGATCGCGGCCAAACTGCATCCCGTCCGATCTACTCCCGTGCCGGAGATGAGCCATCGCGGCTCATCGCAGCTGCCCGGTGTGGCTTATGACAGAGCCGAGCGGTGGTGCTTCAGTCACAGTCGAGCCGGGGTGCTTTATGCCCGCACGCGACTGAGTAACGCATTCTTGGCTGGGTTCTTCCGAGCCGCCCCCGTCGCAAAGCCCGGCGCGCATCCTTCGCAGAAGCTGTGACCGCTGAACGGGGCGCCTCAGCCGGTGGGGCTGAGTTTCAGCGCCCGTGGTGGCATATAAGGAGGAGGTGGAGCCTAGCTATCTTGGTTTTAGGGGTATGTTCAAAGTCACCGCAGTACTCGATGAACACTATCGAGACATTGTTGGCTGGGCGACGCACACATCGACACATTTCATCTGCGGGTCTTTTGTTTCGATATGAGAGACACCGATTACGTGGTCTGCCCCAAACTATTTTTTTTTAGTAGCTGTATGCGCATCAACACATTTCATACGCGGATCTTTTGCTACTTTATGAGAGAGACCGATTACGTGGTCCGCCCCAAACTTTTTTTTTTTTCTTTTTGGAGCTGTATACACACCTGCCTGTTATTTGGAACCCACGAAGCTCTCGTCCTCTGCACCCGTGCAATCCATTTTTCATAATGAACAGGGTCTCTTTCAAACTTATGAAGGGTAATTCCACTCTCCCGAGTGTTCAAGCAATGTCCAGCAATGCAATGAGCCGGCATTTTGGCTAACACGAAGGAACAACGAGCTACCTTCCCGGAGGTAAAACTAATGGAAACAAACGAGTCCACTAGGGGGCGCCTCTGTCCTGTACGTCACTTCATGCTTCTTCTCGAAAACAAATCCCTCGAGGATTTTCATGGCGGGAGTTACAAAAAGCTGTATACGTAAAAATCATGTGTTGTGGTGGAAAAGAACACATGGGAACCATATTGGGTGTGGGTTTTTCATTAATAATTTACCAAAAATCATCCGTTTGACGACATTTGGCCTTTAAGCAGACTGCTTCTTCTTGTGCTTGAGATGATCACCTTAATTCTTATGACCAATTTGTGGAGAAATGTTAAAAAATACACATTCACATACTTTTTTTCTTCTTACTGCACATGTTCATATCAAAGTTACATCTACTAATGTTTAGCCTACATGAGGTTTATTAAAGTTCCAGTATGTGTGCCCTAACTCATACGTTGATGTCGTCAAAAGAATCCCTCTTAAAGCTGTACAGGCGTTAACAACCGGACAGTTTGGTTTGTGAGCTTGCAAAGGAATATGTATAAAACATCATACAAGGAAGGTCAACACATTGAATATAATACAACATAAAATTACATAAGGGTCTTTGTGCCATCTGGATGGTTTTGATTTTTCAGCGCTTTTGTCTTCTTCCCGTTACAATACCCAACACACCTAGTTAATGATTCAGATATGATACACTATGCAATAAAAAAAATACTGTTTTGCTTTCATCTGTTTTCTTCTTCATATGAATGAATCAGGTCAGAATGCCCTAAGTGCCCACAATGTTGCTCACTGATTTTCAGTCGCTATTCTGGTTAACGAAAGTTCTCGAAGATATGGAGTAAACCGATAGTTGCTAGCCAATTAGCATTCAGGCCCCAATCAGCCTGTAATGCAACACAATGTGTTCTCATATTGGTCCAACTTTCATTTTCTTTTATGTACATGAATAACAATTTTAACAAAAAAAAAAAA
The DNA here is from genome assembly GCF_019802595.1 of Syngnathoides biaculeatus. Classification (NCBI taxonomy): domain Eukaryota; kingdom Metazoa; phylum Chordata; class Actinopteri; order Syngnathiformes; family Syngnathidae; genus Syngnathoides; species Syngnathoides biaculeatus. The sequence goes on along the minus strand of NC_084654.1, from coordinate 6,575,314 downwards.
AATAAATGCACCCAATTATAGTCATAGTTCTCATTTTCAATCGTAGCGAGGAACTGTGCGTCTGCCAGAAGCAACATGGCAACATGACCTCACCTGGTATAAAAGGTTAGCAGAAAAACAAATAGAGAAACAATATTTAAAACGCCAACAATACACAAAAAGTTAGACTAACCCTGAACCCCACTCACAATCTTGATACTATGCACAGCCAGCAGTGTATTCTCTTTACCACTCCGCAACAAACTAAATAGTAAATGGACTGCACTTAACTGTAGATAACATTTATCTACATCATCACACAGTGCATAGATAAAAATTGTTTTATTTCCAATACTGTATGTAGTGATAGCCAAATAGCTCTGCCCCTAACTGTATACAGTGAAGAAAATAAGTATTTGAACACCCTGCTATATTGCAAGTTCTCTCACTTAAAAATCATGGAGGGGTCTGAAATATTCATCATAGGTGTCCACTGTGAGTTAAGAAAAATCCAGAAATCACAATGTATGATTTTTTTTTTAACGATTTATTTGTGTGATACAGCTGCAAATAAGTATTTGAACAGCTGAGAAAACCAATGTTAATATTTGGTACAGTAGTCTTTGTCTGCAATTACAGAGGTCAAACGTTTCATGTAGGTGTTCACCAGGTTTGCACACACTGCAGGAGGGATTTTTACCCACTCCTCCACACAGATCTTTTCTAGATCAGACAGGTTTCTGGGCTGTCACTGAGAAACACGGAGTTTCAGCTCCCTCCAAACATTTTCTATTGGGTTTAGGTCTGGAGACTGGCTAGGCCACGCCAGAACCTTTATATGCTTCTTACGGAGCCACTCTGGTTTTCCTGGCTGTGTGCTTGGGGTCATTGTCATGTTGAAAGACCCAGCAATGACCCATCTTCAATGCTGTGACTGAGGGAAAGAGGTTGTTCCCTAAAATATCACAATACATGTCCCGTGGTCCTCCTCTCCTTAATACAATGAAGTCATCCTGTCCCATGTGCAGAAAGACAGCCCCAAAGCATGATTCTACCACCCCCATGCATGTGCTGGTTTAAGCAGTCTTGCGTCCCATGCATGATTTCAAACCATGACCTCTTAGTGTATTACCAACAGTCACCTTGAAAACTGTGGTCCCAGCTCTTTTCAGGTCATTGACCAAGTCCTGTCGTGTAGGCCTGGGCTGATTCCTCACCTTTATCAAGATGATTGACACCCCACGAGGTGATATCTTGCATGGGGCTCTACTCCGATTGAGATTGACAGTCATGTTTAGCTTCTTCCATTTTCTAAATGATTGCTCCAACAGTGGACCTTTTTTTCACCAAGCTGATTGGCGATTTCTCCGTAGCCCTTTCCAGCCATGTGGAGTTGTAAAATTTTGTCTCTGGTGTCTTTGAACAGCTCTTTGGTCTTGGCCATGTTACAAGTTTGAGTATTACTGATTGTATGGGGTGGACAGGTGTCTTTATGCAGGTGAGGTGTTATGTCCTCACACAGGTGCATCTGATTCAGGATAAAACGTGGAGTGGAGGTGGATTTTTAAAGGTGGACTTACAGGTCTTGAGATTCAGAATTCTAGCTGATTGATGGGTGTTCAAATACTTATTTGCAGATGTATCACACACATAAATCATACATTGTGGTTTCCTGGATTTTTCTTTTTAAATTATCTCTCTCACAGTGGACATGCACCTTTGATCAAAATTTCAGACCCCTCCATGATTTCTGTGGGAGAACGTCCAATATAGCAGGGTGTTCACATACTTATTTTCTTCACTGTATTACGTGATTTAGGTTTGTATAGCATGGTTAAATGTTTACTTTTTTCTTTTTAGGTACATCATCAGAGGGATTCAGAATCTGATATTTTACGGCCTTCCCACTTTCCCACACTTCTACAATGAGTTGTGTAACATGCTCACAACGGGGGCTCAAGGGGAGGAAGCCAGCTGGACATGTACTGCCTTGTACTCCCGCTTTGATGCCCACAAACTGGCTGCCATCGCTGGTGCGCAGCGGACTGGACAGATGCTGAATTCTGACAAGAGCCTTCACCTCTTCGTTACAGGAGGGGAAGATAAATCCTGATTGAGCTGGCCAGTTAAAACAAAGAAACACTGAGAGACAATTGACAGCATGCCAGGTCCAACGGTTCCTGGTGCGTTATCAGTCAGTGAAGACCGTAAACATTGTAGAGCATCATGATTGTGGTTTGAATTATTCGTATTATTGCTGCAAGATGATGCCAGATTTCCAATTTCAAGAATTGGCAAATAAAAGTTTTAGTAGCTTTGTTAACATCCACGTTGTCGTGTTTTTACTGCGTTTTGGGATACTCAAGACCACATGACCTCCTGTTTGCAATAATACAATCTTATTCTCGATACTTTTTAGCTAACAATCTACTTTCTCTGCGGTTCTCACTTAATTATTAACTTGAGCGTTGCTGTTAGCAGGACCTTTGCCACAGAATTATAGTGTTTTTCCAGTTTAGAGGAAGTTGTGTGACGGCAGACCTTGTTATAATCGACCGTCATCATGGAAGATGAGACGCAAAAGCTCAGCCTCAAGCGTGAAGTGGGCCTGTTGGGGGCTGTGTCCCTCATTGGGGGGACAATGATTGGCTCGGGAATCTTCATGTCACCACAGACAGTGCTCGCCACCATCGGAAGCCCCGGAGCCAGTCTGGTGGTGTGGGCGTGCTCTGGTCTCCTGGTCATACTTGCTTCTTTCTGCTATGCTGAACTGGGGACCGTCGTGAAAGAATCAGGGGGAGAGTACATCTATATCCTCAGGACGTCAGGCCCAGTTGTTGCCTTCATGTTAATCTTCAGCTCCGTTTTATTTGTCAGACCTGCCGGTGTGGTTGGCATCTCGCTCAGTTTCGCTCAGTATGTCGTGGCCCCATTTTACTCAGATTGTGCGCCTCCTGTTATGCTGATCAAGTCTGTGGCCGCAGCTGCAATTATTACTTTAGCAACAGTGAATTGTCTTAACGTTCGCTTTTCAATGTCAGTTCAAGTGTTTTTTATGGTGGCCAAGGTCCTGGCACTGGCAATCATAATAATAGGAGGTGTGGTGATGCTCGCCAGAGGAAACACTGAACACTTTCAAGACTCGTTTGAAAACTCAAATATTGGCATCAGTCCAATTGGTATTGCTTTTTACCAGGGATTGTGGTCATATGATGGCTGGAATAACCTCAACTATGTGACAGAAGAATTAAAACATCCTGAGGTACAGTAAGTCTTTTCATTTGACATGCTTATCTAAAGACAGTCTTGGTGTGTTTTTTCAAAATCATTCTACAACTTTTTTTTTTTCATGCAAGCAAAGTTTTTTATAATATGCAGATTCTCGGGCAGGTCTCCTGGCGTGCATTGGTGGACCCACTCATCTGGACCCACCTTGGTCAGCTGTTCCGGCTGTTGGTGGAGGGTGAAGGGGCCCTCCTATCACTCCTCAGGCCTGGTTGCTCCTCATCTCTCAGGTCCTTGCACCCAATCAGGGTCACCTACTCATCTCGCGGGGGGGGGCCTACGGACCTGGGTGGCAGGATTTTGTACCTGCGTGGTCTGGGGAAGCGGGATTAACCTCCCACCCTTGGCAGCGAGTACCAGGTGCTGGCTCGAATAGGGGTGGGTTCCCGTAGTCTGTACTGCTGGCCTGTATGTGGTGGTCCTCCCTCATGGCTGTTGTTCTGCCGGAGGACTCCAACCTGCAGGAACCTGCCTCTTAACCACTCTCACCATTCACTAAATATTTTTTCAATAGTCACATCGGGGCAAACACACATACTCAGGATTTTATTAGAGGTTTATTTAGGAGTCTGGAGAATCCAGGTGTTGGACTGGATTTCTCAGTCTAGATGCCTTATTCCTCCACCCTGCCCGCGCCCAATATTTCAGCATGACACACACACACACACACACACACACACACACACACACACACACACACCCTTTCCCTGAATAGACTATATACATCGTTCACCACTGGGTAACTTTTGGGCGGGCGACTGGGCCAAATCCCGCCTCCCGATTGGGTGGGGTCCTCAGCGCCCCTGGGTGCAGGCACATTAGTTACTTCTGACTCTTCTGACGGTTTCTGTGGAAACATTGTCAATTCACTTGCATGTGTCGGCTGGCTTTGGGGCCAGTCACTCATTGCGAGAGATAACACATAACTATGCAAATTTCTTGGATATCCTTTCACTTACGCTATAGATATCTATAATTTAAAGAACCACTCCCACCACAGTTCTGTTGTACAGCTGTGCCCAAGGCCTCTGTCCTACATTCTTCACCTGCTGTCTTTACCCTGTCCTGTCCCATCCTATCTATCTTGTCCTGACCTTCCCTCACTGGGTGTAGCACGACATTGTTGTTGTACTAGGTATTGGATAGAATTATTAGGTTCCTCATCTTGTTTACAGCTAGTGTTGCAGTTGTAGTAGTCTTGTCTAGTCTGGTAGTCTGCTGTCTTCCTCGATTATTTTGTTACCTTTTCACCCCCCTCCTTTTTTTTTTGTTTCTGCCACTCCCCTTTCAAAACTTTGTTCGACTGAATGACAATAATTCTCAATAAATATGAATCAGCATACGAAGAAACCCAAGTGGCATGTTATGAAGTCCACTGTGACACAGTAAAACTGTTCTGGCATAAAATGAATACAGATCCTCCTATCTGCTTGACCTAACAGCCGAACAGGCCAAAAAAAAAATAAATAGATAGGCGTAACAAAGAGATAACTTGTACCACGAGGCACAATGTAATAACTACCCCACATGTGTATGAGGTAATCACTAGCAATTGGTTGACCATTCATTGTTTACACAGATGTATCATTACCCAATGCTTAACCTGCGTCTGCTGCATTCCACCCTGAGGTTTTCCAACAATGGCAACCGACGAACGCCGACTCAACCTGAAGAGGGAAGTTGGGATTATCGGAGCAGTATCTTTCATTGCTGGGACCATGATGGGCTCTGGGATCTTCATCTCACCCCAGTTTGTGATTTCCACCATTGGCAGTCCGGGGGTCAGCCTCGTTATATGGGCAGCCTGTGGGCTGATAGCCATGCTGGGGGGGCTCTGCTATGCTGAATTGGGAACAGTAATTCCAGAATCCGGCGGAGAATATATCTACATGCTAAGGACAGCGGGGAAAGTGGTGGCCTTCATGTTTGTCTTCAGCTTTGTGACTGTCATGAGACCTGCAAGCGCCACCGGAATTGCGCTCAGCTTTGCCGAATTTGTCGTGGCTCCTTTTTACACCAGCTGTGCCGCTCCACCGCTGGTGCTCAAGTGTGTTGCTGCAGGAGCCATCATCGTTCTGGTTTTGGTGAACTGTCTGAGTACCCGACTGGCCACCATCATTCAGGTGGTCTCTATGGTGGTCAAAATGCTGGCAATGGCTGTGATCATACTGGGAGGAGTGGTGATGCTTTTCCACAAAGGCACTGGGAACTTTGAGAACCCTTTTCAAGGAAGCGATTTACGTGTCGGATCCTTTGGCATTGCTTTCTATCAGGGTTTGTGGTCCTATGATGGCTGGAACACTTTGAATTATGTAACTGAGGAGCTCAAAAATCCAGAGGTAAGACTTATTTTTACCTTTTCCTCTGTAGAAATCAGACCAAAACGATTCACACCTAGCTAAGTTTTATCTGTTACTAGTTTTTGTTTTTTTGTTTTTTTTTGGGGGGGGGGTTAAAATTTTTGGTTCAGAACTACTGAATTAAAATGACAAAAATATTGTTCTGTAGTTACCAGAGTTAGCAAACCTGTATTCATGTGCCACCTTGAAAACAACTCAAGTTAAAGTGCAACCAAACCCATGTTTGTGTTTGTTTTTTAGCTACATTAAAATATATTGAAGTACTGAAAATGTAAGAAGACTGAGACTAGAGATATGACTTTAAAACTCTGTGACCATTTTGCACATTTATTTTTATTAGTAGTCATATTATTGGTGTCCAATTAATGTTGTTAGAATTATTATTTATTAGTGGTGAGGATATTTTTGGGTTGTCTGCCAAATGGTCTAAAATGTTTAATCAAATTTCAGAAGGACATCTCCAAAATTAGGGGATGGGCTCAGCCCCCACAAAGTACTTTGACCTAGACCAGCGGTCGGCAACCTTTGACACCGAAAGAGCCATTTGAACCCGGTTTCCACGGAAAAGAAAACACTGGGAGCCGCACATCTAAAATGAAGAAAAAAAAAAAACTTCTACTACTTTACCGCAGCATGTTTCTCCATTGGCTTTGCCGGGCTTGAAAGTCGCTCAAAATAGACGGCGTTTCAGCGGGTATACCCGCTTCCGCAGTGTGACGTCTATTTTGAGCGACGAAAAAATAATAAATAATTTAATTAATATTTTAATATTTCAAGATCACAATCTTCAAATTTAGAACTAAAATAATATAAAAACTAACACAAATAAAACGCACTTCAATTAAATACAAAAAAATTTTTTGTAATTTATTTTCCCAAGCCAATCAGAGCCGCATTATAAGGATGAAAGAGCCGCATGAGGCTCCGGAGCCGCGGGTTGCCGACTGCTGACCTAGTCTCACCCCTGACTGTGAGGCAATGATGAAACAGATGGGATCTGCCACCTGCGGCCTATTTCAAATGTTTAGTGATGCTGCTGAGGTCTAGCACAACAGCCGTGGATTGCCTGCCTCTTTCCGCGAGGAAGAGTAGGGAAATAATTTATACCGGGGGACTGGAGCATGTCCCACGGCTCTTGGCCGCTTATGTAAAATCATTTAGCGGCTACAGAAGCACCTTGTCCGCCGAATTTCAAAGGAGGTCCTAGGTTTTAGGGAGGCCACTTTTCTGCAGCCCGTGAAAGTGCGTTGTCTAAGCAGCTGAAAATGAAGACTGTGAGTGTATTTGATTGACAGGAGAGATGCCATTTTCTGAGCTCTCGGCGCACACCGTCTGCATGCTGAAACAATGTCTCAATTCTTTACTATTTTGTGGCCTGATTTAAAAAAAAAAAAATGCAATTCTTGAATATCACGGATGTTCACTGGACTTCTGTGATGTGTCCAATTTACAAGACATTTTTCCTCCTCTTTGGTTGCACTTTAATAAATGGTGAAAATGTAAAATATTCAAGAGTTAATTAAAAATGTTTGTTTTATATATTTCAAATTATTTTTTAATACTGTAGTATGTTTGATAATTTCACATTAAAATAATTAAAAAGAAAATACAATGATTCACCCAGTTGTATTAGTCATAATAAAGGCTAAATGTCTTTTTTTAGTAATACACTACATCAATTAACCAATTATTTAAGAGAGATAAATGATGAAAAACTCAATGCAAAATTGATAAATCTATTTTAGTTACCCAAATGTATGGATAATCGACTAGTGCAACAAATATTTGACTGTCTGTAACCATACTTTGCCCACCGCTAATATACAGTACTGTAATCTATTTGTACGTACAGTATTCAGTAGTTTGTTTTCCAAAAGCTTCTCAAACCAAACATATTTACATCTCAATATGGACATATCGGATGCTCAAAAAGGTACTTGATTTGAATGCTCACTCAGGGAATAGCCAAACTGTGGTGACAGGTCAAGCCCAACACTGTAATATCTCATCTTTTGCAGATAATACTCAACATTCATGTCAAATGAGTTAGGGATTGAAATTATTTTGGCCTTACTGATGTGTTAATATTACCTTCATGTTCCACTTGTATCCTTTTGCCTCCCCTGATGGTTTTCTCCAGGAATCTTTTACCAGCTTTTTTTCCCCTTCTTCTTATGTAATCAAGACATACACGAGCTTCTCGCGTGCTGAGTCACATTCCGATAAGACACTCTGTCTGTGGACATAAACATTTACGAGGAAAGAGGTGTAAAGTTTGACAGAACTGACCTTGATGTTTCTTCTCATTCTTTAGTTAGTTTTGTCCTTTGCTCGAAACAGACAGGACCTGATAATTGGAGGACCAAGACTATTTTTGTGCTATCTAATCCGATCGATGCAAGCCAGAAGCTATGGAACTGAAAAGGGAAATCGGGTTGATGGCTGGCGTGGCTTTTATTTCAGGAACCACGATCGGATCCGGTATATTCATGTCACTGGAGTCTGTTCTGGCCTAAACCAGAGGTCCTGGAGCAAGCTTGTTGATCTGGGCCCTGCCCATGTTTGCGGCGTTGTCCTACACCGAACTTGGAACCGTTCTCTCTGAGTCTGGGGGCGAATTGTTTTACATCCTCCAGATCCACGGGCCACGTTCTGCTTTCTTTGCAGCGATTGCGTTCACCCTGGTCGTCAAGCATTTTGGCATTGCTGCAGTGTCAATTAGCATAGTAAAGTATGCAACAGCCCCACTTTTATAGTGGATGTGATCTCCCACAGCTTCTGGTGAAGTGCGTGGAAGCTGTGGCAATACTGACTGTTGCTATCATAAACATCTTGAATGTACGCCTTGCTGTCGGAATCCAAGTCATCTTCCTGATGGCCAAAGTTCTAACGTTTGACACTTAATGTCATTGGAGTAATTGTGGCACTCACGCAGAAGCCAAGGGTGTCTTTGTGCAAAACTTGAATGTAGTTGATGCATTTCAGGGCAGTCAGTATTCCTTTACCATGATCGGAATGGCTTCTTATCAAGAACCGTGGTCATATTCTCCCTGGTACAACTTAAATTATGTCATTGATAACTGAAGCAACTGGAGGTGAGGCCGGAAATAAGTGTGGATTTTACATCAGTATTGTGGTAATAATTTTGCTGATGTGTTATTAAGTTAAGCTTTCATTCAATTGGAGAAATGATCCAACATGAGTCTTTACATGAAATTGACTATCAATGGTAAATAACAAGGGGAATTATGGTTTACAGTATATACCAAACATTATGGGATTTCATGGTCTTCTGGTTGAGCCATTCTTTCATTTATTTTTTTGCTTGTTTAAAAAGGACACACACTAAAAATAAATGAATGAATGCAGAATCTGTCTACAGAATACATAATTCTAGTGCTATTGGTGGATTGAGTTTATGGTGCTTGAGCAGCTCCGGAAATGGGTTACAGGAACATTTATGGACATGGGTGAGCGACAGCCAATCAAAGATAATTTTGGGCACTCTGGTCTGGTTACTAGTCAGTTCAATTAGAAAAAAACAACCATTTACATTCACACTTGTGGGCAGTTTCGAGTCTTCAATTAACCTAAGAAATATGTTTTCGGAATGTGGGAGGAAGCGACAGAAAGTCACCACAGTAAGACTGAGCCGAGATGCAAACCTCAAACGTGCGAGGCAGATCTGCTAACCAGTCAGTCCGTTAAAATTGGTTATTGTGATTACAAGGTGTGCAATTAATGATGTACAGTGCTCTGAAAACGTATTGGCTCCTTAAGGACTTTTAAAAACAATTTTTCACATAGTGCTTTCATAGACAAAATAAAACACAGTACACAGCAAACATCCCTAAAATGGGGAGAGAAAAAAACAGAAGCCCGAGGGAATGAAAATAAAATGGAAGTAAAACATGAATAAAACAGGAGTAGGGGCAAATTCATTTTTAAATGGTCACTTTATTTAAGGAGAAAAAAATATTTTTAAAACTACCAGGCCCTGTGTGGAAAGTAATTGCCCCTAAACCCAGTAACTAGTTGGGCAACCCTCAGCACTATCAATTGAAATCAACCACTCACTGTGTAAAACTGGCAATGGGTCATTCACGTCTGTGGAGATAGTTTGGAAAACTCTTCCTGCTTGAATTAATTGGTCATGCCACAACATTTGAATCACATCACCAAAATAAAGAAATGAATAAATAAGAAGTTGACTTGCTGGTGCGTTCTGGATCATCGTCCTGTTACAGAACCCAAGTATGTTTCATCTTGAGTTCACAAACTCATGGCTGAACATTCTTCTTCATAGTTTTCTGTTGAAGAGCAGAATTCATAGTTCCATCAATCACAGCAAGTTGTCCAAGTCCTGCAGAAGAAAAGCAGCCCCAGACCATTGCACTACCTGCTGGGATGATGTCTTTTTGAAAAAAATTATTACATTTACATCAGATTTAAAAACATGTCATCACTCCATAGAATATTCTCCCAAAAGTCATTCTTTTTTTTCATGAAAGTAAAGGCATCTTTAACTTGCACAGGCGACAATCGCGCTGACATTACTGCAGCTGCCCTTCCTCTACATTTCCTGGCCTGTTCTGGTGCCCTTTTTACTTTCCGGAACAAGGTACAAAGCAACAATGGCGACCGAGGAACAGTGTCTGCTAGAACAAGTGGACCTAGATGACGTGTTTAATTATATTGTAAAATCGATCAAGAAAGTGGCAGCATAGGTAAATGAAAGTAAAAGTTTTTTTCGACTTGTCCCGTTAGGGGTCGTGACAGCGTGATATCTCAGATGAACATTCATATTTGTTTGGCACCGTTTTTACGCAGGATGCCCTTCCTGACGCAACCCCTCTTGGGGAGTAGAGGCCCCAGTGAGATACAAACTCATGACCCCTGGTTTACCAAACCAATGCTCTAACCACTGAGCTGTCGCATAAGTAAATGAAAGTCATGGTGGTATTTGGGAACCAAGGGGAAAGCTGTCTACATCATACCATGTGAGTGAAATGGACCAATCACGAGGGATTATCTCACCAGCGTTCTGCGCATGCCGACAATTTGTCTCATGTGGACGTCAAGTGTCGCATAGGGCTGGTCAAGTGATGCAATGCCAGCCCTGTCTGTTGCCGTGGAAGAATAAAGAAGCCTTAAGATGAGTCATGGAAATCTGCCATCAATGCCATTTTTCCCTGCCACTTCCTTATTGTTGAGTTATGAACACCAATCTAACACAAGCAAGGGAGGCATGCAGTTTTTTAGAAGTTGTCCTGAGTTTTGATGTGACCTCCTGGATGAGTCATTGGTGTGCTTTTAGGGTCGTTTTTATCTCCTAGGAAGGTTTACCATTGTTCCACATTTTTTCCATTTGTCGATATTGGCTCTCAAGTGGTTCACGGAAGTCGTAAAGCTTTACCAATGACTTTGTAACCCTTTTCAGACTGAGACTTTATTTCTCAACTGTTCTTGAGTTTCTTTGAATTGTTGCAATCTGTTGCAGCTTTTGTGGATCTTTTAGCAGGTTTATTTTATCAGACAGGTGCTCTTTACATGATTTCTTAATTGAATAAGTCTGGAGGTAATCAGGCTTGCATGTGGTCAGTCTAAATTAACTCAGCTTTCCCCCCAAATTTGCCACAATTAATGACTTAACATGGGGGGATTGGTCTTCCACACAGCTTCAGGTAGCCTTGAAGAGATTTTTTTTTTTTCACCTTAATGAATAAAATCAACCTAAAGAACTGTATTTTATGTTTACTTTGGAGTATTTTGATCCAATATTTATATTGTATGTTTTTAATGGTCTAAAGTAATAAAGTGCAAACTGTACTCTTCAGAAAATAAAAAAAAACTAACAATTTGAGAAGGAGGCAAAAACATTTTATTGGGTGGGATAAAGTTTGAGTTTGTCGCATTGTCCACTTTTTGCCAGTCTCTCTGAAACAGCTCAAATGGGATTACATTTGAATTTTTCAAGTCTGATTCCATTCCTTGTGTTCTTTTTTCTACTGTATTGCAGGTGAATCTTCCGAGAGCAGTAATCATTGCAATCGCAACGGTAACTGGCTTGTATCTGTTGGTGAACGTCAGCTACCTGACAGTAATGACGCCGAAAGAGCTCATTTCATCCAGTGCAGTGGCTGTCACATGGGGGTGAGTAGCACTTGACAAAGATGTCCATTCATCCATCCATTATCTGAGCTGCTCATCCTCACAAGGGTGGCGGCTGCTGACAAAGATATCAGTTCCACAATTAAAGCCAGTCAGTTGGCTTAATCAGAATCAGAATCAGCTTTATTGACCAAGTGTGTAGAAACACACAAGGATCTTGTGTGTGTGAATCTTGCTCTCTTGTTCAGTTTTATTTCTTTGTGAACCATTAAAAGAAGTGTGACAGAATGAATGAGTCTCCAAGCTCCACCTACAGTCATGAACTCATGATCACGTTGGATTAGCGCAATGAGCGCCATATGCATAAGTCGAAGATGGAGTCTAAAAATAGACCCGGATGTGCAAGGATGGATAGATAAAAGTAGGAAACCGGATGTCGATTATTGCAATGGATAAATGTATCAAGCGGCACGGTTGTGCAGCAGGAAAGCATTGGCCTCACAGTTCTAAGGACCTGGGTTCAACCCCGGCCCCACCTGTGTGGAGTTTGCATGTTCTCCCCGTGCCTGTGTGGATTTTCTCCGGGCACTCTGGTTTCCTCTCACATCCCAAAAACATCCATTCATTGGAGACTCTAAATTGCACTCAGGTGTGATTGTGAGTGTAGCTGTTGTTTGTCTCCATGTACCCTGCGATTGGCTGGCAACCAGTTCAGGGTGTACCCCCGCATCCTCCCCGATGATAGCGAGGAGAGGGTACAACACTCCTGCCACCCTCGTGAGGATAAGCGGCTCAGAAATTGAATGGATGGATACAGGTTTTAATACATCTTCACATACATACTCTAGTAAAAGTAAAAAGTATGGTACCATTTGAAGTACTCTGACAAGTACAGTTCATTGAAAATTTTACTTGAGTAAATGTAACAGACTAATTGCGGAGTATTGCTACCCACCACTGATTTTAGTAGAAGTACAACCAAAAGATGTTGAGTCTTTGTCCTAAAAAATCATTACACGGATAGATTTGATAGAAGGTTTTGAAATCGTTTTCCATGGCTTTTGGTGATGTGTATGGTGTGAGCTATTCAGTTCCAATCACAACTTTAATTTCATTATGATAATATTTTAATACTGCAGTAATAAGGGTCGGAAATGTATGGTGTTGAACTAAGCTTTGCAGTGAACTTGAGCCCACTTCCCCCTCATCACAGGAACAAAGTGTTGGGATCCTGGGGGTGGATCATGTCAATAGCTGCAGCTTTGTCGGCTTTTGGCTCACTAAATGGGACGTTCTTCAGCGGTGGACGAGTGTGCTTTGTTGCTGCACGTGAAGGACATATGGTGAGAATCCTGCAGTCTTTGCAAAGATAAAATATTTCCCATTTTTCCGCAGTCGAAAATAGTTCTCAATTTAGTAATAAAACGTATGTCTATGATGCTTCTTCTTTTCCTTTCGGCTTGTCCCGTTAGGGGTCGCCACTGCGTGTCATCTTTTTCCATCTAGGCCTATCTCGTGCATCTTCCTCTCTAACCTGTCCTCATCTCCTCCCTCAGTACATCCATCAACCTTTTCTTTGGTCTTCCTCTCACTCTTTTTGCTGACAGCGCCATCCTCAGCACCCTTCTACCAATATATTTACTCTCTGAACATGTCCAAACCTCTAAGTCTGCTCTCTCTAAACTTGTCTCCAAAACATCCAACTTTGGCTGGCCCTCTAATGAGCTCATTTCTAATCATCTCCAACCTGCTCACTCCGAGCGAGAACCTCAACATCTTCATTTCTGCCACCTCCAGTTCTGCTTCCTGTTGTTTCTTCAGTGCCACCGTCTCTAATCCGTACCTCATGGCCGGCCTCACCACTGTTTTGTAAACTTTGCCCTTCATCCTAGCAGAGACTCTTCTGTCACATAACATACCAGACACCTTTCCCCAGCTGTTCCAACCTGCTTGGACCCGTTTCTTCACTTCCTTACCACACTCACCATTGCTCTGGATTGTTGACTCCAAGTATTTGTCGTCCACTTTTGCCATCTCTTCTCCCTGGAGCTTCACTTTTCCTCCTCCGCCCTTCTCATTCACGTGCATATATTCTTTTTTACTTCGGCTAATCTCATTCCTCTCCTTTCCAGTGCGTACCTCCATCTTTCTAACTGTTCCTCCACCTGTTCCCTACTTTCACTGCAGATCACAATATCTGTGAACAACATGGTCCAAGGAGAATCCAGTCTAACCTTGTCTGTCAGCCTATCCATTACTACCGTAAACAGGAAGGGGCTCAGCGCGGAACCCTGATGCAGTCCCACCTCCACCTTAAATTCTTCTGACACACCAACGGCACACCTTACCGCTGTTCTGCTGACCTCATATATGTCCTGTACTATTCTAACATATTTCTCCGCCACACCAGACTGGCGCATACTGTACCACAGTTCCTCTCTTGGTACTCTGTCAAAGGCTTTCTCTAGGTCTATAAAGATACAATGTAGCTCCTTCTGACTTTTTCTGTTCTTTTCCACGAGCTTCCTCAAGGCAAATAATGCATCTGTGGTACGCTTCCTAGGCATGAAAACATACTGTTCCTCGCAGGTAATTACTTCTGTCCTGAGTCTATCTTCCACTACTCTTTCCTATAACGTCATTGTATGGCTCATCACCTTTATTCCTCTATAGTTTCCACAGCTCTGAACATCAGCTTTGTTCTTAAAAATGGGGACTAGCACACTTTTCCTCCATTATTCTGGCATTCTCTCCCACTAGTATTCGATTGAATAAGTTGGTCAAAAACTCCACAGCCACCTCTCCAAATTACTTCCATACCGTTACTGGTATGTAATCAGGACCAACTGTCTTTCCATTTTTTATTCTGTTCAGTTCCTTTCTAACTTCTCCCTTACTCATAATTGCCACTTCCTGGTCTTCTCTTCCTTCTCTCCCATTTTCTTCATTCATTCACTTATCAAAGTACTCTTTCCATCTACTTAGCACACTACTGGCACCAGTCAACATATTTCCATCGCTATCCTTAATCACTTTTATTTGCTTCACATCCTTCCCATCTCTATCCCTCTGTCTGGCTAACCTGTAGATCCTTTTCTCCTTCTTTCGTATCCAACCTGGAGTACATGTCGTCATATGCCTTTTGTTTAGCTTTCTCCATCTCTACCTTTGCTCTTCGTCGCCTCTCAATGTATTCCTTACGCCTCTCCTCAGTCCTCTCCCACTTCTTCTTTGCTAATCTCTTTCCTTGGGTGACTTCCTGTATTTTGGGGTTCCACCACCAAGTTTCCTTCTCCCTTTTCCTACCAGAAGGCACGCAAGTACTCTCCTGTGTCCCTCTCTAAGTACATTGGCAGTAGTATTGCAGTCTTCTGGGAGCTCTTCCTATCCATCTAGAGCCTGTCTCACCTCTTTCCAGAATGCCATACAACATTCTTCCTTTCTAAACTTCCACCACCTGATTCTCTCCTCTATCTTTGTCTTCTTAATCTTCCTACCCGCTACCAGAGTCATTCCTACACACCACCATCCTATGCTGTTGAGCTACATTCTCCCCCACCACTACCTTACAATCAGTAACCTCCTTCAGATTAAATTGTCTGCACAAAATATAATCCACCTGGGGGCTTCTACCTCCGCTCTTGTAGGTCACTCTATGTTCCTGTCTCTTCTGGAAATAAGTGTTCACCACTGCCAATTCCATCCTTTTTGCGAAGTCCACCACCAGCTGCCCCTCAAAGTTCCTTTGCTGAATGCCGTACTTACCCATCACTTCTTCATCGCCCCAGTTTCCTTCACCAACATGTCCATTGAAATCTGTACCAGTCACAACTCTCTCTCTCTCTGGGATGCTCAGGACTACTTCGTCGAGTTCCTTCCAGAATTTCTCTTTCAACTTGAGGTCACATCCTAATCACATCATACACAATACTCTCAATTTTAAATTTCAGCCTCATCACTCAATCTGATACTCTTTTGACCTCTAAGACATTCTTAGCCAGCTCTTCCTTTAAAATAACCCCTACTCCATTTCTCTTGCTTTCTACTCTATGGTAAAATAATTTAAACCCTCCTCCTAAGCTTCTAGCCTTACTCCATTCCCACTTGCTCTATTGGATGCACAATATATCAACCTTTCTCCTGATCATCATGTCAACTAACCCCTGAGCTTTTCCTGTCATAGTCCCAACATTCAAAGTCCCTACACACAGCTGTAGGGTTTGTGCATTCCTCTTCTTCTTCCGCAGACTAAGACGCTTTCCTCCTCTTTTTTTGTCTTTGACCTACATTATCTGAATTTCTACCTTCGCCTTGCAGATTAACTTTGCCGGGAGCGCACAGGAATTGTTCCCCCCTTTGGGCTGGAGATAGTCAAAACAAGTAATCAAATAAACAACACAGCACATAAGATACACAATTCACATACTACCTAATCTATGTTAAGTCAGATAAAAGCAATCAAATAAACATAGTCAGCACATAAGGTACACAAATCACATACTACCTGCGTGAAAATGTAATGGATATTGTGATTTAAATATGTGTATGGAAGGGATTCAAACCACAACGGACCTCTCTCTAGTAGTTGGTTGAGTCCACGTTCGATGTTTGGTCCTTGTTGTATACTCTGCATAGGTAATGTTGTTAGCACGCTAGGCTCACTTAGGCCGAGCAGCTTCAACGCAAACAATACAGCACCAATTTGGGTACTATGATGTCCTAATATAAGACTTGTTAAATTTCCTATAATTCACTCACAGCCCTCATTGTCCATGTTATGAAGTTAGTCACGTTCGATGTTTCTTCAACAGCACAGTTTGATCACAAACGCGTCTCGTTGTTAGCCAGGTAACTAAGGTGGTTTGGGCCTATAAGCAAGCTTAAGTTGACGTTTTTACTTGCCCAGCTTCTTACTAAATACTCTGTGTCTATGATGCTTGCTGTGGTCAAAATATCCAAAACATCAAGAGTTTGTCATGATGAAATCTGCCCATTTTCCAGGGTCTCATCTAAGTGAATCCAGGCCTTATCTCGCACTATGCAGTATTTTTTCAGTGTTGGGGAGTAACTAATTATGTATTGTTTGAAATGTGTAACTAATGTCATTGAATTTACAAAATGTCTGCAATTGTAATTCATTACATTACTGGGACAAATTCCATCCATCCATCTATTTTCCAAGCCGGCTATCCTCACAAAGGGGGCGGGATTGCCGGAGCGTTTGTGTAGTTCAATTAAAGTTGGTTTCTGTAATCTCTATGATTATCAATTAATTGCATTTTTTTCCTCCATATCACTTCCTTCCATAGATCAGGCTTGTGATTGGCTGTCTCAGGTCACGTGGCACTCTGCCGTCGAATCAAATATGAATAGGATGTTTCCAATTTTGTCCCTCATCCGCCATCGTATGGTGCAGTTTATTTTTTTTTTTTTTGTTTCGAAAGGGTTAGTGACTAAGCTTTTCGAAACCATGATACTAACAGTTAGTGTCACAGATGAAAGAACATCAACTTTTGAATCGTTTCATCTTTATGATTTTGGACCATTTTTTATGGCACATTCACTTATCTTTTTCAATTCTGGACATTTGTCATTTGGTCAACATTTTACACTGCACAGACCCAAACTTTTAAAATAGGTAAACATTTTCCCCATGATGCATTTCCACACTTAACAGTTGGAAATCCAGTAGTTCTGATGGCACCACTAATAAACAACCACTTCTGTCATTTGACCAAGGCATAGCGATCGAGAAAAAAAAATAAACGGCCTGAACTATCCTTCCTGCTTTGAATGTGTGAACTGTACAGTAAAAACATGAATTAATGTGAAGTATAGTTATAATTTCTCTCGCCAAGATTTACATTATAGTTCAATAGGTATATTTATTCTGACTGTGGAATTCATAGCATGCTATAAACGTGATGTTAGCTAGCATGCTAACATACACCGTTCAAGACAATCCAAGCAAAAATGTTCTTCTTTCCTGTGAAAAACACCCAGTGATGGAAACTTGGATTCAGGCCTTTCGCTTGAGAAGTGACTACTACACCACCAGATAGTTTTGTGCACTTCTTTGACAGCCACGCGATGCTGGATTGATTTGGATTCTCTTTTCAAATCAATCCAAAAAGAAGACCTGACCTCTGGAGACTCAACCCCCAAACACAAATTTTTGACATTGTTATAATTTCAAGTCAGAGATAATTACTAGGTCTCTGCCACCCTGAATTAACTTGGCACCCATTAAAATCAATTGTCTATAATACTCCCTTCTGCAATAATGTTGATGCTCTCCTGTGACAGTACTGTTCGGAAAACTGTATCTTCTGTGCATATTGTTTTTAGCCAGAAATTCTGTCAATGGCTCACGTGCACAGACTGACTCCATCGCCAGCCCTCATTTTCACCACTGTGGTTTCCTTGCTGGTGCTCATCCCAGGAGACTTTCAGAGTATTGTCAACTTCTTCAGGTGAACACAGGTTCCAGATTTCATTCAAATTACAATCAAACAAGCACGTGCTGCCTCTTTGTGTTTTTCTGAAATGTTTTTTTCCCCTTTTGTTTCCAAGTTTCACAGCCTGGTTTTTCTATGCCATCACATTGTCTGGTCTCCTCTACCTCAAGATCAGGAACCCAGAGCTCCCAAGGCCATACAGAGTGAGTGCCACTCATGTAACCTCAAAAAATAAATACTTATACAACACGAAACACAAATGGATGACTCTCAGTACCTGTCCCATTTCCCCCCCTATTCCTTCAGGTTCCCATTGTACTCCCCATACTTGTCCTGATTGCAGCAGTATTCCTTGTGCTGGCCCCCATCATTGACAATCCGCAGATCGAATACCTCTACGTGACTTTATTTATCTTCAGCGGGGTTATCATCTACATACCTTTCATACATTACAAGCTATGCCCAGGCCTGTTAACAAAGTTAACCATATTCCTGCAGCTGTTTTTACAGGTTGCTCCAGCTGAAAAAAACCTGTGATGTGGGTTGAAAGATTTGATTTGAATTTCCTGCCGTTTACTGGCAATTTCAAGTTTTATGTAACTTCAACCTGATTGCAGTGATGTACAAGTTACACTTCTACAAATAATCACAACTATGTACAATTTGGTTGGAACCACCATTCAACTAAAGTCTAACAGACGTCAGATGTCACCCTGCAATGGAAAAACTTACACAGTACATTTAAGAGGCAAGAAGCCTTTTTTTCCACTTGACTTCTTGCTCTTAATCAAACATAGTGATTATCAACATAGCATTTCATTTTGACATTTTGATAATTTTAATAATGTGGTTGTTTTCATTATTTTTCCTGCGGGCAATAAGATGAGCCTCCTAAAAGAGTCACATCTTCTGCACCAAAAACAAAAATGGGATAGGTCTAAAATTGTCTCATGGTCGTTTGAGAGAAGCTCCTCACTGCATCCACTGCAGTTCATTAACTTAATTGCAAAACATTTTACAAGTAGGTTTTCTCTGGGCACTTGGCCTTCCTTACACATTGCAAAAATATGCATATCATTGAAGATGAGTCTAAATTGTCTACAAGTGTAAATGTGAGCGGGAATAGCTGTTTGTTGTTTCTATATGTGCCCTGCAATCAACTGGCAATATCTTGATTTATGAATATTCATTCATTCATCTTTTGTACCGCTTATTCCCACTAGAGTCTCAGGCGTGCCGGAGGCTATCTGAGCTAACTCTGGGCCAGTGGTGGGGTACACACTGTATTAGTTGCAGGGTACATATACACAACCATTCGCACTCACATTCAGACTTACAGGTTTTCAATTAATCTGCCATGCATGTTTTTGGGATGTGGGAGGAAACCGGAGTGCCCAGAGAAAACCCATTCAGGCACATGGAGAACATGTGAACTCCACACAGGAGGGGGCCGGGATTTGAACCCTGGTCTCAGAATTTGCTTGGCAGATGTGCTCACCGGTCATCCCAACGTGCCACATTTATGAATACAGTGTTCTCTCGTTTAACACAAGGATTAAGTTCCAAAAAATACCCACGTTAAGTGAAAACTATATGCAGTAGAGTTTTTTTTTTGTCCAATTTTTAATATTTTTTCATTCATATTTGTTTTCGCTTACAGGATGTGGTTTTTCATTTACAATGTGATTGTTGTTTGTTTTTTTAATTTGTTATATTTTAAGATTGTTAAATCCCTAAGCACACACTTTTCTGACAGGCATTAACATTTCCTCACATTTCTCGGTTAAACACTCAAAATTCAAAGCTTCGTAGATTAAAAAAAAAGTACACCGCTGTATTCTAGAAAGAAACCAAATATCAAAACCTATTTGAGGACAAATAATATATTTAAGAAATACATATCTAAATATCCAGGACCGGGTACAAACAAGCATTTTCCTATAAAAAGAAATATGTATAATTTTTAGAAATAAATTTCATTTTTAAGATCAATCTCCAAGGTTGGACAAATTATTAATAGCGACTCAGGCATATTTGACAGTCCCTCTGGGCGTGCCTCTTTGTCCTGGCACTTGACCCACCTTGGTGCAGGTGTCTTTTTTGCGAGTGAAAAACATAGCTATGGGTAGTCGTTGGCCCCCTTTCTTCTGGGTGAGAAAATTCTAATAAGCATGACATGCCACAGTTTGGGACAGTGGTGCAGCTGGTAAAGCGTTGGGCTCACAGTTCTGAGGTCCTGAGTTCAATCCCAGACCTACCTGTGTGGAGTTTGCATGTTCTCCTGCATGGGTTCCCCCCCCCCCTTTTTTTTTTTTTTACGGAATGACTTTTTAGGTATATGGCGTTGACTGAAATTAAAATGCTGAAGTCATGATTTTTGTGATTTAGAAATGTAAATATTTAGTGGATATACTGTACTGTTGTGTTATATCATTAATTTTTAGCTTATATGATACATTTTAATGTACATCAGAATGAGGGATTTTTCTCTGGAGTCATATGGTGTAAATGTTTAACTTTTTATTCAATAATTGTAATTCACTGTAATGGCGTCATGAAAAAGCATGAATGAGTCACTGTGACACTTTCAAATGTATTGTTTGACACGCAACGGGGAAGAACAGGGATAAACTAGAATCTAGCTATAAAGTCTACCCGCACACATAGTAAGTTTCTTTCGGCTTGTCCCTTTCGGGGTTGCCACGGTGTGTCATCTCAGATGAACGCACATATATGTTTGGCACAATTTTTACACCGGATCCCCTTCCTGACCCAACCCTTCTCAGGGAGTGGAGGCCCCAGTGGGATATGAACCCACAACCCCTGGTTTACCAAACCAGTGCTCTAACCACTGAGCTACGGGGCCTCTAAACCCCGCACACATATACATATGCACATACATATGTGATATACACACACGCACAACAGTACATGTATGCGTTCTGAACAGTTTGATATAGTGCCCACATTTTGGTACGCAGTAATTTACAATAGGTAAATCTATTTACTGTATAAATATCTGATAAATATCGTGAGGACCTGTACTAAGCTGCTCAACCTCATGCCTTGCTATTGAGAGCAGATGTATTATGCTGCTCCTCTGGCATCCCTGCCGACCAAGGTAGGATGCATTCAGAAAATGAGCCAGACATCCGACCTCTACACTCAGTGTGGAGTCCGGACTGTAGCAGAGCAGCACCGGAGGGCAATTCTGAAAACACACCAAGCAGCTGAGACAGACGCTTGCACGTTGTTGCAACTTGGCTAGTTCCACAGACCCTTTTGATATCAAAATCCTCCACCATCCTTCAATCTGGAATTTCTGACTACTTTTGCTTTGGTGTTAAGTATGTCCCAGATGGCAAGCATGTCAGGCGAAAGTACAAGAGTATGTTGTGTCAAGAGTGCCTAACTCCCTCAATGGAAATACAACAAACACGACATCACATTTACGTAGATATCCCACAAATGACAAAAAACAAAGAGCAGGCGACATATTTGGACAACTTGATTTAATTAAACTGAGGAAACTGAATTGAGTGGATTATTACTACTTTTATTGCTGTCGATATGCGACCCTCTCGAAACTTGGTTTCCTAACATCCTGTGGAGCCGACTCTTCAGATTCCGGTGCGAATCTCGCTGTTGTTGCTCTAACCTTAGAAAGCGAGATGTCGAGAGCTACGCAGAACTACAGTACTTAACTGTTTGGGGACTATAATACTGTACTGGGGAATGGGAGAAAAAAAGCAACGTTCTTCAGAAACACTCCCTCCAAAGTCATTACTGACGATTTAAACAGAGGTCTGACAGAAGCTGTGGAGGTTAGTGCATCTCAATAAATTAAAATATGGAAGTCAAGTCAATTTATTTCAGTACTCAAATTATACAAACACTTGGCAGAACACTGAGGGCAAATTCCTAGTTTCTACGTTCAAAATCATTATCATTCCTTTTTTTTTTTTTTTACAACATATTTTACTTTCTAGAGATGTTTGTTTTGTCGTTTACTGTCAAATACAATCCTCAAAATTATAGTTATTTATGAAGTGTACAGTATATACAACATATGTCACGGCTGCTGGGTTAGTCATCGTATAACTTTTGTTTGCTAAGGAGCCATTTATTTAGTATTTCTATTGTCAAGGATGGACCACAGAAGATGGGTGATTCCTACATCAGCTACATTTTTTTAAAAATTATTTTTATGTAACTTTCACTCTTACAAAAAGCAAGAACATTTCTCTTTTGTACTGTAAATATATCAAACTGTGAAACTTGTATCGAGCCCAACTATGAATTTTGTCTGTTGCATACACAAGTTTTATCTTTTTTAGCTGAAAATTTGATGTACAGTACACAAATTGAACTACCCAAAATGTGGATTGGCCCAACTCTGGCAAGTGCATTCAAATAATACTGTAATTTAAAAAAAAGTTTTTAACATATTAGTAAACCCACCCCAAAACGTTACATTGTGTAACATAAACTAATTCTACCACTTTTCAATTTTGCATAATCTTTGCACCTTCTTATTTTATCCCCTTGTGACATTTAAAATGTCACAAAATGAATATTTTTCACCTGATTTCTATCATCTGAAAATCACCATGGACCCAGATTTTCGATAACATGGTCAAAATGGGAAATTTTATTTGTCCGAGAAAGTTTTCGTATGTTCCACCTCATGTTAAACATTTGACAGAAACGTTTCCTCCATAATCTCACAATTGTTTCGCTTATGTCAAATTGCCGCTCTGATTTGCCGTTCCATTCTGATGGTAACAATTTTCATTTTCTTCCAAAACATAGCAAAGCAACTCGTCCTTTTTCTCAACATGGTTTAATTTGAGAGATGCGCTCAATGAAGTGGCATACAAGAAATAAATCTCCAATTTAGTAAAGAGCCTGAATCCAAGGTTGCAATCAAACAGACGTGGTAGTACCAGATATGATACAAGTTGCGTTCGGAATTGGATTTGTGAGCGCGCTCTGCTGCACTCTGGACGAGTGCTGTGAAAAAAACTAAATCAGTCGACCACAAAAATTTCTGCCTTAAAAAAAAAAAATAAATAAAAGTATAGTAGCGCCGCCTGTGTGTGTTTATGTTTGTGTTTACTGCATGGATATTTGTTGGTATTGACATACCTGTGAACAACATTGCCAAAAATGTCAGAGGAGTGATTTTGAAGACATTTAATGTTTAAATGTACATATAACAAAATGTATGACTGAACTGAATGGCGGCGCGTGGAGAAGTCCAGCCTCATAAATAAGAACAACATGCATGTTATTTTATGTATCTATTTTTTTTTAACTTACTCATGTACTCGATGAAATATGTTCTAGATTCAAAAGAGATTCAATCATGACAGGCTGGACTGTTTACAGATGTCAATATGAATGAAAGTAAACATTTATTGTATTATATATAAATTTGTAACAGACTAAATATTGGAATAAAAGTACACATTTTTCACCCTAGGTAACAGTATGTTATACAATGTGGAGAAAAAAGTTCATTTTCCTGATATCACGGCAAAATACCATCAACTTTTGATGAATATATTCGGAAAACATTTGTATTATACAAGACAAATTATGGTGATTTAAAGGGGAGTGTTACAAGTACATGATGAATGTACTATAAATCTTCATCCTTTGTGTGTTTTGACAGAATGTCAAAGGCACCATACGAAGTTTTGAGAAAGTACTTCTTGAATGTCCTTAATCTTTTTTGTATTTGTCCTGATACAATGCTGAAGAACAGTTGCCATTTTTCCCCAACTAAAAATGTGATTTACCCTCCTTCAAAGTTTCTGAGGTGACAAGCAGAGGAGAAAATAGTTCTGTGTGAAAAATGTATGTAATGTTTTGCTTGTGGTTTACTTCTCTGTGCCGTTTGAAGACTTTTGATGGTTGTCAGATGTGTCTTCGCTGCTCTGATCACTTTCTTGTGTCCCACTGCCCTGCGATACCTGATGGTAAAGCATGTGAAGCCGCTCTGCGTTCACATCCGCATCGTCTGCCCCCTCACAACAGCGGATCCATGGTGGAGGGATGACCTCGATGCCATAGTGGGCTCCGGCGATTGCCCCAGCCATGCAGGCTATGGTATCTGTGTCCCCACCCAGTGCCAAACTGTAGGCTATTGTCCGCTCAAGGCCACCGTAGTTCTCTGGAAGGTATTCCCTCGGTTGCAGGCAATGGAGAACGCAGAAGATGGCGGTCGGTACTGACTGGAGTGCTGCGATGCCATTACCTGAAAAAGGGTGAAGGGTTGACATGAATGGGCAGAATACAACAAAAAGGTCTACAGACATTACATAACTTACAGACTGACATCTACACAAATGCACGTTAAACTCCAAAATAGACTTGTGTTTGCATTATATATTATGTTTATGTGGCACCACATTGAACAACTGGTTAGCACATCTGCCTCACAGTTCTGAGCACCAGGGTTGAAATCCTGGCCCTCCTTTATCCCTGCATGGATTTTTTTCCAGGTGCTCTGGTTTCTTCCCACATTCCAAAAAACATGTGTTAGGTTAACTGAAGACTTGAAATTGCCCGTAAGAGTGAATGTGTGTGTGTGTGTGTGTGTGTGTGTGTGAATGGTTGTTTTGATTGTATGTGCCCTATAACTTTCTGGCGACCAATTCAGGATGTACCTCGCTTCTCGCCGGAAAGATAGCTCCAGCATGCCCACAGCCCTAGAGAGGAGTAGAATGTATGGATATAGTGCAGCAGTTACAAGACACACCAAGTGCACCAAAATGTATCCAAACATGGGTACACTAAAAATCTAGAAGATGATGTAAAAGGATAGAGATCATTTTCTAAACTTTCACACACACCCCGGTAGCTTGAGTTACACCTGTGTCCCCCCTGAAAAAAAAAAAACTACCGGGGTACAAAAGATTCCCCCTGGATTATTTAGTTCACCCTGACAGCAGCTACCAGGAACTCTTTGCGAGAGCGGGCTGTGCTGACACACGCTGACTGGGTGACAG
Source organism: Syngnathoides biaculeatus (assembly GCF_019802595.1). Classification (NCBI taxonomy): domain Eukaryota; kingdom Metazoa; phylum Chordata; class Actinopteri; order Syngnathiformes; family Syngnathidae; genus Syngnathoides; species Syngnathoides biaculeatus. Next base: position 6,550,105 of record NC_084654.1, on the reverse strand, counting down.
ACCTCTGGAGACACTTACTTTTTCACTCATAGAGCCACTATTACTGGATGCGTTGTTACTCAAGGCCCGAGACAAGAGGATTAAAATACATTGAAAAGGCAAACTTGGAATCACAGATTGAGCATGGCAGTGGCAGAACTTGCAGCGAGATCTCCCACCGCTGACCAACTGAGTTTGATAAAGAAAAGAGGTCCATTAACAGACAGGCATGTAAGGATTCCTCAGCCTTGGTTGAGGGTGTGAGGTTGGCCGGCGAGGACCCTCTGATGGTTAAATGCAATAAGTCATGAGGGAAATAATAGTTAAAAACCATCCCAGACAGGAGCACTCCTCCAGCCTTTAGAAAAATGGCACATTTGCCATTGTGCAAGACAAGGAAATGAAGTCCCCGCTTTTTGTCTGACGTGCACAATGAAATATTTGAAATGCACAACCTGTTTTTGTTTTTCTCATGCAACCATGTACAGATATCACATACTTCACAGTGTTCTATTGAAAAAAACAAACAAAAAAACAACTTGGAGCTATCATTGAAGTCATGTATACTTATTCATTGAACCTCATACTGATAAGGTATTTCCAATGCGGGAACATTGGTCTTGACATTAATTTTACGTTTTGATTTTATAAAGATTGGTAACAAAACAAGCCTGATCCGAAACAATGAGTATTCACCCAGAAACGGGAAATGAAAGTTAACTGTACAGAGCATGTTATGCCAAAAGCACATGTTCCAAGCTTCTTCTATGTTGAAAGTCATTAACATCATGAGCCATGTAAAAGTAAATTTAGTTACACTGGAAACATTTCTGGGATATAACACAGGTAATGTTTCAATATCTAACTAAAGAGCTTGCCTACGTCACCGAAGTCACGTGACTGGCCACAATGCCGGTCAAACAAACCACTGTTCAAGATTAAATCTGTTAAGACAAAACGAAAAGATGTCTTATAACATGGCGCCCAGAGTTTTGTCCGATACCGTTAAACATTTAGAAGGTGATAATAAACGAAGGTACTTGGAAAAATGAGAGACACTTGGCATAGAGGACCCACATTTAATGCCAAAGTCGATGTTTTTGCCGATAAGAAAATGGATTGTTAATTCACTTCCGCTTGTCTTGGCCAACTGGATCTACACATGTATCTGGTGAGTAAGTCGTCGACAATTACACGGAAGAGTTTGAAAGCATAGAAAAGTCTGGATGCATACAAATACTTCATTGCTGGATCTGTTCTCAATCAAGAATAAATCCCATACAGTGATGGAGCCACTTAGATTTTTTCAACAGCATATATAATTTTTAAATAAATGACCCCTGGTTTTAGACAAACTCGCATTCATGAACTAGAAAAAAAAGACAGCGAGTAGGCTCCTCCATACACAGAAGCGTGTTGCGGCCACGAGTTAAACCTCGGTAAACCTCTCCGTGACAGACATTTTTTAACGGTCCACTGTCATGAAATGCATGATTTTTAGTATGTTATTAAGGAAAAAACGGCAGCCGGAATGGACCCATCCATTTTTTTTAAACCACAAAACATGATTTTGACGTATATGGATTTTTGTAACTCCTGCCATGAAAATCCTCTCGAGTGATTTATTTTTGAGAAGAAGCTGGAAGTGACGTACAGGGCAGTCGCACACTCAAGCACTAGTTTTACCTGCAGGAAGGTAGCTCTTTCTTCCTTCGTGTTAGCCAAAATGCCGGCTCATTATATTGCTGGACATTTCTCAAACACTCTCGAGGATGGATTTGCTCTTCATACTTTTCCATAAGACCCGGTTCGTCATGAACAATGGATTGCACAGGTGCAAAGGACGAGAGCTTCGTGAGTTCTAAATGACAGGTGGGTGTGTATTAGGGATCATAACTGGTTACAAATAACCGGTTATAACCGGTTTTCGGTTGTTTAAAACCGAAACCGTAATCGGACTTTCGAAATCGGTTAAAATTTCCAACTATTTCTTCCGGTTCCGGTACTCCACATTGCGCTATTTTTTCAACATCATTTCCACTTTTTTCAAGTTTCGCTGTTAGAGTAAAGTTGGACTCAAAAGAACATTCAGTTAAATCAAAGAAACATCAAACATGGCATCGAGGAAACGCTCCAAAGTATGGGAGTACTTTGCAAGAAGTAAAGAATCGAAAGATGAAAGTGAGTGCAATTTATGTAAGAAGCTTATCAAGTGTGGAGGGGGATCGACGTCCTCCATGGCTGGTCATGTCGAGAAGGTACACGGCTTGAAGTTGTGTGATGATAAAGACTCAAAAGTTGCAAGAGTTGAGGGTGCGTGTAGTATTGATGAATATCTACTGAAAAAAAAAATCAATGACCGAAGAAGTCTCAAAGTTAGCAGCTGTGGACAGCTTGTCCTTGAATGCAATTGCTAATTCTGAATTTCTTCAGAGAAATCTAAATATAGATAAATACGCCATTACCGCGGAGTAAATTAACGATGGATGGTGTAGCGCCGGAGAAAAGGAGTCGGAGGCGGAGTGTCGGACACAGGAACAAAACATGTTTTATTGGCAGACATCAAAACACTTATCGCATAACGGGGGAACTCTGAACTCGTCACTCTGGAAGAGCAACAACAAAAACAGTCCGTGCGGAACCCCGCACCCTAACTCGTGGTCCCGCGGGTGAATTATGTAAACACCACAATGGTACCGGTTTTAAAACCGGTTAATCTGTTTTTTGATACAGCTGTTCGGTTAAAACTGGTTATGAAAGTAAGTGTTTTTTGCGATCCTTAGTGTGTATACAGCTACTAAATAAATAAATGTTGGGGGGGGGGTACTTAATCCGTAAATCAGGGGTGCTAAATGATGTGATCAGCGGTTACAGCGCTGGGCCGCGGTGGATCAGACCAGGAGGCAGTGGCGTCATCGCTCACGGGTGGCGCTGTTTATCGCCGGCGCCGAGGTGGATCGGACAGGGAAAGGGTTTGTGGCCGCGGCGTCACTCGCAGGCGGCATTATCACCGCCGTGGTGGTGGATCAGACAGGGAGGCGGTTTGGCCGCGCCGTTGTTGTCGCTCGCAGGCGGCGTTGTTTATCACTGGAGCGGCGGTGGATTGGACGGGGAGGCGGTTTGGCCGGGAGGTTGTTGTCGCTCGCGGACGATGTTGTTAATCACTGCCTGGGTGGTGGATCGGACGGGGAGGCAGTTTGGCCGCGCTGTCGTCACTCAAGGCCGTGGGCAGTGTTGTTTATCACCGCCGTGGAGGTGGATCGGACAGGGAGGCGGTTTGGTCGCGCTGTCGTCACTCGAGGCCGTGGGCAGTGTTGTTTATCACCGCCGTGGAGGTGGATCGGACAGGGAGGCGGTTTGGCTACGCCGTCGTCATCGCTCGCGGGCGGCGTTGTTTATCACTGCCGCGGTGGTGGATCGGACGGGGAGGCGGTGTGGCCTTGGCATCGTCGTCGCTGGCGGGCGGGGTTTTTCCCCCATCACTGCCACGGACGTGGATCGGACGGAGAGGCGGTTTGGCCGCGCCAGCGTTGTCGTCCTTTCCCGCGGCCGCGGTTGCTTATCGCTGCCATGGAAGTGGATCGGACAGGGAGGGGTTTTGGCCGCGCTGTCATCGTCGCTCGCGGGTGGTGTCGTCGTTGCTCGCGCCCGCCTTTGTTCATTGCTACCGCGGAGGTGGATTGGGCAATGAGGTGGTTTGGCCGCATGCGGTTTGGCCGTGATCCGCATATCATCCAAAAATGGCTCGAAACAATAGGGTAATACTGCCCCGGTCACTTCACTCGGTTGTGAGATGTTCACTTCTTCAAAAAGAGCTTCTGTGTCAGAAGGGGCATCGGAAAAATCCGAAGATCTCTGTTGTTCGTCTCCCATGGTAGGTGGCACAGCATGTTTTCAATGGCCAATGTCCGGGGTGACCTCATGGACAGAAGATGTAGCCAATATGGCTACCACTTAGATGTCAAATGAGACTTCAGCAACTTTGCGCATGGATGACGCGCTCTCCATTCATATTTATTTTTTGTTATAGACATTGAAGTGAATAATGTTATATGTATTTTTCATTACATCTATTTCAGAATGTTTATAGGCATGACACTTGACCTTTAAATGTGCATTGTTCTCAAATGAGTCCAATGCGTATTTAAAAAAAGAAAAAACAATGGGATAGGCTTCAGCTCCCATACACGGAAGCGTGCTACGAACACACATTAACCTATGTAAACCTCTCTGCGACAGTTTATTTTCTTTTCTTTTAAATATGCATTGGACTTGTTTGAGAACAATGCATATTTAAAAAAAAAAACAACAAAAAAAAGTGTCTGGGAGAGATTTACCGAAGATATCTGTGTGGCCGTAACACACTTCCGTGTACGTTGAAGATGACTCCGTCTTTTTTTTTTTTTAACACATTGTTCTCAAATGAGCCAACTTGGCATTATAAATACTTGGGAATTTGAGATTGAGAAGAATAATTCCTACATGAAATTAAGTGATTGCTACACAGTCATGTGAATTTGGTTGGGCTCCATCCATCACGTTTAATTTCCGAAATCCATCGATCTTTTCTGGTCTTTTGAGCTGGTATTCTATAGAATGACCTCTTTGAATATCTGTCTTGTCTGTTGTAAAAAGCAACAGCACAAGTCTTGGGCATTGTGAATATTCTGCTACGGTTTAATGTCTTCCACACTGTCGAGCAACTCTTTTTGACCAGCAATATGGCGCCTTGAAAATGGTGACGTCACGTGCATGAGCTCGAAAATAAGTATAAGATTGTGATTTACCTGATTTAAGTTCTAACGTCTGTCTGTATATATAAATGTGAACAGTCATTTTCCCCCATGGTACCGCGTTATATTGAAGTTGAAAACCTTTCCCCTCCACTTGCTTTAAAAATATATAGATCATCTCCTGCTCGCTTTCATCATTGGATTGACAATAGATACCGCCGTAAATTACGATAGATTATAACAATACATCATGATGAAATAAAATGATTTGATTATATGAAGATTTAGTTTTGAAATTGAATGTCTATTGACCTCTTTAAAAATGTCTGTCTCAGTCTGTGCAGTGTCAATAAATTATGATAAATGAATTATGGTATTATGTAACAACTACATACTCGTGTATAAGAACTCAGTGAATTATTTTAATGTCTTGAGATTCCATCCTTAATCAGACCCATAACTTTATATATCTCCATCCATCCATTTTCTACCGCTTTTCCGGGTTGGGTTACAGGGGAAGTAGCTTAAGCAGGGATACCCAGAATTCCCTTTCCCCGGCCATTTCTTCCAGCTCTTCCAGAGGGATCCCGGGGTGGTCCGAAGCCAGCCGAGAGATATAGTCTCCCCACTGTGTCCTGGGAGGCATCCGAGAGGCATCCGAATCAGGTGCCTCAGCCACCTCATCTGACTCCTCTGAATGCGAAGGAGCAGCGGCTTAACAATGAGCCCCTCCCGGATGACCGAGCTTCTCACCCTATCTCTAAGGGGCAACCTGTGGAGGAAACTCATTTCAGTCACGAGCCGCAGCTCATGCCCAAAGGTGAGGGTAATAATGTAGATCGACTGGTAAAATTGAGAATGTCGCCTTTCTACTGAGCTCCCTCTTTATCACAATGGACCAAAACCAAGTTCAGATCACTGCAGACGCTACACCAATCCGTCTGTCGATCTCCTGGTCCATTCTTCCCTCACTCGTGAAAAAGACCCCAAGATACTTGAACTCCTCCACTTGGGGCAGGATCTCATCCCACACCCTGAGAGTGTACGCCACCCTTTTCCGACTGAAGACCATGGTCTCAGATTTGGAGGTGCTGATTCTCATCCCAGCTGCTTCACACTCGGCTGTGAACCGCTCCAGTGAGAGTTGGAGATCACGGCTTGATGAAGCCAACAGAACCACATCATCTGCAAAGAGCAACGATGCGATGCTGAGGCCACCAAGCCGGGCACCCTCGGTCTAAAGGAAGCTGGTAACTCTGCTTGCACAGATGGCAGTAAAACATGTGCCGATCTTTCGGATCTCGACGAACCCAGCACCCAAACTCCTTACTTTCAACCCAAGCTTCTTGAAAAATGCACTTCCCCGTGATACAAGTTGTATCGATGAAAGAACTACGCTACGTCGTAACGAAGACTAAGTGAAATGCCAACTCACGGAAACAAACAATGGAATATCGACAAGATGCCGACTAGTTGTCAACACGGTGACTTCCGTTGACAATTTCCGGCTGATTTGGACGCCAGACGGATCGCTATTTTTTTTTACATAAAAGATTAATTTATTTTTTAGGGGGAATATTGGCGGTAGAGGTCCTCCCTTTGATTTTTTTTTTTTTTTTATTTAAGGCCTTTTTAGGGGCTTGACCGGTTTTCGCGGATTTTAAGGACTTTTAGGAGCCCCTAAATGCACGTTTGAAAATTTAGGGGTTTTTAGAGACTTTTAGGGCCGCGTGCGAACCCTGCCATGCTTACTTTCACAACTATAACTGGTTGATTCTTCAATTACAACACAAATGCCTGACTTCAAAATATACGAAAACGGAAATAACGTGACACGCGTGCGCATTCGAGCTGAAATGGGTAAAACGAGATCGGTCATACAAAAAAAAATGTACTTTTTTTTGTTCCTGTACAAACGTTGTTATATGGCGTACACAATTTGAAATGATCAAAAAACATAAAATATGGGAAAAACGTATAAGTTGATAGGTATATAATTCAAATTTTAATAATAATAATAATGTTTTCCAGCTTTATACCAAAAAGAAAAAAATATATACTTTTGAGCCACCATTAATATTATTATTATTATTAAAATTTGATGCTCACCAGTCCAGGGTTACAAATATTGCCTATAAATAGAGAAAGTTGGGCACTACTGCATCTTTTCGAAGGAGTTGAACCCTAACCCTAACCCTAAAGAAAGTTGATTTAGATGTTGAACATCTATAACACATTTGAAAATTTATAGAATGAGCTGCAACATGCAATTTGGAGACATCTGTAGGCAACTTTTGAAACGTCACATTATCTGGTGAAAATGGCTGCCACCATAGGCCGAAATCTCAATGTGAGTTACAGAAAGGGTTGTTTGCCCAGTGTAGCAGTTTATGGTTAGTTTTCAGTGTTTTATTTTCTGAAAAATTGTTTTTGTCCATTTCAAATTATCTCACGTGACTATCATGAGTTCTTTTTTTTAATGGAAGACTACTTGGAATTTATCTTATGTATATGCACAGTAATGTTGAATGGGTAGACCAATGTTTAATGTATGGAGGGAATTGAAAAAGTTTTTTCATGATGTATTTGAATATCACAAAAGCAGATTTTTGAAGATAAGTACTGACCTAGCTCAGAAATGACCTCCTCTATGGTGACCTTGCTCATGTCCATCAAATCCCGCACTCGATGCAGCCGGTTACAGAATGGCTTCTCTGCTTCCTTCAGACTGTGCAGACACACCAAGGGACAACAAGTGCCTTCAATTAAACAGCTAATATTTTCCAACTAATTTGCACACTGGTACTGAAGCATGTAATAACTTACATTCTGGCATCATTCTGTGACACCTCATCAGCCTCAACTTCCTCCATCTCTGAGATGAGTGTGTCGATGAACGTCTCAGGGAGGTCCAATGCACCCTGCAGGGCAAGGTGTACTGCTAATGCTTGTAGAACTGCCCCATTGTAGCCAAGGGAGCAAGAGTGAGTCAGCATAGCACCCAAACGAGCAAACTACCAAGGCGAGAGAAAGAAAAGTCATGATGAGACATCAAATCACAAGTCATTAAATGGTAACATATTGTGGAAATTTTCATGACTTTTTAATTGCTAGTGTACAAATTGTTGAGTTTGTTTTGTGTCTGCTCATTAAAGTGTGAAATTAAACAACCAATCCAATATTTTGCTATCTGCTGGTCTTCCATCTGCATTTTCAGTGTTTGAAAATGAAAACCTGAAAACTAAAACGGAGCCAGTCAATGACGTCGGCGAATGACAAAGCCAATCAACCGATCAGCATAAAATGTTCGTTATTGAATGATACCAATATCATCGAAAGAATCGGCGTAAAGTCAACTGGGGTTCCTTGAGCCTATTAGCGGCTGAAGACAGTTGTCCAACTCTGTCTGCTCAATGTGTAATCCACACATTAGCTCACCCCAAGAATGACAATTTAATGAGTCCAGAAAAATTATCGTGTGCACTTTATTTTTTGAATGAAAAGTAGATATCGGTATTGTCATGACAGGCCTACCCCTACCACAACTTGCAGGGCAGTTACATCTGTCGTCACCCAAGCGGAATATATCCTCCATTTTGAAAAGCACAATTTGCATTCACCTTTAGTGTTGTCATCTGTGTCTACCTTAAAGTATCTCCAAACTTCCGGTACGGCTCCTATGCTACATGGTGAAAGGTATACGTCAGGCTGTTGAAGTGGTATCAGTATCGTGATATCAAAGCATTTTTACGAGTACGAGTACAGACGTACATTATTGGTATTGATAAATCATTAGTATTCTGTGTAAGAGGAAAAAAATGCCCGCTGAGACACACACACACACACACCACACACACACACACACACACACTCAGGGCTCTGCAACCGCAAATAAAAGCCACTGCAATCCCGTGAGCAGCCTCTTTTCCTAGTCATTGTGGGAAAAAATGTCAGACTCGCCATTTGCCCAGCAGTACATGGGGTACACAGTCACTCACTTACACAAGACTAAAACTGACAAATTTTTCAGCGAGATGGGAAACAGTGAAAGACTCTGTCTCCTTTAACCCCTAATAGCTTCAATAAAATAGACATCCCATCGGCAAACCTTTTTAACATCAGCTGGATCAGGGAACGCCAACGCAAAGGGGGCCGCCCTCATTGCGCCTCCATTCCCAAAAGAACCCCGACCATTGAACTGATCCCTGGCTGGCTGGTACACATCACTGAGGTGAGGGGAGGCCAACTTCTTTAACACCTGAATCACTCCAGAACCATAACCACGACCTGGGGATATGCTGTACTCCTTTGCAAACCTGGAAAGAAAAGATATTTGTGTATGGATTAAATCACTGGTCCTGGTTTACCTGCCGCATTTTTTAAAAAAAAGAATTGTTTGACACCATACATACAGTGAAGAAAATAAGTATTTGAACAGACTGCTATATTGCAAGTTCTCTCACTTAGAAATCATGGAGAGGTCTGAAATATTCATCGTAAGTGAATTTCCACTGTGAGAGAGATAATCTAAAAAGAAAAATCCAGAAATCACAATGCATGATTTATTTGTTTGATACAGCTGAAAATAAGTATTTGAACACCTGAGAAAACCAATGTTAATATTTGGTACAGTAGCCTTTGTTTGCAATTACAGAGGTCAAAGGTTTCCTGTAGTTGTTCACCAGGTTTGCACACACTGCAGGAGGGATTTTGGCCCACGCCTCCACACAGATATTCTCTAGATTGGACAGGTTTCTGGGCTGTCGCTGAGTAACACGGAGTTTCAGCTCCCTCCAAAGATTTTCTATTGGGTTTAGGACTGGAGACTGGCTAGGCCACGCCAGAACCTTGATATGCAACTCCTTGGTTTTCCTGGCTATGTGCTTGGGGTCATTGTCATGTTGAAAGACCCAGCCACCACCCATCTTGAATGGTCTGACTGAGGGAGAGAGGTTGTTCCCTAAAATCTCACAAAACATGGCTTGCGGTCATCCTCTCCTTTGTACAGTGCAGTTATCCTGTCCCATGAGCAGAAAAACACCCCCATAGCATGATACTACCACGCCCATGCTTCATGAGTAAAGATCGTGTTCTTGGGATGGAACTCATCATTAGTCTTTCTCCAAACACAGTTCATGGAATTATGACCAAAAAGTTCTATTTTGGTCTCATCTGCCCACAAAACTTTTCCCATGACTCCTCTGTATCATCCAAATGGTCGTTGGCAAACTGAAGACGGGCCTTGACATGTGCTGGTTTAAGCAGGGGAACCCTCCGTGCCATGCATGATTTCAAATCATGACGTCTTAGTGTATTACCAACAGTCAACTTGGAAACAGTGGTCCCAGCTTTTTTCAGGTCATTGACCAAGTCCTGTCATGTAGTCCTGGGCTGATTCCTTACCTTTCTAAGGATCACTGAGACCCCACGAGGTGATATCTTGCATGGGGGTCCACTCCGATTGAGATTGACCATCATGTTTAGCTTCCTCCATTTTCTAATGATTGCTCCAACAGTGGACCTTTTTTCACCAAGCTGCTTGGCAATTTCCAGCCGTGTGGAGTTGTACAATTTTGTCACTGGTGTCTTTGGACAGCTCTTTGGTCTTGGCCATGTTACAAGTTTGAGTCTTACTGATTGTATGAGGTGGACAGATGTCTTTATGCAGCTAACGACCTCAAACAGACGCATCTGATTCAGGATAATACATGGAGTGGCGATGGACTTTTAAAGGCGGACTAACAGGTCTTTGGGGGTCAGAATTCTAGCTGATACACAGGTGTTCAAATACTTAGTTCCAGCTTTATCACACAAATTGTTAAAAAAAAAAAAAAAATCATACAATGTTATTTCTGGATTTTTCTTTTTAGATTATCTCTCTCACAGTGCACCTACAATGAAAATTTCAGACCCCTCCATGATTTGTAAGAGTGAGAACTTGCAATATAGCAGGGTTTTCAAATAATTATTTTTTTCAATCTATGGTATATTTGTCTACCTGCGAGCCATGTCGTGCTCATCAAACCCAGCCCGGGTGAGCAGAGACTGGACCACACAACGTGCCATAGCTGTGTCGTCACTGTATTCAAGGATACCTGAAAGACACGTGCACTGAATTGACTTGTATGTGTGACACCATGAATGTGCAGTGGATTCTGCTGGGGCAGTAATACAGTGCCACCAGAAAGTATTCACACCCCTTCAGATTTTCCCCATTTTACTATGTTAAAGACTTATACTAAATACGATATAAGTATACTTGTCTTACAAAAAAAAATCTACATATAATAAAGTCAAAACAGATTTACAGATATTTGTGTAAATTTATTTTAAAAAAAAGTAGATCAATAAAACATCATTTGCCCTGACATTCAAACTTAAGCATAGGTGCATCTAATTTCCACTGATCATCCTTGAGTTGATTCTACAACTTGGAGTCCACTAGTGGTACATTCAGTCGATTGAACATCACTTGGAATGGCACACACCACTATATGCAGTAATAATATTGCATGCCCCTCTTTTCAGTTTTTTATTTGTTAAAAAAAGTATAAAATAGCCAATAAATTTCATTCCACTTCACGATTGTGTCCGACTTGTTGATTCTTGACAACAACAAAAAAAAAATATATCTTTATGTTTGAAGCCTGAAATGTGGCGAAAGGTTGAAATGTTCAAGGGGGCCGAAAACTTTCACAAGGCACTGTAAATGGCACTAGTTCAAATGTTTACATTTTGAATAAATTTGGAAAAACTTTTGACAATGTTCTTACTTTCTCATGATAGGATATTTTATGTAGACTAAAAAAATATATACTTCAATGAGCTTTGAAATAGGTCTAACTGCAAAACATGGAAAATATGAAAGCGTGTGAATACTTTCTGGTGTCACTGTATATGGTTTTTAAAAAATACATAAAAAACAGGCGGCATGGTGGATAGCTGGTAAAGTGTTGGCCTAGCAGTTCTGAGGTCCTGGGTTCAATCCCGGACCTGCCTGTGTGGACTTTGCATGTTCTCCCCATGCCTGCGTGGGTTTCCTCCCACATTCCAAAAACATCCAACATTAATTGGACGCTCTAAATTGCCCCTAGGTTTGATTGTGAGTGTGGCTCTTTTTCTCAATGTGCCCTGCGATTGGATGGCAACCAGTTCAGGGTGTACCCCGCCTCCTGCCCCTTGACAGCTGGGATAGGCTCCATTACTCCACGTGAGGATGAGCAACGAAGAAAATGGATAGACATGAAAAAACAAGGCAGCACAGTGTCTCAGATGGAAAGCGTCATACCAGGGCAGTACAGACTACCACAAATTCCTTGCGTGTTACATACTTGGCCATTGAAGTTGATTCTGATAAATGGAACAATTAATTCTGCTTCTTCTTATTTCGCCACAGCGTGTCATCTTTTCCCATCTAAGCCTGTCCAGTGCATCTTCCTCTCTAACACCCACTGTCCTGATGTCTTCCCTCACAACATCCATCAACCTTCTCTTTAGTCTTCCTCTCGCTCTTTTGCCTGGCAGCTCCATCCTCAGCATCCTTCTACCAATATACTTGTTCACCTCTTAATGTGTGCAAATCATCTAAATCTGCACTCTCTAACCTTGTCTCCAAAACATCCAACTTCGGCTGTCCCTCTAATTACCTCATTTATAATCCTATCTAACCTGCTTACTCCGAGCGAGAACCTCAGCATCTTCATTTCTGCCACCTCCAGTTCTGCTTCCTGTTGTTTCTTCAGTGCCACCATCTCTAATCCATCATGGCCGGCCTCACCACTGTCTTATAAACGTTGCCCTTCATCCTAGCAGAGACTCTTCTGCCACACAACACACCAGACACATTCCGCCAGCGGTTCCAACCTGCTTGGACCCGTTTCTTCACTTCCTTACCACACTCACCATTGCTCTGGATTGTTGACCCCAAGTATTTGAAGTCATCCACCCTGGCTCTCTTCTTCTCCCTGTAGCCTCACTCTTCCCCCTCCACCCCTCTCATTCATGCACATATATGTTTTACTTCAGCTAATCTTCATTCCTCTCCTTTCCAGTGCATGCCTCCATCTTTCTAATAGTTCCTCCTCCTGCCCCCTGCTTTCACTGCATATCACAATATCATGATACGCTGTGGCGACCCCGAAAGGGACAAGCCGAAAGGAAAACAACAACAACAACAACATCTGCGAACATCATGGTCTCAGGGGATTGCAGTCTAACCTTATTTGTCAACCTATCCATTACCACATCAAACAGGAAGGGACTCAAGAGTTGATCCCTGGTGCAATCCCACCTTCACTTTAAATTCTTCTGTTACGCCTACGGCACACCTCACCACTGTTCTGTTGTCCTCATACATGTCTTGTACTATTCTAACATATTTCTCCGCCACACCAGACCTCCGCATGCAGTACAACAGTTAATTCTGCTGTGTACCAGAAAATCCTTAAGAAGAACATTGGAATATCAGTTCATGCCCTCAAACTCAACCGCTCTTGGATCACGCAGCACGACAATGATCCGAAACACACCACCAAGTCCACTTGCAAATTGCTAAAAATAAATAAATAGGGTTTTGGAGTGGCCAAGACAAGGTCCGGATTTAAATCCAATTGAGATTTGCTGCCAAGGGTGGCACAACGCCATTATTAAGGGGCAGTTAACTTTTCACAGAGGATCTGAAAGGTTTCAATTTATGTGGTGCCTTAATAAATTGAATTGTCATTTGAAAACAGCATTTTTTATTTCTTTTGTTAGTGTCTGAGTGATATGCCATTCTCTTATGCAAGAACAAGCGTGCATGGCCAGGATTTTTGACATGGAGGATGATTCAGATCCACTACATTGGCCCTTTACCGGCACGGCTAAGGTGGGAAATAGTTGCATTGCTATGTTTCAATTTGGCATTGATGAGGCTGCAGACGTACATCAGGAGCACTGGGAACAATGCAGTGTATATTATTGGTGTGTTGTCAAAAATATCACAATTGTCTACCAACTATTTTGGTTCAATTTAACCTGTTTGGGAAATATGTTGTTTTCAGATTATGTCGCTAGGAAAACCCATAACTACCTACTTTTTTAATTTGAGTGAGATTTTATGTGGTTCTGACAAAGACGAAAATGTTAGTGGCATCACAAGACGATGACTCATTATTGTTTTCTGTGACTGATGTTGATCTTATTCATTAAAACAAGATGCTCAAAGGGGTCGAGCAGACGTCACCCTGTTTAAACAGATAATACTATCAACAAGTTAAAGTTTTGATCACACATTTCCAAATTATTTACAGTGATTTCTCTGCAGAAAATTGAACATTTTCAACATAAAAAAAGAGGCATAAAATCCTTCATTTTAATTTGAGCCTTATAAATTAGGGCTCATTATATTCGTGCAACAACACAGCTGCATCTAAAGTCCTCACCTATTTTGATTTATTGAGTATTTTGAAAATTTTTGTCACATGTCTACGAGACCCTCCATACTTCTTCTTCTGGGGCCACAAATGGGCTGAGATATAAAATGAACAACTGAAAAGTAAATAAAAATGGGATTTATAGTTTGAGTGCATAGTAGGTGCAATAGCAAAGGGGTCAAACTAATTTTTTCGGGGGCCACATTGCGGTTACAGTTTCCCTCAGAGGGCCGTTATGACTGTGAAAACATACAATCATTAATCACTTCATCATATTTACACATGAAATGCATGAACTAGTTTTGGGATCAGAAATCAAGGGTAATGGGTTTTCAACCATTGTTCATGCTTGGTAAAACAAAAACGCATATAATATCGCAACGTTATAATTTATGATGTATGACAATTTGAAATTTTGTTACAGATTTTCACAAGAATCACGTAAATTGACACAGATGATTGCTTCTATGGGTCACATAAATCCGTGGGGCGGGCCCCCGGGCCTTGAGCTTGACACCTCTGGCTTCTTATGTGCGAATTGTTAATGACAAATGTGGACGACTTTTAACACATTTGCGAACACTGTCTTTAAATGCATGTAAGGTTTTTTTGCTTCATTTGTTTTCGTGCTTATTTTGCAACGTTTTGCTGGATTTGTGTTGCATGTGCAGGTGTACCTAATGTGTCGCCCGATGTCCCTCACCATTTCCTTTGGTCTCATCGTCCAGACTATTCATGTGCTGCAGTACATTCTCTATGGGAACCTCCGCAACTCCCTCGAACTCTCCGCCGACACAATCGCCCAGCACGGCCGCGACCAAAGCACCTTTAAAACGGGACAGAGACGTCGGCCCCGCCGCTGCCACCACCGCTCTCGCCATTCATCTGCCGGGAGCGCTCAGTTGACGAGCCTAAACAACAGACGACAACAACTCACAGAAATGTCGGCTCGTCAGTCTTCCTACCACTTCCGGGTAATGGTGCGATGACGTCATATCCGCATAACAACAGAGCAATGAAATACATCCGAAAATATCAATAAAAATCTGTCGGATGAACGTGAGACCGCTTCCGTGAAGAAGGCATGTTATACTATCTTGACAAATGCAAAACAAATGACAGTGTAAATTTTAAATAAATCCGGTTTTTTATTCGATTTTAAGGTCATTATTGCCACCTACTGGATACGAGTAGTTTACAGTTCATTTAATATGGATGAAGTTGCATGAAATATAGAATGCAACCCCTGAACAACCCAAAGACAAGACGTGAATTGTTTACGATGACTTTACATATAATTGAGACTGATTATAGCTCCGGTTGAAATCTCAGCTTCAGGCTTTTTGTGTGAGTTTGCATGTTTTCCACACGCTTGCATGAGTTTCTCCAGGTCTCTCGTTTCCTCCGACGAGAGAAAGTTGGACGGAAGTTTGATGTTCGCCTGACATTCAGTTTTTTCACACGCTTTTATTCGGCCTCCTACCTCCAAAAACTGTATGAGTACAGTGTAGTGTGTGGAAGACAATTGCACAAACTGTTTGGGGGGCGTCTGGATTTGTTGTCTACAAATTTACTGCGCTATGCAATGACTGCTTTCGATTGCTAATGTCGTTGAGTGTGTTAGGCACCGTTTAACAAGTTATACAAGCGAGTGTAACAAATGTTGAACAAAACACTATATTATCAAAAATATTGTTACATATTGTTGTTATTGTTGATGTGTATGTATATAAATATATATCCATTCATCTATCCATCCATTTTCTTTGCCGCTTATCCTCACGAGGGTCGTGGTGAGTGCTGGAGCCTATCCCAGCTGTCAACAGGCATGAGGAGGGGTACACCCTGGACTGGTCACCATCCAATCGCAGGGCACATGGAGACAAAAAGCCGCACTCACAATCACACTTAAGGGCAATTTAGAGTGTCCAATTAATGTTGCATGATTTGGGGACGTGAGAGGAAACTGGAGTGCCCGGAGAAAACCCACGCAGGCACGGGGAGAACATGCAAACTCCACACAGGCAGGGCAGGGATAGAACCCTGGACCTCAGAACTGTGAGGCCAACACTTTACAGCTGCACTACAGTGCCGCCTCATTTGAATGAGGGCTTGTGTAATTTGATTCGGACGAGTCATGATTCCAGTTAAAGATATTTGAGACTGGATTTCGCCGAGTTAAAACTTGATTTAAGATATTTGCAAAGGCAAATGTCCATATCTTCAACTGGAATGTAGATCTTGAACTTGACCAGTCAGAATAAAATTTTGAAAATGTAAAAACTGGATTTGGATATTTGCAATTCCATTGTAGATATACACAATTCACAGATAAAGTATCTGAAAATGAATAATATGATAAACCCCATACACATGATTTTAAGTGATATTTCATTCCAAATTCATTGGTTTCTTCTGGCCAGGCCGTCATTAAGGTTGAGGAATGTGTTTGTGGGAATTTGTGATCTTTCCTTTCAGAAGCATAGTGGTGAGGTCACACACTGATGTTGACAAGAAGGCCTGGCTCTCAGTTTATGCTAATTTCTCACAAAAGGTGGTATTTTGGATTGAGGTCAGGGCTCTGCGCAGGCCAGTCAAGTTCATCCACAAGAAACTCTCTCATCCATGTCTTTATGCACCTTTCTTTTTTCATAAGTGCACACCCATGTTACAACTGTTCCCACAAAGTTAGAGGCATAGAATAGTTCAAAATATTGGCTCCTTAGTTCAAGTGAAAGGAACTCTGAACGATTCAGCATACCGAGATAATCACAATAAAGGAATATTTTTTTTCATTTGTTATCATTAAGATTTTAGCATGATGCAATTTAGCATTTTTTGGCACTCAGTTCACACCGTTAACAAAGCTAGGGGAAACCATTTTATATCAGAAACAAGACGTTGTCCTGTTGTCAGCCTTTTTGTTCACCTCCCTTCAGGGAAACATTTTCATTCTTTTAAACATTCCACATTGTTTTGCTATTTTTTCCCCTATGTTGTGCATAGCGTGAACAACTCAAATTTAAGTTTTTGTGTTTGTAAGGTGGTGTAATAATCAGTGTAATTTTATTCCTTTTAGTAATTTATCATACACAGTACAGTAATTTATCCTCCTGAAAGATGATTATTGGCCTTTTCAGCATGTGCATCGTTTTTCATGTGACACGATTGATTTCCTTCATTTCACATACACATTTCAGTCTGTAGGGTTACTTTTAATGCAATGTAATTATCATCATCATCATCCATTTTCTGAACTGCTCATCCTCACAAGGGTCGCTGGAGCGCATCCCAGCTATCTGGACAGGAGGCAGGGAACACCCTGAAATGTTTGCCAGCCAATCACAGGGCACGTAGAAACTAACCATTCTTACATACATTTCTTAGCTGCTTATCCTCACAAGGGTCACAGGGAGTGCTGGAGCCTCTCCCAGCAGTCAACGGGCACGAAGCAGGGTACAGCCTGAACTGGTTGCCAGCCAATTGCAGGGCACATGGAGACAGACAACCTTTGCACTAACAATCACTTAGTGGCAATTTAGAGTGTCTAATTAATGTTGCATGTTTTTGTGCTGTGGGAGGAAACCGGAGTGCCTGGAGGAAACCCACACAGGCACGGGGGAGAACAACATGCAAACTCCACACAGGGAGGGCCGGGATTGAACCCGGGTCCTCAGGATTGTGAGGCCAACGCTTTAGAGCTGATGAACTTTGCCGCCCCTAACAACCATTATTGTATTATTATTATTATTTTACTTTTAGGTAAGCACAGGAGTTAATTCGGTACTTTGACAAGGATCGTTATTTGTACTGCTGATTAAGTACAGAGAACATTTGTCACCTTTGTCGAATTTAATTGGAATGCTTATTGTAAGTCTTTGCCGTTTAACAGCAGCATCGTTCGAGGAAGAAGCGGCACGGCCATCGAGAGAGGGGAGGAGACGGAGGAGGACGACGAGAAGGAGGTGGTAGCAGTGCCGGGGTTTTGTTTGGAAGCCCAATGACTGCAGCATAATTAAAGATGGCGGAATCGGAGGAATTTAGACTCAAGCGATTAATGGTAAGCGAACATGTACCGGGTGTGCAATTACCAATGTGCACTAAACGGCGGGTAAATTTGTTCACTGCATCCGACCACAGACTGGCATCAGCGGTCATTGTCGGTGGTTTTCTCATCGTAGAAACGGGCGCTTAGGCTAAAGCTAGTTAGCTTCCAACTATGTTAGGCTAGCACGCTGGTGTTTAGCACTGATGCGAGCTCTACATTCAGTTTGGCGTGCTACAAATTCAATAACTATCAAAACATTACATATCCTAAAATACTACATCGGTCTATTGTGAGTCACAAAATACGGCAGTACATTAACAGCGGTTTGCAGAGTATCCCCCGCCCCCACACACCTTTCACAAGGGGCTTCCATGGACAATAAAATCAAAATATATTTAAACACCACCGTTGTAGTCAGTCGAATGATTATACTTCATATTCCTAAGCATTTGAAATCCCAGTATAGCTGAGGTCCAAGGTTTAAACACTCCCAGTATAAGAGTGGAGAGAACGTGAGGCCTGCAGTCGTTACAATTCATCGTAACGGTGATTTGACACCCACCAGGTCTCATTAACCCGCTTTTATTGTCATTCAACCTATGTTGTCCATTTAACTTCCACGTTTTAACTTGGGTAACTGTTGTAGTTACGTCAAACGCGTCCAAAACATACAGTAAACGTAACACAATTTCCTTACGTCGTCAGGTTCTGCCGACGTCACAAAAAAAGTTCCTGGCAATAACTCCATTCTTGCTTGATAAACGTTTGGTGGGACAGCCAAATTCTTTTTCCGAGCCGCTTATCCTCACAACGGTGGTGGGAGTGCAAGACCCTATCCCAGCTAACTTCAAGCGAAAGGCAAACTACTCAGTAGCAGGGCAGATATCAACACCATCACCGATACATTATTATTTTTATTATTTTATTATTAGTTACATACTCAATGACTTGCCCTGACAACTGAGAATTACACTGATTTGAAATGCCCAAAAAATAAACTAGATTTAAATATATCTGCAGTCCACAGACACCATGAAAATATGCAGTACACTAAGCCTTGCATAATTGTTTGCCCATTCTTCCCTGATTTTTTTTTTTTTTGGTCTGCTTTTCAGTGTCTTTCAAAGGAAAGTATTTATTTGGCGCCATCTTGTGGAATCTTGGTGTTGTTAGGAGTCGAACGGCTTTTTGTTGTTGTTGTTGTTGACGATGCTCAGGCAATGATAGTTTTGTCGACTTAGAGGAATGGATGATTTTATCAATACTTTATTTTAAGTTGTCATCTCACCGTCAAAACATAAGCTCGTTTAACGCACTCACTCCCCCAGCCTCCTCAGTTGCACAGGCTCCACCCACCTACTTGATTGTCCAACAGGCATGTGATTTTTCCATTTATAGGCAGAATTCCGTCTTTTTAAATTGCATAGATTAAAAAAAACGTTTTCAGTTTTTCTGCAATATTTGGACCGTTACCCGTGCCAGAATCCACACTCGTTCATTTTCTGATCCAACTTTTGCAAGTGAAAAGGTGGAAAATTTGATACGCGTCTGTTGATTGGTCGAATGTGTCCTCCTGACCAATGAAAACGCTTGTTGTATACGAGGCAGTTTATGGGCCCATTACCAAATAAACACGATGGCGGTGCTCAAGAGGAAAGATGCCTCTCGAGTGAAAGTAATAGATATGTCAAAAATAAATTCCGATGGGATTGGATGGAACGAGAAATCGTCGATACAGTTGGAAGGAAGGAAGTTACCACTCTGTTAATCAACTTCATTCGCAAAATTTATCGACCTGATACCATAGACTATGGATCAAGAGTTTTCAAGGCATTGGAAGTTCACGCGAAACGACAAAACACATCAATCAACTGGAAGCAAAGAAAACAAAACTTTTCCATAGGTGGTACATTCGGATGTTAACCCAAGGCCAACAAACCTTACGGACTTCATCCCTCGTTTATGTCCACTACTCCCGGTATTGAGAGGCAAGATCCACCGAAACAACCAACCCCAGTTGCAGACAGGGTAGTCAATAACGAGGTGAGAGTTCAGAAGCAATTACTTGTAAAAATCTCTGTATTATTTACTGGTAACGAAACATGACAGTAATAAATGTTGTCAAATTAATGTCTTTCAATCATTTACAAAAACAAGAAATTAAAACGTTTTTGAATGGATACGATATACACGCCATGAAAGCATGTTTGCATGCCATGATGGAAATCTGAATTCAATTTAGTTTCACTTCTAGTAGTTTACTTGGTTGAATTTGTATTTGAATTTGTAATTTTGGGGGGTAAAGGTATGCACCTAAGTAATGAACAATCATATTGTGTACAGTTTGAAAGCAGAATAGCATTTATTTACATATTGTATGTACTAGATGTATATCATTCATAATACAATTTATAAAACTTGCACGTTAAAATTGGTGATCAACCTTTGATCATTCTTTGCAGCCCCCAGTCCCTGGCTATTTTTCAGTCTTTTTTCATTCAGTCAAATCAGATGCCTGGTCCAATCAGATTTGGATGCCGTCATTGCCCCGCAGATGCTCAAAAATTACAATACTCCTAATTTTAATTCACGTATTACAACTGCAGGGATGATGCCGTTTATATAATAATAATATTCCCTATACTATAATGACTATAATGAGGCAGGAATGACTCATACAAGACAAATGGGATCTTTTACTTAGCTTGAAAATGAACTTTTGAGCAATTTGGTAAGTCACCAAGTGACTTTGTAACGGAGTGAGCATGACCAGAATGCTACTGTTGAACAGATAATAAGTACACAGTGAGCTTCATAAAATAAATGTACAAATGCAAATACAAATCCTGATATGCAGAATAGCTAATACACAAACCCATAACCAAATGTAATAAATGCAAGTAAAGAGCAACGTGGACCTTGATTTTCTATAGTGTAGTTAAAAAGAAAACTGGAATAATTTCTGGGAAGGGGCAGCAGCACCATGATTCTTTGCACTACCTACAACTGAGACAACAGACTGTCATTGTGATACACATTGCCAAATGGTTTAGTCAGCAAATAGTCCCTCTTTCGCCTATCTGCAATTGTTGACTCCCCCCCAGACACACACATACTGCCAAAAATAAACATTCAAAGTAAATAATGTAAGAATAATGATATAATAATAAAAGAAAACCCTTTTCATTTACGTTTGGCGTTGGGTGACTATGCAAAGAGAAGGGTGAGTGACAAGCAAAAGGCATCGCGGGCGACGAAGCAGGAGGCAAACTTCGACAGCCGAGAGAAAACATACGTAGCACGCACACAACTTAATTCTACCATTTCTTTGGGGCCATGGTGAAGAAAGATGAATAAACTTGGAAAAAATGCAAACAAAAAGGTTGTACTTTTCCAACGTGCATGAGCTCGTCACAGTGTGTGACAGCTCTCGCGTGATTCGGCAAGCTGGGTAAAGATTGATACAGGAAGTACGTTATGGGTAAAGATTAACGTCCCACCTAGCCAACGGGATGCCAGGAAGATGCTACAGTGATTGTCAATGGAAGAGCAGCTCTATTGCGCCAGACGAATCAAGATACAGGATCTTTATGTTCAGTGGATTTTGGGGAACCCAGTGACTATTTTTTTCCTTTCGTATCCTGAATTTCCTTACTTAACTACAGACAATATTTTTCCAAGGAGGCGTTTCGTAACCTGGATTTTTCATGACTGGATACGTTCGTAAGTTGAGGTACCGCTGTATTTAAAAGCACAACAGGAGGAGAGAAAGCTTTGCAATGATTTATTTATTGTAGCAAACCGACAGTTGTTTTGCTCCGATTGTTGGAAGATTTTTATGAGCTCTGTGAGACAAGAAGGGATGTTATTTCTGATTGGTTGTGTAAATCAGGGTGTGACAAGAAGTAGCAAATGGGACTGGGGGCATGCCTGTGGGATGAAGGCCGACAGTTGATGGAAACACTAGTTGGATGTTTTCTCTAGCGACGATAACAGTTCATTTTTGCATTAAAGTGGTTGTTGATTGACTGCCGCATGTGTTCGTCTTTGTATCATCTTATGTAGACGCTACAGTGTATTGTTTTTGTCTTTTCACTGTTACAGGAGGGCGTTTGATGAATTTGCTGATGGCTGACGTGAGGATTTAAAGTAACGTGAATTCAAAGACTTGCTTCTAAGTTATACATTTTAAGATAATTGCTAAAAATGTGAAAAAGCTGAGAGCTAACTTGGAAAGACTGAGAACTAAGTAGTACTGAATTGGGGAGATATAGCGTTAAACTGTTTTCAACCTTTTTTTCCCCTATGGGTATCTCTTGGGTTTTTTTCGGGTATGGGGGGTTACAACACAGTTACACATCTGGACCTCCAGCATGAGTCTGTTTTTCCTAGCTATACGATTTCTACTATTATAATCTGCAGTTGGCTGGCTAACCATGCCTGCAAACCGGAAATGCGTCTTCCATGGATGCCATAGTTTTAAGAACAGCTCAGTGTCATTTTTTAAATTACCCAAAATAAGGAGCTGAAGAAGAAGTGGATTGACTTCATCAAGAGCCACATTGATGGAGAGGTGAAAATCCACAACGACATCTGCCTCTGCAGTGACCATTTTACAAACGATAGTTTTGTGAACATTTATCGGAGACAACAAGGCTTCATGGCTAAGCTATTACTAATGAATAGGGCAGAACCAACTGTGCCCGTCCCTGGGCTTCATCCTCCTGTCCTGCTGTCATCAGGTGCCATGGTCAGCAGTCACATTATGTCCACACCAAGTAGTGTAAGTTGGCTCGTGTGATTATTGAATAATTTTCATCCAAACAGTAACTGTTTAATGTAATTTGGCAGGGTTGTTAACAATACTCTTCTAAAGTATGTCAGATGTAAAGATATTTAGTTTTAGTTCATGGGGACTTTAAAGGGCCACTGACACGTAATAAACATAAAAAATATTTTTTCGTATGTTGTTAATGAAAAAAAATCAGCCGGAATGGACCCATCCGTTTCTTCACAGCATGTCAGAACGTTTTTTTGTGACGCCCACACTGGCTTTTTTATTGATGGGGTGTAATGCGGCATCCCCAGCAAGACGACATGGACCAGTGAAGCAAAAATCTTATTTTCCTTTCAGCTTGTCCCGTTTGGGGTCACCACAGTGTGTCATCTTAGATGAATGCATATTTGTTTGGCACAGTTTTACGCCGGATGCCCTTCCTGGCGCAACCCCTCTGCATTTATCCAGAGGCCAGTAATGCAAAAATAAATAAATAAAAATAAAATAAATCTAGCATACATTACTACAGTACTGTATATTATAGGGGAAGGCAATGTACCATCCCCAGTGAGACGATATGGAGCAATGAAGTAAATAAATAAAACATCTGCATGGATTAGTACTGTACTGGAGCGGAAGGCAGCATTGATAGGGTATAACGCGGCATCCCCAAAGAAAGATAAAGACCTATGAAGCAAAAAAAAAAAAAAAAAAAAGCCATTTACCTCTGCTTTGCCATTTTTCACTTTTCCCGAGTGGGTCTGGTACCAATTAACTGCGAAAAATGAGGGATTACTATATATGTGCCCTGCGACTGACTGGCGACCACTTCAGGGTGTAGTCCGTCTTTCACCAGATGTTAACTGGGATACACTTCGGCGCTCCCTTGACCCTTGTGAAGCTAAGCGTCTTGGAAAATGGAAATAATTTTTTAACAATTGTAAATATTTGTGGGCCACCTCAGCAACGGAGGCGCGAAACATCGTCCACTCCAACGCAGTGACCCCCGCCTCCTCCCAGACGTGAGCAAGGTTCTTATGAAGGTGGGAGTTGAAATTCTTTCTGACGGGAATTTCCGAACCGTTCCCAGCAGACCCTCACAATACGCTTGGGCCTGGCACTTTGGACCGGCATCTTCCCCCACCAATAGAGCCAACTCACCACCAGGTTGTGATTAGTTGACAGCTTCACCCCTCTCTTCACCCGAGTGTCCAAGACATGCGGTCGCAAGTCCGATGACACAACCACAAAGTTGATCATCGAACTGTGGAGAACCCAGGATGTTGTGAGTCGGTGGGGAGAATACTTCGAAGACCTCCTCAATTCCACCAACACGCCTTCTCATGAGGAAACTGAGTCTGTGTGCTCTGAGGGGGCTCTTCTATCACTGGGGTTGAGGTCACCAAGGTGGTTAAAAAAACAGGGGACCAGCTCTACACCCTCAGCAGGATCCATGAGAGTGCATGGGAGTTCGCGCAACCAGTCTGTGTTTTGTGGACTTGGAGAAGCCATTTGACCGTGTCCCTCGGGGAGTCCTGTGAGGGATTCTTCGTCAGTATGGGGTGCCGAACCCCCTGATACGAGCAGTTTGGTCCCTGTACGACCGCTGTCAGAGTTTAGCCTGCATTGCCAGCAATAAGTCAGACTCATTTCCAGTGAGAGTTGGACTCCGCCAAGGCTCCCGCTTGTCACCAATTTTGTTCATAACCTTTATGGACAAGGCTCCGTTTGCAGTTTCTGCTCGGGTTCTCCCCTGGTGGCACAGGCCAGTCACAGCGCCCCCTCTACCTCTTTATCTATCAAACTGTCATCTTTTGCTCCGAACATTCTCTCATTGTCCTTTCTATTTCTTCTTTTCGGAGGACTACGGAGCCTCCCACATGTGAGTCCAGCGCTTCTGAGGACCATCCTCAGGTACTTTGAGTGATTCAACAACAACCACAACAAGAGCGTGTTTTTTGTTCACGGGTAAGGGATAAATGGAGATCGACAGATGGATCGGTGCAGCGTCTGCAGTGATGCAGACTTTGTATCGGACCATTGTGGTAAAGGGCGAGCTAAGGCGGAAGGCAAAGCTCTCAATTTACCAGTTGTTCTACATTGCTACCCTCACCTATGGGCATGAGCTGTGGATCGTGACCGAAAGAACAAGATCCCGGATACAAGCAGCTGAAATGAGTTTCCCCTGCAGGGTGTCCGGGCTCTCCTTGAGAGAGAGTGAGAAGCTCGGTCATCCGTGAGGGGCTCAGTGTCAAGCCGCTGCTCCTCTGAATTGAGAGGAGCCAGACTGGGGCATCTGAATTGGATGCCTCCTGGACGCCTCCCTGGTGAGGTGTTCCAGGCATGTCCCACCGAAAAGAGACCCCGGGGACAACCCATGACATGCTGGAGAGACTATGTCTCTCGGCTGGCCTGGGAACGCCTCGGGATCCCTCCGGAAGAGCTGGAAGAAGTGGCTGGGGAAAGGGAAGTCTGGGTATCCCTGCTGAAGCTACTTCCCCCGTGACCTGACCCAGAAAAGCGGTAGAAAATGGATGGATGGATGGATGGATCAATATTTGTAATATAAGATAACTTTTGTTATTCCCAGAAGGTGGAAATTTGGATTGGCTTAGCAGCAATTATGAGTATAGGAAATACAGTGGTGCCCCAGTTCTCGAACATGATCCGTTCCAGAAGGCCGGTTGAAAACTGAAACGTTGGAAAACCGAAGCGCGTTTTCCCATTACAATGAATTGAACATTAAATAATGCGTTCCAAGCCCAAAACTTTTTTTTTTTAAGATTTTTTTTTTTTTTTTTTAGCTTTTCCTGATAATAAACTGCATAATAGAAATACATGTATAGTTAACTCATTTAATAAATATATTTATTTTTTGCTTTAAATGTATGCTTTAGTAATAGAGTACGCTAGGCTGGGAGTGCATTGCCGTATCTGTAGCGACTCGGCCCTCAGCCTTGTAAACCTTTTTTATTAACAAAAGTGCAGAATAACTTTAAACAACCAATAATTTGGGAGAAAAAACCCAGACAAATTATTTGCACAGAAAGTACGTAACGCACAAAAAATTTAACTTGGTACTAGAGGTAGGGTTAATGGAACAAAAGAAAAAAGCAATGCATAAAAACTGTTTCACCATACCAGTGGAGGTATGGAAGCAATTTGGAGAGGTGGCTGTGTTTTCTGAGTTTTTAACAAACTTATTCGATAGAATACTAGCAGGAGAGAAGATGCCAGAAGAATGGTGGAAAATTGTGCTTGTCCCTATTTTTAAGAACAAAGGCGATTTTCGGAGCTGTGGAAACTTTAGAAGAATAAAGATGATGAGCCACACAATCAAGCTTTAGGAAAGAAAAGTGGAGGCTAGACTCAGGACAGAAGTATCTATATGCGAGCAACAGTATGTTTTCATGCCTAGAAAGAGTACCACAGATGCATTATTTCCCTTGAAGATGCTCGTGGAAAAGTACAGAGGAGGACAGAAGGAGCTATATTGTGTCTTTATAAACCAAGAGAAAGCCTATGACAGAGTACCAAGAGAGGAACTGTGGTACTGCATGCGCAAGTCTGGTGTGGTGGAGAAATACTGTATGTTAGAATAGTACAGGAGATGTATGAGAGCAGCAGAGCAGCGGTGAGGTGTGCTGTTGGTGTGTCAGAAGAATTTAAGGTGGAAGTGAGACTGCACCAGGGATGTTGAGGATGGAGCTGCCAGGCATTTGTTGAAGAACATACATTTCCATGGTCGCCATTGTTTCTTTCATATGGAAAGTTAAAAAAGCCGCCGGAAATGACCAAAATGTGCTGAGGAAACTCCACACTATGTTGTCCTAGCCAAAACTAGCCATAGTGACACTCTGACTTGAAGAACTGCAGAAAATTTTTAAAACTACATGTGCTGACTGCACTCAAGTATAAAGGCAAACTACGGGCGGGAGAGCCACAGTGACGTCAGCGAGGTCGCTGCACGTGCGAGTATAAAGAAGCCTTTAAGGCTGCTACCAATCTGTTCTGAGGGTGCTTTTCAACGTCCTAATTTTTGTATACTGTATCTTAACACAATTACCCCATTCAAAACAATTGAAATAAATGCATCTCACTTTGCAATGAATGTTAAATTTTTAGGAGTGCAGAATATTTTTTTTAATTATTATCTGCCCTGGAAGAACAACTTTAAAGATTTTACAAGTTATGGTGATGTTACACGAAGACAATTTTGGTTGTTTTACAGTGAAGAAAATAAGTATTTGAACACCCTGCTATATTGCAAGTTCTCCCACTTAGAAATCATGGAGGGGTCTGAAATTTTCGTCATAGGTGCATGTCCACTGAGAGAGATAAGCTAAAAAGAAAAATTCAAAAATCACAATGCATGATTTATTTGTTTGATACAGCTGCAAATAAGTATTTGAACACCTAAGAAAACCAATGTCAAACGTTTCCTGTAGTTGTTCACCAGGTTTGCACACACTGCAGGAGAGATTCTGGCCCACTCCTCCAGACAGATCTTCTCTTTTTTTTTAACGATTTATTTGTGTGATACAGCTCCAAAGAAGTATTTGAACACCTGAGAAAACCAATGTTAATATTTGGTACAGTAGGCTTTGTTTGCAATTACAGATGCCAAATGTTTCCTGTAGTTGTTCACTAGGTTTGCACACCCTGCAGGATGCAGATCTTCACAAAATCAGACAAGTTTCTGGGCTGTCGCTGAGAAACACGGAGTTTCAGATCCCTCCAAAGATTTTCTATTGGAATTAGGTCTGGAGACTGACTAGGAAACGCCAGAACCTTGATATGCTTCTTACAGAGCCACCCCTTGGTTTTCCTGGTTTTCCTGTGCTTCGGGTCATTGTCATGTTGAAAGACCCAGCCATGACACATCTTCAATGCTCTGACTGAGGGAAAGAGGTTGTTCCCCAGAATCTCACAATACATGGCCTCAGTCATCCTGTCCCATGTGCAGAAAAACACCCCCAAAGAATGATGCTACCACCCCGATGCTTCACAGTAGGGATGGTGTTCTTGGGATGGAACTCATCATTGATCTTCCTCCAAACACGGTTAGTGGAATTCTGACCAAAAAGTTCAATTTTGGTCTCATCCGACCACAAAACTTTCTCCCATGACTCCTCTGTATCATCCAAATGGTCATTGGCAAACTTGAGACAGGCCTTGACATTTGCTAGTTTAAGTAGGGGAACCTTCCGTGCCATGCATGATTTGAAACCATTGTGATTTCTGGATTTTTCTTTTTAGATTATCACTCTGTCAATGGTGACATGCACCAACGATGAAAATTTCAGACCCCTCCATGATTTCTAAGTGGGAGAACTTGCAATATAGCAGGGTGTTCAAATACTTATTTTCTTCACTGTACATACTTTTTACCGTTCAAATTTGGAAGTTCTACAGTATTTCTGATTAATTTTAAAAAATTAAGTTAAGTCATCTTGTAAATACAAGATTTACCTGCAGTTCTGAAATGGTTATTTATTTATGTTTTCCCTTTCTACTCAGCATGAGCAGCGACAATCCAGAGTCTTTGATCAGGTGATGGGGTTGGGAGACTTTGCTGACTCCTCCCAAGGTTCCAACACTTCCTCTAAGAGTGGAGGCCTGGAGGAGACAAGGGCAATGGATGAAATTTCAGGACAAGGTGAACAACAGCCAGAAGAGGACAGCAGCAATAGTAGTAGCAGGCAAGAGGAAAAGCTGGGTGAGAGGACGGAAGAGTCGTCATCTCGTCTTACTTCGCTCGTTGCTGACCAACGCCACTCATTTACCTTGGGACCCTGTGAAGGAGGAGGAGGAGGAGGAAGTGGAGAAGCAGCATTTGATGATGCATTGGATGGCCTTCCTTCATTTGGTCCTGAAGAGGACGACGAGGACTGGCACTTTGCTCTGCCACCAGAAACACTACAGGATGTTGACTGTGACAAAGTACTGTGCAAAAACAATCAATCGAGTGAGGAACATATCAAAATTCAAGAAGGACCTTCTCCTCTGGACCCCAGCGAGGAGGTAGAGGAGGAACAAGAGAGGGAAGCGACAAGTGGCTCTGCCAACACTTTTCACTCATCCAAGGTTAACACACCTGAGAGCAGCCAAGGTATGTGTACTCCTATCCATCCAGCCGTCACAGCTGACTTTGGGTGATTGGTGTGGTACACCCTGGACTGGTCTAATGAAAAAAAAACACAGACCTACTGTACACTATATTATTGAAGTGATGGCCCCTCTCTGTTGCAGATATTTTTTTGTGTCAGTTGTACTGTAATTCCTTGTGTATAATGGATACTCATTAGGCACCCCAAAAGTAGACTACAAAATTCTGGAAAATCTTTCTGGTTATGTATAATGAATTTGTTAGTTTTTTACTGTCAGGTTCACCAATCAGACATTCATTAAACAGGACAAAAAGGAAGCAAAGACACCAGTTCAAGTCTCACGAGGAGAGGGGAGAGGAACTGTCTCGTACAATTCACCACTGCACTCTCTGATTATCCTCTCCTCAGTACTTCTATTTATTTAGTTTTAAGATGCCCCTTATTTACATGGATGTTACAAAAAGGAGACGACAAGCAAAACAGTTTGAAACAAGGTGTACATGTTTGTTTGTGTGCATGTGTGGAAGATTGCTGAATACATCATCATCATTTCTTTAACAGGCAGCAGTTCTAACAGTTCTGATGATTAGATGTTTTTGTTCTTGCTGTCTCCTGCTAGGAAGCTGCCAAAGCATTTCTTTATTGGAAGCAAATGTATGATAATTATGATCACAATTATTCCTACATTTACAAAGAATTGTTTTGAAGTGAAGCACTTTATTTGAACATGTAATTCTTAAGTACTTTTGCTTCCTTTGAAATTTACAGCCCTACTTTTTAAAAAAATTAGAGAACACAGATTTGTGCTTATGTTTTGTTACCCAGAGCGAATTTGGAAGACAGGTACAATTCTTGAAAGAAAACATGAAGGGCCTGGCGAAACACATTTAATTTTTTTTTATGGGATTCAAATTAAACAGTTGAGAATTTTCAGAAAAGCTTTGTAAAACAAAACAGCATAAAGAAATTATTAACTTTTGTTATTGTTCAATCATAACGCCGTTTCTGAAGTTCTGACAGGGGATGTAAATTTATGACCACAACTGTACTTCTATTTTGTCATACGTACCCTAGTCAAATTGGAATGAGAATTTAGGCTACACATTTTTTATAATGTCTGGTGGTGGCATATTAGTCAAAGTGTACAGCCTTCTCATAACCGCTAAGTGGCATATTGGAATTAAAGTGTACAGGTTTTTCATAATGGTTGCATACATTTATAAAATTATTTCTTTTCCATTTTCTCCGATACCCAGCTATAAACCGTATGATTGTCTTTTGAATTTTGGGGGTAAATATGTGCATTATACACAAGAAATTACCATATTTGGAACATGTAATATGTTGAAGACAAAGAAGAGGAGGAAACCGGATCCATCGTCAGAAGAAAAATAGGAATGCACAGAGCCTACAACTGAGTGTAGGGACTTTGAATGTTGGGACTATGACAGGAAAAGCTCAAGAGTTGGTTGACATGATGATTAGGAGAAAAGTTGATATTCTGTGCATCCAAGATAGCAGGTGGAAAGGTAGTAAGGCTAGAAGTTTGGGAGCAGGGTTTAAATTATTCTACCACGGAGTAGATGGGAAGAGAAATGGAGTAGGGGTTATTTTAAAGGAAGAGCTGGCTAAGAATGTCTTGGAGGTGAAAAGAGTATCAGATCGAGTGATGAGACTAAAATTTGAAATTGAGGGTGTTATGTATAATGTGGTTAGCGGCTATGCACCACAGGTAGGATGTGACCTAGAGTTGAAAGAGAAATTCTGGAAGGAACTAGATGAAGTAGTTCTGAGCATCCCAGACAGCGAGAGAGTTGTGATTGGTGCAGATTGTAATGGACATATTGGTAAAGGAAACAGGGGCGATGAAGAAGTGATGGGTAAGTACGGCATCCAGGAAAGGAACTTTGAGGGACAGATGGTGGTGGACTTTGCAAAAAGGATGGAGATGGCTGTAGTGAACACTTATTTCCAGAAGAGGGAGGAACATATAGTGACCTACAAGAGCTGAGGTAGAAGCACGCAGGTGGATTATATTTTGTGCAGACGATGTAATCTGAAGGAGGTTACTGACTGTAATGTAGTGGTAGGGGAGAGTGTAGCTCGACAGCATAGGATGGTAGTGTGTAGGATGACTCTGGTGGTGGGTAAGAAGATTAAGAAGACAAAGGTAGAGCAGAGAACCATGTAGTGGAAGCTGAGAAAGGAAGAATGTTGTGCGGCCTTTCGGAAAGAGGTAAGACAGGCTCTCGATGGACAGCAGAAGCTCCCGGAAGACTGGACAACGACAGCCAAGGTAATCAGAGAGACAGGCAGGAGAGTACTTGGTGTGTCTTTTGGTAGGAAAAGGAAGAAGGAGACTTGGTGGTGGAACCCCAAAATATAAGGAGTCATACACGGAAAGAGATTAGCGAAGAAGAAGTGGGATACTGAGAGGACTGAGGAGAGGCGAAAGGAGTACATCGAGATGCGACGTAGGGCAAAGGCAGAGGTGGCAAAGGCTAAACAAGAGGCATATGAAGACATGTACACCACGTTAGACACGAAAGAAGGAGAAAAGGATCTCTACAGGTTGGCCAGACAGAGGGATGGAGATGGGAAGGATGTGCAGCACGTAAGGGTGATTAAGGATAGAGATGGAAATGTGTTGACTGGTGGTGCCAGTAGTGTGCTAAATAGATGGAAAGAATACTTTGAGAAGTTGATGAATGAAGAAAATGAGAAAGAAGGAAGAGTTGAAGAGGCAAGTGTGAAGGACCAGGAAGTGGCAATGATTACTAAGGGGGAGGTCAGAAAGGCACTACAAAGGATGAAAAATGCAAAGGCAGTTGGTCCTGATGACATACTGGTAGAGGTATGGAAGCAATTTGGAGAGATGGCTGTGGAGTTTTTGACCAAGTTATTCAACAGAATACTAGCGGGCGAAAAGATGCCTGAAGAATGGAAGAAAAGTGTTCTAGTTCCCATTTTTAAGAACAAAGGGGATGTTTAGACCTGTGGGAACTATAGAGGAATAAAGTTGATGAGCCACACAATGAAGTTATGGGAAAGAGTAGTGGAGGCTCGACTCAGGACAGAAGTAAGTATCTGCGAGCAACAGTATGCCTAGAAAGAGTACCACAGATGCATTATTTGCCTTGAGGATGCTCGTGGAAAAGTACAGAGAAGGTCAGAAGGAGCTACATTGTGTCTTTGTGGATCTAGAGAAAGCCTATGACAGAGTACCAAGAGAGGAACTGTGGTACTGCATGCGTAAGTATGGTGTGGCAGAGAAGTATGTTAAAATGGTACAGGACATGTATGATGGCAGCAGAACAATGGTGAGGTGTGCCTTAGGTGTGACAGAGGAATTTTAGGTGGAGGTGGGTCTGCATCAGGGATCAACTCTGAGACCCTTCCTGTTTGCAGTGGTAATGGATAGGCTGACAGATGAGGTTAGACTGGAATCCCCTTGGACCATGATGTTCGCAGATGATATTGTGATATGCAATGAAAGCAGGGAGCATGCAGAGGAACAATTAGAAAGATGGAGACATGCACTGGGAAGGAGAGGAATGAAGATTAGATTATAAGTAAAACAGAATATATGTGCGTGAATGAGAAAGGTGGAGGGGGAAGAGTGAGGCTACAGGTAGAAGAGATAGCAAGGGTGGAGGACTTCAAATATTTAGGGTCAACAATCGAGAGCAATGGTGAGTGTGGTAAGGAAGTGAAGAAACGAGTCCAAGCAGGTTGGAACAGCTGGCGAAAGGTGTCTGGTGTGTTATGTGACAGAAGAGTCTCTGCTAGGATGAAGGGCAAAGTTTACAAAACAGTGGTGAGGCCGGCCATGATGTACGGATTACAGACGGTGGCACTAAAGAAACAACAGGAAGCAGAACTGGAGGTGGCAGAAATGAAGATGTTGAGGTTCTCGCTCGGCGTGATCAGGTTGGATAGGATTAGAAATGAGCTCATTAGAGGGACAGCCAAAGTTGGATGTTTTGGAGACAAGATTCGAGAGAGCAGACTTCGATGGTTTGGACATGTTCAGAGGCGAGAGAGTGAGTATATTGGTAGAAGGATGCTGAGGATGGAGCTCCCAGGCAAAAGAGCGAGAGGAAGACCAAAGAGAAGGTTGATGGATGTGGTGAGGGAAGACATTAGGACAGTGGGTGTTAGAGAGGAAGATGCACGAGATAGGCTAAGATGGCAAAAGATGACACGCTCTGGCGACCCCTAACGGGACAAGCCGAAAGGAAAAGAAGAAGGGAACATGTAATATGTTATGTGCACAATTGTTGTGGTACTGTCCAACACAGTACACACTGGTTACATTGTTAGCATATATGCTAGCACATATTTTAGTGTGTATAAGATGGCACTCAAGGCAGAGAGGAAAACAGTAACCCCTTGTTTTTTGCAGTTAATTGGGACCAGATCCACCCGCAAAACGTGAATAACTGAAGTAGCGAGGGATTTTTATGTGGGTACCAGGATATTTAAAATATGTAAACAGTATTTGTACTTTGCATATTTGAAACAGTTAAAGCTTTAATTTTAAAACCTTGTTAATATAACATACAGTATTATAAATTTACACTATAAATATGAATTATAAAACACTGTATTGGATTACTGTATAGTTACCATTCATCATTCGGAAACTTCAGCAGAATGTTCCCGACGCACCGTTGTGATGCAATCGAACAAAACTGCCTCGGCCATCGACTGGTCATTCGCAATCGACACATTGAGCACCCCTGGTGGAACCCTTTTAAAATATTTCAAACCAACCTTTGCTTGCTGAAAAGGTTCGTCCTCGAGGGGGTGATTCCCTCTTTGCCGTTTGAGGTTCATCAGTACTTTCTTCAGCCTCGCAATATACTGAAGCCGCAGTAGGTGAAGTGCGAAGAAGAGAGGGATTACTGTACTGCTTTTTACATCTGTAAGAAGAAGCCGACGTTGCCCCACACACAGTCTGTGTAGGGTAGTCATTACTGACTGTGTTGTACACACTCACGGTATCACATTGAAACTAAAATGATCACACCACAGCAAACAGAATAGCATAATTAG
Source organism: Syngnathoides biaculeatus (assembly GCF_019802595.1). Classification (NCBI taxonomy): domain Eukaryota; kingdom Metazoa; phylum Chordata; class Actinopteri; order Syngnathiformes; family Syngnathidae; genus Syngnathoides; species Syngnathoides biaculeatus. Next base: position 6,515,987 of record NC_084654.1, on the reverse strand, counting down.
CAAATTAAACAAATGACTCATGAAATAATTAACAAAACATGCACTTTAAAGGTCTACCGACATGTAAAGCATGATTTTTAGTATGTTTTTAATTTTAAAAAAAGGTACCGGAATAGACCCATCTGTTTTTTCACCATACGTCATGATGTTATCGTATATGGCTTTTTGCAATTCCCGCCATGAAAATCCTCTCGAGGCATTTGTGTTGGAGAAGAACCAGGAAGTGATATTTTTTACAGTAGCGGGGTTGAGTGTTTATATTGGTTTAAACCTATTGTACCAGTGAAAAAGTAGTTCTTTTTTTTTCGTGTTAGCCAAAATGCCCACTCGTCGTATTGCTAGATTTTGCTCGAGCACTCGGGAGGATGAATTCACTCTTCACACTTTTCTAAAACACCCGGTTCATCATGAAAAATGGATTGGACGAAAGCTTTGTGGGTTCTAAATGACAGGTAGATGTGTATAGAGCTATTAAAAAAAATAATTCATGTGGCGGACTAATTTTTCCAACAGTTTCTAGCATATGTTACGTGTGAATAAATCCCCTTGGTCAAACCGGCACTTACACACAAAGCACTTGTATTGCGTTTAAGACAATTTAATCACACACACAATACAATACAACACAAAACAATAAAATAGAAGTACAAAGGCAGTTTGGTAGCGTGTAACACGAGCTAACTAGACGTATAGTCACCAATCTCCAACAACTTCTCCAAAAGCAGCAATCATAAGCTAGCTAGCCTCGATGCGGAGGTGGATCGGTCAGAAAGGTGGGGGAGGAGGAGAGGAGCGCTTCCCCACCGGCCACCGGTGTCTGGGCACTCATTACTTCGTCCGGCATGGGACCCACTGAGTATGCTACATACACAAGTCATTTTGAATATTTGATCGGGTTCCTCGTTCTCCTCGTCTGTCTGTCAGGGTGTCTTTGGTCAGTTAGAAGTGATCCGCATATCGTCTAATGCAGGTCAAAACAACAAGGTAATATGGCCTCACTTGCTTCTGAGGTGTGTGTGTGTGTGTGTGTGTGTGGTGTGTGTGTGTGTGTGTGTGTGTGTGTGTTGTGTGTGTGTGTGTGAGTGAGAAGAGCTTCACCCTCAGAAGGGGCGTCAGAAAAATAAAAAAGTCTCTCTAGTTCATCTTCCATTGCAGGTGGCTCAGCGTGTTTCTATGGAGACTGTCCCAGTGCAACGTCTGTAAATGACGTTGCAGGCAATATGGCTGCCACTGGGATGTTGAGTGAGACTTCCGCAACTTTCCGCATGAATGACACGGTCTCCTTTCTTTTTTTTTCAGTAATGGACATTGAAGTGAATATTATATGTAGTTTTCATAACAATATCTATTTAAAATTTATATAGGGATGTCGGTAGACCTTTAAACATTTACATGCTCCCAGCATGCTTTACGGCACTAAGGACCTCCTTACTTAAATGGTAACTGACATACACACCAAAACATATGCTAGCATGCATGCTAAAAGTGTAACCAGTGTGTTTAAGTTGTACTTTGTTGTACAAGTCACACAACAACATTTGCAACCGTTGGAACTCTGTGTGCACATAAGGTGCACCACATTGTAAGGTACCATGTCTATTGTGGCGCCTCATCTATTTAGAAGAGATTTTAAGACCTCTATCTTTCTTTCGGCTTGTCCCGTTAGGGGTCGCCACAGCGTGTCATCTCAGATGAATGGTCATATATGTTTGGCACAGTCTTACACCAGATGCCCTTCGTGACGCAACCCCTCTTGGAGGCCCCACCTCTGCAATCTTGAAAATATGGTATATTAAAAAAAAAAAAGAAAAAAAATGTGATTGGACAAGGGCACACACTGTACTTGAGATTGCAACATGGTCCAAAATTCATTGATTATAAAACGTTTAGATTTTTCTTACAATCTTAGACTCGATACCCAACTTCACGCTTTTATTCAAGCTAAACTTATTAGAACCTGATTGTATTTGATATTCTCTATGACGTATAGACTGGCCTATTCCAACTTTTTCATAACTGTTAAGATACTAATCTTGAACAATTAGAGGATGCCCAGTCTGCTCCATTGTGGTCATCTTTAACTCTATTTCTAGTTTTAATTCCACCAACAAGTGCAAAGAACAAGATGTTTTATTGGTTTTTCTACCAGCTACTAGGGCTCAGAATCACCCTCTAAATCCAGATTCACTTTTCTTATTTACAGTAACAAAAGACTTTTGAATCACAATCAAATAATTACTCCACGTATTTTAAACTAGTAGTCTAAGAAATGAAAAATTGGAATTGAAAATTCGTAAAAATGTGAAGAGTACAGTGGTATAATGACAATAAATGGCATTCATCCATGCTGGGGCAGTTTGGCTTCCACTTCTCCCCACAGAAAAGTTAACATTTTTGTTTAAATTGACTTCCCTTAACCAGGATCCTTCCCAATACCGTGACTAAATGTAGAACCCAGATTGATTTTGAACCTTCCTCTTTTCTAGCAAGCTGTCTTCCACACTCTGTTGGATCAAATTTCATTCATCCTACCGTTGGTGACTGCCACATATATCTGTGTAGCTCCTTGGGCTAGGCTTATCAACATTTCCTGGTGTGGAGATCTTAATGGAGGGCGATAGCTAGTACAACTGTACATGTGCAGAAACCAAATGAATTATTTTGTATTGTTTGGAGTAAATACGGTGTGCCAGTAGTTGTAGCTATCATCAGAATAACGTAAGTAGTATTTTATTCTTTTTGATTATTTGTGATCCAAAACAGAAACTTCTGCTTTTTTGCTTGGGCTTGCTATTTATCCCCCACAACGTGGATTTAAATGGCAATGCCAGGTTTGAGGATTCTGTTGAGTTTATTTATTTATCTGTTTATTTATTTATTGAACAGGTCTGGAGGTAATCAGGCTTGGTTGTGATTAGTGAAAATTCACCAAAAATTGTGATAGACCACAATTAGTTCATCATTTAATTTGGGGGGTCTAATTTATTTTTCCACACAGAGCCACTTAACTTTCAATTATTATTATTTTTTTGCCGAAAAAAATTTATTTAAAAACAGTATTTTGAGTTTATTTGGGTTATATTTGCCTGATGTTTCTATTTATTTGACGATCTTTAACGTTAAAGTGGGGAAGCTATGAAAAAATATAAGAATTTGAGAATGGAGGGAATACTTTCCCACAGGACTGTATGCCTGTTAGTCTAAAGCAAATGATTGTCACCTCATTGGTCACACGTTCTGTCTTTGATTTTGTTTTTCCTCCGGTGCTGGCCACATAAAAACTTGACTTTTTAACCTCTCATCAGATCCAGGAATCCTGAATCATACAGAGGAAACAGAAGACGGTCAGCAAGAAGAGGTGGGTAAATTTTAGTTAATAGAAACTGTCATCGAACAATGACATTTCAGATTGTCTTGCGCTTTGTGCTTCTATTCTATTCATATATGAGCCTACTGAACAATGTCTGTTTTCATTATTTGTTCAGTATTGAGAAAAGATAAAATTTTGGAATTAAACAGAATCAGCTATATTGGATAAGTATATAAACAACAAACAAGTAATTTGTCTCGGATGGATTTCAAACAGACCATTTCTTTCTATGTAATAGGGCTGCACAATATTTTGTTTGAGCATCATCATCGTAATGTACGCGTATTACAATAGTCCGATCGCAGTCTGCGGTGGTGATGGACCACCGCAGTGGAAAAAAAAAAAAAAAACTCATAGTGGGGCCCAACCCCATGGGGGGGGGTCATGTTGCAATGCCAGGGATGTGAGACCCTGAAGAACATGTTTAACATGAATTTTTTTTCTTGTAAGTTGATCTATAACTTTTGTACTTTCTTCAATGTTTATCCCCATCTGTGAATGACTTTGAGTTTCTCACAATTCCCAAAGCACCAGCAAAATTATCTGAATTCCAGTCACCTTATTTGCAAACACGGAGTTGCTCTGGACTAGCTTGGACTCTGGACAGGAGCTTTTGACATGCTTTCTCCCTGCTGTCCCCCACATAATAATTTGATGCAAATGCTGTATGGGGTGTGTCGAAGTGACACTTTATATTTGATCATTTCATCGTTGCAGTTTTGTCATTATCTATCAAACACCAAAGAAATGTCTTTCTCCACAAAGACATATTCCTCTGTCCATTCTTGCTGAAAACTGTGCTCTCATCTCTTTCTTTTAGCCATTTTTGTCAAAAGCGTTTCCACAATTCATTTTTACCCAATCTACGTTCAACCCTTCTCCGGCTGGCCACATCGACTTCCATATTAGATAGCAAACTACGGAAACTTTACTAGAACAAACTGTCTCTGCCTCCTTTGCATTGCCTACGCGACAGAAATTACATGTGCAATATGTTGTTATAATGGCTCTGAGAGGCATATGCAACCGTCAAAAGAGCCAGATATGGCTCGCGAGCCTTAGCCAATCGAGATGCAGAACATGATGTGAGATTTGCCTTGGAAATTCAGGATACAGAACACAATGTACATTATATGCTGTTAAAAAAAAGAAGGCTGCACTGTAAAAAAATAAACACAAAATAACTATACAAAATATATAGAGCCAGCCCCTGATATTCCCAGTTTTAGATAAATCTTAACAGTCTTTAGGATTTGAATAATCTGAGCCAGCTGTCAGTTTAAACGGTTAAAGTTCCCTGTTGCTCCCGTGTATCGCACAGTGAGCAGCAGCAGGTGATAAGAACTTTGCTTTAGCTGGAATAATGAGTGCTTAGGCACTTACAGCCATTGTGGAGCGCCGACCCTACTTCAACTAAATATATTATTTAATAGAGTAACCTCAGTATATTAAATAAAATATAAACTACACTCCTTTAAGGCTGCTTCCTCGTGCTTGGTTTGCACATGGAATAGCCTAGGTATAATTTAACAAACTTTAAGACAGCCAGGGCCTGTTATTGCTAAAAGCAGAAATAACCTTTAAAACATAGAATGGAATAATTAATGTTCATGCTGATATGTTATTTAATCTCCTAACAGACAACACAGCACTAATGACTAAGAAAAATGGAAGACATTTTAAAGGCTCAAAAATCTCAATTTAATTGACAGTTTAGCAAGGGCAAAGGTACAATCCAAAAGAAAATAAAAGTATATTATAATTGAAGACGAGAACAAAATATAGAAAGTCCAAAATAAAAGATTAAAGTGTACATGCAGTAACCAAACAAGAAAAAGGAATACTCACTCTTGGAGTACAAAAGTTCACACTTGTTTGCTTGAAATGTAAAACAGATGTTCAAAAGGGAAAAAGTATACAAAAATGTACTTAGTTACATTCAAAGTTTCAAAAGTGGAAATCTTGAGTTCCAAAGGCGTAAAATCAATAACTTGAAAATAATCTTAAACCTGATTAAAATGAGAAATATCAGATGGATCAGGTCAAACATTCCTGAAAACCAAATAAGATATGGTATCGAGCATTACCTTACTGATCACATCATCCAGAACAAAATTCTTTGCTTGACCATCTATTCTCAATTTGCTTTTCGAAGAGCTAAAATCCTCCCTTTATGTTAATCACCGCATACGTCCAACCTAGGATGAATGTTTTGCTTAAGCACCGGGTTTCACTGATCGAATGAAAACATGTTGACTCAGTGGAAGTTGTTTCCTCCCGTGTCAGGTCATCATTAACTTAATTTTGTTTTACCTCAAGTTTGTTCATCTTGACCTTGTTGATCAAATAATCTCACTGTTAGCAAACTTAAACTTTGTTGTTAACATACGCTGTTTAATTTATTTCAATATATACAGTTGTAGAATACTTCCTGGATAAATCCTGAATTAAGAATATGGATTACAGCAGTGGTCGGACTGGTACCGGGCTGTGACACATTTGCTACTGGGCCACAGAGAAAGAATGACCAATTGACATAATTTTTGTTGGATTGCAATTCGCGTGTCAGTGTCTCATTATGAAAGTTTACCACATCTTCTCCACAGGAGCAGCTGCGTGTCTCAATTGATACATTGAGACTGCACAGAATGCTTCCGTTTCCAGTCCCAGCCGAAACAAATGCTTCAGCTAACGGTCACACCTGGCTGGCTAATGGCGACAGAGCTCAAAGAATGAATCATTTCATAAACAAATTCAGTGCATTACATTTGCTGAAAATATTTTTTCTTTTGAACGAAATATAAGCAAACGAAATAACACAACGTAGGAGTCCTACTTAAAATTTGGGTTTTTTTGCAACTGCTATCTCTCACACACGAAGTCCGTTCTGAGACAGATACATTCGTAGGTTTCTGCTCAACAGGCAGAGTTGCTTTTATGGAATTAAAAGTCTACTCTCATTAAGGAGCTCCAGAATTGCAGTCCGATCTGGGAGCTGACAACTACTCTGACCCCCACTCTTGTATCACGCCCACAGTGCACACACCACGGACGGCAAAGGAAGAAGCAGAAGCGCACAAGCGAGGCAAGTCTGCATAGATGTGTGTTTGTGCGTGTGTGTGTCAAAGGTCTCTAGTAACAAAACATTCTGGTTACGAAACGCCTCCCCGGAAAATTGTCTCTAGTTACGAAGGAAAATTCAGGGTATGGAAGAGAAAAATAGGCGCTGGATTTGCAGCCCCCGAATTCCACCAAACGTAAACATCCTGTATTTTTTGGTTTGTGTGGCGCGATAGAGCTGCTCTCTTATTGGCTATTGCCGTTGCATCTTCCTGGTATGCCATTGGCTTGGAGGGACTACAATCTTTACATATGATGCTTTTCAGGTCCCTTGGACACTCGTCACCAAATCACAAGCTCGCACACATTGGAAAAGTACAAGGTTTTCGTTTGTATTTTTGCAAGTTTATTCTTCTTTCTTCACCATTGGCCCCAAGAAACTTTAGTGAAATTAAGTTGTGTACGTGCGTACATTTGTATGCATATTTTTTTTCTTGGCTGTCGAATGTTTGCCTCCTTTTTCCATTCCCTACAATGCCTTTTGCTTGTCACTCACGCTTCTCTTCGCATTATCGCCCAACGCCAAAGGTAAATGAACATAATTTTTATTATTCTTTACATTATGTACTTTGAATGCTTATTTTTCACAGGAGGCGTCGTAGTAAAGATTAGGCGATCTACATGTAAAAAGCTCTTGGACTTGTGAAAAATTCATATCATGAAATGACCTCCGGAACAAATTAATTTCGTAAGAAGAGGTACCAGTCTGTGTGCAGGTGGTAGTGTGCGGTGTGTACTGTTTATATCGCACATTTTATATATCTAAAAAAAAAAAAAAAGCCTACCTTGTAGGCTTTTCAAATAAGGCTGAGATGCACTGACCTCTGTTAATGTGAACCCTCCTGCCGGTCATTTTCATATCATAATGTCTTTTTGTCTCAGTGTGTTAATGTCTGTCTTTTTTATTTATTTATTTATTTTTTTTTTTTTTTTTTTTGCCTTAATCATCATCAACATGATGTTGGACACCTTTGCTACAATCACTGGCATCCTCAAATGAACAGAAATGGAAAGGAAATGAAAGTATAAATGTGTGGGTTTTTTTTTAAATAACTGAAAAAATGAATCAGGCCGTCAATTAAGCAATGTGTTGGAATAAAGATGTTTATGAAAAAGATAGATCTGGTTCAGAGGAAGGTTACTTTTCTTGAACATCAATTGAATGACTGATTTAAAAATGTGAAGTGTCTGCATTTTTAAAAGAACCCTTTTGTTTTGTATGTCAGCGTTCCGAGCCTCCTCCAGTGGAGGTCAGCAACCCTCCAATGTCTCCCAATATCACCGTTAAAGATGAGCCAATTGATGAGGGCTACGATGCTGCTTTACTGCCTCAGGGCAACATCAGACAAATCAAAGAAGAACTGGATCATCAGGAGGTAAATGATACACTACTCGCTTCAGCTATGTCCTTGGAGTTTTTGTCAATGTGCTCTGTGGTTCTTCCTTGAAGTATAAACACCTTTAATGACAAATTTAGCTGTTAATCTCCAAAACTGCTTTGTAGGTGACAATAAACATTATTTTTTAAATAGCCATAAAATAACAACATTAGACAATAAATGAAATAAAGTGCAATATCAATTAAGGTTTGCATGTTCTTTTTTGCACGTTACTTGTCTTTTTTTTTTTTTTTGGTCAAACTAGTCTTTAATCTTGTCGGATTATTCAAACACACACACACGCAACGTGGCCTACGCGTGACATATTACCTAAGAGTGCACGCATGCTAGGCCAATGATTCTCAGTGTGATATGCATCCCTCTGGTGGGATGTGAAATTATCATTTTCCAAATTCGGAGTTCTGTAATTTACAATTACTGTTACCAAATCCCGATACCAAAGACCAAAGTAGTGAAAAAGAGTTTTGAGCGGAAGCACTGTAGAACAGTGGTTCTCAAGACTTTTTACACTTAGGACTACTTAAACTAGGACTAGGACACTGCCAAAATGAATGTTTACACCCCTAATAATTACATGTGACATATTTTTCTTGTCGAATTCTAATTGTTTTCCAGGATGAACTTAGGATCAGCTCTGTTTACTCTGTTGGTGGAGGTAACACACTTGTATCCCCTGTGGGTGAGTGTCAATATTTCTCCAATCATATATATATATTGCTTCAGTTAGTGTTAGCGATAAGCTTTCTTGAAGCAGATATTTATTAGACATGGCACAAACCAAAGAGAATGTCTTTGTTCTTAATGTTCGTTTGAAATGCCTGCTTTAAAATCTCGCATTGATCAAATTATTCAAGATTCCAAGTATATATTTTCTTTATGCTAGTTCCAAGTCAGTATTTCTTCTCTCAGCTTTTGTCACCTTTCCTCTTTCCAGCCCATCAAGTGACAGCAGCTGTTTCCCAGCAAACAGCCATTTTTATTCCCGGTAGAGGTGCTGTCCTTCAAGCAATGGCTCCTCTTTCTGTACGACCCCCACCTCCAATTCAGACTTCACTTACATCGTTGGCGCCAATAGCCCTTCGACCCCCTGCACCAACCATTCCTGGTAGTGTTCGCTGCAGTGGTTGCTTTAAGGTACAATTACATCTTTACTGCTGTTCGTGCTACTCAGAGACAAAAGAAAGAAAAGCAAGCCCAACGGTCTAATCAATACTACAAATGTTATTTATTTCTTGATTTGTTTAGGTTCTCCTAAAAGGTCAAACAGCATTCCAGAGAAAAGGTTCGACACAACTCTTCTGCTCCACGCTTTGTTTGACAGGACATCTACCCCCAGCAAACAAGAACCAATTATGCTCTCTATGCAACAGGTACATCTTGGTGACTCTCTTTATTTCCAACTGAAATAAATATATTCGCTTAATTGTCATTACAATATACAGGACAAATACCACAAAATTCAACTAAGGTACAACAAACAGCACTTCTTCTGGAGTGGTATGCGTATTTGTGAAAGTTGGCGAAAAAGGAGTACACTACATAGCAAGTCTTTTATTGTGGAAGTAAGTGGCGTGGGGTTGCCAAGGATGAAATGAAATTACAAAAGGAAGATCATACTAGAGAGCAAACACAGTGCTAAAATGGCCATCACTAGCACCAGCTTGGCTATACTACACAGGGGTTTACTTGTATAATACTGCCAGATTTGGTTGTTTCCCTCTGCCATCTTGCTGTTAAACTCTAGTACTACAATGATTTCTTTGCCTTTGTGTTCTATGTTTTTTTTTTGCAGTGAGATTCTTCGGGCTCGGGACACAATAACAATCCCAGCTGATGACAACACATACTTGCACTTTTGCGGCCAGCACTGTTTATCAATCTTTAGACACAGGACAAAGAAACCTGAAAAGGCCCCTGAAAAAGTAGTTGACAAACGGCCAGAGAAGAAGATTGAAAAGCCACTGGAGAAGCCTGCTGAGCGACCAGCAGAAAATGTTATTTGTAGTGTGTGCAGAATCACCAACCGGGTAATGACAATGACACAAGCTTTTATTGGAAACATAAGTTTTTGTGTTAGTTTGCCTGCTTGAACTCTGTCATGCAGATTTTTGTTGTAGAGTGTGTACTTATTGATTAATACTCCGCCCATCATCCTGATTCTCTGCACCAGATCGAGCATGAGGTGAGCCACCAAGGTCGTCTACACAGACTCTGCAGTGACGCTTGTTTTGTTACCTGGCGCAGGATGCGGCAGTTAGCCATGAACTGCTGTGAAAGCTGTGGACTTTACTGTAATAGCAGTTCGGACTCCTATCATACACTTACAATTGAAAAATCAGAGCTAAACTTCTGTGGTCCTACCTGCATTGGCACTTACAAACAGGTGTGTAAGTTCCTTTTTTTCAGGGTGTGGGGGGTACCACACAAAGCACACAAATGATTGTAATATGAAAGGTTGTGTTTCTTTATTTCCTATCCAAACAGTCCTGCCGAAAGACAATTGAGTGTGCCAGATGTCAAAAGTCTGCAATAGTGTCTGCCACCATCATGGAGCGAGACGAAAAGGGGAAAGTTCAGCTTTACTGTTCACCTGTTTGTGTTCAAATGAGCAGACCACCGCTACACACATTAACCGGTAGGACAACAGACAATCCCGCCCAAAAATGGGATAGGCATAATGATTTTTTTTTTTTTAATATTCACGTGAGATGTTCATGTCCTTTCCCTAGGGGCTGCATTCCCATGCTGCCTGTGTAAGACTGTAGCTGTTCCTCAGTATCACTTGGCAATGGTGGATGGCACCATAAGGAACTTTTGTTCCTATGAATGTGTTTCTACTTTCAGGGTAAGGGAGGTGTAAGAGTTGCATAATAATAATAATAATTATTATTATTATTATTGCTATAGTGGTATACGGAATTCTCGCTTGAATCATTTGAGTTATTCTTGGCTGCAATTTGCTGACATGCTGATTAGTTTGCCATGTTAAGAGGAAAATTAGTGACTGGAATATAAGATACATCCCTTGACACCTGCTGTGGTATTCTTGAGCAGCATTGTTGTATTCTTCTCAGTATACTTCTGGCATGGAAAGTGTTCAGAATATTTGGGGGGGGGGTGACTTTATTGTAACTAAATCACTTCACATACGCAACTTTACAGCATGATTCCACACAACGGCGGCATGTTTACATAAAACCGTTAGTGATAGGTAGCACTAGCTTCCTATGTTCCATAACATTTTTGTTCCCTGCTTGCAAGCCATTTTATATTAACAATGAAGAAAACCCAAGCCGTACTAAAATGAACGTAATCTCCTGAGTTACCACTACAATGTTTTTTCCCCATTTTGTTCGTATACTACATGCGTTGTGATGTCCTCGCCGTGGTAGCAAGTGTATCCAGTTGTGTTTGAGGTGACATGATAAGGCCCAGAAAACATAAAAGATGGGATTCTGTGGTATTGCTTTACAAGATTTTATTCCAGTAGTCTGACATATTGCAATTATGAAAGACCAAATTCGTCTCGTAGTCTGATCCAGGCATTAATTGTTGTCCATCATAGATGAGCTGTCATTCCCACGCTGGCGTTTTTTTTTAATAACTTTATTGGCTGTCACATATATACATTACTACATCAAAAGACACACGACAACACTAAAAAAAAAAAAACCTCACCACGGACGTGCTATATCCCTACTTTGCTCAAAATCTTTCTATGTAACCAGCTTGGGAGAAGCGAGACTGGTAAGCCATGTCAAGGGGGAGAAGCACATGTTGACTCCAGGGAGTTTCCAGTATTCATTACATGTGCAGTTACTGCACCCACAGACTGCCACAGTTGCGGGGTCTACAATTGCAAAGGCAAAGCAGACGAAGTTAGACATAACAGCGGCAACAGATGTTCTAACAGCCAAACTTCTCTGGTCATTAAAAGTAATGAATTCTCTTATTTTTGAAAGTCATCAGAAGACATTACTCATCTTTTCAAGTCAATGTTTCCTGTCAGACAGAGAGCGAGCTGGTTTGCATGTGGTGATAGAGCAAGTGCATTGACGTGTGCATACATGAGCTTGCGCCGTCATTTAAGAGCTCCTACTTAAAGGTCTGCTGCAACTAGTTGCATATGCATGCAGTTCTTAATAATCTGACTGAAATGTGCTACGTTTTGAAAAGCTAAAAGTTTCCGAATCATGATAATTTGATGTAAAACTTGTAATAGCTTGTTAATTTTTATACTTTTTAACAGAAAACGGGACATACGGGGTCCGATCTGATCAATGGAAAATCTTCTCCAAGGGATGCCTCACGATTTGGGCCCTCCTCTGGAGCCAGCTCAGTCCCTCTCATTCCTCAGGATTACCCATCTTCAGCCCCATATCCCAGCCACCATGCCAGTAACAGCTCAGTGCCTCCTTTGGTTCCTCCATCGCTAGGCTTGACCTCGACTTCTGGACCAGGCCAAGGCCATCCCCGAACACCCCTCGCTCAGCCTCTCAAACCAGGAGAGGGTAGACCCAGCGACAGCCCCAAAGTGACCTGCCATCAGTGTACCAAGCAGTTCATCACCAAGCCGCTGCTTTTTGGCCACAGAGTAAGACGTGCTCTGATCACAACATCTTCAGCAGTTTAAACTCTGGAACAGTTGTATAATCATACCCTCTTTTTTTTTTTTTAATTTAAACAGGATCGGATTTCTGTGTTCTGCTCCATGACATGTTGTGACCTTTATAAAACTCAAAACAATATCCATGTAATGTGTGAAGTCTGTAGGAGGGAAAAGGTGCCATTTGACACAATCCACTACAATGAGAGAGACATTTTCTTCTGCAGTAAATGTGAGTCAGTATTAATTCTTGACATTTTTGCATGCACTCGAGAAACCACAAGTCTATCAGGTTATATGAAGTATGTTTAAAATATACTATGTATGATGTTTTTGACCTGGACATTGCATTGCTCATAACCTTAAATGGCTGGTGACACTCCCCAACTTTTGTGTGTTTCAGACTGTAAGCAAAACTTCAAATTATGCATCACATCTCGTAACAAGGATCCACCCTGCCGTCCCTGCAGTTATTGCTATAGCATTAGCCAAAAAATGTTGCATAGCCACTACGGAGGCAAGCTAGAAGAGTTCTGCAAGCCCCTGTGCATGTCTCAGTACACTGTGCTCTACTACGGGGTAAGGACAAAATTCTTCAATTAAATATATAATAAATGCACAGCTATCTAGAGCAAATCAGCCCTTAAATCTATTAAGAATCTAAACAATAAATTCCTATATCATTATTAGATATTTTTATTAATATGATATCAGTCAATATAGTGATCAGTGTGACTTTATCACTCTCTTCTGTACAGATGGGTCGATGTGACAGTTGTAGGAAGCAGGGGTACTTAAATGAGAAGCTACAGTACATGGGTTCAGTGCGGAACTTCTGCAACCTGACCTGCTTACTCGGGTACTGCTCTGTGAATTTTGAATCGAGCCAGCACACTACCAGTAATGGTACTGGATCAGAGCCACCTCATGGTAATATATATTGACGTGTGATGTCAGAATTGTCTGTTGGTTGTTGAGTACCTGTAAATTATTGTGTTGGAAAGGCATTTTGTGTAGTATGTTTGATTTTTAAATGTGCATTTTTTTATTATTATTCCAGCTCCAGCCCAGCCTCACCACCCCTCAAAAGCTAACCCTGTCATAGCTGATGTCGTGTCACTCGCAAATGGTTCTGCAACTCAGCCCAGTGTGCCATCGGATATTGCTATGACTGGTTAGTTCAGGGGTGGGCAAACATTTTGGCTCAGGGGCCACGACATTTAAAATTTGACAGGCAGGCCAAGTCACAATCAGATGCGTACATATGAAAAATAATAACAAAAAAGGCATTGTTGTGTTAATACTTAGATTTTCTTGTATTGGGAACTGTGCTGTTTTGTTGATCACTTTTTTTTTGCCAGTGCATCAAAGTCTCACTTTAGTTTTGTTGTGGCAATTCACAGAATAGCAGCTGCCAACTCGCAGGAATATCACTAATCAATCAAAAAAAATATCTTAACGGTATCCAATACTTCTCACACAAGTTAGTTATATCAAAATGAACCAATAAGTTAAATATTAGTGTCAAATAAACAAAAAAGCACACTTTTTCCAGTGCACTTCTCTAAAGACTCTTAACTGACAGATAGATGGATGCCAATTGTGCTCCATGAAGGCAACTGTGTGTCTGGATACAAAAACTTCAAAGTACTGTAAGTGGCTGTTTGACATTAGGGTCATACAAACACATACACTATTGCTGCCACCACAATAATTTTGATGTGAAGAGCAAGGAAACTGACAAGATTATGTAATCGTTTAACTAGCAAAGCTCTGGATGACAAAGGCAGGGGGAAGCACTTAAGTAATGTCAGCCGTGCAGTGCGTTAAACCAGCTCATAGTCCGGACAACAATGAAGTTGAAAATCCCCACTTTTTCATTGTAAATGTGATTTAATAGAAGTATTGTAAATCCTTCAATGGGACAGTCCTTAACATCCATGCCCGATTTTTGACCATGCATGTCGGGATGACCCACAATACTTAGCACACAGGTAAAGCTGTATTATGTGTAAATTAAAAAAAAGTTACAAATTGACTTTTTACAAAGGAAAATCAAAATAGTGTGTGCACCACGTCACACTTTATGGTGTTGCGCGGTCACTGTGCATTGTAGATTCAATCACCGTCATACATACAGTATATCATACAATCACCTCCCAATCCCTTTCTTTTCACTTTTCACATATTAGCAAGTTGTGTGATTTCTAAAATGCTGGCAAAATGTTGAATAGTCAACCTTCAAATCATCAGCATACAGCCATGCTATTCTGATAAATGCTATAAACCCAGATTCAACTGTAGTCTAGATACTTCTTGGGTAATTAATGCATTAAATCTCTGTTTGGTGTCCTATCTGCTTAAACCACACCCTCTTTCCCACTAAAATGTTGTCCCTCAAACACGTCAACCAGTTTTTTTTCATGAGGTAGCTTATACAAAATGCTAATATCGTCATCTTCAGTTTATACTGTATACAAAAGGTTGCTATCATCTGGAAGCTTGCTTAACACTGAAACTGACAACGTACAGTATAGGGTTAAGGCTGTAACAATTTTGTATCGAAACCAAAAATTGCGGTCTTCAAAATTATTAACCTGTTTTGTGATTTGACACCCTGGCGAATGTGGAAAATATTCGCTTTGCCACATCATAGTACAATTAGCCATTGGCGAGGTGGTGAACAGGCACCGTGAACCCTGCATTCCCCCTTAAAACTTAGTCTACTGCAAATTCTATGCTGCTGTTAGTTATACCTTTTAATTTAGCATATTTGCCTTAAAAAAAAAAAAGGCAAACATATCATTGGCATGCCACTGTCAGAATTAATTGTGAACATATTTTGGCTAAAAAGATATACTGTACACTGCTGGATCATGTCCGTTTTTCTCCTATTCTGATGACAGGAGGACTTCCAAACTGTAGCATGGATGGCAAGATTCTTGATCATGTGTGTATTGCATCTTCTTTATAAATCAATACAGTGTATCTTCCAAAGACAACCAGACCAACATTCAAAATATTTTGTTTTGCTGCCTAAATGCATAGGCCAGTACTCAAACAGATGCCATGCGTGGACCCCCATCCAACCGACGTCAAATGAAGAACAAGTCTGTGCTTTGCCGGCCATTCACAATGGATCAAGAGAGTTTATGCCTCCTCCTACCACCATCCACAGATTCATCCGGTAAGTACATAACACCATTTAATGTCATTCCCCATTTACATGAAAACTACTACCTACAGATGTTAGAACTTGACACATATTCACCACGGGTATTAGTTATCAGTTAGTCAAAATTGGTCTTTTAGTCTTGTCTTATTGTCTTAGTATTGTCTCTTGTTTACTATTCTTATGGCGTCATACAGAGCAATTCAAAGGTCAAGTCATGTTAATTTTCACTTTTCTGCAATTCAGTTTTCAAGTGGTCAAACTCCAATTAATTAATACCTTGTCTTTTAGTTGTACTTTTCTCCCCCTACTTTTCCCCTCCCAAGCCAGCGTTGTCAACATAACAAATATGTTCTCTCACATGAAAGGAGCCAGTCAGAGGAAAGTGGGCAGTATTTGTCAAATATCACCAAAGTGGGTACAAACTGGGTCAAACAGAAGGGGCTTTTCTGGACACTCGTGTTTTCTGACACTTTTGTAGTCCATGTTTGAGAGTCACTCAATGGAAGTCTAACTACCCAAAATGTAGGCCTTTCAAATTCATTCCCACTCCCCACAGTAACTATTTAAAAATTGCTATACTGTCTTGTTGGGCTGTGCCATTAACAGATTTTATTGATTAATTTGTGTTAAGTTTTTCTCCTGACCCTTTCCAAAAAAAAAAAAAAAAATCAATATCATGGAACTTTTTTATATCAATGATTCATATGTTGTAAATTCAAGGCCCTTAATTTAAACTATCCATCCATTTTCTTCACCGCTTATCCTCACGAGGGTCACGGGGAGTGCTGGAGCCTATTCCAGGTGTCAACGGGCAAGAGGCGGGGTGCATGCTGAACTGGTTGCCAGCCAATCACAGGGCACATAGAGACAAACAACCGCACTCACAATCACACCTACGGGCAATTTAAAGTGTCCAATATATGTTGCATGTTTTTGGAATGTGGGAGGAAACCCACGCAGGCATGGGGAGAACATGCAAACTCCACACAGGCGGGTCCGGGATTGAACCCGGGACCTCAGAACTGCGAGGCCGACGCTTTACCAGCTGATCCACCGTGCCGCCCTAATTTAAACTATTTCAAGTATTTATTTGTTTATTTTTTCATAATCTGGGTTTCCAGCTCATAGAAGCCACAAAATCAGGAATTAAAAACAAAAAAAAACTGAATATTGTCAAGAAACTATTTATTTCTCAATTTTTATAGAGGGGGGGGGTGAGGGTCATATTAAATCCTTCAAAATATGGGACATTTAAAACAATACATTAATCTTTGCTTATACTATACTTGGTTGGTTTTAAATGGTTACTGTGGGAAGGAAGAAATTTCACAATGCACAAACAGAATATATGTGCATGAATGAGAGTGGTGGAGGGAAAAGAGTGAGGCTCCAGGGAGAACAGATAGAAAGGGTGGACAACTTCAAATACTTGAGGTCAACAATCTTGGAACAGCTGGCGGAAAGTGTCTGGTGGTGTGTTATGTGACAGAAGAACTTCTCTCTGCTTAAGTTAACAAGTTGCAAAATGTCTGTTATCTGACTAGACCAATGAAGAACACCTGAACACACCAGCTACATTGTTAGCATACTTGCTAGAATGTGTTATAGTGTGTATCCAAGCTACCAAATACAGCTCGTGTACCTACGTCATACAATCACGTAATTCGCCATATTGCCAATCAAACAAAGCATTGTTGCAAGTTAATTCCGTTGAGACGAAACGAAAATACGTCTTATAGCATGACATCCAGGGTTTGTCTGATACCGTTAAACATTTAGAAGGTGATAATAAAGGAAGGTATGTGGAAAAATTGGAGACACATGGCACAGAGGACCCATGTTTAATGTCGAAGTCGATGTTTTCGCTAATAAGAATGTGGAATTTCCTTCCGCTTGTCTTGGCCAACTGGATATACACATGTATCTGGTGAGTGAGTCGTTGAGATTTACACAGAAAAGTTTGAAAGCGTATAAAAGTCTGGACGCATACAAGTACTTCGTTGCTGGATCTATTCTCAATCAAGAATAAATCCCACATCGTGATGGACCCACTCAGATTTTTTTCGATACAAATACCAATACTTAAATTAATGACCCCTGGTTTTACACAAATTCGCATTCATTAATTGTGACTGGAAAAATTGCGGAAAGCTCCGGCGGTCCCTCATCCGCCACGGACTGCTTCAGCGGTTCCTCGTCCGCTGCGGACGACTTCAGCGGTGCCTCGTCCGCCGAGCACAGATTTGTCCCGGGTGGCTCATCACAGCGCCGCCCGGGTGACTCATACATACTGTCGGGGAATCTGTTGCTAGTGAGAAGTGATCCGCATATCATCCAAATATGGCTCGAAATGATAGGGTAATATTGCCCCGGTCACGTCACTCGATTGTGAGATGTTCTCTTCTTCGAAAAGAGCTTGGTGTTCCATAGCAGCTGTACCACTACGTGTTTTCAATGGCGAATGTCCCAGTGTAACATATGCTGATGACGTTGCCGGAAATATGGCTTCCACTTGGATGTCGAATGACACTTCCGCAACTTTGCGCATGAATGACACGCTCTACGCTCATATTTATTTTTTCGTATTGACATTAAAGTGAATAATGTTATGTGTATTTTTCATTACAATATCGATTTTAGAATGTCAATAGGCATGACACTGGAGCTTTAACTTTGATTCATTTTAAGTGATAACTACAGATAAAGGTGTTTCTGTGTGATGAATCTAACAAGAGACGCTATAATGGCAAGCTAATCACTGCTCCCTCTCTCCAAGCAGATATCACTTCAATTGACTGTGAAAAAGATGTTAAAAAGATGAAGACAGACGAGGAAACGGGTGAGTGTCTTATACCGATAGTACTTAGTTGTCTGTAATCGACTACATGACTAGTTATTACGCGTGTATAATGAAATCACATTGGTAACTATAGAGAACAACTGGTGATTAAAGACAGTCATTACAAGTCAGAATCGTTGGGGAGCAAACATAAAGGGATGGGAATTTTTTATTCATTTGATGAATGAATCTGAGAGAGTGACAGAAAAATTAACCCTAACAGATTAAAAAAAAAATAGAAAAGACGTTAAACTTATTTACTCTTGCCCTTATCTACTTCCTTATGTAGACCCTATGTCTCTATGTAGAACTCCAATATAGCACCCTAATAATGTAATTGTAAGTCAGAAATATTACTATATACTGTACATCCTTGTTCCTAATACAATAAAACGAATGATTATATCGGTAGCAACAGTATTTTGGAGTTTAATAAAAAGAAAATGAAAAATAACTATAGAAAATAAAAGCTAACATGAAGAACACCCATACCTGTATCATCTATCCATTTATCGTACTCACTAGGGTCTCTAACTTATTTCAGCTGACTCAGGGCAAGAGGCATTTTACACCCTCAACTTGTCACCAGCATGTTGCAGGGTGCACACAGGCAAATGAACAGTCGCACTTGCTTCAACACCGACAGAAAATTTAGAGTGCTCAATTAATTTATCATGTATGGTTTTAGAATATGGGAGGAAACTGGTGTACCCAGAGAAAAGTCACGCAGGCACGGTGAAACCATGTAAACTCTGCACAAGCGAGGCCAAATGTGAACGATACAGTAGATATGCTAGCCAGCCGGCCACTGTGCTGCCTTTCTAATATACATTTGAATATTTACTGTATATAATAATTAGAATAGTAATGAGTATTCAATGTCATGACACCATTATGTCCTATCTGCGAGATGGTGTGTACGTGTGTGTGTGTGGTGTGTGTGTGTGTGTGTGTGTGTGTGTGTGTGTGTGTGTGTGTGCGTGTGCGTGTGTGTGTGTTAGCGTGGTTGCCTAATTAAGAAAGAAGCCAATCACTGCAATTACATCATTTTCCTCACTAGATGAGAAAACAACAGGATAGGTAAGGCAGATTGATCTCAGTTGCATTTTGTGTGGGACAAAATGCAGACAAAAGTATTCACACTTTCTATGTAAATACACTTACATATGGAGGAAAAAAAGGATAAGTTTGACTGTAAGTAAGTACTTATTTGTTTTACCCAAGTAAAAGAGGGAAAAGAGCAGTCTCTTAAATGTAATGCATTACAAAACTAGACAGTAACATTCATTAGTGTCAGTTGTATACAATGCCCAGTTTGATAATTAAGAGAAAAAAATACTCTGCCCACAAAATAGTTACAGTAATATAGAGTTTATTAACTCAGGCTGTTATTCTTTCAAACCATGATTCCATGGTTTTGCTAACATTGTGAGCTGAGTTAATAAAAACAAATGCTAAATTAGATAATGATAATAACATTCAAATTCCTCTGTTTCTTCAGATTAGGCAGATTTTTTTTTCCTTAGCATAATTAATGTGTATACACACACACACACACACACTGTATTTTCTGTACTATAAGTTGCTCCGGAGTTAAAGTCACACCAAAATGGATAATAAAGAAGGACAAAACATATGTAAGACGCACTGGAGTATAAGTCGCTTTTTTGAGGGGAAATTTACTTGATAAAACCCAACACTACGAACAGACATTTCATCTTGAA
The DNA here is from genome assembly GCF_019802595.1 of Syngnathoides biaculeatus. NCBI lineage: Eukaryota > Metazoa > Chordata > Actinopteri > Syngnathiformes > Syngnathidae > Syngnathoides > Syngnathoides biaculeatus. The sequence goes on along the minus strand of NC_084654.1, from coordinate 6,495,753 downwards.
ATCCAATTTAAAATAAACAGCAGTAACCCTTCAGGGGAGATGGCAAGTATGGTGTTGAAAACATTGAATTTATTTTTTAACTTTGGAATGATGGGCGCTCGCATGCTATTCATACATCACAAGCAAGCAGTAAAAAGTAACATGTCTATTTTGACAAAATTTCAACTTAGAGAACAGATACTGTATGTTTTTAAATGTAGGGAGTAAAAGTTGTCAATCATCAGATACATATACTTGAAAAAATTGTTTACTTTCTTACTTACCAAAAATGGTGCAATATCTTTAAATGGAGTTTCGCGTTTCCTCTGAAATGCACATGAAAATCATTCGGTGTACTGTGTATTAATCTCCTTACCTTTTTAATTTGTGATTTAGTATTTTCTTATCTTGGTCTCTCTCATCCAGCTCCATCTCCACCCTTGGAAAATTGCTCCTTAGAGGATGATAAAGTGAAGGTGCTAATGGTGCCAGTTCCTGTGCCAGTCTTTATCCCAGTGCCTATGAACATGTACTCTCAGCACACGCCTGTTCCAATGGCTCTGCCTATAACTGTACGGTCCATTATGTTACATTTCAAATTCTATCACATTTTTGATTAAACACATTACATGCACATTTCTATATCTTCACGAAAGTATTTTTCTAGCTTCCAGTGCCCATCGTGATACCACCTCAGAATAAAGAAGTGACAGATGCAGCCATCCAATCATATCCTTGGCACGAAGAGCCTAAAAACCAGGGTAATGTTGAGGTCTCCATTGAGCAGGAGGTCAAACCCCTGGTTCCATTGCCCATTGATGTACCAGGACAGAGAAAAGATCTGAAAGATGCGGCCATCCAGTCAGAGCCTTTCCAACTAGAGACTGAAGAGAAGAATAATCCTGAGGTGGTCTCCCAAATCAAAGATGTGAGAGAAATCGCTGTACAGTCAGATCCCATGGACACTCCACCAGTTCCGTTGGTCATTGCACCCACACAGTGTAAAGATGTAAAAGATGCAGCTGTCCAATCAGAGACTTTGGATTTGGAAAGGCAAAATGAATTTGATGACTTCAAAAGATATGGGCCACCACTGAGCAAACGTGCATTAGCTGTTTCTGTCCAATTAGATCCTTTGAATCTGGAGCCAGCTGCCAATGTCCAATCTGATTCTTTGTATGAGGAGGTAGATACCAATATTCAAGTAGATCATTTGGATGTTGAGCCAGATGCCAGTGTCCAATCTGATCGTTTGGATGTGGAGACAGCTGCCCCTGTCCTATCAGATCCTTGCGACTTGGAGACTGAAGTGAAGATGGATTCTGATGATGCCAGCACAGGTGATGTCCTGACTGACTAATTTTGTATACACATTTGTTTCTCCAACTTGAGTCCACAGCGTCTAATGTAGAAAGGATTTACATTTATTTCTTGTACTCCCATGGCTTCTGCATTTGGTAGATTGTTGGGAACAGTTCAGAAGTGTTCTTTTTTTAATTTGAATTTCTCGTGTGTAATACATTGTCAAGTAAAATGATAATCCCCAAAATATACCCTAAAATTCAGGAAAACCCTTTTACCTATAAGTCACACCATCAATTTGCTGCTAGCTCTATGCTCAAAACATGAAGTATTATCCACATTGTATTGGGTTTTTCAAAGATATATGCTACTCTGTGGGCATGTGCTAACGTAATTGTTGTAATTGTTTTTATTCCTCATGTTAGGACGGTCCCCACTTAATTTACGAAAGCATAAAGTCGTAAGGCCAAACTTGATTGAAACTACACCATTTTTTTTTAACCCTTATGTGCATACATTTATACATTGTAAAGGAAATGTCTTTATTTTCCTCATGCCTGTCTCATGCACTCTTGAATTTTGATGCGGTAATTGTTTTTCCATCACAGATAACATTGGTAGGCACTAGAGGTGTTTTCCGATTTTTATTAGTTCTGTTTTTGACTGTCCCTCTCACAAGCTCTTTAATGTATTACTATTATTTTTGTAATGGTGTTTTACAGGCCAGGATAAAAGTAGAACATCAGATGTGGTGACTCCATCAATCCACGAAGTTGAGGAAAGTCCAAATATCCCACAAACCAAAAGTCCTCCTCCAGTAACATCAAGAAGGAAAACAAAGGCAGGTCGTCCGCCACGTAAAAGCCAGCCAAAAGCTAAACAGACAACGAGTGACCAACAAGCCACTGTCATTACTGAGCAACAGCCTCCATCCTCTCCAATGACTGATTTGGAGCAGGACTTCCCAAGGGGTGAGATATGGACGACTTTTGCAGTTGTTGATGAGCATAGTGTGTTATTCTACAAAATTGAAAGTTGCCACGGATTTTATTTATTTATTTATTTATGCATCATCCAAAGTTGACTGGCCCTGAAAAATACGCCTCTCGAGTTACACAAAACTTTGGACATGACCATTGTAGAAAAGTGCCAAAACATTGTAAGGGTTTTTTTTTTCATTACTCTCTTTGCAATAACAAAAGAAAGAACAAGCTTAACATTGTGTCTAAATGTACACAAAAAAAAAAAAAGATTTTTGGAGTTGTACCTTTCATGATGTAAACAGGATAGTATATTTATTTAGATGTGCGTGTGTGTGTGTGTGTGTGTGTGTGTGTGTGTGTGTGTGTGTGTGTGTGTGTGTGTGTGTGTGTGTGTGTGTATGTATATATATATACACACACACTGTAAATATTTGTGTGTACAGTGTTCCCTCATTATTTGCGGGGATTACAGTACGATCATAAAAATAGATACCGTAATTTCCGTCCTACAGAGCCCACCTAATTATAAGCGTCACCCAGTACATTTGTAAAGAAAATACCATTTTGGTGCATAAACCCCACTGGTGTAAAAGCCACAAGTGCCCATTTTGAAACACAATCTATTTACAAAGAAAGACGGTACACAGATGGAGTTTTCAGTTTTAATACCTTGGCTTAGTTTAACATAGCAACAACACGGTAGAACGAACAGGGCAGTTTAAAAAAAAAAAAAAAATATATATATATATATATATATAATATATATATATACCGGTAAAAAAAAAAAGGTCGCGGCAGCTGCACAGTAGCAACAAGACAAGGCTGGTTGAAAAAACATACCTAAGAGACACGGCAGTAACACAGTAGCAAGGCGCTAGCGCAGCGCTAACGGCTGGTTAAAAAAAATATACCGGTAAAAATCACTGAGACATGCAGGAACACAGCAGCAACATGCTAGCACAGTGCTAACTGGGCAGGTTGAAAAAACATACTGGTAAATGTCACTTCCTCACCACATTGATTCCACCGTCTCACTCTTACCTTTTCCGCTCAAGTGCCCCCTTGCGGCTGTAAGAAAAAAAATGCACAAATTCGCCGCATAAGCCGCAGGGTTCAAAGCATGTGGAAAAAAAGTCACGTCTTGTAGGCCAGAAATTATGGTCAATATTAAGGAGATCTAATTAGAGTATATCTGTATTTAAGATAACAGCATTGTTGCTAAGATTGCAACAGACTGAACACCCTAGCGGTCCAAATTGGTCGTTGGAAATTAGCTTGCAACCTTTTCAGGGAAGGGATTATGTGTTTTGTTTTGGGTTTTTTTTCTCTAATTTTCTCGTATTGTTGTATCTGTGTTAGGACTAGATTTTATCAGCAATTGCACAATTAGGGATTTTTATTGGCCAATAATTTAATATTGTCTGTTGCTAGTAATATATGTTTTGTTGTTATTTTTAAGAATTGTTGGATCTGAAGCCATCAACCCCTCAGCGAGGAGTGAAGAGACCTCGAGAAGGTTTCTCTGGTCGGAAGCGGGTAAGGTGGCAACACGGCACATTTTAGTTACCGTCTCCCTCACAGGCCTTTATAACTGTGAAACCATAGAAATCTTTCGTCCCTTTATTCTATTGACACGTGAAATTTCTGAACAAATTTTGGAATGAGAAATAAATGGTATTGGGGTTTTTCAACCATTCGTCATGTTTGGTAACAAAAATGTCCTGTCCTTGTCCTCCTTACATTTTCTCTGTACAGTCATTTTAGGAACCTGCCCCTTTATTCATTGCATTTTTCTTTATGCAGGGTCGAAGGCGAACTCGATCATTAGACCACAGTGTTCTTGTGCCCCCAGTCACCTTCACATTGAACTACATGTATGGTGTTAAGGCCTGGAAGAGCTGGGTGCAGCACCACAACACACATTCTAGAAGATGTGAGCAAAAAGTATATCTTTTTCCGTTGCTTTTACAGGATATATTTAATCATTTTAGTTTTGTCTTCCATTTCCAGCCAATCCAGTTGTTGTTAAAGAGGATATTCTTCAGTGTGATTCTGCTGAGCTGAGCTATGCTCTGTCTTGCTTTATCAAAGAAGTTCGTAGGCCGAACAGCGACACCTACAGCCCTGACAGCATTTTCTACCTCTGCCTGGGGATACAGCAGGTATTTGGATGAATCGCAAGTTCCTCTGATTTGATTGGCCGTCCATTATCTTCCCCTTATCGGGGTTGGCTCATGGGAGCCACAGCCTAAGCAGGTCCACAATTCCCTCTCCCAACCACTTCATGGAGCTCTTTCGGTGGGTTCCCAAGGCATTCCCAATCCCACATTCCCAATCAAGCCTGTAGTCTCTCAGGCATGTCCTGGGTGAGCCCTGGGCCTACTACTGGTTGGACGCACGAGGAACGCTTCAGCATGGAGACATCCCAACAGGCATGCTAATCGGTTACCCGAACCACCTCATCTATTTCCTCTCGATTCAAAGAAGCAGCGGCTCAACTGAGCATGTGCTGGACAACCAAGATTCTCACCGTATTGCAAAGAGAGTGCCCTGACATTTTGCGGAGGAATCTCATTTTGGCCTCTTGTATCTGTGATCTTGTTCACTTGGTTATGACCTACCTTATTTGATTGTGTTTCACTTTATCCATACCTTTCATCTTGTTTCCTTTTGTCTCCCTTTGTGCAAACAGTATCTGTTCATGAAGGGCCGCATAGAGAACATTTTCACCGATGAGCTGTACAGTCAGTTTGCAATGGAGATCTCTGGGATGCTGCGACTCTGGAAACCTAAACAGCTGCCCAGTGGTATGTTCACTGATGGTAACCCCGCATCTAATATTATGTTAAATATAATTTGATGAAACAATAAAACTGTGCCAAACAAATGTGCGTTCATCTGAAATAACGCCCTGTGGCGACCCCTAATGGAACAAGCCGAAAGAAGAAGAATACACTTGTCACATCGGTCCGGCTGGAACAGCGTTTTCATGGAGAGTAACCAACTTTGAACAAAATAACATTGCAATTAATACGTTTAGAGCTATAACTATGAAATAACACACGTCCACACAGAACGTTACGTCTAAACCGGAAATGAATCAGTACGTCACTATGCATGTCACTTCAGAATATGGGCAGGTTAAAGTATATAATTATTCCATCCATCCATTTTCTTATCCACTTATCCTCACAAGTGTCGCGGGAGTGCTGGAGCCAACCCAGCTATCAATGGGCAGGAGGTGGGGTACACCCGAACTGGTTGCCAGCCAATCGCAGGGCACATAGAGACAAAAAGCCGCACTCACAATCACAGTTAAGGGCAATTTAGAGCGCCCAAGTAATGTTGCATGTTTTGGGGATGTGGGAGGAAACCAGAGCACCCGGAGAAAACCCACGCTGGCACGGGGAGAACATGCAAACTCCACACAGGCGGGTCCAGAATTTAACCTGGGACCCCAGAACTGTGAGGCGAACGCTTTCCAGCTGAGTCACTTTGCCACGACATATAATTATTATTATTAATCAATATTTGGCCGATAAGGTAACCCATATTAGTCCCACAGTTGGATAATATGCATCGTTTCAACAGCAAATATGGACATAGGAGATATAGATATGTAATGTAAATAGTGTGCAAGAGAACACATAATTAAATTTTTCTTTTTCCATATACGTCTTGCACACATACAAGCACAATATATACAAAATAGAAACCAAAACTCTTGTCCATGCATAAACTATCCAATTCAGACAATAAGTACTGTTTGTTTGCCAATTAGTGTGCTGAGTTTTAGTTTTGACGTTTGAAATCTGATTTACAGTTCGTACAGAGTATTCAGACACTTAAATTTTGGATTCTTTGTTATATTGCAGCCATTTGCCTTTAATCATTTTGGGTTTTTTCTTATTAATGCACACACACCACCCTACATTAACAGAAAACATACAGCCTTAAGTATTGAGACACTCTGTTCAGTGTTCATTCGAAGCACATTTTTAGCAAATACAACCATGAGTCCTTGGGAATGATGCAACAAGTTTTTCACACCTGGATTTGAGGATCCTGTGGCATTCCGCCTTGGAGATCCTGCAGAGTTCTGTCAGATCGAATGGTGAATGGTGGACAGCCATTGTCAGGGCTACGACTGGGCCATTCATTAACAATCAAGGAGTTGTTCTGACACCGCTCCTTCATTATTTCACCTGTGTGCTTAGGGTCATTGTCTTATTGGAAAGTCTGAGGTCCTGGGCACTCTGGAGAATGTTTTCATCCAGGATATCACTGTACTGGGCCCATTCGTCTTTCCTTCAATTGCGACCTGTCGTCTAGTCCCTGCAGCTGGAAAATCCCCCAACCCCATGATGTTGCTACCACCACGCATTACTGATGGGACTGTATTAGACAGGTGATGAGCAGAGCCTGGTTTTCTCCACACACAGAGGTTAGAATTAAGCCCAAAAAGTTGTATCTTGATCTCATTAGACCAGAGTATCTAATTTTTCACCATCTTGGAGTCCTTCAAGTGTTTTATAGCAAAATGTTTTGCACTGAGGAGACGCTACCGTTGGGCCAATCTGCCATAAAGCACCAACTGGTGGAGGGCAGCAGGGATGGTTGACTTTCTAGAACTTTCTTCTATCTCCCAACTGCATCTCTGGAGCACAGCAACAGTGTTCTTATGGGTTCTTCTTTACCTCTCTCACCAAGGCCCTTCTCCCCTGATTGTTCAGTTTGGGCAGATGGACAGCACTTGGAAGGGTTCTTGTCGTCCCAAATGTCTTCCATTTAAGGATTGTGGAGGCCACTTTGCTCTTGGAACCTGACCTACAGCAGAAATTGTTTTGTAACCTCGTCCAGATCTGTAGCTTGCCACGATTATGTTTCTGGGCTTTTCAGGCAGTTCCTTTGACATGCACTGTGAGCTGTGAGGTCTTCGAAAGACAGGTGCATGGCTTTTCTAATCATATCGAGTCAGTATAATCAAACACAGTCGGACTCCAATAAAGGTGTAGAACCATTTCAAAAATGATTAAAAGAAAATAGACAGCACCTGAGTTAAATGTGTCAGAGCAAAGGGGTTGAGTACTTATGGCTGTGTGATTATTTCACAGTTTGTCTTTTAAAATAAATCTGCAAAAAATTCAACAATTCAAGTTTTTTTCTGTCAATATGAAGTGCTGTATGTACATTAATGAGGGAAAAAGTGAACTTTAGCAAAAGGCTGAAATATTACAGCAAAAATTTTTTTGTGAATCTGAATACTTTCTATATCCACTTTGTTTTAACAAGTTTGCGTTTGTTTTTGTTTTCTTTGTTTTGTTTTTGTTACTAGGGTTGTAAACAGAATAGGCAAAAGTAAATTAATCCATAGAGACAGATATTTTTGAATGTTACTTTTATTCAGGGTGTAACTGTTTTTATAATCACAAGTTGGCCGGCTGTTAATAAAATCATTAAAATGGCCATTGTTGACGCCAAGATTTATTCATGATTGACTGTCGCACAGACTGACAACATTTTTAAAATATGGAAATTCTGACAAATTTGGGCAAATTGTTCCCAAAGTTGATGTTTACAGGTTGGCAGCGCTACATATCGCATTCACTAAACTCCACGAAGCACAACGGTGGCTGTCGCTCTCCTTTTTTTCTACTTCACTCGAGCTTCAGCACTTCTGACCCTTGCTCATGAACGCAAAGCAAAACATCTGCTCTTTCATTTCATTCATAAGCTGAGGCACTTGTAAGTGATGGTATAAGTTTATTCCTTTTTTTCTTGTCTCTCTCTTTAAGTTCTATTACTTCCTAATCTGTTTTGAATACGTACAATTCAATACGTGTTACGTTCCAACATTATCTGTGTCGCTTATCCTCACAGGGGTCGCAGGTGTGTCGGCACCTGTCCCGGCTAGCCAATTCTCCACCGTGCCACTGTTCAAAAACTAAACTGTGTATGATGTACAGTTATGTAACAGCAGATGTTGTGCTATTTTCTTAATTCAGGTGTTTTCCATTACACTCCCCACCACCAACCCCCCTCCAGGTAGCCTCGTGTCCTCTCGAGTTGAAGAGTCCTTCCTGTGGGAGTGTAAGCAGCTGGGCGCTTACTCCCCCATCGTGTTGCTCAACACACTTCTCTTCTTTTACACCAAGAACTTCCACTTCACCACGTTGGCGCAGCACCAAAGCCTATCTTTTTCCAACTTCAGTTTGCACACCAAACCCTGCAGTCGAGCGGGCAAAGTCCTCTACCTCAAATACCAGCGAAGCAGTGCTGCTACTTCCAGCCGTGGAGAGACGGGTATGTGTACCACAATAAAACGTGACACAATTTAGCGTGGTTGCCAAGATCTTTGATTAACTCATTTCCTCTCTGAAATGTTCATTGATGAGGGACTTCATGTCGTTGATGATTGTTTCTAGAGCGAACGAAAAAAAGGCAAGAAAAGGAAGATGGTGACATGGAGATGGCAGAAAATGTTACCAATCCGCTGCATTGTCCAGTCAGACTATATGAGTTCTATCTCTCAAGATGGTAAGACACAAACGTACACACCGTCACAAACATATGAGAGGAACGAGCTCCAGCACATACATTATATTTTATGAGCTTTCATGTTAATGTAGTGTATAGCCAGATTGAAGACACTTTTGTTCAAATCTGTCCATCCGGCCATTTGATTTTGATTAACATAGCATACACGGTTTTGGGTGAGAAAACTCACAACTACACCAGTTAACATAACCAATAAATTGAGAATATGGTAAGGTTTTAGTCAAATCAATCTTATCTTTGGTTCTCTCCCTCCTTCCCACTATTAGCCCACCAACAGCATTGAAGAGGACTGACATGTTTTACCTCCAGCCTGAACGCAATGTCCACACCCACAGGTCAGAAAACTTGAAATTGCCTGGCCTTTAAAGTCAACTGTTTGCTAAGCAGTATTATACTAGTGCTTTCTTTTATATTAAGTATTTTTTTGCATCATAAGAGTGGAAAGTGCATTTGCATTTTGCTGTTGCTTATAGCAGCTTTTCCCAGAGTAATTGAAACACAAACTCAACTACTTCAAAAAGATGTCAAAAAAAAAGAAAAACAGCCAATACTCCCATAAAGACAACAAAATGTGATTAAAACAGGACAAAATAATATGTGACCAAAAAGCAACCACAAGATCGGTGGAAGATAGCGACACGAGCACATAAGATCTCAATTTTTTTTAAAAACTAACTGAATGGTTGGAAAGTGGCAAAGTGAGAGAAAATACTTTTTGAAGGAAAAGTACTTAAAGACACCAAACTTGGTCACAAATATTTGGAACCAAAAAATATACTATCGTACTTTAAAGTGAACTCACCATCTGAAGGTATTTTTACTGTTTTTTCTACAAGGACATAATAGTCTTTACCTAAACTATGCCATCGCGATGTCTTTCAGTGTTTTTTTCAACTTTCAAATTCTACATTGTATATGTTTCCTTGTATTTGAATGTAAAAGGAAATACATGTTAACTTCTGATCTCATTATTTCACACTCCTTCCCTTTTGTGTCCCCGCAGCTCCTACTGGTATACTTCTCACTCACTACACCACACAATTCTGCAGAGCATGCTCACTCGGATCTTGGCAGTCAAAGAGGTTCAGCGATAACAGGAGGCATCCTCCACTTGGTCGGAGTTTACAGTGACGAGCCTTTTTGGAACAGGAATCTGCTCCCAGAGCCAGAGAGGAAGGGTCTCATGTATTTCCATAACAGCTGTGGGCTCCATATGAAGAGGCAGGCGGTCATGCTGTCAAAATCACAATGGACATTTATCACAAAGAAGACAATTTGACTTTTTTTTTTTTTTTAAACCATTATATATATATATATATATATATATATATATACACACACACACACACACACACATACATACATACATGCTGACCTGTGTGGATGCCCCCCTCCTCCAACAAGCACTCCTCGACTCTGCAGGCATCTGTTACTGATTCAAATGAAAAGGGAGTGTTCCGGACTCTCATTTCTTCATTTCTCGTCTTTGTCCCACTTTTAAACATGAGATGTGATGGTGGTTTAGTTCCTTCAACTGTGCATCCCTCATAAAGCCGTTCAGTGGGACATTTATGCATCATTCCTGCTGTCACTGAATGGAACAGCAGTACACTTTGTAGGTCAATGCTGTTGCGCTCTGTGACACTTCCACTGAATGTCTGGAGTCAATGGATGAGATCACTCAAGAATAGTACTTTTTCATATTGTCAACCAAACTTCCTTGGAGACCAAAAACAGACCAGGTCAACATGATCTATCTTATACATACCTGAACACTATTTTACATGAATTTCTGATTTTATCTTAATGATTTTAAAATGGCATAATCATGATCCTCTGAAGTAGCACTTTTAAAGGAAGACTCTCCCCAAAATTAATATGTATAATACACCTTCCAATTTAAAGTAATATTATTATTGAATATATTTTGAACATTAACTGGGGAAAAAGTTGAAAATAAAGAACATTTTTGAAAACCAAGCAAGATCTGGATATGTATGCTTTGACAGCAATACCCGGAAGAAACATCCTTGACCCCTGTCATCACCAGTGCTTAGCATTAAAAACCATTCATTCTAGATAAGCCAAGATACTGACATCTTCTGCAGCAAACTGCAACAAAACTGAGATAACGCACCCATATTTGTCCTTCTTTGACCTGCCGTGGGGTCTGCCTGACAGGATAAAGCTGTGGCTGTCACAGTTGAGGCTCGTTCATCAGCCGGGGAAATTTGCACGCATCTAATCATTACTGGCTATTAGCCGCTTAATTATAGCCTCTTGTGCTGGTACTATATAAGCATTAACATACTTTTATGAGGCAGCACGGTGGTGCAGCTGTTCAATCCCGGCCATCTGTACGTGGACTTTGCATGTTCTTCCCGTGTCTACGTGTGTGTAACCTGCCTCCTGCCCGTTCACAGCTGGGATAGGCTCCAGCACTCCTGCGACCATCGTGCGACTCAGAAAATGGATGGATATATACATGTACGCACACAACACTTCCAGGTTACTATTTACGGCAATGCGCGCGTCCAAACCCCCTTACCCCCTCCATCCCCGCCACCAGTCAATCATGAGAGGCTGGCTGTTTGAAAAGTACAACTTGGGTTAAAAAAAAAAAAAAAAAGTGGCCACGCCTGCTGTATATTCGCTACATCTAAACCAACTCCTCAGAAATTCAATTATTCAGTTATTGTTCGTCGTCAGCGCCATGCCCCTCTCCAACACGTCAAGTTTCACCTGTGTGTATTCAGGCTCAAACGCTTGAACATTGTACATTATTTTGGTTTTGCCTGCTCAATGGCGGGAGTAGTAATAACACAGAGCATCAACTCGCTGTTATACTCACTTTATTGGCTCTTAGCACAACACTTCTTTGCTCCGATTTACGCCGATGCGCCCACCCCCACAAAATGCCAAATAGTGGACGTTCTCTGTTCGATGAAATGTATCCACGTGCAATTGGGGGGTCAGAACAGAAAGCACTGGAGGCTTGGCAAACGCTGATTGGCTGTTAGTTTTCCAGCTGGGCTCATTGGAATGTCTGAGCGAGAGAGGAATTTCGATGATAATTTTCCAATTTAGAGATGTTTCTTGGTGAACTCTTGGGATAACTGCCATCTACTAACTTTTAATGTGTGCGCCCATTCCTATAATTTTGGGGAGAGTCTTCCTTTAAGATTGAGATCTTGTAAGTGCTTTTTTAATATTTAAATTCTAGCAGAATGGTGCCAGCACAAAGAGGGAACAAAGTTTTAATCTGTCAGATACAGGAAAATGTGGGATACAAAATTATTTAATTGGTTTATTGTTTTGATCACATACAGTTTATTGACAATAAGAAAATTGCTGACCTGTAATGTGACTAGCTGCATGTGAATGAGGTGGTGTAACGCTAGAGGAAACAAACGGTGCCTCTCATCTTTGGATTGATGAATGCGTCATCTGACATTTTGCCCTTTTCATTTTCTTCATCCCTTTTGTGGCCTTATTTAGCGTCAAGTCACCCCATTAGTTTTTGATGTCCATGGATTCTATCTGTTTTCCATGTCTTTCTTCTTTCTCCTATATCCTGTAAATATACATCCATCCCTGTATGTTTGTTTCCAGTAATGGTGCCATTTTTTTTTTCATGAGACTAAAAGCCCCCTCACTGGGTTTTCTCGTACATGTGGCTATGCTCTCATTAAAAGAGAAGGATAGTTTTTTTTAAAGTGTTGTGTATAAAATACTGATCTGTAAGGTTTAAAAATATTTTCAATGGTCAGAAAATAAACGAGCAGCAACCTTTTTAGGGTATGCCTAAAAGTAACGGATGTTTCTATTCATTCTTATTCCAGTTTCTATTCATTCATATTCAAAACCTTTTCAGGTTACCAACGATCCATTTCTCCTGATTAAGGTCATGGGTACGCTGGAGCTAATCCCAGTTAAAACTCTGTTAACCAAGCAGGGTTCCAGGTTATCTGAAAATGCACAACACTGGTCAATAATGGCAAATGCCAAGTCGGTACACTGGAAAAAGGGCCCTAATGTACTATGTGCAAAAATGCAACAGAGGGCTAACTGTCGGCAGGAGACTGGGTTACACCCTTGCCTGGTTGCCATCTAATCACAGGGCACATTATAAGCAACCAACCATTGGCACTCACATTCCTACCGACCTACAATTTAAATAACCTAACATGCATGATTTGGGATGCGAGACCCCAACAGGCATGGCGAGAACATAGAGACACCACACACGGTAGAGCAGATTTGAACCCGGGTCCTCAGAACTGTGAGGCAGATTTTCTAACCACAGTTCCTCCTTCAGATTACCAATAATGCATCCATCCATTTTCTGAGCAGTTTATCCTCACGAGGGTGCTGACTGCTGGAGCCAATTTGAGCGGTCATCTGGCAGGAGGCAGGGTAGACCCTAATTATTCTTTTTAAATTAAAAAAATTATTTTTTTTTAAAATCCAAAGTTTAAGTTAATGGATGAAATTTCTGTCCTCACATCATGAACATAAAAAGTGAAGATGGTTCAGTAGCAGTTTAGTGAAATGAAACAAGACTATCATTGTTATGGAGCGGGGGGATATTTTTCAGGGAACTTCAGCTTCCTCACACATTCCCAAAACACATGTAAATAAATTATGACTGAACAGTCCATAGGTGTGAATGTGATTGATCTTTTTTTGTGTGTCCATGTCCCCTGCAATTGGCTGATATTCAGTCAAGAGTTCCACTCAGCATGTGGCTCAGTCACCTGAGAAAAGTTCCATCTTACCACCAACCCAAATGTAATACAAAAATCAAATGGGATAGTTGGGATAATGTAACAAAATGCGTTTGTACTCTAAAACTAAGACTATAGATTAGCCTGGCAAAATAATCGCCATTTTCTTATTGGCATACGTATGGTTCCAATTTTGAGGGGGTCTCAAGTTAAAAAATACATATTTTCCCATTGATGTGCACAAAATGTGCAGTAGCTTTGTTAATTGGCTAAACTCAATCTAGATGTCAAACTCCTGGTGGCCAGATCCTGCCACTTTATTTTAAACTTCCATAAGTGTTGTGTACCAAAATTTCAAATTGTCATATAAAGCAAAGCTTTTTACTAAATGATGAAAAAAACCACATGGAAAGTGAATCATGGCAATAAATTCACAAGCAGAGCTCACCAACAGGGACTATATGCAATTCAAGGACAAAAGCCGAGATTTGAACCCTCAAAACTCTTCCTGACCCTTTTATGGGCTGTTACAATGCTACGAGCGTACACTTCCAAGGATAATTTCGACTAATTTGGGGAAAGAGGATCCAAATGAGAATGTATTGCAAGACGTATCTTTATTTCAGGTTCAAGTTTTAGAACTTCGCAGAACTGTTCCAGACAACATCAACAGAAAATGGTTGACACAATGGTTGGCCGGAAATAGAAAAGCTGCCTGAGGCCTGTCATCAGGATTTGGGGGGTCGTTGAGACATGATCACCAATCCGATCACAAGATGTCGCAATGTGTATCCTTTTTCTTATCAGTCTGGTTGAACCAACTTTGCAACATGTACGCAATGTACAATTGAGTGTGAACTTTCTTTATTGTAATTACTTCACAGAAACTTTACAGCATGAGACAAAAAGCCGGCATGTTAACAAAGACATTTGTGCTAGCACTAGCTTGCTAGGCAACATAACACTTTGCTGGCAGTTTGTGAGCCGTATCAAAAGTATGAAAATCCCTCAAAGTCTTCTCCCTAGCATCACGTTTTTCGCCATTTTGTTCTGATACACGTGGCGAGACAATTCTTTGTTGTCGTCGTGCTAATGAGTATATGGTCACGTTTGTGTTGACAAGATAACGGCCAGTGATTGTAAAACACGAAACAAGTGACAAGGCTAAAAATGAACCAGCATTTGGACTCAAATAGTCTGTACACGACGTGTAAATGTTTGTTGCGCAGCCGATCAATAACCTTTGTAATCAGTTAAGCGAAAAATGCAATCAAAACCTATCAGCCAATCAGCATCAAATGCGCCGGCAGCTCCGACAGATATCGATCAAGCCAATCAAATCGGTGTAAATTCAAGTTGCCAGGGGTTCTACTTCTGGATGGGCATCAGGTCATTAATACCCTCTTCCATCTCAAGCCTCTTCTCCATCTCCACGAGCACCTTTATGCCGTCCACAACCACTTGCACCAGCTGCACCTCAGTGAAGCCCATTCTGTCAGCATTGGAGATGTCAAAGACTCCACCATCTACTTCGGTGCCCGCCACTCCTGGAGGAGATATGAAATTTGAGAATTCCAAGGCCTGAATGGAAGGGAAAAACATTTAAACCAAAGAAAGCCATATTCCAGTTCCACGCTTCTCAAGCCTCAGCCTTTTAAGAACATCCTCAAACTCGGGCCGTTTGCTCATGTTGGGCAGCTTCACATGCACACCAGCACGCAGACCAGTGCCCAGGTTGGATGGGCAAGTCAAGATGTAGCCTAAGTGGTCACTCAACATGAATTCATGCTCTTTCTCCTTGAATTTGGACTCAACCTAGAAAAGAAAAAAAAAAACATTGACATGAGATAAGAGTTAACGTCTGTGTCATTTTTTGAACATACCTCTTGTATTCCACTGCAGAAGCGAGTAAATGCTGCCTTCATGTTGCCACCTTTCTCAATGGAGATCACTTTTAGATGCTCCTCTTCATTCACCCACACCAAGAATGTATTGCCATCATTGTGCCTTTCAAGAAAATACGTGAATTTGACGTGATATTTTCATGCATCGAAAACATTAGGTAGCATTGGTTTCTCACCAGACACCTCTGCCGTCAGGCCAATCACAGGCCATGCCTGAGGACAGCAGCAGAGGACACACTGGCTTCTCAAACAATAAGTGGTCTTCTATCATCTGTTGCTGCTCAGCTTCTGAAAGGCTCTTCAATGACAAGTATTTCCCATTCAGATCTCCAGTTAGTGATCCCAAAACTGCAAAAAAGCAACATTTACAAAAGTGTACAAGTATAGATATTTCTATGTTGCGCTGCAGCTCAAAACCATTACCTTCGATGGAGAGCTGCTCGAGAAAACGTCTTTCTCCACGGGTGCAATGTGGCGGCAAGCGGTAGCCACGAATGTTGCGACCCGCTCGAACACGGGAAATCAGAACATAGTTGGGGTCAAGGTCGTCGCCCCCCTTTAGGGCAAAACAAATTTTTCACCGAACAAATCCTGACACAATCTGTCTTTAGGATTTGAGAGAAGTTAGAGAAGTTACCGCAAGACTGTCAGGGTTGAATTCACTTTTGTGCATGTCTGTTTACTTAAAACCTCCATGTTTATCCTCAATGACAAGGTCCAGCAGCTCTTTGAAGATCTCATACGACTCCTCATCACCAGCCACACAGCCCACAGACATAGTGAATGGGGTACCTAGACACAACAGAAGTGATGATATGGTGAACTCATGACTGTCACAGAACGAAAAATTACTTTGTACCTGGATTATCCACGCCAGGCTGGATGACACGGTCAATAGTGAAGCCATAAGGGGTTTTCCGCTCACTCAGTGTTTTGTACAGATCCAGTGTTAAAAACTTGGCCATGTAGTTGTTGTGCATAGTGAGATCTGGAAAGTCTTTCTCAGGTGAAAACTTCTTCATTTTAAGTTTACCAGGCATCAAGGAGTTGATGGAACCACCCTTTTCCAGCTTCTTTTCCATATCCACCAGCAAATTGACACCATCAACCACAATCTGGACAAGCTGCACCTCAGAGAAGCCGAGTCGGTCACCATTTGATATGTCAAAGATTCCATCTACAGCAGCTGTGTCCACACCACCTGACATAAAAAAGGAAATCAGCCAACTCCAGAGACTCAAGCAGATGCGGGATGCCTCACAACCAAAAGTTGCACGTACCAGTTCCACGTTTTTGGAGCCTCAGCTTCTTAAGAACCTCCTCGAACTTGGGATGCTTGCTCATGTTTGGAAGCTTTACGTGGACGCCAGCACGCAAACCAGTGCCCAGGTTGGAGGGGCAAGTCAGGATGTAGCCGAGATGCTCATTCCACATGAATGCCTCACCTTTCTCCTTTATCACATCCTCAAGCTAAACAAGACCAAGTCAGGTCATCGCAACATTACCCATGATCACCCTTACACCTAACCTTGTCAACAAACCTCTTTGAGTCCAGTGCAAAAGCGGCTAAACACGCTCTTCATGTTGCCACCTTTCTCCATTGAAATCACTCGCATATGGTCCTCCTCGTTCACCCACACGAGGAATGTTTTGTTGTTGTTGTGCCTTTTAAAAGAAAAAAATCTTGTTCATCTCAAATCTTAAGCAAATGTAGGACCTAGGATCTTACCAGATGCCTCTGCCATCAGGCCAATCACGGGCCATCCCTGAGGACACCAGTAAAGGTGACACTGGCTTGTCAAACAGGAAGTGGTCATCAATTAGCTGCTGCTGTTCAGCCTCTGTCATACTTTTCAAGGCATAATACGTCCCTTTAAGGTCTCCAGATAGAGTATCTAGCGCTGCAAGAAGAACAGCAAACACGATTCATAGAACTCTGTTCTCTGCAGTGACTAAATGGCACACTCTGTGGCTTCTTCATGAGGCCTGAGCCATACCTCCAATGCAAAGCTTCTCCAAAGCGCGCCTTTCTCCACGACTGCACAGTGGCGGCAAGGAGAAACCACGGATGCTGTGGCCTGTTCGGACTCTGCAGCTCAGAACGTACTTCGAGTCAAGGTCGTCGCCCCCCTTGAAGGCAGGACAAACATTGAGTTTTCAACCATACCAATCAAGTATTATTCTTAAAATGGTCCTGGTTAAATGCTGTTTTACTCTCAGGTTTTCTGGGGCCAGGTCAGTCTTGTGCATATCTCTTGGTTTGTATCCTCCATGTCTATCCTGAATCACAAGGTCCATCAAGTCTTTGAAGACATGGTATGACTCCTCATCTCCAGCCACACAGCCCACAGTCATGATATATGGGTGACCTATACACATTCGTCACAAGGAGAGCAGTCAAAATCCAGAATTTAAATAAATGCAGAATTGACTCTCAAAAGCAAGGTACTGCACCTGGATTATCTACACCTGTCTGAATAACATCATCAATGGTAAAACCGTTAGGGGTGCAACGCTGCCTCAGCGTCTTGTACATTTCCAGACTTAAGAACTTTGCAATGTGGTTGTTGTGCTGACTGAGATCTGGGAACTCTTCCTCAGCAGAGAACACGTTCATCTGAAGATCAGCTGGCATTAGGTCATCAATGGGCTCCTCCTTCTCTAGCCTTTTCTCCATCTCTACTAGCAGCTTGATGCCATCGATCACCATCTGGACTAACTGTACCTCAGAGAAACCCAGTCTGTCAGAATTGGAAATATCAAAAACCCCATCCACAGCATCTGTGTCCACACCACCTGGTGAATAGATTTAATTAAATTAACTTCAAACATTTTTCACCCAATGAGACAACTTTGACCAAGCTTGCATGTACCAGTTCCACGTTTCTGGAGCCTCATCCTCCTTAGAACTTCTTCAAACTCAGGGTGTTTGCTCATGTTTGGTAGCTTCACATGCACACCGGCACGTAGACCTGTGCCCAAATTGGAGGGGCAAGTCAGAATGTACCCAAGGTGTTCATTCCACATGAATGCTTCGCCTTTCTGCTTAATCGAGGACTCGATCTAAAACAGATGGCACTCAGGTCATCACAAGACAGAATGGATCAAACAGCTTTGATTCCTGTATTTCTCAAAACCTCTTGGAGTCCGCAGCAAAAGCGAGTGAACACTTCTTTCATGTTGCTATCTTTTTGCATGGAGATCACGCGCAGATGGTCCTCCTCGTTCACCCACACTAAGAATGTCTTGTTTTCATTGTGCCTTTAACGAAAGCATGAATGATAATTATGTCTTCTCAGGTGAAATGCAGCCAACCAAGTCCAGTTATATAGCGTCTTACCAGATTCCCCGACCATCAGGCCAGTCACGGGCCATCCCTGAAGCCAACAGCAAAGGGGACACTGGCTTGTCAAACAGCAAGTGGTCATCAATCAGCTGCTGCTGCTCTTCCTCCGTCATGTTCTTCAATGCGTAGTATTTTCCTTGTAGGTCTCCACTCAGTGAGTCCAAGGCTTAATTTAGAAAACTCAATTAGTGTTCAGTGATGCGATATACTACTTGCTCTCACAATTTAGTCTGGACTTTACCTTCAACAGAGAGCTTCTCAATGGCACGTCTCTCTCCACGACTGCACAGCGGTGGCAAACAAAACCCACGGATGCTGCGGCCTGTTCTGACTCGGGAGCTCAGAACATATTCTGGGTCGAGGTCATCACCTCCCTAAAGCATACATAATACAGCTAACTGGTTTCTCTGCTGTCCAAATTTTGTGTCCCAAGCCATTGTGAAATGCTGTTATACCTTCAGATTATCTGGGTTGAGATCAGTCTTGTGATTGTCTTTGGCTTTGTAACCTCTATGTCTGTCTTCAATCACAAGGTCTAAAAGCTCTCTGAAGACTTCATAAGATTCCTCATCTCCAGCCACACAGCCTACTGTCATGATGAAGGGATGTCCTGCGTACATCATATTAGTCACGCAATCCCCAAATCAAACTCCAAAAGTTGACCAATTCTCAAAAGGACTAAATGTACCTGGATTATCCACGCCTGTCTGTATGACATCATCAATGGTGAAGCCATTGGGAGTTGTGCGATCCTTCAGCTTCTTATACATCTCCAAAGTTAATATTTTGGCCATGTGGTTGTTGTGCTTACTGAGATCTGGAAACTCATCCTTTGCTGTCAAACCCTTCAGATCAATGTTGCTGGGCATTAGGTCGTCAATGGACTCATCCATTTGGAGCCTCTTTTCCATCTCTACCAGCACCCTGATCCCATCGACTACCATCTGGACCAGTTTCACCTCTGAGTAACCCAGTCTGTCAATGTTGGAGATGTCAAAGACCCCATCCACAACAGCTATGTCCCCACCACCTGGTACAAAAAAACAAAAACTCTTGATGAACTTCTGCATTTTAAGGTTTAGTTTTGGAATAAACTTTTCACTTGTAGCAAAGATTTACCTGTACCAATTCCACGTTTTTGCAGCCTCAATCTCCTAAGAACCTCATCAAACTCTGGGTGCTTGCTCATGTTTGGCAGCTTCACATTAACACTTGCACGCAGACCAGTTCCCAGGTTAGATGGACAAGTCAGAATGTAGCCAAGGTGCTCATTCCACATAAATACATGACCTTTCTTCTTGAACAAGGACTCCATCTAAATAATTAGGATCAGATCATTGAGATCCCCAAAATTAACAGAAAGTGATTCAGTATACAATGAATGAACTATAAACCTCTGCGAGTCCATCACAGAAGCGAGTGAACACTTCCTTCATGTTGCCTCCTTTTTGCATTGAGATCACCCTAAGATGGTCCTTCTCATTCACCCACACCAGAAATGTCTTGTATTCGTTATGCCTTCAAATGTAAATAGCATGTAAATTAAGACATTCCAAACATCGTATCATTATGACAGATTAATTATCACCAGATGCCTCTGCCGTCGGGCCAATCACGGGCCATCCCTGAGGCCAGCAGCAGAGGGGACATTAGTTTTTCACACACTTCCACTCTGAAGGCACTAATGTTTCCGTTTTTTTACGGATATTTCGATCCAGAAAAGATACCTTCAACTTTCAGGGTAGGACCGAAGACCCATTTTTCACAAGAACAAAAGTATTGCAATAGGTGATGAGTTTTAAGAAAAGGGCTATCCAAATTTGTTTTAATGTCATTACATAAAAGCAGTGATTGGATTTTGCATGTAGTACATTATAAATTTACACAAAAAAGTTCACTGGATTAGTGAAAGAACTTTTTCACATCCCGCATGGATTTCAAGGCCGTAGCATGCATTTTACGTGATGACAGACTGGAGAATCATTGCAAAGGGAAAAAAATTCTAGTTAGGTTCTGTCATTAGGTCATTTGATGGTGTTATCTAGGAATGTTCCTCGTACAAATTATTTCTGGCTTCTAAAATGTGTATCAATTCCAGATTCACATGACTGGAATTCAAAGCTTCGTATCTGCTCACTACCTTCAACTGTGATCCTCTCCACGGCGCGTCGCTCTCCCCGGCTGCAGTGCGGTGGCAAGCAATAACCCCGAATGCTCCGGCCTGTTCGTACGCGGGCGCTTAGAACATAGTTGGGATCGAGGTCATCGCCACCCTCAGGAAGGAGAGAAGACACTTGCAATATAGGTTTACAATAACAGCTCCAAGAAATCCAAATTGGTACCTTGAGGTTCTCTGGGTCCAGGTCAGTTTTGTGGATGTCTGATGGTCTGTAACCTCCGTGTCTTTCTTCAATCACAAGGTCCATCAAGTCTTTGAAGACTTCATATGACTCCTCATCGCCAGCCACGCACCCCACAGTCATGATAAAAGGATGACCTAAACTCATCAGCGATATCAGCCCATCAACAACAGCCAAAAACCCTCACGAGGTTGCAGTTGGACAGATCTTCGACCAGAGTGGATCAAATTGTACCTGGGTTATCCACTCCTGTCTGAATGACATCATCGATGGTGAAGGCATTGGGGGTACATTTCTCCCTCAGTTTGTTGTACATGTCCATCGTTAACAACTTGGCCATGTGGTTGTTGTGCTCACTCAGAGTGGGAAAGTCATCTTTCACTGACCGCTCCCCCAGCTGAAGGTTGGCCATTTCATCAGAGCTAGAAAAAGAAAACAACCTGATTCAGTTGGATGAAAGTGGCTGACATAAACTGACCGCAACTCAAAGTGACATCATAAAACTCTTGACATCACAAGTGCTGTTTTCATTTTGTTTGTGATATTTTGGAGTAGTGTAACTGAATTTTGATGATCTACCAGGTTTGCAGACCGTGCATCATCCAATTCCCAACATCAAAGAGTAAAACAGATGGATGGATAGCTATGCAACGATCTGGAATCCATTAAGAGGACAAAAAAAAAAATGCCAAAAGAACAGAATGCTGTCATTTCACTCAGGCAATCAGTGTACCTGTTAAGGTTTTATATTCATATTTTACTCTTTTTAAAATAAGTTCTATTAGGTTCTGAAGACCGGGGTACAAATCTTTGCATGTTCTCTAGGCCCTCCATTGGTTTCCACATCCCAAAAACGTGCATTAATTGGAGAGACTAAATTGCCCCTAAGTGTGATTGAGAGTACGACTGTTGTCTGCCTCCATGTGCCCTGCGATTGGCAGGCAACTAGTTCAGGGGGTGTACCCTGCCTATTGACTGATGACAGCTGGGATTGGCTCCAGCACTCTGGCAACTTGTGAGGATAGGAAGCTCAAAAGAAAATGGATGGTTGGACTATTGTGGTTCAAAAAGGGGTTTTTCAGGCATTCTCAATCATTTTAGGTTGGAATTGTTCTCCATTTCTTGAACCCTGACTTCATGCTTTTGCCAAATTATGTTGCTCTCTAGTTGAGATGACATTTTTGAGCCAAAGGTTCCGCGATGACTTTGAAGAGCAGGAATTTTCCATCTGCTTTCATGCATCAGCCTATGCCAGGAGAAATTCACACATTTGAAACGATCTGCAGCAGGTTGAGGATACAACACTTGAGACATCAACCAAATCATCTCGTCATATTACCACTGAATAAGTCTTCACCACTTGGTCCAACTTACACTTGTTCCATAGTGTCTGACATGCTTCCGTCTTGATGTTAGATGTGTACATTTTCGCAACAATTTAGCAACTAAATGCTACGAGGTGTATCGCTAACGCTGACTTTTTGCAGTATGGGCACATTTCTTTATCATCTATCATCGACAAAATAAAACTGAATAATGACAACTAGTTCGTCTTTAAAACGGAATTAGCATAACAGAGAAGCGCCAATCCTAAACAATGAAGTTTATATCAAATACCTACTTTTAAAGTTAGCCAGTTCTCTAATTTGGGGGTTTATATTAAAATTAAGTTATTTAAATCGAGCAGTTTTCTGTGAGAAATAGTTTTGAAGGAACGCATGCATGTGTATTTTACAAATTACTATTAGAAACAAAGCAAAAGTTTTTTCTATTTCACGCATTTTATACAAAAGGCAACCCAATGTGCTTTACATGCTTAAAAGCATTTAAAAACAAGAAATAAAAGTTTATAAGCATTTCAAACGGGAAAAATAAAAATACAACTAAAAAAGCAATGCAAAAAACAATGCAAGAAATATAATTTAAAAATAGAAATAATATAAGAAGCATGACAAAAAAAGAAGCGTTTTTAACCTGGATTTCAAAAGGTTCACACGTGGTTAGGGCTGACGTCACTTCTGTTGGAATTTGCACCAAAATAGCTAAACGCTTCCTCACCATGTTTGCTGAGAACTCTGCACTCCGCTATTAGACCTGAGTCTATTGATATACAAACACTACTGGGTTTATATTCCATTAGCATTCCTTTCATGTATTCTGGACCTAAACCATCTGGCGCAGAGGTGTCAAACTCATTCTCGCTCAGGGGCCACATGGAAGAAAATCTATTTCCAAAACCGGTAAATAATGACCTGTATATATGAAGTTATACACTTTATAACTTAAAAACAAAAACGTCATCATTTTTTTCTTAATTTTAATACTGTTCAAAATAGTACAAGCCAGACATCACTATTAATCGTAAAACATTATTATTATTTTTTTTTAATTCTGAGGGAAAAAAGCACACAATGCCTCAGTTATTCACATAAGGACAGTGTAACACAGAACACTATCGGGGTGTCATTTCTCTGGCAGAAATATATATGCGTATATATATAAAACAAATGAATAAATAACAATCCTGTTCCCTAGACACATGCAAGAAGAGCAGTCTTTCATAATACTACATAACTTTGTTGCACCCCAGCAGCTGTTTCTTCACGTTACTGTATTCAGATTCTTGGTAACATCCATCATAAATGCAAGGTCCTGCATCCAAATTCTTGATTAGCAAACCTTCTATTTTCTGTCTTGTGCCATTGTTGGGACACACATTCATATCCTGCTGGTCCAATCAATATTAGCATTAGTAATATATGTTGCAGAGTCATACGATTCGTCTCTTTAAACTGCTTTCTTTGCACAATTGTCATTGCAAAGGAAACCATGAATGGGTAAAGGAAGTCTGTACAAGTTAAACTCAATGTGGGATGTTGACATACTCTTATCTGTTACCTGTTGTAAATGAAGATTTTACATCTTGCACGAATCTTATAAGGAATAGTTCCTATAAATAGAAATGTCTCTTGTTCTTTGTTCTGAAAATGTTGTACCAGGGCAGCACTGACCGCCGAAGAATAATTTCTTGTCTCTTTTTACAAACTTGGCCAAATAAAGCCAATTCTGATTCTGCGGAATGAAATTCTAACACTGGTTTGCCCTTTTCTGAACGTTAGGTAATACCATATCTTTTTTTGTGTCCCACAGTTTTAATAATGGCTGAAGATGAAGATGCATTCGATGTCCCTGCGGTGTTAGAGTAGTTTGACTGGACAGGAACATCAGCATCCGACTTCTAAATGGAGACAAACTTGTAGGATCACTGTCTACTTTGACCATGAATGTAACAATCAATTAACAATGCATTGTTTTTTTTATATATCTAATTCCAAAATAAAAGGTTGTACTACACAGAAAATGTCCTTAAAATCTTTCTATTTTCAGAAGAGTACACTGCAAGTTCATGTCAACCCAGAGAAGAAGTCAGACTAGACAAGGAAATACTTGGAGCATTGAGTCAACTTAGTATAAAATTCATTGGGTGCCAGCAGGTTGGAACAGCTGGTGGAAGGTGTCTGGTATGTTATGTGACAGAAGAGTCTCTGCTAGGATGAAGGACGAATTTTATAAAATAGTGGTGAGGCCGGCCATGATGTACAGATTAGATGTTGATGAATGTTGTGAGGGAAGACATGAGTGCAGTTGGAGTTCGGCCCTGTTTCAAGGAAATAAGTGCCCTGTAAATTTATGTGCAATGAACGTCCCTGCTGTTGGATTATTTACCACATCTCGAGCCGAAACAAATAACGACTCAATCTGTATGGCACATTTGAGATCTGCTTGACTACATATTTTGAGGCTAAACAGTTTTTAAAGATTAGACGCAAATGTATGTGCTTGAAACCTGAATACAACTACACTGTACTTAAAAAAATGTACTGTACTTGTAAAGTAACAATTGTAAGGTGCTCGATTTAAAAATGTTTCAAACTTGCTGTAATGTTAAGCTATAAACTTTGTTCTAATATATCTATTGTTTCATGTTTTCAATGTTGACCATTGTGTTTACTTTATAGAAATTCGGTGAGTATAGCATAAGAATTGTACCACACTTTCAGAATCACTGGTTAAGATCTTGCAAAAATTCCTCTTTTCACCACCAGGTGGAAAGTATTTCGCTCGTGATGTGCTGAAGGATTTGGAACCTGGCACAATGGACTCTGTGAGGTGAGGACCATGTGGGCAGGTCGATATCAGACAACTTTGTTTTTACATGTTTGCTTATTCATGTTTTCAACATTTGCTGGCACTTTGTTTTTACATGTTTGCTTATCCATGTTTTCAACATTTGCTGGCAAAAAATAGAACTGAAGCTTGAGTATATATGTACACAAACGGAAAAGAACAAACCAAAATTTATTTTTATGAATTAAGCCCATTTACGTACATGTGCCAACTTATACACTACTCGACACAAAGTGACCAAGACCCCAAAACCAAGATTTACTATTTAGCATTCGGTAAACTGGGGAAGAAAAAATGCTGAAAATCTGAATCTTATGTATATCGAGTAAAATATGGTCAATTGAAAATGTTGATAAGTCAGTTTACCAGATTTTAATTATACACAATAGACATCCTGTACACGTTTGAATGTTTTTTTTTTTCAGCATGGGATGCATTTACTCCATTACAGAAAGTTATAATGATAATAAATTAGAACACGTTAAAATCTCCCAAAAATGAAATTTGATTATTATCTGAAAATTATATGCTGCCTGACAAACTACAATATAAATCAAGTATATTAATGTCATATAAAATAACTTATAACATACAGTATTGTAGTACAGCCATGTATTATTTTTTTTTTTTTTAGAAAAAACAGGTGTCTCCGGTGCGTAATTGTCATGATGCCCCACAGCATGACATCTATTATTGTGGGGCCCACGGTTTAAGGTTATTCAACCCCCCACCCCGAAGCTCAGACTACATTTGAATAATTATTTTTGTAGAAATTCTAAAAGATTAACATGTTTTTGTCCCATTGTCGTCCAGCTTTCACCTAAAGCCAGCTCCCCTAACAGGAAAAGCTCTATATTTATTGATTGATTAGCAGTGAAATCACAGTTCTAGTCATCATTCATACTTCATTAGCTCAAGAAGACCTATTGTACACTTGAAACAAAATATTTCAATATTTTCCTTACTAGGGTCGCAGGTTGTGCAGGAGCAGCTGACTTCATTCTGCTTTTCTGTTTTTAAAGCTTTTAAACTAAAACTTTTTTAAAACTTTCTTTATTTTAAAATATTAACACACTGAGTTTTATATATATACTGTATAATTATGAATAAATAATTTTAGGCGGCACAGTGGTACAGCTGAAAAACGTTGGCCTTACAGTTCTGAAGACCTGGGTTCAATTCCAGCCCTCCCTGTGTGGAGTTTGCATGTTCTCCACGTTCATGCACGGGTTTTCTCCGAGTACTCCAGTTTCCTCCCACATTCCAAAAATATGTAACATTAATTCGACACTAAATTGCCCCTAGGCATGATTGAGTGCGGCTGTTTGTCTCTATGTGCCCTGCGATTGGCTGGCAACCAGTTCAGGGTCTACCCCGCCTCCTGCCCCGTTGACAGCTGGGATAGGCTCCACCACTCCTGTGACCCTCGTGAGGAAAAGTGGCTAAGAAAATTGATGTATGGATGTATCTATATATAGAGAGAACCTGGGACCTCAGAACTGTGAGGCCAACGCTTTACCAGCTGACTACTGCAATAGCTATGAGTTTCATTGACAATTTCTCTATTTTTTGCGAGTGCAGCCATCTTTAAAGGCAGATGGTTTCTGTCTGAATAGACAAAGGAGTTAAGGTATTGACTGCCAACCTTTATTACTGTGTACCTCATTCAACATCCCAGAAAGAAAATCGTAGAAATCCGTACACAACTCAAAAGGATGAAGGTGTTCCCAACCAATCAAGTGGATCAAAAGATAAGACGAGATAATGGGGCAGAGTGACTAGAGTGACACGACAGTCACCCAAACAATCAAGAATGAATGAGATGAGCCAGCATTTTAACTTTTCCACTCCTCTCCCTGCCCCATTGAAGCTGAGGCCGACGCAAAACTCATGAATGCTATGTTATGTCTGACGTATAGGGTGAAGACTACTGTCAATCTTGGACTCCAGGCTTCACCACGCCAAGATCCTCCTTCCAGCCCCCCTCGTCTGAAACCACCGTCCACTGAGATGCGAAAGGCCCCAACTCCACACCTGAAGAATCGTATCTGTGAATATGACATGCAGGTCTTTTCCAGAATAACTCAGAACCTTATGTAGCGCAGGCATTTTTCATCCCAGTAATTATCAGATACAAAAGGTTTGTCAAAGAGAGATGGCATAAAAAAAGTAGAACTTCAAACTTAATGAGGATAAAATATCTACATCAAATTATTGTCTCCAGTTATCTCTGCAAGACTAGCTTTTTCACTGGGTAATGAATCATTGTTGATTAATCACATTCCAATCTATGATCTGGACTTTTTGTTATGAAATCAAACATGAACAAAGTAGCTGCAGTAGCATTTTAAATTAGGTAAAACCAGCAAATTTTAATTTTATGAACAAGTATCGAATAGGGAAAAATGTATTGCTGTTATTAGGCATTTCAACGTAATGAAATACTTGTCTGGGGCACGGTCATGCCACTGCCTTGCCTGCGGCTGCCCCTTGCAGCTCCCCACCTGCGGCTCATTGATGTTAGTTATCTCATGTATTTCAGCCTCGTGTTTCGTGTCATTAGTTGCCAGTTGTGTGGGTTTAGCGTGAGTTTACAAGCTTGTGATTTGCCTCCTTGTCACGTCCCAGCATTCTTCTGCATCAAGTCTTGTTTTTGTTCATGTGCCATGTTTTTTTTTTCAGATAGAAGATGACCTTTTTCATGATTTTTGGACCTTGTGTTTTTTTCCACGGGTTTGTGGAGACATTTGTGTGTTGTTTGCTGCCCACCTTGAGTGCAGCAGCCCAGTTTGGCCTCGCAATTTGTGGTCCCTGTAGACCTGGATCAGAAGAGGGGATTAATTGACTGGTCGCCGCATCTTGATTTTGTTCTGGCGATGCCCGGACCATAGCTTCACCTCTCGTTGCTGTTTCGTCGACGCCCGGTCCACAGTGACTAACCTTCGCTTGTGCTCTCCAGCAGAGCCATTCAGCCAGGAGCAGTCTCCCAGTCATGCTTTGGCGGTGCCCAGGGCCGCCGCCATGCACTCCAGCAGTGGCGCGGAACTTACAGCCACCTCTCACCTGTTTCAGCAGCTCCCGACCAGCAGCTGCTCCTTCACTCCTGCTTTCAGCGGTGACACCCAGCTCGCAGGGTCATCCACGTACCCGTTCCGGCTGCGCCCAGCTCACAGCGTTCACCATATGTTCCTGATTTGTCGGCTCCCGGAACGCCTCATGTTCCTGTCTCATTGGCGCCAGCTGATTGTCATAAATCCACTACGTGTTTGTTTTGTCAGTGCCCAGCCCGCAGCATCCACTACGACATAGTGAAGACAATAAAGATGTCCACACTTTTTGGCAGCATGTATATCTGCGAGCAGACCTTTTCACGCATGAAACTTCTGAAAAGCCCAATGAAATCAAGATTGACAGATGAATATCTACATCAGTGTTTGAGACTGGCAGTGACTAAAATGGAACCTGACATTCAACTTATCACCTGCCAGATGCAGACCCACAGTTCACATTGATGAATATTCAAAGGTAAGCTCACTTTTTTTATTTTAATGAGTCATTATGAGCATATATATCAAGATAAAATCAATCACCACAACCATAGTGGATTGGTACTGGTTGTGCTGTGTAGGTCCTGTATCACCAGGTTCACTTTCTCAGCCTGCTTGCTTTGTGGTTTTCACAGGGAAGATGCTGAGCGAGAGCTGCAAACAGCGATGTTTGCAAGGCTGCTGGAATCTGCAAGAGAATTATAACTGTCAACCATTCCCACTGCGGTTGCCAGACCGTGGTCGGGAGACGCAGGGGAGACGTCTCCTCCTGGACCAAGGTTGTCCTCCTTGGAATTAACTCCCTTCTCGCGTCGCACCTCCGAAGCTCAATGGCAGGAGTAGTAATAACACGGAGCATTGATTATACTGTCTTTATCAGCTTTTTGCACATAACACTTCCCCGGTCGCCGTGAATCAAATGCTTTTTTTCTCACACACAAAACGCTTGTGCAGTCCGTCCCACTTACACATCAGTACACATGCCCACCTGCACCGAACACTACCCCCACTCTGGATGGCAATAAAATAATGCCACTCCAGCACAGCAATGTATGAGCTGGTGTACACAACTGTGACACCATTAACATATACAGACTGAGGTAGAGTAAAACAATGACCATATTGGCTTATTGTTTAAGGCTTACACAGGTACACAATCAAAAATAAAAGAAGCTAAAGTGCAATTCAACACTATGTGGCGACCAGGAAGAATAAAATACTAACAGACAGTGAGGTATCGCATCGACAAACTGTGGGATCAAAAGCACAATTTCAACAGTATTTTTATTTTTATTTTTTTTTTTAACAGATCAACGAAAACAGCTCCGTAAACATTGTAGAAACCCGATATAATACAACTTTTACCAGTAACTAGTCTCTCCCAGAACAGTCAGGCAGTGGAAGGACCATCAACTATGTGACCCACACACCATACCTATTCGGTGTCCTACGGTGATGTCCACGTCATTGCCCTTGTAGACTCAAAGGGCGTGACTCACCCATTGCACCCCCACTATTCTCACTTCCTGCATGGGAAACGGGTTGGACTGAGAACAACCGCAGTGGGATCTGTTGCAGCTGTGGTGGAGGGAGGATCGGCACCGAGACCAGCATCCCTCGTAATGGAAAATACGACTTGTAATCCCATATCGTGGTCTATTGGGTCCTCGTCCAAGGCTGGTGGTGGAATCTCCGTAGGTCTCCATCCTTGAGCATGGCCCAAAGCCCAGGTGTTGTCCAGAGGGTCACGGCAGCGGTAATGCTTCAGTTGATCATGGTGGACAACTTTCACCTTGGCTCTCGGGTTCTTCTAAATACGGTATATCAGTTCGTCTAATTGATCCAAGATAAAGATTGGCACTTCATATGATGGGAGGAATTTCTGGACTTATTCTTGACACAACGGGTCCCATTCACTAGACACCACATAGGATATCTGATCTTGTACTCCATGTGGCAGCAATTTTTGTCATATTGTCATTTAGCGCATGTAACTTGCCAGGGCATCTCTGGTAATGAGATGGGCCAGCTCGAGCCGCTCGAGCATCTGCACGTACTCTGGACCGGTCGCTTAGTTGACTGGGTCAGGAGGCAGCCCTGCAACAAGATCCACCGGTTCACTTCTCACCCGAACATCATGAAGTTTGGAGTGAATCCTGTCGCACTGTGCTTCTTGGTGGTCCTGTAGGCCATGACAGCATAGGGGACCATAAGGTCCCAGTCCCAATGACAATGTTCTGCTGTGAAAGCCAGGATCTTCTGGAGAGTGGTGTTGAGTTCAACTTGGCCAATTGACTGAGGTCTGGATGCCATTGGTATGAGTTTTGTCTATGCCAGGCTGCCCATCCCTTGCAATACCTCAGACTTAAAGTTATGACCCTGATCACAGTGCAGAGCTTGAGGTATCCATAGCAACACACTCACTCAGACGTAACAACTTCAGTGACAGTTGCAGCTCGCTCATCGAGAATCAGGAACGCATCCATCCACTTCGTCAAATAATCCTGTATCAGCAACACATCGGTTTCTGCGCTCAGTTTCATTCAGCGGTCCCATAATGTCCAGGGCAATGTGTTCCATCGGGGCTCCCACTTGGACAGATCCCATTGGAGCTTGTGGTCTTTTATGGGGGCGAGCTCTGGATGCACAGCTGGTACAAGTTTGGCACCAGAGGCTAACATCTTCCCTCATGTGGTACCAGTAGTATCAAGTTCTTAGTCTGGACGCTAAAATGCCCACCCACAGGCCCTTCACCTCCGGTTGTAGTTTGCGTGGCACCACAATTTTGGATAGAAGTCAGCATCATTGAGGCAGTGGAAGCGACGGACCAGAACTCCATCTCGGAGGTACACCCGTTTCCATTGAGACCAGTATGTCTTGACAGCTGGACTGTATGGTGAAACCACCGCCCATGGAGGACGCTCGTTACTGTCCTTCATCCAGGCGCGTATGGGTGCAATATCAACATCAGCATCCTGGGCTTGACTCAGCCAGAAAACACAGAAGCAGTATTAGGATTTTTTTCCAATCAGTTTTACATTAGTCAGAATGTTTTGGTTCAAAATCTTTGTGTGGTGTTCATATCGCCAAGTAACGCAAGGTGGACGACATTGTTTCTAAATGCGTTTATTGAAGACATGTAGCACAACTAGCACAGACTGCTAAGCTAACTGGCATGCATGAGTATCCCGCGCTGCATGCATCATGGGGCTCAGGGCTGTGTCACAAATGCGCAGTATGCTTTGACTTACCCCCACTTAACTCGGTGCTGTAGTAGCCAGCAGTTCCTCCAGCCTCACTGGACTCAATGCTGTATCAGGCGGAAGGTGTTCCACCTTCAATGGACTCGGCGGCAGAGAGCTGTGATCAGAGTCCAAATTACACTGGAATGACTGATGAGTGATTCTTCCAGGAAGCGTGAATGGAGCCTGTATTTTGCAGTGGAAAGACTGCCGGCACGGTCTTCTGGAGAGGCTATCCAGATTGGTCTGCACCAGCTTCTCAAGCCAACGAGCTAATTATCCTTCCTGCTCTCTCATTTTTGTCAACCAGCGCAGGCTGCTGTGATCAGTGCATCTTGAAGGAGGGTCCAAGGAGGTACTGGCGAAAATGGGATGTGAAATCAGCAATGGTAAGCAGTTCTTGTCGGCTATTGAAGCAAAGTCCTTTACAAAGCGTCGGACATCCTGGATCAATGTTGGTGGGGGCCACATTCTGACTTTTTTCACTTTGCTGGGATCCGTGGCAACAACACCCTCAGACACTGTATGGCCCAGATATGTAATCTGGCGACGAAATTGGCAACATTTGTCTGGTTTCAATTTCAAATTAGCTTGCTGGAGTCGATCGAATACCTGACCCAACCTCTGAAGCATCTCCGGCACATCCTTGGCCAGTACAAGGATGTCGTCCAAATAGACCAGGCAGGTCTCCCACTGCATCCCAACCAGCACGGGTCCATTAGCCGTTGGAATGTTGCATGTTGCTGGAGCATTGCAGAGTCCGAACGGCATGACGTTCCACTCGAAGGGGCCAGTGTGAGTGTAGAAGGCTGCCTCTGCGGGCTCTCTCTGTCATTTCCACCTGCCAGTAGCCTGATGAAAGATCCAACGTGCTGAACCATTTGGCAGTGGAGTGTATCCATCGTATCCTGGATACGGGGTACCAGGTATGCATCAGTTCCGGTGCCGTCATTGATGCCTCTGTAATCAACGCAAAGACGGTACGTCCCATCCTTCTTACATAGCATAACTATGGGGGAGGCTCAGCTGCTGTTGCTATGTTGGGCGACACCACTTTCCAGGGTGTCGCTGATCTGGCTGTCCACATCCTGTTGTTTCTCTCCCATCTTACGTGGCCGTTGTTTAATAGGGGCATCCAGGTGGGTCAGGATGTCTTGTTGGACCAAACTGGTTCAGCCCAAGTCAGCAGGCCATGACGAAAACATGTGCACGTAACTACAGAGCAAACGCTTAAGTTGAAGTTGCTCGTGGTCATGGAGTTCGGTGGCGCTCTGAGCATAGCGTTCCTGCAGGTGCAGAGGGACCACAGGCGAGCTGGCCAGTGTGTCTGGGGCTGGTAATACACTGGACGGCTGAACAACTTCGGCTGGTTGGAGCAGGCTGGCAATGCCACCTTCTTTAATAATTACCGCGTTGTTGCCAGGGTTGTAAAGGACAGCCCGGTGTTGACCAAAACTCTGCCAATGAGTACTTCGTGCTTCTCAAGAAAACCTTTGGTTGGGCTAAGCATCATGTTTCCTTGGGCTGTCACACCCCTGTGTACATTTTCTTTCACAATATACTTTTGCCCCTGTTCCACTGCAACAGTCTTGGTTATCCTCACTGCCAGTGACTTTGGGCTGGCCTCCGTTTTGTAGTAAGGCACACGTTCACCAAAAAGATTGATGCGGTGTCTGCCGAAGTCAACTTGAGCCTCAGCTTGAATGAGAAAAGGATGCCCGAGCAATACTTCACTGCCTGTTATATCTGCCACTATGAAATCAACGATAACTTGCTGATTACATAGATAGATAGGGATTTGGGATTCACCTAGCACAGGCACGTCCCCTGGTCCCACACCCATCAAGGTTTCAAAAGTCGAAAGCTGCAGGGGAGGCTTCATGTCTGGGTGGATAGCCTTGTAATAATGTAGGTGTAGCACACTCCTTAGGGCACCGCTGTCCAACACTGCATACTCTCAGCTCGTAAATGTTTCAGTGCCCTGGGCATTGAGATGGAGCACTGATGGTTCAGGACTGTTGCAAGTGGTACTCCTCAATTGTGATGTCCTGGTGATGTGTTGAGGGGAAGGACACTGCTTCTGGATGGGGCCCCAGCCTCGACAGTTGTTGCAGCGAACTCTGTTTTTTTTTTCAAGTTTCTCTGTTGTTTCAATGTTGAGGGTCTGAACAGGCCATGCGGACTGGAGGAGGGACCGACTGGAGGAGAGGTTTTGTCATCGTTCTCCCGTACAACAGCAGCACGTGATTGAACTTCAACAATGTGGCGGGCATCCTGCCACTTGGCATTGGTGACACATGACGCAGCACTTTTGGTGGTCTCATGGCAATAGGCTATTTTATGTGCTTTGGCAAGTGTCGCTCAACGCCTTGCTAACAGCTTTTGAACCACATCTGCATCTCCTAGCCCATTCGTAAACACTTCGACAGCTATGGAGTCTTGCTTGCTCTCTGGCCTATTACCGTTAGTCACAGCTACTCTACCATAAATGTCATCCCGGAATGCATGCAGGGCTTCTCCCTCTCATCACTCCTCTGGCTTAAAAATTACTGGTGTGCTATGCACAAGACATTGCATATAGTCAGAGGAGAATGGGTTTGAATCTGTCATCAGCATTAGTTGGGTAGGGGCTGAGCAATTGTGTGTAGTGCCGCGTGATGCCAGCTTTGATATACTTTATCATCAAAAGGGATAGAGTGGGAAAACTGCAGCCTAGTGAGAACTTCCTCCCCATCAGCAAATGTGTTTGCACAGGTTACGTCACACACAAATGTGTTATAATGTTCACATTTCTTCACCATCAAATATTGCTTAGCTCCGCTCACACACTTGACACTCCCAGGAGCGCTATTCATCAAAATACCAGAGTCGGGAGGATTAGCTTCGAGTCGGACGTATTCGTGGGGATTGCGAGCAGCAGCCATCACGTGTTAGCTTAACTCCGGTGAATAAAGCAAGTACTTTACCGATTCTGGTCAAAAGAGACGACACTCAGCACTCCTTAGACAACGTAAGAAGATCCCTTCATTGTCGCCAGTGTTAGTGATTCCTGCTCTGGTTGCCTGACCATAGTCGGGAGACGCAGGGGAGACGTCTTCTCCTGGGCCGAGGTTGTTCTCCTTGCTTCTCGCGATGCACCTCTGAAACTCAATTGCAGGAGTAGGAATAACACGGAGCATCGATTCGCTGTTATACTCGGTTCATTGGATCTTAGCACACACTCCCCTGGTCGCCGTGAATCAAACCCTTTTTTCCCTCATTTTCCTCACAAAACGCATACGCAGTCCATCTCACCTACACATCAACACACATGCCCACCTGCACCGAGCCCGCAACATGAGGAACACAATAACTTTGAGGACTGCTCATGAGTCATTTGAATAAAAGATTCTACTCTAACAAATAAGCTAAAATTGAACCTGTTACAAATGTGCACAGCACAACAGAAAGTTTGTTCTTTTTTTCTTTAAAAACTCAGAGGGTTATTTGATTATTATTTACTTCATCAATAGTGTAATTTTTTTCCTGGCTTTTTTCTGTGAAGAACCCAGGTTTTGTTCTGTGACGAATCCACCAAAGGTTATTTGAGTTTGTGTGGGTTTCTGGAAAACAATACATTTTTACATTTAGGCACTCCTGCAATCACATATATCACATTATAAACAGACCCCGGCGCCCCATCAGAGAAGCGAAAAGTTAAATGGCCCTCACAGGACTACTGGACTACGAAATCCTGTTTCGTCGCTGCCTAGCCCGCAGCGCCCACCACGGGCTCCTGTTTCTCTTCCTTGCTCGTGTGCTCTTGTGGCGGCACTCAACCTACAGCCGGCACTTCTCGCTTCTGCTTCAGTGGCTCACAGCCACCGACCGCTCCCATGTTCTCGTAGCACTGGCTATGGTGCCATGCCCGCGGCTGCCGCCTACGTTTGCTCTTCTTCCTGCTTCTGATTCGGGGGTGCTTGACCAACAGGTACCTCTCGCCCCTGCCTCAGCGGTGGTCCATCAGCAGCCGCCTCTCGTCCCTGCTCTAGTGGCGGGGCCTGACCAGCAGCAGAGGCCGCCTCTCGTTCCTGTCTCGGCGGTGCTCATCCAGCGGCCACCATCTGTTCTTGTTGCTCAGATGCTACTTTCCCACTGGGATTATCCTCATGGAGGTCCACCTGAGTGGCCCTGAAATAACTTGTTGCTTGGCGTTCTGGCCAACCTCCTGAACTGCTCAGCTTTGGATGGCCTAGATGTCCACCGGATTGACCAGGCTAAGGATACTCCTAGTAAAACTAGGAGCATCTCGAGGTGAGTTGAGTAATAGTGGCACACAGAGTCCAAAGCAAACGTGGTGAAGTACCATTTAGCTATTATGTTGAAAAAAAAATGGGAATAAGTTGCCAACACAGGTGATGTCAGCCCCAACTGTAAGCATTTTCAAATCCAGACTTTTCTCATTTGTTTCAGGGGACTTCCACAATTCAGTGATATTTCTTGCACAAAAAGCCGTTTTAATGGTACTTTACTTTATTTTCAAATATTTCTATTTTTGGATTTGAATGTTTTTAATCATATAAAGCACAATGAGATATCGTGTGTATGTAATGCAGAATACAAATAAATTTGTTTTGCTTTGGAGATACCGATCCATTCATTTTCTGAGCCGCTTCACATCACAAGTGTAGCGGGAGCCGATCCCAGCTGTCATCTGGCAGGACACACCCTGAATTGCCAGCCAATCGCAGGCCATATGGAGACAGACAACACTCCCAATCACACCTGTGGGCAATTTAGAGACTCAAATGAAGGCATGTTTTTGGGCTGTGGGTGGAAACCCTCGTGTGCAGAGAAAACCCACGCAGGCACGGGGAGAACATGCAAGCTCCACCACGGGGTGGTGGTGGGGATTTCAACCCCAGCCCTCAGAACTGTCAAGCCAGCGCTCGACAGCTGCGCCGCCTCATCCAACTATGGTTATATTAGTTTAAGAAATTATTAAGATTTGCTTTGGAGTTTGTAGTCACGCGCTATCACGATTAACAACCTCTCTGGACATTCCTAGGTAACACAACTTTAGACGGTGTTACACAATCTATTTTTTCCACAAAGAATGACGTGGTCAGCGCTTCGGAGTGAGGATACTACGCACTCCACTGGGGGGAAACCCAGGTTGACTTTGTGCCGCATCACGGGTTTGGCAAAGACTTCAACCTCGACGTGTCAGGACTACGAACACGACAGCTTTGTTGAACGAGTTGTTAAGCAAAGCAAACGTCGAGCACACGACGCGTTTGAGCCATCGCGCGCGTGCTGGCGTGTCGCGTTTGTTGCACACTTCGTGGTCATGACGACGGGACTATATATGTTGCAACACATGCATATCAAGGTGTATTTTCCTCAACACATTCAGTGGGACCAGTCTGTCTGTGCAGTTTTTTTTCCTAGCTCCGAAAACTGAGCAGCTTTTGGCACAAGAGTAGTGCTGGATCTGTGAAGACAAGACGGAAGCATGTCAGACACTATGGAACAAGTGTAAGTTGGACCAAGTGGTGAAGACTTATTCAGTGGTAATATGACGAGATGATTTGGTTGATGTCTCGAGTGTTGTATCCTCAACCTACTGCAGATCGTTTCAAAAGTGTGAATTTCTCCTGCCATAGGCTGCATGAAAGCAGATGGAAGATTCCTGCTCTTCAATGTCATCACGCAACCTTTGGTTCAAAAATGTCATCTCAACTAGAGAGCAACATAATTTGGCAAAAACGTGAAGTCAGGGTTCAAGAAATGGAGAAGAATTCCAACCTAAAATGATTGAGAACGCCTTAAAACCCCCTTTTTGAACCATAACTTTGAACTGTTATAGTCCATCCATCCATTTTCTGAGCTGCTTATCCTCACAAGGTTCGCGGGTGTGGTGGAGCCAATCCAGTTGTCATTGGACAGGCTCCAGGGTACAGCCTGAACTGGTTGCCAGTCAATCACGGGACGTAGAGCAACAGTCACTCACAATCACACCTATGGGCAATTTAAGTCTCCAATGAAGGCATGTTTTTGCAATGTGGGCCCGGAGAACATGCAAACTCCACACAGGCGGGGCTGGGGTTTGAAATCCCGGTTCTCTGAACTTGATCAAAGTAAATACACTAATATAAAACTTTAAAGGTACATTGATTAGCCGAGAGAAATGACAGCATTCTGTTGAGTGCTGCTTTTGGCTTTTTTTTTTTTTTTTTTTTTTTGGTCCTCAACAGATTCCAGATTGTTGCATATTTATCCTTCTATTTTACTCTTTGATGTCATGAATTGGATGTGGTCTGGAAACCTGGGAGATCACAAAAATTCAGTTACCCTACTACAAAAATGTCACAAAATGAAAACAGCACTTCTGATAGATGTGAGGAGTTTTATGAAGTTGCGGTCAGTTTTTGTCAGCCACCTTCATCCAACTGAATCAGGTTGTTTTCTTTTTCTAGCTCTGATGAAATGGCCAACCTTCAGCTGGGGGAGCGGTCAGTGAAAGATGACTTTCCCAATCTGAGTGAGCACAACAACCACATGGCCAAGTTGTTAACGATGGACATGTACAACAAACTGAGGGAGAAATGTACCCCCAATGGCTTCACCATCGATGATGTCATTCAGACAGGAGTGGATAACCCAGGTACAATTTGATCCACTCTGGTCGAAGATCTGTCCAACTGCAACCTCGTGAGGGTTTTTGGCTGTTGTTGATGGGCTGATATCGCTGATGAGTTTAGGTCATCCTTTTATCATGACTGTGGGGTGCGTGGCTGGCGATGAGGAGTCATATGAAGTCTTCAAAGACTTGATGGACCTTGTGATTGAAGAAAGACACGGAGGTTACAGACCATCAGACATCCACAAAACTGACCTGGACCCAGAGA
This sequence comes from Syngnathoides biaculeatus, assembly GCF_019802595.1. NCBI lineage: Eukaryota > Metazoa > Chordata > Actinopteri > Syngnathiformes > Syngnathidae > Syngnathoides > Syngnathoides biaculeatus. The sequence goes on along the minus strand of NC_084654.1, from coordinate 6,457,227 downwards.
ACCTCAAGGTACCAATTTGGATTTCTTGGAGCTGTTATTGTAAACCTATATTGCAAGTGTCTTCTCTCCTTCCTGAGGGTGGCGATGACCTCGATCCCAACTATGTTCTAAGCGCCCGCGTACGAACAGGCCGGAGCATTCGGGGTTATTGCTTGCCACCGCACTGCAGCCGGGGAGAGCGACGCGCCGTGGAGAGGATCACAGTTGAAGGTAGTGAGCAGATACGAAGCTTTGAATTCCAGTCATGTGAATCTGGAATTGATACACATTTTAGAAGCCAGAAATAATTTGTACGAGGAACATTCCTAGATAACACCATCAAATGACCTAATGACAGAACCTAACTAGAATTTTTTTCCCTTTGCAATGATTCTCCAGTCTGTCATCACGTAAAATGCATGCTACGGCCTTGAAATCCATGCGGGATGAGAAAAAGTTCTTTCACTAATCCAGTGAACTTTTTTGTGTAAATTTATAATGTACTACATGCAAAATCCAATCACTGCTTTTATGTAATGACATTAAAACAAATTTGGATAGCCCTTTTCTTAAAACTCATCACCTATTGCAATACTTTTGTTCTTGTGAAAAATGGGACTTAGGTCCTACCTTGAAAGTTGAAGGTATCTTTTCTGGATCGAAATATCCGTAAATAAACGGAAACATTAGTGCCTTCAGAGTGGAAGTGCATAAAGTAGTCCAGATGATGGAGGTACAGTAAGGCTGAGTGCAATCATCTTGCAGCCCTGGATTCACTAAGTGGAGACCTGCAAGGGAAATACTACGCCCTGAAGAACATGACTGAGGAGGAGCAGCAGCAGCTCATTGATGATCACTTGCTGTTTGACAAGCCAGTGTCTCCTCTGCTGCTGGCCTCAGGGATGGCCCGTGACTGGCCTGATGGCAGAGGCATCTGGTGAGAATGAAATTCCAAAAGCTGCATCAAATTCGGTCATGCTGTATGCTGTCTTTTCCCCTCAAGGCACAATGATGACAAGACATTCCTAATTTGGGTGAACGAGGAGGACCATCTACGAATTATATCTATGCAGAAAGGCGGCAACATGAAGGAAGTGTTCACTCGCTTCTGCACCGGACTCAAAGAGGTTTGTGTCTTGACTAGATTTGGTGGTTAGCGAAAGCAAGGTCAAAAGTATTGGGATGCTTATTAGAATTTTTCTGACTTGTGTTTGTTTAAGATGGAGTCATTGTTCAAAGAAAAAGGGGAAGAATTCATGTGGAATGAGCACCTTGGATATATTCTGACTTGTCCATCGAACCTGGGTACTGGCCTGCGTGCTGGTGTACATGTGAAACTTCCAAATATGAGCCAACACCCTGAGTTTGAAGAAGTTCTGCAGCGGCTGAGACTCCAGAAACGTGGAACCGGTACTTTTTTCAAAGGCTGTTTTGAAAGTAGTACAAAGACAAACTGAGCACTGACATGAAAATGAAAATTTATCATTTGTCAAACAGGTGGAGTAGACACTGATGCTGTGGATGGAGTCTTTGACATCTCTAACGCTGACAGACTGGGTTTCTCTGAGGTGGAGCTAGTGCAGATGGTTATCGATGGAGTCAAGGTGCTGGTCGAGATGGAGAAGAGACTGGAAATACAAGAGCCAATTGATAACCTCATGCCTAGTGTCCAGAGGTACGAACAAATAATTATCTTAGAAGTCCAGTTCGGGACTCACACTTTCATGAATTTCATTTTAGAATCTCAAAAGAACCTGAGGAAAAGCCTCAGCCTGAACCAAAGAAGCTTTCAGCTGACGAGGAGTTCCCAGATCTCAGTCAGCACAACAACTACATGGCCAAGTACCTCACGTTGGACATGTACAAAACACTGAGGGAGCGAACTACTTCCAATGACTTCACCATAGATGATGTCATCCAGACAGGCGTGGACAATTCTGGTAGCGACCATAATATGCTCTTGTGCAGTAACTGAGAGAAAGTGTTACTCCTTCAATTTTTGACCATATTACACAATGATAACGGATGCAGGTGATCCTTTTATCATGACGATGGGATGTGTGGCTGGAGATGAGGAGTCTTATGATGTCTACAAAGACATGATGGACCTTGTGATTCAGGATAGACATGGAGGATACAAACCAACTGACAAGCACAAGACTGACCTGAATCCAGAGAAACTAAGGGTGAAATAGCACATCACCAGCACCTTGATAAGATTGACTTCTACTGGTCCGACAGTGTTCTTGATTGTCTGTTGTGCCTCCGAAGGGAGCCGAGGACCTTGATCCCAACTACGTTCTGAGTTCCCGTGTCCGCACTGGTCGCAGCATCCGTGGCTTCTGCCTGCCGCCACATTGCAGCCGTGGAGAGAGACGTGCTGTGGAGAAGCTCTGCATCCAAGGTAATATAGTTCTGTAAGATCCCGACCTTTCTTATGGAAATGTGAACATTATCTTCTGATGCTCTTACAGTTCTGGAATCCATGACTGGAGACCTACAGGGGAAGTACTACCCAATAAAGGACATGACAGAAGCTGAGCAGCAGCAGATGATTTTTGACCACTTCTTGTTTGAAAAACCAATGTCCCCTCTGCTGCTGGCCTCAGGGATGGCCCGTGATTGGCCCGACGGCAGAGGCATCTGGTGATAATTAATCTGTCATAATGATACGATGTTTGGAATGTCTTAATTTACATGCTATTTACATTTGAAGGCATAACGAATACAAGACATTTCTGGTGTGGGTGAATGAGAAGGACCATCTTAGGGTGATCTCAATGCAAAAAGGAGGCAACATGAAGGAAGTGTTCACTCGCTTCTGTGATGGACTCGCAGAGGTTTATAGTTCATTCATTGTATACTGAATCACTTTCTGTTAATTTTGGGGATCTCAATGATCTGATCCTAATTATTTAGATGGAGTCCTTGTTCAAGAAGAAAGGTCATGTATTTATGTGGAATGAGCACCTTGGCTACATTCTGACTTGTCCATCTAACCTGGGAACTGGTCTGCGTGCAAGTGTTAATGTGAAGCTGCCAAACATGAGCAAGCACCCAGAGTTTGATGAGGTTCTTAGGAGATTGAGGCTGCAAAAACGTGGAATTGGTACAGGTAAATCTTTGCTACAAGTGAAAAGTTTATTCCAAAACTAAACCTTAAAATGCAGAAGTTCATCAAGAGTTTTTGTTTTTTTGTACCAGGTGGTGGGGACATAGCTGTTGTGGATGGGGTCTTTGACATCTCCAACATTGACAGACTGGGTTACTCAGAGGTGAAACTGGTCCAGATGGTAGTCGATGGGATCAGGGTGCTGGTAGAGATGGAAAAGAGGCTCCAAATGGATGAGTCCATTGACGACCTAATGCCCAGCAACATTGATCTGAAGGGTTTGACAGCAAAGGATGAGTTTCCAGATCTCAGTAAGCACAACAACCACATGGCCAAAATATTAACTTTGGAGATGTATAAGAAGCTGAAGGATCGCACAACTCCCAATGGCTTCACCATTGATGATGTCATACAGACAGGCGTGGATAATCCAGGTACATTTAGTCCTTTTGAGAATTGGTCAACTTTTGGAGTTTGATTTGGGGATTGCGTGACTAATATGATGTACGCAGGACATCCCTTCATCATGACAGTAGGCTGTGTGGCTGGAGATGAGGAATCTTATGAAGTCTTCAGAGAGCTTTTAGACCTTGTGATTGAAGACAGACATAGAGGTTACAAAGCCAAAGACAATCACAAGACTGATCTCAACCCAGATAATCTGAAGGTATAACAGCATTTCACAATGGCTTGGGACACAAAATTTGGACAGCAGAGAAACCAGTTAGCTGTATTATGTATGCTTTAGGGAGGTGATGACCTCGACCCAGAATATGTTCTGAGCTCCCGAGTCAGAACAGGCCGCAGCATCCGTGGGTTTTGTTTGCCACCGCTGTGCAGTCGTGGAGAGAGACGTGCCATTGAGAAGCTCTCTGTTGAAGGTAAAGTCCAGACTAAATTGTGAGAGCAAGTAGTATATCGCATCACTGAACACTAATTGAGTTTTCTAAATTAAGCCTTGGACTCACTGAGTGGAGACCTACAAGGAAAATACTACGCATTGAAGAACATGACGGAGGAAGAGCAGCAGCAGCTGATTGATGACCACTTGCTGTTTGACAAGCCAGTGTCCCCTTTGCTGTTGGCTTCAGGGATGGCCCGTGACTGGCCTGATGGTCGGGGAATCTGGTAAGACGCTATATAACTGGACTTGGTTGGCTGCATTTCACCTGAGAAGACATAATTATCATTCATGCTTTCGTTAAAGGCACAATGAAAACAAGACATTCTTAGTGTGGGTGAACGAGGAGGACCATCTGCGCGTGATCTCCATGCAAAAAGATAGCAACATGAAAGAAGTGTTCACTCGCTTTTGCTGCGGACTCCAAGAGGTTTTGAGAAATACAGGAATCAAAGCTGTTTGATCCATTCTGTCTTGTGATGACCTGAGTGCCATCTGTTTTAGATCGAGTCCTCGATTAAGCAGAAAGGCGAAGCATTCATGTGGAATGAACACCTTGGGTACATTCTGACTTGCCCCTCCAATTTGGGCACAGGTCTACGTGCCGGTGTGCATGTGAAGCTACCAAACATGAGCAAACACCCTGAGTTTGAAGAAGTTCTAAGGAGGATGAGGCTCCAGAAACGTGGAACTGGTACATGCAAGCTTGGTCAAAGTTGTCTCATTGGGTGAAAAATGTTTGAAGTTAATTTAATTAAATCTATTCACCAGGTGGTGTGGACACAGATGCTGTGGATGGGGTTTTTGATATTTCCAATTCTGACAGACTGGGTTTCTCTGAGGTACAGTTAGTCCAGATGGTGATCGATGGCATCAAGCTGCTAGTAGAGATGGAGAAAAGGCTAGAGAAGGAGGAGCCCATTGATGACCTAATGCCAGCTGATCTTCAGATGAACGTGTTCTCTGCTGAGGAAGAGTTCCCAGATCTCAGTCAGCACAACAACCACATTGCAAAGTTCTTAAGTCTGGAAATGTACAAGACGCTGAGGCAGCGTTGCACCCCTAACGGTTTTACCATTGATGATGTTATTCAGACAGGTGTAGATAATCCAGGTGCAGTACCTTGCTTTTGAGAGTCAATTCTGCATTTATTTAAATTCTGGATTTTGACTGCTCTCCTTGTGACGTATGTGTATAGGTCACCCATATATCATGACTGTGGGCTGTGTGGCTGGAGATGAGGAGTCATACCATGTCTTCAAAGACTTGATGGACCTTGTGATTCAGGATAGACATGGAGGATACAAACCAAGAGATATGCACAAGACTGACCTGGCCCCAGAAAACCTGAGAGTAAAACAGCATTTTACCAGGACCATTTTAAGAATAATACTTGATTGGTATGGTTGAAAACTCAATGTTTGTCCTGCCTTCAAGGGGGGCGACGACCTCGACTCGAAGTACGTTCTGAGCTGCAGAGTCCGAACAGGCCGCAGCATCCGTGGTTTCTCCTTGCCGCCACTGTGCAGTCGTGGAGAAAGGCGCGCTTTGGAGAAGCTTTGCATTGGAGGTATGGCTCAGGCCTCATGAAGAAGCCACAGAGTGTGCCATTTAGTCACTGCAGAGAACAGAGTTCTATGAATCGTGTTTGCTGTTCTTCTTGCAGCGCTAGATACTCTATCTGGAGACCTTAAAGGGACGTATTATGGCTTGAAAAGTATGACAGAGGCTGAACAGCAGCAGCTAATTGATGACCACTTCCTGTTTGACAAGCCAGTGTCACCTTTACTGGTGTCCTCAGGGATGGCCCGTGATTGGCCTGATGGCAGAGGCATCTGGTAAGATCCTAGGTCCTACATTTGCTTAAGATTTGAGATGAACAAGATTTTTTTCTTTTAAAAGGCACAACGACAACAAAACATTCCTCGTGTGGGTGAACGAGGAGGACCATATGCGAGTGATTTCAATGGAGAAAGGTGGCAACATGAAGAGCGTGTTTAGCCGCTTTTGCACTGGACTCAAAGAGGTTTGTTGACAAGGTTAGGTGTAAGGGTGATCATGGGTAATGTTGCGATGACCTGACTTGGTCTTGTTTAGCTTGAGGATGTGATAAAGGAGAAAGGTGAGGCATTCATGTGGAATGAGCATCTCGGCTACATCCTGACTTGCCCCTCCAACCTGGGCACTGGTTTGCGTGCTGGCGTCCACGTAAAGCTTCCAAACATGAGCAAGCATCCCAAGTTCGAGGAGGTTCTTAAGAAGCTGAGGCTCCAAAAACGTGGAACTGGTACGTGCAACTTTTGGTTGTGAGGCATCCCGCGTCTGCTTGAGTCTCTGGAGTTGGCTGATTTCCTTTTTTATGTCAGGTGGTGTGGACACAGCTGCTGTAGATGGAATCTTTGACATATCAAATGGTGACCGACTCGGCTTCTCTGAGGTGCAGCTTGTCCAGATTGTGGTTGATGGTGTCAATTTGCTGGTGGATATGGAAAAGAAGCTGGAAAAGGGTGGTTCCATCAACTCCTTGATGCCTGGTAAACTTAAAATGAAGAAGTTTTCACCTGAGAAAGACTTTCCAGATCTCACTATGCACAACAACTACATGGCCAAGTTTTTAACACTGGATCTGTACAAAACACTGAGTGAGCGGAAAACCCCTTATGGCTTCACTATTGACCGTGTCATCCAGCCTGGCGTGGATAATCCAGGTACAAAGTAATTTTTCGTTCTGTGACAGTCATGAGTTCACCATATCATCACTTCTGTTGTGTCTAGGTACCCCATTCACTATGTCTGTGGGCTGTGTGGCTGGTGATGAGGAGTCGTATGAGATCTTCAAAGAGCTGCTGGACCTTGTCATTGAGGATAAACATGGAGGTTTTAAGTCAACAGACATGCACAAAAGTGAATTCAACCCTGACAGTCTTGCGGTAACTTCTCTAACTTCTCTCAAATCCTAAAGACAGATTGTGTCAGGATTTGTTCGGTGAAAAATTTGTTTTGCCCTAAAGGGGGGCGACGACCTTGACCCCAACTATGTTCTGATTTCCCGTGTTCGAGCGGGTCGCAACATTCGTGGCTACCGCTTGCCGCCACATTGCACCCGAGGAGAAAGACGTTTTCTCGAGCAGCTCTCCATCGAAGGTAATGGTTTTGAGCTGCAGCGCAACATAGAAATATCTATACTTGTACACTTTTGTAAATGTTGCTTTTTTGCAGTTTTGGGATCACTAACTGGAGATCTGAATGGGAAATACTTGTCATTGAAGAGCCTTTCAGAAGCTGAGCAGCAACAGATGATAGAAGACCACTTATTGTTTGAGAAGCCAGTGTGTCCTCTGCTGCTGTCCTCAGGCATGGCCCGTGATTGGCCTGACGGCAGAGGTGTCTGGTGAGAAACCAATGCTACCTAATGTTTTCGATGCATGAAAATATCACGTCAAATTCACGTATTTTCTTGAAAGGCACAATGATGGCAATACATTCTTGGTGTGGGTGAATGAAGAGGAGCATCTAAAAGTGATCTCCATTGAGAAAGGTGGCAACATGAAGGCAGCATTTACTCGCTTCTGCAGTGGAATACAAGAGGTATGTTCAAAAAATGACACAGACGTTAACTCTTATCTCATGTCAATGTTTTTTTTTTCTTTTCTAGGTTGAGTCCAAACTCAAGGAGAAAGAGCATGAATTCATGTTGAGTGACCACTTAGGCTACATCTTGACTTGCCCATCCAACCTGGGCACTGGTCTGCGTGCTGGTGTGCATGTGAAGCTGCCCAACATGAGCAAACGGCCCGAGTTTGAGGATGTTCTTAAAAGGCTGAGGCTTGAGAAGCGTGGAACTGGTATATGGCTTTCTTTGGTTTAAATGTTTTTCCCTTCCATTCAGGCCTTGGAATTCTCAAATTTCATATCTCCTCCAGGAGTGGCAGGCAGCGAAGTAGATGGTGGAGTCTTTGACATCTCCAATGCTGACAGAATGGGCTTCACTGAGGTGCAGCTGGTGCAAGTGGTTGTGGACGGCATAAAGGTGCTCGTGGAGATGGAGAAGCGGCTTGAGATGGAAGAAGGTATTGATGACCTGATGCCCATCCAGAAGTAGAACCACTGACCACCCTACATAGTTAACGTTTGCTTTATCAGCCAAGAATTCTTGCCACCATTTTGTTATTCTTGGAAACAGTTCTGTTATCCTGTTATGTTGAACACAAAATAAAGTGATTGAACATCTAATGCTTTCACTGCCCTGCAATACATTTTCAACATTTCAAATAAACATCAAAAGCTTTTAATTTCATTTGAACTGTATGCAACAAAATAACAAGTGCTTCTCCACAAGGTGCGTGCGTGAATAAAATAGAACATAACATCTTGGGTAAAAGGTCAATATTTTCCCTTTCCAGGCCTTGGTAAGATCATTTTTCATTCCAGTACTGTTGCGTTTCGTGGTTTAGGGTCAAGGAGTTGATGGCTCTTGGGAACATGAATCTGTTGTGGGACCTGTACCACCTGAGGGCAGCAGGTTAAACAGGTGACCAGGATAGGAGTCTTAAAATGTTAGTAGCTCTGATGTGATAGTGAGAGTTGGCAGGGAGGGCAGAGCAGCCAGTGACCTAGGCGCTGTTGATCACTTGCAGAGCTTTGCAGAGCTTTCCTGTCTGCTGCTGTATGTCAAGATGCTCTACAGTGGTTCTGTAGAAAGCCAGCAGCATCTTCGCTTCCAAGTTGTTCCTGAGGACTGGGGAGGTGGAATCACTGCTGGACCTTTTTCACCAATGCTGTGGTGTGTGTTTGTGATGTAGACTCCCAGAAATCAAGTAGTGGACCATATCCATACACCACATTGATGTGAAGTGGGACTGGGCCCACGTCGCAAGATTGTGACAGTTTTCCAATTTCATCCTTGTAGGCAGACTCATCTCCTTTTGAGAAGAGCCCGATCACGGAGTTGCTGGGATGGGCTGGTATGCAGTCATTTGCGTACAGAGTATAGCAGAGGGCTCAATTCACAACCTTGGGGGGACCTGGTGCTGAGGGTGATTGAGGAAGAGAGGTAGGGCCCAAGACTGAAAGACTGAATGGTTTGTGAGGAAGTCTTTTATCCAGCAGCAGATGGAAGGAGATTTTGTCAATGAAAATACCTGGGATGATGATATTAAAGACTGACCTAAAGTCTATGTTCTGTGTGAGATTGTTTCCTGTACACCAATTTGACAGTTTTCCAATTTCATCCTTGTAGGCAGACTCATCTCCATTTGAAAAGAGCCTGATCACGGTGGTATCCTCAGCAAATTTGATAATAGAGTTGCTGGGATGGGCTGGTATGCAGTCATATGCGTACAAAGAGTATAGCAGAGGGCTCAATTCATAACCTTGGGGGGACCCTGTGGTGAGGGTGATTGAGGAAGAGAGGTAGGGCCCAAGACTGAAAGACTGAATGGTTTGTGAGGAAGTCTTTTATCCAGCAGCAGATGGAAGGAGAGTTTGTCAACGAAAATACCTGGGATGATGATATTAAAGACTGACCTAAAGTCTATGTTCTGTGTGAGATTGTTTGCTGTACATCAATTTGACAGTTTTCCAATTTCATCCTTGTAGGCAGACTCATCTCCATTTGAGAAGAGCCTGATCACGGTGGTATCCTCAGCAAATTTGATAATAGAGTTGCTGGGATGGGCTGGTATGCAATCATATGCGTACAAAGAGTATAGCAGAGGGCTCAATTCACAACCTTGGGGGGACCCTGTGGTGAGGGTGATTGAGGAAGAGAGGTAGGGCCAAAGAATGAAAGACTGAATGGTTTATGAGTTATGTCCAGCAGCAGATAGAGTCCAAGGAGGGAGAGTTTGTCAATGAAAATACCTGGGATGATGGTATTAAAAACTGACCTAAAGTTTATGAAAAGCATCCTGTCGTAGTTCCCTTGGCGATCCAAGCTGCTCAGTGCAGTGTGGAGAGCTATTGCAATAGCATCCTCGATGGACCAGTTTCCTCTGTAGGCAAACTGCTAGGGAGCGAGTGAGCTCCTTATGTGGCATGCAACTAGCCTCGCAAAGCACTTCATGGTCATAGGTGTGAGTGCAACACGTCTCCAATCATTTAGACTGTCAATGGCTGATTTTTTTTTTGGTAAAGGAAATGAAATGTGTAAAAGTTAATCAACAAGGCGATGTATTTGCAATACTGCTTAATTCGTGAAAGTCTGTGGATGAAAAGTTGCAGTGTGAGAATGTGGCAAGAAAGTGATTACAGCAGATAGCGTGCTAGAACGGAATGTTCTCGACGGTTGGGTGGTGATGACCACAATCAGCAGGTGTGACGCGACGCGACGCTTGACCCAGGCGACGACGCTTGACCTAGAGGAAGACGGGAGCAACAAAACATCAACAACCGCAGGCGGGAGGAGTCGGGCCACCATCCTGCAGACCAATAAAGACCAATGAGAGAGCGCCAAGGATAACTGCAGGAGACACATAACCTATAGTGAATTAGTAGATTGTACTTTTTTAAATTGTCCTGGGCAACTCGGATGTGGAGTACGTCGGCTGGAGGGAACAGAGACGTACAGGGTTGTAATGAGAGGGACCCGAGATTCAGGTGTTTGTTGAAGGAATAAATCCACTCGCGTGTGAAAATGCCGGCTTCCTGGTCCTTTCTTTGCAGAACGAGCGCGCAAATTGTTGGATGAGTGGTGGTCGGGTAATGTAACAATTTGGAGTCAGATGATTAACGGACTTTTGTATTAATCTAAAAATAATATCCAACAATTCTTGGTGACCCCGACGTGATGCAAGAAAGGTAAAGAGGTTTGGGACTTAGCGAAAACCACAGAGTCTGGGACTCAGGGTCTGGGACCCACGTCCACACCAGGTGACGACCTGATAAGAAAGCCCCGAATCCGACCTTCCTTCCTCGAGTGGCCACATCGAAAAGGTAAGCAGAATACCTGTTACTAAAATGTCTAAATTCTGCATATTGGAGTGTGTAAATTGTAAGAGGAAGGATTATCCGAGGGGGCAATATTGTAAAAGTGTGGACGTTAGTAGGGTATGAAATCTGGGATTTACCTACTAGAATAGTTTGGAACTATTCGTGGTTAAGATATGGTGTAAAATCTGGGATTTACGTATCAGTGTGGAAGCGGTGTGAGTGAAATACCAAACTGTTGTTCTGTGTGAAAAGTGTCCGGGACGCGCGCGGGTGGATTGTGACATGGCGAGTGAAACTAAGTGTGACAGTGGTCTCGGGTCCCATATGAAGGGAACGATGTGTGGTCGGAGATAAACGGTCATTATGCGAAATTGGAGACTCAGTTAATGAGTGGAATTGAAGGAAAGAAAATTAAGAAAGAAAGGGAGCGCAGCCAGAATTTGTTTTTGAAGTTAAAGAAAGATGAGCTGTTTCAAGGAGAGCCCGGAACGTGGAATATGTCAAAGTTGGCGAGGCAGTTACAGAAAAAGGAAAGTAGAATGTTGGCGAATATTCGAGGCTTGAAGGAAGATAAAGATCAAGCAAGTTGGAGAAGGAAGTGAAAGAGTTGGGAGAAAGATAGACGTGGCATACACCAATTGGCAACGATTGCAACTGCGTTAGCGGCGATAAGCATGGAGTGTGAGGAAGTTGTGAAGAAAGTGCCTGCGTCGGTTGATAAAGTGGATGAGAGAAGAAAGACAATAGAGGGGGTAAGAGGAATCTATCCCCAGTTGGCAGAGAGCGGACAGGCTCAGCAATATGTGTTTGAGCCACCGTCGTACCCGACAGCACCAGTGATGGCCCCAGTGGTCACATTGGGTGGTCGCATGGTACTGGACGTAGAGGATGACAGGTCAAGAATGACCCAAGGCACGGTTCAGTTGATTGAGTAGGCGGTGAATAAGGAGAGAAACAGAATGCGGGGAGATTAGCATAGTCAAATGATATCGCCCACAAGGACACCAGAGGCGGCGATAGCAGAAAGGAGGGGCGCAGGAGCGCGCCAGAGCAGACGAAGAAAGAGGCATCATGGAAGTTGTTTGAAGGATATAGAGTGCAATGGGAAGAAAGAGGAATGTTGGATGAAGTGATGACGGGGATGACAAATTATGAGCAGGCAACGCTGGGTGATTTAAAACGCAGGGAGGTTGCACCTGAGACAGTTTTTTTTTTTTTACTGTAAATTCTGTTTGTTGAAGTAATGAAAGTGATTAATTTAATACATTTCGGTAATGCGAGAACAGCAGCACATGCTCAAGCCCCTCAGTGAAGGGGAACGACAAAAGGAAATGGATGATGAGTCGCCGGGGGCGGGGCGAGGTTATAATACTCGCAGTAAGGGCAAGATGATGGCACAGCAGGAACAGGGCCAAATTGTGGCACCCCTCGTGGCAACACGCACGGGTCGCCGCTATGAGCCCCTGGTGCTTCGGGATGTGGCTGCGTTGGTGGAGAAAATGCCACCCCTGCATAAAGGGGCACGAGCCTGGATTACTAAATTTTTGGCGGCGATGTCAGGACAGGGAGTTTTTAGACAAGCTATCTTGGGATCATGTTCCCTAATTCAATTACAGAATATTGAGGTGGCATCCGGCACCCGCTATTTGGGAAGTGAAACGCCACTGGCAGAGGTGTCAGATGTCATGTTTAGAGAATTGAGGGCAGCCTTTCCATCTCCAGTGGATGTGGCTCCCGCAATATTTAATTACGGAAAGGATGTGACTCCGGAGCAACATTATGCTCAAGCGATGGAGCTGTGGATTGAAACCACAGGCAAACATCCAGCCAGCTATTCGGAGGCCGAGATGATGTTTAGGACGGCGATGTTGAATGGGCTCCCAAACGAGGTGCAGACGATTTTGAGGACAGATCCAGATACTCTGGTCTGCCCGGAGTCGCGGTTTAAGAGGCATTTGATACATCACTGCCAGATTTATGTGGAAAAAGCAAACAAAGACCAGAAGGAGACTGATGCTCTGGCGACGATTTTGATTAAATTACAGCTTGCAAAGTTGCATGGTGAAGCAAAACAGGAGAAGGCAAAACAAAAGCAAATGTATCAGACTCCAGTGGGGGCTGGACGGGGCCGAGGACAAGGATTCCGTGGTGGATACAGAGGGCGTGGTCGTGGTACCTTCCCAGGTCGAGGACGGAATGGATTTGCCCCGGGGACCTGTTTCAATTGTGGATCCCCGGATCATTGGGCTCGGGACTGTTATGGCAACCCACCACTGCCGGGGCCAGAGCAAAGAAATCAGCAAGCGGGGACACAGAACCAGGGAGAGCCACAACAGCCCCGCCCTTGGCCGCAGCCGAACCCGCAGGGTCAGTATTACCAGGCTGACCCATGGCACGGCCCGGATGAATAGGGGGGCCTGGGAACCTCGGGAAGCACTGGCCAGGCAGAGCCAATGCTTCAGTTGACGGTGGCGGGTACTCCAATCCAGATGTTGGTGGACATGGGAGCAAAACACTCTTTGATCAACATGCCACTGCCAAGCACAGCGTTGTCGAAACGAGTTACAACGTTGGTCGGCTTCTCGGGACGTCCTCAGACTCTGCCTTTCACCCGGCCTTTGAAAACGGAAATCACAAATACTGGACAGAAATTGTGTCATTCATATGTTCATGCAATGGACACACCCATCAATTTGATGGGCAGAGACATGTTAACAGCACTGAGAGCCCAAATTCTTTGTGGCAAACAGGGACTCACAGTGACATTTCCTGACGGACAGGTCCTGGAATGCACCCAACCAGTGACGACAAGAGGCCAGTGGTTGATGGCCCCACTCTCCACAGTACCAGAGAGTGCACGAATATACTGGGCTCGGCTGAGTCCAGAGACCCCATTCAGAGGAGGTGTCTGCTCTACGTATCTACTGTGGAAACCATGGATCCAGGCTTTGGCACCGTACCACCCCCCAGTGGACCCCTTGCATTGCACTCTATATTACGATAGGGATTCGGATGAAGTATATAGAGATGCGTTTGAAGAAATCGAGGGAGTTAATTGGACACTACAGTCACCATGCATATTTGTAGGCCCAGAGGGAGTGGCAGCGAATGTGCAGTTGTCGCCAGAGCAAGAACAATGGTTCAAAATGGGTGAGGAAGGTCTGCCCCATGTAACACTGGCAGTATCGCCAGGCCATGAGCCCCGTCAACTGGGACCGATGGTGAAAAGATTAACACAACAGCATGATTGGATGATAACGGAAATTCCAGATGTGTGGCACTCTGCCTCAGCTAACAGTTTTAGGATTATGGGAAAAACGGTGGATAAGGCAGACCTCGAGTTGGTTTTTCTGGACCGCCATCTTGGGCGGGAGCAGACTGATCATGAGTCCGCACAGGCTATGTTGGATCAAATGCCGCAGGCCCTGTGGTCGCAGGGTCCATTTGATGTTGGTTTGTGTCATACAGTTCAGCCGATCCATTTGGAGGTTGATTGTTCCATTCTGGTCCGCCGTCCTCAATATCGATGGCCTCAGGAAGCAGATAAAGGTATGGAAGACACAGTGGCCGGATTGTGGGATGCGGGGGTGTTGGAAACATCAGCCTCCTCGTGGAACACACCCCTACGGCCAGTTCAAAAGGCAGATGGGGTGACGTGGAGGATGGCCCATGATTTGAGGCCTGTCAATGACATCACTGTAACACCGGTTCTGCCAGTTCCTGATCCCCACCGCATCCTATCATCCTTGGACCCACAAAAACAGTGGTACACAGTGATTGACTTGGCAAATGCGTATTTCTGCTTACCACTGGCAGAATCAATACGACACGTTTTCGCATTTACCTATAAGGGAGTGAAATTGGAGTACAAAAGACTTCCACAAGGGTTCAAAAACTCACCGGGAATTTTCAATCAGGTCCTGAAGGACTTGCTGTCCTCATGTGAGTTGCCCCAAGGCTCAGTGCTCCTGCAGTATGTGGATGATCTCCTCATTGCAGCTGAGACATCTCAACAGTGCATTGAAGCCACACGAGCAGTGCTGGTCAAGCTCGCTGACCTGGCTTTAAGGTGTCGAGGAAAAAGTTGCAGTGTTGTCGTAGGTCTGTGGTTTTCTTGGGACGCGTTATCACACCAGCCGGTTTGGCCATGTACCCAGATCACCGCAGTTCCATATTGCGGCACCCACGTCCGGAAACAGTGCAGGACATGCTGTCATTTTTGGGGCTGTGTGGCTATAGCAGAGCCTACATCCCATGTTATGTGGACAAAACAGCAGGCCTGCGGGCTCTGGTTAAACAACACTGGGTCCGGAATTTGAAAGCCATCCTGCAGTGGACCCCGGAGGATGATGCATTGTTTGTACAATTAATTCAGGAATTGGCATTTGCAGCAGCCCTGGCCACACCAGATTACAGCAAGGTCTTCCATCGAGATGCAGCCATCAGCGACAAAACAGTGAACGCAGCACTGTATCAACGACATGGGCCACATAGGGCAGTGTTGATGTATTGTAGTGTGCCACTAGACGGGATTGAACAGAAGCAGGCAGACTGCGTCAGGTACACTGCGGGTCTGGCCAAAGTCTTGCAGAAAACGGCACACGTGGTTATGGGATATCCCGTCCAGGTATTGACGGACCACGCGGCATCGCAAAGATGACGTGGCGACAAGCTTTGCCCCTGGCTCTGTTGGTGGTCCGCCAATCTGTTCACAAAATTACTGGGTTCGCACCGTTCAAACTGTTAACGGGTCGCCTAATGCCAGGTCCTAGCTCCACCTTGGTTCCGCCGGCTTACTTGCCGACTCCCGATTTAACACATGCTGCGTACTGGAAGTATCGTCATGCACTTGTTTCCAGTGTGTCTGCACAGGTCAAGGAAAAGGCGGCTGTCGACACTTCGTCAACACCACGGGATCCCGACATTACTCCATACGTCTACATCCGAGTGCTGTCCAGGAAGTGGACTGACCCTCGCTGGAAAGGACCATTTAGGGTTCTGGCTAGAACCTCACACGCCGTCCAATTGGAGACCAAGGGTCATAAGTGCTATCATTCCTCGCAGTTGAGACCGGCACCTGACTTTGTACCTGACAATGGTGAGCGTGAAAGTTGACTGCCCGGACGGGCAGGTCAAGAGAGGGAAGGTGAAGATGATCAGAATTGAGTCGAAATCAAAGATGTCAACAACGTCTGTGTCTGAAAAACAATTAGGACGCGAATGTCCGAGTTCTATTACGATTACGATTGTATGGCTTTGCCTCGCATCAATATGCTGTGTGTGGACCATGCTGGCGCTTGAATCTGTTATACAGGATGAAAGAAGTGAAGGAGTGACTGTGGACAGCAATGGAACGGTGTGGTATGAGGCATGGCAAGGTGGTGGTGCTGAGCTGACACAGACACAACAAACACTGATGAGTTTAAAATGTAATCAACCGACACAGGTGAGCATGTGGGGAAGCCTAAATCTGGAAAGGAAAGGTGACACAGGTCGACCCCAGGAGGTGTATTGGAACAGAGGTAAGAGGAGCATGGGTGAGAAGGTGGTCGGGATGAGGGAGGTTGCCCGACTCGGACGGGACCCATGCGGACAGGAACGAGACGTGGTTACAAACCAATTGTATTTTTGTTATGGGCCAGGTGTAAACGAGACAGTGATCATGTTAGACTTGAATACTTTTTCAATTGGGGGGTGGGCAGCAACCACGTGGCTGCCCTATGTATGGTATTTGGATTTGAGAGGATCTGAAAGATGGCCGACATGGAAGACGGTCTCTCATATCATCGGTAAGAGGTTTGACAGAGCAAGTTATGGGGCAGTGAAAAAGCACGAATCTGGCAGGATAGACTTAGGAATGTAAGAGTGACTGGACAGGGAAGCACCAAGTTTTTAATCAATGACTCGGAATCAAACAAATTACCCCCTTCCAGGGAACGTGCCAAGGGGAGGAAGTGAGTGGGCACCGGGATGTACGACAATAAGTGTTTGTGTTTCCAAGGTGGGACGGGATCCCTGTACACGTGTTTATTTGTGCCCCAACAAGACGGCATTTGAGGAGTACGGTAGGAAGAATCAAACAGAGAGCAAAACCATCCTGACTAGAGGAAAGTCGGTAAGTAGCGTTCAGGTTAAGGTGCTCCCCGGACTCAGGAAGGTAGATGATTGGTTCCTAATTCACACAGGCATTTCAATGGTAACGAACAATTGGTTACTAATGGCTGAACAGGCAGCCAACACGATCAATGGCAATTGTTTAGTGTGCCTTGAGGCACGCCCTATTCTCCGCATAATTGCAGCGGGAGTAATTGCCCCCAACTGCATCTTGCAGTTTTTGTATGAGAAAATTCTAACTGGTGAGTGCACTGAATTGGATAAAGTTTTCCCACTGATCGGGATGGAAAAGAAAAAGCTAATGTTTAATACCCAGGTCGCGAAACAAAATTTTACGTGTCTGAAATTACATGGAACTGGCGCAGGGATCGGTCGAATCCCAGAGCCATGGTGTATTGAGAATGTGTCTCTGCCAGCAGGTACACCCCTTGCACGTGCAGATGTATGGCTGTGGTGTGGAGGAAAAGTGTTGTACGATAGATTGCCACCCAATGCCTCAGGTAAGTGCGCCCTGGTTACTCTGATCATGCCAGTTAGCGTGACGGCAGTGGATCTGAAACATACGCAGTGGGACCAGATTAATAGATTAGGGAAATCCCCATTTTTAAATAGAAGGAAAAGAAATATGGCCGAATGGCTTAAACAAGGGGATCTGACATATATTGATCAAATTGGGGTGCCTAGAGGGGTACCTGATGAATATAAATTGGTCAATCAAGTGTCAGCAGGATTTGAGAGTATCTTCATATGGGTAACAATTAATAAAAATGTGGACAGGATTAATTACGTCCATTACAATGTTCAGAGATTGCCAAATTTCACCACTGAGGCACTGACAGCAGTGCACGAACAGCTGGCAGCCTCATTATTAATGACATTCCAAAACAGGATAGCTATTGACACGCTATTGGCAGAGAAAGGGGGTGTGTGCAGCATTTTCGGGGACCAGCGTTGTACATTGATCCCAAATAATACAGCTTCAGATGGGCGACTCACCAGGGCATTGAATGGACTTCGGACACTGAGTAAGAAAATGAAAGACCACTCAGGAGTGGATACCAATTGGTACACTGAATGGCTGAGTATGTTTGGAAGCTACAAGATTTGATCAGGTCTGTGCGAGTTTCTATTGCTGTGTTTGCGGCTATCATGGTGGTATGCGGATGTTGTTGTATACCATGTATTAGGTCTCTCACAGTCCGGACAATCGAGCGGACCCTGGGACCGCTCCCACCAGGTGGACAGTACATGATGCTTCCACAGACTCCGGGAGTTTGGAGTGTGAATTGTTGGTGGTATGGCCTCAGTGGGCCATGAGAGGGAATAAAGGAAATGAAAATCAACAAGGCGATGTATTTGCAATACTGCTTAATGTGTGAAAGTCTGTGGATAAAAAGTTGCAGTGTGAGAATGTGGCAAGAAAGTGATTACAGCAGATAGCGTGCTAGAACAGAATGTTCTCGACAGTTGGGTGGTGATAACCACAATCAACGAGTGTGACGCGACGCGACGCTTGACCCAGGCGACGACGCTTGACCTAGAGGGAGACGGGAGCAACAAAACATCAACAACCGCAGGCGGGAGGAGTCGGGCCACCATCCTGCAGACCAATAAAGACCAATGAGAGAGCGCCAAGGATAACTGCAGGAGACACATAACCAATAGTGAATTAGTAGATTATACTTTTTTAAATTGTCCTGGGCAACTCGGATGTGGAGTACGTCGGCTGGAGGGAACAGAGACATACAGGGTTGTAATGAGAGGGACCCGAGACTCAGGTGTTTGTTGAAGGAATAAATCCACTCGCGTGTGAAAACGCCGGCTTCCTGGTCCTTTCTTTGCAGAACGAGCGCGCAAATTGTTGGATGAGTGGTGGTCGGGTAAGGTCACAATTTGGAGTCAGATGATTAACGGACTTTTGTATTGATCTAAAAATAATATCAAACATTGGGATGAGGATGATTGTTTCAGATTTCAAGCAGGGAACTGTTGAACATTTTGTGAAAACACTGGTCAGATGATCGGCACAGGCTTTCAGTGCCTTCCCCGGCACTCCATCTGGGCCAGCAGCTTTCCTTGTGTTAACAGTCCCGAGCACACATCTCACTTCATGTTCCTGAAACGTCAGTGTGCTTCTGATGGGAGGTAGTTGTGATGAGCCTGAGGTTGAACTGTCCGTGTCAAAACGGGCAAAGAGACAGTTTAGTTTCTCTGCCAGCGAGGCATCTGTGTTTCCGCCACACATCTGATTATTTCTGTTATAGTTTGTGATGTGTTGTAACCCCCCCCACCCCCTCCACCCCACATCTTTTCTGAGGTGTTTTCTCCGAAGCACTCCTCAATATTTCTTTTGTTGGCCACCTTAGCCACTCTGATGACTCTCTTTAAGTCAGCTCTGGGAGCGGTGTACTGTGCCTTGTCCCCTGACCTGAAGGCGGTGTTGCGGTATCTCAGGAGTGCCTTAGTCTCTCGGGTTATACGGGATTTTTGGTTGGGGAAACCCCGGATCCGTCTATTGACAGTGACAGTGTCTATGTGTGTTCCTGGATGTTCTGGTGTTCAAATAGTTCCCAATCAGTCTGTGGAAAACAGTACTCCAGCTGGGGGAGTGCATTCTCAGGCCATGTTGTAATTGTCTTTGTTTGAGGCCTTGTTTGTTTTCATTGGGGAATGTATTGTGGGTGTAAGGGTGACGCAAACATGATTGATCCATGTTCACAGGATTTATGTCCAGCTGATGAACATTACCCTTTACTTTGCATGAAAACTGAAGTGTGGGTGTTGATCCTTGACTAATAATTGATGGACATTGTTGTCATTATGTGACAGTTTCGACTCTTGAATATCTTTTGTTGTTCTGGTGCAAAATTTGCCTTTCAAGTTCACTATAATTAGAGTAAGCTAAATGGTTGAAAAATTTGTGATATCATCT
Organism: Syngnathoides biaculeatus; assembly: GCF_019802595.1. NCBI lineage: Eukaryota > Metazoa > Chordata > Actinopteri > Syngnathiformes > Syngnathidae > Syngnathoides > Syngnathoides biaculeatus. The sequence continues at coordinate 6,437,259 of NC_084654.1, read as the reverse complement.
GTAAGTATCACAGCACTGAAGAAGTTTCTAAACCAAGTTATTTTTTTACAAACCACTGAAGGTGAAACCATCATTCAATAAACATTTGTATATGCACATGATAAATATGATATTGCTTCATTCCATAAAATGTCATTAGGAGATGAAGAGTTTAAATCCAGAGTATGCCCCCTCACCTTGCTTTCACCTTGGAGGTCATATTTACAGAGGTTCACACAAGTTGAGAAAACGACTATTGGACAGACCAGACATGAAACACGACTGGTTGATCAGCATGCGTCAGAAGTTCGTAACATGAACTTTCTGCCGCTGAAGTTACATCAGGATAGAATTTAGTTTGAGTTTAACAAATCGGACAGTTTTTAAATCGGCTTCTTCAAATTTGTAATTTTTTAAAAATTTCACAACATATAATTTCAACAGCTTTGATTTGAAAATCTTGAAAAATGATCCCGAATAGCCAAGTGTTTGCTTGGTTTTGTGTACTGGCTGCTGAGAGGTGGTGCTCCGCATCCAGATAGAGGGTCCGGAGGTCTTCTAACAGGCGTTCCACATACCTTGAAACATGGAAATTACATTACTTTATACATATGCCGATACAGCTGTCCTGGTTTACTCCTTCATCCAATAGTTATAGTATTTTTTTAACATGGATTTGGAAACCATACCATACCAACAATCATATGAGGCATTAAAATTAATTCAAATTCAGATTTATAAAATTTATCAGACCCCCACTATTCATAGATCTGAGGACTAAATGTACAAGAAAACTGTAACATGATTGTAGGAATGATTGTGATCATAATTATCATACATTTGCTTCCAATAAAGAAATGGTTTGCTCTGCTCTAGATAACGTGGCAGCCTCCTCGCAGGAGATAGCAAGAACAAAAACATCTAATCATCAGAACTGTTAGAACTGCTGCCTGTTAATGAAATGATGACCACACATGTATTCAGCAATCTTCCACACATGCACACACGCATGAACAAACAAGTACACTTTGTTTCCAACTGTTTTGCTTGCCGTCTCCTTTTTGTAACATCCATGTAAATAAGGGGCATCTCAAAACTAAATAAATAGAGGTGCTGAGTAGAGGATAATCAGAGAGTGCAGTGGTGAATTGTACTAGACAGTTCCTCTCCTCTCTCCTCGCGAGACTTGAACTGGTGTCTTTGCTTCCTTTTTTGTCCTGTTTAATGAATATCTGATTGGTGAACCTGACAATGATGGATTATTAAACTTAATCTTACTCGTTTTTCGTAAGATCGTTTTTTATGTTTAGGGTTAGAACTCTCTTTGTCTGGTGAAAGGCACGAGTGGATAACTGAATAGGTACGAGGTAGTAACATTTCATTCATATTTCCAATTTGGAATATTTAGTCAGATCAGAGTAATGTTCATTGTTTATAGTGCATTCTTCACGTTATTGCATTTAGCCTGTATTTTAAATTATGCACCGAACATTTGAAAGCACACACTGCTGTAGTCGAATTTGAGGAAGACCTCAGCGTCAACAGTACACGAACTTTGTACAGTGTAAAAATTCCGCCACATCCTAAACATCACATAGATAAGGATTATCCATCCATTCATCCATTGTCGACCGCTTTTCCGGGTCGGGTTGCGGGGGAAGTAGCTTCAGCAAGGATACCCAGACATCCCTTTCCCCAGCCACTTCTTCCAGCTCTTCCGGAGGGATCCCGAGGCATTCTCAAGACAGCCGAGAGACAGTCTCTCCAGCGTGTCCTGGGTCGTCCTCTGGGTCTCTTTCCGGTGGGACATGCCCAGAACACCTCACCAGGGAAGCGTCCAGGTGGCATCCGAATCAGATGCCCCAACCACTTCATCTGGCTACTCTCAATGCGGAGGAGTAGCGGCTTGACACTGAGTCCCTCCCAGATGACCGAGCTTCTCACCCTATCGCTAAGGGAGAGCCCGGACACCCTGTGGAGGAAACTCATTTCAGCTGCTTGTATCCGGGATCTTATTCTTTCGGTCACGATCCACAGCTCATGCCCATAGGTGAGGGCAGGAACGTAGATTGACCGGTAAATTGAGAGCGTCGCTTTCCGACTTAGCGCCCTCTTTATCACAACGGACCGATACAAAGTCCGCATCACCGCAGACGCTGCACTGATCCGTCTGTCGATCTCCCGCTCCATTATTCCCTCACTCGTGAACAAGACCCCAAAATTCTTGAACTCCTCCACATGGGGCAGGATCTCTTCCCTGAGCCGGAGAGGGCACGCCACACTATTACGACTGAGAACCATACTCTTGGATTTGGAGGTCCTGATTCTCATCCCAGCCGTTTCACACTCGGCTGTGAATCGCTGTAGTGAGAGCTGGAGATTACGGCTTGATGAAATCAACAGAACCACATCATCTGCAACGAGCAGAGATGCGATGCTGAGGCCATGAAACCAGACACTCTCCACACCTCAGCTGCACCTAGAATTTCTGTCCATAAAAGTTATGAACAAAATCGGTGACAAAGGGCAGCCTTGGGGGAGTCCAACTCTCAGCAGAAACGAGTCCGACTTATTGCCGGCAATGCGGACCAAACTCTGACAGCAGTCGTACAGGGACCGAGCAGCTTGTATCAGGGGATTCGGTACCCCATACTACCGAAGAACCCCCCAGAGGACTCTCCGAGGCACACGGTCAAATGCATTTTCCAAGTCCACAAAACACATGTAGACTGGTTGGGCGAACTCCCATGCACCCTCGAGGATCCTGCCGAGGGTGTAGAGCTCGTCCACTGTTCCATGGCCAGGACAAAAACGACATTCCTCCTCCTGAATCTGAGACTCGATTTCCCGATGGACCCTCCTTTCCAGTACCCCTGAGTAGATCTGACACAGGAGGCTGAGGAGTGTTATCCCTCTATAATTGGAACACACCCTCCGGTCACCCTTCTTGAAAAGGGAGACCACGACCCCAGTCTGCCAATCCAGAGGCACTGTCCCCGATGTCCACGCGATGTTGCAAAGGCGTGTCAACCACGACAGCCCCACAACATCCAGAGCCTTTAGAAACTCTGGGAAAATCCCATCCATCCCCGGGGACCTGCCACTGAGGAGCTTTTTAACCACCTTTTTGACCTCAACCCCAGAGATAGAAGAGCCCGCCTCAGACCACCCAGACTCAGCTTCCTCATGGGAAGGCATATTGGTGGAATTGAGGAGGTCTTTGAAGTATTCTCCCCACCGACAACAACATCCTGAGTTGAGGTCAGCAGCACCCCGTCCCCACTATACACAGTGTTGATGGTGCACTGCTTCCCTCTCCTGAGACGCCGGATGGTGGACCAAAATTTCCTTGAAGCCCTCCTGAAGTCGTTCTCCATGCCCACAACAAACTCCTCCCACTCCCAGGTTTTTGCCTCAGTGACCACCGAAGCCGCATTCCGCTTGGCCAGCCGATACCTATCAGCTGCCTTGGGAGTCCCACAGGCCAGAAATACCCAATAGGACTCCTTCTGACAGGGGAATCTGCCAGCCGTTCCCAGCATACCCTCACAATACGTTTGGGCCTGCCACGTCGAACTGGCATCTTCCCCCACCGTCAGAGCCAACTCACCACCGGCTGGTGATCAGTTGACAGCTCCGCCCCTCTCTTCACTTGAGTGTCCAAGACATGCGGTCACAAGTCCGATGACACGACCACAAAGTCGATCATCGAACTGCAATCTAGGGTGTCCTGGTGCCAAGTAGACATGTGAACATCCCTATGCCTGAACATCGTGTTTGTTATGGACAATCCTTGATGAGCACAGAACTCCAATAACAGAACACTACTCGAGTTCTGATCAGGGGTGGGGGGTGGGGGGGGTGTTCTTCCCAATCACGCCCTTTCAGGTCTCACTGTGATTGCCCACCTGGGCATTGAAGTCCACCAGCAGAATGATGGAGTTGCCAGAGGGTGTGCTCTCCAGCACTCCCTCTCAGGGAGGTAATCTGCACTGCTGTTTGGTGCATAAGCACAAACAATAGTCAGGACCCGTCCCCCTACCTGCAGGTGGAGGGAGACTACCCTCTCATCCACTGGGGTAAACCCCAACGTACAGGCCTCGAGCCGGGGGGCAATAAGTATACCCACACCTGCTTGGCGTCTATCCCCGTGGGCAACTCCAGAGTGGAACAGAGTCCAAACCCTCTCAAGAGGAGTGGTGCCAGACCCCAAGTGGTGCGTAGAGGTGAGTCAGAGTATATCTAGTCAGAACTTCTCGACTTCACGCACGAGGTGACATTCCATGTTCCTTGAGCTAGTTTCTGTAGCTGGGGATCAGATCGCCAAGGTCTTTGGCCACTACGCAGCTCACATTGCACACATTGCTATGGCCCCTCTCACAGGTGGTGAGCCCATGGGAAGGGTGACCAATGCTACCTTTTCGGGCTGTGCCCGGCCGAGCCCCATGGGTGCAGGCCCGGCCACCAGGCGCTCGCCTTCGAACCCCAACTCCAGGCTTGGCTCCAGAGGGGGGCCCCGGTGACTCGTGTCCGGGCAAGGGAAACCAAGATCCAATTTTTGTAGTCATCATAGGGGTTTTGGAGTCGTACTTTGTCTGGTCCCTCACCTAGTACCTTTTTGCCATGGGTGACCCTATCAGGGGCATAAAGCCCCAGACAACTTAGTTCCTAGGATCATCGAGACAAACAAACCCCTCCAACACAATAAGGTGATGGCTCGAGGAGGGGGGATATGGATTAGGTGACTATATATATATCGGTATTGCACTTACATTTAAAACGAGGTAGATACTTGTTAATACTAAACAATTCAACGTACTTAGTTGCTACCGAAGCTGCACCGGGTTTTCAAAACAGTCCTCTGTGAAATTCTTGGAACATATTACTGTCCAGTTTGATTTGTAAGTCCAATGCGCCCGCTTTGTCTTCACAAACCTGGTCCATAACCTGCCTTGCTGTTCATCTTTAGGCCATTCATGCAGCGTAGCTCACTCCGTCAGCGTTTGACACAGAATAGCCGTATGCAACACACTTGCTCATTATCTTTGCTAGCTTTTTCACTCTCTGGCTAAATGTTGTTGTGACGTGACATCAAATTCCAGAGAGAACCGAAACTTGCCGATTCTAAGCGACATTTCGAACAAAATCTTGAGACTGACTTTGACGCTAATTTATTTCATTTTTGTTGTGTTGAGAATTTGTAAAATATTTTTAATGAAATTTTACCTACATTTGTATGGTAGACAAATCAAATACATTTCCTCTGGATTAGACCTTTAAGATAATGGACTTTGCATTCTTCCTTGAACATTGGGAGTGACATTTTGTTATTCAAAGATAGTATCAACAGCTCTAAATTGAAGACAAAGAAATCTGTTACATTTCGAAGGGACTTATTGCCATTCACACTGGCACATACTGAGCTGAATATGGACGAATGATACTTAAAATTGCTGGTTTGATGCCACACTTACTTATTTCAAAGAAAAACTTCAACTCTGCATCTGTACTTGTAGGAGTAGTGCTTGACCTTGAGGCAACTCTGGGTGGTTTTGTCACTTTTGTTCCATCCACATTGGCACCAGCTTCAAGGGCAGTTTGCAGTTGGTGTCTTTTTGTCTTTGCTGAAGTAAAGTCAATGTTACTAATGGGACGATACTCCACATCCTTTGAAGGTGTTGGCAGCTTCCAATATGCTTTCTCTTGTGTGACAGTCTTTGAGTCCCGTATCCTGATGTTGGCTTCAACCCAAAACAGCAGTGCTGCAACATGTGAACAAGCTTGTCCCAGGCCAGCCTTGCAGAAGCAACAATTTTCCCACTTTGTTCAGCAATCACCCAAGGCCAAAGGGGGTTTTCTCGCAATGCTTGGGAATGGAGAACCTGTAAAGTTAATATTGGACTTTTTTAACATAAATGTATGTATACATGTATTAAGTATCATGCACATTTAATTAATTTTACTGAATATTTTCACCCATCATTATTGTAGCAAATGAAAATTTCACAAAAGAATGTAGGCTAGAGAAATTTATATTTTATTGAAAAAAATGTCCATTTCAAATATTATGATTTTGAAAATATATGTAGTACAGAGATGGAAACAACAAAAAGAAATTAATTATACTCTTTCCTCCATGGCATTACTTAACTGTCAAATTATAAGTTGTAATTGATCATTAAATTACCCCTGGCCTCACAAACATTACATACATTTAAATTTACATGAATTAAATAATTGGATTTGCTAAAAAGCTGTAGTGTGAATGTCTACACTGAACTGAGAAAAGTCACAGCATAATGAAATATAGATCATATGAAATGTAAACACTGACCTTTCCATTGAGTCGGTGGTATCCATTTCTGACAACAGCTCCTACATTGCGAAACCAGCCACACACAAACTGATTGTATGCATCCATGCTCTTGTAAACTTTCAGGTCATCCATGGTATTAACCCCTTCGATTGACGACAAAACAGTTCACAATGTCAGGATAAGTTACAGCAGGATAGTATGCCACATCTGTTTTCCATTCCTGTTTGTGTAACTCGTAGGGGTCAACTCCATCAACCAGAGCAAGTTTCTCCTTGTAATGATTCCTTTCGACAGCTGGCAGGGTGTCAACATGTTTACACTTGGCAGAAGAGCCTGCCATGCCTTGCTAGATCATGTAGATCAAATTCCTAGTGAAGAAAACTATATAAAAACAGATTGATCACACCTACACGCACTCGAACTTCCTGGGGGTTGTCTTCCAATATGGCGGACAATTAATGCGCATGCTCGTCAGTGACGTCAGTCACAGCCCTCGCTATAGTAACAAATACTGATCTAAAAAAAAGACTGGCTGGCTCATTGGCCACCTAAATTTAAGTCGCCATCCGCCATCTTGATGCTCCCAAAACAACCATGCAGACCTGAGCAGCTATATTATTTTATTTCTTTATTTATTATTATTTTCATTATTCTTGTTCACCGTTCACTCTCTGCTTCACCTTTATAGCCCGACGTTTTTTCGCAGAAAAGCCCTGTAAATATTTTCCCAAACTTCATGAGTGGATAAGCAAGAAAACACATTTTCTGTGAAATTTTTTGATGAATTTCACAATACAGAACCCTCCAAATTGAGTTTGATATTCAAATGCGAGGAAACAGGTTTAAATTTTCGGTCTGAAATAGGACATCGCAGAGACAACAAATGAACAATGCGTTTAGCGTGTATTTTCCCATTGCAAGTCCTTATTTCCAAAAATATACTGAACTGATTGATTTAAAATTTAATGTTTTTATGACAAAAAATGCTTAGTTTTTTGCTATGTTATGATTATAGTGCTTCATATCTTATTTTAGGAAAAGTTAACGTCATGGAAATCGGGCCTTTGGTAATATGCAAGGTTTCTTGGTGGTCACGGTGTTTATATGTCTTTCCTTTGCACTTGGGCTTTTTTGGATTACCAAATCGAATTAACAATCCTTCATGTTACCAGAACTGAAAAAAATGTCAAGATCACAAGACCAGTTTTAATTCTACATGCAAAACTTTGAGAAAACCCCCACCATAATCCAACCTGTATATTCCACACGTTTTGGGAGTACAAAGATGGCTTCAACCAATCTCCCTTTTTAGATCAGTGGTAAGAAAATAGCGAAAGAAGATGAAAGGCTTTACGTCGCGTTTGTCATGATGTCATTTCCATGCGACCGTTTAGTAGAAACAACAACATGGCGCTGTTTCCAGCGTTTGCAGTCTCCGGCGAGAAGGTTGACGACACGTCCAGTGGTAATAATCTTCACGTCCAGTCGCATTTCCGCGTTTATTGTTCATGTTATATTATAGGAATCTTTACTATACTATGCATTGATAATTACTTGTAGGAGATGCTAATACATGAAGGGCACATCCTGGTGTTACTTGTAGTTGGTGGTAGCAAGTGCAGATTACGTCGATTTGAAATCTACCCAGTCATTAGTTGGTAAACAAGTTATAAATCAAGTCATACAGTCAAAGAATCTTCATTTACACATTGGCAGGTTTGCGCGCACTATCCAACATAACTCTTTGTTTTCAACCAAAAGTAATGACTAATTTGATTTTTTTTTTCCCTGTGAACACAAAAGGGCAAGACTTGTCAGCTCAAGTAGTTTAAATCCATGGGTTGTTTTCACGTCACGTCACCCGTTGTGAATCTAGCACGGCGGCCATTATTTATCCCTGAGCTCCGTTACTCATACATACGCGAGGTGGACGACGTTACGCTTCTAACTGCATTTATTGAAGACGCGACCGACAGCACATCGAGCCCAGACTGACTACTCGGCTAATTGACATACACAAATCATGGGACTCAAGACTACTTCACGAATGCGCAGTAGTGCCCTTGATCTTTTACTCTTATGTGACAGAAATAACGAAGGAGGATCGGAGGGATCGGACAATTGTCTGCTCAAGACACTTCGTAAATGGTCACTTCAGTCTTTTATTTTTTTTATAGTTGGGTTGTTGTAGCAAACGAAAATTGCTGCAGTGTGTGCTGAACTCTATAACGTCTGTGCACCATTCTTCGTTGATATAAAAGTATATTCCACCGCCTTTCGTTTTCCGTCTTAGCATACAGTTAATTGCCCATATATAAAAATATAAATGGGCACTTACCTGTATGCTAACACAGAAAACGAAACGCAGTGGAATATTATTTTTTTTAATATCAAGGCGAACTCCATTCCATTTCTTTTCGAAAAGTAAAACCTGGTTATTAGTTCACCATAAGCAAAGCGAAATGTTTGTTTAAAATTTTATGACAATGGCAGAAAGACAAAAGAATAAACAAATCCGGTATTTCACAAAATTCTCAAATATTTCAAGTGACTAACAAAAAAGGAACTTAACTGTAATGTTGGTCTTCTGAAAAGAGTATCAATTAAGTTTGTTAGCTCGGCGACACAATCAGCAGGATGAAGATTGAGATCGTGCAGCGTGACAGCAGCGTCGGGCAATTGTACACAAAGCCAAGTCTCCGTGAATGTCCAAAGTCTTTCGTCGGAAGCGTTAGACAATGTCCCCGCTTTTGAAGTCAGACTTGTATCCCCGATTGCGAGCGCGCCGACTAGCAACTCTGGAAAATACTTCAGCAAATTGGCGAGAGTTGTCGAAAAAAAAAGTCAGAAGAACACTCTCTGATGGTTAGCAAGTCCTCTCTCGTGTACTTGAGTCCCGAGACGCCCGTGAAACACAAAAAGACAAGCAGTAACGGAGAGCATTCTGGAGGCTGCCACACTGGTACGCGTTAGGTAGGGAGATTAAATGGCGGTGCGCAGTGGTATGTGGGTAATTCACCAAAAAATTTGACGTCAGTGAAAACAACCCATATTGAGACTTCTCTGTTTTAGACAACCAATCTTGAGTCCTAACATTTCCAACTTAATCTGATTTTCAAATCTCCTGATAATTAGTAATTTATTAGACAATTCGGGTTGATGAATTTCAGGAATCTGTATTTTGGATTATTAGTAATACCAGACCACATGTAAACAGAGTAATTACCCTTGGAACTTGGTCATCATTTTTGTTTTGTCTTGATTTTTGGTCACTAAAATAACAATGTTTTATTTCCCGATATTCCTTAGAACTGAACTGGCTGAACAATGAGAGTTTTCAAACAAGTGATGCCTTGTCGCTTCATAGTCGGTTTTTAGAGAAGAAAAGTGACTCATTACACAACAAAGACTCAAGGTAAAAAATATCAGCTCTTTTTTTCATTCAAATAAGAACAAGTAACCAAACAATAAGCTTTCTTATCCCCCCCCTCCCGCCCCCAAAATATTGGAATTACAATGTTTAAGTTTCAGGTGTCACAAATACTGATTGTTGTCCTTTTTTTCTTCAACTCTCCTGTTGTTGCATTGTACACAGAAAAGATGTGGACAGTGTGCCACCAAAGAAAAAGAAGCATGAAAAGCATGGGGGAAAAAAGAAAAAATACAAAGAAAACAGTAGAGGGTCAGCAGAATGCAGTGGCTCAGAATGTGAACCGATCTTCCCAAGTGAGCTCAAGCGGAAACAAGAAACTGACAGGTACACACAACGCAGAGTGTGGTTACATTACATGTTACAATTACGTTCCATCAGTTCGAATTCAAACGATCGTCCACACCAGCTTCTGACTTCTTTGTTCATGTGTGGGATGTGTCTTGTGAATATAGACCACGGGCTGCTCCAATATCAAGTTCTTTCTCATGGTTGGATGATATAAAGTCGCCCACACTGCAGCCGTTCTGTGTCGACTCTAAATCTGATGCTTCGAACTGGACGTACAAGTCTCTATACAGAGGAAATGTAGCAAGGTAACACACACACACACAAATTATGGAAGTTAAAACAAGACCACACATCAGTGCTTTGTACTGACCCATCTGCATGGCTTGCAATGGCAACAACATGCTGTAAATGTCCGTGCTGATGTTGGTCAGGCCAAATACAAACCTGAAAGTAGGAGCAGTTAAAAACAATCAAAAACATTCTTAATCATTGCCTCAGAAAATCAAGACGATAGGAGAAAGACCATAATTAGGGCTGGCAGTCTGAACAAGGCCATTGTTTTTAAATGTGCTGTGCTATTGCAGGTATAGGAGGAAAGGTTGCTCATCACTGGGTCTGGACCCTTGCAGACAAGAAGTAAGATGGGAGGATGCGAAAAAGAAACATAAACATGGGGACAAAAAGAAAGGAGCAGACCGATACTTTTCCACAGTGTGTCGTCAGTTGCTCAAGTCGCAGCTCCCTCTCCTGATATTACCCAGAGTTACTGAAAGCGGAGATGGGAGCAACTCTACCCCCTTTCTCCCACTGGAAGATATTGAGGGGGAGAAAAAATTAGAGCTGGGTAAGGGATTTTTAGCTAAAGCGTGAAGAAATGTCACAAGTTGTCATATTTACAAAAGTCGTTGTACAAGAATGATGAATGGAGTGTACTCAACTCGTTGCCACATGTAGTAATCTCCTTCTCCTCCAAATACCTGTCACTCATCTAAGTTAACTTTTGTTGTTTCTAAATTCAGTTTTATCAGCAGTCTGTTATTCATTATACTTCAGATATTGGACAGGTACTATCCTAACCTTTTGCCTAACATTTTGCAATTTATACACCTATCCTGTACAGCTCATCAAGATTTTTGGAGATAGTTGGACGCTGGAGCCATTCAATTCTATTAAAATTGTGCATGAATTAGTGTGGCTTCCCAGAAACAGGATGGAAAGACACCCGCAAATGTTCTCATGCCGGAATTGCATCATCTCACCACCACAACCTTGCCCTGTTTTATGTGACAAGTACTGGATTAAGATCTTTTCTATTGACGTCAATGAAAGCCTTTGCGGGAGATCAAAAATGTGTTTGACCCGCAGCAGTTTCTTAACCAAGCAAGGTGTGATATGTTTCCAAACTAGGGAAAACCGAATGAACTGGTTGTTTTCATTTGGTTCCATTTGTTTTGACTGAATCCGCTGCAGTCTGATAATATTGTCATCGTCTGTCGTATACTGCTTTTTTTTCATCCTCTAGTCTTATCATTTACTATTTACATGCATTTTGTCCTTCAATGTGTTGCCCCAGTTGGGAGAGCTCAGACGTCATCAGTGAATCCCCTTGGTGTGTACGACCCCACCACTGCACTCTGGCTGCAGGGGAAGGGAAAGCAAGACCAGACAGATCACCACGAAGACCCCAATTTGGAGACAGGCCAGGATACAGAGCTTGTGACAGGCCAGACAGAAGAATTCAACAGGAAACTGAGAGAGCAACCAGAAAACACTCAGCTCTGGTTGAAATTCATTAGATACCAGGTAGGAAGACTCACTTTTTGTGGTATGGTGCTGGCGTTCTGATAAGAAGTTCATGATGAACGTGGATAACAGATTTAGATTTTGTCTCGTTTTGATTCATTTAAACCATTCTTCTTCCAACGTGCAACCACATACATCATATATCTTCTTTTATCAGCGTGTATGTTAAGTGAGTTTAAAAGCTATATATGAATACATGTTCCTTGGCAAGTTTCACCTGAACCAGACATCTTTTGGAGCGGTCCAAAAAATGCTTTTTGGTAGGATTCCGGCGTGATGTTTGGGTCTTCTTCACAAAACCTTGACAAAATGCTGATGCAGCAAACTAGTGTTTTCTTACATACATTTGTTTGAAGCCATGACCTGTGTTTGCTGTTGTTTAGAAATGGCTCTTAAAAACAATTTACAGTTTGTAGGCATGTGGTTTTTCCGTTTATAGGCGGAATGCTGTCTTTTTAAATTCCATATATTAAAAAATATATATATTTTCCATGTTTCTGCAATATTCCGACCGTAACCCGTGCCAGAATCCACTCTCGTTCATTTTCCGATCTGAATTTGCAAGGGAGGTGGAAATTTTGATTCGCATCTGTTGATTGGTCAAATGTTTTCCTCCACACCTCCCGAGCTTCTGTAATGATGGATGCCTTTAGCCAAGCTTCACCTGGAAGCTCACCTCGTGGGCCGGCACTGCTCGCTTCGTTTGCCACGGATGCCGAAGCTAGGCTAAAGGCCTCCGCCACCTGAAAGCTCGGCTCACGGCCCGCTGCCGGAGCTCGCTCGTCAGACTCCGCGTCATTCTCGTCCGAAGAACCATCCCCAGCTGCTGGCCTGGAGCTCCGGGGGCCTTTGTTTACGCACTTACATCCCGTGGGTAGGCCTCCCGAGTAGTCAAACTCCAGTGTCATTCTCCCGATGAACCATCCGAATATTCAACATTATTTACAGCCACAGGTTCAAATCTGTATGGAAGTATCCCTCCGTCTGTCCGATCAACCGATTCTGCTATTTCTTCATTAGATGGGGATAAATCCGAGAAATCAGTGGTGGCCGTAATGTAATCGAGCCTTTGGTGCTCACCTTACATGTCACATCCGCCCAAGTAAGTCATGTGACTCGCGAAAATGGCAGCACCCCTGAAAATTCGTAATTGTCGATCGTAATCTTCTCAAAACACTATTAAATGAGTGAGGATTTAACATCACATTGTCAAAATATAGTACATATTACATGACCTATTGGATACATTGTTCATGCGAAGCACTGAAATTCCCATTTAAATGCGCATTGGACTCATTTGAGGACAATACATATTTAAAAAAAAAAGTGTCGGGGAGAGGTTTATCGAAGATTTGACGTGTAGCCGCAACACGCTTCCGTGTACGTTGGAGATGACTCCATGTCAGTTTTTTTTTTTATTTTTTAAATGCATTGTTCTCAAATGAGCCAACTTGGCATTATAAGTACTTCTTGGGAATTTGAGATTGAGAAGAATAATTCCTACCTGAAATGAAGTGATCACTACATAGACGTATGCGTATTTTGGTTGGGCACCATCCATCATGTTTAATTGCTGAAATCCATTGATATTTTCTGGTCTTTTCAGCTGGTATTCTATAGAATGACCTCTTTGAATATCTGTCTTGTCTGTTGTAACAACCAACAGCACAATAAGTCTCGGGCATTGTGAATATTCTGCTCTGGTTCAATGTCCCCCACAATGTCAATGGCAGCTCTTTTTGACTGGCAATATGGTGCCGTGAAAATGGTGACATCACGTGCACGAGCTCTATTATGTTATTAACCATGTTCTCTGATCTGCTCCGAAATTACTGGGCAGCCTATGATCAGGTCACGGACATGAAGCATTAATTCCAAATTTTATCTTGTGTGTTTGCTTTAGGATGAGTTGAGTGCAACTGTATTTGGAGGTGAGGATGCGCAACAGGCTAAAGAGTTATCGGAGCGTCGCAAGTCTTCCTACAAAGCTGTGCTGGAGAAAAAGCTGAGCATTGCAGAGCGCGCCGTGGCCACCAACCCCAGCTGTGTCGCTCTGCAGCGGGAGAGGCTCAGGATCTGCCAAGAGCTTTGGGAACCATCAGCGCTGGCTAAAGAATGGAAGAAACTGGTTGGTTTACTCTCCTTGTGTTCACAATGTTCACTTGAAAGCACTTCATCAATAGGCTAAGCCCCATTTTATTTATTTTATTTTTTTAGGTCTTTCTCCACCCAAATAGTGGCCCTCTTTGGAAGGAGTATCTCCTCTTTACCCAGAGCTACTTTAGCAACTTCAGTGTGTCAAGGGTTAACTCGGCTTATGGGAAATGTCTCAGCATGCTCAGCGCCGTCCGGGATGGCAGCATGGTGTCCCACCCAGCCATGCCAGGGATCGAAGAGGACATGCTAGGTAACGCATCTTATTTTATACATTTTGTAAACATGAGTGTGATCGTGAGTCGATCTATTTCTATTAGAAAGTTTGTCAGTGCATGTTTATCGTTCCATGAGCATCGCACTACTAACTAAGGACCATCAGGTTGAGGATCACATCATCCCTTACTTGAAAAAAATTTTCTTAATGTACTTTATTTCCATCAACTACGGGCAGTACACTGCAGTAATGGTTAGCAGGGGTTCAAATCATAGCTCTTGCCTTTCTCTGTGAATGTGACTGGCTGGCTGTCTCTGTGTCAGTACTGTGATTGGCTAGTGATCAAATCATTTGTGCTCTGTGTTTATAGAAAGTCATTAACGTATAATCCCGTATACTGTTCAGATATCTTCACCCAACAGTGTCATTTCCTCCGTCAGTCCGGTCACTCCGAGAAGGCTTTCTCTCTATTTCAAGCCATGATCGACTTTACGTTCTTCAAGCCTGACAGTGTACGGCAACTATCCACCAAACAACAGGTAAACGCACAAATAACACATATACCTGAACGCGTACCGATCTGAATTTTAGAAGTTCCATAAAGTACGCGGATTATAGGACCAGTCAAAATAAATCCTCATGAAAATGCTCTGACCTCTTTACAACCAGACTCAGCCTGTAAAATGTTAGATTATGGTTTGGCAATAATATATGCTGCCTTAAAGTTCAAGTGTCATGAAATGGATGATTTTTAGTATGTTATTAATGAAAAAATGGCAGCTGGTATGGAGTCATCCGTTTTTTCACCACAAAACACGATTTTGACATTTGACTTTTTATAACTCCCTCCATGAAAATCCTCTCTTGGGATTTGTTTTCGACAAGAAGCAGGAAGTGACGTTGGAGGCAGTAGCACACTCAAGTGGACTAATTTCTTTCTATTAATTTTATCTGCGGGAAGATAGCTCATTGTTCCTTTGTGTTAGCCAAAATGCCGGCTCGTTGCATTGCTGGATATTGCTTGAACACTCGGGAGGATGGATTCGGTCTTCATACTTTTCCAAAAGATCTGGTTTGTCGTGAAAAATGTATTGCACAGGTGCAAAGGACGAGAGCTTTGTGGGTCCCAAATGACAGGTAGGTGTGTATACAGCTACTAAAAAAACAATAGTTGGGCAGGGTGGGGTGATAATCCGTCAATCTCGGGTGCTAAATGTGTCTGTGCGCATCAGAAGTCTTCCGTGCAGCAGCCGCTGAATGACTGCCTCCGCAGGCCGTGTGAATCACGACTGGCCTTGTCGACTCGTCGCGGCGCCGGGCGGCAATGGCTCAACTCCTCTGCGGAAGTGGATCAGACGGGGAGGCAGTTTGACCGCGGCATCGTCGTTGTTTTTATCACTGCCGCACGGAGGTGGATCCGGCAGGGAGGTGGTTTTGCTGTGATCTGTGTATCATCTAAATTTGGCTAAAAAAAATAGGGTAGTATTGCGCCAGACACTTCACTCGATTATGAGATGTTCTCTAATTGGAAAAGAGCTTCTGTGTCTGAAGGGGCGTGTACCAAAGTAGGGGCCACCGTGTGTTTTCAATGGCAAATGTCCTGGGTGATGTCACGGACAATAGATGCAGCCAATAAGGCGACCACTTGGATGTCTGCAACGTTGCGCATGAATGACGCACTCTCCGCTCATATTTATTTTTTTGTGTAGACATTGAAGTGAATAATGTTATATGTGTTTTTCATTTCAATATCTATTTTAGAATGTTTATAGGGATGACACTTGACCTTTAAAGATTTTATTCTAAACCAACTTTGATAAATGCGTATTCTTGGTCACAGGGTGGAGTGCTACTTTTAGGTGTCATTTACTTTGAAGTCAGTGCAGTAAATACAAATTGGAAACATTATACATATGTTTGAGGACAAGGTGATCAAGGTAACTTTGGTACTTGACATGTAATAATTAATGCTAATAACAATAATATTAAAGGCTGAACGGTGGAGTGACTGGTCAGAGACTGAGCCTCACAGATCTGAGGACAGAGGTCCAAATCCCGGCCCTGCCTGTGTGGAGTTTGCGTGTTCTCCCGTGCCTGCATGGATTTTCTCTGGCCACTGCGGTTTCCTCCCACATCCCAAAAACATGCATTCATTGGAGACTAAATTGCCAGTAGGTGTGGTTGTGAGTGTGACTCTTGTTGTATGTTTCTATATATATGGGAGTAGCAATACATTGCAGAATGTGCAGATTGAGCACTAAAAAAAGGTAGACAAAATTAATATCTCCGAGAACATTGTTTGGTACTTGTCTGAAGAGTGGAAATGAAACAAAAATATTATTTCGAACAATTATTCAGGTGTTACCATCCATCCATTATCTGAAATTCTTATCCTCATAAGGGTTGCAGGACTGCTGGAGCCTATTCCAGCTATCTTTGGGCAGGAGGTGGCGTACACCCTGAATTGGTTGCAGATGTTACCAACAAAAGGGAAAAAAATGATGTGGGAAAGTTTAAAAGCTGCTGTAAATTGTGTCGATTAGAGAAAGAGTCGTCTCGGAAATGGTAAATGCAAGCATAATTGCATTGCCACTACTGTGTACATGTTTTAAAATCATGGATGCAGGGATTTTTCTGCCTGGGTGCAAATTCCAAAACCTCAACTGCCTTCAAGTGTTTGGTCTTATATGTGCAGGCTGACTTCTTTGAGCCATTCTGGGATAGCGGGGAGGCAAGAGTTGGGGAGTTGAATGCCAGAGGTTGGAAGGCTTGGATGGTCCAACAGGAGCGAGGAGGGTGGGTGCAGCCCTCTGCAGGTAAATCCAACACATTCAGAGAAGGAAAAAACTCCATGCAAGGTAGTTGTGATTTGTATGCCGGTTGCATGAGACTTCTGAATCTGTGTTTATCCACAGAAGAAGAAGAAGAGCAGGAGGAGGAAGAGGAAGAGATTAAGGACCGCATTCAGCCTAGATGGAAAGTGTGGCTAAATGTGGAGTCATCTCGTGAAGCTGCACATTGGTTGCCATGGAGACCTGAAAAAGCCAAGAGCCAATCAGAGGAGGACTGTGAGGACCCAGAGAGACAAGTAAATTGTATTCATGCTATTGCTAATTTCTTACAGTGGACCCCTCAGACTCACGATTCGGAATCAGCTAATTCACTTAGTTGCAGAGTTTTTCCCCCCTAATTTATTTTCAGTTTTATATATATATATATATATATATATATATTTTTTTTTTGTTTGTTTTTTTTGGGGGGTGGGGGCAGAAAACAGTTTTTGGAAGTCAATCTCTGCGTTTTTGCAAAAGAAAAAAAAAATAATTTCAATATAGTTAGAATAGTCGTCAATTGTCCATGGATTTTTTTTCTGTTAAGGGTCTGGCCCAGTTCCTATGCCCCCAAATAGTAGCTGGGGTCCACTGAATTGCAACATTTCAATTACAAGTGTGAGAACTCTGAACTCCTTGTGTCTGCATCTCCATTCAAGGTGCTGTTCGACGATATTGGTTCTTCTCTGATTTGTCTGTCCTCGTCAGAGCTCCAGCTCCGCTTCCTTCTCAATTTCTTGTTATTTTTGGGGCTTCCAGTGGACACTGTGCTGCTGTCTGGTGGCCATCCTGGCCTGCTGCTGGAGGACCTTTCTCTGCTCACTCAGGGTGAATATGCACTTAGGTCCAGTCGTAACATTACTCAGTGGCCTGCGGCACATTTCTGGCGTGGGCCTTCAGCTGAGACTTATAAAGTGACTTAATGCACATTTAATACCACCCTTATCCTGTTGCTTTTTTACAAAATGATATATAATATACTACACGGCACAGTGGGAACTAGTGAGCACATCTCCTTCACATTTCTGAGGACTGGGATTCAAATCCTGGCCCCGCCTATGTGGCCTACGTGGGTTTTCTTCAGCCACTTCCACATCCCAAAAACCATGGGTAATCTTTGTTTGTGTGTCTATATATGCCTTGGAATTGGTTGGGGACCAGTTCAGGGTGTACCCCCCCCTCCCCCCATCTCCCTTGAAGATAGCTGGGATAGGCTCCAGCATGTCTGCGACGCTAGTGAGAATGAGTGGTACAGAAAATGGATGAATGCAAAAATTTCAAGAATTCCATTTTTTTTCCTGGTCAATATGGGGTGCTGTGTGTACATTAAATAAGGAAAACAAACAATTTGAGCAAATTTTATGAATTTAAGAAAAGCTGAAAAATGAAGGCTGTCTGAATACCTTTTGTACCCACTGTACATTTAAATATTTCATACTTGCACTCCAATTTTAATTCATAAAGCTGCACTTGACAGAGGAGTGCAGGTCAACAATTTCCTTGGATGAACCATTTGCATTACTTCTCAGTCTCAGTCCTTTTAATGCTGTCTGCAAAAAGCTCAGTACTCACTAAAATTTCTGTATCTGCTAAAAACATTAGCCCAATTGACCTTTCATCGTTGTCGCATTTCAATAAAGAAAATCTGACTATCAGAGATGTTCAGGGAAGTAGTTGCACTACATTGATCTTTAAAGCAAAAAATCCATGACAGATTGAATGTGCAATAAATGAACCACGATGTTGCAAGTGATTATATCACAAAGGAGGTTTAACTAAATAGTTTTTCATGTGGATTGCTCCATAAAGTGTCTCAAAAGTCTCCACAACTGATTTTAGGGAGTGAGTCACGACGTCCTCTGACTTCCTCCTACCTACCAAGCCTTGGGCTGAACTCTGTGGGTCACATGACCACACTCCAGGGAGCGAGGAAATGGGCTGGGCTCGGAAAGCAGGGCGAGAAGTTTGTCAACGCAATGTTGGGTATGCTTCAACCTGTCATTCCATCTCAACACCGAACTGTCCTGTCACTGAGTCGAATGCAGTATGAGAAACTGAAGGTAAGGACTTATTTTGGAGTCCTATTGAAATTTCAGTTCAAAATAGTTGTCAGAGGTTGATATTTGTTTCAGGTGTTTCGTTGCATGCACAGCAACAAAAAACGGCTCCGCTCTCAGAGCAAAATCAGCAAGCGGATTGCCAAATCACTGCTCAAAGAACCTGACAATCGCTCATCTTTGGCAATGTGGCGGGAGTTCGCCCACTTGGAGTGGATGCTGGGTAACCTCGAAGAGGCCCGGAAAGTGTTTTCCACAGCCAGGGCGCTGGGGGCGGCCAAAGGGCTGAGTGACCCCACTCTCTGCGAGTTGTGTCTGCTTTGGGCTCAACTCGAGGTGGAGGATGGAGCAAGTGGACCGGGAGGGCTAGATGGCAATGGAGCTGCATCTATGGCTGTGTGCGTGCTCACCAGACTTGCAGAAGGGAGCGCCATATCACCTTCTTCGGCATCACAGCCCGTCTTGCCGGTTGCCATCCTGAAGGCCAGGAGGTCTTATGAACAAGCTCTGACTGCCGCTTTATGTGCATTCGATAAAGATCTCTTCAATCCTCAGGACAACAAAAAAGGTTTGCAGCCTCTGAAAATAATAATCATCAAAAATCTATATATCCATCCATCCATCCATTTTCTTTGCATTTTTCAGCTGAACCATATTGATAGTGCATATTGATGTCAATTTACTCTACTTTTATATTAATTGTAAAATGTAATCCAACTGCAACACTGTCATTTATGAAATTTTCCAATGTCATACAATGTTATAGACTGTTTTTAAACACTTTTTAATGAACTCGTGTGAATGTATTAAATAAGAACAGGAAAAACTATATCCTGCTTGCCAATTAGGGAACATATGTTTAACTTTTTATTAGTCTTCAACGCAAGGAATCGTAGCCACCTATTTTCTGTCGAACCTGTTGCTGAGTTGCTGGGAGAGATGCAGGGTATCCCCTGGACTGTTACATGTTTAAAAAACCCACAGTCTTCATGTCTTCCCTCACAACATCCATCAACCTTATCTTTAGTCTTCCTCTGGCTCTTTTGCCTGGCAGCTCCATCCTCAGCATCCTTCTACCAATATACTCACTCTCTCGCCTCTGAACATGTCCAAACCATCGAAGTCTGCTCTCTCGAATCTTGTCTCCAAAACATCCAACTTTGGCTGTCCCTCTAATGAGCTCATTTCTAATCCTATCCAACCTGCTCACTCCGAGCGAGAACCTCAACATCTTCATTTCTGCCACCTCCAGTTCTGCTTCCTGTTGTTTCTTTAGTGCCACCGTCTCTAATCCGTACATCATGGCCGGTCTCACCACTGTTTTATAAACTTTGCCCTTCATCCTAGCAGAGACTCTTCTGTCACATAGAACACCAGACACATTCCACCAACTGTTCCACCCCGCTTGAACCCGTTTCTGCATTTCCTTACCACACACTACATTGCTCTTTATTGTTGACCAAGTATTTGAAGTCATACACCCTTGCTATCCCTTCTCCCTAGAGCTTCACTCCTCCTCCTCCGCCCCTCACATTCTGCACATATATTCTGTTTTACTTCGGCTAATCTTCATTCCTCTCCTTTCCAGTGCGTGCCTCCAGCTTTCTAATTGTTCCTCCACTTGCTCCCTGCTTTCACTGCAGATCACAATATCATCTGCGAACATCATGGTCCAAGGGGACTCCAGTCTAACCTTGTCTGTCAGCCTATCCATTACTACCGCGAACAGGAAGGGGCTCAGAGCGGATACCTGATGCAGTTCCGCCTCCACCTTAAATTCTTCTGACACACCTACGGCACATCTCACTGCTGTTCTGCTGTCCTCATACATGCCCAGTACTATTTTAACATATTTTTCTGCCACACCGGACTCACGCATGCAGTACCACAGTTCCTCTCTTGGTACTCTGTCATAGGCTTGTCTACAAAGACACAATGTAGCTCCTTCTGACCTTCTCTGTACTTTTCCACTAGCATCCTCAAGGCAAATAATGCATCTGTGGTACTCTTTCTTGGGATGAAACCATGCTGTTGCTCGCAGATATTTACTTCTGTCCTGAGTCTAGCCTCCACTACTCTGTCCCATAACTTCATTTTGTGACTCATCATCTTTATTCCTCTGTAGTTTCCACAGTTCTGAACCTTGCTTTTGTTCTTAAAATGGGAACTAGTACACTTTTCCTCCATTCTTCTGGCATCTTCTCTCCCGGTAGAATTCTATTGAATAAGTTGGTCAAAAACTCCACAGCTACGTACCAGGGTGAGAAGTTTGTCAACGCAATGCTTCCATACCTCCACAGGTATGTCATCAGGACCAACTGCCTTTCCATTTTTCATCCTTTGTAGTGCCTATCTAACTTCCCCCTTACTAATCATTGCCACATCCTGGTCCTTCACACTTGCCTCTTCTACTTTTCCTTCTGTCTATTTTATTCATTCAACTTTTCAAAGTATTCTCTCCATCTATTTAGCACAATACTGGCACCAGTCAACACATTTCCATCTCTATCCTTAATCACCCTTACCTGCTGCACATCCTTCCCATCTCTATCCCTCTGGCTGGCCAACCTGTAGAGATCCTTTTCTCCTTCTTTTGTATCCTACCTGGTGTACATGTCGTCATATGCCTCTTGTTTAGCCTTCACCACCTCTACCTTTGCCCTACGTCACATCTCAAAGTATTCCTTCCGCCACTCCTCACTCCTCTCCATGTCCCACTTATTCTTCGCTAATCTCTTTCCTTGGATGATTTCCTGTATTTTGGGGTTCCACCACCAAGTCTCCTTCTCCCCTTTCCTACCAGAAGGCACCCCAAGTAATCTCCTTCCAGCCTCTCTGAGTACCTTGGCAGTAGTATTCCAGTCTTCTGGGAGCTCTTCCCGTCTGTCTAGAGTCTGTCTCACCTCTTTCCGAAAGGCCACACAACATTCTCAACTCCTACCACCCGATTCTCTGCTGTACCTTTGCCTTCTTAATCTTCCTACCCGCTACCAGAGTTGTGGGTGGGATTATTGATGAATTGGATAAAAGTTAGATACAGTATAATACAGTTTTTTCTTCAAAAACAGATTATTGCAAGTTAACAGTACAGAAAATGCACAAAAGTGAACTGATTTTGATTCAGTGACTGGTTTGGTCTGTAACTTGTCACAAAAAAGGCAAGCATTTTGATTGTTTTCAAAGGTTAAATAAGATATTTGCCATTGTCTTATTTTGTCACAATATCAAGTCTGCTTTATTATTGTAATACAACAATTAAAATGTAATTCATTAGACTGGTGAGGGGCTTGAAGTCTTTTAATGATTAATCAACTATCAAAAACGATTGATTAATTTGATCAACGATTAGTTGTTGATTAATCGTTTCACCTGTAATACACAGCGACAGATAATGTAATTTTCATCTCTCATAACGTGCGTGTTTTTTTGAATTTGTGGAGGATGGTGAGAACATGCAAACAACAACAGTGTTGATTTATTTAATCTTTTAACATAGTATGTAGGAGTAATATGGAATACCTGTCAACCACATATTGATGAGAACAACTTTGTAATCTTTTGACTGTGTAATTGATGTCTTTGTTTCACGATTAGGTGAAGTGGCTGTCCGAGAAGACAAGTTGCGGTTGAGAGGCCTGGTGGGCTGCTATGGTCTTTTCCAATACCTCACAATGGGCCTCAAGGCAGCAAGTGCAGTCTACAGCCAGGCCAGAGAGCGGATGGACGACTTGCACCGCACAATCAAGTCTGACTCTGGCACGGATGCTTTCCGCTCTGGCAGCAGCTTGTTGGTTAGAAGGTTAGCTTCAGAGTGTGAGATGTTGGCGGTGCAGCAGGCGTCGTTACTCAAGTACCACACGAGCGTTGGTGTGATCCCTCTAGCGACACTCAGAGACACGCTCACCTTGGCCCTTACAAGCTGGCCTAGTAGTGCCCCACTCTGGAGCATTTATGTGCAGGTAAAACAATCCTAATGTCCTGTATTTAATTCCAAGCTTAATTACGCCGCATGTACACCACTGTTTCAGGTGGAGAACCGTTACCATAGTGCTGGCCGGGCACGTCGCTTTTTTCACACTTTAACAAGAGACAACAGCAGTGTTGTGCCACGGCTCTTTACTATTCTTGCTGAACAACAAAGAAAACAATTGGTGGATGCAGCACAGAGGTAAGAGGAGAGTATTGTTGCCCTTTCAGTTTCACCAAATACATATTCTTGGAAATGGCCAATTTTCCAAAATGTTGATGAAAAATGTTTATTCCATATCTGTTACCTTATCAAATATTTATTGCAACCATAGGTCTTGCGACAGAAGCGGCCCCTTGAGTGTCCTGCCGGAGAATGGTCTGAGCAATCGTATCCTTGGACTATATGAAAGCGCCATTGGAACAGAGACGGGAGCTCACTGTCCTTTACTTTGGAGGATGTACATTCACTGCCTGGTGAGAGGGCAAATCATTCGGAAGGCCCCCTACATTAACTGGCCTAATATGCAGGACCTAGTGGTTAGCCTGTCTGCCTTCACAGTTTGAGGTTTGGGGATGGCATCTCACATCCAGCCTTCCTTTCCGGACTTTTCATATTTTTAGGCTAACTGAAGACACTAAATTCTCCATGAGTGTTATGTGAGTTTAAATGGTTCTGTATCTATATTTGGCTCGCAATTATTTGTGTGTGTGTGTGTGTGTGTGTGTGTGTGTGTGCGTGCGTGTGTGTGTGCGTGGGTGCGTGTGTGTGTGTGGGGGGGGTTGTTAAAGTTATAGACAACGGAAGGATGGAGGAGCCCTTGTTTTAATTTAAAATTCTAGTGATTGTGGTTTTATGGAGGTTAAAAAGAATGAATATATAGATTATTAAGATGAGCAAAGCAAATTATGTGTGTGTCATACACAAGGTAACTCAATGTGCTTTACATGTTTTAAAACAAAAACGTACATAAAAAAATGGTAAAAGTACAATTAAAACAGCTTTTGGTGCAAGAAACATCACTCAAAAGTGGAGGTACTCAAAAACGCATGATAAAAAGAAGGAATTTTAATCTGGATTTGAAAACATTCACACGAGGAGTTGAAGTCACCTCTGTTGGCAACCTATTCCATTTTTTTGCAACATAATCACTAAATGCTGCCTCACCATGTTTGCTTTGGACTCTGTAATCCATTATTAGACCTGAGTCAGTTGATTTCAGAGCCCTACTGGATTTGTATTCTATTAGCATTTCTTTCATGTATTCAGGACCTAAACCATTTAGTGATTTATAGACCAGTACGAGGACTGTGAAATCTAATTCTAAAGCTGACTGGAAGCCAGTACAAAGACTATAGAGTTGGAGTTATATGCTCTGACTTCTTCATTCTGGCCAAAATCCGAGCTGCAGCATTCTGAATGAGCTTCAGCTGTTTAATGCTCTTTTTGGGGAGCTCAGTCAGAAGACCTTGACAATAGTCAAGTTTACTTGAGATAAAAGCATGAATGAGCTTCTCCTGGTCTGCTTGACATATGCAGGCCTTTACTCTAGTTTTATTCTTCAGATGGCTAAATTATTGACTCAGTGTTTTCTTTTTTTTAAAGAAAAAAATCATTAATCCTCACTATACTGTATACATCAGGGGTAATAAAAATGAACAAATATTACAGTTAGACTAAAACATGTACGGTATGTATAATTAATTGTTTGTATTCTTAGGTATCTGAGGGTAAAATAGATCAAGCCAAGGGGCTCTTCTACAAAGCTTTACAGAATATTCCCTGGGTAAAGGTATGTCACAAGTTTAACAGTAATATGTCTTCTTCCTGTCCAAGTGTGCATTATTACATTGATCGCTTGGGATTTGCAATAACGACAAATGTTCGATCAGGGTCTGTACATGGATGCAGTGCAGCTGTTTCCTGAGTGTCTCCAAGAGTTTGCAGATCTGATGACAGAGAAAGAGCTGCGAGTCCGGTTGCCATTAGAAGAGCTCGACATACTGCTGGAAGACTGAAACAAGCTTCCGAGTAAAACTAAATGCGGAGCTCAGCACCAGAAGGACATTTCAGTGATTACTCAAGATGCATGAGAATGCTTGTCTTATCCTGGACTTGAGAGAAGTCAAATAAAGAAGATAAATTGCATTTTCACCCCCATAAAACATTTTCTTTTGGTATGTTAGTTATTTTAGATACATTCAATAAAATACTTTTGTTTGTCATTTGTATATAATTTTTTTGCAAGTTTTAATTTATTAAATAAAGAATAATGTTTCTGAAAGTTCTTTGAGAATATTGTATGTTGTTTTCTTTTGTTTGTCTGGACTAGCTGCAATGGTCACCTAGTGTCACTATCCCGGCTGACAAGTTTCTGAGTTATTCAAACTTGAGGTACTTTTGTTAATTAATACATAGTACTGTCATGTTGCATTATGGGCTGTGCATACAAACTAGAAACAAATGATTCAAAGAGCTTTTATGACATCCCAAAGAAACCTGAAGCTCATGTGCAACCATTATGTGACATGTGGTACTCCTGCTGAATGACCATTTTGCTCTAAGGTTTTTATGTAATAGTAAGACTATATGAACTTGATTTACTGTATAATATTGTGACATTAGATATCGTTGATTTTTGGCACAAAGACGGTGACAAAACTTCTCTTGCTCGAGGTCAGCTAGGATGGGATCTAGCAGCTAATTGCTGTTCTGGGGATAGGATAGTTTGCTTATTTATAGAAAGGGCAGTCTTTTTCATTTTGTGTCTCGATTACACGGTTGGCACGACTGGTTGCAGGGGTGGCCAGTGCGTCATTCCCGAGTAGATCGCCGAGGCAGTTTGGGTGGATCAACCCTTCTGTGGCAACTATAGAGGAATAAAGTTGATGAGTCACACTTGAAGCTATGGGAAAGAGCAGTGTAGGGTAGATTCAGGTCAGAAGTCATTATCTGCGAGCAACAGTATGGTTTCATGCCTAGAAAGAGTACCACAGATGCACTATTTGCCTTGACGATGCTCGTGGAAAAGTACAGAGGTCAGAAGGAGCTACATTGTGTCTTTATGGATCTCCAGAGAAAGAGTACCAAGAGAGGAACTGTGGTACTGCATGGGCAAGTCTGGTGTGGCGGAGAAATATGTTATGAATAGTACAGGACATGCATGAGGGCAGCAGAACAGTGGTTAGGTGTGCTGTAGGTGTGACAGAAGAATTTAAGGTGGAGGTGGGACTGCATCAGGGATCAGCTCAGTGGTAATGGGATAGGCTAACAGATTAGGTCAGACTGGAATCCCTTTGGACCTTGATGGTCGCAGATGATATTATGATCTGTGGTGGGAGCAGGTGGAGGAACAATTACAAAGATTGAGGCACACACTGGAAAGCAGAGGAATGAAGATTTGCCGAAGTAAAACAGTATATGTGCATGAATGAAAGGGGCGGAGGAGGAGGAGTGAAGCTCCAGGGAGAAGAGAAAGCGAGGGTGGATGACTTCAAATACTTGGGGTCATCAAGATGTACGGATGAGAGACGGTGGCATTAAAGAGACAACAGGAAGCAGAACTGGAGGTAGCAGAAATTAAGATGTTGAGGTTCTCAAGGTGAACAGGTTGGATAGGATTAGAAATGAGCTCATTAGAGGGACAGCCAAAGTTGGATGTTTTGGAGACGAGATTCGAGAGAGCAGACTTTGATGGTTTGGACATGTTCAGAGGCGAGAGAGTGAGTATATTGGTGGAAGGGTGCTCAGGATGGAGCTGCCAGGCAAAAGAGCGAGAGCAAGACCAAAGAAAATGTTGATGGATCTTGTGAGGGAAGACATGAGGACAATGAGTGTTAGAAAGCAAGATGCACGAGATAGGCTTAGATGGTAAAAGATGGCATACTGTGGCAACTCCTAACGGGACAAACCGAAAGGAAAAGAAGAAGACCCTTCTGAGGATAAGTCGCTCAGTAAATGGGTGGATGGATTCACCTTAATTCAAGGTAGCATTTATTTCGATAAGAATCCATCCATTTTCATAGCCGCTTATCCTCACAAGGGTCGTGGGAGTGCTGGAGCCTATCCCAGCTCTCAACAGGCAGGAGGCAGGGTACACCCTGAACTGGTTACCAGCCAATTGGAAGGGACATTGAGACAAACAACCACACTCACAATCACACCTAGGGGTAATTTAGAGTGTCCAATTAATGTTGCATATTTTTGGGATTTGGGAGGAAAGCGGAGTGCCTGGAGAAAACCCACGCAGGCACGAGGAGAACATGCAAACTCCACACAGAACTGTGCTTTACCAGCTCAGCCACTGTTCCGCCTTCGATAAGAATAATAATTTTAAAAATTGTCTTGTGTAAAAATAAACATTTCGATGCTATTTTTGAAAAATTCTTACCATGTACCTCTCTGTTGCAGTCAGTCGTTCTAAATATTCACTTACGGCGAGTAATTTACAAAACGCAGATGGCGTCACAGCTTCTTTTGTTCTTGCTTATAATGTGATTAACCAGGGGTGGCCAGACGTTTCTACCCCAAGATGTACTTCTCAAGCACCCCAGTGATAAACCAGTTGAATACTCTAGAAAAAAAAAAATCTTTTTGTGGCCATATAATTTTGTGGAAATCTTCACTAGTTATGTAAGTGCACTGAAAAAAATTGTGAAAGTAAGTCAGAGATTATTATTATGATGATTATTATTCTTTCTCCAGGAGTAAATTACAAGATGCACTCTTTTTTTCCTCACATGAACCACTGGCCCCCAAAATGTCTGTGGACGTTCCTGTTCAAGACGTCACATAAAGTTCCCAGATAAGCAAATAGAAATAAACCTCGTTAATATTCGGTGATTTGAGTTTGGTTGGCTAGCAAATACATTTTAAAGATATAAATTGTGAATTTTATGTCTCCTGAACGTCTTTTGCACTGTGCGGAGGAATCGGTCGCAAAGTGGCGGAGTGCTTCGACTGGGGCCCGCCCCCTCTGCGCAGCGAGCGACGCGAAGTGAGTGAGTGAGTGAGCGAGTGAGTGAGTGAAGTGAGCGAACTTGGCCCACTCGCTCGCAGCACACAACTACAAACATGGTGAGTCGCTCGCCTTACCTAGCTACCGACCAACTGTTGACTCGGCTTCAACTTCATGAATGCCGGGCGGCCGCTTTGCTTTGGCTAACTTGTTCAAATGAGCGCCTCTCAATGCGGCTGCAGTAAAACCAATAGCAGTAGTAGTTTGTCAACTCGTTGACACCTGTATCTAGGTGAGTCCATTTGGTTTTAAAAAGGACATACAGTAAATGTTTTCATTTCCTTCTTTCAACCTCATGTTATTTTCATGTGAACAATTTATATTAATAACTGTAGAGGCCAGACTCCTGTTCATAGTTATTTGATTGATTCTTTTGATTTTTTTTTTTTTTCTTCTACTTCGGTGATTCCTGGGTCAATTACAGTGGTTACACTGCGCGCGCGCACACACACACACACACACACACACACACACACACTTCAAAATTTTCTTGCATCATGTTGGAAATGGAAATAAGCACATGCAAACCAACCTAATGGACTGCAATTGGTGGCAATCACTTGAAGTTATTGTTCATCCTGAATTGGTTTGTGTTTTTTGTTTTTTATGGGGGGTGGGGGTGGTGGTGGAATGTGTACTGCCTTCAATTTGAATTCCTTTTTAACCAACCGACGATCCAAATGTTTCAACACGCCCCATCCATAAGATGACTGCCAAAAACCGGTTTAGTTAAAACTGCAACACACTGGAGCAACATCCTTTGCCTGTCTGGCAATGCCTCTCCAAAACTAGTTGGACAAGTATGTCAAAACTAATTCAGATGAAATCTATCTATCTATCTATCTATCTATCTATCTATCTATCTATCTATCTAGCTATCTAGCTATCTAGCTATCTATCTAGCTATCTATCTATCTCTCAGGATGATGCTATTTTTCAAATCTTACTACTGTAAAACCTTTGTTCATTAACTTTTAAATGTCTAGGCATCAACACTGCATCTTTCATCCAATATGTAGTCCATGTATATGGACAGAGAAGTAAGGGATTGTGTAATAGAGTGGAACCATGATTTACACAATTAGTTCTTAAATGGGGTTTGTAAATTGAACATAATTTTCCCCATCAGAATTAATGTAAACATGAATAATTGGTTCCAGCCTCGTGAAAAGTCCCCCATTTTTTTTTTAAAAACTTTGAATAAAGGAAAGGGAAGTAACAAAGTACATTTTCCAGGTATCTGTGCTTGTGTCGTTATTTTTTTTGGTGACTTTTTAGTTTTACTCCTTACTTTTCAAAAACGTACTTTTTACTCCTTGCACTTTGAAAAGTGTTTTTTAAAGTTTTCTAAAGTTAGCGACGATGTGATGTAAGAAGCAGAATGCTGAAAAACCAGAAGTAATTGAGTCAAGCACATAAGATATCGTGGCGTGGATAAGACACGCCCCTTTGAGCCGAATATGTATGGCAGTGGTAAGCTTGTGGGGGCAAAGTAGTGATGGTAAGATGAAGCCTCATGAACTTTCAAACAATTTCAGGCAATTTGTTCAAGAAAAGCAGCAGGGTGGAGTGACTGCTTAGAGCAGAAGCCTCACAGTTCTGAGGATTTGACTTCAAATCCCATAAACATTCCAAATTAACGTGAACCAAACTCTCAAAACACTATTCTGATTGTCAATTTACTGCAACTGTACACAAGACCCACATTTTAATGTTGGAGCCTGAGGGGCTTATATTGTTGTCAAACATCGCGCCAAATTATGAACCACTTCCTGAATCTATCACTTGGCAGAGACGGGGAGCGAAGCTTCGAATATCATCTGTTCTCACCCCTCCACCAAATCAATCATGTTTCAATAGATGCTTTATAGAAACGTCCACTCATTAACCGACACACGCTACGAATCCTCGACACGTCTTTAGCATCGGTAGGGCAAAGTGTTGCCACATTCCATGTTTGAGGACAGCGACGTCTGAAAACCAAAGATGCACATGCATCTTATAATCACAACAAGGGAACAAGTTGCAACAGTGGAAAGTTGTTTCAACTGCAAGGGAATTACACTTCTCAGTCTCCCTGGTACAGTAGTGTTAAAAATAATCACAGTCCAATGTGACTAACCAGACTAATCCATACTTTCAGTATATGTTATATTGCTACATGTCAAAGAAGAGTTACCATTAGGTGCAGTAGATCCTCAGACAGATATACACACTCTTAAGGCTGTGGAATTGGGCAATTTGCTGAAATGGGTGTTTAAAAAAAAAAATAAAAATCAGTAAGGTTATCAATTTTGTGAAAAACAGGTGTGAATCAGGTCTCCTCTTTAAGGTTAGCCAGCACCTGTTTAACATGCATTTCTCCGTAAAAGCCTGAGGAAAAGGGGTCGTTCAACACATTGTTCAGAAGAACAGCGTACTTTGATTAAAACTTTTAATGGAGAGGGGAAACATTATAAAGAGGTGCAAAAAAATCATAGGCTATTCAGTTAAAATGATCTCTAAAGTCTTAAAATGGAGAGCGAAACCAGAGACACGTGTCAGAAAACAGAAGACAACCATCAAAATACTTCCCAGAATAACGAGATTGGCAAAGGCTCAGCCAATGATCAGCTTCAGGATGACCAAAGACAGTCTGGAATTACCTGTAAGTACTGTGACAGTGAGACGACATCTGTTTGATCCTAATATATTAACCGGAACCCCCCACAAGTCCTTCTGTTTTGGGGAGAAAAAAAAAAAAGCCATGTGCAGAAAAGGCTACAATTTGCCAAAGAACACACTAACTGGTCTAAAGAGAAATGGAGGAACATTTTGTGGACTGATGAGAGCAAAATTGTGAAATTTGGGTCCAAGGGCTGCAGACAGTTTGCGAGATGACCCCAAATTCAAGACCCCTAGTTCAAGGCACAGTACACAGTCAAGGATGGTGGTGCAATCATCATGATATGTACATGTTTCTCCTACTATGATGTTGGTCCTATTTATCCCATACCAGGGATCATGGATCGGTTTGCATATGTCTAAATACTCGTGGAGGTCATGTTGGCTTATGCTTAAGAGGATATGCCCTTAAAATGGGTGTTTCAATAAGACAATAACCTCAAACACACTGGTAAACATGCAAAGTCTTCAACAACAACCAACAAAGCTAATGTCATCGAGTGGCCAGCCCAATTCCCGGACCTTAATCCAATCGAGAATTTGTGGGTTGACATAAAAAATGCTGTTTCTGAAGCAAAACCAACAAATGTAAATGAAATCTGGAATGTTGTTTAGAAAACTTGGAGTGGAATGAGAGCTGAAAGTTGCCACACGTTGGTTGACTCCATGGCACACAGATGTAACAGTTTTAAAAAAGTGATTAGAGATTCAAAGGATTGGTAAAGTGTAGAACCCAAAAAGTTTGTACAAAATTAGTTTTTCAATTTGTAAAGTCAACAGTAGACTGCTATTTTTGAACACCCCTCTTTCAACAAATTGCCCAATTGCACAACCTTAAAAGGCTACTGTCATGAAATGGATGATTTTTAGTATGTTATTAATGAAAACACGTCAGCCAATATGGCCCCATGTGTTTTTTCCACCAGAAAACATGATTTTGACGTATACAGCTTTTTATAACTCCCGCCATGAAAATCCTCTCGGGGGATTTGTTTTCGAGAAGAAGCAGGAAGTGACGTAAAGGACAGCGGCGCCCCCAAATGGACTCGTTTGTTTCCATTAGTTTTACCTCTGGGAAGGTAGCTTGTTGTTCCTTTGTGTTAGGCAAAATGCCAACTCATTGCATTGCTGGACATTGCTTGAACACTCGGGAGAATGGATTTACCCTTCATAAGTTTGCAAGAGACCCGGTTCGTTGTGAAAAATGGATTGCACGGGTGCAGAGGACGAGAGCTTTGTGGGGTCCAAATAACAGGTAGGTGTGTATACAGCTTATAAAAAAAATAATAGTTTGGAGCGGACCATCACCATAACGTAACAAAAGATCCGCGTACGAAATGTCGATGTGCGCGTTGGACGGCATCAGGCTGCTGTGCAAACGGCCGCGAATCTGAAGAACCCAGCCGAGAATGCCTCACTCAGCCGCGTGCGCACAGTAAAGCGCCCCGGCTCGACTGTGTTATTCATCGCGTACTGCGGCGTCTTTGAACACCCCCGTAAAGCAGGACGGCTCGGCTCTGTCATAAGCCACACTGGCTGGCTGCGATGAGCCGCGATGGCTCATCTCTGCCGCGGAAGTGGATTGGACGGGGATGCGGTTTGGCCGTGATCGCATATCAACTGAATATGGCTCGGAACAATATTGCAATATTGTCCCGGTAACTTCACTCGGTTGTTTGGTGTTCTCCTTTTTGAAAAGAGCTTCCGTGTCAGAAGGGGCGCGTTTGTCTCCCATAGTTAGGCTGCACCACGTGTTTTCATTGGCGAATATCCGGGTGACGTCACGGACGGAGGATGCAACCAATATGGCGACCACTTGGATATTATAGAATGACACTTCTGCAACTTTGCGCATGGATGACACGCTCTCCGGTCACATTTATTTTTTTGTATAGATGTTGAAGTGAATAATGTTATGTATTTTTCATTACAATGTCTATTTTAGAATGTTTATAGGGATGACACTTGGACTTTAAGAGTATGTATATAATGGATCCTAAGTTTAGTTGGTGTTCTGAGAATCTGCTGCACCTACTGGTAACTTGTTTGACGTGTAGTAATATAAAAAATATGTATACTTATGGATGTGTCTAGGAACAAAAAATTCAGGTTACGAAACACCTCCTCAGAATAAAATTTCGTTACAAAGAAAATTCAGGATACGAAAGGAAAAACATGCCGCTGGATTTTCCAAATTCCACAAAACGTAAACATCCTGTATCCTGGTTTGTGTGGCGCAATAGGTCTCCTCTCCCATTGGCTATCACCGTAGCATCTTCCTGCCATCCCACTTGTTAGGAGGTGACCTCAATCTTTACCCACGATGCTTTTTGATATCCTTGGACACTTGACTGTCAATGAATCATGCTAACACCCATAGGTTAGCCCGTTTGTGTTTTTTGCAAGTTTATTTGTCTTCCCCGTGGGCCCCAAGAAACTTTACTGAAATTAAGTTGTGTGCGTGCGTGTGTACGTATGTTTTCTCCTCCTCCGCCCCCCACGATGCCTTTTGCTCACTCACCCTTCTCTTCACATAGTCCCCCAACGTGAAAGATAAATGAACATATTTTTTTAAAAGTGATTCTATGTACTTTGAAGGCTTATTTTAGTGGGTGGGCGTTAGGGGGTTGGGGTGCTTGGAACGAATTACACTATTTACATGAAAAATCTGCTTCTACTTACGAAACGACTCCCAGAATGGATTAATTTCATAAGTAGAGGTACCAGTGTATTTTGAAAATGTGGATTAATCTGGTTCGTTATGTTGGACTGCTATGACTTGGGGTTTTGAACAGTAGTGTGAGGTCTATTCAGGGGTGCTGGAGAGGAGGGTCCGTAGGGAAGTCGAATCTCAGATTCAGGAGGAGCACTGTGATGTTCCTCCTGGCTGTGGAACAAGGGACCAGCTCTTCACCCTCACCAGAGTCTTTGAGGGTGCATCAGTTCGCTCAATCAGTCTACATTTGTTTTGTGGATTTGGAGAAGGCGTTTGACCATGCCCCTCGGGGAGTCCTGTAGGGCTTGCTTCAGGAGTATGTGACACCGATCTTCCTGATACGGGATGTTCGGTGCCTGTGCAACCAGTTTCAGTTTTGTCAGCATTGCCGATTGTAAGTCGGACTCATTTCCAGTGAGAGTTTGACTCCCCCAAGGCTGCCTGTGTAGAGGGAGTCCAATTTGGTGGCCTGCACTGTTTTTTGCTGATGATGAGGTTCTGTTTGCTTCATCAAGCCAGGATCTCCAACTCTTACTGGATCGGTTTGCATCTGAGTGTGAAGTGGCTGGAATGTGTATCAGTACCTCGGAATCTGAGACCACGGTCCTCAGTCGGAAAAAGGTGGAGTGCGCTCTCCAGGTCAGGGATAAAATACTTCCCCAAGTGGAGGAATTCAAACATATTGGGGTCTTTTTCACTAGTGAGGGAAAAATAGAACCAGAGATCGACAGGTGGATCAGTGCAGTGTATGCAGTGATGCAGACTTTTTTTGGGGCCGTTGTGGTAAAGTCGAAAGATGAAGTTCTCAATTTACCAGTCGATCTATGTTCCTACCCTCACCTATGGGCAGGAGCTATGGGTCGTGACTGATAGAACAAGATCCCCGACTGTCCAAGCTCTTCCTTAGAGATAGGGTGAGAAACTCGGTCACCCGGGAGGGGCTCAGTGTAGAGCCGCTGCTCCTCTGCATTGAGAGTAGCCAGATGAGGTGTCTGAGGCATCTAATGCGGATGCCTCCTGAACGACTCCCTGGTGAGGTGTTTTTGGCATGTCCCACTGGGAGGAGACCCCGGGGACGCCCCAGGACACGCTGGTGAGACTATGTCTCTGGAGTTGCTTGGAAACGCCTCGGGATCCCCTCAGAAGTGCTGGAGGAAGTGTCTGTATTGGGGTAAGTCTGTGTGTCCCTGCTATAGCCGCTGCGACCCGACCTTGAATAAGCGGAAGAAAATGTATGGATGGCATGAGCGTCAAATAGAATAAAATAATAATAATATATGGGTGTCCACACACATCATCGCATCATTTCAGTTTTAAAGTGGCCATAACCAACACATGCATTGGGCCCTACAAAAACACTTTTTTGTCACTTTAATGACTAAATGAAGAAGCTGTTTGCTGAGAAGATGGTTTGTGTGCGTGCGTGTATTTGTGTTCTGACATCAGAGACAGACAGCGAGAGAGAGAGAGAGTTTAAGATTACATCATGGGATATATGACCATAAAATAGGGATGATATTGCCAGACACAACAGAAACATCTGCAATGTACAAAATGTTTTTTTTTTTCTCAAGTTAGAAGTGATCTGAAATATCCAAGTTGGGGCAGACACACCAATACACAGCATCATAAAACTGTTGTTCTTTGGAGTCTGTCGACATTTGCACGACCCCCCCCCCCTGCTTTAAAATGAGTCATTTTGATTGGCCTGCGAAAACTGTGTGGTCATGTGACTGCCTTGCATCATCTAATTGGTGCATTGAAGTCAAAATGCGCTCGTGATGACGTTGGATTTGTGCAATTGCACGCTAGGCTAGTCGAAGATAGTCGAGAAATATATGGCGGAAGGAGTAATGGCTGGATAATGGACAATTAAAAGTAGAAGGTGTCATTTTGATCAATGTATTGAGTTTTCTTAACGTTAATACTCAAGTAAAAGTAAAAACTATGTTGCATTTAAACTACTCTGACAAGTACAGTTTATCCAAAATGTTACTCGAGTAAATGTAGCGCGTTACCACCGTCTCTGATTATAGCCCATTTCAAGGAATGCTCCAGGATGCCCAGTACAGTAGTTAGGATAAGTGGGACTGAAGATGAATGAATTAAATTTGCATATTCTACAGTACTACTACGCATGCTTATCAGTTTAAATTGTGTTTAAGTCTTTATAAGTGTCTGCTGGAGGTTAATAGGGTTGTGGCATTGTAAATAATTTAAACAAATATTTTGTTGCTACTTCTCTGATTTCACAAATTGCCGGGGTGGTCCAGACCCTAAATCTGAACTAAATGAGGGATTACAGTCATGTCATTCAAATATTGATGCATTAGTAAATCAGAGTTCCACTGCACACAGAAAATGAACAAGTCAACTTTATTTCCATAGCACTTTGGCAGAAACCTCACCTCACCTGTTTGGAAACAGCGACAGACTTTTTAAGGGCTGCTTGCTAGAATAAAAAGTGCCATGTGTGTATAAGTGCTAATTCATTGAGTGGAATGCTTTTACTGCACTGAGCCGCCATCACTGCTATATTTCTGGGTTGGCATCACAACAACACATGAACATAGCACCTGCGGAGTTAGTGCTAAAACTTTCACCGAGTTCAAGTGGGGGAAAATTTGCTGACCTCACGTGTGATGGTTTGAACTCTGCTCAGCCAGACCCGTGAGGCCCATTTTCTTTGGAATTGTTGGTTGAACTAGGAAGGCAAATCTTTGATGTTGACAGAAGTGATGTTCAGCTACAATTTACACCTTCGGTCACATGCACGGCAAGGCTGCCATTATGATGTGGTTTGACAGTCCTGGATGGAAAGGAGGTTATGTGTGTCTGCCTCTGTTCCAGAGGCCCCATATTTGTTGTTCATAGGAGCTCCGATTACCTGCCAACTGATCCTCTCCAGGAGATGCAACAGTAGATATTAAGCCAGCACACATCTTGTCTATGCATGAGAACTCACATGCACACATACTGAAAATCCAAGTTGTCATTGCATGTTGAAGCTCTTTTCTGAACACACACACACACACACACACACACAATGGATGGGGAGGCTTCGACTGTGCTGCCGTCCTCTGATGAAACTATCAAAGTTTGCCACACAAGCACAGGCAGGTCGGACGCAGCCCGGGAAGACTGACCGACCGACGTCTGCTCATTCCCACACAAGGACAAAAAGTGACCGCCTCTCGTCTGGATGGCGACAGACCGTAAGGAACAACTTCTCTGAAGGATTCCGAGCCTTGCAAGTATCCATCATTACTCCCACTATTAAATCGACCACTCTTAATCCCCCCAAGTCTGCTGTTTTAGGATCCTTCCTGCCCTTTTTCCGCCCACCTATAATAATGCTGCCCAAAAAGGTCACTCTGTACCCATTAGGCAATGAGTTTGTGAGCCTGTCCTCTCTCTATGACCTCTTGGATGAGCAGCGGCGCTTCTACACTGAACTCCTGCAACAGCAGGAGAGGAACTGCAGAGCTTTCTTCCAGATGCTCATGGAGTGCTCGTCGGGCCGCGTGGACAGTCTGGTCCGAGAGATGCAGGACACCAAGAATGAGCTGCAGACCGCCAAAGCGGAGCTTGCTGAGGTTAAAAAGCAACTGGTCCAGTCCAACAAGCAGGCGCAGTGCCTGGCCGAGAGCTTGGTGGTAGTGCGGGGAGCGCTGGATGACCTGAGTGCCAAAAGTGAAGAAGGTGTGGGAGGAAGGGGTGTGGATCAGAAGCAACGGAAAGGAGGAGGGGGCTTAGGTTTGGACACGAGACAAAGGAGCCTTAGGAAAAAAAGTGAACCCAAAGCACTGAAGTTGGTGACGGACCTCACAGAGATCCACTTTGAAGGATTAAAGGTTGCGCTTGCTGTCTTCTTACTCATGACGAAGGGATTTCTTGGTTGTTTTTGTAACTCTGAGTTGTTCAAGAGGAATTGTTTATATCACAACAACCAAGCTCAAGATCTTTGTTTAGTTTAAAATCTCTGTAGTAAGCATACCAGGCCTGTAGATGGTGGGATTGGCATCCATCTTGGATGGTCATCAAAATGAGTTTTTGGTGGACATGTTTCATGTGATTCCAGAAATGTAGGGAGGGGGGAAAAAGTCTTTTATTGCGGAGTATAATTGTTTCCTATTGGTAATGTTGCTCTTGGTTTTTTGGTGTAGGCTGACCAACTCACAGAGGAGCAGATTGCTGGTATGAAAGCACTTCCTTTATTCACTACGTACTTTGTTTGGAGAAATAATGTTTGGTGCCTTGTCATGCTGGTAGAGTTCAAGGAGGCCTTCTCCCTGTTCGATAAGGATGGAGATGGGACCATCACCACAAAGGAGCTGGGCACTGTCATGAGGTCGCTGGGTCAGAACCCGACAGAGGCCGAACTCCAGGACATGATCAACGAGGTGGATGCTGATGGTACACTGCCTACGATTTCTCCCCTTGTGTCTTTCTCCCAATAGTCTAATTTCATGTCATTTATGACTTTGGTATTACCATTTAGGCAACGGTACAATTGACTTCCCCGAGTTCTTGACGATGATGGCCAGGAAGATGAAGGACACTGACAGCGAAGAGGAGATCAGGGAGGCTTTCAGGGTCTTTGACAAGGTGAGTGGTCTTTCTCTCCTCCAATGTCCTCAGCATATCTCATGTGTGTGTGTGTGGTGTGTGTGTGTGTGTGTGTGTGTGTGTGTGTGTGCGTGCACGTTGGCAGGACGGCAACGGCTTCATCAGTGCTGCTGAGCTGCGTCACGTGATGACTAATCTGGGCGAGAAGCTGACAGATGAGGAAGTGGACGAGATGATCAGGGAAGCAGACGTCGACGGAGACGGACAGGTCAACTACGAAGGTGCTCGACCTTTTTTGCCTTCGCTATTCTGCGCGTGTCTCAGGACTGACATTCTTTTTGTTTGTGTGTTTCCACAGAGTTTGTTAAAATGATGATGTCCAAATGAAGTGCGTCCAGAGAGAAACAGAAACAGTCAAATGTTTGACGTAGATTATTCCTGCAAAAAAAAAATCTACATTTAATCATACAATTTTGTATTGACAACTTGATAATTAATGTCGGGGAAACGTCCAAAGTGTACACATTTAACAGACTCTTAAAACGAAACCAATGCACTTACCGCCTTTGTACTCTTGATTCCCAATCACCGTTACTGTTGACAGTGGGATGCCAGTGGCAGGAGGAGGAGGACGAGGGCCCAGCAGCCACATGCACACGAGTTATACTGGAGAAATACATTGGAATGGAAAAAATAATTGACATTTGACGGTTTCTGCCACGTCGGGATAGCTGTTTACCTTTGGGGAGGGTTGCCGTGTCCTCACATCATGAGGGGTTTTCAGGTGTGTGATTTTGGGTGTGACGTCAGCGCACGTCAGTCGCTGTGTTGCGGGGAATGAATTTTAAATGATCATTGAAGCATGCTGGGTACTTTATATTGGCTTTAATGTTTTGTACGTATCATTGTATGGAGTTGTTTGTTTCACATTAAAGGGGACCGGGTTTATGCTGTTTGGCATTTCTAGTTTAAAGTATATATGCGTGTGTTACGGTCAGGCCCGGCGCTGTCCAACTGTTCTGTTTAGTTCAGCTGATCTGCATTCCGAGTTGTACATGCTAGTCTTCAAATTGTTTTTCCAATAAAAGACCATGAACTAAACGCTTACCCGTTTGCTTTTGTGTTCTTGTCATGTGATGACTTTTAGAGCAACATGTTAGTTGTGCCACAAAAAAAACCCCAACAACCTCTACTTTCACAGATAATTATTCCAGCCCCAGTGGTCAAGTGTTGATGTCTGAGGGGAAAAAAGCAGTACCCAAAGGTTGCATGGTGGGCGACAGGTTGGAGTGTCTGCCTCACACTTCTGAGGACCAGGTTTTAAATCCTGGAATCCCAACCTCCCCTGGCTGTATGGACTTTGCATGTTCTCCCGTGCCTGCAAACGTTTTCTCAAGGTACTCTGGTTTCCTGCCACATCCTAAAAACAAGCATGGTAGGTTTCCAGAAGACTAATTTTCCCGGTAGGTGTGAATGTGAGTGTGAATGATTGTTTGTTTCTGTGCCCTGCTATTGGCTGCCAACCACTTCTGGCTGTAGCCTGCTTCTTGCCTGAAGATAGCCTCCAGCACTCCTGAGACCCCAGTGAGGGGAAGAGGCTCAGAAAATGGGCGGGATGGAAGCAGTATACTACAGCGACTTTCTATTTGACTCCTGCTTTTTAACATCTGATCAGAAAAAGTACAGTAATAGAGGCTTTTGAAGGAGGAAAGACAAAAACAAAGGAACAGTATGGGATGTTTGAATCAGTCGTCCGACACAAAGCAAACAACTTGTGTGTGAGACATTCGCCCACAGTATCTTGCTGTCGCGTACAGCCGCCATCCCAGTGCAACCAGTGCTTGGTTTCTACAATGGAGCACACTGCTTGTGGGACAAAAGGCTCTCATGTTTCGTTCACATGAATATTTAATATTTTCACCTGCAAAGAAAAGGTGGCACGCCAACTTGGACCATTTAGTCCATTCATAGATGTGACCTCGTATGAAAATAATGTTCCCATGACTTTGTATTTTTCACTTTATTGGATGTATTATAGTTGTAGTTTATAAAACTTTGTGGGCAGTTTAATTTGTCATACATTCTTATATGATTTGCAAGAGAAGATGTCCAGTAGTATATGTTACTCTCAAATTGTTTCAAGTCAGCCCACATGTGTACAGATGACCCGTAACTTTACGGGAAAATGAGCACAAATAGCGCACACACACTTGGACCCCCCACCACTAATATAATTCATACAATATATATATATATATATATATATAAATATATATCCTTTATATTGATTCTTCTAATTCTAATTTGAAATCAAATTATTTTCCATTTACTTAGTTTTTCCAGTATGATAGACATAATAT
Source organism: Syngnathoides biaculeatus (assembly GCF_019802595.1). Classification (NCBI taxonomy): domain Eukaryota; kingdom Metazoa; phylum Chordata; class Actinopteri; order Syngnathiformes; family Syngnathidae; genus Syngnathoides; species Syngnathoides biaculeatus. Next base: position 6,396,888 of record NC_084654.1, on the reverse strand, counting down.
AGATATTTTGAATCGTAGTTGCCAAAGAGGTCATGACCGTAAGGAAACAATACCAGGTGATACCCGAGACTTGAGTGGAGGTGTGCACGATTGATAGCACAGGACAAAAGTTGTCTGTATGGTAAAAATGCCCCTTGTAAAAGACACACTAAGGAGCGCACAACATACATGCATGCATATACCCAGTTGCTGCCGAAAGTTTCAAGCGACACCCGTGGGACAACCTGAAGTCTAAACACTTCAAAATGAATTCAGTCAGAAAAAGAATCAAGAGACATATAATCGACTTTTATTATCATCCTCAGCTCAGTCGGTCATTTACAGCATGAAAGGATCAATGAGCCACACTCGTGTACAATCGTCTGGTGACATCTCAGTAACATCATGCTCTGTGCAGAAAATAGAATAATTTAATTTCTAACAATAACACTGATGGCACTAGAAAATATACAACCATTACACTTTGATTTTGTTGCAAAAAAAAACTGACCTACATTTAAACCAGATGGATGTACAGGTGCATTTCATTTACAGTACACACCGCAAAAACAGAATAGACAAGAACCTCCTCCCAAATTGTTTATAGGTGGCAATTTAGTAATTTTGGCAAATTTGCTTATTTGCACCCTTTTGTGACTTGAGAACTTACAGTAAATACTGATTCTGCGTACAAAAGCTTGACATGAAACTAAGGCCTGTACCTTCCTGCCGGCTGTAGGTTCGGGTACTTTTTAGACGTAGACGTCGTCTCATTTCAATCTTGGCAAACAGGCGCATCTCCTTTGTTGGCGTACAGTAAAAATCTCAATGAGAACCAGCATAATACAGCATACAGGCAACATTACAAACTAGCTACTGATGGAAAAATTAAAAAAATCAATGTACAATGGCACCTTGACTTATGAGTTTAATTTACTCCTTGACTAGGCTCTAAACCCAAATGAATGGAAATGTCAATATTTTATCCCAGCCCAAGAAAAAAAATGTGTAATGCTTTTTTTTAAAAAAAATATGACAACTAGTGTTGTAGGATTCCTGTTTGAAGTCAATGGTGTGCGTGCCTTGATGGGAAAATACAAAACTACAAAAGGTGGAGTAATATTAATGTTTTCCACGGAGGTTTAAATGTATGAAATGTAATGAATGACATTTGTGTACAAACAGGGTTCTCACTCGCACGACAACGACGCTAGTTTAGTTTGCCACTCTACAGTGTTTTGCATTGCGTGTTAGGATTAGGCTAGCAAATGTTTATGACGTAAAGTTACAGTCGAGGGAAAAAAATAATTTCTTTGTTTTCAGCTTTTGGTACATTTGTTTGGATAAATATAATGGCGACAAAAAAAAAAAAAAGTGGAGCGTTAAATTTTCTTAATTCTTTACAATTCTTTTGATTTTACAGTAACTTTCAACTCAGAGTGGCAAAGAACATCTTACAGTAAAAATAGGAAGTTTTTTGGAAGAATTATTCATCCATCCATTTTTGATACCGTTTACCCCCACTAGGTAACTGTCGACAAAAATAAATAAAATAATTTGGCCGCAGGTATTTTGAAAAGCTGGTAGGTCAGATCACTTCTAAATCAAGGTGCCACCGTCCAGTACTTGCATTGGAACACCATTACGAAAAGGGTTGACAGTCGAGGGAGGTCCGTATTTTGGCATTTCGGCAAGCAGGACGTGATCAGCATAATGTGACGGTATGTGTATAGTGTGGCAAATCAAATCGCTCAGCTCTAACCAAGTGTCATCAAGTTTGACATCATCGTCGCTATCAGTGCTTGAATCACATACAGTATGCCAACGATATAAACAGAATGTAAACTCTTCTTTTACATGTAGGAAATGAGTCAAAATGCAATGGCAATAAAATACGAACACACCCAAAAATGATAAAACAGCATCACCAGAGGTAGTGGGGTAGGGTTTACAGCAAGGCATTATGGGAAGGGAGAGTTCGTCATTTGACTATAGAGTGTGCGCAAGTGTCGTTTCGTGTCGTGCAGGCATGTGTGAATTTGTCACAGGCCTGTTTTTGTGCTCCACTACGCTACTCGTTGTACGTGTGAGTCTCATAATGCTCTGGGAATGATCGTGAAGGGGAGGATCGGGCTGCTGGCCTCCAGTTCCAAAGCGGTGAGGAAACACTCTGTGGCGGCAGCGGCGTTCCCTTGAGCTTGCAACACCTCACCCAGGCTGTTCCACACATCGTGAGCCGTACTGCACACAAAGTACACATATTGTGTAAAGAATACAAAGCGACGTGGGGATGAAATAGGGCGGCACCTCAAAACTTCATGAAATTTCACTGATATATGCAGTGTCAAAAGGGGCAGAGCAACAGACCACATGAAGAGGCTAGAACTGCACATGAATATGAAATCAGTCTGCGAATAAAACACAACCTAATAAAAAATAATAAAAAAAACAGCAGCCTTTTGAAAAGGTTAAGTATATACAATTAAAATAATACAGTTGAAGTTTGATTTCTGTGCATTATCCTGTTTAGTTTCCAATAAATGCTAAAGGAGTCAGTGCAAGGTAAAAATCAGCATCATCCTCTCTTTTGCCACGCACACATCAACGCAGCCATTCTCGTACATTCCAAACATATACTGGCCACTTTCTAAACACAGACGCTTTGTTGCCAAATATGTGCCTATAACAAAATTGTATTCATATCCGTTTAATGTGACTTCTGTTTTCGGACCTCACTGAAAAGTCGGGGATGTAAGATTTAATTTAAATCCTGACTCATGACTGCAAGCTTGCATCTGTGAGGCGGTTGCGGTATTTGGATTTAATGTACTGTAGCTTATCTTGCCCACAGAGGTATGTTGCCCAAATATGGCTAATACAGTACTCCAAATGCATATTTGTTCATATTCTTAGTGTCGGGAAGCACATTCCATGTTTCAAACAACTTTATCGGCTATTGTGACACTTTCAATTTCGCTGCAGTTTTGGCTTGGAGCTAGCTGGGCTTTTTGGCAAGTGGCTTTTCCACTCCCAACTGCTAACTGGGCTGCAGATGTAGCATGCCTTCCATCGAAATATCTTTCCACATGACTGTTTTTGTCATTGGGCAACTTCTCATTACAAAGCAGACATGTAGGCAAAACATCCGCGTTTGCAAAGACAGCAAATGATTCGGTGCAAGAACTGCTAAATCCTCAGCTATCTTTTCTAGTTGACCTTTTGCGAGCTATGATCCATCCCCCCTAAAACCAAATCTATTATTTTCTGCCACACCTTTTTCCATTTTCATACATTTCTGATAAAACTCCAAGGAGCCACTAGGAGGGCGTTAAAGAGCCGCAGGTTGCCGACCCCTCGTATAAACCTTTAAGAGTGGATGTCAGTCAATTACAGGCAGAATTTCCCTATTCTACTTGTGGCAGAGTTAGGCCTCTATCCTGGGTGAACAACAGGGGTTCACTTTACACCAACACACACATACACCTACCTGTTGACCTGCACTGCATCCCTCAAAACCTTTTCTGACAAACTGTACCGTTGCAGCTGGTGGAGAATAAGACCCTGAGGATAGCAGAAAACACAAGAGATAAACATTTGCACATTGACTTTCTACAGTATAGTACCATAGAGTATGTACCATATTTCTTTAACATTGATCCACTAAATAAAGGAATTTATCTGAAGTGTCCCATTCTTTATATATTCATCAGGACGAATCTTGATATTCCAGAGGAACCAATACCCAGAGAAAATGAGAGAAATGTCCCAGCCAAAATTAGAACCCAGCCACTTTGATTGACTGTGAGGCAAATCTGCTTTCCACATGCACAGCGAAATGTATTTTTTTTTTTTTCAAAGTAATGTATTCATTTAAACCCAAGACTCTGAACAGGAAATAATGAATGAATTATTTAACTTTTAGAACCGGTAGAGCAGGGTTACAGACTGCTTGGCCATCTTCCAGGTTGCTTTGCTGTTACCTGCTCTTTCCAAGCTAAGCTAGGGAAGGAATTTATCAGAAACTGTCAACATGATTGCTGGCCTCGCTGATCTACAAACTGAGAATGAGAAAGCATTGGAGGGCAAAAAATAAATGGACTTTTACTAAAAGACAGTTTCATGCAGTTTTCATGGGTCAGGTGGTATAGTGCTGGTTAGACTTTACAAGTATCTTATGGGCTTGATCAGTATTGGCCGATAATTAGCCTTTCATGCTGATCGGCTTTAATGTCATAATTCAACCATCGATCAATGACTGCGGAAGAAATTTACTGTCGCCATTCTGTACAGTGTATTTGAATCCAAAAGCTAATTTATTTTTGTCTTGTCGTGGCTTTTGACGTACTACTATAGATATTTGACAGCCAATATGTATAATAATAATTATTTTTTTTTTTTAACATCAGTGGTGTGGAACAGACAATACGTCAAACTGACCAGATGTAATGCGTGGATTAGACCACAAGGCTGATTTGGTTGTTCACGATTGCACTATGTCAAATTACTGCAATAAAATGTTGGACTCCGATACCACAGCATCTCGTCTTTTATAATCAATGGGCTTTATATCTTGTCAACTCAAAGGCGAGTTGGAGAGTCAGGACCTCCATAGTGCCACAAAGCATGCTGGGAACATGTTTTCTGTCAATTATTTCGTGTCATTCTTTTTAGTTTAATTATTTGCTAGTTATATTGGTTCCGTTTGCTGTGGTGTGATAATCTTAGTTTCGATGTGACAGAGTGAGTGTGTACAACATCATCAGCAATGACGCGCCTACACAAGCAGTTTCTGGGCCAACGTAAGATTCTTCTGCTTACAGATATTAAATGCAATTTTTCCTCACTGTCTCGTGAGTGCGGTAGCTTACATACAAGCTAAAACACTTGCTGGCATTGATGCTAACAGTGTAACCAGTCTGTTTAAGTTTCCTTTGTTGGTCAAGCCACACAATTACAAATGTTGGAACTCAGTGTACGCATAAGGTGCACCACATTGTAAGGTGCCATGTCCAATGTGGTGCCTTGTCTATTTAGAATAGAATTTAAAGGGCCACTGTCATGAAATGCATGATTTTTAGGATCTTATTAATGAAAAAACGTCAGCTGTCATGGACCCATTAGTTTTTTTCACCACAAAACATGATTTTGAGGTTTACAGCTTTTTGTAACTCCCACTATGAAAATCCTCTCGAGGGATTTGTTTTCGAAGAAGCAGGAAGTGACGTACATGGCGGGACCGCCCTCAAGTGGACTCGTTTGTTTCTATTAGTTTTACCTCTGGGAAGGTATCTCGTTGTTCATTCGTATTAGCCAAAATGCCAGCTCGTTGCATTGCTGGACTTTGCTTGAACACTCAGGAGAATGGATTTAGCCTTCATAAGTTTGCAAGAGACCCGGTTAGTTGTGAAAAATGGATTGCACGGGTGCAGAGGACGAGAGCTTCGTGTATTCCAAATGACAGGTATGTGTGTATACAGCTATTAAAAAAAAAAATAGTTTGGAGCGGACCACGTAATCGGTCTCTCATAACGTAACAAAAGATCCGCGTATGTATGACAGTCGTGCTAAATGTGTTGATGTGTGCGTCGGACGGCGTTGGGCTCGCCGGCGAAGGCTGCTGCGTCCCGTCGCCAGCGAAGGCTGGGCGTCGGGCTCGCGGACAGCTGTGGCTCTGAAGAACGCTGCCGACAATGGCGCCCTCAGCCACGTGCGACGACAACGCAGTAAAGCGCCCTGGCTCGACGGTGTTCTTCATCGCGTACTGCGGCAGCTATGAACAACGCCCTAAAGCAGCCTGGCTCAGCTCCGTGATAAGCCACCCTGGCGCCGAAAATGAGCCACACCGGCCGGCTGTGATGAGGTGTGATGGCTCATCTCCCCCGCGGAAGTGGATCGGACGGGGAGGCGGTTTGGCCGTGATTGCATATCACCTGAATATGGCTCAAAACAATGGGGGGAAATATTGCCCCGGTAACTTCACCCGGTTGTGTGATGTTCTCTTCTTCGAAAAGAGCTTCCATTTCCGAAGGGGTGTGTTCGTCTCCCATAGTCGGGTTCACCGCCTGTTTTCGTTGGCGACGTCACGGACGGGATGCAGCCAATATGGTGACCACTTGGATGACACTTCTGCAACTTTGTGAATGGATGATGCGCTCTGCGCTCATATTTATTTTTTCGAATAGACATTGAAGTGAATGTCATATGTATTTTTCATTACAATATGTATTTTAGAATGTTTATAGGGCTGACACTTGACCTTTAAGACCTTTATGATTGTGAAAATACGTTTAAAAATAAACTTAAGAGACCAAAATTTGCAAATATGCGGGAGTGAACGGTGAACTGTTAATGGGTAAGAACTCACTGTAAACAGTTTGCTTGCTAACACGATTGTTATTGTGGCATCCAATGGACGCAATCAGAAGAGCAGTTTATTTTATTTAAAAGTCACATCCTATTTTTATGTCCATGCCATCGTTTTATACGTTACAAAAACATCTCGTGGGCTGGATTAAAACGGTTTGCAGGCGGGCCTTGTACGATTGACACCCCTGATTTAAAGCCTAGTGCTGGTTCATAGCAGTTGGAAGGGGCACACATTTCACTCCTCCCAAAGTATCTTTGAGCAACAAAAGTCGCTCTCAGTACTAAATCACAATTGCATAGAAGAGGTGGTTACTTGTATGAATGGATAGACCTTCATCACTCTGTAAATGAGGCAATATTTTAAAGGCACTTTGAAAGTCTACTGACATCCATATATACATTTTAAAATAGATATTGTTATGAAAACTACAGATAATATTATTCACTTCAATGTCTATAGGAAAAAAAAAAGGAGCAGAGAGCATGTCATTCATGCGCAAAGTTGGGGAAGTCTCACTCAACATCGCAGTGGCAGCAATATTGCCTGCAACGTCATTTGCACACGTCACACTAGGACAGTCGCATTAGAAACACGCTGAGCCACCTGCTATGGCAGATGAACAAGAGAGATTTTCGGATTTTTCTTACGACCCTTCTGATTCTGAAGCTCTTTTTTCAAGAAGAGAACATCTAAGAAGCAAGTGAAGAGACCGGGGCAATATAACCTTATCATTTTGAGCCACATTAGACGATATGCGGATCACTTCTAACTGACCACAGATTCCTCTACAGACTTCAAAATGACTTGTCTAAGTAGCGTACTCAGGAGGACCCATGCTGAACGAAGTAATTACTTCAGGGGTGCCCAGACACCAGTGGCCGGTGTGGGGGGGAGCTCCTTTCTCCTCCCCGCCAGCAGTGTGACACCACGAGGCAGCCAGACAGCCTCCCAGCCCGACCCACCTCTACATCGGGTGAAACGGCGACTAACTGCGACGACCGGCAATATTACGCGGATCTTTTGTTACATTCTGAGAGAAGGATTATGTTGTCGGACGTGGACGGAGCTTTTATTAATGCTGTTTTCAGAGAAGTTGTTTGAGTTTGGTGACTGTACGTCTATTTAGCTTGTGTTACACGCTACTAAACTGTCTTTGTACTTCTATTTTATTGTTTTGTGTTGTATTGTATTGTGTGTGTGATTAAATTGTCATAACCGCAATACAAGTGCTTTGTTATATATTGCTGGTTTGACCAAGGGGATTTATTCTAAATTTACATGTTACATATGCTATGAAGTTTGAGACAAATTAGTCCCCCACAACTATTATTTTTTCAATAGCTCTATACACACCTAGATGTCATTTAGAACCAACAAAGCGCTTGTCCATTGCACCCGTGCAATCCATTTTTCACGACGATCTGGGTGTTTTGGAAAAGTGTGAAGAGTGAATCTATCCTCCCGAGTGTTCGGGTAAAATCCAGCAAAACGACAAGCCGGCATTTTGGCTAACACGATGAAAAAACTAAATTTTGGCTGGTAAAATAGGAATAAGCCAATATAAATGCTCCACCCCACCACTGTAAAAAATGTCACTTCCTGGTTCTTCTCCAACACAAATGCTTTTTCATGCCGTGAGATGCAAAAATCCATGTACGACAACATTATGACGTGTGGCTAAAAAACGGATGGGTCCATTCTGGCTGCCTTTTTAAAAAAATTAAACACATACTAAAAATCCTGCTTTATGTGTTAGTAGAACTTTAAGTATCTTAAAAGGTAAAAGGCCAATTATGTTAGAAGTAATCTGACAATCCCACATGAGTGAGCCTAATTACATAGGGGCCAGAAAACTCTTCAGGTAAAACGGATAACACACAGTTGCACAGAAGGTTAAGGGCAATTTATGTGTGTGTACCCATGTGTGCGTGCGTTTGTATAAAGTTATATTACCAGTCTCTGCATGGTTTTAACATGCGTTGGGTTGATGGATAGGGCTTCTTCATACCAGCGTTTTGCCTCATCTATGTTGCCCCTGAGCTCTGCAATCTGCCCCCTCATGAAGAGCACATTATGGGATGTGGGAAAGAGGTTGGCGGCTTCTTGAGTACAGGCTGATGCCTCAGCAGGCTTCGACATACTGATGTATACCTCAGCTGTCAGATATTAGATGGAAAGAAATTGTTAGAGGGACAAACAAAAAGCTGTTAAAAAAGCCACAGCAGTTTAGCCATTATTTTATGGCTAAATGTATTTTCATTACTAGTGGGAAATAATTTAAAAACAAACATGGAATTCAAATAGACTGGAGTTGTACAGTGATTTATCAACACTATCACAGTGCTCAATGGGCTTTACAAAGCCTCACATTCACTCTCCAGGGGGCGGCTGCTGCCATGCAAGGCATTGATGGGCCCACTGGGAGCAAATAGGATTCAACGTCTTGCCCAAGGACACTTCAACATGTGGTCAGTGGGACCCTGGATTTGAAGTCGAAACCCTTTGGTAAGTGAACAGCCCACTCTACCCACTGAGCCACAGCCGCTGTATGAGAATATCCTTAAACATAGACATGCTACCTTCAATTATGTTTGAGAAGTGAAGCAGCGACGGTTTCTATGGGTGCACCAAAACAGCACAGGGCCTCCCGCCCGCCCCCGGTACTTAGGGCGGGCAATCGAGGCGGTGGGACACTCCTGCTCTCACTCCAGTTCCGTGAAGAGATCAGTGGAGCTAAATTTCCAAATCACTTTTTCTTCAAATACTATTTGATGTCTAGTTTGTGAAACCTGGTGATTGAAAGCTAATATTTGGTGTTAGTGGGCCAGTTCTTTTTGGCTAATCTCATAGACCAACAGAAACAGGATGGATTTATCTTGCAGCTCTGATTAAGTTAACAGTAATCAGAAGGGAAACAATCATGATCTTACTCTTCCAAGATTGTGTTATTTATATGTGTGATGATTTTGAAAACACGTCTGTGGTTAATGGCCAGACAAATATAAACCCCTAGAACCTGAAAGTAAAATGTAAATCCATCATTACAACCAAATATTTACTATACTACAATGTAGTGTAAAAGTACATGTAAGTACTACCTGCATGCAGCCAGATCTGAGCCAGAGTCAACCACGGGTGGAGGGGTCCGTGCTTTGGGGCACTACTCTGCAGGGAGGAGGCCACCTCAGACAACGCCTGCTCAACACGGCTTGCTGCTATTGATGTCGCATGCACAGAACCTGCGAGGACATGTGTACATTATTATCCCCTTAGATGTTTTTTTGACAAGTATGGAAACGGCAATATAGTCTAGTTTAATTTGGATAAGTAGCCATGTGCCAGAGTGTACTCATAGTCCCAACCAAAGTGCACTGCTGTTTTAATTGTAACATATTAGAAGGGAAGTTACAGTGAAGAAATTAAGTATTTGAACTCCCTGCTGTATTGCAAGTTCTCCCATTTACAAATCATGGAGGGATCTGAAATTTTCATCTTAGGTGCATGTCCACTGTGAGAGAGATAATCTAAAAAGAAAAATCCAGAAATCACAATGTATGATTTTTTTAACGATTTATTTGTGTGATACAGCTGCAAACAAGCATTTGAACACCTGTCTATCGGCTACAATTCAAACCCTCAAAGACCAGTTAGCCCGCCTTTAAAAGTCCACCTCCACTCCATGTATTATCCTGAATCAGATGCACCTGTGTGAGGTCATTAGCTGCACAAAGACACCTGTCCACCCCATACAATTAGTAAGTCTCAATCTTGTAACATGGTCAAGACCAAAGAGCTGTCCAAAGACACCAGAGACAAAATTGTACAACTCCACACGGCTGGAAAGAGGTACGGAGAAATTGCCAAGCAGCTTGGTGAAAAAAGGTCCACTGTAGGAGTAATCATTAGAAAATGGAAGAAGCTAAACATGACGGTCAATCTCAAATCGGAGTGGAGCCCCATGCAAGATATCACCCCGTGGGGTCTCAATGATCCTTAGAAAGGTGAGGAATCAGCCCAGGACTACACGACAGGACTTGGTCAATGACCTGAAAAGAGCTGGGACCACCGTTTCCAAGGTGACTGTTGGTAATACACTAAGACGCCATGGTGGCACGGAAGGTTCCCCTGTTTAAACCAGCACATGTCAAGGCCTGTCTTAAGTTTGTCAATGACCATTTGGATGATACAGAGGCATCATGGAAGAAAGTTTTGTGGTTAAATGAGACTAAAACTGAACTTTTTGGTCATAATTCCACAAACTGTGTTTGGAGGAAGACGAATGATGAGTTCCATCCCAAGAACACCATGCCTACTGTGAAGCATGGGGGTGGTAGCATCCTGCTTTGGGGGTGTTTTTTTGCACATGGGACAGGACAAAAGCATTGTATTAAGGAGAGGATGACCGCAGCCATTTAATGTGAGATTTTGGTGAACAACCTCTTTCCATCAGTAAGAGCATTTAAGATGGGTCATGGCTGGGTCTTTCAACATGACAATGACCCGAAGCACACAGCCAGGAAAAGTGGCACCATAAGAAGTATAAGTTTCTGGTGTGGGCTAGTCAGTCTCCAGTTGTACAATTTTGTCTGTGGTGTCTTTATGCAGCCGACGACCTCACACAGGTGCATCTGATTCAGGATAATACAAGGGAGAGGAGATGGACTTTTAAAGGCGGACTAACAGGTCTTTGAGGGTCAGAAGTCTAACTGATAGATAGGTGTTCAGATACTTATTTGCAGGTGTATCACACAAATAAATCGTTAAAAAAAAAAATCATACATTGTGATTTGTGGATTTTTCTTTTGTGATTATCGCTCTCACAGTGGACATGCACCTACAATGAAAATTTCAGACCCCTCCATGATTTCTAAGTGAGAGAACTTGCAATATAGCAGGGTGTTCAAATACATATTTTCTTCAAATTTGTTTTGCTCAATCAAAAAAAAAATAAATAAATAAATAAATAAAATCGGTTCACCATGGCACACAGTTTTCTATTTGTGAATGAAAGCCTTTAATACACCCTTCCACACACTGCAACACACTTCAGTGTTATGAGCCTGGATTAACCAGGTTAAAGTGAACCTCTCTCTGCACTATCATGCATACACACTATATCACTCTGGACACTGATTAGTCAAGGAAACAAATGCTCTTTTGTTACAGCAGGTGAGGTTATCTCAGGCACACACAAAGTAGCCACCTCGTTTTCCTGCACACAGCCAACTGGTGAGGACTAAATATGTCAAGCCACCTAATGAAAATATTTTGAACAATGATTTGATTCCATTGATTGCATAAACTCACCTCAGAATAATTGTTTTTAGGCAAGTCTCAATTGTTTCAAACATATTTTGGTTAAAAATAAATAGGAAATAAATTGCCAGGGAAGTGTGGAAGTTAATTCACTGGCAATTTTCTTTCAATTTATTTCAAGTAAAAATCAACTTGAAACAAATTAAAAAATGCCAAAAAACAAGTTACTTTTTAGGTGACGAGTCTTAATTTGTGTAACCAGATTAGTTTTAAATAGAAATGAGAACTATTGCTGGTAAGATTTGGGGTTTTGGTAGTGTACCAATTACCAAGTGCTTCAGTTATGCCAGTTGGAGATGGAGGCCAGTACAAATGTGGATAGATGATTGAGCAGAAATGTTGAAAGGTAGAGTGCTATACATGTCAAATTTTCACATTGCAGTTTACAGTATTTCATTTTATACTTGTGTGACAAGTGACGCTCATGATGAGCTATGCACTTTCATTTACGATGAACTGTTTCCATACATTTTACATAGCGTGTTTGTTTGTTTCATTTGGATAGATTTTCATTTGAAGCCATTTTGTCCCTTGCATTTCCAAACAATGACATTTGCAACATGGACTCAGACCTAAATGTTTAGAGCTGAAACAGCAATACATGGAGAAGCTGCTAAATCAAATAAAGGAATGCACTGACCCTGGACAAAAAAAATTGAAGTTTTTAGTTTTCAAAGTCTTCTTCTGTGGTATATTTTCTGGAAGCTCAAGCTCATAAATGAACTAAAAAATTAATTTAAAATAAAATGGTTGGGTGTGTGTGTGTTGTTTATTCCATGTGCAAATTTTCCACACTAGGTTAAAAATGTCCATCCATCCATCCATCCATCCATCCATCCATCCATTTTCTTAGCCGCTTATCCTCACAAGCGTCACAGAGAGTGCTGGAGCCTATCCCAGCTGTCAACGGGCAGGAGGCGGGGTACACCCTGAACTGGTTGCCAGCCAATAGCAGGGCACATGGAGACAAACAGCCACACTCACAATCACACCTAGGGGCAATTTAGAGTGTCCAATTAATGTTGCATGTTTTTGGGATGTGGGAGGAAACTGGAGTGCCTGGAGAAAACCCACGCAGGCACGGGGAGAACTTGATTGAATTAGGGACCTCAGAACTGTGAGGCCAACACTTTCAAGCTGAGCCACCGTGCCGTCAGGTTAAAAATGTGTTTTCAAAAAAACTCAAATCGGTAGTCATTTAAAAATCTATATTTTTAATTGGGTTTTTTGTTAGTATTATATCTGTGTGTTAAAGAATTAGTATAACCTGGGAACTATGAGCGACGAAAAATCTACTATAGCAACAACATTTTTCAAATGGCTTCAAACTCAATGCAAAATCCTATACAATACAGCCAATAAAAAAAAAACTTTTTTTAAAATGGACTTTTCATCATGGCACCTTAAAAACCCAATTTATATTAGGGCATTTGGTAACTGGAAAGCATTTTTCTTTAAATCAGTAAGTCACTGTATTCCTTTAAAACAAATATAACTGAATCTGTACAGGGCCTCTAGTTGTAGCTGCTTACTGCTATTTCGTAAAAGCTGATGGTGGACACAACAGCCACTTTATTTGGTACACATGTTCAACTGCTCAGAGCCTCAAAAGTGTAATCAGCCAATCTAGTTCAGACCAAAGTTGGGTGTATTTAAAAAGCATGAAATAGCTAAAGAAACGTAAATTAAAAAGACTTTGGCCAAAATTAATGGTAATATCCACAGACTGGCCAGACCACTGGACAGACGCTGTATAACAGGGGTCTCAAACTCGCGGCCTACGGGCCATTTGCGGCCACCACATTACTATGAAAGTTAAATGATAGTGCGGCCCTGAAGTTTGATATGAATGGCACTATTACAGTGTTGTGTGCAGAGCTGACGAACCTACCAATCACGGTGGGGATGTGGCTCTCGGGGACATGACAATGACCAGGCTTGATGCAAGCAGAGAAACATTTTCATTGAGTGAAAGTTACAGTTGTGTTTCCATGGAGAGTTTCATGAAATGTTTTGCACACAACTTCTTTACACCAACTTCCTTGCTTATATTATTTCGTGCTAAAAAATAAATAAATAGACATTTTTAAATATTTCTCATATAAATTGCGTGCATGTCTGCTGAGGCTGCGGCCCAGCATGTTAGAATGTGCCCACAGCGGCCCCCGAAGTGAATTGAGTTTGAGACCACTGTTGTACATGTTTGAGAAAAAGTATTTTTAACAATTAATAACAACATGTTAATCATGCTTTAATGGTAGAACATGAATTAAAAAAAGACTACTGTTGAAAAGAAACTCAGGAGCCACTAAAATGTTTGTCATAACATTTGATGGTCAGGACAGAATTTGTATGATTGATCTTAATTATCCTTTGTTTGTGCCAATCCCTTAAGAACATCTCTGGGGAATTATGCTATGCTGCTGAAAATTTAGGATTTACTGTACAAATTGTACCTAATAAAGTCACCAAGTGGCCATGAATTACAATCTCACTATGACAAAAACTAGGTGGCAACACCAATGGATGAGAGGAAAGCAAGAAATGGAAAACTTAATATCAGATGGAGGTTACTTGGCTACTTACAAACAGAAAACATGGAAGAAAAACCAAGCGTGTTAGCGTCCTGAGGGCCGCCTTTTAAAAAAAAACAAAACAAAACAAAAAAAAAAATAAGGAACGAGGAAAAAAACAGACGGTTGTTAATGATTGAAAGAGAGAAACAAGGTCAAGCACAACAAATCATTGTGAACCAAACTAAAATTGAACCTGTGCAAAAAAGTGGCTTATGCTATAAACCTTATGATCTCACATGGTAATACTGTGTCTAATAATGACAACCATTCTTTTTGCATCAAAAACTTTAGACTAGATGTCTAACATAATGACAATCAGAAGATGACAATCAGAAAAAAATAACCGTGCAGTCGAGAGAGGTGTTAGTTCTTATAAACACACAGAGCATGATTGTGAGGTTTAAATAAGAAGCCAATCAAGGTTCCCCTTAGTGGAGCACATTAAGTTTTAAAGGCCTTTACCTTTCACTTTAAGAAACAAAAGTTAAGTAATATACACCGTATATATGGCAAACTGTTTTACTCAGTGCTCGATGCTGACTAAACTAGTGTTTATAGTGGGCATGAAGAGCCATTGAACATTATAATTCAATTATTTTACAGTTGCAGTTGCAATTTTTCCCACAGGGAGATTAATAAGGGATAACTTCTGCTGTGTAGGCAGTGTGTTGTTGTAAATGCATCTACCACCCAGGACGTGGTGTAATCGGTTATTATAAAGGTAAATGCAGCAACTTCGGGGCAGCGTTTTGAGGTGGAAAGTTTTTTGGACATGTGGAAAATGCTGCCGCCAATGAAGGGTGCAGGGACTACAATTCAACCTCACACAAGATCTCTTTGCTGGAGACCAATATTTGAGTAAATTGACAAAAACTTCAAGAAAGACTTATTGTGCTTCAGGCACTGATGGTACTCCAGGTGTTTGGTATTGTGGGTGAACTCTAACTTCTGAGTTTTATTTTAAGAGCATGAGAGAAATGTTTACCAATGTCATTTAAAAAAGAAAAAGAGATGACGCTACGCTCAAATTCAATGTGCTCTTTTGGGCCAACCCAATCCACAACATGCTAAAATCTGAGTGAACCTAGTGCCACGTTACAGTTGGAAGAAAGTTGAGTCATGTGGTTGCTCATGGAGTGAGTCCTTGTTTTGGTGGTCATCAGGGGAAGAGGAGTGGGAGGGATGAAAACTGGGGAGAAGAGGAGGACAGTGGGGACGAAAGCGGGGAGGACAGCGTTGATATGGTGGAAGGGGAAGTGGGTGATACTGGTTCCGAACCAGTATGAGAGGAAGACGAACCTGAGGCTAACATAGAAACAGTAAATAAATAAACCAATAAAAGCAATTCCTAAAAGGAAGGACCAGAAATTAATCATCTATCTGAAGATTGAAAATGTAAGCAGAAATTATTCTTCAAAGTTGGGAGCCTTACGTTAAAGAACAGAAACACCGCAATGTTCACAACTTAATTCAAAATGAAGAATTTCAGGCATCGTTTTTTCTTTACTCCAACACACACCCACAAAAAAAAATTATATATATATATATATATATATATATATATATATTTTTTTTTTAATATATATTTTTTCTTTCATTGCATTTTCTTAGCTGCTCATCCTCACAAGGGTTGTGGACTGTGCTGGAGCCTATCCCGCACAATCACACGTAGGAGCAATTAGTGTCAAGAAAACCCACGCAGGCATGGGGAGAACATCCAAACTCCATACAGGCGGGGCCGGGATTTGAACCCCTGTCCTCAGAACTGTGAGGCCAAAGTTCTACACCTGACCCACCGTGCCCCTTATATATATTTTAACACTAACTAATGAAACTTACGTGGACAAATTACCTGTAGAGACCAAGAGGAGGCAATGAAATATTTGTATGGTTTCATAGCCCTCTGAGAGAAACTTAAACTACAAAGTGGCTCGCAATAAAAATTATCTCAAGCCCTATTGTATAGTTGTCTAAGGAGTTGAAACATGTAGTGTGGAGAAGGCCCTGTTCAAAACTGGACCTACAGTGGGTATGTACAAAAGAGAAAAAAAAAATTAAGACCATTGAACGTATAATAACGAAACATTTATTAGACCACTACCCAATATAAGGTTTATGCTATGTCAGCCCTTCTTTAAGAGCATTGGGAATGATCAAAATGTTAATATACAAAGATGTAGAAACTCAATCAATGAAGCAATAATACATAAGACAAACAGGATTTTAACATTGTCACTTAGATCCCAGGTGGTAAAACTTTACATGAATGACCAGTTTATGTGTGTCCGTTTATGTGCACCTACCAGTATCTGGGTCACTAAAGTCTGGCAGAGTCATGGCGTTGAGCTGTCGTCGGTCCGCTACAGCTCTATCCAACAGACTGCTACCACGTCCTGAATCACTGCCACAGTGAACACGCAATTTAATCCATACTACCCACAATTGTACTGTATGACTAAAATGTCAAAATAGCCAGACTTGTGCATCCATGTGTGGGTCTTCGCATACCTGGGATTTGTAAGGTTGTAAAAGCTTTTCCAGATCTGCAGCATGTGTTTGCAGGTGAGCAAAGCTTCTTCTGATCCTCTGCACATGCTCTCCAACTTCACCTTTGTGTAGAGCAAGCTATAGACAGTATAAGGATAAATACAAGGTCAGATTGTTCTTTGCATGGGCTGTTGTTACTATGTTGTATATCTCACTTGAAGTTCTCTGGATACTCAGACAGGGCCATTTCTATAATATTGAGACCATCTTGGTAGTGTTTCTGTGCTGAAAGCAGCAAGGCCAGCAGGTGAAGGGAGTGAACATCATCCCCTTGAAGCTGCAATGCCTGTCGAACATAGCCGAGCGCCTCGGGAATCTACACACACGCACGCACATGCACACCCACACCGACACCCACACACCCACACACACACACACCACACACCCACACACACACACACCACACACCCACACACACACCACACACACACACACACACACACACACACACACACACACACACACACACACACACACTCTGCAGGTTCTCTCTATATTTTGGGGAAACAACTTTTTTAAAGTGTTTTCTTGTTTATCCCTGACTTTATGTCTAGCATTCTTATGTCAAAGCTCACCTGTACGCTGTGACCTATACAATTGTTGCAGTTACCTGTCTGGACACAGCAAGCTGCAGTGCAAGATAGAAGGCTGCTAGATGGTCTGTTGGAGACAAACTTTGAGCTCTGTCAAGAGAGACAAAGTTTGTGTTAAAAATGACTTTAAAACGACTATTATATAACATTACTGTAGAGAATCCAATAGACCTAATTTCATTCTTGCTTGGAAAAGTTAATTCTTGCCACTTCTTTGTCAGTTTTTAGACTGCAGTGTTTAATTCTCACATCAGAAAAAAGCAGGTGTCCATCAACCATCTTTTGAGATTTGTTGCCTTGCCTAAAGTACCGTATTCTTCAATCAAAATTGTAACTAAACATAAAATACTGAAGAATGTTACCTCAAATTCAAGTCGATTTACTTTTTAATATTTATGAAAGGTTAGGTGGATGCCCCGTGAACACCTTTGTGATGTTCTGGGCACTTAACACTGGCCCATATGACTCAGGACAGGCGACGCAAGAGAGAGTATATCCCTCGGCTGGCCTGGGAATGCCTCAGGATACTCCCCGGAACAGAAATTAAATGTTGAGAGGCTGAAATTCTAATGTTTTACAAATTTAAAGGAAAAGAAGAAGTCTATACAAAAAAAAAAAAAAAAAACAATTAGCAGCGATCGTGTCATTCATGAGCAAAGTTGTGGAAGTCTCACTCAACATCCCAGAGCAAGCCATACTGCCTGCAACATCATTTACAGACGTCACGCTGGGACAGTCGTCATAGAAACACACTGAGCCACCTGCTATGGCAGATGAACAAGAGATTTGGGGATTTTTCTGACGGCCCTTCTGAGACTGAAGCTCTTTTTTTGAAGAAAAGAACATCTCAGAAGCAAGTGAATTGACCGGGGCTATACTACCTTATCGTTTTGAGCCATATTAGACGATATGCGAATCACTTCTGACTGACAACAGTCACCCCAACAGAGGGACGTGGAGGACAAGGAACCCGATCAAATATTAAAAATGACTTGTGTATGTAGCATACTCAGGAGGACCCATCCCGGGCGAAGTAACTCGTGCCCAGACACCGGTGGCCGGTAGGTGGGGAGAGCTCCTTTCTCCTCCCCGCACAAGGCCAAAAACCACCTCGCCTCCCGATTCATCTCCACGTCGAGGCTAATGCTCGGCCGTCCGCCGGTGACCGATGACAACGCTGATGCACTTTATGAAATTATTATGACGCGGATCTTTTGGTACCATTACGTCGGCGGACGGAGCTTAAGGTAAGAGTACTCTTCAGTTACGAAGGCTTTATGCAAGCAAGCCTTGGGATTCAAACTTGCCTACAACCAACATTCCCTCTAATTTTTTACGTCTCTGAGGAAACACACAAAAGGCCGTCAGCGCCCTCTCTGACCGCTATGAGAAACATCAGACATATGCACTGTGGTCAGATCAGTGTCATCCATTGAAGTTACATGCCTCATTCAAAGATTCAGATTACAGCATTTACATTCCTATCAGAACATTATTAAGAACAATTTTGTGTTTTTGTAAACTTACAATGAAAATGTCAACAAACAAAAAATACATTGTTAACCAAACCAAGGTAACTATGATCTGTAAATTTGAAATGTTGCATCCAACTTTGTTTTATTTCTTTTTTACCAACAATGATATCTCCATCTGTTTTTCTTGGTATAAAACTGAATTATTGCTTGCAGAATATCTTTAGCTGTGCATGTTGAAAGCTGAATGATGCTACCAACCAGTTTTAAGGTTAGTGTTATGTTGCCTCCTATATTTAAAATACAGAATTACCTTTTTGTGCAATGTATTGTCTATGCTTTCATCCTCTATCAGGCTGTGCCAAGGTGGAATTTTAACATTATACGCCATCTCATCCTGTACTTTCTACTTTGGCATCAGACCAGATCTTTTTTACTCAAAAAAAAAAAGGAGAAAATCTCATCCACTTTCACCACTTTTTCTTCAATTATTCACATACCCTGACATTTATTAAAGCAACAACACTTGTTTTTTTTTATTTTATTTTTTTACCTTTACCATTATTATCGAGATAACACAAGCAGCATGTTTAACGGTGTTTGTAATTATGAGTGTACCCCTTTAAGAGCTGAAGGGGGGCGGAGTCAGGTAAACTATCCGGAGACCCAGTGCTTCCATGTTGAGAGGAAAAAAAAAGTCAGTCTGTGGTTCACCACGCTGGATTGTTTTTCATATGCGCTGAGAATGTCTATGTATTTCTACTCGTAACAAATTTTACGCACGGGATTTGTTGTGCTCAACTGTGCAGATTTGCGAGTACAACGGCACCCGTCAAGTCAGAGTGAGTGAAAAGTCCATGACATGAGCCAATATATTGTTATTTACCGGACTTTCCAAGACCTGGAAAAGGCAACGTTTCTTCCCATGATATTCCAGAAATTCTCTGACTCGTACGAACCCTGAAAATGGCTGGTGCTGAAAACCATTTCAAAGTACATTGGGTAGAAAAGAGAAATAGATAAAGAAAACGAGACACCAAACCTCTGGAAGGCTCCCAAAGCTTTCCTCTGATACTCTTCTTGGGTGCTTCGCAATGATGCTACAGCGACAAAGGAAAGCAGTAGGAAAGAAAACAGTCAGGAGTACTACATAATAATACAATTCCTCATGGTGTTGTTAAATGCAAAAGCTCACACATGGCCTTACCATCTGTCGCTTTGAGGCTGTACACCAGTCCAATAGCCAAGTAGCCTTTAGCTCTAAACTCAGCTGCTTTCTCCCCCATGTCAATCACCATTTTGCCAAAGGACTCGCCCTCATCCAACTAGGTTGAGTAGATTTGATAAGAAAAATAGCTGTGATTTAGGAATAGCTACATGGATGATGCTTCAGTTTGTCCTGAGATCAATTTGTTACCCAGTGAAGGGGTCCGATACACAGTTTGACAGCCAGCAGCGGAATGGTGGGGTCGTCGGGCTTTAGACGCATGCACTCCTTCAGAACTTTAACTGCCCGAGCAGATTTCCCAGCAGCCATTAAAGACAGTGCAAGCTGGTACCATAAGTGGAACTCCTCAAAAGCAAACTTCATGGCTCGTTCCAAACACTAGAGAACATGAAAGAGGGCATTTAGTTAAAGCAATTGGCAATGTTGTGGTGCTGTAATGATTTTCATGCAGGCTCTATTCCAGTCAATACCCCATTTATAATGTCTCAGTAAATCACAGGCAACCATTCCAGAAGAGGAATGAAACATTTTACAGTTTACTTATAGAACATGATAAAATTCCAGACCATTAAGATGACTGTTTTAAATTTTAATTATTATAATACACACCTCTTCTTTGGTGCCCTGAAGCCTTCTTCACAGCAATTGAACCTCTCTACTTACTTGTCTCTATATTTCTCCTATCCAGTACAGCTATCCATTTTCCACACCACTTATCCTGACTAGGGTCACAGGTGTGCTGGAGCCTACCTTCACAGCCAATCACAGGGCACATTCAAACAAAGAAATTCACGCTTATATTCACACCATCCATCCATCCATCCATCAGTCCATCCATCCATCCATCCATTTTCTACCGCTTTTCCAGGTTGGGTCGCAGGGGATGAGCACCGGGCCTGACACTAAGCACCTCCGGGATGACCGAGCTTCTCACCTTTTCTCTAAGGGAGAGCCCGGACACCCTGCGGAGGAAAGTCATTTCGGCCGCTTGTATCCGAGATCTTGTTCTTTCGGTCACGCCCCACAGCTCGTGCCCATTGGTGAGGGTAGGAAGGTAGATCAACTGGTAAATTGAGAGTTTTGCCTTTTGACTTAGCTCCCTCTATACCACAACGGACCGATACAAAGTCTGCATTACTGCAGATGCTGCACCAATCTGTCTGTCGATTTCCCGCTCCCGCCTTTGGCCACCGACCATCTCACACCGAACCAACAATTTAGCATCTTCAATTAATCAACCATGCATTTTTTTAGTGATGTGCTTCAACTATCATGGAAAGGCAAGTTTTTAACCACTCTTCCAGAAGTGTGGATCAGTAGGTAGATTGGGTCATCCAGTGACCCAAGGGCATCTGGTTTGAACTCCGGCTATGACTATCAACGTGTCCTTGGGCAAGTCGAACGTCCTTGGGCAAGAAATCCTATTTTGGTCCCAGTGGACCTGGCAGCACCTTTGCCTGGAAGCACCCGCTCACTGGTGTGTGAGTGCAGACTGAGGTTTCATAAAGTGCTTTGGAAACTGTGATAGTGTAGTTAAAGTACTATATAATTATTTCAGTGTTCATTTGAGAGGTCACACATTGATGTTGAGCGAAAAGCCCTGGCTCTCAATCTCCATTATAATTCATTCTAAACGTGTTCCATTGGGTTGTGGTCAGGAATCTATGCAGGTTAGTCAAATTCATCCACATTAGACGCGGTCATCATTTATTGACCTTGGTTGTCCACTGGTGCACCATAATGTTGGCAGGATAAGAGGCCAACTTCAAACTACTCCCACAAAGTTCGGAACAAGCAATTGACCACCATCTCTTGGTTTGGCAAAGCATTCAGAGTTCTTTCACTCGAACTAAGGGGCCAATCCCTCTTCCTTTTGCAGAATATCAGTCAGTCCCTGTTTTTCCTCACTGAGAAGTGGCTTCTTTGCTGCCCTTAATGACACTGGGTCATCCTCCAAAGTCTTCACCTCACTGCACATACAGATGCATTCACACCTGCTTGGTGCCACTGATCACTGATGGTGATGCAAAGGATGGATCCATGACAATGATTGACAGCTCCCTTTTGACCTATCAGTGAGCATCATTTTCTGAACTCCACCCATGCTGTCCACATCCGGGATCTTGTACCCACAAAGAGAGCGCGTGCTTACTTTAAGCCTCTGAATTGTGAGTGTATGGTCCTGCATATATCCGATTCGGAAATATGGTGCTTCGATGTGGCTGGGGAATGTGCAATAGAGACGAGCGCTATTCAGAGGGATTTCTGGGAGGATATCTGGCGTGCTGTCCCACTCAGAAGCGTAATTTAGATAAATGCAAACGGTGGATTAAAGCTATGGCTGACCTCACAGACAGCTGACCGTATCAAAGATAAATCAGCACAAAACTGTCTGTTCCAAGGTAAGTCACTCAATTATTCGGCGTAACAGCTATAAAGTACAATGATGATGAACATCTCCTGGAATGTGACAAGGGGCTTGCACTACAAATTGACAAAAACCATCCCATTATTTTCACTATTATTCATTATTTATTTGATTATTTTACCTGTAGATCGTATGTCTGACAAAGAATCGTTTTTCTCTTCCTACTTTCTGTTGGTCGAGCTACAACTACTTCACTCATCTGGACTGGTTTGATTTTGTCTCTGGGTTTATTCCACTGCTGTGGCAGAGACGCACACCTTTGCTCACATGATACGTGGGAAAAGTTATGGAGTTTGAGCCCTTTCTTTGGTGCCCTGAAGCCTTCTTCACAAAAATTGAACCTCTCTCCTTAAAGTTCTTGGTGATCCAATAAATTATTGATTTAAGTGCAATCTTATTAGCAGCAATATCTTTGCCTGTAAAGCCCTTTTTGTGCATCTCAATGATGATTGCAAATTTCCTTGCCAGTAACCATGGTTATCAGAGGAAGAACACTGCTTTCAAACACTACTCTCCTTTAAAATTCGTTATTCTCACTCAATCAGTATGTCAAAGTGATCTCAAGCCTGGTCCTCATCAACATGCCCCTGAGTTAACAAGAGAATCACTGACATGATGTCGGTTGGGCCTTCTGTGTCAGGGCTGAATTGCAGTGGAAATGTGTCTGAGAAGTTCAAATAGGGACTTTACAATTAATTTCAATTCATCTTCACTTTTCGTAACATCATGGAATACATTCAAATTTCCATCACAAAAAAATGAGGCAGTAGAGTTTGTGAAAATATTTGTGTAATTTTCAAAACATTTGGCCATGCCTGTAGACTGGAATATTTAGGAATGAAGGGAATTTGTGACAGGTGGCAGCCTGTCACAGTTCCATGCTGGAATTCACCAAGCTCCTAAAGTGACCCATTCTTTTCTGCATTCCTAGATGCTGATTGTAAACAATTATGGCCATGGAAGTTATGGGAACAGCTGATTCCAATTATTTGAGTGGGTGATTGAATAATTATGGCAAGGGTTATGTAGCATGACCATATAACTTGCCTCTGACAGCATCTCATACTGCCCTCTCCTGCCCAAAGCTATAGTTAGCAGGTCATACACCACAGAGGCAGACTGCAGACTAATGATTCGATCATTGTTGTGTTCGGGAATCCTGCTTAGGACAGCGTCTCGATTAGCCTGAAATACACAAACAGTACAAAGCAATGAATGTAGAAACAATTTTGGCGTTACAGTTAGAATCTATTACTTTGAAGCAATGTATGTTATTTGCTCATCTTACCATTGACTCACTAATGAGGAGCAGCAATAATGCTTCCTCTGTGTTCTCCTGGGGGCAAAAAAGACTGAGAAAGAGAAATTCATAGAGATTCCAAAAGGCAGAATTAAAAAGGATGTGAGGAAGAAGAGAATAGGAAGCAGACAAGCGACTTGACAACACATCATTTTGAGCAGCTTTTCATATTTGTGCCACTCTCTTCCTACTTTATTTCCTCTAAGCAAAACAATAACATGATATCTTACTTCTCTCCTGAGTACACTCGTGGGCGCCTGCTTAAGATGTACTTCTTGCTTTGTATGTGTCCTTGTCGAGTGGGATCGTCCAGTGGTGACACAGTAGGCGGGTCTTCCACAGGAGACCAGTAACTCTGTTCGCACATTCCTCGGAGCAAGATCTCTGCAAGCTGTCTCGCTATCGTCTAAACACAAACACACAGATAAATACACTTATATTCTGGCACCAAAAGAGCAATCTGCTTATCCAAGACTCACAACACTTTTTCTTAATAAATCTTCTGTTAAATTTGTGTGACCCAACTGAGTTCTATTTTTAGAACACTTAGAATACAACCGTTGCTGTAACAGAGTGCTGTAAAGTTCAACAGGAAGCCTGGTAAAAATCTGTAAGGGAACAAAAGCAAAACCTTTTAGCCAATTCCATACCATGCGCAGGTTCTGTGTTGTTCTGGTCTCAACAGCTCGAAGAATTTCTCGAAATCGCCCAACGCCTTGCGTCAGGTTTCTATGCAATGACAAGAAACAAAATGCAATGTAAAGAATCTTACAGATTCAAAATAATTCAAAGAGGATAGTGTGTGTGCTCGTGCGCAAGTGCAAATGTATGATTAAATCTGAGGAGCAATTAATCTATTCTTGCAAGTTTTCAAGATGGTATATTAAGTAATTTCCTGCTGAACTGAGCTTTTTTATAATTGAAAATGAGAAGAATAGAGCATAGAATAGAGTAGGACACTCTAAAATTATTATTATTTGTTAAAAAAAAACATTGTTATATGCTGCAACATTTGCTGGTTTTGTGCTCAGGTCAAAAACGTAGCGTCAACATTCCTTTGGTGCCATCTAGTGGCATCTTTGTCCCATGCACCTGTGGTGAACTAATAGGAGGAGCTTATGCATAATGTCAAGGTTTCCCAAACGAGAACGCCAGTTAAAGTTTCTGCAACGTATAAAACTCTAAAAGGACTCAAACGCCATAACTTTTCTCATGTGGCACTGCTGCACGTATCTGCCACAGCAGTGGAATAAACACAGAGACAAAATCAAACCAGTGCAGATGAGTGAAGAAGTTGTAGCTCGACCTACAGAAAGTAGGAAGAGATAAACGATTCTTTGTCAGACATACGAACTACAGGTAAAATAATCAAATAAATAATGAATAATAGTGAAAATAATGGGCTGGTTTTTGTCCATTTGTAGTGCAAGCCCCTTGTCACATTCCAGGAGATGTTCATCATCATTGTACTTTATAGCTGTTACTCCGAATAATTGAGTGACTTACCTTGGAACAGACAGGTTTGTGCTGATTTATCTTTGATACGGTCAGCAGTCTGTGAGGTCAGCCATAGCTTTAATCCACCGTTTGCATTTATCTAAATTACGCTTCTGAGTGGGACAGCACGCCAGATATCCTCCCAGAAATCCCTCTGAATAGCGCTCGTCTCCATTGCACGTTCCCCAGCCTCATTGAAGCACCATATTTCCGAATCGGATATATGCAGGACTATACACTCACAATTTAGAGGCTTAAAGTAAGCACACGCTCTCTTTGTGGGTACAAGATCCCGGATGTGGACAGCATGGGTGGAGTTCATCATTGTTTATTTATATATTTATAGCTGTTACATCGACTAATTGAGTAACTTAGCTTGGAACAGACAGCTTTGTGCTGATTTATCTTCGATATGTTCAGCTGGTTATGAGATTGTCCACAAGCCTTAATCCACCGTTTGCATTCATCTAAATTACACTTTGGGGTTCACTGATTGGTCAAATGGAAGCTGTCAATCATTCTCACGGATCCATCCATTATATAGTCAGGCCATACGTTTGTCAATTAGAAAAGTGCTTTGCCACCATCTCGTGGCATTTATAGGCAACTACAAACTTTTTTGTGTGGGCATCAGTTGCAGATTTTTGCTATTTTAGAACAGGACTATTCCCCACAAATAGCAGAGGTTCACAATTATATTAAATGATGATAGTCTTCATCAGAATGCAAGATGTACACAGAAGACGTCTTTTTAATTTCACTATTGACCTTTTAGGGGTTACAATATATCTGACACCATAGTTTATGTGACCATTGTAAAGATAAGCAGCTTAGCAAATGGATGGATGTGCCCTTCATAAATCAAATACAGAGGAGAGAATTTGAGTACTGTAAATACATTTTTCTGATTAACTTTATTGTATTGACGTTTTGGTGGTGCATCACTGCAGACATTGCATGATCCGCCTTTCGATCTCACACTCAATTCTTCCTTCACTCGTGGACAAAATCCTGAGATACTTGAACTTCTCCACGTCGGCCAGGATCTCCTACCTCCTACCGCCACCCTTTTCTGACTGAGGACGACGGCCCCTAATTTAGAGGATTTTGAACCCAGCCACTTCTCAAACTTCTGTGAACCACTCCAGTGAAAGTTGAAGGTCATGGCTTGATGAAGCCATCAAAACCACATCATCTGCAAAAAGCAGGAACGTAATCCTCGTGTCAAAAAACCTGACCCCTTCACATCTCGGCTGTGCCTAGAAATTCTATCCATAAAGGTAATGAAGAGAACCGGGGGCTCCCTCGAAGGATTCCAGCTCACATTGGAAATTCATTCAACTTTTTGCTGGTAATGGGGACGAAACTCTTGACATCGGTCGTACAGGGCCCCAAAACCTCATACCAGGGAGTCCAGTGCCCTATATTCCTGGAGCCCCACCTACAGGAATTTTTAAGGGACAAGGTCGAATGACTACTCCAATTGCACAAAACATGTAGACAGGTTGAGCAAATTCCTATGTACCTTCAAGTACCTACCCTATTGAGGGTTTACTGATGGTCCATTGTTTCACAGCCACAACAAAAACCATACTGCTCTTTCTGTTCCTCTCCAAAACCCCTAAGAACACCTGACCAGGGAGGCTGGGGGGTGCGCCCTCTATAGTTGGAACACCTACTCTGGTACCCCTTATTAAACAGGGGGACCACCACCGCAGTCTGCCTATCGTGCCTTTCCAGGTCTGAGCGTCATTGCCTACGTGAGCGTCCCACAGTACAATGAGGGAGTCCCCAGACGGAGTGCTCTCCAGCACCTTCTCCAAGGAGTACAAAAAAGGTGGGTATTCTGTACTGCTGCTTGGTGCACATCCAAAAAAAAAAAAAACGGTCAGGAACTGTGCCTCCACCCAATGGTTGGATGTACAGTGAGTGAGTCGGAGGAGGACAAGAATGCCCAGACCTACTCGGCGCCTCTCCCTGTGGGCTACTCGAGTCTAATAGTCCCATTCCTTTCAAGTGGACTGCTACTGGACCCAACCTGTATGTGGAGGTGAGCCCGACTATAACTAGTCGTAATTTCTCAACTTGCACACCAGCTCGGGCGCTTTCTCTGCCAGAGAGGTGACATTTTAAATGACGTCATTTGAAATGTCACAGTAGTTTTGACCAATTGCTTTTAATCACGTAAAGCACACTGAGTTACCTTGTGTATGAAATCTGTTGTATAAATAAATTTGCCTTGCTTTGACATCTTGGAATTTTGGCTCGTACAGTGAAGAAAATAAGCGTTTGAACACCCTGCTATACTGCAAGTTCTCCCACTTAGAAAACATGGAGGGTTCTGAAATTTTCATCATAGGTGCATGTCCACTGTGAGAGATAATCTAAAAAGAAAAATCCAGAAATCACAATGTATGATTTTTTTTGTGATTTACTTGTGTGATACAGCTGCAAATAAGTATTTGAACACGTGTCTATCAGATAGAATTCTGACCCTCAAAGACCTGTTAATCCGCCTATAAAAGGCCATGTATTGTGAGACTTTGGGGAACAACCTCTTTTCCTCAGTCAGACCAGTGAAGATGGGTCGTGGCTGGGTCTTTCAACATGACAATGACCCGAAGCACACAGCCAGGAAACCAAGGAGTGGCTCGTCGGAAGCATATCAAGGTTCTGGCGTGGCCTAGCCAGTCTCCAGACCTAAATCCAATAGAAAATCTTTGGAGGGAGCTGAAACTCTATGTTTCTCAGTGACAGCCCAGAAACCTGTCTGATCTAGAGAGGATCTGTGTGGAGGAGTGGGCCAAAATCTCTCCTGCAGTGTGTGCAAACCTTGTGAACAACTACAGAAACGTTGGACCTCTGTAATTGCAAACAAAGGCTACTGTACCAAATATTAACATTAGTTTTCTCAGGTGTTCTAATACTTATTTGCAGCTGTATCGCACAAATAAATAGTTTAAAAAAAAAAAATCACACATTGTGATTCACGGATTTTAATATTTAGATTATCTCTTTCACAGTGGACATGTACCTACGATGAAAATTTCAGACACCTCCATGATTTCCAAGTGGGAGAACTTGCATTATAGCAGGGTGTTCAAATACTTATTTTCTTCACTGTATAGGTGATTGGTGGATATTTCCAACTGAAACTTATCAGTTGATAGAGAGCAGACAAAATGAAGGAGGAGGAGTTGTGAGAAACATGGCAAATAATGATTTTTACAGATTTATTCTAATATGATGCCGTTTACTGACCAAATTTTCAATAGGTGGTGACACATAACATTCCCCAAATGAGTTATTCCTCTCCCCACCCCTAAAACACACACACACACACACACACACACACACACACACACACACACACACACACACACACACACACACACACACACACACACACACACACACACACACACAAAAAAGCTACATTTCACTGAAACCCACCATGCGAAGATTATTTCGTGCTTAAATAGATTTAAAAATAAAAGGACAGATTGTTGTTGGGATATGTAATTATTCTTTAGCTGATAAGGTGATATGATAGAGGATGTTGTCTTACCCATTCTTAAAATGGATAACATGAGCTCTCTGCAGCCCTGTCTCAAGGAAGTATCCCAGTTCCTGGTCCTGGGAAGCTGGACCAGGCTTTGGGCTACGATTCTGAATTCCAGCTGACAATGCCTGAAAAATAAAAAGAACTGTGGGCAATCACCTCTTCAACAGTACAGGTTATAAGAGGGGTAAAATTACAATGCATAAAAAACAAAGGATTACTTAGAAAGTGAAGAAGACTTTCTGGAAAATTGGTCCTATTTTCAAGATAAAAAAGACAATCTTGAAAAGCAAGTATTCCATCCATCCATCCATCCATCCATCCATCCATCCATCCATCATCCATCCATCCATTTTCTTTGCCGCTTATTCTCACAAGGGTCGTGGGGAGTGCTGGAGCCTATCCCAGCTGTCAACAGTCAGGAGGCCGGGGGTACACGCTGAACTGGTTGTCAGCCAATTACAGGGCACATCGAGATAAACAGCCACACTCCCAATCACACCGAGCTAGGGTAGAGATCAAAGTGGACTCTCCAAAAAATTCCTGAAAATACAAATGAGAGCACTAGGGTGGTCCGGGGGCATGCCCTCCCGGGAAATTTTTGAAGAAATGGATGGCTGTGGTGCATTCTGGCGATATCTGTTAACAAAATTTTGACAAAAAATGAAAGTAAAATTTCTAAGTACTGACCCAAAAAAAAAAAATTGGGCAGAAGTTCCCCAAGGCAGAAGTTTTTTTAATTTTTTTACGCCGTCACACTGGCTCGCGATCGAAGCAATGAGCACCCCTGGTGTAACTGAATTTCCTTTGACATGCCTCATGATGATGACTTTCGACATAAATGCACTCGCATTACGTGAAGCAGTTCTGAACGTGCGCTATCGTACATGCTCAGTATGGTTAACTTGCATTTCCTGTTTCTGGGTGAATACAGGTTGTCTTGGAGCAGGCTTGTTTAGTTAACAACGCTTATGAAATAAACACGTAAATTAATGTCAAGACCACAGAATAAGCGACCTCTTGAGAGAATGCGAGGGGAGGGGCGTTATTGTTACTAGTGTTAGTGCCTCAACATGGCTACGGTCATGAAACCAAAACAACGAACTCAAATGCATGTTCGTTCAATGTTGTCAACTAATATCCGGATTAATTTTAGGAAATTTTTCCTCAATTTTCCAGAGCAATTTTCATGAAAATTTAAAAATCCGGAACTTTCACCACTGCTAGAGGCAATTTAGAGTGTCCAATTAATGATGCATGTTTTTGGGCACGACGAGAACATGCAAACTCCACACAGGCGGGGCCGGGATTGAACCGGTGAGGCCAACGCTTTCCAGCTGAGCCACCGTACCGCCAAGTTTTACATTAGACAAGCAATTTCATAATAACTTCTTCTTTTATTTGTGCCATTAGGGGAAACTACAGCACGTCATCTTTTTCCATGTTAGGCTATCTCCTGTATCCTCCTCTTTAACACCAATAGCCCTCCAGTCTTTGGTCTTCCTCTCGTTATTTTCCCTGGCAGCTCCATCATCAGCACCCTTCTACCAATATACTCACTTCTCTCTCCTCTGGAAGTGTCCAAAGGATCGAAGTCTGCTCTCTCAAACCTTGTCTCCGAAACATCTAACTTTGGCTGTCCCTCTATGGAGCTCATTTCTAATCCTATCTAACCTGCCCACTCCTAGAGAGAACCTCAACATCTTCATTTCTGCCACCTTCTGTTCTGTTTCCTGTTGTCTCTTCAGTGCCATCTTCTCTAATTCGTAAATCATGGATGGCCTCACCACTGTCTTATAAACGTCGCCCTTCTTCTGTCACATAACACACCAGAACCCTTCCGCCAGATGTTCCAACCTGCTTGGACCCATTTCTTCACTTCCTTTCCACACTCACCACTGCACTGGATTGATGTTATCTTAATTCTGTTAATTGGTTCCCACCACTTATTGCTTTTGTTGTCATTATTATTATCTTTCCTCTTTCTTAGCATGTTGTGCAGTGCAATTTTCTTTCTTTTTTTTTAACTCATAAGTATTGCATCTTGTCTTGTATCACCCAAGGGTTCCAATACCAAGAAAATTTGAAACCTAAAAAACATTCATTTGAAGCGAATATGTAAATAATTGTACATAGTTTTTGGAACGTTTGTTGTAAGGTGCTTTGAGGTGGTATAATTTTTCTCATTATTTTTTTTTACTACTATGATTATTGTTATTGTTTTTCCTTTAAGGTTAATTTCTTTGGTCACTTAGGGGTATGAACTTGGTTGAGGATGACCTACTAGATCAGATAATTGGAGATGAGCGAAACCCTCCTAGTCCGTCATTTATAAAGGTATTATTATCCCACTGGTAATGAATGTATCTCCCTTTTTTTTCCTTTTTCTCTTTGTATATGAAAATGTGGGGGAGAAATTCCCTCCCTCATTATTGTGTCATTTAAAAAAATAATAAAAATTTGGGTGTTCCTGACTGACTTGAAACAGGAGAGCTTTACTCTGATTTGACTTCAGACAGTGAGACAAAAATGTAGTGTTTTTTGCAGTGTATGTCAATTTCTGGGTTCAACTGTGCGTGTGTAATCCATCCATTTTCTGAGTCGCTTCTC
Organism: Syngnathoides biaculeatus; assembly: GCF_019802595.1. Lineage (NCBI taxonomy): Eukaryota > Metazoa > Chordata > Actinopteri > Syngnathiformes > Syngnathidae > Syngnathoides > Syngnathoides biaculeatus. Next base: position 6,365,413 of record NC_084654.1, on the reverse strand, counting down.
CACGCGAGGGTCGCAGGAGTGCTGAAACATATCCCCGCTGTCATCAGGCAGGAGGCAGGGTAAATCCTGAACTGGTTGCCACCCAATCGCAGGGCACACACAATCAGTCAGATTCCAACTAATAACATGGATAAGACCAAAGAGCTGTCCAAAGACACCAGAAACAAATTGTAGACCTCCACAAGGCTGGAAAGGGCTATAGGGTCAATTGCCAAGCTGCTTGGTGAAAAAAGATCAACAATTGGAGCTATTATTAGAAAATGGAAGAAGCTAAACATGACTTTCAATCTCCTGTGGACTGGGGCTTCAAGCAAGATCTCCCCTCGTGGCAAATCAAGGATCCTAAGAACGGTGAAGAATCTCGCCAAAACTACACGGAAGAAGCTGGTCAATGACCTTAAGAGAGTTGGGACCATTGTTTCCAAAGTTACTGTGGATAGTACACTAAGAAGTTCTGGTTTAAAACTGTGGATCGCATGGAAGATTCCTCTGCTTAAATCAGCACACACCCAGGCCCGTCTTACGTTTGCCCATGACAATTTGGATGATCCAGAGGACTCATAGGAGAAAGTTATGTGATCAAGTGAGACCAAAATAAAACTTTTTTTGTCTTAATTCAAATCGCAGTGTTTGGAGGAGAAAGAATGAAGAATACCATCCCAAAAACACAATCCCTAGTGTGAAACACAGAGGTGGAAGCATCAGTGTTTGGGGGTGCTGTACTGTATTAGGGTGAAGATGAGTGGGGCATGTATTGTGAGATTTTGGGGATCAACATCTTTCCTTCAGTTAGAGTATTGAAGATGGGTCATGGCTGGGTCTTCCAACATGACAATGACCCCAAGTACACAGCCAGGATAACCAAGGAGTGGCTGCGTAAGAAGCATATTGTTAGAATTATTGTTTTATCATGCATTTGTTTCTATTATTCTTGCCCAGAATCATTCTCTTTTCGAGCGACCTACGTGACCCAGCGACGCCTGGAAGGCCATGCCCCACTGCTGACCTCAATGTGAAACTCCCGAACACTGGGAAGCGATGTCTCCCTTCTGAACTGAAGCATATACTCTTGAACACTGGGAGGCGATGTCCTCCTTCTACCCTCAAGCAGATACTCCCGAACACCATAAACATGTCTTAAAAGAACACCCTGCTAATCTCTAGTGGGTTTATCAGGACACTGTTGCAGCCTTGAAGAAAGATTTACCTTGGTGTCTATGTTAGTGTAGCCAATCCGTTTCACCATTTGTACTGAGTGAACTTGAAACCATGCAACCTTTTGACCTGAGGAAGCAATAAAAGGAGGCACAATGGTGAGGCTGACTCAGAAAGTGGTTCGGAGGTGCAGCTGGTCAGCCAACCCGTTCTCCTCATGAGAAAATTAAAGATCTTTTCTGGTCTCTAATTTGCATATTAATCCAACAGTTAGGTGATGAACCTGACACATATCAAGGTTCAGGAGTGGCACACACATGGAGACAAACAGCCGCACTCACAATCATACCTAGGGGAAATTTAGAGTTTCCAATTCATGTTGCATGTTTTTGGAATGTGGGAGGAAACCGGAGTGGCCGGAGACAACCCACGCAGGCACGGGTAGAACATGCAAACTGGTGGATGGGTCTGGGATTGAAAACGGGACCTCAGAACAGTTTGGCCAATGCTTTACCAGCTGATCCACCGTGCCGCCCCCTCACATAACATATAATACATAGGAAAAAAAAAAAAAAAAAAAAAAAAAAAAAAATATATATATATATATATATATATATATATATATATATAAAACCCCATCCATTCATCCATTTTTAGAGCCGTTTACCCTCACAAGGGTCACAGGAGTACTGGAGCCTATCCCAGCTATCATCAGGCAGGAGGTGGGGTATACCTTGAATCGCAGGGCACGTGGAGAGAGACAACAGTCGCACTCACAATCACACCTACGAGCAATTTAGGGTCTTTAATTAATTCATGTTTTTGGGATTTGAGAATCCTTATGTTCTCCAATAGGAATGGCTGTTTTAGCAAATTGCCTGAAAAGCGCATGAGCACACTGGCAAAATCTATTAACCTTTGAAAATGAAGACTGAAAACACACACCTTCTCAGCCTCCTGAAGGTACAGTAGAGCAATGTCTCCAGACTTTTCATAGCAGCTGATTATTTCTTGCTCTCGTTCAGTTTTGTTACGACTGGAGGAAGGAGAACCGGTGTTCTTATTAGACAGGAGTGGAGAGGCAGCTGGGACCTTTTCTAGACACAAACCTGAGGAAAAGAGATGGGGCAGTGTCAGAGAGTGAAAATATATAAAACTGAACTAGTATCTTTGAAACTTGGCCATTCAGCAACAGAAATCCATTGACATTCCTCCAAACTCCATCTCAGACTCAATCAATCAAAATCACAAAGTTGCACATGAACCCAATCATTTCAATTGGGGGTACTGGTTTTGTCCCCTCAGCCTTACTAGTGTTAAATCAACAACCTGGGCGGGGTTGAACGAACACTATCCCTATAAATGAATGCATACTTTTGTAGATGCACTAATGATTAGGTGTTTAGCTTGAGGAAACGACATTTGCCATTCTAAAATAAATTGTAGAGTTATCAAAACAATTGAATGGCCCATTCAAGTATAAATATTGCCTTTTTTGAATGCATGCACATGTAAAGCTCAGGCAGACTATTGTCTTATCGAAAGCACACTTTATTGCGTTTCTACTGTTAACTATTTGCACTGTATGTGCATACAAACTAGGGGTGACGTACTGGCACCGTGTCATTAAAAGTAGCAGTACTTTAAAGTTTAGCTTAAACCAACCAGCCATAAGAATCAGAATCAGCTTTAATGGGCAAATCTGTAAAAACACACGAGGAATCTTTCACCAGCAGTCGGTGCTGGCCTGGTACAACATTCATAACAAAGAACAAGGAACAAAATAGCAAAGAGAACACAAAATAGCAAAGAGAACAAAGAACAAGAGACATTTCTGTTTATAAGAATTATTCCTTATGAGACGTGCAAGATGTAAAATCTATATACATAAGTGTGTTAAAGGTAGTTAAAACCAGGTCTTGTTTGTAACCCCCGATAAATGAAGGACCACTGTACACACTTTTCATTTTTCAATGAGTGTCAGTACTTTGTAGGTTTGTGCATACATCCTTAAAGTATATCTTGTTATAGTATCTTTTTGGCTGTAGTACTAGAGTTACGCCGACTACTGATGTCAAATTCCTTGTGTTTTTGACATACGATACTTGCCATTATAGAGGATTGTTATTCTTCTTGTCATTCAACAGCTTTTTATTGCCAGTTGGTGTAAATTTTATTGCTTTCCAAAGCCACTTCAGGCCACAGCAAGTCAAAGAATGCTTGTGTTTATGAACAGTATTTGTGTGTACCTTTCGTGGCATAAGCTTCTGCTATCATAGAAAGCCTGTATACTGGAGCTCCCGCCAGCTGCATGTCATCCATATTGACCCTGTTATAGTGACCTGTAAAGAATTAACTATTACTTCACAAATATAACTCAGGGCATTTTAATAATACAAAATCAATTATGTAAAATATATTCTATAATGTGTGCATTTAGTCTAAAGGATAGCAGTTTGTTACCTAAGGCGTCTTTGTATTCTGCCTCGACATAACTAAGTTTGGCCATGAGAAGACTTGCTTCCTGGAGATAATCAGCCTGGAAGGCAGAAGATATACATTTGAACGTTCAAAGATTAGTGGATTGAATCTTTATAAAATCTTAACACATCAAGAAAGAGCTACAGCTATCAAGGTGTACAGTGTATACAGTCACTCACATTTGACGAGCACGAACGCGCTCGCACACCTCCGTGCTTGCAAATCTGCACAGCCGAGCACGAAAAATCAATCGTGTAAAATTGGTTACGACTAGAAAAAATAGATATTGAAAGACGTCGCTTATTTTGTGTAGTCTTGACATTAATTTACATGTTTATTTCATAAACGTTAACTAAACAATCCTGCTCCATAACAACCAGTATTCACCCGGAAACTGGAAATGCAAGTTAATCGTATTTAGCATGTACTGAAGTTAGGTTGAAAGTGAATGTTCAGAGCTGCTTCACGTACTGCGAACGCATTTACGTCAAAAGTCATCAACACAATGAGCCATGTCAAAGGAAATTCAGTTACACCAGGGGTGCTCATTGCGTCGATCGTGAGGCAGTGTGACAGCGTGCCCCCCCCCTGAAAAAAAAAAGATGTTAAGACTATCGTCCACCTCGTTGCTTGATTCAGGTGTGGCCAGTACGTCGAACGCATGCAAATAAAGGCGCATTCTAGCAGGCCGACCTATTTACGGCAGTCCCGTGATACCCCCCCCCCCCTCCAACAACACGTCACGACTGCCGACAGGAATGTTTGTTACAATATATCGCGAGCTTGTTGCCACTAACACCGATTATGTTGAACTAAACTTTCAGCATCTTCATTACGTTGCGGGTATAGACCGTTCATGTTTATTCCTTGACAGGCCAGTGCATTTAATTTTTTTTCAGATAAAGTTTGTCAGATCAAGAATTTTTACTGATGAAAAATGTTAAATACCGTTTTATATCCTGTTCTACTAATATCAGTTGAAATTGGAAATGATCATTTCTGAGTTTTCTATTTTAGTTTTAGTTATTTGTTTATTTTATTCTTAATTTACAGTTATGTTATATGAATCCAGTAAATTATTTTAAGGTCTTGAGATTCCATCCCTAATCAAACCCGGAACTTTATCTGCGAGCATGACTAGCCACACCCGTACAGTTTTTACATGTGAGTGACTGGTGTATATAAGTCTACAATGGTCTGTCGTCTGTCCATTTGTGTGCCATCTCGGTATTAATGGTCACCTTGAGGTTTCCTCTGTCCAGAGCAGCCGTGAGGTGCTTCCTGACCTCTACCAGTTTTGGTCGTGGACCCCTCGGACTCGCTCCCTGTTTAATTGGATTCTCCTTCAGGTACGTCTGAAACTTGCATTCCCCCAACAACAGCTCTCCGAGGTCATCTGAAGACATAAAAGAGTTGGTTAAAAATCAATCAATGAGGAGGGGTGGTGACACCTCCTTTAATCGAATGGACTGAAATACAGCAAGTTACGGTTGTTTATTGGTCTGATAGAGTCAAACCGAAATAAAAGCTGATAGAATTAAGTCATGGAAACAGTTTAAGAACATTGTTATGACTAAAGTATCAACTTTCAGGTAAGTCACTTATTGGACTCTAAAAGTGTTGGTTCTAAATACGCAAATACACCTGTACCTAGGTCGTATGGGTCAGGGCGACCACACTTCGCTACCCACTGGGTCCTTAAATGTTTCTTTTTCTTACTGGGCACAATATGCCACTGAGCCTTTCTCAGATTATTTCTATCCGAATTATGGCAAAATTTCACGATACAGTAGGGCATTTTCACGTGTCGAATGGTGGTGGTACTCCCATTTTTAAGAACAAAGGGGATGTTCAGAGCTGTGGGAACTATAGAGGAATAAAGTTGATGAGCCACACAATGAAGTTATGGGAAAGAGTAGTGGAGGCTAGACTCAGGACAGAAGTAAGTATCTGCGAGCAACAGTATGGTTTCATGCCTAGAAAGAGTACCACAGATGCATTATTTGCCTTGAGGATGCTCGTGGAAAAGTACAGAGAAGGTCAGAAGGAGCTACATTGTGTCTTTGTGGATCTAGAGAAAGCCTATGACAGAGTACCAAGAGAGGAACTGTGGTACTGCATGCGTAAGTCTGGTGTGGCAGAGAAGTATGTTAAAATAGTACAGGACATGTATGATGGTAGCAGAACAATGGTGAGGTGTGCCTTAGGTGTGACAGAGGAATTTAAGGTGGAGGTGGGACTGCATCAGGGATCAGCTCTGAGCCCCTTCCTATTTGCAGTGGTAATGGATAGGCTGACAGATGAGGTTAGACTGGAATCCCCTTGGACCATGATGTTCGCAGATGATATTGTCATATGCAGTGAAAGCAGGGAGCATGCAGAGGAACAATTGGAAAGATGGAGACATGCACTGGAAAGGAGAGGAATGAAGATTAGCCGAAGTAAAACAGAATATATGTGCGTGAATGAGAAAAGTAGAGGGGGAAGAGTGAGGCTACAGGGAGAAGAGATAGCAAGGGTGGACGACTTCAAATACTTGGGGTCAACAATACAGAGCAATGGAGAGTGTGGTCAGGTAGTGAAGAAACGGGTCCAAGCAGGTTGGAACAGCTGGCGAAAGGTGTCTGGTGTGTTATGTGACAGAAGAGTGTCTGCTAGGATGAAGAGCAAAGTTTACAAAACAGTGGTGAGGCCGGCCATGATGTACGGATTAGAGACGGTGGCACTGAAGAAACAACAGGAAGCTGAACTGGAGGTGGCAGAAATGAAGATGTTGAGGTTCTCGCTCGGAGTGAGCAGGTTGGATAGGATTAGAAATGAGCTCATTCGAGGGACGGCCAAAGCTGGATGTTTTGGAGACAAGATTCGAGAGAGCAGACTTCGATGGTTTGGACATGTTCAGAGGCGAGAGAGTGAGTATATTGGTAGAAGGATGCTGAGGATGGCGCTCCCAGGCAAAAGAGCGAGAGGAAGACCAAAGAGAAGGTTTATGGATGTGGTGAGGGAAGACATGAGGGCAGTTGGGGTTAGAGAGGAAGATGCAGGAGATAGGCTAAGATGGCAAAAGATGACACGCTGTGGCGACCCCTAACGGGACAAGCCGAAAGGAAAAGAAGAAGAAGAAGAAGAATGGTGGTGGTACTGCATGTGATTACACCACATATCGGCCATGATATCGTTTACGCACAGAATATGTCACATTCGCGCAAGTAGGTCATGTGACATGCCAAAATGGTGGCGCCCATCAAAATTAGCAATTGGCGATAAAAATCTTCTCAAAACACCATTAAATGGTATCAGATCAACCTAAAATTTTCAAGGTACAGTACATATGACATGACCTATTGAATTAAGGCTTTTCATTGTTCAGTGGAGTATTGTTCTAACCCATCCCTGAGGAATATTGTGCAGCAACTGGATCCGTGCTGTGCACAGAGCGCACATCGCGATCTTGACCGTACCTTGTTCACGAAAGTTGACAGGAAATTTATCTTGCACGTTGTGGTAGGGAACCAGAAAACTTGCAGAGTGGTAATGGGAGAGAGCGACTATGCAAATTCCAAACAGAAAGGCCTCAAGTTAGGCTGTTAAGGGTAGCCAAAATATATAATCAAACTATCGCCGCACCGTCAAAGCCTATAAACTGTGCACCGAGATTAGCTGAGGTGTGCGTGACAGCTACTACTGTGCTTATAAACATACCAACCAGAATTATGACAGCTAATCCTTTTGCTGACCCCGAACTAGAGCGTGACATTATTAAAAATAAACTGCATTCCAAAAAGGAAACATCTTTTAAGATATTTAAAAATCATTGTTTTAGAATAATCAACAATTTTGCCATTTTCAGGAAAATCACTACACAGCTGGTCCATGAGTAAAAGAGATTACGATACAAGACATTGAAATGTAACTGGATGTGAAAAATATATTTTCAAGCAAGTGCTTTAGTTGGTATAGAGATCGTTATATTTAAATTTTGAGCATAAAAAGAACATAATGAGCATAATGGGTGCATTGTAGATCTCTTATTCACAGCACTAAATGTAAAAAAAAAACTTGGCTTTCAATTGCTTTAACATGAATAGAACTTCCTATATTCGTTCTTAATCTTAGGAAGCAGGTATTGTAGAAGAATGTAAACTAGACGAACTTGATCTGATATTACATTTTCGTACAAGTATGCACTCCAAACTAAATTGAAGTATTGGCTGCATGGAGGCGGTGGACAGCATTTGTACTGTATATCCTTTTGCTATCCTTTACGTCGTATGTGCGTGATGCCAGTAGGACTATCAAATATTCCATTACCATGATTTCAAAATGAGGCATAATTAGGAGAGATATAGAAGTGCCCTACCGACGTCTTCCTCTTTCAGGAAGTACACACAGGAAGGATTCCGATGGGGAGGAAGGCCTCTTGTACATTTGGCTGAATACACAAATCCATCTTACCGTTTGATATCAACTTAGCCGAGAGTTGTCGAACTAACTCCGGTATCTTGTCCCACTGTCCCTCTGAACGGCAGCGCTCTATCTCGGTCTCCAGGCGTGAGCCGGACTTCTTGGCTGTCATTTTGGGGAACGGGTTGTTCTTGGACCAAAACACCAAAGAATCGCTTTGAATGTGCAGCAGTCACTTAGCGTACACGCAACTACATTTCCGGTTGTGCCTTTCAAATTAAACCAAATATGCTTGGTGTTTTTAGATTTCATTTTCTACTCGCATGTTACATTTTCAATCAAATTGCGTTTAATTGATTGTGGAACTTGAGCTTCGGACCGGATCCATACAGTAGCGCCTATATAAAGACTCCTTTCATGTAAATTGAACGTTTGTGATCTATAATTACCTCCACTCAACACTAGAGGTGCTGTGGTTGTCTGTGAGCCCTAAGAATGTAAAAGTAAAGCTTCCAAAATTAAACACTTTAAATTTTCAATTCCACTATATATTGTCTCAAAATTGGTCATCGGGCGTTATTAGCAGGTGTATAATTAATTGCGTGCTATTACATTGTATTTCCTTGACGCCGCCATGTTGAATGTGGCAAAGTATAAGGATTAGTGTAGCTACTCATTTGTTGCGTGGTTGTTTATGTACGGGGCGGTTCTGGACTAGCAACACTGTATGGCGAATATACGTCTTCAAGAAACGGGCCAATTTTAGTCTATGAAGACACAGATAGGAATTTTAGACTAGATAGGCAGCCCGGCTAAATGACATGCCTACCTAATGGCCACATTGGTAAGGGCACCAATGCAATCAGAGGCAATCATATTTGTCACATTTCTAATTTCTCTACATATTTTCATGGTTTACTTTTTTGTTAACCTAGAATCGCGTGTTATAAATACGTAACATTTTGAAATTTGCCCCTAAAAAAAACCCCGTACTTTTGGAAGATTATTCTGAATTTCCTAGTTGTGATTATACAGCGTTATCTGCTATGGTGTGCAGTACAATGTGCATCCTTGATATTTTGGTTTTCGTGCCTTCCACAAAGCATTACATGTGCTGATATTTTGCCCCATTAGCTGAGCGTCTCCTTAGGCAAGCAACAGAAAGTTGCCTGTCCTACCTACTATTAACGATACCTATGTCTACAGGATCGAGGTTAGTATTCCTGTGAAGCTAAGTGTGCTGAGTGATATGGCGGACTTGTCATTGTGTTTAAACAAACGTTAACGTTTCTTTGGGACGAACTATGGAAGCTGATAAGGTGAGCCCACGCAAGGCACGTTTTTTGCTGTGGTTACGTGGTTGGTAGCAGACTATTGAAATGCCTCAATTATTTTGTTGTGAGTCACTTCCTGGGCGTATGTTAACTGTGTGAAGTCGCCCCAATAATGTTTCTTTTGTTTTCATGCCAAGTTGGAACGATTAGGCGTAAGTACTAAAATAATCAGTTTGCTTTATCCTCAACTTTATGTTATGTTTGGCTTTGTTTACGTTCTAGCCTCCTTACGCATATAGTTAAATACTGTAGTATATGTATTTTTGAAACGTAAAAAGATAGTGTCACTTGAGATCATGTCAAGTAGAACTACAATGCTGTATATGCTACGATAGTAGGGGTTTGATGATTTTCCTGTTAAGAGGCCAGCAGGGGCGGAAGACTTGGAGAGAGTGGAGATGGGCAACTCTGGGGACAGGCAGGGAAGAGTTAAGCTTCCCCGCAGAACCATCCACTTTGCTAGTGGTGAGACAATGGAGGAGTACAGTACTGATGAAGAGGAGGAAGAAGAGCCAGTGGAGAAAAAAGTTGTTACCGTGGATGCAGTAAGTGGAGTTCATTAAGTTACATGTCACGAATGTAGTTTGTGAGAAAGCCATGCACCCCTATGTCTGTGGGCGTTTTCGGATGGATTTAATCATATTGTCATAGCATAAATGCTTCTTTTGTCATTTTATGTTCATCTCTAGTAGCGAGCTTCTGAAAGTAAGCAAACACACTTTGTGGCACTGTGTTCTAAGATTCGCCTGCATTCGTTGTGTTCTAGTCAAATTTGACCTGGGGACCATACTTGTGGTTCCACTTGTGGAGAATGGCCACCTCAACAATCTCAGGTAACACTTGCCACATCGACCTTTGCATTTTTTTATCTCACTAGATTGAATATAAAATGTCTACATTCCCTAGATCTCTGTTTGCAGTTTTTTTTTCCAGGTATAAAAAAAAAAGGAAAGCAAGATTATTCATTTCTGAACCATTACCACCAATAATGTGACCTATAACTTGTAGAATCAAATATAAATGTACTACTTTTAGAGAGTGTAAATTAAATAATAACAAATAGCTTTCTTAAAACTGGGGATGTGGCTGTGTTATGTTTTAAAAAAAAAAAAAAACAGCACATGCAACACCTTCCACAATTTAAAGAGGTTTTGACTAACCCCAAATAAAGTTCAAGTTCTGATAGATTTTTCTTGACATTTTTGCAGTAACATTTGAGAGCAATCTTAGCATTAGAGGGATCTCATTTTTCCAGGGTATCCGCCAGGAGAAAGGTACAATATTGTTTCCAAGGCTTAAATTGTTCCATGGAACACTGGAGAAAATGTGGCAGAATGATACCATAACCAAGACTTGGCCATCCCTCCAAAAATGACAAAATGTTGAGACAAAACAAGAACTGGTCAGGGGGGCTGCCAAAAGGGTGGCCAGGGAACTTTTCTAAAACATCTAACCCTGGGTGCATATTGTAAAGACACAATGCATGCTGGCCATAATTCCTAAAAGCCTGATTGGGACAAACACAACACTGCACACGATCAAAATAACGGCACATGTATGGTGAAGCATGTTTGTGGCCGTATCATGCATTGAAGTTGTTTTTCTTCACTTGGACTTGAGTCTTACTCAAGTTGGAGTGAATTCTGAAAATCCAAAATACCCAATAGTTTTTCCGCAAAACTGTCAGGCTTCTGTTTTGACAATGACTCAAAGCATACAATTAAATCAAGAGAAGAATAGAAGAAGAATATTAAAGTTTTGGAATCTACTGTAGCAGCCAGAGTCCAAACTTTAATCCAGTCAAACGTTTGAGGGTTGATGTGAAGAGGGATGCACACAGAAGGTGGGTGTTCTTGCACTTGGACAGATTTGGAGCCTTTTTGCAAAAATGAGGGGCGGGGGCAACTATTTTCATGTCAAAATGTGCCACACTGATAAAAGACTGTGTCGTCCTTTTCTGAAACCCAACATTGTTTAAAAATAAGTATTAGTTTGAGGGTTTGCTCATTTTCCTCTTCAGATTTTTTTTCAGTTTTTTTTACCTATTAATGGTGATTTTATTTATTTTTTGCAAATGATTTGTATTGGCCTAATTTTTTTAAATCAGAAAAACCTGACATTTGAACAGAGGTGTGTAGACTTTTTATATTCACTGTTCAGTAGATTCCTCAAATGTGGAGTTATTGGAATGTTAGTTCAGTACTTGATTTAGCAACAAGTCTTTTTTTTTTTCTTATGCTGTCCTTTTGGAAAGATGTTGCCTTTAAATTTTGATGAAACCCACCCATGAAATAATTACAAAAGTGATATTTGACAACCGCCAAAACTCAGAATACAATTGTTGTATTTCTGTCAAATCACGACCGCATGACACAGAGACATTATTTTGTGTGTTTGTGCATCTGTTCTTCAGTGTGTGACTATATGGGAGAGAAACTTGCCTCTCTTTTTGGTATTACCGCTCCTAAATACCAGTACGCTATTGACGAGTACTACCGTCTGAAAAAAGAGGTAGGTGAAATCCCTGTTCCGGACTTTTTCTTTCCGTACGAATAGCATTACAGGAAATTTGATTTATGTATACTGTGTTGCTGTCCTGGAGCAAGAAGAAGAGGAGGAGGAGAACCGTCTGGCTGATGAGGCAGAGCGTCAATTTACCGAGCAGCAGAGGAGCGACAAGAAGGATTCTGGGCTACCTACCAGAGAGCAGCCTGAAAGATTAGGCGCATCGTTTTTAAATGCTTCGTTTGACCACAAGCCTGAAGCACCTCTCCACACTCCTGACAACAGACCACCTTGTCCTCTCCCCTTCTGACAACACGTTCTTATTTGCAACTAGGATGAATGCTAATCTACTTACTTGTAATCATTATTACTAATAGTTATTTTTTTTATGTTGGGATTTTGTTCCAACAGGATTCTGTAATTGGTGAAGGAAAAAAGATTGTTTCTGCATTGGCATTAACGTGATTTGTAGACACTAGAGTGTGATTTTTATAATACATTTATCAACTGGAAATTTGTTGAGAAAGAGAACTGTAACATGAATGCGAGATGGGACTCCATTTCACAAATATCAGTGCCTATATACTTCCTATGCAATGTGACTAAATTATGTCATTCATTCATCCACAGGAATTCATTTTTCTAATCAGGTTTTCATTTCAAAATGAAGCTGCTTCTCCTACTGTTGCACTGTTAATTGTTTTGCCTGAAGTGGCTGATAAGGAATTCCATTATGAATATTAATAAGCTAGGAAGTACACTGGTAGAGTTGAGTACAACCTAAAAAAAATGCTCTCCAAGTACAGCTATAATGACCACCATTAAAATACAGTAGCATAGTAAACCCCAGTGTTCATTGAAAAAGGTGGAAATGAATGTTTAAAAAAAGTGATTCAATCCAAATGTTATGCACATAAAATCTAAATAAAAACTACCCAAAGAAAATTCTAAATGACTGAATGCAATTGTATTGCCCCCCAACCACTGTACTTATTATGCTGGAATGAAAATGGCAAAGCCACTGTACTACATAATCTAAGAAGAGAACATTTGATTCAGTGAGTGATTGGGATTGAATAGAGGGAGCCACTAGTGGCTCTTGTACCCCATGTCAAGAACAACTGCACTACAGTAAAAGAGGTACCCGTTTCATGCTACTGTGGGCATGGAAAGTATTCAGACCCCCTTAAATTTTTGATTTTGTTATATTGCAGCCATTTGCTAAAATCATTCACCTAAGATTCATTTTTTGCTCATTGGTGTACACACAGCCACGCATATTAACAGAAAAAGGTGATTATTCAAGACTATTCAGGCTCTTTGCTATGACATATATTGAACTCAGGTGCTGTCCATTTTCTCTGCTCATCCTTGAGCTGTTCAAAACCTTCATTGGAGTCCATCTGTGTTTGATTATACTGATTGAATCTAATTATGAATGCTGCACGCCATGTTTTCTCCATGCGAGGATGATTGCCCACCCAATGGATTGTTGGAATTGTAAAGCTTTAGAAAAGTTTTGTGTAACTTTCCAAACTGACAACACATCACTTTATTTTTTACTGTTCTGGAATTTCTTTGGATTATGTCATTTTGTTGCAGTTTTTTTCTGAAAATCGTGGTTAGTCAGTTTATTCATGAGTTAACTAGTGTAGTAATTACTTTTTCACACAGGTCTGAAGTTTCACTTGGGTTATATCTGTCTGAAATGTACGTTTGATTATCTTAACCATTAAATCGAGGAAACTACTGGTACTCATAAAATATTTTTAAAAAAGAGGAGTAAAAAATACTGTCAAATGAAATATTTGGAGAGTGATCTTTTTTGGAATGGCTGAAGCAGTGAAGAAAGTTGCAGCATTGCCACAAGAGACTTTTATTCAGGAAAAAAAAATAAAAGTACGTGTCCTTTTATACACCAAAAATGAGGAATACTAATGAAGACGGACACAGATCTTGATCAAAGACATGCTGTGTGTTGAGGAGTGCAAAAATCATTTGACACAATGATCATCTTGTTTAGGAGTCATCATTATTAGCTGTGCTGGGGCTGTCGCCGTCATTGGCAACTGGCGCCTCTCTGTTCTCATATGTCCAAAAGCCATTGAGGTCAATCAGGATGCTGGTCACCGTGTCACCCTGGCAACTGTTCACCAAGTCCTGGAGCGTGATCTTATAAGGGTCTTTAGGCTTGACCATGTCAAAGATCTCATCCTGGATAGATAGTACTGCTAGAAATTCTTTGACATGAGCTAAATGTACAGGTTGCGTGTCAGTTTACCTTAACATCCTGGAAGGAGACTGGGACCTGACAGTGCACTTTCATCTGATCTTGGATGACCTAGCAACATAAAAAAAACCAGTCCCAAAATATGTATTGATGATGACATACACATAGAGTATGATAAGTAGGCATTTTAAGCACAGGTTATTTGATGAGATTTGATTTTTACCCTGAAGAAATAGTTGAGGGAGAAGACATTGAGGTATCCTTGATTGTCCATGTCTAGAAGCTTAAAAATATACTGCAGTGCTGCTGGCTCTTTCTTGTTTTCCAAGGCCAACACAAAGTCTAAATAAGTCTTATAATCCTGGAAAGGGACAAAGGAAAACAACACAACCCCAAATTTTGAAATATTAATACATTGATGCACCAAATTCATCTTGACCAAATTGAATATAGAAAAGCGACCTGCCAATTGAAATGTAGTACTTCTTGGAAGAGATCATTTAGTGTGTTAATGGCAAAAATAGAATAACAACTGTACTGTACCATTTCTCCATCATAAGTGAGGCATTCCTGAAACACTCGTTCAAGGAAGACTGAGGTGAGGGTGGCTGTGCCATAGCGTGACAGCTCCTCCTTGCTCAACATGCCGTTGTGGTCCTTATCCAGGTTGAGGTATTGGCCTGTCACACAAAGATGTGAATTACAGCCAAGGATATACCAGGACAAAAGCCAGCATGTGTAACGAGTTGATTAAAAACTACAACCTCCAAACTACCTTGTTTCGAAAAGCCACTCAATACAATGCAATTTATACATCCACACAAGATTCAAACACCGGACAGAAATCATTCTCATCAAGGAAGATTTCATGTTAATATAATATTTGATATAAAGCAGATACGCAACACACAGATGCTCACTCACCATAGACTCTGAGAGCCGAAGGTGCAGAGAACCAGTTGGACTCCTGACTCTCTTTAGACAATTCCTCATCTCTTAACTGGAAAGACAAAGGAACGGCAAATACAAAAATAGACAAGTTGCAAGAAAAACTATGTGAACCCTTGACATTACCTGGATTTCGACATGCGCTATGATCTCTAAGTTATAAAACCAAACAAACAGTCTACTTACTGAGGATACCAAAAGTATTGGACCCCCTTACATTGCAGCTGTCCATAAGACTTAATCAGCTCACAGAACATGTCAGAGCAAATAAAAATCACGAGGTTAAAAGAAGTGCCTGAAGAGCTCAGAGTCAGAAGGAGGGATCTGGTCAGGGTTACCAAAAAAATCTGTTGCACTTAGGGTTTGTAAGAGCACAGTGGCGTCCATTATCCTTAAATCGAAGACGTTTGGGACGACCGGGACCCTTCCTAGAGCTGGCCCTCCGGCCAAACAGAGAGCTAGTTCTAGAAACTTATTGAAAGAGACATGGCACACAAAATGGGGAACTACACATTTAATGAGGATAAAATAGTAATCTATCAAACCACTGTCTCCAGTTGTCTCTGCGAGAGTAGCTCTTTTTAATATCATGTCACTGATCAATCAATCATCAAATCAATGTTGATGAATGACATCATTATAACCTATGATCTAGACTTTTTATGATTCAATGAAATGTGGTTAACAGAAAGTAGAGACTCTAAATTGCCCCTAGGTGTGATTCTGAGTGTGACTGTTGTCTGTCTCCAAAGTGTGTTGAACCAGGTGTGCACTGCCTCTCCTGCCTGATAAGCTCCAGCACACCCGTGACCCTTGTGAGGATAAGCGGCTCAGAAAATGGATGGATGGGTGACCCAAAGGTTACTGTTTTAATAATTTAAGACCTCCTAGATATAATAGAAAATTTATAGAGGATTTTTCAGAACTGCTGTCAGTTATTTGTACGGACTACAACTATTTTGTCATAACGGGAGATTTTAACATCCATGCTGATATGGAACCCCCATCCTCCACAACAATTATCTGCCATGGTGGACACATTTGACCCTCTCAATATAGCAAGAGTCCAACTCTCACTCAAGGTCACACCTTAGACCGCTACAAATGTTGAAATTCTACAAAATGACATTACGGATGTGGCTATTTCTGACCATTTTTGTGTATTCTTTGAACTATAGAGTCTTCTAAAAGTTCAGAAAAGCCCTATGTCTACCAAAAAAAGTACAGTGTTCCCCTGTTATTCGCGGGGTGTAAGGAACGTAACCCCCGGCGAATAACAAAAACCGGCGAATAAAGGATGCAGGATAATATACCTATGTATGACAGGTATCATATTTTACATCAACCATAAGATGCACTTAAAAGTTTTAAATTCTCTCCAAAATGGACCCTAACCATAACCCTTATGTGCACAATTGTTGTGTGACTCGTACAACAAACTACACTTAAACACACTGATTACACTGTTAGCATGTATCCTAGCACATGTTTTGTTGTGTATCTAAGCTACCATATGATAGCACTCTAAAGACAGAGACAAATAATTGCTTTTTACATCTGCAAGCAGATAAAGGTTACATTGTGTGTGTTTGTGCATCTCTGTAAAAAATTAAATCCCAGACCTGCCTGTGTGGCCTTTGCATGTTCTACCCGTGTCTGCTTGGGTTTCCTCCGGGTACTCCGGTTTCCTACCACATCCCAAAAACATGCAACATTAATTGGACACTCTAAAATGCCCCTAGGTGTGATTGTGAATGCGGCTGTTTGTCTCCATGTGCCCTGCGATTGGCTGGAAACCAGTTCAGGGTGTACCGTGCCTCCTGCCCGATGATTCTGGAATAGGCTCCACCATTCCTCCAGCCCTTATGAGGATAAGCGGCTCAGAAAATGGATGGATGGATATATATATATTTTTTTTTCTGCACTTCATTTTTAAATTGTACATATTTGTCAACAAAATTGGATTAAAAAGACATTAGACCTCTAGACCCACCTCTAATAAATCATCCAGAAAACTGCAGGCCAAGATGTCCTGGATTTTAATTTTTCCTGAAAAAGAAAAAAAAATTGAGTACAGAAAAGAGACTCTTGCTTTCAAATTACAGGCAGATTGTAATATTTAATATGAACACTCACAATTTAACTTCACTCACTGTTATTGTTGTTTTGAAAAGTTAATCCTTTAAACCAAGTCACTTGTGACGGTGTTGTTTTACTGGTAAATTACTTGTAAATACTTAACGCAACAGGCTGCTGCTGGCCCTTCAAAATACAGGGAAAGTTCTTTTGCTGTGCATTAAACAATCCTTTTGAAATTTTCAGGGATTCTTGTAACAAGTAACAACAACAACTATTTTACAAGACAAATATGACCCAAAGAACCTCCATGCATCTGGAGTAACCTATTCAGAGCCTATCCTCTACTTCTGGAGTCATAGTCATGGGCCACGAGAAACTGCATTACTATCAGTTATAATTGAATTTTAGTCACTAAACTTGAATAATTCAATTAATAGAACCTAAGTAGGATCACATAATTTGAATTTATATTGTTTGCACTTAAAAAGCATATTTTGCTTTCATGGACTCGATATGGGGCGGCACGGTGAGTCAGCTGGAAGGCGTTGGCCTCACAGTTCTGAGGGCCCTGGTTCTATCCCGGTCCTGCCTGTGTGGAGTTTGCATGTTCTCCCTGTGCTTGCGTGGGTTTTCTCCAGGTACTCCGGTTTCCTCCCACATCCCCAAAACGTGCAACATTAATTGGACACACTAAATTGCCCTTAGGTGCGATTGTAAGTGGGGCTGTTTGTCTCCATGTGCCCTGCGATTGGCTGGAAACCAGTTCAGGGTGTACCGTGCCTCCTGCCCGTTGACAACAAGGATAGGCTCCAACACTCCCTGCGACCCTTCTGCGGCGAAGCAACTAAGAAAATTGATGGATGGATGACTCGATATGGTGAAAAGTGACAAACCACAATGCTCATTTAAGCCATCCACCACCATTTTCTGGAACTTAAAAGTATCCCTCAACATATACCGTATTTTCCGCACTATAAGAAACACTGCATTATAGGGTGCACTGTATTATAAGGCGCATAGAATAGACGCTAAAGTAGAGGCGGGGGTTACGTTATGCATCCATTATATGGAGCTGGACCAAAGTCTCAATAATGATCCATCTGTAAGGCGCACCGAGTTATTATAAGGCGCACCGTCGGCTTTTGAGAAAATTAAAGGCTTTTAGGTGAGCCTCATAGTGCGGAAAATATGGTATTTACTCATCTTCCTGGTAGATAAAGCGCTTGTGTTTTTGCGTTCATCCATTCTCCCGTTATGGTGAAAAAAAGCAGAGACCTTCCAATTCTGGTCACCTGTCCCCACCCTGCACCCACCTACGGACCCATGAGCCAGAGGGCTTCAATGTTGCAGCCAGCATTCTCTAGAACTCTAGCCCCTCAGACATCTTTGAACATTTTCAAATAAATACAAGATCCAAACCCACCTGTTAAATGTAATTTTCTACTGTCTACTGTCCTTTGTTCTGTGTTCTTGTCTACTTTGTGTAAAGCGGCCTTGAGTTCCTTTAAAGGTGCTTTATCATTTAAAGGATATAATAGTCATATTACAGTCATTCTTCGTCAACTATAGAATTTTTAGAAATAATATTGTGAGAATTTAATTTGAATTCTGAAAACTTTGTGAAAGTAGAGTTGGATTAACTCTAACTGAATTAGACTTATCATCTTTCACCTTTTCCCTTCATTGAACTTCAGTTCCAATTTAAGACAAAAAATAGACTATTCGAATTCAGTTATTCAATGGAATGTTTCAAATAAAACAATATTAGGTCAAAGTGATGTGATCCAAAGACAGATTTCAAATGCAATTCTTCATTCGTATTTCAGAGCACATATACAGTACACCGTACAGTGTGTCTCACCAGTACGTAGAGGGTCAAGGAAAAAGAAAAACTTGCGAACAGCAGTGCACACATAGAAAGAGTAAAAAGACTTCTCCAGTCCATCCAACTGAGGTAGCGTCGGGATCAGCTCCAATATATAGTTCTCCAGATCCTATAAAGAATACAAAAATCAGCTGTTTTATCAAATCGTTAGTGTTATCATCCATTCATTCATCTTCGTGATTGCGCATCCTCATTGTTGATACAAATGAGCGGGAGTCTCACAGTCATGCCTTTGGAAAATTTGGAGCCTTCAATTAACTCAGAGGTATTCAAACCTTTTTGGGGATACCCTCGTTTCTGGAGATTAACTTTTTTTCTGACCGGGAGGAATATGTATGCGTGAGTGTGTGTGTGTGTGTGTGTGTGTGGGGGGGGGGGGGTGTGCTAGCACTGAAAATTGTAAAAGCAGGGTCGGGTGATAACGCTGAAAATTAGAAAGTGGGTGAATTGAAAAATTGTCAAGCTGAAACAATCCACACCTCCCCTGTCATGATGCTGCACCTCCCAGTTTGAAAACCACTGAATTATCCTTACATGCATGTTTTTGGACTGTGGGAGGAAGCTTACCTGGAGAAAACCCACACAAGCACAGGGAAAACATGCAAACTCCACATAGGAAAGCTGGACCAGATATTCAAACTCAGCCACCTGACTGCCTTTTATTATTATTATTATTATTATTACATTTTAATGGCAACAGACTGCTCTTTTAAGGAATTAAAAGTGCAATACTTACAGACTCTCTGAGGTAGCCCTGTCCTGCAACATCATAGAGACTCAGGCCAATCCGGGTCTGATGCAGCCACACTAGAAACAAAGTAAAGTTGGGGTTCACAAACTCTTGGGGGTTTAGGAAACCCTGACAATTTTTTTTCAACTGCCCTTTATAATCCTAACTTAAATTAAACAATCACTTGGTGTACAGTAATCACTCTCCACTTCGCGGATCACCTATCACGGATTCAGTGTATTGCGGATTTCTGAACCCCCCCACCGCAAAAAAAAAAAAACGGATCGCTACGTACTCATGTGCCAACTCCGGCACGAGATGGACCAATGAAGCAGCAAAAAAAAAAAAAAAAAAAATCAACAACAACAAAAAAAAACCACTAGCATACATTTGTACAGTACTGTAGCGGGAAGCCGCATTTATAGGATATAATGCAGCATCCCCAGCAAGACGACAAGGACCTATGAAGCAAAAAAAAAAAAAAAAAGCCATTTACCCCAACTTCACGGTTTTTCACTTTACGCGAGTGGGTCTGGTACTAATTAACAGCGAAAAACGAGGGATTACTGTACTCCTAAATACCATGGGTATTTGAAATGCAAAAAAATATAGCAGAAAAACGTTCCGATGAGTTCTGAGAATTTTTTTTTCCAGAAAATAATGTATTTTACAAGAAAAAAGTTTTATTTTGTGGTAATAAAATGTCACGTTTATGAGAATGAAGCTTTTTAAATCATGACAAAACAACGTGAACTTAAAAAAATGACTTTTTTTCATTCCTTATACTAGGCCTTTCACCTCGTAAAAAACATCTATTCACTAAAAAAAGGACCACACTGTATTATACATTCTTGAAAAAAAAACATCACTTTGTTCTTCTTTAAGTGTATTCATTCAGAGATTTATGTGATGATAATGCATTACAATCATGTCAGAGCTTTTAACTGTCCCAACTGTTAGGTGCAGTGCCAGCTCACCATAATATACGCTAGGTACATTGTTGTCTCTCTAGATTGAAATCACTAAAATGTTTCATTGTTTGAACATATATGTATGATTGCTGAATTGTAAAAAAAAAAAAAAAAATCTAATACATATTGACAGGTACTGACCTTTCCTCATGACATAATTGAAGAACTGCATGATAGAGATCCTCCCGTAGGGGTCGCTGTGGAGCAATTTGGCATATACTCTGGCTGTGAAGAATTTGCTGATGAACAAAAGAGGGCAGGGGACCAAGACATTTTTCTCATGTAAAATCAGTGTTTTGCTCAATAACAGTTGTACTCACCAAAACAATTCAATTAAAAATGGACAAAATTAATAACAACTTTATAACATTGTTTCTTTTCCGAAGATGAAATAAATCAACAATGAGTTAAGATAAATACTTCCTTGATTCATGGGATTAACTACTATCAAATTGCTACTACCCTGAACTTACTTGCACTTGGGCCCAGCCATGTTGCCCACCTTCAGGTAGGCTTCGTAGCTGATCATGGCCTCTTCACTATTCACTGGAGGCACCTGGTGCTTCTCAAGAAGAAACCAAAGATTCTAAGATGGTGGATGAAAGGAGGAATTAAAAATTCTAATTAATTAAAAAAAAAAAAATCACAAGGCCGCCACCACTGAATGTTAGGCTTATGCCGCAGCTAACCTATTTTAACAGCATTTTAAGTGATCCAAATAGTTTTTTATGTTTCTGAAATGGTGAACATACCATACCAAGTATGCAGAATCTCTTTTTGAGAAATAATGGAAATGTTTCTTTTTTAATGCTAAAATGTAATTATATTCCATCCATCAAGATATAAACAAACATTTTAGCTGCCCTCCCAAAAACAAACAAAAATCAAACAAACCCCCAAACCCAAAGATCATAAACCACATTTAAATTTCTTGGTTAAGATGTCAAATTATAGTTATTTATCCTGAATGTGGTTGCATTTTAAGCTTGATTAATTCCTGACTTCTTACAAAAGTATGAGACACCTTTTTGGGCATATAAATGTACTCTCAGGGTCTTCAAGTTGGGGACTTACCTGACTTAACCCACATTATGATACTACGACTCTCACCTACTATAGAAACCATCATCGTTATATAAAAACGCAATATAACAGAGCACTGTGCCAAATACATCATTTGGAGCGGTTCATAATCAATGTGTATCTAATCAAATAAAAACATTCTTCCATCCATCAATCCATTTTCTGTACCGCTTATCCTCACTATGGTTACCGCCGTGCTGGAGCCTATAACAGCAATCTTCGGGCAAGAGGCGGGGTACACCCTGAACTGGGCCCAATTAATTGCAGGCCACATATACAGTGTAGAAAATAAGTATTTGAACACACTGCTATATTGCAAGTTCTCACACTTACAAACCATGGAGGGATTGAGAGATCTGTGTGGAGGAATGGGCCAAAATCCCTCTTGCAGTGTGTGCAAACCTGGTGAACAACTACAGGAAACATTTCACCTCTGTAATTGCAAAAAATGGCTACCGTACCAAATAACATTGGTTTTCTCACGTGTTCAAATACTTATTTGTAGTTGTATCACACAAATAAATAATTTAAAAATCATACATTGTGATTTCTGGATTTTTCTTTTTAGATTATCTCTCACAGTGGACATGCATCTACGATGAAAATTTCAGACCCGCCAATGATTTCTAAGCGGGAGAACTTGAACTATAGCAGGGTGTTCAAATACTTATTTTCTTCACTGTAAACAGACAACTATTCATGCTTGCATTCACACCTATGGGCAATTTTAGAGACACCTTCCATGCATGTTCTGGGGATGTTGCAGGAAACCGGAGAACAGTAACCAGAAAAATAACACACAGCCATGGGGAGAACATCCACACTCCACAGAGCTTGGCTGGGATTTGAACCCCGGCCCTCAGAACAGTGAGGCACATGTGCTAACCAGTCATCCATCCATCCTTTTTCTGAGCCACTTATCCTCACAAGGGTCACGAGGAGTACTGGAGCCTATCCCAGTTGTCAACAGGCAGGAGGCGGGGTACACCCTGAACTGGTTGCCATCCAATCGCAGGGCATATAGAGACAGTCACATTCACGATCACATCTAGGGGCAACCTAGAGTGTCCAATTAATGTTGCATGTTTTGGGGGTCTGGGAGGAGACTGGAGTGGCCAGAGGAAACCCATTCAGGCACGGGAGAACATGCAAACTCCACACAAGCGGGTCAGGGATTGAACCTGGGACCTCAGAACTGTGAGGCCAACGGTTTCCAGTTGAGGTACCGTGCTGCCCTAATCAGTCATCACCATAACAAAAACATGCAAAATGAATAAAATATACAACACACTCACCAGAGATGCCGATTGCTAGATGTATTACCGTGTACTAATCATTGAATCTAGTCTAGTGTTGGCTTGTTCTGACCAACCAGAAACCATAGATAAACACAATTGATCGAAGTTACGATGTAAATGTAGAGCAGTGCTTCTGATAGTGTTTCAGAAAGCAGAAAAGATCTGGCCTGAAGGTGAATTCATCTTGAAGTTCCTATTTCCTGTTCAAAACCAAAAGGGTGAAATATCAAGAGTTTTCCATTTTTTTCAATCTTTCAAAAACCCAAACTACTCGTTTTCTTTCTTTGTAACAAGTGGGTACGTGCCCAATGGTATATATAACAAATATGTGCCCTGTGATTGGCTGCCGATTAATTCAGGGTGTACCCTACCTCCTGCCTGCAGATAGCTGGGATAGGCTCCAGCACGCCCATGAGCCATGACCCTAATGAGGATAAGTGGTACAGAAAATGGATGAATGGAATTCTGCAATTTCCAAATCATTAAACAGATGTTTTGGTGATTAATATAGCTCTAAAATTCTTGAGCTATTGAAATAACAGTTTATCAAACTTGATATGCTCTCATCACTCTCCTCAGTCCTTTCATATCCTGGCACCCTTCCACCAATGTGTACATATTGGCTTTTGCTTTTAACACCCACAGTGAATGTGTGCTACCTGGAGTTCCTCATGATCCAACAGCTCTCTGCTCTTCCTCTGGAGAAAGACTGCTCGATATTCTTCTCTCAGTTTCTGGAGTAAAACTTCATCCTCTGCCGGTAGCTGTCAATTGACATCACTCTTTTTTTTTTCTCAAAATAATGCACCTTGAGTGTTTAGTTATCAGTAGTAATGGTGTCATTAATTATGAGTAAAACTAGCAATTGAAGATCTGGGCTCTTATTTAAGATGGCCAAAGAATGTATGTGTGAGTAAGTCAATACCCTGAAGTAGAATCGCGGAATGTCCTTGTAAGATTTGTTTTTGCCACTTCCGCCCTTCCATTCGGAATAATATTTGCTAAACAACTGCATTTCTTCACATTTTTTTTCCTCTTCACTTCTTTTACCTGGACAATAACAAGAAAAAGATTTCAGGAAAATGAACCTTTATCGTTCACTGATTTGAAACGGCAGTCAGTCTTAGGTAGAAATATCACTTACCTCTGTTTGAGTTTGCTAACCTCCTTTTCAAAACATCCGACCAATCAGTCCGATTTTCTTTCGACATTTTTACTTGAGTACGACTATAACTTCTACTATTGGTTATAAAACTAATCAAATAGTGTACAAGTGTGTTGTTATTCGTAGAGAAAGTGCCCTCAATTGTGCTTCTGACTATTTCCTGTTTTTTTTTTCAAAATAATATAAATTTATAAGACATCGCGAGGTAAAAGGAATAGAAGGTTTCTTGTTTTGAAATTATTTGGAAGGCTCCATTTTTCCGGGTCGTCTTTTGTCCTGTCGAACGTTGATTGCGCCATATACGCGACAAATAATGCTGCTGGAGTTGTACGGAAGCCGCAAATTTGCGTTTTTAGCACAAGTTTCACTTGTAAGTCGTAACTATTCGTGTTTAAAAACGGCTATGTCCATCGTGGCTCATATCCGGGTTGATTATTCCTTTACGTTTGTTTTATGGAGAGCTATGTGGAGCAATAGTATGTGTTTACAGTGTGAAATATTGTAAATGCTGGCTCTAAAGAGCAGTATTCAGTAATAACATTACGCGGGTACCAATTTGGTCATGGGTTTCACCATAATATTAAAACTTAAACTGGGCCCTAGGCCTGCAATACCCTTTATTAATCAAGGATCTTCAGCGTTTCTTACGTTGCCGTACTTAGTACTCAGTCATTGCTGCATGAACTGGAGCTCCAGCCCTGGGTTGAGCAAAAACAACGGTAGAGAGACCAATGTGCAGGCTAGACTGAAATATAGCACCATTAGACAGAGGGGAGACACGTTATGGGACGTTGCGGCAGATGTAGCAGGCAAGAAGAAATTTCCTTCCACCCCAAAATATGTGTTTGCTGCTGGCACTGCGAAGAGAACAGCAGAGATACTGAGGAGGAAGACGGGGATCTGCCCAGAGGAGTCTCATCATGGGGAGCCTGCAAGGAAGACAGCCGTGAAGAAATGTAAGTTAAATTAAGATTCAGTACTGTATGCTAGGGGGCACGGTAGTGCCACTGGTGGTTGGAGCATCTGGCTTACAGTTCTGAGGACTGGGGTTCAAATCCCAGCCTCGTCTGTGTGGAGTGTGCATCTTCTCCTCGTGCCTGCGTGGATTTTCTCCGGCCACTCCGGTTTCCTCCCACATCCCAAAAACATGCATTCATTGGAGACTCTAGATTGCCCATGGGTGTGATTGCCTATAGGTGTGCGAATGGTTGTTTGTCTATATATGCCCTCCGATTGGCTGGGAACCTGTTCAGGATGTACCACGCCTCCTGCCTGAAGATAGCTGAGATGAGCTCCAGCACTTCTGTGATGTTTGTGAGCTCAAAAAATGGGTGGATGGATACTGTATGCTATTTCAAGTAGAAATGTGTGTGCAGATGCAAGCTATGGAACGAGTTTGTTGGATTGTGTTTTGTAAAACCTTTTGTACCTTATCAAGGTGGGCCTATGTGTTTTACAGGGAAGCTGGAACCTCCTGATCAGCCGCTATCTGTTGAGGAGTGGAAGAAACTGAAGGAGTCCTTGGGAAGTCCGGAACGATTTGACACTCTCATGTTGTCTGCACTGTTGAACTCTAGAGCAGAGTTGGATATTGCCAAGTAAAAGGACTTTAAGGCTTGCTATATGAATTTGAAACGCTTACTGTTTTTCATGACCCGTTGTCATTAGGTTTTAGTGATAAATTGCAAATGTTTTTTTTATATTCTGCTGTAGGTCCCTGCTGTCCTTTGTTGCCACAGATACAGGAACACTATCCTATAAACTCCTATTGCAATATCTGGTACTTTGTGTGAATGGCAATCATGACCAAGAAGTACTTGATGTCTACAATATCATCCGAGAGAATTTCCCCTCTTTGGATACGGGAGCCTATAGTCTTGTTATCAAGTCTTTCAGCCGCAGCGCAAGATGGCAAGAGGCTCTCAGCATGTTAAATGACATGAAAAAGGTAAACATTTACTTTTATGATAGCAGTTATTTGCAGATTTTCAGCAAATTGGAGGCCAGTGGTATGACAGTTGTCATCTCTACAGGTTGTTACCCCATCACCTAGCAATTATGGCAACATAATTGCTGCAGCCATGCTTAATGGTCACCCAATCACTGCCTGGGCTCTTTATGATGAACTATTGGCAAAAGGTCTAAACCCACAACATGAAACATGGAGCTGTCTGTTTAAGAGTATGAGCACAGCAGAAGAAGAGACCATGTTGCTAAGCGAACAGCAAGAGAGGCTGCAGGGAATTCTGATGTACATGAGGAACAACCAAGTTTACCCACAGCTCAGTCTGGCGAGCAGCATCAAGACCTGGTTTGAAAGGTACAAGTTATTGAAAGGTTTGATGTGTTTAGGTAGCAGATTTTTGTGTATAGGGACCATCAAATAAAATATAGGGGCATCTCAGTAGATTAGGATATGGTAGAAAAATTCATTTAGTTCCAATGGTACAATTGAAAAAAAAAATACTTATTTACAATTAGTCTACAGTAAACTATTTTACTTTGTAGAATTTCTAGATTTTTATATTTTACAGCTAACAAAACCCCCAAACTCACCACCTCAAGAAATAATTGTATTGCACAAGAAATCATCCATCGATTTTCTGAGCCACTTATGCTCACAGGAGACACGGGAGTGCTGAAGCCCATCCAAGTTCTCTATCCCTGAACTGGTTGACAGCCAATCACAGGGGACATAGAAACAAGCAAACAACAACTTGCACTCACATTCACACCAATGGGCAATTTAGAGTGTCCAATTAATACATGCTTTTGGGATGTGGGAGGAACCTGTAGTGCCCGTAGAAAACTCACGCAGGCACAGGGGAGAACATGCAAATTCCAAAAAACATGCAAACTCTAAACACAGATGCCCCCAGGATTTGAGTGCCAGGTTCTCAGCACTGTGAGGCAGATGCTCGAACCGGATGCACTTTTGTGCCACCCATAAGAATTCAGATTTCTAAAATAAAACTTTACAGAGGAATTGGCCTTTTGAAAAGTATTTGAGTTTCACTTTTTTAATTGAGCTACTGAAATAAAACCTTTTTTTTTTTTCCTGTGATATCCTGTAGTCAAATTTAGTTTAAAAAAAAATACAAAATGTTCTTTGTGGATCATAGTGTAAAATATGCAAAACTGGCAATGAATTTATAATTCCTGCTTCTTTTTGTGCTTGCTATATGCATTTCCATTATGATTTTTTTTTTTAAATTCAACACTGAAGAGCTGCTTGTAATGTCATGGGCATTGACTTTTGAATTACCCGTTGGATAGCTAGCCTGTTTTTAATGTTGATAATTTAGCATGAAATTTTTTTTTTCATGTTATTTTACCATACTGTGCAGTAATTTGTGATCTCCAGTCCAATTCCAGCCTTCTGCAACAAAATATAAATGGTTTTACCTAAAATTGCTCTGATGAAATAACATGTTTGTCACAATTGGTCGTATAAGATTCTGTGGAAAAAAAAAGAAAATGTTGATACCTGAACACTAGTGCTCTATTCAGGCAGCAATTTTTACATGCTAAGTGTGAAGAATGTATTTATGAAGAAACTGGCTGGATATCGAGCACCTAATAAAGCAAGTTGAGTAAAAATTGCAAAATATGTTTTTAAGTCCTGTTGTTATTATTATTATTATTATTATTTTTTTTTTAGAAAAATCTTAATAGAAGGAAAGGGAATTCTGTCACATTCTGTCCAATGTCTCAATTCTCCTGTTTTCAGTATTCCACGACAGATGTGGAAAGGAACTTGGAGCAGCGCCTCCCCAAAGTAACTACAATGCTTACTTCTCTTTAACTTAAAGGGTTTCTGTATTTCTTTCTTGTACCACTTTCAGCAGTTAAAACAACTTATGTAGCTACCGGATGTATATTGGTGTATCTCTAGTGGCATGTGCAAGAGTTGTGGAACAGAACTGGAATCCATTCAACTGACGGCTGAGGAGTACCAACAGCTGAGAAATAGAGTCATGACTGACATCATCCAGGGACATGACGTTTTCAACAAGACCACACCAGAGGTCAGTTATATTCATTGTTTAGGAACTGAATGTCATTTTAACTGTACTACAGGGAGTCCTCAGTCTACGATTGGAATCTGTTCCTACAGTAGTGACTTAACTTGAATTTCGGCTTAAGTCGGATTCCACCATTAAAGCCAGAATTTACATCAAAATACTTTGTATAAAAAAAAAATACCAGTACATTGAATTAAACAAGATGATGTACTTAGTATTACTGCTGAGAGGTGGATGGAGAAGAAGAAGGGGAGGCTGTGCTTCACGATTGCGAAGGAACCTGGTCCTCAATCCTCTTAATCTCAAGTATCAAGTATCAAATAACCTTGTTTTGTGATCATTGTATCTGACATAGGAACGGAACCCTTCACATGTGCTAAAATAAGGGCTTTGTCTTTAATAATTGTCATTGCAGTCGACCGACTGAAGCTTTGGTGGTGTTGGTGTCTCTCCTTTCTCCGATCTTTTTCTGATCTTGAGTTTCGTCCATGGTAATGGATTTTCTTTTGGGTGCGGAAGCATTGCTAAAAAAACATAGCTTTCTTCTTTGGGGCGATAACGTCCAAAAAGGAGGGCAAAAAATGCGACAATTCTCCCGACGCACAAACACGGACAAGCATTAGCCAGACAAAACGCCGGACAGAGGACGAACGTAAAGTCGAAACATCGTAGGTCGAGAGCGGTTTAACACAAGGACTCCCTGTATGTATATGGATCTTTTTTATAAACAGCAGTACAACACTGTAATCATTTTAAATATATTAGTGTTATTTTTCACAGTGGCATAATTAAATCTCAAGAGTACTTTTCTTAGCACGTCTGCCTCACAGTTCTGAGGACCAGGGTTTTAATCTGATCTAATACCTTTGTGGAGTTAGCATATTCTCCCTGTGCCTGAGTGCGTTCTCTCTGGGTACTCTGGTTTCCTCCCACATCCCCAAAACGTGCATTAATTGGACACTAAATTGCCTTTAAGTGTGAATGTGAGTGTGACTGTTGTCTGTCTCTGTGCCCTGCGATTTGCTAGCAACCAGTTCAGAGTGTACCCAGCCTCCCGCTCGTTGATAGCTGGGATAGGCGCCAACACTCCCACAACCCTCGTGAGGATAAGCGGCTCATAAAATGCGTGTGTGTGTGTGTGTGTGTGTGAGAGAGTGAATCAGAATCCTCTTCACTGTGTTAAGCAAGTGTGTAACAACACACAAGGAATTTGTCTCATGCAGTCGGTGCTGCTCTGGTATGACATTAAGAAACAAAGAACAAACAAACTAATGAGAACTAAGAACAAGAGACGTTAAGTTAAGGAACGATTAACAGATGTGGAAGATGGAGAATCTTCTTCATTTAGAACAGTTAAGAGTGCGTCAACGCCCCACATTATGTTGAGCCTTTAGAGAGTGGCCTTACCTGTTTGTTGTTACCGTTATAGACCAGTGCAATGCCAATTGTGCTAAGGGAGCAGTTTAAAGTGACGACTCATGTGATAGTCTACAGAATATATTAGTAATACTGATTGGACCAGGAGGATATGGGGGTGTGTCGCAACAATGGGACAAGGCAGAAAGTAGGAGTTCACTGATCAAGAATATAATGACTTAATTGCCAGAGGGAAAAAACTGTTTGAATGCCTGCTAGTTTTGACTTGCATTGATCAGTAGCGCCTTCCCGACCGGAGGAGCTGAAAGAGCTGGTCGCCAGGATGTGGGGGGTCCAAAATGATCCTGCCTGCTCTGGACCTAGTTCGAGTGGTGTGCAAGTCTTCAATAGTAACTAGAGTGGTGCCGATAATCTGTCCAGCGGTTTTGATTGTCCGTTGCAGTCGGAGTTTGTCCTTTTTTGTGGCAGCCCCAAACCAGACTGTGATGGAGGTACACAGTACTGATTATATTAAAGCTGTGTAGAGCTGTCTCAGCAGCTCTCGTGACAGGCCGTGCTTCCTCAGGAGCCACAAAAAGTATATCCTTTGCTGGGCTTTTTTGAGGATAGCGTTAATGTTTGTCTCCCACTTCAAATCCTGTGAGACTGCAATTCCCAAGAACTTGAACGTCTCGACGGTTGACACAAGACAATCGGACAGTGTCAAGGGCAGATAGGGTGAAGGATGCCTCCTCAAGTCCACAACAATCTCTACAGTCTTTAGTGTGTTCAACGGCAGGTTGTGTTCCAATCTCGCCAGTTCCTGTCGATACGCAGATTCGTCGCCGTCTTTGATGAGGCCGATGACTGTGGGTGTCATCTGTGAACTTCAGGAGTTTGACAGCCGGGTCCCTCGAGGTGCAGTTGTTTGTGAAGAGCGAGAGCGGAGAGGGGAGAACACAAGCTTGGGGTGCCCTGGTGCTGATAGTGTGCGTGGGTGAGGTGGCGTCCCCCAGCCTCACCCGGTGTGTCCTGCCCATAAGGAAGTTGTAGATCCACTGGGAGATCTGGCAGGCGAGAAGCTAAGATGGAGAAGTTTGGAGGAGAGGAGTTCAGAGATGATAGTGTTAAACACAGAACTGAAGTCCACAGGATCCTCACATGGATACCCTCACTGTCATGATGTTCAAGGATGAAGTGCAGACCCAAGTTGATGGCATCATCTGCAGACTTGTTACATAGGCTCTATATATCTATCTACACACACACACACACACACATACAGGGTGTCCGTAAAGTCTCTTTACGATTTCAAAAATTTATTAATAATAGAATTGATATTTTATCCAGATTTGTTCTATTGTATTCAGCGTTTATTAAAGTTTTTTTTTTTTTAATTAGTTGCACGAAGCACATCAAGCTGGTACATGATTTCTTCCCCATGTTCGCTGTAGCATAGCCTCATCAATTGTGGCAATGGCATCAGTAATCCTTTGCTTTAGGTCAATAATGTCCCTTATCTTTGTTCGATACACGATATCTTTAACATAGCCCCATAGAAAGAAGTCAGGGAGTGATATCTGGTGAACATGGCGGCCAAGGAGTTGGCCCATCCCTTCCAATCCATTGGTCTGGAAATGTTTGATTGAGGAACCCTCGAACATGCAGCTCCCAATGTGGTGGTGCATCATCTTGCTGAAAAATGATGGTTGGTTGAAGGTCATTCAGTTGTGGTGCCACATATTCAGTTAAAAGGTCAAGGTAAACATTTGCAGAAATTGATGTCTCGAAGAAAAAAGGACCAATTATTCGAATGCACATGATCCCACACTCAACATTCACCTTTGGGCTTTTACGCTCAATTTCTCAAGTCAAGTGGGGTTGTTCTGATGCCCAGATTCTCACATTGTGTTTGTTCAGTTTCCCTGAAACATGAAAGGTTGCCTCGTCACTAAAACAAACTCGTCATCCTCAGAAATCCGTTCCAGCATGTTAACTGCAAACTCTTTTCATCTTGGTTTATCATTTGGCTCGAGTGCCTGTTAGTTGCACTTTATAAGCGTCCAATCGCAAGTTCTTGTGTATTGTTGAACGCAGTAACTGTATGGCAGCAGTATGGATGGACTTTGTGGGAGAACGGGAAAAGGATTGTCTTACACGATTGATGTTTTCATTAGATGTTCTTAGTCGCCCACTCCTTCCTTTATCTAACACTGTCCCTGCCTCCATAAATTTCTTGTGCCATGCACAAATTGACGGACGTGATGGTGGATCTCTTCCATACTTAGTTCTCTAATTTCGCTGAGTCTGCCTATCCGATTTTGTTTCAATAAACCATGAGACACATTACATCTTCTCTTGAGGGATAGCCATTTTGTAGGGGTTCATTCAACATTACCTCTTTCACAAACAGGATCCTTGAAAGACACAAATGCAGTGTGATTAAAAAAACTTTAATAAACAGTAAATACAATAGAACAATTCTGAATAAAATATCCAATCAATTGCATTTTTAATAAATGTTTGAAATGGTAAAGAGACTTTATGGACACCCTGTATATTCATCCATTTTCTTTGCCAGTTATCCTCAAAAGGGTTTATCCCAGCGATCAACGGGCAGGATGAAGGGCACAGCCTGAACTAGTTGCTAGCCAATCGTAGGACACACAGACAGACAACAGTCACACTCACAATCACACCTGGGTGGAATTTAGAGTGTCCAATTAATGCATGTTTTTGGGACGCTGTACATTACACAAGTGTGTACATTAAACACATTGCCCCATCCTGTGATTTTATCGGTGATCATTTATGTTTTTTCTTAAACTCACTGATCTGTGATAAGTCCTGATTGTGGAAGGTGTTATATATTTGACCTAAAAATGTCTTTAGTTGTTTTCAAGGTTTGCTAACAGTTCTTATCCATTTGTACTGCAAAGAGATGCCCTGTCTTTTTTATAGTTTTGCAAAATGCTATCAGAGACTACTAGATTACAGATTCCTTTCCTTCATTTCGTTACTTTGGTCGACTGTAACATCAGTTTAAATGCCAGTGTTCCATTAGAAGAAATAACATGGCTATTCCATACCACTGTTTCTTTCATTAGTGTATTTTGACTGATAGAATCCAGAATATTATTGATTTATGTTAATGCTGGGAAGTGTTTTGTATTTACAAAGACTAGTATTTTACAGTCATCCATTTTTCATGCAAAAATCACATTTTAACTGAATATTTTTCAATGGCTGAGCCAGTGGCCTCAAGCCAGTGAGTGAAGGATGTGTTTCACTTCGTGAAGACAACAATGAAGCAAGACCACAAATGAGCAGCAAATGAAGGCTTGACAAAGCATCTCTTGGTAGCATACTTGAACCTGGTAATGTCTATGTGCTACAGATTAATATCCAAGTATGAAGTTATATTTTCAATGTCACATTTTCAAATACTTTTCATCCTCTGAGGATGTGAGTACTTAAAAAAACATGTCTGTAAATGTTTATTTAGGGCTTTAACCACAAGATCATAAAGATGTTCATACAGTCTTCTATTCAAGCACACATTCCAGTGGGTGGCTCCTGCCATGTAAGGCGGTTCTAGGCCCACTGACATTAATTTAGGGGTTCAGCGTTTTGCCCAAGGACACTTCAACAATGGACCGGCTGAGCCCGGATTCAAACCATTGAACATCTGGGTCAACCAACTGAGCCATAGCAGTGTGGAATTGTTGAGCACTTTTGATGAAATTGCAGCACAAGATGATGTTTGCAAGTGGAACATGTTCATGATTTTGTGTGTGTGTGTGTGTGCGCGCGCGCGTGCGTGTTTGCATTAGAGAGAGAGAGAGAGAGAACACGTGTGTCGAAAGCTGTCATGTTACCCGCCGCAGCACAATGAGCTGGTCTCACATATCAGCCGTGGAAAGTCCCTGGATAATTACGCCAGGAGTAGACTGGCTGTCTCTCGTCTTCCCTCCTCTGTCCGCACTACTTCCCTTTTTAGTTGATATATTTACACGGAAGCAATAAGATCTATTAGTCTTAGCAATACCTGCCCTAAATTGGAAGATTAATTTTGGTGTGGCTTCATTGGTTATTCAGAATAAATATAGTAAGTGCAGAGTTTTTGAGGCATTTTTCATGCTTCTGTTATTGGATCAATACTACAAGTTTTTACTTTTTCTGGTCACATTTTGATTGTGTGTCTGCGAGCGTGCGCACAGGGGAATTCACAGAAGTCTATTTCCACGCTGCTGCAATCTAAAAGTGAAAACACACACAGTGTTCCCATGCTAGAGAACAACAAGCCACAAAGCTGAACCTCAGTGTTTGCAATGGAATGGGACACGCAGGTGCCTGAGAAGATTGAAGTGCTCTCTGGCAGTGTGTGAAATTGAAATAAACAACATTTCTGTCTATTTGATTACCGCAGACTTCCTCTTTGCCAGTCCATGAGCTCAACTGTTCACTGTATTTTTAGACAAATTCTAGTTAAGTAGACAGGTCACCTTCCTTCAGAATTGTTTTCTGCTGTCTTATGCATTAAATAAGTCAAAAGGAGTCTGAGATGTGGTTAAGGTTGACATCTTTGCTTTCTGTTTTTTAATGCTAAAGTCAATAAACAGCTGAAGGCCTGCATCATGAGTGGATTTAAAGTTTCTGACATTGTCAACATCAGTTAATGTTCAAGTACTTGCCCACTTCATGGTTGGTACCCACCAAGTCAATTCAGCTCAACGGAAACACATTTATTAATATTTAAGCGAGCAGGTCTCAGCTGTTGCCGGACAATATACAGCAGGGGTTGGGAAACTTTTCCATTGCGAGAGCCATAAAGGCCAAATATTTACAAATGTAATTTACAAAGAGCCATACAGTATTTTAAAAACTAAGTACAGGTGTCTTTGCGCATTTATGTAAGGCCATCTCTTTTACAATACAATAAGTCTCTGAATTATTTTAAATAACATTGTTACACTGTTGATCACCAACGATGACAAAATTACTTCTTACCATTAATGCAACGGCTAGTGCTGCATGGTTTTGCTGATGGCTTGGGAGTCTGTTTCATACATCGTCAGATTAAGCTTCAAGGCGTTGAGACTTCTATCCATTCATCATGACCGTAATTCAATTTGATATGCCATCATGATGGTACGTTGGTGAACAGTTCTTGCCGACAAAGACATGTCTTTTATTTGTTTGATTACCTTGTCTTTATGCGAAGTTGGCAAAATGTTTATTGGCAACGTCGAGTACGAATGCTTTGGCATACTTTCCATCTGTGAATTTAAACACACAGCAGAACCCTCCCTCTCCACAAAGGCTATCCATTCTTGTTGAAAACTTCGGTGGTACTCATTTTTTTTCTTTGAGGAACCTATGTCAAAAGCGTTCCCATAATTAGTTGTTCCAACACGATCAGCGTTAGACCTTTCTGCACCTCTGGACATCAACTACCATGCAAAAACTACTGTAACCCAATAGGCCAAACTATCTCTACTTCATTTGCGTTGCGTCCCACACCTAACTACGGCAACCCCACTAGTACAAATCTTCTATGCACAATAGAAATCACATGTACAGTATTATCGTTATGAGGGCTCTGCGAGCCATATGCAACCACCGAAAGAGCCAGGTATAGCTCAGGTGCAAGTGCTGCAGGTCAGTGATACGCTAACAAACTGAAAGTTGTTCTCCTGCAATGTATAATGCACTGATAATAATTAAATCAAACTCAGAAGATACTTCTCCCTCCTTACCTTCACGCAGACAACATTGTGTTTGTTGATATTGTCCACATTTAGTTTTACGTGGGCTCTTCCGCGAGCCTTGATCCATCGTTGACACTTTGTAAACTGTGTTTTAGGCTTTGGAAAATGAATCAACCGGGCCCCTTGTAACCAAGCAGGATATCGTTCATCAGAATTGCATGTTCCCAAAGTGCATCTGAGGACCATTTTGTTCGTAACATGAACTTTTCAAAGTGTACGCAACTGATAACCAGCGTTGGTTGTGGGACATGACAACAAGAGGGGCGTGTCAAGCCAGGGGTTAAGACAATGCGGCTATCTGATTGGCTATTATTGTACGAGTGATTGACAGGTCGGAAAGGTCCATTGGTTTGCATCACCAAAGAATTTGTCAGAAACCATCTCACTGACAATTGGGCGAATGCTCACATTTGATGGTGTCTAGCACTTTGGCGAGTACAATATTATTAGGCCCCTTTACTTTCAGTGCAGCAAACTCACTCCAGAAGTTCAGTGACGATCTCTGAATGATGACCAATGTTGACTGATAATGATAAATAGAATCCACCTGTGTGTAATCAAGTCTCCGTATAAATGCACCCACTCTATTATAGTCTCAGGGTTCTGTTTAAAGTTCAGAGAGCATCATGAAGACCAAGGAACACTCCAGGCAGGTCCGAGCGTAAAAGCAACACAGCTCATCACCCAGAACACACCATCCCCACTGTCAGACATAGTGGTGCCATCCTCATGGTTTGGGCCTGCTTTTCTTCAGCAGGGACAGGAAAGATGGCTAAAATTGATGGGAAGATAAATGGAGCCAAATACATGAGCATTCTGGAAGAAAACCTGTTGGAGTCTGCAAAAGAGCCTGGGACGGAGCTTTGTCTTCCAACAAAACAATGATCCAAAACATAAACGCAAATCTACAACGGAATTGTTCACAAATAAGCGTATCCAGCTGTAAGAATGGCCAAGTCAAAGTCCAGACCTGAATCCAATCGAGAATCTGTGGGCAGAGCTGAAGACTACCATTCTCAAATGCTCTCCATCCAACCTCACTTAGCTTGCGCGGAAGAATGGGCAAGAATTTCAGTCTCACGATGTGTAAAATGGATAGAGACATACCCCAAGTGACTTGCAACTGTATTTGTAGCAAAAGGTGGCGCTACAAAGTATTAATGCAAGGGGGTCGAATAATACTGCATGCCCCACTTTTCAGGTTTTTATTTGTGAAAAAAAATATAAAATATCCAATAAATATTGTTCCACTTCACGATTGTGTCCCACTTGTTGTTGATTCTTGACCCAAAAAATTTTAATTTCTTTTTGTTTGAAACCTGAAATGTGGTGAAATGTTGAAAACTTCAAGGGGGCCGAACACTTTCACAAGGCTCTGTATATATAGACACACACATATCAGAATCAGCTTTATTGGCCAAGTGTGTAACAGCACACAAGGAATTTGTCTCTGGCAGTCAGTGCCGCCCTTGTATGACATTCAGAACAAAGAGCAAACAAAGTAACAAGAACAAAGAACAAGAGACAATTTGTACTTTTCCCATGTGCATTAGCTTGTGACAGCACTAGCGTGAGTCGGTGACAGTCGAGTGTCCAAGTGGATCAAAAAGTATCAAGTAAAGATTGACATCCCTCCAAGAAGGTATGCCAGAAAGATGCGACAGCAATCCTCAAAGGGAGAGCAGCTCTATCATGCCACATAAACCAAGATACAGGAAATACTCATGGGATCAAGATTAACTTGAATGCCACACTGGTATTTTTTAACACACCCCTTAAGAGTGTGTATTGTTACGAACGAGGCTGGAGGGCGGACCCAAATGCACGACTCCATAGGCAAGCAGGTAGTGTAGAGAAAGCCTTTATTCGGTCCGTGGTCAATGATCAGCGAGTCAGTCAGGAAAAGCAGCAGTATCAGAAGAGGCAGGCTTACTAGGATGGTCAGGGAACAGCTGAGGGTCGGTACACGGTAGGTCAGGTATATGGGAGTGCGGGAACGAGGCATGAGAATCAATGATCTGGCGGAGGACTAGTTGCCCCCGTGTCCTGTCCGGGTGTAAGCAGCTGAAACAGGGTGCAGGTGTGTGCCGACTAACTGGCTGGCCACGCCCAGCCTTGGCAGGATGCCAGGAGCATGACATGTATATCATTAATGCTGGGTTTTGTTGGGTTTTTGAGAATTTACTGCACATACAGGTAACTTGTTTGAGATGTAGCAACAGAAAATATACTGAAAACATGGATTAATCTGGTTCGTCACATTGGACTGCTGTTATTTTTATCACTTTTGTACACTGAACTGATTGCCAGCCAAACGCAGGGCACACAGAAACAATCAATTTACACTCACAATCACGCCTAGGGGAAATTTGAAATCTCCAGTTAATGCATGTTTTTGGGATGTGGGAGGAACCCAGAGTGGCCGCAGAAAACCCATGATGATGATCTACACAATTGTCCATCCATCCATTTTTTTTCCGCTTATCCTCACAAAGGTTGCAGGAGCGCCGGAGCCTATCCCAGCTGTCAACAAGCAGGAGAGAGGGTACACCCTGAACTGGTTGCCAAGCCAATCGCAGGGCACATGGAGACAGACAACATCCGCACTCACAATCACACGTAGGGGCAATTTAGAGTGT
Source organism: Syngnathoides biaculeatus (assembly GCF_019802595.1). Taxonomy (NCBI): domain Eukaryota; kingdom Metazoa; phylum Chordata; class Actinopteri; order Syngnathiformes; family Syngnathidae; genus Syngnathoides; species Syngnathoides biaculeatus. The sequence continues at coordinate 6,327,354 of NC_084654.1, read as the reverse complement.
CCAATTAATGTTTCATGTTTTTTGAGATGTGGGAGGATACCTGAGCGCCTGGAAAAAACCCACGCAGGCATGGGGAGAACATGCAAACTCCACACAGGCGGGCCGTGATTGAACCCTGAACCTCAAAACTGTGAGGTTAATGTTTTCCATCTTAGCCATCGTGCCACCGCAGAATTATCAATGTACATAAATTTTGTGTTTCTTCAGGAGTTGGAGCGATTCAAAGCATTTGTGAAGATGAAGCCTGCCTTTGATGTAGTTGTGGATGGTCTTAATGTGGCAAATATCAACAAGGACAGAAGCAAGCAATCAGAGATGGTAAGTACACACACATATACACTAATACCTCATTTTTCGCAGTTAATTGGGAACAAAACCATCCAAGAAAAGTGAAAAAATGTGAAGCAGCAGAGGATGTATGTTTATGTGGGTACCAGAACATTTAAAATATGTAAACAGTATTTGTACTATGCATATTTGAGACAAAAAGAGGCATTTAAATCTTTAATTATAGAAACTTAGAAATATAATATATACAGTGTTATAAATTTATAATATAAATAAAAGTATGTTTTTCACATTTTGCGGGGGGTTCTGGTCCCCTTTAACCGCGAAAAATGAGGGATTACTGTAATCCAACACCCTGTAGAAGGACGTAAAATCTTCAATACAATTGCTAAACTCGACAGCTTGTGCCATATTTTCGCACGCTTGAGGGTGTAACACTTGAAAGTTTTCAAACCAACCTTTGCTTGCTGAAAAGCCTCGTCCTCGGGGGTGAATCCCTCATTGCAGCTTGAGGTTTATCATCACACATTTCGCTTCCTTATTAAAATTTATTGAAGCAGTTTTACGGATGTTTACCACGTCATTCTTTATGTAGCGTGCCACTGCTCCCATTTTGAACAATCCTCTCGTTTTGCATCTTCCTCTTTTGCTTGGGTGCTTCAGGGGAAGCTTTAACATCAGCAAAGTGCTTTAGAGGCATTGTGAACTCAAGAAGTTATGTGTGCATAGTCTAACTATGTAGAAAATGGCGGATAGGAACGAGGAGGCAGGGAGAGAGAGGGTGGGGCTTCGATGATGCGCAGCCAATTAGCTCCAAAAAGCTGATCTAGCTTTTTAAATTTTTTTTCCGTCATTGGTCCATGCGCACCCAGGATGTTTCCCTTTATCAATGCACTTTACTGTATGCCAATCTGGCTTTTTTGGGGGGGAGGACAACAGCCATGCACTGAAGCTGCAATGGATCTGTCTGACCTGTCAATCACTCGTACAATAATAGCCAATCAGATAGCTGCATTGTCTTAACCCCTGGCTTGACACGCCCCTCTTGTAGTCATGTCCCACAAGCAATGCTTTTTACCGGTCGCGTGCTAAGTTAATGTTACAAACAAAATGGTCCTCAGATGTGCTTGGGGAACATGCAATTTTGATGAAAGATATGGGGCGAGGTTACAAGGGGTCCGGTTGATTCATTTTCCAAAGCCTAAAACACAGTTGAGGAAGTGTCTACAATGGATTAAGGCACGCGGAAGAGTACTAAGTGTGGACAATAATAAACACAAGGCTGTATGTTCGAAGTAAGTGAGGAAGAAGTATCTTGTCTGACTTTGATTTCATTAATATCAGTGCTTTATACATTGTAGGAGAACAACTTTCACTTTGTTAGTGTATCACTGACTTGCTGAATGAAGTTTGTAATGTTTTATGCCAAAGACTCGGGTTAGTGATACGTAAATGTGCCACGTCATGCAAGAGAAATGTGTATTTGCCCATTTGTATCACATCGGACTTTTAAAACAGAGCACTGGGTTCCATTACGAGCCAAGTCAAATGAATTCATCCACTCACTTATAAAGACTACAATGATATTACTCGTGATCTTTCCAAGTAAAAGGTACTCATCCTGCTTTACATGTGCAGTACAATTTCACAATTTTATCCCATTGGATTTCAATATGAAGTTTGTGATGCGTAAAACGTTTTTGCATCGATCGCCAACGTTTCACTCCAACTCTGACATTGCGTCCTGCTCCGTCCAAAATCTTAATTCCGTGTACATATCCTTGCGTGAAATAGTTGAGACGTCTCTGTAGAAGCTCTCTTGGACAAGTCTGACGCATTTGGCAAAAAACATACCCCAATATTATCTGGAATATGGGATAGATTATCCAGTTCAAACCTGTTCTGTTCAGTTGCCATTTTGGAAATTTGTGGGGCATGGCAACTGTAGCTAAGGGGGGCAGAGCTGAAAATCGCCAGTCAGAAAGGTCAATTGGTGAAGCGCAAACTATAGAGGGATTACTGTACACGTACACACAAAGAAACACATGCACGTTTAGTCATTTTAGCTAAACAACCACATTTTTACTGTGTTCAGAGGTACCTTCATTATAAGGGCTTTTTTTTTTAGGTCACACTATGACTAATCGGGCATTGTTTGAACATACCTGTTTGTGTGTGGGAAGAGCCTTTTATATATATATTAAAAAAAAAAAACATTTGGTTGAAATGCCAATTTGTCTGCCCACATCCGTCCTTTCTTAAGTTTTAGTGGCGTACAGTGTGATCTTTCATAGATTGATGTGAACTACAAAGATGACACACCAAATCTAGCCATGAGTTGTCAGCAAGTAAACTATCCATTGATCCAATTTCTATACCACTTATCCCGATTAGGGTAGCGGGTACGCTGGTTGCCAGTCATCCGCAGGGGAGACAATAACAATATAAGCAAAGCAAAACAAATTTATTTGTATAGCGCATTTCATACACAAGGTAACACAATGTGCTTTACATGATCAAAGGCATTTGAAAACAAAGAGATAAAACGTTTAAAATGGGATAAAAACAATAAAAATGACGGACAAAATATTTTTAAAAAAGACAAAACCGCATACAGAATAGTATAGTATAGTATAGTAAAGAGACAAAGAAACATTCACACTGAGGATAAATTAGCTTTCAATTGACCTAACATTCATGTTTATGGGTTGTAGGACAAAGTCAGAGTAATTTGGAAAAAACCTAGGCCACGATGAAAGAGAGTATGCGAACTCCACAAACAAAGCTGACATCCAAACCCTAAACGTCAGGACTGTAAGTCAGGTGTGCCAACTACTCGCACACTGTGCTTACCACACATAAACTAAGCAGTGACGATAAACAGAATTTTTGAAACCAGACATCAAGACCTCCAGGGGTGGTGGTGTTTATTAAATGTGAAAAGAGTAAATTAGTACTTAAAAGATATTAGCAGGCGTGCACTTCAATCAGTTTTCACAGTTGTGTGGGATATTTGACGATGCCTCAACGTATGCAAAGAATACCGTTTGGTTGTAGGAGCTGTTGAGTCGAATCATCTTAATTGAGCCTGTGTCAAATTTTCAATTTACTTTTTATTTTTTTGTGCAAGGACTCTATCAACGCTAACTTTAGGCAAGAGGCAGGATACACTATGGATTGGTCACCAGTGCCTTGTGAAAGTATTTGGCCCCATTGAACTTTTCAACCTTTCGCCACATTTCAATCTTCAAACAAAAAGATGTAAAATTTTAATTTTTTGTCAAGAATCAACAACAAGTGGGACACAATCGTGAAGTGGAACGAAATTTATTGGATATTTTATACTTTTTTTAACAATTATAAAACTGAAAAGCGGGCCACGCAATATTATTCAGCCACTTTACTTTCAGTGCAGCAAACTCACTCCAGAAGTTCAGTGAAGTGGGAGACTCTGTTCATAAGGACAACAATCAGTCGCACACTGCACAAATCTGGCCTTTATGGAAGAGTGGCAAGAAGAAAGCCATTTCTCAAAGATATCCATAAAAAGTCTCATTTAAAGTTTGCTACAAGCCACCTGGGAGACACACCAAATATGTGGAAGAAGGTGCTCTTGTCAGATGAAACCAAAATTGAACTTTTTGGCCACAATGCAAAACTATATGTTTGGCATAAAAGCAATAGAGCTCATCACCCTGAACACACCATCCCCACTATCAAACACGGTGGTGGCAGCCTCATGGTTTGGGCCTGGTTTTCTTCAGCAGGCACAGGGAAGATGGTTAAAATTGATGGGAAGATGAATGGAGGCAAATACAGGACCATTCTGGAAGAAAACCTGTTGGAGTCTGCAAAAGACCTGAGACTGGGACGGAGATTTATCTTCCAACAGGACAATGATCCAAAACATAAAAACAAATCTACCAAATCTACAATGGAATGGTTCACAAATAAACGTATCCAGGTGTTAGAATGGCCAAGTCAAAGACTGCTGTTCACAAACTCTCTTCATCCAACCTCACATAGCTCGAGCTGTTTTGCAAGGAAGAATGGGCAAGAATTTTAGTCTCTCAATGTGCAAAATTGACAGAGACATACGCCAAGCGACTTGCAACTGTAATTGCAGCAAAAGCTGACGTTCCAATGTATTAATGCAAAGGGGCCGAATAATATTGCACGCCCCACTTTGCAGGTTTTTATATGTTAAAAAACTTTAAAGTATCCAATTAATTTTGCTCCACTTCACGATTGTGTCCCACTTGTTGTTGATTCTTGACCAAAAAAAAAAAATTTTGCATCTGTTGTATCTATCTTTTTGGGTTTTAAGCCTGAAATGTGGCAAAAGGTTGAAAGGTTCATGGGGCTGAATACTTTCACAAGGCACTGTAATTGTTAAATTTTCAAAGTTTGCATTTGGAGTAGGTTTTAGTTGGGTTTTGTGATTGTGTTATAGTTGCTGGCTGTGGTGTCGGAGCTCAAGCTACAGGGCCTTACTGTTCTAGTGCTCGGGAGGAAACACATGCTGCGACCCTCCAGATCTTGGGACAGACACAACATGAACCTTATTCAGCAGAAAGCTCATTGCTTTTTTACTGACAACATGTAAGGACTAATAGACATACATACATACATACATACGTAGTTACTATTTCTGCCGCGCTGTTTGTTTTCATTTTCTTTCCATTCCTTCCATCAGTTCTGAAGATGACCCTTTCCTGCTATATGCCGCGTTGCATTCGGGGAACCACTGTCGTTTTGTGAGCAAGGACCTAATGAGGGACCACAAAGCTTGCTTGCCGGATGAAGCCACCAGGCGACTGTTCTTCAAATGGCAGAGGGGCCATCAGCTGGTTGTGAGTGGACACGTTGCGGCAGGCAGGAGGGTCAGATTTCAGGTGAGGAATAGGACGAGCGATAACAGGAGAGAGAACAACATACAGATTAAATATGTTTGTGTGTACAGAGTATTCCCAGGTGTGACACCATTGTGCAGACTTCGGGAGCCACCTGGCATATCCCATATGACGACACAGAAGACAGAAGCACCTATGAAGTACCGCAGAAATGGCTGTGCCTCACCAGAATTCCGTGAACCTGCACATTGAAAATTGATTTAAGAAAAAAAATTAATTATTTAACTTCATCACTCCCCTATAATTTGTTGGCAACCAGTCCAGGGTGTAGGCTGTCTCATGCTCAAAGTTTGCTGCTTGCTGCTGGGATCAGCTCCTGTTATCTCCCACTCCAATAAGGACAAACACAATTAATTCATCATGTCACCAAGCAGGGTGCACACACTGGTACGCCAGCCAATCTCAGAGCACATACAAACACTCATTCACACTCACACCTAATGACAATTTTGAATCTTCAATGAAGCCAACATAATATTGGAATGTGTGAAAAAACTGTGGATTACCTGGAAAAAATCCACACAATCACGATAGAGAGAAAATGCAAACTCCACACACATTGGACAGTTGGCTTTTTCTCAATGCAGGCATTGTGGGGGTTAGCTCTCGCACTCAAGAGACTGGTTGTGTCTATATGTTGTCCCGAGCTCACCTCGACCAAAACCTTGAACGAGATAAGCAATATAAAAAATGTATGAATGAGCATGGGAAGTATAATTGTCACCAATTATGTTGAATGGCTAAAAGAAGTACGTATAATGTCATATTAGCGAGAGGCAATTGGGACTAATTCAAATCACGTTTTTGCAGTGTAATTAAATTAGTACATGCACCACTGTTGAATTAATGATTGCATTGTGAAGCAGAGATGCTCATCAGGCATGAAATAATTTAAAAAAACAAAATTTCAATGACGTTAGTGAATAGTATTTTTTGTGTACAGTATAATTCCTCATAGTATGCATTCAAGTAGAGGGGAGGACTTGTGTTGTGGTCACCACCCAGAAGAAAATCCCAGTCACGACAGAAATAGACATGGTCACATGAATCATTAAGATTGTATATCACAAGTGCTTCTTATGTGTTTTTAATGTGTTCTTGAACAAGCGGGTAGGCGTCGAGACAGTCACTCAAAATAATAGAACATAGGCTCTATCATGACCAAGCATGAGGGCCCAGGCAATATTAGTGTCACGACCCATCGGAACGGAGGTAGGACCCAAATGCAAGGCTCGGAAGATGCAAGGTAATTCGGGGAGAAACGTTTATTATTCCGTGGTCGGGGATCGGGCAGGCAGTCAGGTGCAGCAGCGGTAGTTGGGACGTCGGGCGAAGAGAGCAGGTGAGCGGACAAGCAGGAGTCGGTACACGGGAGATCGATCAAGGCAGGCAGAAGTCTCAAAGGAGTCAGGCTTACGGGGTCGGTCGGAGAACAGGCGAAGGGTCCGTACACACGGGTTGACGATCAGGGATACGGGAGTACTCAAACGGGACATGAAGCTCAACGATCTGGCGCGGACCAGTCGTCATCGGGGTCATATAAATACACAGGATAATCAGCCCCCATGAGGCGGAGGTGTGCGCCTCCCAATCAGCGCAACCGGGTGGGCACCCGCACAGCCCGGGCTGGAGCGGCAGGATCATGACAATGACCTCTCAGTGAGTATTTGTATTTGCTTGAATTCTTCATCTTAGAAGATCCTGTTTACTACATGTTTTATTTTTTGTTATTCAGTTAATTTGGTTGTGAATGTTGCCTTACAACAATGCCTGACATTTTGACAACTCATACTGGACTATTGTACTTGCCTATATACATACTTCCTCCAGGCCTGATGGCTGTAGTAGAGGAGGAGTTGGGTGCGCAATTGACCCCTCCATACAGGGCACTTAACCACGAATCCTGAAGTTACGTCACCCCACGTGTGCTAACCTCAGACAAACAATCAGTCGCACACTGCACAAATCTGGCCTTTATGGAAGAGTGGCAAGAAGAAAGCCATTTCTCAAAGATATCCATAAAAAGTCTCATTTAAAGTTTGCTACAAGCCACCTGGGAGACACACCAAATATGTGGAAGAAGGTGCTCTTGTCAGATGAAACCAAAATTGAACTTTTTGGCCACAATGCAAAACTATATGTTTGGCATAAAAGCAATAGAGCGCATCACCCTGAACACACCATCCCCACTATCAAACACGGTGGTGGCAGCCTCATGGTTTGGGCCTGGTTTTCTTCAGCAGGCACAGGGAAGATGGTTAAAATTGATGGGAAGATGAATGGAGCCAAATACAGGACCATTCTGGAAGAAAACCTGTTGGAGTCTGCAAAAGACCTGAGACTGGGACGGAGATTTATCTTCCAACAGGACAATGATCCAAAACATAAAAACAAAACTCATACTGGACTATTTATTGTACTTGCCTATATACATAGTTCCTCCAGGCCTGATGGCTGTAGTAGAGGAGGAGTTGGGTGCGCAATTGACCCCTCCATACAGGGCACTTAACCACGAATCCGGAAGTTACGTCACCCCACGTGTGCTAACCTCAGACAAACAATTAGCAAAAATGGTGGCGCAGGAAAAAAAGACTAGAGCGAAATTGTCCGATTTACCAGCTGATTTCTCACTTGCATTCTTAGCAAATAGTGAAATATCGTTGAAAAGCAGACAGCAGGGCTTCAAGTATTTCAGCGAGGGGTACTTCAATGGTATTTACATGCATATCGATGGAGAAACCATTGATATTAGCACGAGATCTTTCCGGAGTCAGAGGAAGACCGAGAAGCCACATAATATAATATATTATAACCCAAAGACGAATTCGTACTCGACAGTTTCCTATTTTCGTGTTACATATCACACTTGTGTGCAGAATCTGTATGTGTATCTGTATAGCCGTTTGTGAACAAGTACTGTATATATTTTGTCACTTTTTTACAAATTTTTACTGGAAGCAACAAACACACACAAGCCAGACAATTTGTGTCCTTTTTGTGTGCAACAGACCAAGGAGTGTATCAAAAGGAAAAAAATAGTGATGGAGGGGGATTCGAGCAACACACACACACACACACACACACACACTTAACTGCTAAATTATACATTACTGATATCGGAGAACAAAATTGGCAATCATCCAAATTTACCTTAATTGTCGAATTTTCTCAAGATCAGTGTCCAATTCAAGTGTTTGTGAGCTCTGCGAGCTACGTTTTCAATTCAAGGAAAGTCTTTGCCCTTTCACCTCTCCAGAATTTTTTTGCAATGATCAGCATGTATGATAATTGTCTCCTTACTGACCCCATAGATAGTTAATGTTGTCAAATTGTACTTTTATTATTGGAATATAAAAATATCACACCAAAAACTGTGAAGCTTTGGACAAAACAAAAGCTATGCAATAAAGTTCCAAGCTGCATTTTATATTTTTCCCAAAGAGCGGAGCAGTCAGGATACATTTTCTGAATGTTCCCTCTTGAATAATTTGGCATTTCTATAGAATCGGGCAATGGCAAGCATTTACAGTTAGTGTTCTGATGTTTTGTAATGCCTCCTGCCAAGTATCATCTGCTACAGGAATACCCAATTCTTTTTCCCACTCCTCTTTGATCAAAGCAGTAGATGTTGTACAAATTCTCTGTATTGGGCTATTTACTGTAACAATTAGTCTTTTTTTCAGGCCCTAAGTACTCACTGCGGCATCAGGCTTGGCCTCTCAAACTGCGGCAAGTGACAGCAAAGGTCATTTTGCAGTTGAAGATATTTGAAAATGTGAATTTTTTGGGACATTTTTGTCAGGTGGTGTGATTTTCTAATGTAAAATATGTGCCTTGGCTCGTTAAAAGTTGAGAAACCTCTCTGGATAACTACATGCAATCAGCTGTCGGACATTAAACAATTTATTTCAGACATTCCACTCATTATCACACTTTCATTGAAATGGGAATTCAGAACAGTCATAGAGATTTTATTTTCCCCTAAAGAAAACAAAAACAATCAGTTCTTGGCCTGGCCAAATTTCAGTTGAAACCCTGCTTGAGCCTGTGACGTCAGCACCAGTAGTTTATCAGATCTTCTTCCCTATAGCAATAATTGCCGTAACCAGATGTGGGTAGTACCGCATTCTTGGTCAAGCATACATAAAAAATGAATTCAATGATTTCCAAATCCTTTTCAAGATGTATTAAGTTGAACCCACTATAAAGTCCGTATATTTAATTTTCAAACTGATAAGATTAGTTTTTTATATAAAAATCACTCATATAGAATTTAATGGCTTCAACATGTTCCAGAAAAGATGGCATATTTACCCTGTACACCACATCACAACTCACAACACAATAAGCATTGGGAAACTGAGGAGACTAATTGCTGAAACTTTGTAAGAGGGTTGTTCCATTCTTACTTGATTTACAACTTCAGATGCTCAACATGGCCTTTGGTGTCACATTTTGCACTTCATAATGTGTGGTTAGAGCACTGGTTTGATAAACCAGGGGTTGTGGGTTCGTATCCCACTGGGGCCTCCACTCCCTGAGAAGGGTTGCGTCAGGAAGGGCATCCGGCGTAAAAATTGTGCCAAACATATGTGCGTTCATCTGAGATGACACGCTGTGGCGACCCCGAAAGGGACAAGCCGAAAGAAACTCAATGTAGCACACATTTTCAATTGGAGAGAGGTCTGGACAGCTGGAATTCCACTCTAATCTTTGCACTCTACTACAAAGCCACACTATTATAACACATGCACAACATGGCTTGGTATTCTCTTGCTTAAATAACAAGGGACATCCCTGAAAAGATATTGCTTGGATGGCAGCATATATTAATCTGAAACCTTTCATAATCCTGAAAGGTACATACAGGCGATGCGCCACTGCGGCCCGTTGTCGTCACTAGCAGCCGGGGTTCACGATGAGCCGCGGTTGCTCGGTCAAAAAAGGATTACGTTCTCCCCCCAAACTATTAGGGTTTTTTTAATACCTATATACACACCTACCTGTCATTTGGAACCCACGAAGCCATTGTGCTTTGCACCTGTGCAATCCATTTTTCACGACGAACCGGGTCTTTTGGAAAAGTGTGAAGAGTGAATCCATTCTGCCGCGTGTTCGAGCAATAATATCCAGCAATACAATGAGACACCATTTTGGCTAACATGCAGGAAAAAAAACGCTACTTTTGCACCGGTGAGAAACATATAAACACGAAACTGCCAGTGTGGGCTTCTTGAAAAAATATCACTTCCTGGTTCTTTTCCAAAACGAATGCCTCAAGAGGATTTTTATGGGAGATACAAAAATCAATATACGACAACATCATGACATGTGGTGAAAAAATCACACTTTATGTGTCAGTAGCCTTTAAGTTTGCCCCTGACCATTTGTATGATCCAGAGGAGTCATGGGAGAAAGTTATGTGATCAGATGAGACCAAACTAGAACGTTTCAGTCTCAATTCCACTCGCTGTTTGGAGGAGAAAGAATGAGGAATACCATCCCCCAAAACAATATCCCTACTGCGAAGAATAGGGGTGGAAGCATCATGCTTTGGGGGTCTTTTACTGCACATGGGACAGAATGATTGGACTGTATTAAGGAGAGCATGACCGGGGCCATGTATTGTGAGATTTGGGGGAACGAATACCTCCTTCCCTCAGTTAGAGGATTGAAGATAGGTCCATGGCTGGGTCTTCCAACATGACAATGACCCAAAGCACACAGCCAGGATAACCAAGGGATGGCTCCGTAAAAAGCATATCAAGGTTCTGGAGATGCCTGGCCAGTCTCCTGATCTCAACCCAATAGAAAATCTTTGGACAGAGCTCAAACTCTGTTTCCCAGCAACATCCCAGAAACTTGTCTGATCTAGAGAAGATCTGTGTGGAGGAATGGACCAAAATCCCTGCTGCAGTGTGTACAAACCTGGTGAAAAATTACAAGAAACCTTTGGCCTCAGTATGTCAAAACAAAGGCTATCGTATCAAATATTAAAATGGATTTTCACAGGTATTCAGATACTTATTTGCAGCAGTAACATACAAATTTAAATTTTAAAAAGTCAGATTGTGATTTATGTTTTTTTTCCAATATCATTTCCCAAAGTGCAAAGCACCTTGGATTAAAATTTCAGACCCCTCCATGATTTCAAAGTGGGAGAACTTGCAAAATTGCAGGGTGTTGAACGAGTTATTTTCCTCACTTAACATGTATTTAACTTTGTTGGATGACAGCAGCAATAAATATTTTTTAGCAACTTTGGCTTCAATCATGTCATGATTGTCATCAATCTGAGTTGTAATCATTAACTGCTACAGGAAGTCAGGTATTTGGTTTTCTGTTAGTCACGTAATATTTTAAAATGACTGCCAGATTAATTTTCTTGAGAAAAAAAAAATACATAGACAACTTGCTGGTGGAATGCAGAGCATTTAGATGCCAGAGGTCCTTAAATTATACAGAACAGTATGCAGATAGACTGTGTTGCTACAAAGTGTGAAACCATATGTCAGTACTGTACAACACTTGGTTAAAGTGAAACTCTTGGAAACTCCCCTCCCTTATCTTGACTGAAACATCCTGTTAGGCAGCGATTCCCTTCTTTGGAGCACAAGAGGACAGAATGTGATGAACAGCTGAGTGTTCTTGGGAATTTCCTGTTGGCTCACGCACCCCAAAGCTTCCTGATTGACGCAGCCTGATTCTGCACACAAAATTCCCCCATGCTTCTTCAATGTGTGGCAAGTTTCTCATTCCCAGTCAGCAGGCGGCCTTCGTTGCATGACATACATATCCTATATAATATCACATATAATAAAGCATAGAAACTCACTTGTCGTTATTCAGGTCAACAAAACCACCGATGGGATGTCATTTCCACTATTATTACTGCCTTGATTGGGTTCTATTATGATATTACAATGTTGAAAGAATTGCTCTCTTTCAAATGTGTCGTCTGTGTTTTCTGGAGCCATTGGACTACAACGTTTTCACTGTTAAATATGAACGTTTAATTTAAATGGAGTGTTGCTGTCAAACATTTACAAACTTATACTGTACAGAGTCACAGCTTCCATAGAAAATACATCTTTGTATACACAGCATTTACAATATCATACAAGAGCTGCTTGTGTGGGTGGATGAATTTGTGAATGATTGGCAGCCATAAGAAACAAGCCGCATGTTTACAAGGTGCCTTCTGGTTAGCTCCCGCAGTGCTGCTAGTTCATTCGGCTGCCAGTCTGTTTGATAAGCTCCTACAGCTGCCTGTTAGCGTCTCAGTTTGTGTTACAAGACCTCCACCATGTCTGTACGCCTTCAGCCACACTATGAGGCTAGTAGCAAACATGCCATGACCTTTTCTCATAACTTCATCGTCTGGGTCACATTTCCTCTCTTGCAGCTAGTGGCCATTCCACTGGATGTCATCATAAACCACCTGAAAAACAGAATGTTAACGAATGGAGCTCACAAACCTGACCATTTATTACTGTAATTATGTAGGAGATATTTTGGGCATGCACGCACCTCTTCGTCTGACTCTCCGTCTTCCTCATCGTCGCTGTCATCCGATTCGCTGTCAGGGAGCTCCCTCAAATCGGGACGGGTCAATGAAAAGAGTTCCTTTTTTATGTCGTCGTTGCCGCGACCGTAGGTGAGGTGGAACGGGGTGTGGCCTCCAAATGTCAGGAGATTGGCGTCAGCTCCTTTTTTCAACAACAATTTAACCAACGCCAGGTTCTGCTGGTCAACGGCCAAGTGTAGCCCACTGCGCCCATTGCGCTGCTCCTAGGAGACAGGAGGAAAACACCATTGAATATAGACGCTTTTTTTCTCCCCATTTAAATTAATTCACAAGTAAGGGAAAGTTTCTATTACACCCCCCAAAAAAAGCATCTTCTGCATCTCTGTTGTCTACCTTTGAGTTAACATCAGCTCCCAGATCCACAAGATTCTCCACCAGTGAGAGGAAACCGTGAACTGAGGCCAAGTGGAGGCAGTTCTGACCTGTTTAAGACGAAGAAGACGAGAAGCAACTTAACATCAGACACCACGACAGACGTGTTGCTTTGGCAGACTGACAAGTCAATCTGAGACTATGGCATCTCGAGGGCAGGTCCAAATTACATAAATCCATGTTGCCTGAAGCTTGTTCTGATCAACATCACACCAACTTATGTTCACTTTACTAAATGGTTATAGCTGTGATACAATGCCAGAAAGGTAACGGTATTCCCCTTGTTTGTGCAAACGTTTCCTACATAGCCTTCGTGCACACCTTTCAATAGTGTCATTCATTTTCATCATACACTCACACTTTGACTAAAGCTTTTCCTTTGTTCTGTGACCAAATTTGTAACACAATTTACCCACATATCAAATATATGAACGGCCATTTACCTGTTACTGATATCTGGTATCATGCCGATACAGACCTTATTTCATCAGGTAACATGTGCTAATGATGGCTAGCTAGACCTTGATTATGTCCTCCTCACTATTACTTTGTGCTACACTGCAAAGGTCCGGCAAATCACTACTCAGGGCATTAAAAATCTTTTTTGGGGTTTTCCTGTTGAATGGAGTACAGACGTTTATACCGAGTCTACTCAGCTGTGTGTATTATACATAGTGCTTTATTCACCTGTTGCTTATTTTGTTTGGATTTGGATGCATCTATATTTTGTGTTAGAGTTTCACACTGTGGTTGACTAAAACGTCCGAAAACAATTTCAACTGGATTTATTGAACTATGTGTTTAACTGCCTGGGTAACCAAAACACTTGGTGAGACCACAACAGTCAGTGTTGGCTCAACACAAATAAAAAAAATAACTTGTAAGTTGAGCATTCGCAAGACAAGGGAACACTGTAGCTGACGAAGGAAATCTGTTCAAAGGACCAAATTACTCTGGGAGTAAATTATAGCATATTAATAACAAATAAATGCTGCTTTGATAAAAACATACCTTGGTAGTTGCATGCTGCCATCATTGTTTGCAGATGCTCCGGACGACAAAACTGTGTGAGGACACTGAAGCACAACAGGTTTCCTTGGCGGCAGACGATATGGATGGGCATGTCGCCGCTGTCATCCACCAATGTGGGATCGCAGCCGTTGGCAAGGAGTCCCTGGCACACATCTGACTGGTTTGTTATGACTGCTAAATGGAGAGGTGTCTAAATTGGGATAAACAAGAGAGAAGTTAAGGGTCTCTCTGATGCCTCTGTGGATGAGGGCTACATGAGCTAAACAAAGAAAGTGACGTACCTGTCGCTGGTCATTTTGGACATCGAGGAAGTCCGTGTTCTTGGACAGCTCGATTATTTTTCTAATGTACTCCTTTGCTTCGTGAATAATAGCCAGGTGCAGTAGCCTAACGTAAGACATGGACAAGCTATTGTGTGCACAGCCAAACATAATCAAAACAAAACGTAATTGGAACACTGAGCATGGGAAAGTCGTGAAAAATGATCCTTAGTTACTGGAAATCAGCCTTACAACTGTTGGCTGACATTTTTCATTGGAGGAATGGACATTTTGAACTATATTAATAAACAGTCTTTGACTTTGTTGTCATAACCCTCATTAAATCACAATCATGAAGTGCAATACAGTACACGCAATTAAATTCATTCAAGTGTTTCCAGATCAGCACAGTGACAATACCTCTGCTACAACCACAAAGTCAAGTTAAATGACTCGCATCTAATGTTTCCCTTAGGGAATATAAAGGTAACTTCTGAAGTTTTCCTTTGGTTCCCGTCCAAGGGCTTACTATGTTAGCATCTTTTATCATCCATCTATTTTCTGGACCGTTTAGCCTGCTATGGTTGCGGGCGTGCTGGACCCTATCCCAGCTGTCTTCGGGCGAGAGTCAGGCCACAACCTGAACCTCGCAGCCAATCGCAGAGCACATAAACAACCATTTGCACTTAGATTCACACCTGTGGGCAATTTTGAGTCTTCAAATCGACCGACCACACGTGTTTTGGGGATGTGGGAGGAAACCAGTGTACCCCGAGAAAACATGCAAACGCCACACATCATATTTGAAAAATATTTCGTAGCTACACACCTAATAAGCAGTGATTCCCAACGAGTATGAAAAGTCTATCCCAGAGAAATGCAGTGATGGGGAGAAGAATAAATGAGCTACCACTAGGCAGAATGTATCTTTCGTTTGGTTTTGTGCCGTGAGAATTTCCAAATATACACCATGAATCCAAACAAAGCTAATGAAAAATCGGCATAATGGCTCGCTAGCTAATCCTTAATTGAATCATAAAATATAATGTAGATTAATTTCTTCAGTGTTTTTATAAGATCCTTAGTCCGTGGTTGAACGTGGCCTAGTTCACCTGCGTGCTAAGTGAGGCCTTTACGGAACTCTCCACGCTTGTATTAAAAACGACCCCGGTGTTGTGGAAGATGTGTGTTTCAAAGAGTGCTCCCCGGTGACTTGCTGGACTTTTTTTCTTTTTTAAACCACTTTTCGCTTTGACGGGAGCGCGCGCCGGTGGGCTCGTTGGACGGCGGCGCGCCTGGGACTTTCCCCAGTGTGACCGGCGGCCATAGTAGATTCCTGCTTAGAATAGCCTTTTGTTTACATCCCATGCAACTGTCGGGCCCCAGCCAAAGCAACAATCTTTTAGTGTGGTGCCCACGCAGTCTCGCGTTTTTAAGCGATAGCAAAACGCTCCGAGGCTGCATGATGACATTCGTTTTAAAGGCACGTTTGCAAGTAAGCGAAACCCACAGGAAAGGGCTGGAATTACCCTGCAGACGGGCCGCGCCAGGCGCCCTTGCCGTCTAAGTCGGCTGAAACGAGGGGCCTGCCGATGTGTGCTCAAAACTTACGTGTCTCCGTCCTCAGTGACTTGCGTTTTCCATTGTGGTTCCTCGGCGGCGACGCTGGCCGAAACTGGAAGTCGTTTGTGCGCAGACGATAGCCCGCAGTCGAGCTGTAGACGAAAGATGTCCTCCGCCACAACCTGGTAGTCCTCCTCTTTCAGGGAGTCCACGCCGCTGTCGAGACGCTCGTCTGTCGACGGCTTCCCTTCCTTGGATTCCTGGTTGTAGTCCATCTGGTTTGTTCCAGGTCTCCTGTGGAGGGCCATGGTCGGCGAGGATTGTGCGCTGGCTTGTTTGTCCGCGTCGACGAAGTTAATGGCCCGTGTGCGTGGAGTGCCAGTGGCTGCGCCGGACTGCAGGGGTGGAGCGAAAGCCACTTGGTGGGGGATTTCCAGCAAACTGCCACTTCAAATCACGCCCCACTTACATTGCTGCCTCACAGTGGGGATTTCTTCAGATATCTGTGCAAGTATCGCATTTCCGATTGGAACAAACACGACAAGGTCAGCTTTGACATCTCCTGCTCGTGTTCATTAAGCGATTTGCATGTGGCATTTTACAGAAGCTACTTGGGTACAAGTACAAATGCTTGTAAAAAAAAAAAAAACGTAGACGCACTGATCCAAATCCTGCACTTGTGTAAAATAATAATAATTAAAAAAAAAAGTACAGACTTGGAATGATACTAAGCCCTTAGGTGGGAACAGGTTATTACTTTGGAAGTCACACTAAATCTCAAGTCCCCATTGGAGTCTCAGGTCAAGAAAGGCAATTTCCAAGTCCTGCACCTTTAGTTTACCAACAAAATAAAAATCCATTTTAATTAATACAGTGGTGGAAAAACTACTTGTGACCCTCCTAATTTTTTTTGGGTCACAAATCTATCACTCACAAAGGTTTCAAATCATCAAACCAATTTTAGTATCACTCAAAGACAACCCAAAGAAATACAGAATACAGTTTTCAAATGACAATTACATTTATTAGGTCACAGAATCTCAACATTTCTGACCCTCTGTGTAAAACTAATCCCCTTGTTAAACCACATAGTCACTGTGACTAATCACAAATTTAGGAAAGGTGAGTTCAATTTCACAAGCCCATAACCCACACATGATTAATATATTTGAAGAACTGTCTCGTCTATTGTGACAACCAACAGCACAAAAGTTCTCGGGCACTGTGAAAACTCTGCTCCGGTTCAACGACTCCAGCACTGCCGAGCAGCTAGGTTTGACCGGCAATATGGTGGCGTGCAAACTGTGACGTCAGATGGACGAGCTCTATAACGACTCATCCAGGAGGTCACTAAAGAACCTCAAGCAACATCTAAAGACCTGCTTGCCTTACTTAAAGGACCACTGACACGAAAAGCATGATTTTTAGTATGTTTTTAGGTAGTCGGAATAAACCTATCTGTTTTTTCACCACACAACATGATTTCGACATATGGCTTTTTGTAACTCCCGCCATGAAAATCCTCTCAAGTGATTTGTTCTGGAGAAGACGGGACGTTACTAGCAGACGCCCACTCAGGCGGGTTCGTATGTTTGTGGCAGCTTTACTTGCGGGAAGGTAACTCTTTGTTCTTTCGTGTTATCCAAAATCCAGGATCGTTGTGCTGCTGGATATTGCTCTAACACTTGGGAGGATGGATTCAGGATGGAGCTATTGAAAAAAATGTTTTGGGGGTAAGCCTTCTTTCAGCGAGCGATGACAACACTCATGGCAGGGCAGTGGTGGCTCGTCGCGGGCGGGCTGCTTTATGGTGTTGTCGTCCCTTTTGGCTGAGTACACTACATCCTGTCATTCCTACTGTCGGGGGGTCTGTTGTTAGTGAGAAGTGATCTGCAGATCATCTAAATCTGGCTCGAAACGATAGGTCCAGGTCACTTCATTCTATTGTGAGATGTCCTCTTCTTCAAAAAAAGCTTCCGTATCAGAAGGTGCGCCGGAAAAATCCGAAAATCTCTGTTGTTCCTCCCCCATAGCAGGTGCCACTCCGTGTTTTCAATGGCGAATGTCCCAGTGTAACGTCTGCTGATGACGTTTCAGCCAATATGGCTACCACTTGGATGTCGAGTTGGACTTCCGAAACTTTGCACATGGATGACACACTCTTTGCTCATATTTATTTTTTCATATAGACATTGAAGTGAATAATGTTATGTATTTTTCATTACAATATATATTTTAGAATGTTTATAGGCATGTCAGTGGGACTTTAAGGTCAGTGTTGTGTGAATTGGTACTTTCAAAATGCACAAAGAAAAAAAGTCGTGTCAATTGTGTTTTTCGAAAACTATTGTAGCAGAAGATCTCAGTTTACATTCTGTGGAAACAATGTTATCTTGGGCTTGAAAAGGTTGGTGACGGCTACATTACATGGTAGAAGGTACCCACCTGTTGCTTTTCATAAGTGGAGACAAGATGGTATTTATTTTAGTCATCCTATTTTTGGTGACATTTTTTCTTTGATGGTGTGGTGTGATATATTTGTAATGTAAAATGAGGTGCCTTGGCTCTAGCGGTTGGGAAACACGGGCCTAGTGGTTAGCAGATATGCCTCACTGTTCTGAAATTTTGAATTCAAATCTGGGCTCCTGCCTTTCCTGTGCAGAATATGCACAATTACCAGGTACTCGTAAGGGTTTTCTTCAGGCATTCAAGTAACTTCTTTCCGCATTCTGAAAACACACGTTAGGTCAAATGGAGACTTTAAATGGTCCTGTAGTGAGTGGGAATGGTTGTTTGTTTTCATGTGGCCTGCGGTTGGCTGGCAGCCAGTGCAGGATATACAACTCCTCTTGCACAAAGTCAGCTGATGAAGAGAAGCGTGATAGTCAATGAATGACAATAAAGATTGTCATTTTTGTGTTGTGTGCTTTGGGGTAAAAAAAAATAAAAAGTCAATAAGTGAAACAAGCGCTCCCAGCTTAATCAGTGTGATCGTGTTGTTGCGAGAGTGGTTTGGTTAAACTTCTAGAATGTACAGTATTGATGCTATTGAACCTCAGCAAAATATATAATTTGTAGAGAACTGTATATTGACCTCAAATGAACAAGTATTACATCATTCATTGTGTTTATTAACAGACGACCGAACAGGTTCTTGTCTGTGTGACTGAAGCACCTTTGAGCTCCAGTCTGGTGTAAAAACAAACAGTGTTTTGGAAGAGGGAAACCCCAGACTTGCTTTACTTTGTGTTGTTCAGTCACTGGCACCAGTTTGACAACACTTTTTAGTATCAAGTCATACAAGTGTTCATGAATGTATTTGCATTTTGGGAGTAGAATGTGCACAAAACAATTTTAACGTTTTATTTCGTACAATTTGAGAGAAGATCTCAATTTCTGCTGGTCGCACTTAGCTTTGCCAGCACAGTGAAAACAAGGACTCTTGCTTGAAAATTCGTATGACTGCATAAATAGAGGGGAGGAATGCAATCAGTTGAATACGTTTCACTGTCATGAAGAAGAATGTCAAACACTTAGAGCTCAGCTATGTTTAGAAAGCATTCATTTGTCAATTAGTTTTTTATGCCTCTGCTTAATACAAAACACATTTAGTACATCATGCAGAAATGGTCTCAAATTAATCGCCGATAAGTCGTTTTAAGTCACTTGAGCTAAAAGAAGTCATAAGATTGTGGACTGGTGAAGGCACAAAATCATGCACTCAAGTCACCAGGGATTTTCAAAGTGTAGCTAGAGCAGAGACAGTTTGGCCTAGTGGGGTTGCTGTAGTTTTTGTGTGGTATACTCGTGGTCAGCAGGTGCATAAGGGTGCAACGCCGATCGTGTCAGGACAACTAATTATGGAAACGCTTTTGATAAAGGTCGCTCAAAGAAAAAAAAAATATGTGGAGTACCGAAGTTTTCAACAAGAACGGACAGCCTTTGTGGAGAGGGAGGTTTCTGCTGTGTGTCTAACTTTATCTTCTGAAAATGTAATTGGCAATAAAAGTGTGATTCAGAACACCCCAAAATGACATTGTTTAAATTTAATTTGGTTTGGATGTGAAGTTTTCATCCACATAAGAATTGCACGTGTATGGGTGTGTCGGTGGGAATCCCAGGACCTTCTGGACGGGTGCTGATACGCGTGACACATCATGAAACAGCAAATTACATGAATGAGGGTCAGAATGAACAATGACTCAGAGAATCACCTTGTGACTTTAGTGACTGGGCAGAAGAGTCAAACCACCCATTTTATATATCATCGACCCCACGCACATTTTTGCTGTTTTTCTTTTTGCCTTGTCCCATTAGGGGTCGCCACAGCGCGTCATTGTTTTCCATGTCAGTCTATCTCAGCGGTCGGCAACCTTTGACACCGAAAGAGCCATTTGAACCCGGTTTCCACGGAAAAGAAAACACTGGGAGCCGCACATCTAAAATGAAGAAAAAAAAAAAACTTCTACTACTTTACCGCAGCATGTTTCTCCATTGGCTTTGCCGGGCTTGAAAGTCGCTCAAAATAGACGGCGTTTCAGCGGGTATACCCGCTTCCGCAGTGTGACGTCTATTTTGAGCGACGAAAAAATAATATCAAATAATTTAATTAATATTTTAATATTTCAAGATCACAATCTTCAAATTTAGAACTAAAATAATATAAAAACTAACACAAATAAAACGCACTTCAATTAAATACAAAAAAAAATTTAGTAATTTATTTTCCCAAGCCAATCAGAGCCGCATTATAAGGATGAAAGAGCCGCATGAGGCTCCGGAGCCGCGGGTTGCCGACTGCTGGTCTATCTCATGCATCCTCCTCTCTACCGCCACTTGCACTTGTGTCTTCCCTCACAACATCCACCAATCTTCTCTTGCCTCACAGCTCCATCTTCATCACCCTTTTACCTATATAGTCACTACATCTCCTCTGAATGTGTCCAAACCATCCAAGTCTGCGTTGTCTAACTGTGTCTCCAAACATCAAACTTTGGCTGTCCCTCTGATGAGCTCATTTCTAATTTTATCCAATCTGGTCACTCCAATAGCAAACCTCAACATCTTCATTTCAGACACCTCCAGCTCTGCTTCCTGCTGTCTATTCAGTACCGCCGTCTGTAATCTGTACATCAGGACTTTTTTTTTTTAAAATAACAATCATGTCCTTGTCTGTTTTTTTTGTTTGTTTTTTTTTTTAGGTGTAAAACTGAATTATTGCCTGCACAATATTCTTTTGGAGTTCATGCTGACAGTTGAATGATTCACCCAAACAGTTTGATGGTCCTTGTATTTAAAATACAGAACTAGCTTTCTGTGCACTGTATTCTGTGCTTCAGCCACGATGAAGGTATACTAATTAATTGATTAATTGATGTCTTACATTGCCTGAAAGAATAAAAAAAAAAAATCAAAGGCATAACGTTTGCTACATCAGCTTTGTGGTATACTCGGGTAGTTTGCGATGTGATTGTGAATTTGTTGCCCTGACAGCAGAGATGCATTCCTGTTGAAGGCTAGGAGAACATTGTCGGTGAGAATATTAACTTGCTCCAGGTTTGATTAGTTTCCCAGTGCCAGCTCGTTCCTTTACTCTTTGGCGCTCTCCCCCAACGAAGAACTGATGCCGATTCCCAAGTTCTATCTGCATACAATTCTAATTACTTTCAAATGACTTGTGTAGAATGTGACACTTGAGGTAGTCCAGTGTCCATTGTATCCACGTTTCTTTCCGAAAACTCTATTTCAACTTTGGCTTCACATTTTTCAGACCAGACCTTTCTTGCTTGGAAAAGAAAAAATATCGTCCGGTTATACCGCTTTTTCTTCTATTTGCACTTACCCCGACAGACATTGCATCTTAAAATAAGAGCATTTATGTTTTTACTTTTTTTTTTTACTTTCACCATAAAGGTAAATCATAACTTGCGTGTCTCCCTCGTCTTCGCTGCACAATGCCCAGACGGGTTTGCAAACTCAACACCCGTTGTGGGGGGCGCATAATGACGCTGTCATTGAGAGTTGAGAGAGAGAGAGAGAGAGAGAGAGAGAGAGAGAGAGAGAGAGAGAGAGAAAAAGAGAGAGAGAGAAAGAGAGAGCTTATTGAAAAGCAACCTTCTTCTGCATTTTAGTGCCCTCTGTTGCCCACAACACGCATACACGACACATAAACGGATATACAGTGTAGCAAACCTTCTACGGGTTATGGGATTGACCAACAATTCACAAAAAAATGTTTCTCGTCATTTTTCCCCAAACAGAAAACAAGTGATATGGTACGAAAGCGTATTACTGCCACACAAAAAAAGTCGCGTTTCACAATTATGTGAATCGTTACCCCCAAAAGACTTCAGGTTCGGGTTGGTGGAGACCTTTTAGCGTTATATATCAAACATAGAGATTCCTGTACATCTACACATATCTTCAATAACACTCGTTCATCTTTGCTAAAAAAAATGATTTAAGGTTAAAAAAGAAGATGTACGTTCATCGGGCTTGTCCGAATTGGCTCTGCCAGGGGACCTGAACCGGAAGTTATTGCTTCGAAACGGTGTTTCTGCAGGATGGATAGTTTTGTAGCGCCGAAGAAAAGGAGTCGGAGGTGGAGTGTCGAGCACATGAGCAAACTTCGTTTTTAATGGCAGACATCAACAGACTAACTCATTACAGCCGGAACTCTCTGCTTCCTTAAACACCGACAGTGTAACCAACAGTAACGTCCGTGCGGAACCACATAACCTAACTGGAGGTTTTCCGTAGGTGAATGAAGAAACCACCACACCTTGGCTCATTTAAAAGGTTTGATTAAGTTCTATTTCATGCTTGGGTTGAGACATGGAGAGTTTTGCAGTTCTTGAGCTCAGTGGACGGCCTTGTAATAATTATGCGTACTCTCAGACGTCTTTTACAATCTATGGGATTGTTCAAGAGGATTTATCAGTCCGACCCACTGGAGGTTGCGTTATTTCTAATCGATGAGCTGGAGGGCAATGGAAGGCACCACAGATACAAACTACACCATCTCCACTGCCTCCAAAACGGATATGTTATGACGCAGACCACCGCGAAACATCTGGTTAAGGTTTTAGACCCCCGTACTGTTGCGCAAAGGCGGAGAAATTCCTTGACCCCACGTACGTACGTTAAACCGGACCCAATTTTTGTGGCATGTTGACTCGTGCGATAAACTAAAGCCCTTTGGTCGTTGCATCAATGGAGCTATTGATGGCTACTCAAGGATCATTGTTTGGCTCTATGTCTAGTCAACAAACAGCAAACCCAGGATCATCGCTGGTTATTTTATATCTGAAGTTGAGAAAAGGATGGGGATACCTGCCAAAATTCGCACAGATTTTGGGGCAGAAATGCAGAGATTCCTACACTGGAGTAGGGATATGGATCGCCACGTTGGGAAATGGTTCATTTCTCGGTCGAGTAATCACAATCAGAGGATCGAAAGGGGGTGGGCGTTTTTGAGAAAGCATCATGCCCAATTCTGGATGAACCGTCTTCAGGAACTCAAAGACAGTGACCGTTTTTGGGGCAACTTCCTGGACAAACAACTTGTATTGTTTACTTGCCTGAACGTCATTGAGGTAGGCATTACGTAAATAAGTTAAATAATTATCCATATATCTAGTTGCTGCATGTTTCCCTCTCTCTCTCTCTCTCTCTCTCTCTCTATCTCTCTCACACACACACACACACTCTGTCTGCTCTTTTTATATCCTCTGTCCCTTTTGAAAAATGTAAATATTCACGTAGATGTGGTAGGTACATTCCCTGTTCATCTGTCCTTTACCTTGTTTTTACCTTCCAATTCTGTTTGTCTTTCTTCTGAGCTGTTTTGTATCCTCTGCCTCATTAGACCATATTTTTTCTTTTAAATTAAATGCTCTATTTTTAAATGTAAGTCAGTCAATCTCTCCTTCCTGTCTTCCTTGCCTTCTCTACACTCCTGCCTCCTTCACTATTAAAATGACAGTACAGTTAACAGTATGTTTGCATGTATCATATTGACTCAAAATAGAAAGCATTTTTTATTTGTTGTTTTCACTGGTAATGCATTTTTTTTATTCTGCAGGAAGAACTGCAGCAAGTTTGTGGAATAGCCACATTATCCGCAACAGCAGAAATGCAGTAGCTCCAAGTGGGCGTCCAATGTTGTTGTAGACCATCCCTCATCTCTTTGGAGGGCAATATAAGTTACAACAGATCACCCATGAGGCACTGCAGGCTTGTGATGAGACTCTATTCAACTTGTGCTGCCTTATCATGACAGAAAATTTCTTGCACTCACCCATCACAGCAGATGAGCCCATTGAGCTGTATCTTTTCCTGAGAGCAGGCATACTTAAAAACATAAAATGAATATTTTTATGTTAATCGGTACAATTGTTTTGTTTTCCCGTTCATTTTTACCTCCTGTCCTTAGTTCTCTCTCAGTTCAGCTTCACAAAAATGCTGCTACATCTACCAACATCTACCAATTAATCCAGCATGGCAATTATACAGCACTACACCATGCATCCTTCTCATAAACAGAAGAGGTCTTCGACTCCCAGAAGTCTGAGCCTACTGATCCACCAAGAAGGAATAAAACACAAAGACCGGCGCCCTGTTTGGTTCCTGTTTGTCTGGGAAGAAGGACTGTCAAGAATGATTTTGTTCGCTAGTGTATCAAATGGTGACATTTATTTTTCAATTTTACACTGTCCACTTTTTTGTTGTGGTATGATGATACCATGATCTCAAATGAATTCACACTCACACATTTTCAATTATTGGATGTCTGACAAATCCTCTATCCATCCATTTTCTGTACGGGTTACCCTCACAAGGGTCCCATGCCTGCTGCAGACTATCCAAGCTGAGCAAGAGGTGGGTTACACAGTGAACTGGTCGTGACCCAATAGTAGCGCAGAGATAGACAAATATTTTTTTCTGAAATTATAATAGCTCTGGATTGAAAGGCTGGGAGGTTTCACAGAGAGGTTTATTTGCTGTAAGAGGAATTTATCTGGATGGAGCCACAGGTGTATTAAAGTGTATGATATGAAAATGAAGAATGTACAGAAATCCAACATATTAAGGTATTTGAATATGTGCCACTGTCTTGTTGAGATCAGGTTTACAAGACTTGTACTTATTGAGAATGGCCACGCAATTGTCAATTATATATATTTCTAATGATACCACTGGCTGTGATTGGGTGGCAACCAGTTTGGGGTGTACTCTACCTCTCACCTGCAGTTAGCTTAGATGGGCATCAACACAGCTGTGACCCGAGTGAGGATAAGATGTAAAGAGAATTGATGGACGATACCATAGCCATTTTTTAAACTCCAATGTCTCCAATGTGGATAGATTGGAAAGTTGTTTTCTTGTATCAGGAATGTTATAGCCTCTTACTGAAAACTTTAATTGAATTACTGAAATAAGAAAGCCAAATTATTTAACAAATGACTGGATTTTGGAAAATCACAACTGTTTTTAGATGTACTTTTTTTCCAACATTTTTCATTTTTAAAGGAATGAGATAGGTCTTCATGACGCTCCCATCATGATTAAAAATAAAGCAAAAATGAATAATCAGTTTCTCATTTGCAACTGTGTATTTATTTCCAATTCCATTTCTATTTTGGTCACAACATGCAGAACAGTCGTCACGAAATGCATCTCCAAAACAGTGTCTAACCAGATTTTTGGTGAAATTTAACTAACATGCTAATCAACAAGGAACAACTTTAAAAGGAACAGGTTCTGTATGAACATGGCAAATAAACAGCTTTTTGTATTTGTATACAGTTTGCAAATACAGTAATTTCCACTGTGTGTTGGTCCCTGAAAGAGCCATTTATTACTGACCTAAATTATGCTGAACTGAAAGGAAGTTTCAGCAACAAGTATGCTATCCATTTCACTCTGTAATTCTGGGTAAGAAGTGGATATCCACAGTGGTTCCAGAACTGCCCCACAGGTATGAGCTACTGGGCGTCTTGCTAGTCCATCTGTTGGTGTGAACAGGATCTCAATCTTGTCAACAGAGGTAATATCTGACCATGTGACAAACCTTAACAATTTTCTAAGTCCTGCATCATCCAGTCCCCTGATATACTGTTGCAGAAAACACAAGCTTTGATTCTCTGCTTGCGTCGTAGGAGATGCTGTCAGCAGCTTCAAAAGCTTTTTTATTGTTGGCTTTTTATCCTTATACTTGTGTAAGAGATCTCGTTGGTTTACAAATGCTTCTTTTAGGGTGGTGCCAACAATTATTGACATCTTTGCTGCAGCATATATCGGTTTTTGGATCAACTGCTTGTGTGCCACTTTAAGAAGGGTGTCTTTCAAATCGGAAGAGATGTTACATCCAGGTGATCCAGAAGATCTAATCGTTAATCTTTATCCTCCTTTGAAATATCTTTTAAGGCAGTGGTTATCAGATCTCTATCTGACTGATTCATGTACAGGAGGAAACTTTCAAAGAGCATATCATCTGACACAGTATTCTCACCAAAAATAAGTGCCACCATGAAACAGGGGCGACAAGGAAAGTATTCATGGTCTTCATATTCTTTCAGCAGAATTTGGCCAATGGATTTCCACTCTTCTTCCTGCCATCTCGGAGACAGTAATGGAACTCTAACGTCCTCACCTTCTGCTGTGTGGTTCATAAACTCTGTCCAAAATGCAGCATAGACATCCCTTGAAACACCATCTGCATCAGCTCCTTTTTCATCAATGTAGTTGTACTTCAATTGGTGTTTGAGCAGTGCTACATCCTTAAACTGGTCAATCATCTCCTCCACAAATTGGACTCTGTGAAGTTTTATGGTGATGATACATTGAAGATCGAATGTCGCAAAAGAATCACTTGCTTGATCACTTGTGTCTAGAATGTTGAATGTTGCTGTACTTAATGCGGTAACAGTGACTGATCGGATGGCCAGCTCATCAACTTCAAAATGCTGGATGGGATGATGTATCAAAGTATCATCCAGCTGGCTTGCCAGAGGTTCTCTGAGGAAAGGCCCAATCAACACTTCTGTTGTCTCAGACGTTGCATCTGTATCTAACTCCTTCAAATTATCTGACTGAGTGACAATGGTTTGAAGATCATCTTCATGTGGGTCTCTCACTTGTCGGTTGTTTGCATCAGAGCTTTCGCCAACAGATTCCATCAGTCTAT
The DNA here is from genome assembly GCF_019802595.1 of Syngnathoides biaculeatus. Taxonomy (NCBI): domain Eukaryota; kingdom Metazoa; phylum Chordata; class Actinopteri; order Syngnathiformes; family Syngnathidae; genus Syngnathoides; species Syngnathoides biaculeatus. The sequence continues at coordinate 6,300,150 of NC_084654.1, read as the reverse complement.
GAGTGCAAAGATAAAATCTGAACTCTCCCAATTTCAGCAATTTATAAAAGTCTCCAATTGTGATATCATCATCAAGTACAGCTTTTTCTTGATAGTCCAATATGTCACAACTAAATGGTTCACATCTTCCAAATCTATTCTTTCCATTTGGAAAGAAAATGTCTTTGGCATACTGTAATATGTCCGCTTTTTTGGACTGTTTGGAGACATCAGGTGTGCTTGTTCCCCCTCCCCTGTGTTTCCTTATTTGTTTACCCTCATGAATCCACCCCAACTCAACTTTCCTGGTTGACTTTTCAGGACATTTGCTGTTTTTCATGTTGCTTCTTTTTTTTTACGCTTTCCAATTGGGTTAGTCACTTTCATTATCCTCATTCCCAACACCTAACTTTTTCTTTAGCTTTTCAAGCAATTAATGTTTTTGGGATTCTTTTGTTCTTTTACTTGCACTTTTGTTTTCCGAACAGAAGCGTCTTGCTGCTCTCCGATCTCCATATGTTGGAAAGTAGTCAGCCAAACTGTTGTCATGTATGTAGTCAATGACTGTGGCATCAATCTATTAAAACAGAAACAAACGTAAGCAGAATTCATTGACAGTTAAATTATGTAGACTGATACCACTGCATAATGCAATTTTATTGCAATCTGAAAATGTTACAAGTCAAATTAAATACTGGGCTACACCTGGAAAGAGGATCAGCACTTGCCCAACGATACAATTCTGTGACGATACTAGAGTCACAATTTGATTATTTTGATATGCTCATATTGCTATACTATTTTTATATTTTGCGGTATATCATTTCTATTTTAATTTATCATCTAATTTTTTTTCTTTACTTAACAGAGGAGTAACAACAAGTCTGTTAGTATATCATTTGTATATATACAGATAGATATAGACTACATGCATTACATGCTGATATTATACAATAATATGACTCTTTAATTTATATAATACTGTCACACATCTGCTGGGTGTGATCCTGAATTGATTCTCCCACAACTGTGGGAGAATTACAGGATTTTGTAAGTGGTCTTCCGTTTTTACCCAGGGACCCACTTTTCCCTAATGTTGTAATCTGAAATCCTACTTTTACAATATTCATGTTTAAAAATAGCCACAGATTACACGTTACATTTTTCAAACATTTCTTTCATACTGTGGTGATATTCACATTCCCAAGATGCTGTTTCAAATAAGTTTCCCATCCCACATAAAGCATATTGCAAGCCATGACCTTCACAAACCAAAAGGTTGAGTATACGCCTCTGATCAGTACAAAAAAAAAAATCATAATACAATTCCATTACCACAATACCCTCAGTCAGAGCGTTTCTGACGCATTCGTAATGTTTTCCAACCTGGGATGCGCGTTAAAATATCTTACTTTACTGTACAACTACGGCAACGTAACTTTAATCACTCACACCCAGTAATAAAGTAATTACAGTAAATATTTTGACTAAGAACACTTCTATTCATAAAAATCAAACAAAAAACAGCAGTGTTATTGTGCAAACTAATTCATTGAGCGTCATTAGACACTGTTGTAAACTTCCGGACTCCATTCATTGTAGCTGACTGCGAGTGCGTGACCCACTTTTGGTTCTTGGCCCGCCCACCAGTTGGGAAACCATGCCCAGGACTCGAGGATTCCTAATACAGCATGAATTTGCAAACATAATGAAAATAATTTCTCACCGGAGATTCCCTGGTCTTACTTGTGTTAACATGTGTTGGCTAGCTAGCATAAAAGAGCACAAAACTATATGATGCCTAGAATAAAATTACATGTTCTTGCTCAATGCGTAAGAGGCAATCTTCAGGTAGACCACGACTCTGTTAAAAGCTCACCAAATCCATGTTTTGGGAAACACTCAATGAGAGACCACTTCTACCTGTCTTTCTGTATGCCATCTTGGAACAATCTGAGTGATTCACATAAATATGTGATACGTTTCACATAATTATGTGAAATGCGACCTTTTTTTTTTTTGGTGTGGCAGTAATACGCTCCTGTAAGATGGTATCCCATAAATTAATAAAAAATTGATTTACAACACGTGTTCTAAAAATCACGCCAAAACGAAAGGGAGGTGGGTGTCCCTCCCAGTGACTTTCCCAATTCCAAATTAAATATAATTTCATTTAATCTGGTGATCGGTTCACCTTGAAGGGCCACTGATATCTAGAACATAAAATTTAGTGTGTTAGTGAAAAATAATCAATTTTTTCACAGCAAGACAGAATGTTGCCGTGTAATGTTTTTTTCATCTCCGGCCAGGGAAATTCTAGGATTTTATGTATTAGAACCAGGAAGTGACATTTTTTGCAGTAGCGCGGTTGAGTGTTTATATTGGATTATATTAATTGTACCGGCAAGAAATTACCTGTTTTTTTTCAGTGCATTAGCCAAAATGCCAGCTTGTTGCATAGCAGGATTTTGCTTGAACATTTGGGAGGATGGATTCACTCTTTACACTTTTCCAAAACACCCGGTTCGTTGTGAAAAATTGATTGCACAGATGCAAAGTGTCATGGTCCTGCCGGTCCCAGCCCTGGCTGTGGAGGTCCCCTACACACCTGCGTTGATTAGGAGGCGCGCACCTGCACCTCATCGGTGATAATGAATCCTAGTATATATAGGACCCAGCGGACAGTCTGGCTTTGCCAGATCGTTGCCATCCATCCCTCGTTCCAGCACTTCCTTGTTCCTGATCCTGAATCCCAGTGTATCGACCTCTCCCTGTCCTGACCCCGTAAGGTTAACACACTTAATGCTGCTGCTCTCTCTTACTGATCTCCCGTGTACCAATACCTGTTTGCCCGCTGACCTGCCTTCTACGCCTGACGTCCTGGTTACCGCTGCTCCAGTTGACTGTCTGCCTGATCCCTGACCTTGGAACGAATAAACACTTTTTCTGAACTGCCTCTGGGTCTCCAGAGTCCTGTATTTGGGTCCTCCCCGCACCAATCTGTCGTGAAACAAAGGATGAGAGCTTTGTGGGTTCTAAATGACAGGTAGGTGTGTGTAGAGCTATTAAAAACATAATAGCTGGGATGGGGGGTTAAATTTGTCTCACAGTTTATAGCATATGTTGTGTGATAATTCAGAATAAATCCCCTTAGTCAAACCGGCAACATATCACAAAGCACTTGTATTGCATTTAAGACAATTTAATCTCACACAATACAATACAATAACAAAATAAAAGTACAAAGACAGTTTAGTAGCGTGTAACACGAGCTAACTTGTCAAAAGAGGTGTAGTCACCACTCAAATCGAACAACGTGTCCAAAAGCAGCAATAATCAAAAGTTCCATCTGCGTCCCACGACGTAATCCTTCTCTTAGAATGTGACAAAAGACATCATACTGTCTTCATCAAGTACATAAGTCAGGGGTGGCGTTGTTGTCGCTCGCCGGCGTTAACCACGACGTGGAGGTGGATTGGGCAGGGAGGTGGTTTGCCCACATGTGGGGAGGAGAAAGAGGTTTGTGGGCTGTCACTGAGAAACACGGAGTTTCAGCTCCCTCCAAAGATTTTCTATTAGGTTTAGGTCTGGAGGCTGGCTAGGCCACGCCAGAACCTTGATATGCTTCTTACGGAGCCACTCCTTCGTTTTCCTGACTGTGCGCTTTGGGTCATTGTCATGTTAAAAGACTCAGCCACAACCCATCTTCAAGGTGTCTTTCTGCATTTAACGACCTCACGTTGGTGCATCTTATTCAGGATAATACGTGGAGTGGAGGTGAACTTTTCAAGGCTGACTAACAGGTCTTAGAGGGTCAGAATTGTAACTGATAGACAGGTCTTCAAATACTTATTTGCAACTGTAGCAAACAAATCATTTAAAAAATCATACATTGTGATTTCTGGATTTTGATTTTAAGATTATCTCTCACACAGTTGACATGGACCCACGATAAAAATTTCAGACCCCTCCATGATTTCTAAGTGGGAGAACTTGCAATACAGCAGGGTGTTGAAATACTTATTTTCTTCACTGTACTTTGAAATGTATATTTGGCAAAAATACAATTTTAAAATGGGCATTGTTATCTAAACAATGCCTCTACGTGCCCTGGGATTGGCTGGAAAACAGTTCTTAGTGTACCCCGTCTCCTGGTGATGGGTCCGGCAACTTCGGTGCATTGGTGCATACTTTGAGGTCATAACCCTGTGTCGGTGCGCGCACGCTTTAAGGAAAAGTCACATGACTGACGCAGGCGCTGGTCTGGTGGTCGTGGATCAGTGCCAAAATATGTTGATCAGCAAGTGACACATTTCTGCTTTTGTGCTATTTTTTTAATCCATATTTTCACTTTGTCGGTTTGTAGATGCAATGGAGCAGTCAAGAAAGAGGAGAGGAGTATTTTCATTTGACAATGTCAAATAAGGTCAATGATTCTCTTTTCCACTTCATCCTACTTTTCATTCAAGTTCATGATATTCTGGAAAAAAAATGTCCATGCATTAACCAAGAATTCTATTTGCAGGTGAAATGTTGGCTCTGCCCGCATGAGGTGTCATACGCAAGTACTTTCTCAATTTTAAGATGTTACCGAGCTCGACATGAGAACGGAGATTCTCGCAATACCGCAATGACATTTGTTCGGCCACAATCTCTGAAAACCTTCAGATATGCAGGTTGGGCAGAAAAGAATGAGCTCAAACACGACAGCTGATTCCATAGTTGAAGTCTAATGCTACCTGGCTGAAGGCACTCAGAACACGAGACCTGTTACGTCCATCTGTGCATCCATCCATTTTCTAAGCCACTTATCCTCCTGAGGGTCTCAGGAGTGCTACAGCCAACCCAGCTGTCATCGGGCCGGAGGCGGGGTACACCCTGAACTGGTCGCTAGCCAATCACAAGGCACATGGAGACAAACAGTCGCACTCACAATCACACCTAAGAACAGTTTAGAGTCTCCAATGGATGGATGGATGGATATTACATACAGCAATCAATGTATGTACTTTTCGTGGTATTTTTGTTTGTTGATGTGCTGTGAGATTTTTCATCTTGACAGTGTGCTCTGGCTCCAAAAAGGTTGGAATTGGCTTCTCCGATAAGATCATATATTTTGTCGTGTTCTGTTTTGGTTGGGTTGGTTTTGTTTGGTTCTTGTGTTCCATATCTTCTATTCTCATTTTGTTGGTTGTGTCCACCTGTTCATGTTTCCCCTCCTCCCTTGGGTTGACCAATCAGCTCCCTCCAGCTACTCATGTCCTATCCAGGTGTTTCTTGTTGTCGCGTCAATCTTTGTGTATTTAACTAGCGATTTTCTTTCAGTTCCATTGTACTTGTCATGAGTTGCCTGTCGCTTTGTTGCTCATTTCCCTGTTGCGTGCTGCTCACTGCTTGTTGCGTTATTGCAGTCATGTCCATTATGCCCTGAGCCCTCAGTGCCATGTCTGGTCAAGTTTTGAGTTATGTTTATTTTAGTTATTGTTTGTTACTTTGAGTTTTTTGGTTTTTACTTTGTTTAGTTATCTTAAAGAATTAAATATTTTTGAGATTCTTGTATATCTGCTTCCCTGCACTTGGGTCCTCCACACCTTGCCTTCCTTGCCCTTCACCAGCCCTCACCGTGACATGTTCAAGAGAACTGCAGCATGTTTACACACAACCGTGAGCTCCAGCACTAGCTTTCTAGGCCATCTAACATTTTGTTGCCCACTTGCGAGCTGTATTGTGTTAAAAGTATGTGAACATACTTAAAGTACGCCTTACACAAACGCCCCCATGTGTCCTAACCCCCAATAACCACCAACACGTGTCTCTGCCCATTTCCATCTTTTAATACAGTCAGCATGATCCGCTCGTGTTGTCATCCCTAAGGTAATGAGTGTATTCGGTCACATATGAATTGACAAGATCAAGCCCAATGATGGTAGAAAATGGGATTCGATGGTATCGGAATTCAAGATTTTATTGCAGCAGCAATCATAAAAGAGCAAATTTGTCTTGTGGTCTGTTGTCCCTCATTCTCCCTCTGCTATCTTCTCACTCCTGTGGAGCTGATGTTTTTTCCAATAACTTTATTGGCTGTCAGATATTTATATGTAAAAAGAATACAAGCTTATGGATTCAGATATATTGTGGATGACGGCGTAAATGTTTTTTTCAGAGCCGATCAGTTATCAGCCAATTCCAGTTAAGATGATAAAATGGGGGTGACGCCTATTCTGGAGTGGCCTTCTCTGAACCCTGATCGAGATCATATTGAACATCTGTAGAAGGAAGCAGCCTTCAAACCTGATTAATATGAAGCCCTTCTCCTCTCTTTGTTCCAGAGTCGGCCAAACTGCATTGGTGCCCCCGCCGCACGGAGGCCCAGTTTGAAGTGGTCCAAGATGGATCCAAGCTACACTTGCCACTCTACAGCTGTGCCACCGTGCCGTCCAGGATGGTTATATTTATTTTCATTTGCGGTGTAGAGCGCAGCGCAGGGAAAGAAGTTTGAAGCCAGTGTTATCTCTGAGGAATAACAGACAAGTCTGTAGAGTCTTCAACGTGTCATTTTTGGTACAGTATTTTTTTTTTTTTTTTGGAAAGCTGTTCACCTTTGGTAATGATTTTGAAAATAAGAACCACACTAATTCCATGTGGCTCATTGAAGCGTCTTGCCTGCGATGAGTACTGTATGTCAACAATGTCCCCATAACCAAGCACACTCGTGTGGTAAATTTGGATAAAATGTGAAACTTTCAAGTATTTTTTCAATCACACACAAGCGCGCACACACAGATATACCACACACTTTATGTCGCTGTACAACAGCATACAGTGGTTACAGCATTTGGAGAATCATGCCACAAGCTACTGTAGTTTCAAACTTTTGTTTCACATATCCCAGGAGAGTGCTTCCTCTGAGCCAGGCAGACCAAAGGACTCAAAGCAGGTTTATAAACCAGGTAGGAGGATCCAGAAGGTACAGAATAACTTGGTCAGAAACAGAAGGAAGGTATTGCAGGAGCAGACGCATAAAGGAAAATCAGGAACAGAAAATATAGGAAGTGGGTGGTCAATGTGCAAGCTAATGCAGGAGAGTCTGGCTTGACATCTCGTGGGGAGTCTTGGCATCTGTGACATGTAGACCACATTGGAGGAGGGGTGTAGACACACATTTATACATACCTACATACATACATACACATATACAGGGTGTCCACAAAAAATATATACACACTAAATAATTGTAAACTTGATGTTGATTATAATTCTATTTTTAACATGTAAAATACTTTACAAATATCATTATTTAAAGTGTGTATATATTTTTGGGGGATTAATTGATTAATGCATGCAGAAGTCTGGTGTGGGGGAGAAATATTTTAGAATAGTACAGGACATATACGGTATGAAGGCAATAGAACAGTGGTGAGGTATGTCGTAGGAATAACAGAAGAATTTGAGGTGAAGGTGAGATTGCATCAGGGATCACCTCTGAGCCCCTTCCTGTTTGCGGTAGTAATGGATAGGCTGACAGATGAGGTGAGACTGGAATCCCCTTGGACCATGATTTTCGCAGATGATATTTTGATCTGTAGTGAAAGCAGGGAGCAGGCGGAGGAACAATTAAAAATATGAAGGTACGCACTGGAAAGGAGAGGAATGAAGATGAGCCAAAGCAAAACAGCGTATATGTGCATGAATGAGAGGCGCGGAGGAGGAAGAGTGAAGCTCCAGGGAGAAGAGGTAAGGTAGGGGTGGACAATTTGAAATACTTGGGGTCAACAATACAGAGCAACAGAGTGTGTGGTAAGGAAATGCAGAAACGGGTTCAAGCGGGGTGGAACAGTTGGTGGAAGGTGTCTGGTGTTCTATGTGACAGAAGAGTCCCCGCTAGGATGAAGGGCAAAGTTTATAAAACAGTGGTGAGGCCGGCTATGATGTACGTATTAGAGACGGTGGCTCTGATGAAACAACAGGAAGCAGAACTGGAGGTGGCAGAAATGCAGATGTTGAGGTTCTCGCTCGGAGTGAGCAGGTTGGATAGGATTAGAAATGAGCTCATTAGAGGGACAGCCAAAGTTGGATGTTTTGGAGACAAGATTCGAGAGAGCAGACTTCGATGGTTTGGACATGTTCAGAGGCGAGAGAGTGAGTATATTGGTAAAAGGATGCTGAGGATGGAGCTCCCAGGCAAAAGAGCGAGAGGAAGACCAAAGAGAATGTTTTTGGATGTTGTGAGGGAAGACATGAGGGAAGTTGGGGTTAGAGAGGAAGATGCAGGAGATAGGCTTAGATGGAAAAAGATGACACCCTGTGGCGACCCCAACGGGACAAGCTGAAAAAAAGAAGAAGATAAATTTTTTATGACACCCTATATATGGTGACACAGTGATGCAGCTGTAAAACGCTGGCCTCACAGTTCTGAGGTTCTGGGTTCAATACCGGACCCACCTTTGTGGAGTTTGCATATTCTCCTCGTGCCTGTGTGGGTTCAAATCCCGGCCCCACTTGTGTGGAGTTTACATGTTCTCCTTATACCTGCGTGGGTTTTCTCCAGGCACTCTGCTTTCCTCCCACATCCCCAAAATCATGCATTAATTGGACACTTTTAATTGCCCCTAGGTGGGATTGTGAGTACACCTTGTCTGTCTCCGTGTGCCCTGTCATTGGCTGGCAACCAGTTCAGGGTGTAAATTGCCTCCTGGCCGATGACAGCAGGGATAGGCTCCAGCACTCCCACGACCCTTGTGAGGATAAGCGGCTCATAAAATGGATGGCTATATACAGTCACTGTGATTTGACAGGCACATATGCACTCGCGTGCACTTGCAAATCTGGACAGTCAAGCATGAAAAATCACGCACGTAAAATTTGTTACGAGTGGAAATACATAGATATTGGAAGACGTCGCTTATTTTGTGTAGTCTTGACCAATGTTCCTTCTCAGTAGCACCACTGTGCAATTGTGCACTTGTCACACACTCTCAACGCACATGAAAACCGACCCAATGCAGTGAACCACGGCCTGACGTCTTTTTTTTTACACGGAACCACACGACCTCTAACAAGGTGCCACTCAGCCTACTTCAACTACCAAGTTTACTTGACACCGCCCCCCTCCAATCTTAAAGGGGTACACTCATAATAACAAACAGAACACACACCCCCAACTTTAGATCTGCAGGCATGACTGGTGGAACACACCCGTAACTTTATATCTGCAGGCATGACTGACCACACCCCTACATTTTTCAAATGTGAATGACTGATATATATATATATATAAAACCAAATGGGCCAATTGTGTAAATGTCATAATGTGACGAGGTGATTGATTTTCACATAAATCATCTCGGACCTCTTAGGGAAAACATAATTTAAAATGTAGCCTGTGGCAAAACTAAGTTTTACACCTGCATCAAAGTTTTATTGGTTTGGGGCAGGGGGAGTCTTGTGCTTATCTGTCAAGGGGAGCATTAGGACCTTACAATCTCAAACTGGATTTTTTTAAAAAAAATCACAGTATTGTGATATTATGTTTACACTTTGCTTCCACCGTCATTCGTACACGGCCATCATCATGCCCTCCGACAGTGTTCTCACACTCATCCCTCTTGGTCGATTTCCAGGGGCGAGTCCTCATCCTAGAACCCACTGGCTGAACTACAGAGCTGGTGGTCCGCAAAGAACCTCCAAGTCCGCCTGGGGGTGAAGTGGGGTGGGGGTGTTGGTTGGATGTATGTTTGAATGTCCTTCCGATCTCTTATCAGCCACAGCAGCTCCTGGTTTATGTGGGTGGGTGGAGTGGCGCTGTGATAATTTTGCCCAAACACACGAACGCACGCACGCCTCACACGGGACTCACACACGCAATACAGGGGCGTGTATCCAACAGACACAGAAGGAAATACATCTCCAAGCCATGCCGACCACCCTTCAACGGGACCGAGACATTCATTAGTCGTTTTACATCGATAAGATTAGCATCTGCATATCGCGTGGGGGCGACATCAACTATGCAACACGCAGGCAAAGCGACGTCCACGCAGCTACGTAGTGGATTTGCAACGGATTTTGGCAAGTTATTGACAAGAAAACACAATCACAAAATTAATCCTTCCATCACTATAAAAGGGTCTAGCCCGACTAATAATAATAAGAAGAAAAAAAGAAGCACACTAAAAAGGCATTCAGCTGACTAACAGCCAAGGATCGACCTCACTCGGGTCGCGGGTGTGCTGTCACCTCTCTCAGGAAACATGCCGAAGTGGTCGCCAGCCACACCTACGGCTAATTTAAAGTCTCCAATGAACTTTCATGCATGTTTTGGGGAAGTGGGAGGAGAAACCCCACGCAGCCACGGGGAGAACAACCAAACTCCACACAGGCGAGGCCACATTCGAACACAGAACTGTGAGGCCGACGTGCTCAACAGTTGTCCACCGTGCCCGCCTTTGCTGTGGTAATTATATTTACATACATTTTCATTCTTAAAACTATTGTGATTACCCCCAAATTGCATTTTATGCGACATAAGAGCAAGCTTCCTTTCCAAAGGAGCGTCGTAGTTTTCAGACCAAATACACAATGGAAATGCTCATAAATGCGAATATGAAAATGTGAGATACAATTATACGTGTATTTTATTATATCAAATAAAAGCTCTTTCTAGCGTTCGATGTCAGACGTAACAATACAGAGAAGCGCCAAATAATTCTCGATAAGTGAATGATGATATCTTAAGACGGTGCCGGTGTCACGGGCTGCAAGGCGGGGAGACGCGCACCGTGGTCCAATCGCACCTGAACCCCCCCCCCCCCCAACCCCCACCCGAGCCTTCTATTTGAAAGTGGCTCCAGATAAGAGAACGAGCTCTTTCCTCCCTGGTGGTGCCACGAGGATCATCATCATGCCTCGAGGATTCCTGGTGAAGAGGACCCGGCGATGTTCGGTGTCTTATCGACCGCGAAATAGCATGAAGGTGGCCACGCGTGATGATGACCAGAACCACCGCGCGGAGACCGAGGCGAGCGAGCGCGAGCCCGCCAAGGACAACGACGTGTGGGGCGTCCCGAGCCCCGACGTCGCGCCCCCGCCGGCCCCCCGCGAGGATTCCACCGGCGTCACCGACGTGTGGAACCTTCAACTGGAGTCCGCTCAGGAGGCGGAGGCAGAGCGACGCGCGCAGTTGCCAGACTCCCAAGTGGACCTCGTGAGCCCCGCGGGGAACTTCTCGTGCTTCTTCCCACTTGCCCCTCAATTCGTCGTTTCCCGCAGCTCCAGACTAGTGGAACCGCACGGCGACGGACACAACAAAGCGCTATTGACCGAGACGCGCTCGTCCTCATCCCCGGACACCGAGTTGCCGTTTCTTGTGAGTTCAACGCCGGCGTCCATACGAGTAGCAACCGGCAATACGCACTTTTCGTCGTACGGTCCCAATCCCAAATACCAGGCCGACATGGGTCACTTGTTCCCGCCGCTAATTAGTCACCAACAGCACTCAGTCGCGAGAAAACGGAACAGAGCCAAAGCCAAAGGGAACCGGAAGCTTCCTTTCGAGGACGAAGTCACCACCTCTCCGGTTTTGGGGCTGCGCATCAAGAAGGAGAGCCCAGAAACGACGAGGCGACAACAGTCGTCCGGAAGTCAGCCGCTGGGGGAGTTCATCTGCCAATTGTGTAAGGAGCAGTACGCCGACCCCCTGTCCCTGGCCCAGCACAAGTGCTCCCGTATCGTACGCGTCGAGTACCGCTGCCCCGAGTGCGACAAAGTGTTCAGCTGTCCCGCCAATCTGGCCTCGCATCGCCGCTGGCACAAGCCGCGTCCGACTGCGGTCGCGGGCCGGCCCACGGCGGGGAGCCAGCTTCAGGTGGACGGAAAGGAGAACGAGCTGCTAACCCCCGACTCCTCCTCACCGCAGTTCCCGCACGACACCCCCGCGCCGGGTGTGCTTCTGTTCAACGGGAACTCGTACGAGCCTCGGTCGCTCGCGCGGGAGGAAGAAGAGGACGCGGAGGTGTACGACTGCCGCTACTGCGGCAAGAAGTTCCGCCGACAAGCTTACCTGAAGAAGCACATGGCGGGGCACCAAATGGCAACGGGATCGCCGCCGCCGCCGCCAACTTCAAGTCGCCACGCCGTGTTCGTGTGTCACCTATGCGGGGCCCGCTTCCCGTCGGCCGATATACGGGACAAGCACCGGGTGTGGCACGCCGTCAGGGACGAGCTCCTGCAAGGAGGTGCAGGTGGCGGCCGCGGGTTCAGGGCGGAGGGCTACGGCGCGGCCAGGGAGTACGAGCAGCAACTGTTAACGTGCAAACACTGCCCGGCCACCTTCGTCAGTTCTCCGGGGCTGGCGAGGCACGTGAACAAGTCTCACCCCGGAGAGAACGTCCACGTTATCATGCACATGGCAGTCACTCACTGACACGACGGATGCAACATTAGCTACACATAATTTAAACGTCTCATCCAATTAATAAATGCAGTAAATACAATTTAAAAAATGCTTTCGGTAAAATGTCCGTATTTTCATTAACCCAGACTCCCGCGGTGGAGAACGTTTTCAATGAAAACCAGTTCTAACGAAGTAATCTAAAACGTCCGAATGCATAAAAACGACAGTCATTGAGCGTTCGAAATGCCCTCGCGATGACCTCAATCCAATCTCATGTAATAGATCCAGGCTAATGACTGAAATGGCAAACTTTCCTCCAAAAACAACACCCGCGTCTCAGATAAAGGATAGGGAGATGGATAATATTCTCCCTTTTGATTAAAGTGGTCGCAGAGGTACTAATTGAACGTGTTCATTATTTCGGTTAGTAATTTGTAGTCGCTTGCATCATTTTTGCCCCAATCATGCAGCTAAATAAAGTATAAGGAAATTATAGACCGATGGATAAGGGTACGTTTAGGTATCCCATAATACGCAGGTGTACGTAATGTTTGTCTTGCGACTGTATTTCACAAAAGTGTTGTCCAACAACTGCACATTTGTACAACACACATGCACTTACAAGTTCAGCACTGAACTATCCGAGGTGCTGAAACTGTCGCAGAGGCAGAGGAATTTCACCACGAGATTCATTTGAAAATGTAATCGTAAAATGAAAAGTAAAACGTCTTAACTTCATTCATGTCTACATAATCATTACTATCATGGATAGGATTTTTGTGTAAGTTTGCAGCCAAATAGATTTGTATTGGAACAATGTTTTGTTTCACCCCTATGACATGATTAGACAATAGATATTCAGGTTAATTTACTTTTACTTCACAGAACTTGCGAGGCCCACACTATTAATGCCTGTCGAAGATGATTTATAGACTTTTTCACGATGTGTATATATATATATATAAATCTAACCTAGGATGGAAATAAATGATTACACTATTGCTGGAATATGACTTTTATATTATGTGCAAATTGACTTGAGGCATAAAATATTTTCATACAGAAACGAAAAATGAACTAAGTCCTATATAGTATAATGTCTTAAAAGGATGTAAACTGCTGTTGAAATATCTGCTGAATTTTCAAAGCTCAATTTGTGATTTACTGCAGTGTGTATATTTTGATATGTTTCATGTGACATTGTCAATAAATATCAATGTTGAAAGAGGATGCTTTGTTTTTTTTAAGCAATTTTAAACAGTGAATATTATCAACAGTTTATTGTCAACATATCCATGCTTTTTTTTATGTTTACTGTAGATGTTACACAAGCATAGACAAAGTTTGTGACATGTGGGCGACGAGCTGCTCACATGATCGATACATGCACTTAATAGTATTGTACTGACATCATGCAGTAGCCCATGTATAATGCTGCTTACATACAGAACATGTGCTAAAGGATCGTTGAAAAACACGCAATAACCTTCTACTAAATTTCAACCGTTTTGTTAAGGTCTGCCTAATACGGAGTCCTTTCCTATAAATTGAAGTTGCTGCCCCGAGGTAGGACAGTGTACAAAAAGTTGAATGCTCAAACTAAAGTATTTGCATGAGTGCATGCCAGGGTTACTTCAATTTGTGTAAAAATATATTTTGAATAACCTAAAATGTTTACTAATGACATACCTTTTAAAATTCACATTTGTTGCACCGACAGTTTCACCTGTTAAAAACACAGATATATCCACAGCATAGTCGATTCTTTTTTTGAAGGGAACAAATTAATAAATTAAACTGATTTGAGTCCAGTTTGACCCTCAACTCAGACATGTTAAAAAGTCAATTTAGCAGGCTGCTCTAACTAAAGATTAGCTTTATTTTTTTGTCATGTGACTTGAAACCAGTGTGATTCTAGTCATCTGGTTAACTTAAGCAACTGGTTCAAAGACATTCAATGTTTAGAGAATTCAATGGGTTCTTCTTACAGGAGGCCATATTGGGATAATGAAAAAGTATTGAAATATGCAAAATGCTTAAAACAAATAGTATTTCACGACCATCACCGGCAACAAACATACAGTGAAATTCCTTACATATGTATATATATTTTAACCGTGGCATATTTTTATATGGAACAAGTTCTATATTTCTTGTGAAAATAGAATCTACAGTGGGGGGAAAAAAGACAATGATCAAAATTCTAACAGCAAAAACAACCAAAGCTGTGAAATGCACTTTAACAGCATTGAAAAAGGTAAACACTGGCAAAGTTTGTCATCATGTTATGTGAGCGGAAGAACTTGAATCCAGATAAGCTTTCGACAGCCAACAGCCACGAGTATTTCCCAAAAAGATACCGAGTGGGAAAAACCTTCTGAGGGCGTTTCAGTGCTGTGACACCTCAGGCGTTTTGAATTTGTTTTAAGGCACTTCTACCTTTTTTTTTTTTAGCAAGTCATCCCCAACAATGGTACTTCAGAGCTTTATTTCAGACGATACAATGATATTGAATAATTTTAGTGACGTATTTTAATTTTGCTGTAAGAGTTAAATCCATTCCAGGCTGAAGTGCTTTCTAGTTCCAAAAGAGGAAGTGTCGAAGCAGGAAACATTGTAGCTTGAATCCACATTTGGTTTTTGCAGCTATCGTCACCTAACAGCATATCGCATCTAATATATACATTTATACTCAGAATTCTAAAGAAAGATGATGCAGTGGTTCTGTTGCGTTGAACGACAAAGGGCGATTAAAGATTTGCCATAATAATAGTGACCAACCAACTGAACTGACTGGAGGAAAAAATAAAAGTAAAATCAGTGCTTGTCCACATTTTACAGCCCCCCCCCGAAAGAAAAAACAACCTACAACCCATTTGTTCAATTTGACCTGTTCAATATACAGAATGTGTTTGTTTTATGGCTCGAACCTTTCCATTGTTGGCAAATTACTTGTAGATTATTTACATTTTACGAGGTCAATTTCGAAATCTGTCTTTAACTTCGTTGATGGAACGCTGCAGTGAGAACAAAAATAGTCTTAGCTTCGTGCAACTTTCCACTGAAATAATAAAATTATACAGTAATTCTCACAAAATCCCGCAAGACTGAATATCTCATGAAGAACGGGTCTCCTAACAACCGGGTGGCACACGAGTTTGTGTGCAACTATAGTACATCAAGACGCACATGGAACAAAGATGAATACAAAAGCAGCAGCGTAGCGCAGATGTGAAACAAAGTTATAGTATATTCCACAAAATACAGTAGCACAGCGTATAACAGGTATTTTTGGAGCATGTGACTACAACAGCCAAATTCATTATTTTTCCTGTACTTTGTTTCAACGAAAGTCCAGTTTGAATCAGGTACAGGGGGGTGTGATATGCACACGTCACGTCAAGTCTTGTTGGCCGATCCAGAGGACCGTCGAAGCTTCATGGACATGCGCATCTTGCTAGTTCGAGGAGACATGGGGGAGGCCGAGTCGCTCCCGGCCTCCCCAAGTGCCGGACTTTCTGACCGAAGAATCTCGAGGCAGGAGCCTGTGGAGAAGGAAGAGGCGGGAGAATATCATGTGGGGGTGGGAGGAGAGGTGAAGTAGGTGCCAGTTGAGGGAGGCAGATGAAGTTGGGAGAATAAGGAGGGCGGGGGGGATTATGAGGGCATCACAAAAAATGTTATATCACCATCATTGACACGCAGACACAACCACAATCACACACACACACGGCAAGAGGCAGCTAACTGTTTATTCAGGGCTGATTGTAATTCCATAAAACATCAACATTATTTTTAAACTGATAGACAACCAACGATGCACTACTGGCGAAGAGCAAAATACCGGACACAGAAAGGTGAAAAAGTTAGACAACACAATCATGTGAGTGTGTTTGTCAATGTGTTCAAGATGCTCTGTTACTACTTTTTTTGTGAAATCTTGAGCTTTCTCATTAATATAAATACAAAGAGGGAAAAGTTATGCTGGAGTAAATGCGAGAGCCACAGTAACTGTGGTGCCCTGAGATACAAGTGGCCGAACAATGGACCTTTCTGACCTGTCAATCACTTGTACAATAATAGCCAATCAGATTGTCTTAACCCCTGGCTCAACCCCCCCCCCCCAATACCAAATACTTTCACATGCCACTGCGTGTGCGTGTGTGTGTGTGTGTGTGTGTATATATATATATATATATTATATATATATATATATATATATATATATATAAAGAAAATCAGTATTTGAATATCCTGCTATATTGCAGGTTGTCCCACTTAGAAATTATGGAGGGGTCTGAAATTTTCATCGTAGGTGAATGTCCATTGTGAGAGAGATAATCTAAAAAGCAAAATCCAGAAATCACAATGAATGATTTTTTAACTATTTATGTGATACAGCTGCAAATAAGTATTTGAACACCTGTCTATCGGCTAGAATTCTGACCCTAAAAGATCTTTTAATCAGTCTTTAAAAGTCCACCTCCGTTCCATGTATTATCCCGAATCAGATGCACCTGTGTGAGGTCGTTAGCTGCACAAAGACACCTGTCCACCCCATACAATCAGTGAGACTCAAACTTATAACATGGCCAAGACCAAAGAGCTGTCCAAAGACACCAGAGACAAAATTGTACAGCTCCACACGGCTGGAAAGGGCTACGGAGAAATTGCCAAGCAGCTTGGTGAGAAAAAGGTCCACTGTTGGAGCAATCATTAGAAAATGGAAGAAGCTAAACATGAAGTTCAATCTCAATAGGAGTAGAGCCCCAAGCAAGATATCGCCTCGTGGGGTCTCAGTGATCCTTAGAAAGGTGAGTAATCAGCCCAGGACTACAAGACAGGACTTGGTCAATGACTTGAAAAGAGCTGGGACCACCGTTTCCAAGGTGACTGTTGATAATACACAAAGACGTCATGGTTTGAAATCATGCATGGCACGGCCCATCTCAAGTTTGCCAATGACTATTTGGATGATACAGAGGAGTCAAGGGAGAAAGTTTTCTGGTCAGATGAGACCAAAATGGAACTTTTTAGTTATAATTCCACTCACCGTGTTTGGAGGAAGATGAATGATGAGTTCCATCCCAAGACCACAATCCATACAGTGAAGCATGGTGGGGGTGGTAGTATCATGCTTTGGGGGTATTTTTCTGCACATGGGACAGGACGACTGCGCTGTATTAAGGAGAGGATGACCCCGGCCATGTATGGGAACAACCTCTTTCTTTCAGTCAGAGCATTGAAGATGGGTCATGGCTGGGTCTTTCAACAAGACAATGACCCGAAGCACGCAGCCAGGAAAATCAAGGAGTGGCTCCGTAAGAAGCAGATCAAGGTTCTGGCATGGCCTAGCCAGTCTCCAGACCTAAACCCAAAAGAAAATATTTGGAGTTGAGCTGAAACTCCGTGTTTCTCAGCGACAGCCCAGAAACCTGTCTGATCTAGAGAACATCTGTGTGGAGGAGTGGGCCAAAATCTCTCCAGCAGTGTGTGCAAACCTGTTGAACAACTACAGAAACCTCTGTTATTGCAAACAAAGCCTGATGTACCAAATATTAACATTGAGTCTTACTGATTGTACAGAGTGCACAGGTGTCTTTATGCAGCTAACGACCTGGCATAGGTGCATCTAATTCAGGATAATACATCGAGTGGAGGTGGACTTTTAAAGGTGGAGTAACCTCTGTAATTGCAAACAAAAGCTACTGTACCAAATATTAACATTAGTTTTCTCAGGTGTTCAAATACTTATTTGCAGCTGTATCACACAAAAAAATTGTTAAAAAAAAATCATACATTGTGATTTCTGGATTTTTCTTTTTAGATTATCTCTCTCAGAATGGACATGCACCTATGATGAAAATTTCAGACCCCTCCATGATTTCTAAGTTGGAGAACTTGCAATATAGCAGGGTGTTCAAATACTTATTTTCTTCACTGTATATATATATATATATATATATATATATATGTGTTGAGATAAGCCACATCATTCTCAAGTACTATTATTATTCATTTCAAAATATTTTCAAAGTGAATTGTTGAATACTACACCCATTGAATACTAACTCAATCATATGGGCAGTCTCTCGTGATTTCATGATACAACATTTCTATTTGGGTTTATCCATCATCTACTATTTGAAGTATTTCTGTCATACCATTCACAGCTGGCGTGAAGGACCTTCTGCTTCAAACCTTTGCCTTTCACCCTGAGTCGAGAACTATCCAGCAATTTGGGAACAGACAGACACAGAACACCGAGCTCCTCTGAGTGGGAACGTGAAGACGCAGGAGGAACATCAGAAGACAAGGATGGAGGGAAAGCCGAGGAGAACAGTGAAGGGAGTAAAAGGAAGAGAACATCAAATGAGGAACAGAGAAAGGACAGGAAAAGGAAAAAAGGAGGGAAGAGAAGAGCAAGGATTCAATGGAAATGGATGAATAAAAGCGCAAGCGAAAGAGAAAAAGGTGGAAAGAGGCAAAAGCATAAGACAAAAAAAAAAATGAATACATGAGAATAAGTAAAACAAGGCAAAAAAAGAGAGAAGAAAACAGAAATGTACATAAAGTGAAAAGACACTCCCAAGCTCAGAAACAAAACTAGGCAAGGTACATTCTTATATCGTTCACCTGATTTGGATCTGGGTTCTCACTCTTTTCTTGAAATTATTTTCCAGGACTTTTTCCAGGAGATTTTCAGGGGCTGCAGTGCTAGTCAAGTTATCACAACATACACTAGTCAACCCCCCCAGCCCCCCCGCCTTGGAGAAGTGTTATTTTCTACAATTGTAACCTTATATTTTGTACATTTAACCAGAGTGCTTCAATGTTTATTCCTCTCCCTCTTTCTCTCCAGTACTTTCTCCACAAAATATTTTCATATGTTCAATAAATGACCAAAACAATTTCCTTTAATCTCTTTACATACTGTATTTAGTTTATAGTACAGTTTACTTTGTGCATGTGACGCCTGCATTCTTAAAGTAAAAATCAAAATCACTGCAAAAATAAATTAAAAATACAAGTATAAAAATAAAGTCCTATCCTACAGTGCAAAAAGGTCAATATAAAACAAAGCAATGTCATTTAAATTCAAATGTTCCTCTAAAAAAAAATCTCAGCTACTGTAGATTTTTGACACTCTCCTGCAGATCTTTCAGCATTTTAGCTAGAGCTTGTAGCTCTCTTTTTTTGTGTATATGCAATTTGATTGGTTGATAGCGTCACATGGGGCGCTGTGCCGGCTAGAAGCGAAGATGAAGAGAAGCGCTGCAGCTCAATGTTGCCCATTAAAGGCAGCTGAAAAGATACATGTACAAAATGTTTAATCCGTTTGTAATCACCCACAAGGCAGAGAAGCACGGGGAGGAAAAATTATTTTCTAGGACAACTCGAGCTTTTCCAGGACATTTTACTTTTTGGGTCATTTTCCATGTGTTTTCCATGACTGGAAAATTGGTAAATCATTTTCCAGGACGCGTAGGAACCCTGTTGGATGTTAAAACCTTCAAAATAAAAGCTGACAGTCTGCTGTGGTGCTCCGTATCAAATGTGTAGATGTCCCAATATTTATGGATCTGCCTGGAGATCTGCCAAAATTACATTTTGTCAAAAACTAAGTTACTGTCATTTGAAAAACAAACATGGCCACGTTCCAAACAAAATCTTGCTACTTTTATTGTATTTGGGAAGGCAGAATTTTATGTAGTTGACTGGTTGTGCTTGGACAGTACAGATGTATCTATGATGTGGCATAAATATGAATACAGTACTGTGTGGGTTACTGTGTGAGTGGTGCTGCATCGAGACCACAAGGAGAGGAGCAGATATAAGGTTTGAGGCAAAGTAGCACAAGATCAGTCAGATTGGAGGTAAAAAGCAACATCAAGCTACAGTGTTAGTGGTCAGGTTGAATGATATGATGTCTTCATAGTGCACAGTTAAAGACAAGGATATGTCAAGTTCATGTAAGAGTGTAGTTTGATAAGGCCAACATTTATTTTGGGACAATAATATGAATCAATCACAAAATTTGGAAAGCTGAAGATCTTTATCAGTGAACATGAAATGATTGAATATACTGAACATCCCAAATGAAGCTGATAAAAAGATGAAGTAATTTGACGGTATTATATATGCATGTACATGTATAGACTATATTTAACAGGATAAAGGAATGTTTTACACCAAACTGCACTCAAAAGGTGTGTTGAAAATGACATTTCCTTCTGAAAACTGCAGCCCAGGCTCCCAGAAACACATGCAGACCTGGAAGTGTAAGAAAGACAGATAACCGGAAAGCAACGACGTGGGCAAGTAAAAAAAAAAAAAAGCATATCAGACTGCTGTTAATGTGACCGGGCTTACCTTTTAGCTATAGGCAAGTGACACAATACGATCTAAAATGGGGAGGGAATGGGGGGGGGGGGGGTCAAAGAAGAACACACGGAAAAAGAACAACCAAACAAATAGGACAAATAAAGGTAAGAATAAACAGAAATCAACCAAAGGGGGAGAAAAAAAAAGAACGAGAAGAATGGTTGATCACTGGGTTGTAATTGAAGGCCGTTAAAAGGGGTAGGGACTTATTTCAGAGCACAGGATGTCTGTAAAATTCAATAAACTCAAAAAAAAAAAAAAAAAAAAAAAAAAATCTGAAATGACGGGCCTTCATGTTGTTCTGTCTGACCACCCTGTGTTCTGAAACGTCAAGTGTTTGAGGCTGAACGACATGCAGAGCACGATCGCTCCTCAGGGCTGAAGCACGCTAGGCCAATCGGGCGGCCAGGATTTCGGGTCCTTTGCCTGTTGCACGCCGGCCTGCACGCTTTAAACATTCACTCTAGCGTCCGTGACTTTAGCTTTGACTTCAATAGAAAAGTTTACATTGGATTTCATGTCATCATTAACAATACGACAAGAGGGCCAACTGCAATGCACGTGGCATGTGCCACAAAAAGAAGGATCCACAGGTTAATTAGTAGTAGAAGAGCATTTCATTAATTTGCCTGTGAGCATACATTGCTGTCATATATACTTGAAAAAAATTGCATTTGTAGCACATGGCACATTTTAGGCCTATTTAAGTGAAATTGGTAAGACTGATCGTTTTATGGTCATTGTTTATCTACATTGCAGACGTGCACATGTGGCTGTATGTATTTTTGTTGTAGCTTTTATTTGCATTATACATGGTGCCAGTTATCACACCCAGCAAGGAATAATTGTATTAATCTCCACTCATGGCCCCCAAAACGGAATCTGCACATTATCAAAAGTAATATAGATGTATAACAGTAGCGAGGGGTTGTGAAAAATGGTTACTTTCATTCCACTATTTCTTCTTTGTAGTGTCTAATCTTATAGATTTAGATATATTAAGACAGTTTCCCCTGCTTTTCAAGAATCATGGTGGCATCATAGTTCACGTCTTAGTTTCCTCGACAGCAGAAATGCACAAGATGTTGTAATATACTTTACGCACGTGTGCAATAATAGTTCAATAGACCAGTGATTCTTATTTGGTAGGTAGGGTCCAAAAAAATGGGTTGAGGACAGCATGTGAATGTATTCCTATTCAGATTTGTTCTCTTCATCCAGTACAGAGGTGTATTGCATTCCCACAAAGAGCATACATAATAGGAAAGTGACAAGAAATGTTATTTGTACATGCTTGTTATTGAGTCACTAGTTTACTTGGTAAAAAAATACACTGCCGCTCATCCTTTGGCTGACGGATATCAGAGCAAGCAACATGCTTTTGGCAGTACAGCAAATGTATTTGAAAATGGAAAATGGAATGGTATAAGCACTGTGCACATGTTTTCAGAAGCTCATTTTCGAATCACAATATATATTGATTATTCTTCTACAAAAGTGCATCAAATGGACACTCTAAACTGCCCCTGGTTGTGATCGTGAATGCGGCTGTTTGTCTCGATGTGCCCTGCGTTTGGCTGGCAACCAGTTCAGGGTGTACCCTGCCTCCTGCCCGTTGACAGCTGGGATAGGCTTCAGCACTCCTGTGACCTTCGTTAGGATAAGCGGCTAAGAAAATGGATGAATGGTGCTATGAAAGTGGGTAACAACTTTGCAACTATCGGGAAATGCAGCTCCCAGGGTGACAACAGTTGAGCACCACTGCCTTAGACAGAGTAAGAGCTTCTGAAGAAAGGATCATTGATCTTGCCGGCGCATGGCTAAACTCTTCTAAGCTTGCCGTTGGAGGGTAAACGTACTGAACACCAGGACACTCGCAGTGGCCAAACGTAAAGGACTTCAGGTTTGGAGTGGCTATGTGTGAAGTCAAGTGAAGCATGTCACAAATTGTCTAGTGTGAGTACATACCAGGCCCAAAACAGGGCCTACACCAGCATTCGTGCATGTCATTCAGCCCCAAAATAAAAGTTATTAATATCATTATTATAACAGCTTGTGAAATAAGAAAGTATGACAGGTGCAGCAAAATTACACACACACACACACACACGTCTACATATATGCTGATAGAGTTTATGTTGGTTATTACATACATTTTGAAATTTAACATTTTTTGTAAAAAAAAAAAAAAAAGTGTATCTTAGCATATGTAACATAATTTAAAAAAACTGCAAATTTAAATGACATTGCCTATGAGTCCTAGGGCAGCACGTCATTTTAAATGACATTTAACCAGGCTCACAGCAGAAAATTGAATCGGAATGTATCTGAGTGGCAAAAACACGAATCCCACGTTAGTGACTTTGACATTCATCAAATGCCATCGAAAATGTCTTGTAACAGCGAAGTTATTTGTAACACACACTAAATGAGAGTTGCCTGACTACGTGTTGTATTTTGCACTTTTGTTTATACATGAATGTTTGTAAAAAACAGGGCTTTTGGAAGCCTCAGTTGAAGGTGAAAACTTTGTGTAAAAGAGCAATGTTTTTGGCCTGTGTCATTTAAAATGTGCAATGTCATTTCATTTATTCAAACAATAAAATATTACCTCTTAAATTACATTATCCTTGTGCGTGTCCAAAAGACTACAAACATGGTGAAGACAACTAACTATAGCGTTTATGTGGTGAAAAACAAAAACGCAGCATCACTGGGACTGTCGTACCTGGGTCAGTCGGAAGATGAGTGCAGGGAGCAGGACTATAGACCCGGGCAGCGTAATCTTCAAAGGTGGTTGGCTCTTGATGGTGCTGCACAATGGTTTCCAAGTATCGGGCACGCTCCTCATAGCTGACGTCAAATGTCAAGGTCAAACTAAAATAAAGAGCAACATACTGAAGAAACTTTGTTTGAAATGTGCCCGATGCATGCTGGGATTTAGATGCCAACAACGGTCCTGCCGATAAATTTTTGTACACGCCGTTGAATCTTTGCAAAAACTCTTTTGTAAGCTGTCTGGCACTCAATAATTGACCTGAAAGTTGTTCTCAGCGCTAACTGTAAAAAGTGGGCACAAATGATTCCCAATGTCAACTCTTGAGGGCAATAAAATCCTGTGCTTGATTATGGAGATTTTTTATACGTTAACCCTGCTGTTCAACAACTTTAATGATTGATACTGTTCATCACGCTTCTTTGAGGTTCATTATTAACTGTAAAATGTCCACTTACCACTGTAAACTACAATATCAAGTGTAGGATGGTCTGCTCTGGCCCCTTGAAAGGGCCAATCATTGGTACACTTATTAATTCGGGAATATTGAGACTACTGCCTTCAGAATCAGAATCATCTTAATGACTTAAATACACGTGCATTACGCTGAGAAATGGTTTGGAGACACGATTACTTGTTGCTATCTGCCTCTTACGCTCGTACAGAGTTGGGTAAAAGAACAGATTACTCTGCTCCTTTATGCATGGAATATACTACCAAAGACTGGAAGCTAATTGATTTATTTTCTTTTAACACTATAAAATTCAAACAAAGTTTCTCAGACCATTTCCACAATATGCACTTGAGTTTCCGTAAATGTTACTAACGGTACAAGATGAAAGGAAAAGAAGAAGAAGAAGAAACAAAAGTTAAATACAATATAAAAAGAAGCAACAAGCATGAGAACAAAAATGAGGACTTCAATTTTGCTAAGGCAAGAGCAAATGGTGGTGGCCCACTAAAATAAATTTTGTGCATAACGTCACGATTTGAACAGCTTTAAAGCAACCATGAGTTACACGACTTACATGCGTTGCTCTTCAAGTGCATCAGTGATACTAACTACCCCGTGAATCTTGTCTTCATTTATTTATAATAATTAATAAAATTTTTGTCACCTTCACAAATTCATAAATATAACATTAAAAACACCATCTATTTTGCTGTCTGCCTTTGTATAAATGCAAATTAGCTGCCACGTTCTGGCATTTTAGATCACAGATCTCTCTGTTGTATTGTAACAACATAATGAGGCCCCCTCCAGTGCCATTATTGGGAAGGACACCTTGAGTAACAGAGAAAAACATTGGTCAAAGAAAGTTTTCTTAGGACACCTAGATACATTTGCATTCATTTTCATGGAAAAGGCATATTAAGCAATCAGAGAAAAATCCTTTACATCGAAAAATGTAATTAGCATCATCAAAAAACATGCAACAAATCATGAAATTTCATTTGGGACACATAATGGTAAAGACATGCTGGAACTATGTGTGTGAAGTATATTACTTGAGAACATTTTTTAAAATTAGAAAGATATATTAACTCTTAAATGATAAGAACTGCCAATATCTGTAAAATTATTTTTCTAAATGAAATTCAGTGGGATGTGTCTTTTAGCGAGAGGCGGGGTAACCCTGGTCTGGTTTGATCACCAGGAGCATCTCACGTGACAGTTGGTCCAACAGTAATGACACAAAGAACTTGGTTAGTGCTCAATTCAACGTAGTTTACTGTAAAGATTTATTCAACAGTGGTACTGTACGATATGAAGTATCAATTATCATTTCGATGGTAAACTATTGAAGTTTTACACTGTATGAGTCAGCCTCAGGTCAAGTAGTAGGATGGAATGCAAGAAGCTTTTTTTTTTTTTTTTTTAAATCATAGAGATGCATTATAAAGCTAGACATTTTAAAAACAAAAGAAGAAACATTCTTAAAGGTTTGATTTTTACTATGTTATTAATGAAAAAACAGCAGCCGACATAGACCCATGCGTTTTTTTTCCACCACAAAACATGATTTTGACGACGTAAACAGCTTTTTGTAATTCCTGCCATGAAAATTCTCTCGAGGGATTTGTTTTCGAGAAGAAGCAGGAAGTGATGTACAGGACAGGACCACCCTCAAGTGGACTTGTTTGTTTCCATTAGTTTTACCTCTGGGAAGGTAGCTTGTTGTTCCTTCGTGTTAGCCAAAATGCCGACTCGTTGCATTGCTGGACATTGCTTGAACACTCGGGAGGATGGATTTACCCTTCATAAGTTTGCAAGAGACCCTGTTCGTCGTGAAAAATGGATTGCACGGGTGCAGAGGACGAGAGCTTCGTGGGTTCCAAATGACAGGTAGGTGTGTATACAGCTACTAAAAAAAATAATAGTTTAGGGCGTAATCGGTCTCTCATAACGTAACAAAAGATCCACGTGCCAAATGTGTCGATGTGCACATAGGACGGCGTCGGGCTGCTTCCTCGCTTTTCCAGCGAAAGCTGCGCTTCGGGCTCGCGGGTGGCGGCAGCTCTGAAGAACGCTGCCACAATACTGCACTCAGCCACGTGCGACGACAGCGCCGTAAAGTGCCCCGGCAGGACAGTGTTGTTCATCGCGTACTGCAGCGGCTATGAACAACCCCCTAAAGCAGCACGGCTCGGCTCCAATATAAGCCACCACGGCGCTGAAAATGAGCCCCACCGGCTGAGGTGCCGCGTTCGTCGGTCACTGCTTTGGCGAAGGCTGCGCGTCGGGTTTGCGGACAGCGGCGGCTCTGAAGAACGCAGCCGACAATGCCTCACTCAGTCATGTGCGACGACAACGCAGTAAAGCGCCCCGGCTTGACGGTGTTGTTCATCGCGTACTGTGGCGGCTATGAACAACCCCCTAAAGCAGCACGGCTCGGCTCCGTGACAAGCCACCTCGGTGCCGAAAATGAGCCACACCGGCCGGCTGCGATGAGCCACGATGGCTCATCTCTGCCGCGGTGATCACATATCATCTGAATATGGCTTGAAACAATAGTGTAATATTGTCCCGGTGACTTCACTTGGTTGTGTTGTGTTCTCCTTTTCGAAAAGAGATTCCGTGTCAGAAGGGACGTGTTCGTCTCCCATAGTTAGGGTGTACCGTGTTTTCATTGGCGAATGTCCGGGTGATGTCACGGACAGAGGATGCAGCCAATATAGTGACCACTTGGATGTCTTCGAATGACACTTCTGCAACTTTGCGCATGGATGACGCGCTCTCCACTCACATTTATTTTTTTGTATAGACATTGAAGTGAATAATGTTATATGTATTTTTCATTACAATATCTAGTGTTTATAGGGATGACACTTGACCTTTAATACACTAACACTGAGCTTAAGAGAGGAATCAAATGTTTTTGGAAAAACATGTATGTCTTCGGTCACTGTAAATGGTTTCTGGAGAAAAAAAAAAAGAATGGGATGTTGTGGCCGTAAAAAAAAAAAAAAAATTATCACGTGTATTACAGCCTTCAGCCATGGACTGAAAAGGCGGCACAGGGACTTAGCAGAGAGCAGAGTAAATGGAAACCAGGACTTCAACTGTCCATATATTAGCGCTAACCTCATTGATAGGATGACATTTACGCTCTTGTCCTCAGTCCGAGTCATACATCCAACCATAATGACATCCAGGCGCAGCCGTTATAGTCACGTCAACACGCGCGCACGCATACACACACACACGCACGCACGCACACAAACGCACACACCTCCCTATAGTATTACCATTTACTTTCCCAGCTCCGATAACAAATGATTTTCAGTGCGTGTGAGTGTGTGTGTGTGCACTCCGAAAAATGATGAGCTCCATTGTGAACAGGAACATGTGTATATGTAAGTACATGTGTCCCAATTTGAGTGTAGATGGAGGCAGGCCAATGAATCTGCAGAATAAAATCAGTGTTTGTACCTCTGCGGGAGATAGTGAATGGCCAGTGAGCCATTTACAATAGCGCCCATGGGTTTTCTATTGGGTTACAGAGACAGTCGAAGGGCCTCAAAAGGAAAGGGATTCAGGTCTAATGGTAACAGATCCAGTTAGAGACAATGATCATAAGAGTAACATGGCTCCTTCAAAGTGGAGGAACAGACAGGGCTCGGGGGAAGGAGGAAAAACAAAAATAAGTGGGGGATGAACAGAAATGCATCAAAAGTAAAACTACAGTAGCAGGAACTAAGCAGACATATGTGATTTATTTGATCAAGTCAAAGTGGGAAGCTTTACTTTTGGGGTTATAAGTGCCAGTACAGGTGGCAGACTAAAACCCCTTGTACACAAAGAGAATACAAAATTGAAATGTTCCAATACACGGGCAATGCAGTTGGCAATGACATGTCAAGACATACCAACACAAACGCTATACCCAAAAGAGGGGTGCCTAAAGTGTAGAAAAATGAGCCTCCCCAAGGAGAACACAAGTGGATAAAAGGAATACTGTCTGTACAAAACACATTTCAAGAGCATACACTATGCTGACACTCATTTCTCTGAGTATTCCAGTTTCCTCCTACATCCCTCAAAACATGCAATATGACGTATTTTTACATTTACCATATCCAATATCTCAGTTTGCACCTTTCTCCACCCGCAACTCCTGTGAATTGTGTAATGATAAAAAGAAAAGCCACGACTTCAGTTGGACTACTGGGAGGGTCGTTAATGTATACGTTGCTACAATAAGCACATGATACAATGTGGTCCTCCATCATTGTTTTGGTTCTCTGACATATTCAAGCAAGACCACACTAAACACGTGATTTCAAAAGACTTCAATTTCTTGTTTTTAAAAGAAATAAAGTTACAGTTTTCAAAACAACAACTTTTGCTATGTTGTCAATGGCCCCTCAGTTATTGGATGAACAAAGCATTCTGGTTGTAACTCTTTACAATAAAGTTACCCTGGGAGGTTAAAGTGCAAACTAAATGAGACAATCAGAAGTGCAGATTTCGGGCCTAGAAAGGATGAAGACAAAGAAATGAAACTCCATAGTCAAGGAGGAGAGACCAAAGGGGAAATACTACAAGTGTGAATTTAGTGTGTGTGTATATGTCTGCGTATAGACGCTTGGAAGAACAGCACCGATGACACCGTTTCAATACATACACTACACACCGGCTAGCTATGTGATTTTACCACCTCCCTTTTCCTTTTCAGTGTGGGTGCACACAGGGGAGAGGTATAAACACAAAGCAATACAGTATGTAATGTATACATGTACTCTGCACTTACAATCACCAACAAGCTGCACAATACAAAACACTATACCTCTAACACTATATTATGCTTGCTTTGAATTGCCAATAACAGTCAAGTATTCAATTAACAACATATTCATTAGTGAGCTTGTAGTTTGCAGTGATGTAGACTTGAACCACATCACAGTCAGCTGTTACTAATATTTTCATACTGAATGTTGCTGACATTATTTGAAACACGTCTCAATGCAACACACTATAGCCGAAACAAAATAAATTACTACCATCTGACAGTGTCAATCAAAAGCGAGCACCATTGAAACCACTTTGGGATTGTTGGGCAGAATTTATGATGCAATTGGTGGAAACCATTTGACATTGGAGATGTATCTAATGTGTCCAGCGAGTGCTTACAATGTGTGAATTGTCTACAAATTCATGTTCAAATGCCAGGATTTTGTAATTTAAAAAAAAATGACACCAAGAACAATAAACTTCAGTAAACAATTTCAAACATCAACGGGACCTAACACCTGTACAAGTCAATAAAAAAAAAATATGAGGGGAGGTAAAAAAAAATAACTCCACTAAAGTGGTTACACAAATGAGGACACCTAACAATTGAAATGTGCCTGCGTTCAGAATTACTGCCACCATTAAGTCACGATAAAGTGATGAGAAATATCTTTCTAATTTGACACACCATCAAATCATTCTTATGCTGACAAATAACAACATGTATATCCCCTTAAAAGGTCCCATATTTTGTTAATTTAAGACATCCATAAAGTGACTCAATTTTACTGAAACAAGTGCCAAATCACACTTTCGCTTCTCCACTTGAAGATTTCTTTTTGTTTTACATCCAGCCCGAACAATCCCTTCAGTCTAATCTCACTCATTATAATTCATGCAATATCAAAATAAATATGTCCCCCCAAAAAGTTGCGTACGTAACATTATAGCTTTATCCCTGGCCAAAACTTCGGTTAAAAATCAATGAAAAGCTATTGCCTCTGGGAAAGGAAATAATTATTGCCATTTTTATAAGAGTAGAAATATATCCATGCACTGATCCTCAATATGGTCACAGGTGAGAGTAGAAATCTGAGATAAAAATATTGGGCTGAAACACATCTACTGCCAAGCCTCACTTCTTCCACCCAAATAACAGTCATGACTATAAAATAGAGTGTAATTGAATTTGAAAAGGCCCCCTTAAGCCATTAGAAGAAAAATATCTCTTTCCCAGGAGAAGAGAGAAAGGAGAGAAAATGATGGGAGAGGCACATGAGGTGGCGGGAGAAAGAAGAGCAAAGAAAAGTATAGGAGAAAAGTGAGGCTGATAAAATGCCTCTTTTGTATCCAATCAGAAACTCATTTTCTTTGGCAAGGTTTCCATGAGTGGAAAGAGTGACAATTCCGTGTCTCTCCATTTTACCCCCTTTTCTTCCGCGCTCTCTCCTGCAGTGCAGCTCATTGTGGTGGCGTTCGACTCCTGTGATCACTTGTGACAGTGAGAGTGGAGGCGAGCGGGCCAAAGAGAGGGCTTGTTAGCACATTAGAAGCTGGGCCCACCACTGCAGGGGGTCCGTGTGTGTTGGAAAAAGGAGTGTGGCTACACATGCAATGTGCTGTACCCAAGAAGTTACTGGCCATAATATCTTCTATCTAATATCATATTGCAGAAATAAGATGAGTTTGTAAAGCAAATTGTTAAGTCATGTCCCCCCTGCCCTGCCTTTGCTAGATAATGGGAAGTTTAACTATCCATGAAAGAAAAAAACAATCAGATGAGAGTTGAAGCAAAATGAAAATTTGTCAGAAAAAAAGGTAGAAAAATATACAACACGTAATTAAAAAAAAAACAGCATGTTAATGAGCATTTCTTAAATTTGCGCCTAGCATTGTGCAACATACACACAGTATAGCGCATGAGTTTATGCTTCCAAACAACCAATATAATCAGCAACGACAAAGATAATGTATCAAACCTGTAAATAACTTATTAATACATAAGTGAAGACTGCTCAAGTAGAGTGCAATTGAACAGTAAAAGCGGTCAGGTAAAGTAAAAGAGCAGTAAGGTAAAAGAGTATTAAAAAAAATGTCAGACGTGGAGATACACATTTAGTAATTCTGTCCTGTTATAAAGACATGGGCGTGGGTCAAATAGCGCCGTTGTGCTCATGAACACATCTGGTAATCACATACTGACAGTGTTAAAAGTGAACATCATGTTCTGCAATACTCAATGTTACTTTGATATGGGGCTTTCTGGCTTAATTTCAACTTGTACCTAAACTGCACTGTAACATTTACAGGTGTACTTAGTTTGATCTTCTCTAAATTTCTAAATACACATGTACAACTGTTCAGTGTTCCAGACTCCTGAAACCCTAAGATAGGAGACTGAGACAAAGAAAATGTAGACAAATTAAACATCTAAAGATGACAATATTTGGTTGTGTTTACACACACACACACACACACACACACACACACACACACACACACACACACACACACGATAGACGTGTTTAACTTTGTCCGAAGACACCTATCAAAGAAATCAACAATTT
This sequence comes from Syngnathoides biaculeatus, assembly GCF_019802595.1. Classification (NCBI taxonomy): domain Eukaryota; kingdom Metazoa; phylum Chordata; class Actinopteri; order Syngnathiformes; family Syngnathidae; genus Syngnathoides; species Syngnathoides biaculeatus. The sequence goes on along the minus strand of NC_084654.1, from coordinate 6,268,816 downwards.
AGCACGTTTGGGTTCTAAATATTCTGTCAACCTGTAGTTATGGTATAGCATACACAGGAAGTCTGCTTATCTGTTTCTTCAGGTGACGTTACGCATACAGCGGATTTGATATCAGTAGATTGTACAATTGCGCCCAATCAAATGTTCAGTCAGTGTAAAAGTGAATGGGATACCAATATACGTAGTGAAAGCACAAGACTATCTGACATGTATGGACACTGTCCAGACAGCTTACAAACTGCTTTATTGACAGCAGGTAGGAGTCTGCTAAGAGCAGATCAATAGTCTTTGACTTTCTCTCCTCTCACCTATCCAAGCGAACCACAGCATATGTCAAAAATGACTTGTCACATGAGCCCACTCCCCACTGCAAAATTACTGTTGAAACAAGAAAAGTCGAAAGGCCCTTTAGTCATACTTTTTGGATTTAAAGAGACCACTTGTCATCAAGCTTCAAAATATTAATTTGTAAATTTCGATTTTTCTTTGCTAATTTTTGAAAGCATTATCTGTAAGCACCAGCCATAACCATGGTAGCAATTGGAGAAAGAACATAAAGTCCCCTCCAAAACATGGTTAATCACTTTGTTTTTGCTGTACACCGCCTTCTGTCCGAAATTAGCTGGGTTAGGCTCCAGCACTCCTGTGAGCCTTGTGACCCTTAAGGATAAGCTGTTTGGAAAATGAATGGATGGATGGATGGATGGATGGATGGACTGCAGATGCTGGGGTTTCAGATGAAAAGACGATTATGAGACAAAGTTCAGAAGTCCAGATTTTATTTTTATGGTATTTACATCTAGATGTGTTAAACCAGTGGTCCCCAACCACTGGTCTGCAGACCAGTACCAGGCCGTGAGGAATTTGTTACTGGACCACAGAGAAAGAACGATCAATTCATATAATTTTTGTTGTATTGCAATTTGCGGGTCAGTGACTTTTATTTTGAAAATTAAATTATTTTGATCTTCTCTGCTGCAACAGCTGCGCGTCTCAATTGACAAATCAAGACTGTACACAGAATGCTTTCGTTTTGTTTCGCAGCCAACTTGAACGCTTCAGTTTCCGGTCCAGCGGTCTATTTAATGGTGGCATAGGGAAAAGAACAAATAATTTCCTAAACTAAGTTCAGTTCATTACATTTAATGAAATGATTGGTTCTTTTGAATGAAATGTTCACGAACAAAACAACACAATATCAAGAGTATGACTTAAGATTTGGGCCTGACTGCCTAAAACAACTCCGACGTCCACTCCTGCATCGGACCCACAGTGCACACACCACAAATGGTGAAGGAGGAAGCAGAAGTGTCCAAGCGAGGCAAGTCTGTATATATGTCCTGTCCGTGAGAAAACATGCCCACTCTAAACCGGTCCGCGGTGCAAAGAAAGTGGGGATCACTCTGTTAAACAACGCAGGTCAGAGAACTATTTATTTAAACCCACCCACTTTTCAAATGAAAAGGGACTGATTCAAGATTGTTTAAATGTTAGATAGTGTTGTTTTTTCGGCTCTGTGTCTCACCTGTGAAAACTGCATTCACTGTTAAGCAAAGATGAAGATCAGAGAGCTGTCTATGGCCATGGAGTAATAGAAACATTTGTGAAGCCGAGAGAAGAAGGAAAACAGATCACAGTTAGTGGCCATAAACCACTGGGCATAGGCAAGACAACAATTTGGAATGTCCTGAAAGAAAAAAAAAACTACTGGTGTACAGAGCAACACACATCGAACAGTTCAGCCAAGGGTATCAACAGCAGTTGATGACAGAAATATAGTGAAAGCTGTAAAGAAACACACAGCAACAACAGTCAGTGAAATCACTGCTAAGCTCCACAGAGGAGGGGTGAAGGTATCATGATACACCGTTCGAAGACTGAAGAGAAGAAATATACATGCCATACCACATGATGGAAACCACTCATCAGCAAAAGGAATCAGAAGGCCAGATTGGATTTTGCAAAGAACTAAAGAGATGACCTCTACAGAAGAACAGAGATGAGATTTCAAACGTTTTGAAACAAAGTTTTATTGTCTGATGAGATCAAGATGGACTGCTACCAAAGTGATGGAATGGACAATATATGCAGAAGGAAAGGATCTGGTTATGATCCAAAACATAAAAGCTCATGTGAATAACAGAGGAGGTAATTTCATGGCTTGGGCTTGCATGGCTGCTTTTGGAAAGTCTTTATGGATGACGTAACTCATGATGGTGCCAGAAGAATGAATTCTGAGGTCTACACAACCATTATGTCTGTCAAATTCTAGAAAAAAAATTCCATCCAATCTAATCAGGAGAAGTTTCATCAAGTAACAAGTCAATTACCCAAAACACACTGCCAACACAACAAAGGACTTCATCAGGGGAGTATTGTGAAAGGTCTTGAATCAAAATTATGTAAGCATTTCTTGAATAAAATAAAACAAACAGTGCCTTTTTGATTTACTCAAAAGTTAACTAGTATCATTTCCTTAAGTCGGATGCCAAAATACACAATTGGCTACATCACTAACATCAACCGTGTGCTTGTCAAGAAGGCCAAACTGCTCAATGTTAGCAATGATTAAAATGTGTCAAATCTATATCTCACTCGGCATCTCACACACCACCACCATATCGGTCCTCTCCACCCGAGGCATTGGAACAGACAACAGAGAAAAGCACATCAGAGGGATAATACAATTGGAAAAGCTTTACAGAGTGTAATGATAAACCTATGTGTATGTGTGTGTGTATCCATGCCCAAAGGAACAAACTAATGGGTTTATATCTTTCTGTGATACCAATGATATGGAGGGCTTGGTGATTTCATTATGAGTGCGTGTGTGTGTGTGTCCATGTACGACAAAGATGAGCACAGAGATGGGGTGGTCTAATGTACGACTCATATTGAGAAGAGATGTGCATGACACATGAACGCACATGCAGAAACACATCCACGACCAAATTTATCCCAATAAAGCTGTTCTTGAACTCAATGCAGAAGCAGGGGCCGTGGAGAAAAAGGCAAGTGATACATTCGTTACCCTTTGATGTGCGCACACATTTAATATCCACCACAGAGGAACACCAGAGTACAAACCGTATTTCGTGGTAACACACACATCACCAACATGGTGTTGGTGAATATAACATAAAAGATGATTCTTTGATTAAGGAGATGGCTGTTATTCTTAGACACACACATTTAAGCACACTCACACAATTTTATTACACAAACATTAACATTTAGTCAGATGAATTATATTTTATTCACAGAATAATAAATATGACCCTAAAGTCACACAAAACATCAAATAGAACCTCACCAGATTTCGCCAGAAATCTGAAGTTCATTTATTTTTTTCCTTTGGCTATTTGTAAGACAGGCAGCACGGTGGCTCAGCTGGAAAGCGATGGCCTCAGAACTGTGAGGCCATCGCAACCAGTTCAGGATGTCCCCCGACTCCTGCTCATTGACAGCTGACCCTTGTGACCCTTGTGAGGATAAGCAGTTAAGAAAATGGATGGATGGCTAGTTGTAAGACTCAAATGGAACAAATTGGACGATATTCTTCCATTGAAAATCGGTGTTTCTGTCTGTAGGTGTGAGTCAAGCGTTATTCTCAATAAATAAAGAAGCACGACAGTTTTGGAATGACAACTTCACTCATCTGGGTTTGAATTCTTGTACACTGGAACATCTACTTATGAACGTTAAGTCACAAAAAATTGGGGTTACGAAACACCTCTTTGGAAAAATATTGTCTCTAGTTATGAAGGACATTCAGGACACAAAAGGAAAAAAACAGGTGCTGGATTCCCCAAATTCCACTGAACGTAAATCTCCTGTATCTTGGTTTGTGTGGACGTTAGAGCTGCTCTCCCATTAGCTATCGCCGAATTATCTTCCTGGCATCCCATTGGCTAGGAGGGACATCAATCTTTACCCATGATGCACATACAGTATTTTGGTCTGTGTGGCGTGTTAAAGCTGCTCTGCCATTGGCTATCGCCGTAGCATCTTCCTGGCACCCCATTGGCAAGGAAGGATGTCAATCTTTACCCATGATACTTTTTGATTCCCTTGGACACTCAACTGTCACCGACTCATGGTAGCGCTGTCATGTTTTTTGTTTGTGTTTTTTCCAAGTTTATTCATCTTTCTTCATCATGGGCCCCAAGAAACCTGAGTTGAATTAAGCTGTGTGCATGCGTACGTTCATACATACATTTTCTCTCGGCTGTCGAAGTTTGCCTCCTCCTCCTTCCCCCACAATGCCTTTTGCCAGTCATTTACCCTTCTCTTGGCATAGTCGCCCAACGCCAAAGGTAAATGAACATAATTTTTTTTATTCTTCCTTACCTTGTATTTTCTTCTTTTCCTTTTGGCTTGTTCCGTTAGGGGTCGCCACAGAGTGTCATCTTAGATGAACACATTTGTTTGGCACTGCTTTATACCGGATGCCCTTCCTGATGCAACCCTCTTAGCATTTAGCTGGGGAAAGAAGCTGACACCACCTGGTGTTCCCAGGCGGTCTCCCATCTAAGTACTAACCAGGGTCAAACCCGCTTAGCTTCTGAGATCTGATGAGATGCGGCGTTCTCAGGGTAGCTTGGCCATAAGCTCATAACTAGAAAACATTTCTTGTTATTTCTATCAAGTCCATCATCGTGTACCTTAGTTATCACAAACTTGTAAATGAACTACATTGTAAAAACTACTGATTCTAAAAGGAGCCTCAAGATTTTCTCACTAATCTGTTGCGTTGTCATCATTTATAGTCCCCTCAAAAGTCTCCTCAATTCCTTTGTTTTTGTTGTATAGTGAAGATATTGAATTGATGCTTTTATTTGATGGTATTTAAAAAGGTATCACAATTCACTGTTCAAATATGAATTTGAGAGGAAACAGAGGCCATATCGTACCAAGACACAAACCACAGCCAAGGTATGAAAAAAGAAACGATCTGCTTATGATCCAAAACACACAAGGTCATCTGTAAACCATGGTGGAGGTAATATCATGTCTTGAGCTAGCATGGCTGCTTAGGCAACAGACTCTCTAGTCTTTATTTATAATATACCAAGAGAATGACTTCGGAAGTCTACAAATCCATTTTGTCTCCCAAATTACAGAAAGATGCATCCAAACTAATTGAGAGAAAAATTATCAGAAAACAATACAATGACCCAAAACTCACTGTCAACACAACAAAGAATTTCATCAGGGGGAAAAAGTGAGCGTTCTTAAGACTGCCCAAGTCAATCACTGGACCATAACCCAATAAAGCATGCATTTTCCTCCTGAATAGTGACTGCAAGTAACAATTATGAAACAAAATATTAAATGTTATTCACTTTAAGTCAATTTGTCTGCTATGATACTTTTGTTGATTTGAAAGGTGGGTGGCTTTAAACAAAAGGTGATCTCTGCTGAATTGTTTAATGCATCTTGATATAAATATGAAATAAAAACTGGCTTTCTGAACTTTTGTCTCATATTCATATTTTGTTTTGAAACCCAAATGCCTTTGATATATAACAAAAACAAGAGAATTGACCTTGCTTGTTCCAATACTTTTGGAGGTGACTGTGCCCACACATTTATAAACAGATTCATAAACATAGTCACAAAATATATTTTATTTTGCACATTGCCGCCCATCTAAATAGGGGACAGATCAGCCTGTTTATCGCTCTGAGGGGGGTCTGCTATTGCAAAGGCTTGATCCAGCTACTGATGACTTGAACTCATGGGTCTGCACTCATAGCTTACTGGTACAAGTTACATGATGTGCTTGGGTATAGTCATTACATGACTCACACATTTTGTGAATTACAGTGAAAATACATGATGGAACATCTCAAGACATTAAATGGCCTAGTTAATGAGTAGATCACTGGCACTTATTCCATAGGTCTGGACTTAAAATGGTCTGCAGTAAAAAAGAATCTTGAAATTGACTCAGAAGTCATTTTAGGCTAGTTTTACGATTAAATGTTTTGATTTTCATGATATTGAACCCCCCCCCCCCCACACACACACACACAACACACGCACACATAATGAACACGTCAGGAGCCGATTACATTTTCCATTGAATGTCTATATATTCTCCAGGGTAATTGTTGCCTATATTGAATGTATGTTTTGTTTAGTAGGATCTGTGAAAAATGTAGCTGTGAAACATGATGGAAGGCCTGTTTGAAAAAAATCGACCAGTGAAGAGGAAGATATAGCCACATCATGCCACATACAGCGACAAGAAAAAGTATATGGCACCCTTGTACTATATTTGCATAGTTTCTCCATGTTAAAGTTGAAGATCATCAAACAAATGTAAAGCAACAAATAAAAACCAAGTGAAATTAAAATGTGTCTTTTAATTGGCAATTTATTCAAGAAAAAAAATTAAGATACCTGGCCCTTTGTGAAAAAGTAATTCCTCTCCCCTTTGTTAAATCATTAATTAATTTTGGCTAATTTTACCTCATTTTCACTGATCACACTAAAGCCTGATTACCTGCAGACCTGTTCAATCAAGCAATCACGTAAACAGAATCTGTACCAACTTATAAAATCATTGCTGAAAAATGCGTGCGCACACACACGCACGTGCACGCGCGCACACACGCGCGCGCGCGCACACACACACACACCACACACACACACACACACACCACACACACACACACCACACACACACACACACAGACTTTCTCAATCTGTTTGTAACCCGGTTAAAAGTTGGTACAGGTAAAATTTCAGTATAATAGAGTAGCAATTAGGTTATAGGTTTTCTTTTTGCAATGTGGTGGAATATCTGTTATACTGTGTGTGCTGACTGTATTCTCTTTTGGAGGGATTTGTATTTAAATGTGTTTTATTCATTTGTGAAAAAGAAATACTTTTGTTTGGCATTTTATTGTTGAAACCATTGTTTAAGAAGGAAGGAAGAAAAGAACTCAGGTGGCTACCTCGTCGAAGTATTTTATACTAGAGAGGCGGTACATGGTCTTTTCATTTCCCCCTATGCAGAATGGGAAATAATTAAACCCTTACTCAGCGCCCCATAAAAATCCCCTTTGCATTTACACCCACAGACCTTTTTCCATAACCTTAAAATTCACCTGAACTGCCAAATATTTGAATGACTAGTTGCAAAATTGTGTTCCATGCCTGCAGGTGAGGTACTGATTAGCACATAATATGGTCTTGTCTGTGATAACTACATAACACACCTATCAATTTAGGACAAGATATGTTTATTATGACTTACAAAATGTTATTTCAATTATTGTTTTTGTTTCTTTTATGTAAATGAGAAATCTAGAAAGTGACTCGATTTTCAATCAGACCTCAGTTTTTCATTACTGGTAGTGAGCCTTGTACCGAAATGCCCCCCATGTTCTGTTAAAACTGCATCACAAATGAGAGTAACCACATAATCTCTTGTTAATAGCATGCATGAATACACGAAAAGCGAATATTCTAACAGGTTTCTTGGATTGATATTTGTCTTTCCGAGGGAGGAAAAAATGCATTTAGAAATAGCTGTACATGTGTGGTCATGTCATCCATGTCACATTTAAAAGATCCAGTGAGTTGTGTTTATGCTTTGTAACCTTAAAATGAAAAACAGACAGATTGAAATCAACCCAAATACCATTTTTAGCAACAATGTTGCATAAGTGAAACCAAAAAAATACAACTTGGGCAAGAACCAAGACCATCGACAATGTCATTTCCATCAACTATGATGATTAGTGTTTTGGACTTTGGTGAGATTGAGGAAGGAATGACCCGATTCCAGGAACAGCAATAACAAAGTGTCTTCAATTTGTGAGGTTGTGCCCTCGCCTTTCTACCATTGTGAGGGACACACTCTTCTTGTCACATGGTGCAGATTGTAGTCTGACTGGGACAATGGGCTCAATTGAGGGAGCTGGCAAAGAGCAGCCAGTCAGTCCGCTAGCGTTTGGCTGCTCTTGCTGTGTGTCTTTGTATATGTGGGGATATGGGGGGATAATAGCGCTACATGCCCAAAGCTGCCATCATTTCGGTGGGAACACAGTGTGACAGAGAGGGAACGGTGGTGACACATACATGCACAGACAACACACACAAATGACTGTGCTATCACACTGAGCCATATGCTGACCCCAGCCATGTTACAACTATCCTTGCCAATCAACAACTACGTGCACACAGATACACAAAACCACTCACACAATAGAATCAATCCTGAAAGCATGAAGCAGCGACACAAACACGTAACATTAACATCCTGAAGTACGACATAAACGAATAGACGACATACATTTGAATATTCATGCATGCAAACACACTCTTGCTCAAACTGCTTGTGAGGTGGATGTGTTTGTGTGTGCTTCTGAATGTGCAGCAGATTAGCATCCCTCCAGCATTGTTCCCCCACAACCACAATCATCTCAGACCAGATGGAGAATGGCCACAGCTTGCTCTTTAACCCACACCTCAACACCTATCACATGCAAAAAAAATCTCTTTCACACTCACTGAGTAATAGTTTGATGCTGCTGTTACAGTCTTTTGTCAGCGTACGACTAGTTACCTGATGTAACACTGAAAGTAGCATAACGTATCAATGATGATTAAGTCCATAAGCCAATCTTTCTTGACCAAATAGTCTCACGTCTGCTTTAAAAGTCCCTATATTCCTCTAATTTTAAAAGTCTCTGTCTGATTTGAGAAGGGGGAAAGTCATTCAGGATTTGTCTGAATCCTTCAGGAGTTTCAATGCCGAAAAGGACCTTTCAAAGGATATTGAAGTAATTTAGTTGCCTCAGAAAACTTCTGTATCAGATCCTTCTCAACCCAGAGTTGTCAAATGTATTGTAGTTCAGGGGCCAAATTCGCCCCAACTTGATCTCATGTCTAGTGGACAAGTAAATCTGTGGCTTAATTAGCTCTAAATCGAGACAATTTCATTTTTCCACTATCTTTGGTGAGTGGAAATAAGTGTACAATACTCATTTATTAACAATTATCTTGTTGCAAATCCGGTGACAAATCAAATCTGAAATTCCATCCATCCATTCTCTGATATGCTTATCTTAACGAGGGTCGCGGGCATGCTGGCATCTAGCCCAGCTGACTGAAGCGGTACGCCATAAACAGGTCGTCAGCCAATTGGAGGGCACAAATAAATAACCATTCGCATTCACAATTACACCCACAGAAACAGAGATAACATGCAAATGCCATACAGGAGGGCTGTACCCCAGATTTGACCCCACAACCTCAGAACTGCGAGGCTGATGCTCGCACCAGTTCACTGTGATGCTCAAAAAAAAAAATCTTTCACAAAAATAAGTGCAATTGGAACATTATTATTCATCAGTATTTTCAAGTGCAATTTATACATTACAGCAGGCCTATAAACTAGAAAGATCCTTTACAAGAATTTATAATCTTCTTCAAATGGACATATGTAAATGTAAAAAGAAACTCAACCGAGCAGCCTGCCATAGAAACTGTTATATTTCATATAAAATTCTAACAATGAAGCGATATGATGAAAGCATGAGCCTGCACAAACAATTAGCAACCCAACTCTACCGAGGTGTATATATCAAATTAGATTGTACATCTCAATACAGAAGTGACTTTTAGTTTTTCCCTGTCTGGAGTTGCCACAGCGAGTCACTCAGACGATTTGTTTGGCAGAGATTTTATGACGGGTGCCCTTCCTGACGCAACCCACAAATTTTTATCCAGACATTGGAGAGGCAGTGGCTAGTAATTAGTGCATTGACAGGGAATCAAACCATCGCTGTCTACATTAAACACAGCAGCATGTACCACAGCAATCTCAGTCACTGAAACAGATAAACTTGTGCCAGGTAACTTCACAAACTTGTTTTTAACTGTATATTTGTACGTTAAATACGTTGGCCTCCGGTTACCGAACTGGTGACAAATAGAGGCTGCGACCTGCACGAAAGTACAATAAATAAATCCTGCTGAATTTGGACCGATTGTTGTGAATACTCGACGTGAGATGCCCCTGGTGACGATTTCAGTGGACTAAAATCATCATCTGTGTAATCTTAATACCCAAATTGGAGCCGAATTCCTTCGCGTTGACGGTGCGCGGCCTAGCCTAGCCTAGTTCGATAACATCAAGTCATGTATGTAATCAAATATTTGCTGAGGAGGTAAACATCAAACGTTAGTATTCACACGACCTGCAAAACCTACGTTTTGTATACAATGAGGTCCGTGAGTATTTATTAGGAAGTTGGGCAAGTGGAAATGTGAACTTAAACTTGCTTAAAGGCCCAGACTACCTTAGCTTAGCTGGCTAACAATGAGACGCGTTTGTGAGCAAACCGTGCTGTTGAAGAAAAATCAAACGTGAGTAACTTCATAACTTGTACGACCTAAACAACTTGTACAACGAGGGCCGTGAGGACTGATAGGAAAATTTAACAAGTCTTAGTACATCTTAGTACCCAAATTGGAGTAGTATCGTTCACGTTGAAGGTGCTCAGCCTAAGTTAGCCTAGCCTCGCGAGCTAACAACATTACCTACGTAGAGTATACAACGAGGACCAAACATCGAACGTGGACTCAACCTTCAACTACCAGAGAGAGGGCCATTGTGGTCTGAGTCCCTTCTATCCACATATCCTTTAAATCGCCATATCCTTTATATTTTCACAGGTAGTATGTGATTTGTGTACCTTATATGCTGACTGTTTATTTGATTACTTTTATCTGACTTTAACTTTAACATAGATTAGGTAGTATGTGAATAGTGTATCTTATGTGCTGACTTTGTTTATTTGATTGCTTGTTTTGACTATCTGTAGCCCGCATGGGGGCACAAATCTTGTGCGACTTGTAGGCTGGTCCAAAGCCCAGATAAATGCAGAGGGTTGTGGCAGGAAGGGCATCCGGCAACAAACTGTGCCAAACATATATGAGCGTTCATCAAATCAATTCCATAACGGATAGGTCATGGCCCGGGCTGACTACGCCGAGCACCAGCAACTTCAACAGTCGTATCAAATCAATTATCAGAACTGTCTTTTACCATCTGAAGAACATCTAAACTGAAGGATTGCATCTCTCAAGCAGACTAGAAGATCATCCATGCTTTTTTCCCAAGTAGATTTGACCATTGTAATGGTCTTCTGACTGGCCTCTCCATAAAGAGCATTACATAGCTGCAGCTTGTTCAGAATGCTGCACCTCAGGTTGTGACCTGAACAAAGTGGTCAGAGAATACAACTCCAATTCTAAAGTCTTTACACTGGCTTCCAGTCAGCTTTAGAATAGAATAATAATAAAGTTCTGTTACTGGTCTATAAATCACAAAGTGGTTTACATTCTGAATACATGAAAGAAATGCTAATGAAATACAAACCCTGTAAGGTTCTGAGATCGACTGACTCAGGTCAAGTAGTGGAGTGCAGAGACCAAAACAAACATGGTGAAACAGCATTTAGCTATTGTGCTGCAAAAAAAAAAAAAAGAATAAGTTGCCAAAAGAGTGAGTACTTTCACTTTTCAGTGATATTTCTTGCACTAAAACCTGTTTTAATTGTACTTTTTATTTTCAAATGTTTATATATTGTATTCACATGCTTTTAATCATGTAAAACGCATTGGGTTACCTTGTCTATGAAATGCGCTGTACAAATAAATTTGCTTTGCTTTATACACAGCTGCCCTGATAAACTGGCATTATGTGTGTGTCTGTCAGATTACGGATGGCTATGGTCATGGTGAATGAAAGATCAGAGGGAGTTGGAAGGGAGATGGACTGCCCTTAGGGCCAACAGACAGAATGTGAGACAGACCAAAAAAAAAGCAAAGTGGGTTCCAGTAAAACACTTTCATCTCTGCCAATATTTTTTTTTACCTCCCTCCTCTAGTTGCTTGTATGTCACACACTTAGTGACCGTACCCAATGTCACAATGCGACAAATCTGAAACCTTCAATACAAGAGAACTCAGTAAAGAGGATATTAACACCAAGGACTGTGCTTAGCTACGGTCTCTTCTGTGCATCATTACTTCATAAAAACTGCCTCCCACTTCAGGAGCTACATCCCTCAGAGGCTGCATTTGAAGACTAATGACATAGTGCTCCATGAAGGCTGTACCAATGCAAAGGATCCTTCAAATGTGACATTGATTTCAGGCTACATTGCAACTATCCTGCCTCCCATATCATAACTTCATCCCAAAATGGCACATATCCTGGCGAGATTTTGAGACAGTTAGTAACTGTGCATCATTTACAGCCAGATGATACCCATCTTATAAAATGAAAATTCTCACTTTAAAACATTTTTATCAGGTTATGAATAGTTTTGCTCTTCAAATTAATATTCTGTGCATGTCCAGCATCCTAAAGACTGCTTGTAATAATTGTGTTCATAACAATGTGGAGACATGGGAACATGAAAATCTCTGAAGGTAGACTGTTACATTATTCACTAATCTTTTTCAATGTTTAAAAAAATCATGCTGTATATAGTCTACTACTAAGCGGTAAAGTTTAGAAGATATGTTGAATTTTTATGGCTCCCAGAGTGTCTTTTGACATTTCTCGTTGTGAGCAGGACAAAGTAAGTAGTAAGTAGGAGACGATATCAACGGATCCTCCTCTCTGTTATCGTAGAGTACCTTGAAGCTAGGGATGTTTAATTGAAGACCGAAAAAAGTCCAAATTGCACTTGTGCACTCCCAGATACAGAGTACCTATTCCGCTCGTATTTTTGACTACTTTTCATCTTTTCCCTTTAATTGAAATTGTTCGAAAGTAACACTACTCCGGTACAAATTTGGCTACTCCACCTACCTCTGAAAGTAACTTGTTGAAGTTGAAGTCAAGTTAATATCATGTTTTGAGTCTTTAGTCTAAATAGATTAAATATGCTTGAAAGGAAATGATGGAAAAACTCAAGAGCAATACACAGTCCAAAGGCCCAGAAATATTTGGAGTTACACAATCTTCATGAGTTGGGCTCTGCATGCCACCATATTGGATTTGAAATGGAATATTTATAAAATAATAATAATATAATGATAATAAACAAAATGTAATTGAAGTGTAGACTTTAAGGTTTAATTCAAGGCGTTGAACAAAAATATATCATTAAACGTAATAATTGTAGCCTATTTTTAGACAAACACATTTCAAGGGCTCATTTCAGGGTAGTTGGACAAAGAAACATAAGTCCAAGTAAAACGTTACTTTTCAATATATTTTGGAGAATCATTTGCAATAACTCTCTGAAGTCTGGAACCCACAGAGATCACCAAACACTAGGTTTCCTCCTTTGTGATGCTTTGCTATGTCTTTACTGCAGCTGTGTTCTGTTGTTGCTTGTTTGCGTGACTTTCTGCCTTAAATTTAGTCTTGGGCGATTGTCATGCTCAATTGGGTTGAGATATGGTGATTGACTCAGCCATTGCAGAATATTCCTATTCTTTTCTTTAAAAAAAAACGTTTTTTTCTGTATCTTATGGATCATTGTCCATCTGTCTTTTGTCACATCAATAAACAGTGCTAGTGGAACCCCATCCATGTCCATGCTATCACACTGTCTCCTCCATGTTTTAGACTTTTTACTTTAGCTCAGAATATATGTGCGTGAATGAGAAAAGTGGAGGGGGGAGAGTGAGGCTACAGGGAGAAGAGATAGCGAGGGTGGACGACTTCAAATATTTAGGGTCAACAATCCAGAGCAATGGTGAGTTTGGTAAAGAAGTGAAGAAACGGGTCCAAGCAGGTTGGAACAGCTGGCGAGAGGTGTCTGGTGTGTTATGTGACAGAAGAGTCACTGATAGGATGAAGGGCAAAGTTTACAAAACAGTGGTGAGGCCGGCCATGATGTACGGATTAGAGACGGTGGCACTGAAGAAACAACAGGAAGCAGAACTGGAGGTGGCAGAAATGAAGATGTTGAGGTTCTCGCTCGGAGTGACCAGGTTGGATAGGATTAGAAATGAGCTCATTAGAGGGACAGCCAAAGTTGGATGTTTTGCTGACAAGGTTCGAGAGAGCAGACTTCGATGGTTTGGACATGTTCAGAGGCGAGAGAGTGAGTATAATAGTGGAAGGGTGCTGAGGATGGAGCTCCCAGGCAAAAGAGCGAGAGGAAGACCAAAGAGAAGGTTTATGGATGTGGTGAGGGAAAACATGAGGGCAGTTGGGGTTAGAGAGGAAGATGCAGGAGATAGGCTAAGATGGCAAAAGATGACACGCTGTGGCGACCCCTAACGGGACAAGCCGAAAGGAAAAGAAGAAGACTTTAGCTCATGAGTGACTTTAGCTCATGAGTGGTTCCAATTCTTCTCCTAACTTTCTTCTTCCCATCATTTTGGTACAGGTTGATCTTATTCTCATCTGGGCTCGGTCCTTCAGGTATTTAATTTTTGTATTTTTTTTTTTTTAAGCAAAGCCAATCCTGTCCTTTCTATTTTTGATGGTGACTAATGGTTTTGCACTTTGCGGTGAATCATTGGGATTTACTCTCATGAAGTCTACTCTCAATGGAAGATTTACAAACTGATACACCTACTTCTTGGAGAGTGTTCTTCACTTGTGTGGATGTTGTGAAGGGGGGTTTCTTCACCATGAAAAGGATACTAATGTCTTGCTTGGACGTCCAAGGTTTTTCAGTTCCCAACCTCACCAGTCCACTCCTAACATTTTTGCTCTCTCTGATGGATTTCTTTTTTTCAGCTTCACTCTGATCTGTTTCACTTCCACAGATAGGTCCTTTAACTGCATGTTGTGTTCACAGCAAGAGCTTCCAAATGCTAAACAAACGGCACATGTGGAATCAACTCCAGACCTTTTAAATGCTTAATTGCTGACAGGTTAACAAGGGAAGAGCCAATGCACCCTTGTTTTTTAATTATATTTTTGCACCCTTCTAAGACAATTGTCCAATTAATTTTGGTGCGTTGAAAAAGGGGCAACGATGTATGCTTTATTTTCTTAGCCATTGGTCCATTTTGCGATACTCTCAAATTACAGCCGAGAGTCTGTACTTTAAGACAATATTGATTATATAATTTTATCCAGTATATGTTTTTGTAGACTGCTAAAATGACATAACTTGTGTCAATGTCTAAATATTTTTGGGCCTCACTGTAGTATTGAATTGATAGACAGTCCCCTCTAAAAGTATTGTATAGCCGTTTTTGTCAAAATAATTGCAGTCTTATGTGACTAATCCACATTTTCAGTACATTTTTTTATTGCTACATGTCCAACAAGTAACCAGTAGGTGCACTAGATTCTCAGAAAATCAACGAGAGCAGTGTTCATGATGTACATACTCTTAAGGCTGTGCAATTGGGCAATTTGTTGAAAGGGGTGTAATAAAAAAAATAACAGTGTCATTCAATAAGTGAGCTCACCCATTTTGTGAAAAACAGGCGTGAATCAGGTGTCCCCTATTAAAGGATGAAGGCAGCGCCAGTCGAACATGCATTTCTCATTGAAAGCCTGAGGAAAAGGGGTCGTTCAACAAATTGTTCAGAGGAGCATACTTTGATTAAAAGTTTGATTGAAGAGTGGAAACCTCAAAGAGGTGAAAAAAATTATAGGCTGTTCAGCTAAAATGATCTCAAGCGTCATGATATGGGCATGTTTCTCCTACTAAGGTGTTCCAGGGCTTATGGATTGGTTTGCACATGTCAAAATACTTTAAGAGGTCATGTTGCCTTATGCAGAAGAGGATATGCCCTTGAAATGGGTGTTTCAACAAGACAGTGACCCCAAACACACTAGTAAACATAAAAAGTATTGGTTCCAAACTAACATTGGATGGATGGACAACTTCCCTGAAGTGTTCAGTGTTTTGTGTTATTTGGGCTAAGCGTCCTGGTGTCAAAGTCTATGTGCGTTGCATTGTACAGCAGCGGTGAACCAGTTGGGATTTGCTCCAATGTGTTGCATTGCCAGATGAAGAGCAGTCATGGAAGGGGAGGTCTGGCAACTCTCAGTTGCGGGGAGGATGGAAAAAAATTCATCCATGAGTACCGGTGTGCATCGTGCAGCTGTGCCCGATTATGGGGCAGCATTTGGTGGCCAAAGAAGCATGATATCCCACTGAATTTCAAAGGATGGAAAATTGTCTTGGCAGCATGGCTTATGGTTAACATGCCAGTTCAGAGGCTTCTTGTGTGTTGCCCATGGGAGTCCGTGCAATGGGGGTCGCATGGCCTTCGAGAATGATGCTCCAATGTTATGCTATAAACATTTACCCTAAATATATATCTTCTTCCTTTCCTTTCGGCTTGTCCCATTAGGGGTCGGCACAGGGTGTCATCTTTTGCCATCTTAGCCTATGTTCTGCATCTTCCTCTCTAACCCCAACTGCCCTCATGTCTTCCCTCACCACATCCATAAACCCTCTCTTTGGTCTTCCTCTCGCTCTTTTGCCTGGGAGCTCCATCCTCAGCACCCTTCCACTATTATACTCACTCTCTCGCCTCTGAACATCTCCAAACCATCGAAGTCTGCTCTCTCGAACCTTGTCAGCAAAACATCCAACTTTGGCTGTCCCTCTAATGAGCTCATTTCTAATCCTATCCAACCTGGTCACTCCGAGCGAGAACCTCAACATCTTCATTTCTGCCACCTCCAGTTCTGCTTCCTGTTGTTTCTTCAGTGCCACCGTCTCTAATCCGTACATCATGGCCGGCCTCACCACTGTTTTGTAAACTTTGCCCTTCATCCTATCAGAGACTCTTCTGTCACATAACACACCAGACACCTTCCGCCAGCTGTTCCAACCTGCTTGGACCCGTTTCTTCACTTCCTTACCACACTCACCATTGCTCTGGATTGTTGACCCTAAATATTTGAAGTCCTCCACCCTTGCTATCTCTTCTACCTGTAGCCTCACTCTTCCCCCTCCACCTTTCTCATTCACGCACATATATTCTGTTTTACTTATAATCTAATCTTCATTCCTCTCCTTTCCAGTGCATGTCTCCATCTTTCTAATTGTTCCTCTGCATGCTCCCTGCTTTCATTGCATATCACAATATCATCTGCGAACATCATGGTCCGAGGGGATTCCAGTCTAACCTCATCTGTCAGCGTATCCATTACCACGGCAAACAGGAAGGGGCTCAGAGCTGATCCCTGATGCAGTCCCACCTCCACCTTAAATTCTTGTCACACCTAAGCCACACCCCACCATTGTTCTGCTACCATCATACATGTCCTGTACTATTTTAACATACTTCTCTGCCACAACAGATTTACGCATGCAGTACCACAGTTCCTCTCTTGGTACTCTGTCATAGGCCTTCTCTAGATCCACAAAGACATAATGTAGCTCCTTCTGACCTTCTCTGTACTTTTCCACTCGCATCCTCAAGGCAAAAAATGCATCCGTGGTACTCTTTCTAGGCATGAAACGATACTGTTGCTCGCAGATACTACCTTCTGTCCTGAGTCTAGCCTCCACTACTCTTTCCCATAACTTCATTGTGTGGCTCATCAACTTTATTCCTCTATAATTCCCACAGCTCTTAACATCGCCTTTGTTCTTAAAAATGGGAACTAGAACACTTTTCCTCCACACTTCAGGCATCTTTTCGCCCGCTAGTATTGTGTTGAATAAGTTGTCAAAAACTCCACAGCCATCTCTCCAAATTGCTTCCATACCTCGACCGGTATGTCATCAGGACCAACTGCCTTTCCATTTTTCATTCTTTATAGTGCCTTTCTGACTTCCCCCCTTACTAGTCATTGCTACTTCCTGGTCCTTCACACTTGCCTCTTCAACTCTTCCTTCTCTCCCATTTTCTTCATTCATCAACTTCTCAAAGTATTCTTTCCATCTATTTAGCACACTACTGGCACCAATCAACACATTTCCATCTCTATCCTTAATCACGCTTACCTGCTGCACATCCTTCCCATCTCTATCCCTCTGTCTGGCCAACCTGTAGAGATCCTTTTCTCCTTCTTTCGTGTCCAACCTGGTGTACATGTCTTCATATGGCTCTTGTTTAGCCTTTGCCACCTCTACCTTTGCCCTATGTCGCATCTCGATGTACTCCTTTTGCCTCTCCTCAGTCCTCTCAGTGTCCCACTTGTTCTTCGCCAATGTCCTTGTATGACTCCCTGTATTTTGGGGTTCCACCACCAAGTCTCCTTCTCCCCTTTCCAACCAAAAGACACACCAAGTACTCTCCTGCCTGTCTCTTAGATTACCTTGGCTGTCGTAGTACAGTCTTCCAGGAGCTTCTGCTGTCCATAGAGAGCCTGTCTCACCTCTTTCCGAAAGGCCGCACAACATTCTTCCTTTCTCAGCTTCCACCGAATGGTTCTCTGCTCTACCTTTTTCTTTTTAATCTTCCTACCCACCACCAGAGTCATCCTACACACCACCATCCTATGCTATTGAGCTACACTCTCCCCTACCACTACTTTACAGTCAGTAATCTCCTTCAGATTACATCGTCTGCACAAAATATAATCCACCTGCGTGCTTCTACCTCCGCTCTTGTAGGTCACTATATGTTCCTCCCTCTTCTGGAAATAAGTGTTCACTACAGCCATCTCCATCCTTTTTGCAAAGTCCATCACCATCTGTCCCTCAAAGTTCCTTTCCTGGATGCCGTACTTACCCATTACTTATTCATCGCCCCTGTTTCCTTTACCAATATGTCCATTACAATCTCCACCAATCACAACTCTCTCGCTGTCTGGGATGCTCAGAACTACTTCATCTAGTTCCTTCCAGAATTTCTCTTTCAACTCTAGGTCACACCCTACCTGTGGGGCATAGCCGCTAACCACATTATACATAATACCCTCAATTTCAAATTTTAGTCTCATCACTCGATCTGATACTCTTTTCACCTCCAAGACATTCGTAGCCAGCTCTTCCTTTAAAATGACCCCTACTCCATTTCTCTTCCCATCTACTCCGTGGTAGAATAATTTAAACCCTGCTCCTAAACTTCTAGCCTTACTACCTTTCCACCTGCTCTCTTGGATGCACAGAATATCAACCTTTCTCCTAATCATCAAGTCAACCAAGTCCTGAGCTTTTCCTGTCATAGTCCCAACATTCAAAGTCCCTACACTCAGTTGTAGGCTCTGTGCATTCCTCTTTTTCTTCTGACGCTGGATCCGGTTTCCTCCTCTTCTTTGTCTTCGACCCACAGTAGCTGAATTTCCACCGACACCCTTGCAGGTTAACAGTGCCGGGGGCGGGCGTTGTTAACCGGGGCCACGATCGATCCGGTATGGGATTCTTTAGATGAACGCTCATATTTGTTTGGCACAGTTTTTACGCCGGACCCCCTTCCTAACGAAACCCTCAGCATTTATCCGGGCTTGGGACCGGCCTACAGATTGCACTGGTTTGTGCCCCCATAGGGCTGCATTTTAACCCTAAATATATATGCATATTTAAAATACAGAATTAGCTTTTTGTCTTGTGTTTAGCTGTATTGTCTGTGCTTTCATCCTGGATCAGGCTGTGCCAAGGTGGAATTTTAACATTACACACCATCTGATCCTGCACTTTCTACTTTGGCTTCAGACCAGACCTTTCCCACTCGGAAAAGAGGAAATCTCATTGAGTTACACCACTTTTTCTTCTATTATTCACATATTCCGACAGTCATTGCATCTTGAAAAAAAAACAGCATTTCTTTTTTAACTTTCTCCATTCATATCGAAAGTAAACATAAGCAGCATGTCTAGCTCGTCTTTACTGTCCATTGCCCAGACTGCTGTGAACTAAACCAGCGGTGGTGGACGCTGTCATTATAAAACACATTAATGGGCTGCGTAAGTACTGTAACATTTGTAATTATGAGTGTACGTCTTTACGATCGGGGATGGGACCGGGTGTAAGGTAAACTAGGAAAAAGAAAGTGTGGTGGAGCAGCGGTCATTGTTAGAGAAAGTTCCATGTGCTGCCTAAAAGAAACCAGTCATTTTTCCATGTAAGCCTATCACCTGCATCTTCCTCTCTAACACCGACAGCCATCATGTGTTCCCTCAACATCCATCAACCTTCTCTTTTGTATTCTTCTCACTCGTTTGCCTGGCAGCTCCATCCTCAGCACCCTTTTACCAATGTACTCTCTCTCCTCTGGATGTGTCCAAACCATCAAAGTTTGCCCTTTCTAACTTTGTCTCGGGTGCATCTAACTTTGGCTGACCCTCAAATGAGCTCATTTCCAATCCTATCCAACCTGCTCACTCCTCGAGAGAAACTCAGCATCTTCATTTCCGCCACCTTCAGCTCTGTAGTACTCTTTCTAGGCATGAAACCAGACTGTTGCTCGCAAAAGCTGACTTTTGTCCAAAGTGTAGCCTCTACTACTCTTTCCCAAAACTTCATTGTTTGGCTCATCAACTTTATTCCTCTATAGTTCCCACAGCTCTGCTTATTACCTTTGTTCTAAAAAGAACCAGGACACTTTTCCTCCATTCCTCAAGCATCTTCTCACCTGCTAGTATTCTGTTGAACAAGTTGATCAAAAACTCCTCAGCCACCTCTCCAAAATGATTCTATACCTCCACAGCTGTGTCATCAGGGCCAACTGCCTTTCCATTTTTCACCCTCTATAGTCCCTTTCCAAATTCCCCTGACTAATCAATGCCACTTCCTGGTCCACTATACTTGCCTCTTCTCCTCTTCTTTCTCTCTTATTTTCTTCATTCATCAACCTCTCAAAGTATTATTTCCATCTATTTAGCACACTAGTGGCATGAGTCAACACATTTATATCGCTATCGTTAATCACCTTAACCTGCTGCACATCCTTCCCATCTCTATCTCTTTTTCTCCTTTTCTAATTCTTTACATTCCAACCTGGTGAACATCCATCCATCCATCCATCCATCCATCCATCCATCCATCCATCCATCCATCCATCCATCCATCCAGTAACCTTCTTCAGATTATATCATCTGCACAAAATGTAATCCACCTCCATCCTTCTACCTCCGCTCTTAAGTCACCCTATGTTCCTGCCTCTTCTGGAAGAAAAGTGTTCACTACTGCCATTTTCATCCATTTTTTAATGTCCACCATCATCCGTCCCTCAAAGTTCCTTTCCTGGATCCTGTACTTACCCATCACTTCTTCATCGCCCCTGTTTCCTTCACTAACATGTCCATTAAAATCTGCACCAATCACAACTCTCTCTGTGGTTGGGTTGCTCAGAATTACTTCATCCAGTTCCTTCCAGAATTTATCTTTCACCTCTAGCTCACATCCCACCTATGAGGCAGAGAGACGCGAATCACATCATCCAGAACATCCTCAACTTCAATTTCAGCCTCATCACTTGATCTGATACTGTTTTCATGTCTCAGACATTCTTAGCTAACACCTCCTTTAAAATAATTCCTTCTCCATTTTATTTCCAATCTACTCCACGGGAAAATAACTTGAACTCTGCTCCTAAAGTTCTAGCCTTACTGCCTTTCCACCTGCTCTCTTGGATGCAAAATATTTCAACCAACTCCTGAGCTTTTCCTGTCATAGTCCAAACATTCAAAGTCCCCACACTCAGATGCACGCTCTGTGCATTCCTCTGCTGTTTGTACCGAGAAATCTGTTCTTTGTCTTTGACCCATAGGAACTGAATTTTCACCGATGCCCTGCAGGTTAATGGTGCCGGGGCGGAGGTTGCTAAACCGGACCACGACTGATCCGGTCTCGGATTCTTTAAATGAATGCTCATATTTGTTTGTTTTAGGCCGGATGGCCTTACAGATGCAACCCTGTGCATTTATCTAGGCATGGGACCAGCGTACTCATTGCACTGGCTCATGGCACAATAGGGCTCCATTAAAAAGTTACATCACTGTAGTGCATTACCATTATTATTAAATAACAACAATGTGATACATATCGTATTCCAAAACTAAATCAGGAAGACAAACTGTCGAAAAGAAAAAGTCATAACTAGGTTCTACTCGTTAAGCTTCATTGTTGCGATTCAAAGCGTTTAACGAGATTCAGGATTGTTTAGTATGCGAGAAAAGCTCTTCGTATCAACCTTATCAAATCTGCACAGCTGAGAATGCAATACAACACTAAAATAATTCTATATTTATGAAAACAATAACCGATTCATAAATGCTTCCATGATAATTTCTACACTGAAGCTTTTACCACGATATAAAGTGTTACCGTGAAGGGATTGAATTCCTACTGTGATATAAATTTTAGGTCATATTGTGCACTGCTAGTACCCACTTGAAGAAGCTCTCTTCAAGTCCAGTGAGGGGGAAATTTATCACTTTCGACAGAGAAATGACGATGAAGTGGAGGAAGTGTGGGGGTGTGTAGAAACAGATGACAGGATAACATACGTAGAAGTGATGAAGCAGAGTGAAAGAAGGCAAGAAAGAAGTGACAGTTGTAGAGACACAGGAAGAAAGACGTGCAGTCGAGAGACTCAGAGTCAATAATGACTGATTACTGTAATTCAGGCTGTCAGAGGCATCGACCTGCTGCTGCCGCCAATCAATACTCACCAGGACACCAGCAGACACACAAACATCTCCAAACCACTGTGTAACGTGACATAACTCACACTCATACACATTATTATATCATATAGACGGATTTGAACATAGGCCTTACATAAAAAATGTCACATACAACATATGCACAGTCTTAAAAGTCACAAAAAAAAACAAGTTACAAAGACAGACATGTTGGAGAACCTAAATCCACATATGCTCACGCATGAGAGCACACGTACACACACACACGCACACACACACACACACACACACACCACACACACACACACACACACACACACGCACACACAGTACACTGCAAGTGTCAGCTATGAGCTACAGTCCCCGAGTCTCATGATCTTTCGACTGTCTCTTGCTTACTTGTTGGACGCGAAGCAAAATGGATTCTTCAGAAATTCCCATAACACCTCTCCTCTAGCCTCATGCTTTTTCTACCTCTTTCGATGAGAATTTTACCTTCACGTTTGAGCTCACTGAAAACTGTAAATAGTATAGTGAACAGTGAACCAGCGATGAGCACGAGTACTGGTATGTATTACTATGAGGAACATTAAAACTGACGTTTCAAGTATCAAACTTTGAAAATGTGACACATTTAGACCAATTTAATTCTAGTCGAATACTACACTCATTAAATAGAATAGTTTAAAATACAACGCTCAACAGGAAAGTTAAAATTAGAGACTATATTGTATAAACACCACATTTAAAAACTGAAAAACAGATTTCAAATTTATCCATAGTATCTAGAAGACTGCTTTAGGTGCTGTCATTAAATACTAAAAAAACATTTATTTTCAAATTGATGGATCACACTTTGATTAAAAAGGTATGAGTTGAAACCTACACATGACATTTCTGACGAGAGTATGATTGCATGTCTAGTTGTGAGTGTGGGTACGGGAGCAAACAACCGTATTTCAAAACTGTGAGGAAGAAGTAATCGATAACAATTGATGAAAGTGCCATCACTTACGATGATACTAACAGGCTGAATGCACGCGTCTTTCAGTCTCTTGCACAATTTTCTGCAATACATTCTACTGAAGGGACAAGCAACATTATTTCTTGGTAAAGTTACTTTACCGCTTGTCTACTCTCATTGATCCTGAATTTTCCTGGAGGTAAATATCTTGAAGCATTTAGCAAAAATCTGTGTCCTCTTCAGTTCACATGATGAACAGATGTTTTTGCTGTAGGTAGTATTATCTGCTGGTTTGACACCATAAATAAAAAATGTAGAAGTCAGGAATACGCAGTGAAAGCCCAATTAGCATATAGTTCCACATCCTAAGCAAGAAGATGGGGAATTTGTTTAATCCATCAACGCAACTGGTTACCCTTTGACAAAATTCTTATATTTTCAGGAAGGTAATACAATGCTTGTCACATGCTGATATATTAAATACACAGAAAAACACAGAAAATGGACTACACATATAATTTATCCTCTTAGGATACAACTACCAAATCTTTTTGAAAAGGTGAATCCTTCCTTCCCTTTGCCCATGTACATGAAACTGCATAAGAAAACTGAAAAAATTAAACTTTGAATGACTTACATTTCAACGTCCAATCCTGCAAATTCAAAGCACGTTCTTAAAAGGATACAAGTTCTGGTAGAGAGGAATGAGTGATTTCAGTGCACGACTTGCATTTATGGCAGTGGCTCTGACCATTGTTGGCAAAATCTCCATGTCCACAATGGCGCCGTCAAACAGGGGACCAAAAAATGGTACCTAAAGTGACAAAATCTGTTGTGACACATGCAATAGACAGAACTATTGTATTTCATTGTTATAACATTGATAAAAAGTTAACTAACAGTTAATTGCTTTTTTTTCAGAGAAAGAATCATCTCCCAGAGTCCTGAAAAATAATAATGTTAAATATTTGAGGAAGTTGTTATTTTGATATTCTATTTGATTGACGTTATGCTTCTTTCTAGATTCAATTAGATATGGTGCTTAAGGAATCCACCCAAGAGAATGGGTTTTTTATTGAATCAATTTGAAGAACAGGTCTCCAGTCAGTTTGCTCCATGACTGAATACAGCGCTTTCACGACGACAGCACACAAAATATCTCATTTCCTTTAAGATTCATGATAATGCAATATTTTGCTTGAAGGATGAATGAAACAGAAGATGATTATGTTATTAGTGCTGTGCTATCCATGTCATACAGGAAAAAATACTTTTATTGTGTTAAGTATTGTTTAAAATAGAGTTATAATATCAATGCTGTGGTATTAACATCTATGCTTGAACTTAAAACATAAAGCAAACCAGCATCTACCTTGGATTGTCGGAAAATCTGGATGCATATATTTCTTGTTTGAAAATAACTTTGGAAAAAAATTCATACAATTTTAACCGAAATACAATTAAATTGTCTGGAAGTCCGTACGTGAACAAAGATGACATTTGGAAACCTTCCTTATGTGTATTTGAGAAGAAACAAAATTAAATATCAATATTCTTTGATCCATTTGCATTCTGTTTGAATTTAGTTTTACTTTACATTGTGTATTTTTTTTTCTAATTACAAGATTAGACACTTCAACACCTTAATACCCTTTCAAGGATGGTTTGAGGCACTCCATTCTCTGTCATGTTATATTTTGAGCATTACAGTCTCAATGAATTCCTGTGTACTTGACCATGAAAAACAAAATGTTTTTCTAGTTTTCTACATGGTGTTAGTGGAGAACAAAACTACAGAGAGTGGTTGGTTATTTTGTTGCTGAGAAAGATAAAATACACCAATCCATCCATCCATCCATCCATTTTCTGAGCCGTTTATCCTCACAAGAGTTGCGGGACTGCTGGCACTCCGGCTTCCTCCCACATCCCAAAACATGGATGGTAGATTAATTAAAGAGTCTAAATTGTTGGTAAATGTGACTGTGAATGTTTGTTTTTTTATGTGATTTACTGGCGACTAATTTAGAGTGTACCCTGGCTCTCGGCCCAAAGTCAGCTGGGATAGGGTGAGCATGCTTGTGCATTTAATGAGGGTAAGTATTCTGAAAAATGGATGGATGCAAAAATATTGTATCTTAAATTCTTTTGTTTTTTTCATAGTTTCCACAATTTAATGTTTAAAATCATTAAACAGACAAATATAACCCTTGGCTGGGATGTTATCATTGGAAATTAACCAAAAAGTAATTAACCACAATTAAGTTAACCAGGGGGTAACTACTTTTTCACCCTTTCCCCTTAATAAGTGAAATCACTAAAGGATTTTACTTTAACTTGGGTTATGTCCATCCATCTTCAATGGCTTATCCGGCTCGGTTTGTGGGGCCAGTAGCTTTAGCAAGGATGCGCAGACTTTCCTTTCCCCAGCCACTTCATCCAACTCTATCTGGGGGATCTCAAGGCGTTCCCAGGCCAACTGAGAGGCGTAGTCTCTCCAGCATGTCATGGGTCATCCTTGGGGTTTCCTTCGGTTGGACGTGCCCAGAACACTTCACCAGAGAGGCGTCCGGGAGGCATTCAAATCAGATGCCCCAGTCAACTCATCTGGCGCCTCTGAACATGGAGGACCAGTGACCCGAGGTTCCCGGACACCCTGCAGTAGCAACTCGTTTCGGCCACTTGTATCTTGTTCTTTCGGTCGTGCTCACAGCTCATGACCATAGGTGAGAGTAGGAATGTAGATCGACTGGTAAATTGAGAGCTTCACCTTTCGACTTAGCTTCCTCTTTACCACAACGGACTGATACAAAGTATGCATCATTGCAGACGCTGCACCGATCCGCTGGTTGATCTCCTGCTTCCCTAACTCGTGAACAAGACCCCAAGACACTTGAACTCTTCCACTTGGGGCAAGACCTCATCCCTGACCCAGAAAGGGCACACAAAACCTTTCCACTTGAGGACCATGGTCTCAGATTTGGAAGTGCTGATTCTCATCTCAGCCACTTCAGACTCAGCTGTGAACCGCTCCAGTGAAATTAGGAGATCACGGCTTGATTAAGCCAACAGAATAACATTATCTGCAAAAAGCAGGGATGCAATATTGAGGCCACCAAACCGGACCCCGTCTACGCCTCAGCTGCACCTAGAAATTCTGTCCATAAATGTTACGAACAGAATCGGTGACAAAGGGATACCTTGGTGGAGTCCAACTCTTGCTTGAAAAGAGTCTTACTTACAGCTGGCAATGCGGACCAAACTCTGACACTGATCGTACAGGGACCAAACAGTCCGTATCAGGGGGTTCAGCACCGCATACTCCAAAAGGACCACCCACAGGACTTCCAGAGGGACACGGTCAAATGTCCATAAAACACACATAGACTGGTTGGGCGAACGCCCATGCAACCTTGAAGACCCTGCTGAGTGTGTAGTGGTGGTCCACTGTTCCACAGCCAGGATGAAACGCACATTGTTCCTCCTGAATGTGAGATTCGACTTCTTGACGGACCCTCCTCTACAGCACCCCTGATAGACGTTAGCAGGAAGGCTGAAGAGTGTGAGCCCCCTGGAGTTGGAACACACCCTCTAGTCCCCCAGCCCAGTCTGGCAACCCAGAAGCATTGCCCCTGATGTCCACGTGATCTTGCAGAGGTGTGTCAACCAGGACATGCCCACAAAATTCAAAGACTTTAGGAATCACATCCACCCCTGGGGCCTTGCCACAGAGAAGCTTCTTAACCACCTCGGTGACCTCAACCTCAGGAATAGGAGACTCCGCCTCAGAGAACCCAGACTCTGCTTCCTCATGGGAAGGCGTGTCAAAGGAATTGAGGAGGTCTTTGAAGTATTCGCCCAACTGACTCAGAACGTCTCGAGTCGAGACTAGCAGCGCCGATCCTCATTATATAGAGTGCTGACGGTGCACTGCTTCCTCCTCCTGAGACGCTGGAGCAGAATTTCCTCAAAGCCGACTTGACGTTGTTCACCATGCCCTCATCGAATCCCTCCCATACTTGGGTTTTTGCCTCAGCGACCACCAAAGCTGCATTCCGCTTGACCACCTAAATACAAAAATATCCCCTGGTTGATGAAAAACAATTTAAAATCTGAAGCTGGAAAGGAAATTCAGAAAAAAAAAAAAAAAAAAAAAACATATTAAAAGGTTGTTTCTCTTAATTTAATTCAAAAAAAGATTGCTAATACCTCAGGTTTTTTGAGGATATGAATGGAATACATGTTGTTTTTCATGGGGTAAATGACGATTAGCACGTCACCAAACTCCGTAGGGATGATGCCTCTGCGATAGTCTCTGGAATGTTCCGACCAAACGATGTGGACCTCGTCATTACCCAGGTGTCTCAGCTGGATAGAGGAGAGGAATAATAGGAACATGTGAAGACAGGAATAAGAAATAAATAAAGATTAATACAGCTCGATAACTTGAACAAAACACACACAATTACATTGTGCCATAGACCCACTTCAATGCCAGGCATATAAAAGTCGCACAGTGAGGTAGATGAGGCGCATCCATCATATATCCAAGGTTCTAGATTCTTTGTGTATACATTTGTGCGTGCATGATGTTTGGCCCTGAGAATGATGGAGTGAATATGTGAAGATGGAGAGTGGAAAAGAATATGGAGTGAAGTTCTGGAAAGATGGAGTATGGACAGGAAAATTGGTTTGTGTGTGTGTGTGCGTCTTCACACACAGGTGTATGAGTGCATTCACAACACATAGATGTCATTAACCTCCATGTTAGACAAACTCACCCACCGTCCACTCTATCAAAAATGTTTCTCTGCCTGTCTGTGGGAACTCATTTTTGAGGTGATTACTGTTCTCGTCTGTAGATAACCACAATTGTTCAGACCCTTCGCCTTTCGCTGTCTAGTATAAAGAACACTTGACACGAGTTTGGTGCATTGGGTTGATAATATGCCTTTGGAGGTAGTATCAGTACCCATGAGTAAGGCAATGTTGTAATCCCCGGAGAGAAGTGTGACGTAGCTGATCACGGGATATTTTTGTATATAGGGCGTTCATGTGTGCACACAAGAGTATGCATTACCATTTTTACCTGATGCATTATATAAGAACCATGAATATGTCATTGTCAATGGTTCAATAAAAAGTAACAAATGAATGAAAAAAAATGAACTGAGAAGTCTCCTTCACCGTTTCTGGATATGCTGTACTTTAACAATTTTGTAGTGCCTGTCCTTATTTGGGTCATGGTTTTGCAAAACTGTGTGCGCGTGTGCACACATCTTCATGTGCATGTCTATGAGTATGTGTTCAGTGGAGCCATCAGCTGATCAGGGAAATGGATGGTGTGGCACCAGACAGCGAAAATCCAATCAGAAGCCTACAGCGACATCATAGGCCAACAAGCAGGAAGTTTGATCAGATTAAAGGGAT
Organism: Syngnathoides biaculeatus; assembly: GCF_019802595.1. Lineage (NCBI taxonomy): Eukaryota > Metazoa > Chordata > Actinopteri > Syngnathiformes > Syngnathidae > Syngnathoides > Syngnathoides biaculeatus. The sequence goes on along the minus strand of NC_084654.1, from coordinate 6,239,921 downwards.
ATTATGGCCATGTGCAGAATGCCCGCTGCCTGAGGGTTGACAGGTGTGCACACAAACACCATCTCAAACATACTAAACCTGCCTAGTGTGACACTAATTCAACACCATACACAAATACAGATGTAATTGCAATAAATTTGAGAAACAATACCATAAATGAGTTTGTGTGCATGTTTGCTTGCAACGCTCTCATTTGGAATGTCATTAACATGTGATGCCTAACCTTACATCTTTTTTTTACAGTACCTTTGTTTTTAGTTTTCTGTGCTCATCCAAATGTGTCCACATCCCCCAAATTTTTTTAGATGAAGTGAAAATAAAAATGTCAAACATTACAGCACATATAAGAGTGCATTTAACAAGCCAGACAAATTTGAATGATGAAAAAAAACACCAAAGTGAAGGTAAAATGGTGCTTCAAAATCATGGAAAGATCAACCCCTTCTCTCAGCTCTCAGACAATGTGGATGTAAGGCTGGGTGATATGACCTAAAATCCATGTCACGGAATAATCTAACATAAACCAAGACGACACCTAAAAGGATGGACACCTAGGTAACATGCTGTTTAGTGTTTTGGAGAGATTACCCGACTTTCTCACACAAGGGAAGAATCGCTATTTGCTGACAAGGACCTTGCGATCTTTTTCCGCAACTTTTACAAATCAAAGTTTTGTTGCAGCGTTATCCACGAGTGATGTGACGACCGCAGCGACGACACTTTATGGTGCATGAAGAAAGTGAAAATGACCCCACAGAGAAAGGTATCCTGAAGTCCTAGTTAAGCTTTCGACAGCGGGGATTTTGAATCCTGTTCCCATTGGTTCACCTCCCAAATCTATGCTCTCTGCCCAACAATATGGACAACCTTCCGTCCTGTAAAGACTTTGAACATTCTCCCACCCTCTGCTTCACGGAGACTTGGCTATACCCTGGTTCTGACTATACAGACTGGACTGCGACCTGAATCTATCCTGAAAAACAAAATGTAGCAGATTATTCTTCTACATTAATGTGAAATGATGTACTAATGGAAAGGAGCTAAGTACACACTGCAGCCCAGACTTGGATTCGCTGTTTTTGAGCTCCAAGTCAAACTACTTGCTGAAGCAAATATGAATGAACTCAACCACAAACTTGGTAAATACTGCCAGCACATGGACTGCCCCACCAGAGAAAACAACATTTTAGAACATGGCTATACTACACTAAACGACTCGGACTGCGCATTCCCTGTGCAACTTTGGGCTCATCACTGTTTAATTCACTTAATACCACCGTACAGGCGCACTTAAATGTGTAAAGCCTGCGATGAAAACAGTGACGAAGTGTACAAATAAAGCTAAAACGGAACTTCAAGGCTGTATAGACACAGATTAGGCTGTCTTTGAAACTTCAATTGGCAGCTTGTAGTAGTAATACAGTATATGGATACTATTAGATCTTAAACCATTTTCTGAGAAGATTTGTGTAACAACAAAGACATTTGGCACGCTCAGTAACACCAAGCTGTGGCTTACTGCCAAAATTGACCCCTCCGTGGATGTTGCGCAATCCGTGTCACTGAGCAATCAGAGGCCAGAGATCTGCATAATCTCGGACTCAAATCTCAGGCAACACTGGCTGGATGGTCCAGTATAGCTTCTGTTGGCGTTTTATCGCGTATTTGGGTTCTTTAACAATAGATATGGTTAAGAGGTGTAGTCATGGACTTTATAATAGTGACAACAGGTATCCTGAAAGGCTAGTTGGTGGAGTTCAATTCGTACCCTTTCCAAAACCGAAGACCCAGTACGAAAAATGTCTTTGATGTATAAAATTTAGTGGAAGACCGCATGATCAACTGACTCCATAAACCGGAACAGATATGTTTGCACGAAGGTAAACCCTAAATTTGATTTTCAATACATGTCTCATATAAATCAATTAGCAGTTCTTGGCTTGCATAATATAGCTACGTGTGAATGATTGTCACACTTGATCTGTGTTGAGCGATATTTTGCGATGATCTGACTGCACAAACGTGTCCCGTTGTTCGCGGCTAATTAGCTAAGCTAAACCAGACTAGCAGTCCTAAAAACCTTCGACGTGCACCGAGACACCAAGACTGAAGGAAGGATGTTTGAGGACACTAAAGTAGTGACTGTCAGACTCGGTCGGGAATTACGTAGGTTCGGCACTAATTCAAGAATAATTATTGAGGGGAGCACGTGACGTTACACAAAGAAAACGAGAGAAACAACTCGTAAATCAAGCCTCGCCTTCTTTTCCTTCATACGGTGGTTCACAAACGGCTATACATATACAGATTCTGCACACAAGTGTGATATGTAACACGAAAATAGGAAACTGTCAATGACGAATTCGTCTTTGGGTTATAATATATTATATTATGTGGCTTCTCGGTCTTCCTCTGACTCTGGAAAGATCTCGCGCTAATATCAATGGTTTCTCCGTCGATATGCATGTAAATACCATTGAAATACCGCTCGCTGAAATACTTCAAGCCCTGCTGTATGCTTTTCAACGATATTTCACTGTTAGCTAAGAATGCGAGTGAGAAATCAGCCGGTAAATCTGACAGTTTCGCTCTATTCCTTTCTTGCTGCGCCGATATTTTTCCTAATTGTTTGTCTGACGTCAGCGCACGTGGCGTGACGTCACTTCAGGAGGCGTGGTTAAGTGCCCTGTACGGAGGGGTCAATTCATCAACTCTGCCAAGCTAAAGAGGAAACCTATCAGAGTGGGGTCAGAGCCCTATAGAGCTTGTGCACGTGACGTCACCAATTTAACAGCGCCATATTGGCAGTCAAACAGAGTTGCTTGACATTGTGGGAGACATTGAATTGGAGGAGAATATTTATAATACCCGAGACCTGTTGTGATGTTGGTTGTCACAACAGACGAGACAGATGTTCAAAGAGATCATTCTATAGAATACCAGCTGAAATGACCAGAAAAGATCGATGGATTTCAGCAATTAAACGTGATGGATGGTGCCCAACCAAATACACATGGCTGTTGAGCGATCACTTCATTTCAGGCAGGAATTATTCTTCTCAATCTCAAATAACCAAGAAGTATTTATAATCCCGAATTGACTCATTTGAGAACAATGCATATTTTAAAAAAAAAGTGTTGCAGAGTGGTTTACAGAGGTTAACGTGTGGCCGCGATATTCTTCCGTGAAGGGAGGAGACAACTCCCTGTCCTAAATTTTTTTCCGAATCAGCAAGTTTGTGTAAAACCAGGGGTCATTTATTTAAATATTGGTATTTGTATTGAAAAAAATCAGAGTGGGTCCATCATACTATGTGGGATTTATTCGTGATTGAGAACAGATCCAGCAGCGAAGTATTTGTATGCGTCCAGACTTTTATGGTTTAGAACTTTTCTGTGTAAATCTCGACAACTTACTCACCAGATATATGTGTATATACAGTTGTCCAAGACAAGTGGAATTGAATTAACAATCCAATTTTTTATCTGCGAAAACATCGACTTCGGCATTAAATATGGGTCCTCTAGCCAAGAGTCTCTAATTTTTCTGCGTATCTTCGCTTATTATCACCTTCTAAATGTCTAACAGTATTGGACAAAACTCTGAATGTCGTGTTATAAGACATTTTTGTTTTGTCTCAACAGAATTAACTTTCAACAATACTTTGTTAGACCGGCAATATGGCCATGTCACGTGATTTTATGATGAAGGTGCACAAGCTCTATACAATTGGGCCAAAAACAAGCTCATGAAATAAATCAACATTGCAAAGAGAAACTATACAAAAAAAAGGATGGGAAACCAGCTGGCTGCTCATGACACTCTGGGCAAGGATTACAATCACTGACCAGCTACAAGTGATCATACCCCCAAGCGGAGAACAACAAAGGACTTTCTGTTGACTTGAATACCTTCTACTGCTTCTTTTTCTTCTTTTCCTTTTGGCTTGTTCCAATTAGGGGTCGCCACAGCGTGTCATCTTTTTCCATCTAAGCCCATTTCGTGCATCTTCCTCACTAACACCAACAGTCTTCATGTCCTCCCTCCCCACATCCATCAACCTCTTCTTTGGGGTTCCTCTCGCTCTTTTGCCTGGCAGCTCTATCCTAAGCAACCTTCTACCAATATACTCACTCTTTCGCCTCTGGCCTCTCGAAGTCTGCTCTCTCTCACCTTGTCTCCAAAACATCCAAATCTGTCTATCCCTCCAATGAGTTTTTTCTAATCCTATCCAACCTGCTCACTCTGAGCGAGAACCTCAACATCTTCATTTGTGCTACCTCCAGTTCTGCTTTCTGCCACCGTATCTCATCCGTACATCATAGCCGGCCTCACCACTGTTTTATAGTCTTTGCCCTTCATCCTAGCGGAGAGTCTTCTGTCACATAGAACACCAGACACCTTCCGCCAACTGTTCCACCTCGCTTGGACCCATTTCTTCACTTCCTTACCACACTCTCCATTGCTCTGTATGTTGACCTGATGTATTTGAAATCGTCCATCCTTGCTATATTTTCTCCCTGGAGCTTCACTCTTCTCCCACTGCCCTTCTCATTAATGCACATATATTCTGTTTTACTTCGGCTAATCTTCATTCCTCTCCTTTACAGTGCGTGCCTCCATCTTTCTAATTTTTCCTCCACCTACTCCCTGCTTTCACTGCAGATCACAATATCATCTGCAATTAATGGTCCAAGAAGTATCCAGTCTAACCTCATCTGTCAGCCTATCCATTACTACCGCAAACACGAAGGGGCTCAGGGTGGATCCCTGATGCAGTCCCACCTCCACCTTAAATTCTTCTAACACACCTACAACACATCTCACCGCTGTTCTGCTGTCCTCATATATGTCCTGTAATATTCTAACATATTTCTCCACCACACCGGAGTTGCACATGCGGTACCACAGTTCCTCTCTTGGTACTCTTTCATAGGCTTTCTCTAGGTCTACAAAGACACAATGTAGCTCCTTCTGACCTTCTCTGTAGCCTTTATTTGCAATTACAGAGGTCAAACGTTTCCTGTAGTTGTTCACCAGGTTTGCAGACTGCAGGAGGGATTTTGGCTCACTCTTCCACACAGATCTTCTCTACATCAGACAGGTTTCTGGGCTGTCGCTGAGAAACAGAGTTTCCGCTCCTTCCAAAGATTTTCTATTGGGTTTAGGTCTGGAGACTGGCTAGGCCACGCCAGAACCTTAATATGCTTCTTACGGAGCCACTCCTTGGTTTTCCTGGCTGTGTGCTTCGGGTCATTGTCATGTTGAAAGACCCAGCAACGACCAATCTTCAATGCTCTGACCAAGGGAAAGAGGTTGTTCCCCAAAATCTCGAAAGCCTACTGCACCGTTGAAGCACTTAATCTAGTGCTTATTTTAAATGCACAGCTTGTCCTTTTGTTGCTTATTTACTGCAATGGATGCAAAGATTGGTGACTACTCAAGCGTGAAATGCAAGTTTCTCAGGGGATTCTTTTCCCCACTTTCCTCCATTAACACTCTTGTGCTGGATGCCGCCATTGAGAGCATCACCATTCAAGGGACCTTTCTTGGCCATGACGATGTGCATGTCGGAGGATTTTATTTTTTTTTTTATTCCCTCCCTGCTCTCTCGCATGAGTGGCATTGTAGGCACCCAGCTCAAAGAGGCGTATCTCCATATTGTTCATACCAATGGGCGAAGCTCGTAGATAGCTGGTGTGACGCAAGATGCAAAGGTATTTTTATAATGCGGCAAATATGACGACGCCATCAAGAAGCGCTATTACGATTAGTTTGTAGCTTCCAAATTTATACCTTTGGCCAAATTTATACCTTGTACTGAATATAGGTTTTATAACATGCACTCCTATGGCGGCGTATTTAGCTAACTTACTGCACATTATAGCTCAGAAATGGGCAAAGTTTTTCTAACTAAATAACTCGCAACTTTGCCAGATAGCCATTGATGTGAAGAAAGGTGCTCTATTACATTGGGGGAGGGACAACAAATGCTCCACGCTCAAAGAGTGTCACTGAGCACTGTGTAGTAGTGTAAGTACTGCATAGTTCTGAGTCTTTTCACATTTTCAGCAATTATTTTTAAACATGGATACCATTTTTAAAATAAATCTCAATCCACTATAAAGGATAATTAATGGCATCTAGCCCAATTTAGCATATAGTACATACAGTACATTACATTAGCTTCGTTTCTTTAGTTTCACATCTTGTCCACTGCTATCAGTAAAAATACTTTACATTTCACGGACCCACGGCGCAAAAATCCGATCACTCCATACTGTTACTTAACAGAAGTACTTTGATTCCCCTGTCCTGAACGACGAGTCAGAGGTGAGTGTTGGTTACCTTCTTAGTAAGATTGTGGTCCTGGTCATGGGGCATTCGTGTTGACACATGATAGATAACCTCTGTCGTAGAGGTGGCATAATAAGGTGTGGTCTGGCCTGTGCTGCGGTTCCTCTGGAGTCCTCCCATAAAACCACAGTGAGTGGTCAGGTCCACCTGTTCAAGAAACATTTGAACAAAGTAAATATATTGGAAAATGTTTTATATGTAGAGATGAAAGTGGACTTTCATGAAAATTCCTGAAGATACAATTGCGAGCACTGAAGGTGTGAAGTCCTGCCAGGGGGGGGTCCGGTATGCCCCCCCCCGGGGAATTTTAGAAAAAAAATGGATGGCTCTGGTGTATTCTGGCAATATCTGTGAACAAAATTCAGACAAAAATTGAAAGTAAAATTTCGAAGTCCTGACCCAAAAAAAAAATTGGGCAGAAGTTCCCCAAAGACCAAGCCCAAATTATTTTGTCCCCCCATCCCCCTATCATTTGACAGCACAAAATCACATTTGTCATTAAAATATGCTTAAAATATGCCAGTTTATGTCAAGACAAATGAATGAAGTCAACTATTCAGTAAAAAGACATCTAAAATTGTCCTTTTCCCCACATTATTCATATTATTGTATAGATATAGAATATACACAAAAATATATCCTAGAATTTCTACACCGTACAGCAAAACAGGATAAAGAAGTTGATCTGTAGTAATTACTAATAATGTTTAAGTCTCAAACTTCTTACTTCGCGTTTTACTGATACACTCGACCACATTGCTCACTATCTTAGCTATAGATCTAGTAATCCTAATAGTATAATCAGTTGCCTTTAATATTTTGATACACACACACACACACAACACACACACACACACACACACACACACACACACACACACACACACACACACACACACACACACACACACACACAGTCACACTTGAAAAATGTACGGATCTGGTCAGGCATGCTCGCAGATAAAGTTGCGGGTGTAATTAGGGATGGCCTTGAAATAACTTACTATATTAATATAACATAACTAAATTAAAAATAAAATAAAGACATAACTAAAATAGAAAACTAAAATTTCGAAGTCAGAAATGATCATTTCCAATTTCAACTGATATTAGTAGAATATGATATAAAACGGTATTTAAAATTTTTCATCATAAAAATTCTTGATCTGACAAACTTTATCGGAATAAAAGTTAAATGCACTTGCCGCATTTACTCTGCATGTTTGTGACACAATCCCAATTTATTTTTTTAATCTCACGTGGAACAATTCTGATATGAGACATAGCATCATTAAAAAAAGATGGAATGGGATAGCATTAGATCGCAATTGGGCCTCTTCTATATGTAGCTAAAAAGACAATACATATCAGACAACTGCCAGCATAAACTCACAGATCGGATCTACCCCTTCAATGCGAGCTAACAAACATTACAAACACCTTCGAAAATCATTAAACAACTGGCAAATAAAAGAATGACTCACGAAATAATGAACATAAAACATGCACTTTAAATTCTATTTTCATGCTTCCAGCATGCTTTGCAGCACGATGGTGGCCCTGAGTACCACAAAGCATGCTGGGAGGAGGTAAATACCGTTTAAAGTGCATATTTTGTGTCAGTTATTTCCAGAGTCATTGTTTTATTTGTTTTATTCTTCCTAGTTATAACATTCCATTTGCTGTGGTGGGATAAGTTTAGTTCTGATGTGACAAAACATCGTCAGTAATGACCTTCCTACACAGGTAGTGTGTGGGGCAATATAAGCTTCTGCTTAAAGATGTGAAATGCAATTGTTCCTCACTGCCTTGTGAGCGACATCATATGGTAGCTTACATACATGCTAAAACACTTGCTGGCATGCATCCTGACAGTGTAACCAGTGTGTATTAATACTGCATTCATTATTTGCAGTGGTGTCAGGACCGTAATATTAACTAATATATACATAATAAATAATAATGACAATGTATCATGGTCATCATCATGTGCCTTTGTTTGTTGTGCGCTATTATTGTAAAAGCTTTTTAAAAGGTGCTAGCAAAGCACTGCTTTGTCTAAATGAAACTCCTCAACTCACTTCAACATACTGTCTTGACACAAAGATACTACCATAGGGAGACATATCTGATATACAGTCATTCACTTGAAATGTACATTGGGCACTTGGATCACAAATTTAAGGTTTTACTAATAAGGTAAAATTTAATGTTGTGAACACTCTTAATTATAAATAACGATGCAAAAGGAGCATTTTTTCCATACCTCCCAACCCAGTCCAGAAACAAAGTCTTCATATGCCTGGCTTCCTGCAGTATTGGTGAGTATTGAATGTTTGTCTTCTTGACCTTCAGCTACATAAAAAACAGCTATTTTATGTGTCTCCCGACTAGAACACAGCAAAGGACAAATAAACACATTAAATTAAGGGTGGTGGGAGGGAGGAATTTGACAAAACACAAAAACTGAATGTACAGAAAATGGGAGGAGCTTGTTATCTCACCACTGTCGTGAGTCCAGGTTTTTCAGCTCTCGCAATAGTTTCTCATTCTTCCTCAATAAATGAAAGTTACTCCTAAAAATAAAAAAAAGTTAAAAATAATTAATCGAATTCGTAGAAAAACTTGTGGGCCTGATGACAACAAGGGACAAAAGTTTTCACATTTCTGTTTTTTACTCAAGGTTCATTTGTGAACAACCAACAAGAAACAGTCTTTAAAGGAGAAGTAACTCCGCCAAAATTTAAAACAGTACATTGAATATACCAGAATTTGAACTTTTATTAACATTACGTTTGTGGAATAAGAATTAAAAACAATAATTGATTAATTAAGAGAAGGAAATAAAATGCCGCAAACTGCAAGTGACACTGAAGCTGTAGTTAGGTGCCAGCAGGGCATTCCATTTAATTGTGTGAGCTGAGCTAAAAGCAGTGGATTTTGCAGCTGGTACAATATTGGTTGGTCTGCAATGCGTTATCTGTTATTTTTAGGAAATATTCACCATTTTAAAGTGCTGAAAATATCTTGAGGTATCTTAAGGTGAACCAAATTGTTGAATCATTAACTGTTACATTGCAGGGAGAGTGGAGGACCTTCTAACTGGAACTGAAATAATATTTCTTATGTTGAAAAACCTGTAGAGGTAACATCAGACAACTACATTGCACACAAAATTGTAGGCTCCAGTTATATTGTACAATCAATTCCCTCAACTACTCTTAGTAGAGGTTTTTAGCCATCTAGTGTATTTTCACTTTCAGGATCGAAATGCGAAAAAGAAACTTTTCTGTTCAAGACAAAAGGCTTTTTATGTGAGCTGATAGAGCCTGGGATCGTTTAAAATGTCCTGTGAGGACCAGCCATCAATTTCAGCATCACTGATCTCAAACCAGGACTGAAGTAGATGACGCTTGAAATGGACTCATAATGACACATCACTCATTTCTCTTCCAGAGAGTGAAAAAAAAATCCAAGAGCTAGAGAGAAAGAAAAGAGCTAGCAATTTGCTCTTTATTAAACTGATATGTGGTAATGGCCTCATTCTCTGCTCTCAAAGACTCCATTCACACTTTGGATCATTGGGAAAAGCATAAAAGAGACACAGGCCTGAACAGAGAGGGAAGACTGTCCATATTTCACTATTACACTGTAATATCATAAATGAATACATGGTGAGAGATGAAGGTGGAAAAAACAACATCAGACATTCTCATCTTATTGCATTTGTTGATTTAACATATTGCATGTGGAACTTTGTAAAGCTTCTCGCTGATTTCAGCTCAATTTCTTTCTTTCGTTACATTTCCATGTGCTTTATGCGTCCTGTTTTCAGGTTAGTTTTTCACCCTTACTATTCTCATCTTCAAGCACACCACCTTTTATTCTAGCTGAAGATGGGTTGATTTTGATCAATAGCCTCCTAGGCTCATTATGACACTCCTACACACACATACACATTGCGTGTTAAGAAGCCTATTGTGCTGGCTGAATGCAGACAGTGTAATTCTCTGGATAAAGAGCAATGAGCATCCATTAGCGGGCCAGACACATTTATACCGATACTTTAACATTGTGTGGTTAAGTCTGGAGTCATTGAGAAGAAAAAATGATGCACCACTTGAATGGGCAACCAAAATGTTTAATTAGCACAGGACAGATTTTGAATTAAAAGTTTTGGCCTCATTTAAATTTAGCGAAAAGACATCTAGGAGAAACAAAAATAAGCCTTTTCTGTATACTGTACCTTCACAACTCTGACAACCGTAATAAAACTATCCAACACGATAGAGTAACGGAACAAAAATTATGTCCAAAGGCAGTGAATGCAAAAAGCGTAATTTATTAAATATGAGCGTTCACCTGTGGCAACCCCTAACAGGACAAGTCGAAAGAAACTCTCATTTAGCGTACTACCTCAACGTACCTACAAAAGCTCAGTTCAGTAAGAATAAAAGGATTAATTATACACACATGCTGCTTCGTGTTTGGCTTTTTTTGTAAAACCTCCCAAACGTTCCAAAAGGTGGACCACTGTCATGGATAAAGTCATGTAAGACCTTAACCTATCTCACACCAACTCAGTTCAGAGAGCACTCAACAGATTATCTCTCCCTGTTAAAATTTCTTAATTGTTTGATTGCAACAACCTGAAGGTCACTTCCAGAGTCCTGCGTGTGGCTTTCAGGGACCTCACCTTTTCTCCCAGGAGTTGAGTCCCACAATGTTGATTAGTAGCCTGCAGTAGTAGAAGGCTGACTGCGGTGTCTGAGTCTCTGGTTCACTCTGTTCCGCTGCTCTCATGTTTAACTCCTCACCTCTCTAAAACAGACATAATTCCAGTTGAGAAGGAAAAAAAACATAACGGAAAACAGAGCTAGTGTTCCTAGAGCTAATAATTTTATCTAACAATTAGAGGCCACAGGAATGTGTGATGTGACCACAAAAAAAGGGTCTGAGCAATTTTGTTAAATCTAAATGGCTTCATGTAGTAACAATGTGACAAGTGGCTCTCATCTTGGTGAAATGTACTAAAAAACAAGGATTGAGAACCTCTCAGATCCTCTAAATGAAAAAATAATTCAGATAAAAAACATGCCCTGCGACAGACTGATGACCAGTTCAGGGTGCAGTGCGCCTTTCGCCCGAAGTTGGCTGGCATAGGCTCCAGCACTCCCACAACCCTTGTGAGGATTACAAGCTTGGAAGATGAACGAATGAATTGCTCAAGTTCATGAGCCATTCTACTACTAAAACAACTTTTAGCACCAATAATGTTCCAGATGAAACAATACAGTAATATTAATGTCTACATTTTGGATGTTATATATATATATATATATATATATATATATATATATATATATAATAATATAATATAATATATATATATATTTAAGTGAAACTTGTCATCTTATTTAAAAAAGAGTTCTCCAAGTAGGCAACCAAATTAACTAGTAAGGAGATACGTAGAGAAATAATGCAAGTGTACAAAACTACTCCAATCAAGTTGGGATGTTGTTAAACAAATAAAAACAGAATACAAAAATTTTAAAATCGTGTTTAAACTATATTTAATACAGTACAAAGACAAGAAAATTGCTGATCAAAATGATAAACTTTTCTGGTTTTAGCAAATAATCACTAAGTTGGAATGTTATGGCTGCAACAAATTCTAGAAAAGCTGGGACAGGCAGCAAAAAAGACTGAGAAAGTTGAGAAATGTTCACCACACACCTGTTTGGAACATCACACAGGTGAACAGGATAATTGGGAACAGGTGGGTACCATGATTGAGTATAAAAGGAGCTTCCTTGAATTGTTGAGTCATTCACAAGCAAAAATGGGAAGAGATTCACCTTTTTGTGAGCAAGTGCATGAGAAAATAGTCAAACAGTTTAAGGAAAATGTTCCTCAACGTAAAGTTTCAAGGAATTTAAGGATTTAATCATCGTTCCATATCATCATCGAACGATTCAGAAAATCTGGAGAAATCACTGCATGTAACTGGCAAGGCAAAAAACCAACAATGAATGCCCATGACCTTCGATCCTTCAGGCAGCATTGCATCAAAAACTGAGATCAATGTGTAAAGCAGGGGTCGGGAACCTATGGCTCACGTGCCATAGCTGGCTCTTTTGGTGGTTGCGTATGGCTCGCAGAGCCCTCATTATTACAAATGTTAAAGTCCTTACGCACCCTATCAATGTGGTTTATAATTGCAATGTGCTTATGCGCTCCCCACCAGTGGAATTTTTTTTTACATAAAGACATGCCTCTGTCGGCAAGCATTGTTGGCGAGCGCACATAAGGGGGGAGAAACGAAAAAAATTAAACCTTCAGACCAGCTCAATGTGAAAACCTGCGATCTACTTCCTGTCACAGACCACACACTTTGGGGTGTGAATATTGCTGTACTTACAATGTTTAGTTCTACTTATACATATGAAAAGTGTATCTCACATTTAAAATAAAATTAAGACCAACCTACGTTCACGAATAACGGATGGAAGTCTCTATGGTATGTTAGTGCCAGTGGCATGGGTAACTCAAACATCCGTGAAGGCAACATTAATGCTGAAGGGTTCCTACCGGTTTTGGACAAACACATGATCCCGTCCAAGCAACATATTTTTCATGGATGCCTCTGCTTATTTAAGCAAGACAATGCTAAACCACATTCTGCACATTATACAACAGCATGGCTTTGTACTGAAACACTGTGCACTTCCACTTCAGTTGGGTGAATGGGTAACAGGACCATTTAACAGCACCCGTAGGAACATTTTCTACAATATCTTTTTATTTTAAGATATCTCCAGTGATGTACCAAAGATGACAAAAGACAGTATTTCAGTTTTGTTGTTTGAAGGTTGGGACTATGATGGGAAAAGCTCAGGAGTTAGTCGACATGATGATTAGGAGAAAGGTTGATATATTGTGCATCCAAGAGGGCAGGTGGAAAGATAGTAAGGCCAGAAGTTTAGGGGCAGCGTTTAAATTACGTATTTTACCATGGAGTAGACGGGAAAAGAAATGGAGTAGAGGTTATTTGAACGGAAGAGTTGGCTTATAGAATGTCTTGGAGTTTAAAAGAGTATCCAATCCAGTGATGAGGCTGAAACTTGAAATTGAGGGTGTTATGTATGATGTCATTAGCAGCTATGCCCCACGGGTAGCATGTGCATGTGTAGCATAGAGGTGAAAGAGAAATTCTGGAAGAAACTAGATGAAGACGTTTTGAGCAACCCAGACAAATAGAGCGTTGTGATTGGTCCGAAGTGTAACAGGGGTGATGAATAGGTCATAGGTAAATACAGCATCCAAGAAAGGAACTTTGAGAGACACATGGTGGTGGACTTTGCAAAAAGGATGGAAATGGCAGTCATGAAAACTTTTTTTTTACAGAAGAGGGAGGAACACAGGGTCCTCTACAAGAGTGGAGGTAGAAGCAGGCAGGAGGATCACATTTTGTTCAGACGATGTAATCTGAAGGTTACTGACTGTAAGGCAGTGGTAGGGAGAGTGTGGCTAGACAGTATAGATGGTGGTGTGTAGGATGACTGGTAGTGGGGAGGAAGATTAAGAAGACAAAGATAGATCAAAGAATCATTTGGTGGAAGCTGACAAAGGAAGCGTGTTGTGTGGCCTTTCGGAAAGAGGTGAGAGAGGCTCTCGATGGACAGGAGGCCCTCCCTGAAGACTCGACTACTACAGCCAAGGTGATCAGAGAGACAGGCAGAAGAGTACTTGGTGCGTCTTCTGGTAAGAAAGGGGAGAAGGAGACTCGGTGGTGGAACCCCAAAATACAGGAAGGAAAGAGGTTAGCGAAGAAGAAGTGGGACACGGAGAGGACTGAGGAGAGGCAAAAGGAATACATTGAGATGTGACGTAGGGGAAAGACGCATATGACAACATGTGAACCACGTTGGACCCAAGAGAAGGAGAAAAGGAACTTTACAGGTTGGCTAGAAAGAGAAAGAGAGAGAGAGAAAAGAGAGATGGGAAGGATGAACAGCAGGTTAGGGTGATTGGCGAAAGAGATTGAAATGTGTTACTGGTGCCAGTAGTGTGCTAAATAGATGGAAAGAATACTTGGAGAAGTTGATGAATGAAGCGAATGAGAGAGAAGAGTAGAAGACGCAAGCGTGATGGACCAGGACGTAGCAATGATTATTAAGGGGGAAGTTAGAAACGCACCAAAGAGGGAGAAAAATGGAAAGGCAGTTGGGACTGATGACATACTTGTGGAGGTAGGGAAGCAATTTGGAGAGCTGGCTGTGGAGTTTTTGATCAACTTGTTGAACAGAATACTACCGGGTGAGAAGATGCCTAAAGAATGGAGGAAAAGTGTGGTAGTTCCCATTTTTAAGAGAAAGCCTATGACAGAGTACCAAGAGAGGAACTGTGGTACTGCATGCGTAAGTCTGGTGTAGCGGAGAAATACTGTATGTTAGAATAGTACAGGAAATGTGTGAGGCCAGCAAAACAGTGGTGAGGTGTGCCATAAGTGTGACAGAAGAATTCAGGGTGAAGGTGGGCCTGGACCAGGGATCAGCTCTGAGCCCCTCCCTGTTTGCAGTGGGAATGGATAGGCTGACAGACGGGGTAAGACTGGAATCCCCTTGGACCATGATGTTTGCAGATGACATTATGATCTGTAATGAAAGCAGGGAGAGGAAAAGTTAGAAGGGTGGAGGCATGCACAGGAAAGGAGAGGAATGAAGATTAGCCGAAGTCAAGCAGGTTGGAACAGCTGGAGGAAGGTGTCTGGTGTGTTATGTAACAGAAGAGTCTCGGCTAGGATGAAGGGCAAAATTTATAAAGCAATGAGGCCAGCCATTATGTACAGATTAGAGACAGTGGCACGGAAGAGACAACAGGAAACAGATCTGGGGGTGATGGAAATGAAGATGTTGAGGTACTCTCTTGGAGTGAGTAGGTTGGATAGAAATGATTAGGATAAGAAATGAACTCATCTGAGAGACAGCCAAAGTTGGATGTTTTGGAGACAAAGTTAGAGAGAGCAGACTTTGACTAAGACTTTTGACTTGGACACATCCAGAGGAAAAAGAGGGTAAGTATACTGGCAGAAGCGTGATGAGGATGGAGCTGCGAGGCAAAAGAGCGAGAGGAAGACCAAAGAGAAGGTTGATGGATGTTGTGAGGGACGACATGAGGGCTTATGGTGTTAGAGAGGAAGATGCAGGAGATAAGCTTTCAGGGTAAAAGATGACGTGCTATGGCGACCCCTAACAGGAACAAATCGAAAGGGAAAACATATGAACAATGACAATAATTAAATATTGTTTCTATATCTCAAGTTACTGCATTTGCTTTTTAGTGAAAAATATATGTTGTTGTGATTATTGCTATGGTGTTGATTTATATGTAAACAATATGGATTACATATCTTTTGAATCGTTTTCATGTTTAACATAATATTATAAAATCACACATTTGAGATATAATAGCAAGAATACTGTGATATTTGTGTTCAAAGTTACTGAATTGTTAGAATCTGTTACAACCCGATGCCTACACAGCTTTTGGAAAAGATTGGATTTTAAAAAGCATGCCCAACAGTAACAGAGTAGTTTTCCTATGACAATATGTCACGTCATATAAAATTGTTAAAAATCAACCAGGCAACCCCAAGAGATCAATCTTTTCATGACTGTGTGACAATAACATACATGAAGGATAAACTCTCGCTCAGCTGCACTTTGTTTCAAGATGGCATTGATCACATCATTCTCCTGTTTCTCTGAAACACAAGCTGGTGGCGGGATTGGGATATTGAGTGGCATTCCTGTGAGAACAATCAGTTAAGATTAGCTGTGCATATTAACTTGTGGTTGTACAATAAAGTACATTAGCTCTTTTTCAGTTAAGTGACGAACATATCTGTTTATGTGCACCTGCTCTTTGTAGACACTCAGGACTTGAGTATCCAAGGTACTGCAGCATTTCATCCAGCGCATCATCTCCATCTCTAAGTGAGTCCCATACTGGTACCACCTCCCGACATACCCGTTTTGCCATTGGTGGAGCTAGAAGCTGGTCAAAGACCACCTCCGTCCTGTTCCCCTCCCCACTCATGCTATGTTCCCTATTCCCCTCCACCTGTTTCTCCTTTTCCTCTTCTCCTTGACCTCCTTGCAGTCGTACAGTTTCTTCTTCAGCAACATTGCTGCGCTCTCCATCCTCATCCATCTCTCCCTCCAGGTCAGGACTATAACACTCTATTGCACTTCCTCCCTCCTCTGACTCTTCATTCTGGTCTTCTTGACTGCCTTCTCTCTCCTCCTCTTTGATCTTTTTGGCTGGGGTGCGTTGATGGAGATTCACACTATGAGGGGATTGTGTGTGAGTCAATACTGTGCGTGCAGGACTACTTGGTGAGGATGGTGGAGGCCCATAGAGAACAGAAGAGTCCCATGAGTGCTTTCCAGCAACATCCCGAATGATAACACGAACACAGGCAGGAGCAGAGGACAAACCAGCTGTCATTCCACCTCCTGGTACACCAGACTCTGACCGAATCTGGGAAATAGAAGAATTAAGAAAAACTAAATACAAAATTGATAAAATGCTCTGGAACATTGTATTATTCTCATTGTTGTCTTTTGTTACACTTGTGTTAAGTTACAAAAACCTGAGATAGCACCACCACAGACAAATTAACTTTATAAAGAGTGTTACGTTCATACATTTAGCATCATAAGGTTAACAAAAAAGTTACCTGAAGGACAGAGAGTAGTGTAGAGCCATTCAATGACAGGAACTGTAGATTTGGTGAGTGGAAGAGTTCTGGTCCAAGATCTGCACTTTCACAATATGGGTTGTCATGGTTCTCACACACCTAGAAAAGTATGTCACAAAATGTAAAATAAATAATACAGAAATGAAACATTAAACTTGACAGTTTTTTCCCCCACATATCTATCACACACAAAGGTTTCAAATCATCAAACCAATTTTAATATCACATAGAGACAACACGAGGAAATACAAAATGCAGTTTTTAAATGACAATTCAATTTATTAAAGCATAAAAAGATTCCAAATCTTCTCTGCGAAAATGTAATTCCTCCCTGACCTTAATAACGGATTGTGCCACCCTTGGCAGCAATAACTAAAATCAAGCATTTGCGATAATTGGTGATGAGTCTTTTCACATCGCTCTGGAGCAATTTTGTCCCACTCTTCTTTGCAAAATTGTTTCAACTAATTGAAAAACATATTCTGGCATGAACTGTCCATTTAAGGAGAGTCCAAGGCATACAGTGAAGAAAATAAGTATTTGAACACCCTGCTATATTGCAAGTTCTCCCACTGAGAAATCATGGAGGGGTCTGAACATTATAGGTGCATGTCCACTGCGATAGAGATAATCTAAAAAGAAAAATCCAGAAATCACAACGTATGATTTTTTTTAACGATTTATTTGTGTGCTATAACTGCAAATATACAACAAAAAACATATACAGAAATCAGGAAGGGTGCAAGTACTTTTTTTTTTACAGCGCTGTTGATGTTTTTCCACTTTCCTCTGAATTGAGACATGTCTTATAGCTTTTAATTTGTATAGTTGTAATGGTTAAAATTGAAAATGTGTGCAGCATTGTTTTTCTTATTGTGGAAAACCATATCAGGATAGAAACCCTAGCTGAATAGTTGTACCTGGCTGGAGAGAGTAGCTGGGCCTCCAGACATTGGGTAATGTCCTAGATGGTTAACAAGGTGGGTGATAACAGTTCTGGCTGCAATGGAAACCAGACCCTGTTGGATACGACTACGGACTACAGAAAAAAGACAAAAAACAGAAGACAGATAAAGGTCATGAATTAACATATGTGAAAGATTTGAAAATGCAAAAATACGCAGTTGGAAAAATTATCAGCATTGTTTTGCTTCTTCTGATGTTGTCTGACATAATACCGTGCTCTCTAAACAATTCTGAATATGCATGTAACTGGCTACAGCAAAACATTGAGAATTATTACAAAAGAAAGTAAGGGGTGTAAACAGAGTGGATCGATACATAGTCTGCCCAATGCTGGGAAGAAGCCAATGCCATCACACACTGTGCTGCCAGAGCATCTTGACTGATTAACATATCATTATAAGCACAAACGCACAAACACGCACGTATCGAGTAAGACGTTTACGTTCACAAAGGCAGGCCCGGCCCGCCCATTGGTCATTGAGAAAAATCCAGATGAACTTTTCCATCAATGAATCAATGTCTTTCAAGTGATGAAGCTGCACATTAGGATAAGGAGAAAAGAAGAGTTTAAAAAAAACACGATTAATTTGAATTAAAAAAAAATAGATACAATTTGTACCACGAAGCTCTGCCAAGACCCCATAAAAAATGTCATCCGGAACCATAATGACGACGCCAGAATCCATACGTCACAAAGACTGCTGACAGACGAAGTGTTGGGCTGGTTATAAACTTTGTCAAAAATAACAAAAGATAATCTGTAAGTGACTCTTCAGACACTGCAAGATGTTTAGTGTACAGATAATAAGCACAAGTGACCTTAATGGTAGTGAATGTTTTTTTCTTTTTTTTTTTACCTAAAATGATAATTGCTAGTGTGCTCATGCTGATCACAATTGCTAACCCTATAGTATTTTGTCACCTCAAAGTCTGTAGCCACCAAATCTATAACAGAAGCTCAGCACCAAGATATGCACTTTAAGGATTTAGGTCTACCCCACAGAAATAACTATAAAACAAATCTCTCTCTCTTATATCGAAAACAACCCAATGAATCCATCCATACAAAGAAAGAACAAATAAGTCCAGAAATAATTATGTCAATGTGAAATGAAAAGTATTGAACACACAAAGAAAGGGAGGTGGAAAACAGCATTTTAAGCAAAGACAAAAATCTACCAATCAAACAACAATCCACCCCTTTGTCAGTTCAAATGAATATTGGCTGATTCAGTCCTAATTGATGGTCTACAAAAAGGTCTCATTGACAAGGTGTGAGTCAAGACACATTGTATGATGGGTAACAGCAGAGAGCTGTCTCAAGACCGTTGCAAACTAATTGCTGCAAAATATCCATCCATCCATTTTTGACCACCCTGTTCCTGGTTAGGGTTGTGAAGTGCTGGAAAATTTTGTTCCAAAAGTTTTGTGACTCATCTGTATACTTCTTGCAAAATCTAATCTGGTCTTCCAGTTCCTTCTACTAATTAGTGGCATTTATCTTGTGGTATGGCTTCTACATTTCTTCTTTAGAAGTTGTCTTTCAACAGTGGCTTGTGATACCTTCACTCCTTCCCCGTGGCACATATTACTGACTTGTCGATGGGTCCTCTTTCACAGCTCTCAATGTTTCTGTCAGCAAAATTGCCGTTGATACCCTTGGCCAATCTGTTTGATGTCTTTGAATCAGTACACCAGTAGTTTGTCTTTTTTTTCCAGGACAGTCCTCCAAATTGTTGTATTGATTGAACATTCATGTCATTTTCACAGGCGAAATCCAAAGCCCAAAACAAGTACAAGCTAATGTTTGAGAAATCTAAAAGGCACCATTGGGCAACTAGAAATACCCATCAGTCACGTTCCCATACTTTTGCTTATTTGAAAAGTGGGTGGGTTCAAACAAAAGGTACTCTCGCCTGAATTTTATTTTTTGTAGTCGTGGGGTGATTATGATTGACTTATTTGTTCAATTATCAATTGGAAAATTGATTCTAAAAACTAATCGTGTTAGCCCTATTACACATTTTTTCAAGAACCTAGAAAAGCAGACAACATGGTTTCAAACGTTAAGAAATTACCAATAAATATTATTGTAAAGGACAACAAATAGTCCCTCATCTGGCTGACTGGTAAAGTGCTCACTCTCGAGGTTGAGGCGAATTTATTGATGTGACCCGCAGAGAACTCTAGAAAAATGTAAAAACAAGCAAAACTGTCCAGAACACCGAAGAATAAAAGAGGGTCTTAAATGGGAGAGCGAGAGAGAAAATTTTTGCTACTTTTGATTTTTCCCTTTAGATGTTGTAACAGCAAATTAATCCTATGATTTGTGTGGCAATGGACCTTTCCAACCTGTCAATCACTTGTACAATAAGAGCCAATCAGATAGCCGCATTGTCTTAACCCCTGGCTTGACACGCCCCTCTTGTAGTCATGTACCACAAGCAATGCTGGTTATCGGTCGCCTGCGGTTGGAAAAGTTAATATTACAAACAAAATGGTCCTGAGATGCGCTTGGGGAACGTGCAATTCTGACGAAAGATATCAGGCTCCGTTACAAGGGGTCCGGTTGATTCATTTTCCAAAGCCTAAAACACAGTTGAGGAAGTGTTTACGATGGATTAAGGCTCGCTGTAGACCGCACGTACAATTAAATGTGGACAATATCAACAAACACAAGGCTGTATGTTTGAAGGTAAGTGACGGAGAAGTATCTTCTCTGAGTTTGATTCCATTATTACCAGTGCTTTATACATTGGAGGAGAACAACTTTCTCTTTGTTCGTGTATCACTGACCTGCTGAATGAAGTGTGAAATGTTTTATGCCGAAGAGTCGGGTTAGTGATACTAAATGCGCAATGTCATGCAAGAGAAATGTCTATTTCCATATTTGTATCACATCAGACTTTTAAGACAGAGCACTGGGTTTGATAACGAGCCAAGTAAAATAAATAGACTTATAAAGACTACAATGATATTACTTGTGATCTTTCCAAGTAAAAAGCACTCACCGTGCTTTACATGTGCAGTGCGATTACACTATTTTTTCCTGTTGGATTTCAATATGAAGTTTGTCAGGCGTAAAACTTTTTTTGCATCGATCGCCAACATTTTTCTGTAACTCTGACATTGCTTCCTGCTCCGTTCAACATCTTAATTCCGTGTACATATCCTTGCGTGAAATAGCAGAGACCTCTCTGTAGAACTCTCTTGGAGAAGTCTGACGCATTTAGCAAAAAACATACCGGAATATTATCTGGAATACGCGATAGAGAATCGACATCAAACATGTTATGTTCAATCACCATTTTGAAACCTTGTGGGATATGGCTAAAGGGGCAGCGCTTAGGGTTGCCATCGAAAAGGTCCATTAACGATACAGTTATGAAATGAAGAAAATGTTCCACTTTACATTTTAAATCGCATGGCATGTTAGCTTTTGAATTAAAGAATGTTGAAAATTATTTGTATTTGACTTTTTCTGAAAAGCTTATGTAAATCATTGGAGAGGGGACCATAGAATATGAGGATTTTGGGGTGGAAAGCAAAAAAAAAAAAAGATTTATTTTTTACATTATGTACTTTGAATGCTTATTTTTGGTGGAGGGTGGGGTTTCAGGGGGCTTTGAATGGATTAACTATTTATATGTAAAATGCGCTTCTACTTATGAAAAATTTACATTAAGAAAAATCATCCGGAACTGATTAATTTCATAAGAAGAGGTACCACTGTATATGTTTTAAGGCTGTTAAACCCCTAACCACACACTCTATGACCTTTTCTCAGACAGGCATTATCATTTTCTCACATTCCTGTCATTTAAACACCCTCAAAGTTCACAACTTCATAGATTAAAAAAAAGTGCACTACTTTATTCTAGAATGAAAACCAAAGATCAAAACCTGTTTGAGGCCAGAACATTTATTTGAGATATACTGTAAATGTAGAAATGTCCCTCGATCAATTTTCTTCTGATTTATCCAGGACCGGGTATAAGCGTTTTCCTATAAAAAGGAAAATATCATCGTTTTCAGAAGAAATAATTAGAATTTGAATGATCCATGTATGAGATTGGACTCAAAAAATTATTAATAGCAACTCTGCAGGAGCGTCTTTTTCCCCTGAGGCACTTTGGTGCAGCTGTCTTTTGGTGAGTTAAAAACATAGCAATGGTCATTGTTGGCACTCTTTTTTTTTTTTTTTCTTTTGGTCGAGAATATTTTAATAAACAGCCTCCAATCATGTTTCAGTACTGTAATGAACAAAACAAAGGGTCCCATTCTTGTACAGCTCACTGAAGTTCATTGGCTATAGTTGTTAAGCGATCATTGTTAATCCATTCTTTCTTAACTCTTGTGTCGTCATCTTCTTGTTCAAGACTAAAGAGCCTGACTGCTAGCAATGTACGGTTATGTAAATTAGGTAACCGGAACATATTCTGTACTTTACAGGACACAAGTCACAACACGTTGTGTGGGTGTGGCTAAACACCGCGGCCAGGTACTAGTAATTACGGCGGTTGACAATGGTCTACAGTCCCTTAGCCAATTCGAACGCAGAACACGATGCGGGTTTTCTCTTAGCGAATCAGGATACAGAACACAATGCACATTGATACATGGTAAAAACAGACACACACACATACCACACAGGGGGATGATCAATCCAATGTGCTCTCACATATTAGTCAGTCGCGGAGTAAAATTTAAAAAATTACATGTGTGTGGATGGTGGCTGTGTTGGATGGAGTGAATAGCCAGTGGTCTAAGAGTAATAAACAGTATATGACAAAATCAGCAGCAATCCAGGACCCAAGGAAACACTCATCAGATCTATATGTTATGTAAATGCCCTATTTTGAGTTTAAAACAGTGAATTTCGCTGAAAGATAACTCATTTGCATGTATGATAACTGTATCGAGTTTTAACAGCAAATCACATGCTCAGTCACAACACAGATCATTTTAAAATACTTTCTGGGATGAAAAGTTTTATGTCCTACATCAATGTTAAAATAAATCTATGTACTGTATATTTACATAGAGGTTCACGTAAACACCAGGACAAAATTGTTGCCATCCTTCCTTTAAAGAAAGAAACACATTTATTTCAGTTTTGTTGTGGTTTAGTGAAGAACATTTTAGCTCATTCAGTTATTCATCCGCTTTAGACAGCGACACAAGAACTCAATTGAAATATAGTCATCGGGAGACACTGGTAAATATAATCTGGATAACTATGATAGTCAAAATTAAAGTTCTGAACATTTTGACCCAAGGGTAGCATATACAGCCTGAACAGGAAGGGTCCAAGAGCTGACCATTGAGGGACTCCATAAATCATTGCAATTCATTTAAAATAAACCCTTCCAGTGGCTATAAAATAACCCCTTTCCTCCAAGTAGGAGTTGAACCATTCAAGGACTGTCTCGTTTAGTCCTACCCACATTTCCACCCTCTTCAGCAGTATCTCATGATCCACCATATTAAATCTGCACTGAGATCCAACAAGACCAAAACTGACACCTTTAAATGAGTCAGCATTCAACCTTACATCAATTAGCACTTTGATAAAAACAGATTCTGTACTGTGACCACTTCGGAAACCTGATTGAAATTTGTCAAAAAGTCCCTTTAAATTCAAGAAATTGCTGAGTTGATTAAAAATAACTTTTGCAACAATCTTGGCTATGAAAGGGAGATTTAAAATGAGTCTATGGCTTGCTGACATGGAAGCGTTCAGCACTCTGTTTTTTAGAAATGGCTTAACGGCCACTTCTTTGACAGCTTTAGGACACTTGCATGACTAAATAATAATTTATCTGGGCGTAGTCAATCTCGTCTAAACAATTCACACAAATAAGTAAATGCTTGAATAATTACCTTCAGTGACAGGCTGAAGTTTGCTGGAGCGCTCAGACTCTGGACTATGCAGCGGTTCAGGTTCTCTGAGGCTCTCTAATGGCAAAAATGGATCGTAGTCTGAACTTGATAGATCTGACAGCTGCAGTGGAAAATACTTGGGGCTGCTGAAAGACTGGGCTCCATACACACAGCCATGCAAAACCTGGAGGGAATGGTAAGAAAAAAGATGCACAATTTGTATTTTGGTCACATAACCCCAAAAAAAACCTACCTTATAAATGCAGCTGAGGAGGGTTTTCGGCAGCTGGTCCTTGTCTGGGGGGCTTCGTATTTGAACAGGTTGAAGTAGAGTGCTTGGAGGGAGAGCCATCACCCAGTCCAAAAGACACAACAGGAGGGACACAACCAGCTGCAGCACACGAGTTCATTAGGTTACTTTCAATGTTATGAACAATAAAGTGTTAATAATAAAGCATTGTGTGCGTTTGTGTGTATTCGTGCTACCCTCTTATCCAGTTCATAAGGAGAGGACTCAGTAGTGGGTAGCAAGTGGGTAATGGTGGCAATCAAAATCTAAAAAGGAACAAAATCAGGGCAATTTGGATTCAAAGCTCTAAATTACAGATGAAGATTTAAGATGTCTAATATTAATGATAATCAATTTGTCTTACCTCTACTATCTTCTTTGGCGTGTCAATGGGAAATTTCTGAAGGTGATTCACGTAACTTATCAAAAGATGAAGGACGTCTGATGCCACCAGTGCAACATTCTTATTAGGATACTGGGGGACAACATACAGGCTCATGTAAACAAAATTATCGTAGTACAAAACTTCTAGGAAATGAAAAAGTAATGCATGTTTGAGTGCTTCATTAAAGTCAGACAGCAAGACAAAGGCTCAAATTAAGAACATTAGTATTTAGCTTAAAAGCCTGAAGTCGAAATACTGGGATGAAAACATTTATTAGAGACAAGGGAGAGAATTTACGTAAAGGCTCTAAATAGGATTACCATTTACAAAAGAAAAATCCCTCTTGATCAAAGGATGAACTCGGATGACAAATAAAGCAAGTGGCACTGCATGGAAATATGACAATCCCTCAAGCTTTTTGTGTGTGTGATCGTGTGTGATACTGTGTGCATGTCACAAAACCCACGGCTGGGCAGACTGGCTGATGGTGCAAAGGCAAACGTAGACAAGATGTATGTGGGTGATAGTGTAAATGTGTTTGCAGCGTCCCCCCCGGATGGGCATCCTATCTGAAGGACGACCAAACATATTGACAGTCCAGGGTTTGCTCCCAGGAGTAAGTGAATGCAAATGTGTTCAGCAGCACTGGCTCCAGTAGACTATTGGCTGCCGATACACAAGCTAGGGATTCCAAGGTGGAAAAGGTATGTGTGTGTCTATGTGTGATGGTGTCCATTTGGCTATAGATTACACGGTACTATTTGGACAGCGTCTCCCTGATGCACAGGCCTCCCTGTCTGGTGGCCTCAGACAGACTCATCTCAGATGGTTTAGTCTCTATGGACCAAATGGGGCAGGTTCAGCAACAAAAGTAAAATCTTTTCCAGAAACATTTTCCATCATACTTTGGCTCCATGGAGCCTGGCTTTTTAAGTCTGGATCTACCCGGCTGTTCAATTTGCAGCCAGAGCTTTGGTGCAATTCCATGACCTTGACTTTGATTTTCATACATTACAATATGAAGCCCATTTCAACACTTTAAATCCAATTATTTCTGTCTGTAATGTAACCAAGCATTTACAAAATTACCGGCCTTAGGAAGCAACTGAAATGTGGCTTTATGAATCATGTCACAGAAATACAAGACATACTGTTTTAGGGCAAATCATTTTGAGCTCATACATAAATAAAAAAAAATTACACTGTGGAGCTTCTGGATTTATTTCCCAACACAAGATGAAGCTATACAGTGTAGTAAAAACATGCACAATCCCTGATTATTGATATTTTGGCATTTTGATCACACTTAAACTACATCTCTCGGATGGAATGGGAACACCTCGGGATCCCCGGGAAGAGCTGGATGAAGTGGCTGGGGAAAGGGAAGTCTGGGCGTCCCTTCTAAAGCTACAACCCCCGCAACCCCACCTGGATAAATGGTAGAAGATGGATGGATGGATGGATCACCCAAATCAATTGTGATAGCTCAGAAAGACAAGCCAAGTAAATAAAACAAACAGAATCTAAAATCCATACCTTTTCTTTTTGCTAGCTTGTGCACTTACTTTTTCCCCGTATCATGTGACAGATGATCGACAACAGAGGCATATGCAGCCACATATCTAGGTGTTTAGGTCTGTTTCTAAGTGTGAATGGTTGTTTCTATGAGCTCTGCGATTATCTGGCAACGAGTTCAGGGTGTACCCTGCCTCCTGCCCGATGATAGCTGGGATAGGCTACAGCATTCCCATTACCCCTGCGAGGATAAGCAGCTCTGAAATTGGATGGATGGATAAGGTCCCAACTTTAATGGAATTCTACAGTAAACCAGCTAAAAAGAAAGAAAAGAGCGATGGATTTTGGAAATTAAACGTGATGGACGGTGCCCAACCAAATACACACGCCTGTGTAGCGATCACTTCATTTCAGTTAGGAATTATTCTTAATCTCAAATTACCAATTAGTATTTATAATGCCAAATTTACTCATTTGAGAACAAAGCGTATTTAAAAAAAGAAAATAAACCATCTGTCGCAGAGAGGTTTACAGAGGTTTACGTGTGGGAGCGATACGCTTCCGTGTATGGAGGAGCTGTCTCCCTGTCCTCTTTTTTTTTCCCCAGTCATAGGTAATGAATGCGAGTTTGTGTAAAACCGGGGATCATTTATTTAAATATTGGTATTTATATTGAAAAAATTTAAGTGGGTCCATC
Organism: Syngnathoides biaculeatus; assembly: GCF_019802595.1. Taxonomy (NCBI): domain Eukaryota; kingdom Metazoa; phylum Chordata; class Actinopteri; order Syngnathiformes; family Syngnathidae; genus Syngnathoides; species Syngnathoides biaculeatus. The sequence continues at coordinate 6,213,064 of NC_084654.1, read as the reverse complement.
ACTATGTGGGATTTATTCCTGATTGAGAACAGACCCAGCAACAAAGTATTTGTATGCTCCAGACTTTTATATGCTCTCGAACTTTTCTGTGTAAATCTCGACTATTTACTCACCAGATACCTGTATATCCAGTTGTCCACGACAAGCAGAAGCGAATTAACAGTCCAATTTCTTATTTGCGAAAACATTGACTTCGGCATTAAATATGGGTCCTCAATGCTAAGTGTCTCTAATTTTTCCACGTACCTTCCATTATTATCGCCTTCTAAATGTTTAACTGTATCAGACAAAACACTGGGTGTCATGTTATAAGACATATTTTTGTTTCGTCTCAACAGAATTAACTTGTAGCAATTCTTTGTTTGACCGGCAATATGGCAGCTCACGTGATTTTATGACGAGGTCTATAGGCACAAACAGTGATGTGAATTTTTGAAGGTTAAAGTTGCCCCGTAATAATGTATTTTTATTGGATGAATATTGAATATGAGAATTTGACAACTGACCTTTAGAGTGACACAGATGACATTAAGAGCATCATTAATCTGTGGATGCTGGGTCCCGTGAGCAAGCTCCTCTGCCAGCCAGATGCCCAGACTGCATAAAGCTACACACCTAAAGCATAAAAATAAAATTAAACATACTGATCAGCTACTTCCCACTTAACATTCTAAACCAACACATATCTGTCAATGTAAATGTGTAGGATGATAAAATAAATAAATCAGACTGGGGGAGGTTTGGCTGTGATCGTATGTCGCACGCTAAATATGGCTTGAAACAGAGTAATATTGCCCCGGTAACTTCACTCGGTTCTGTGATGTTCTCTTCTTCGAAAAGAGCTTCCGTGTCAGAAGGGGCGTATTCGTATCCCATAGTAGGGTCCATCACGTGTTTTCAATGGCGAATGTCCAGAGTGACGTCACGGACAAGGGATGCAGCCAATATGGCGACAACTTGGATGTCGTCGAATGACACTTCTGCAACTTTGCGCATGGATGATGCATTCTCCGCTTACATTTATGTTTTCGTATTGACATTGAAGTGAATAATGTTAATGTATTTTTAATTTCAATATCTATTTTAGAATGTTTATAGGGATGACACGAGACCTTTAATGTCATTATATGCTGTGCAGACGACAAAATGATGAGTGCTTCTTCACAAGGTGCATGTGTGAATAATAATAAAAATAGAAGAACTTCTTGGGTAAAAACAACAGATAAAATACATCAAGGCACAGTTATTGCTAAAATAAATAAATAAATGCACATAATGTTTTTTTCAGTCTTATGCTCAGTGTCCAGGCTTTGTTAGATTATCAAAATCAAGGAAAGCAAATAAAAGTGCAGTTGCATAATATTACATTACAGTACTGTTATGTTCAGTGGTTTTGAGTTCAAAGAGATGATGGCTCTGGGGAAAAGGTTATGTTCGAATCTGGTTGCTTTTGCAGTTTGCTGTGTTTTCAACTTTTTTCAAACAGTTACACATCAGATGATGGTAGCTTTGTTTTTCTGGGGGTGCTCACACCCACTTAACGTTAGAAAAGGCATGCACGTGTCTCTACCTCGCAGGAGCAGAGGGTTCATCCCTCGCAGAGGTCAGTATAGTTTTGATAACATGCTCCTGAAACACAAAGCAAGAGAGAAACATGTAATCTGACTCGAGATTTTAATCTTATGTACACCCACTTGTAAAATAGCATGACAAATTGAAAGAACATCTTGAAAGAATACCTTCATGAGAGATTTAATATTGCATACACAAACACTTCTGAGCCTTCAGGTAATGGCTGCTTAGTGATTCAAAACGTTTCTGCAAAGTACAAAAGCGTTGACCAAGCCTGAGACACTACTATGCATGACATTAACTGTTTATACAGCAACAACAACAATATTAACATTACTCCCATTGACTGCTACAAGAATGACTGATGAGAGATTAATCTATTAGTGTGACACCAGTGGAGCGAGGACATGCTTTGTGGAGTGATTGCACTGACCTGGACAAAGTAAAGTTTTTATGCTGTACTTTCTCATTAGTTTGCTTAACTCCATCCATCCATCCATCCATCCATCCATCCATCCATCCATCCATCCATCCATTTTCTTAACCGCTTATCCTCATAAGGGTTGCGGGGAGTGATGGAGCCTCTCCCAGCTGTCAACATGGAGGAGTTTGGATACACCCTGAACTGATTGCCAGCCAATTGCAGGCCACATCGAGACAAACAGCCACACTCACAATCATAGTGAGGGCCAATTTAGTGTCCAATTAATGTTGCATGTTTTGGGGATGTGGGAGGAAACCGGAGTGCTCAGAGAAAACCCACGCAGCTTGCTTAACTGTTCTGATAAATCTTCTTTGTTGACCACGGCTGAAGACATCACTGACGGCCTGTTATATTACCTTAACATCAGGAAACTTTGTGAGTGCCACATCAGCTATGGTGGGGTGAAGGGCAGGGAGCTCCCCATAGTAGTTTGGAAAACACACAAGTGATCCAAGAAGTATCTGGGCTTCTACCCTTGGAGCCTAAAAAGGAGGAAGATACAAATAATACATACAGTGCTGTGAAAAAGTGTACACACCGCCACTAAAACTTTGTTACATCACCTCTAGTCTTTTTTAACAGCTTGGAATCTCTTGCCTGTTGCAAACTTGCTGTCACCATCTCAATTTTGCATACCAAGAGCCTTGTCGTTAACCACTACAGATTTTTGAATGGATTGAGATGAAGACTATTTGGAAGCCATGACATTGACCTTCTATGTCTTCCTTCAAGGAAGGTTTATACGTTTGTTTGCTCTATGGCAAACATCTTTTCAAAAGACTCAGCATGAAAGTGTCCAAACTCTCCATGTAAACTTGTGTATTTATTGAAGATGTAATGACTGCCGTCTCGCTTGTCCCTTTACCTCACAATGAGCACAATATCATCACTAACTGTGGAATGTGCATGTTCTCTTCTGGCAGTCATCATCACAAATATCATTGGAAGGGCACCAAATAAAAGTTCCAGCATCATCACCTTACGATGCTTAAAATACACTTACAATGTTCAACTCTAGCTTCTCAAACTGTATTGTGTGAATGTTTCAGTCTTTTTACATTTAATGATGAGCAAGCTGTGACTCTAGAAGCTGCAATGATGAAGTCAAGAATCAACATGGTGGCTCCAGGTAGACCAACACTGAAGAACCTGGGACTGCAGTGCTTGATGATGGTGTTCACAATGTCCTAATTTGAGAAAAATAAATCACACATAGCAGTCTCATCACATTTGTACTTTTGCTTGTGTGGTGCTGCTTGTTCAAGTAATTACTGGTAATTGTAAATTCTAATTTGAATAGGGCTACCAAAATGTTTGAGGTACCTGGTCTTGGTGCAGCAGTCCTTGGTGCATGATGTTGTAGAAGTGAGTGAGAAAGTCTGTGTTTGGAGACACATCTTGGCGCCTCTTCATAATCCTGCAGATAAGCTTATAGGCATGAAGTTTTCCCTGTTTGTAACGCTCAGTCAGCATTGTGGCCTGGATGAAAAGGATATGTGGTGTTAAAAGGTGTTAAATCATAAACAGGCATGACCTACTGTACATAGAAGGGTGCACAAACAAATTCAGCGATATAAATTCCATTACTCGACTGATTAGATTTGATAAACTATAACGCTCGTGCACGTGACGTCACCATTTTCACGGCGCTATATTGCCGGTCAAAAAGAGCTGCTCGACAGTGTGGGGGACACTGAGCCGGAGGACAACATTCACAATGCCCGAGGCTTGTTGTGCCATTGGTTGTTACAACAGACAAGACAGATCTTCAAAGAGGTCATTCTATAGAATACCAGCTGAAAAGACCAGAAAAGATAGATGGATTTCGGCAATTAAACGTGATGTATGGTGCCCAACCAAATACACACGACTGCGTAGCAATCACTTCATTTCAGGTAGGAATTATTCTTCTCAATCTCAAATTCCCAAGAAGTATTTATAATGCCAAGTTGGCTCATTTGAGAACAATGCATTAAAAAAACAAACAAAAAAAAATGACAGAGTCGTCTCCAACGTACATGGCAGCGTGTTGCAGCCACACGTCAAAGTTTGGTAAACCTCTCTCCAACAGCCTTTTTTTTTTATATACATTGTGCTCAAATGAGTCCAATGCGTCTTTAAAAAAAAGAAAATAAACCGTCGTTCACAGAGGTTTACGTAGGTTAACGTGTGGCCGCAACACGGTTCCGTGTATGGGTTCTGAAGCCTATCCCGGCGGTTTATTTAATTTTTTTTTTAAATAGGCATTGGACTCATTTGAGAACAATAAGTTTCTTTTGGCTTGTCCTTTTTGGGGTCGCCACAACGTGTCATCTCAGATGAACGCACATATTTGTTTGGCACAATTTTTACGCCGGATGCCCTTCCTGACGCAACCTTCTCAGGGAGTGGAGGCCCCAGTGGGATACGAAACCACAATCCCTGGTTTACCAAACCAATGCTCTAACCACTGAGCTACAGGGCCTCCACTCATTTGAGAACAATGCATATTTAAAAAAAAAAAAGTTTGTCACAGGGATGTTTACCGAAGTTTAATGTGTGGCTGCAACATGCTTCCGCGTTCATGAGCCATCAACCCGTCATCCTTTTTTTTTTTTTCCAATCATAGTTAATGAATGAGAGTTTGTGTAAAACCAGGGGTAATTTGTTTAAATATTGGTATTTGTATTGAAAACACTTGAGTGGCTCCATCACTGTATGGGATTTATTCTTGATTGAGAGCAGATCCAGCAACGAAGTACAGTGAAGAAAATAAGTATTTTAACACCCTGCTATATTGCAAGTTCTCCCACTTAAAAATCATGGAGGGGTCTGAAATTTTCATCGTAGCTGCATGTCCACTGTGAGAGAGATAATCTAAAAAGAAAAATCCAGAAATCACAATTTATTTGTGTGATACAGCTGCAAATAAGTATTTGAACACCTATCTATCAGCTAGAATTCTGACCCTCAAAGACCTGTTAGTCCGCCTTTAAAAGTCTACCTCCACTCCATGTATTATCCTGAATCAGATGCACCTGTGTGAGGTCATTATCTGCATAAAGACACCTCTCCACCCCATACAATCAGTAAGACTCGAACTTGTAACATGGCCAAGACCAAAGAGCTTTCCAAAGACATCAGAGAAAACAATGGTACAACTCCACACAGTTGGAAAGGGCTACGGAGAAATTGACAAGCAGCTTCATGAAAAAATGTCCATTGTTGAAGCAATCATTAGAAAATGGAAGAAGCTAAACATGACTGTCAATCTAGTCAGAGTGGAGCCCCATGCAAGATATCACCTCGTGGGTCTCAATGACTCTTAGAAAGGTGAGGAATCAGCCCAGGACTACACAACAGGACTTGATCAATGACCTGAAAGAGCAGGGCCTACTGTTTCCAAGGTGACTGTTGGTAATACACTAAGATGTCATAGTTGGAAATCATGCATGGCACGGAAGGTTCCCCCTCTTAAACCAGGACATGTCAAGGACCGTCTTAAGTTTGCCAATCACCATTTGGATGATGAGGAGTCATGGGAGAATATTTTATGGTCAGATGAGACCAAAATTGAACTTTTTGGACATAATTCCACTAACTGTGTTTGGAGGAAGATGAATGATGAGTTCCATCCATGTAGCATCATACTTTGGGGGTATTTTTCTGCACATGGGACAGGACAACTGCACTGTATTAAGGAGAGGATGACCGCGACCACGTGTTGTGAGATTTTGGGGAACAACCTCTTCCCCTCAGTCAGAGCATTGAAGATGGGTCGTGGCTGGGTCTTTCAACATGACAATGACCCGAAGCACACAGCCAGGAAAACCAAGGAGTGGCTCCATCAGAAGCATATCAAGGTTCTGGCGTGGCCTAGCCACTCTCCAGACCTAAACCCAATGTAAAATCTTTGGATGGAGCTGAAATTCCGTGGTTCTCAGCGACAGACCAGAATCCTGTCTGATCTAGAGAAGATCTGTGTGGAGGAGTGGGCCAAAATCCCTCCTGCAGTGTGTGCAAACCTGGTGAACAACTACAGGAAACGTTTAACCTCTGTAATTGCAAACAAAGGCTACTGTACCAAATATTAACATTGGTTTCCTCAAGTGTTCAAAGAATTATTTGGAGCTGTATCACACAAATAAATTGTTAAAAAAAAAATCATTTATTGTGATTGCTGGATTTTTCTTTTTAGACGATCTCTCTCACAGTGGACATGCACCTATGATTTTCAGACCCCTCCATGATTTCTCAGTGGAAGAACTTGCAATACAGCAGGGTGTTCAAATACTTATTTTCTTCACTGTATGCCTTGGACTCTCCTTAAATGGGCAGTTCATGCCAGAATATGTATTTCAATAAGTTGAAACAATTTTGCAAAGAGTGGGACAAAATTGCTCCAGAGCAATGTGAAAAGACTCATCACCAATTATCGGGAAATTAGATTATTATCTGGATGTATGCATCCAGACTTTCCTAGGCTTTCAAACTCTTCCGTGTAAATCTGGACGACTTACCAGATACATGTGTAGATCCATTGTCCAAGACAAGCGCAAGCAGGTTAACAGTCCAATTGCTTATCAGCGAAAACATCGGCATTAAATAAGCGTCCTCTATGCCAAGTGTCTCTCATTTTTTCATGTACATTCGTTTATTATCACCTTCTAAATGTTTAATGGGATCAGACAAAAGTCTGGGCGTCGTGCTATAAGACGTATTTTCCTGTCATCTCCAACCGACTTAGTAGTGAACCATGCTTTGCTTGACTGGCAGTATGGCCAGTCACGTGACTTCGGTGACATAGGTGCACGGGCTCTATAAGAGCTAGTCAACTGGTCACTGTACTGAATGTTAGAGGCTCTATGGTCTGACTTACCTTAAAGAGCCAGGGAGTAAGGATTCTAAGGGGTGGAATCAGAACAGGAGGAGGGGGAGATGACTGGTTGTCATGAGAAATACCCAAATTATCTCTGATCTGAAAATAATGAACAAGTGAATTAACAGGAGAGCCATTACACCATGCCTGACATGACTGTTGTGTCTCATTTCACACCTTTGCAAGGTTTTGCCACAGTTCACACAGGTAATCAAAAACCTGAGCATGAATCTCTGGGTCTTTGATGGTATTCACATCCCCCAAAATGCCCAGCATTCTCCGCCACATTACTGTTGCAACATCTGCATGCCATCCAGTAAGGGAGCCACCCGCCATGACGCTACAGTCCTCACCAGGGAACTCAGGGATTTCTACAAATGATTGATAAGCCAATCATTAGCCAATGGTACAATTTTACAAAACCAAAAAAAAGAAACAACGAATATACATCTTAACAAATGTGTTAATATTATTACCGAGATCATCAGGAGTCTGCAGCACAGAGTTGTGGAGTCTTTGATCCAGCTGCAAATGTGTGCGTGAGTGAGAGTGTGTGCGAACGATTTGTTCCGCTGTCAATGTCGCTGGGGAAGGGGTCTGGGAACGAGAGCCCCCGAGAGAATGCATGGGAGATGCACTTTCAGAACCTTCACATGAAAAACACAAATAAGTTTAGAATCAATGAGCCCAAATCTGTTTTGAAGAATTAACAATCATGATTTGAATTCACGGAACAATGAGAATATTAAAACTTTGGTGCCATACACAGACTGAAACCGCAACATATATATATTTTAAAGGAATCTCCATAATTTAATGTACAAACCAGTGACAGTGACTGTGTGGCTAAGGCTACTGGTCTCAGAGTCAATATGAAGCGTCGTCAAACTCGCTACTTCATGTTCATCACAGGCAACACCACCTCCCAGGCTGTCCTGGTCCAGTGAGCTTCCACGATCTCCACTGCCACAGGGTTCTGAATTAAACGCAAAATCTATACAAAGGGAATTATATAAAGATTCTAGTTTTCAAACTCAATAAATAATACAAGTCATGTAATGTCACCAAGACAAGTGATCGTCAGAAGCACAGCATGCTATTGACACCCTTAAAGAAGTAGTATACAATATGTATAAATATAGTGGGGTTTTATCGCATTCTCAAGTAACAGTAGATGTGTTGATACCATCTACAATATCACAAAATCGATCCCAGAAAAAAGTGCCCGTGACACATTTTACTCCAAAATAAAGATAAGAAAGAAAATAAAGACTCTGCAAAAACTACTGGATATTGGTAACTACATGACCTCCAAAAGCTGAGTTGTATATGATTTTGCACTGATGTTTAATGTGATTTATGAACAAGCTATAATACAGACTCAAACATGAGCCTGATATGTCAGATTTGAATTATTCAACCCTCTCTGAATGTGAGCATCCTTGAAGATCACTTCAGAATGAAGGCTGGAGGTTTTAGTGTTTTATTTTTGGATAAAGGACATAATTTAATCCACCTTTAACAATATATTGAAATGTAGCATTAAATGTTTTTGATTATTACTACACAAACTCAAAAATTGAGGTGCTTCAGGTTGCCTTATTGCTGCTTAAAGTACCCCCCCCAAAAAAAAAAAAAAAAAAAAAACGTTTGACTCACTATCGAACTTGCATCTCGGGTATTGAAAAGCATTGAATGAGTCAGATTGGCTATCAGAACTGACAATGTCTGAGCCACTGGCACTGGCAGGAGATGTCCACTCTGAAGGTACCCCGGGATCATCAATTGGCCTGAGGTCATCTAAGGGTCGAGATCCAGGACTTTGGCCAGCCTCTAATAGCTCTGGCAGGTCCTGTGGAACTTCTAGACTACCCGGGCTGCTGCCACGGCGCTCCTACACAAAGAGAAAAAGAGATGTGACTAACAAGCTAATAAACATTCATGTGGTAAACTAAGGTGTTTTAAGAACCATTAAAAAAAGAAAAAAAGAATGTGATAAGCATGCAATTTTAGGTACTGACCACTGTTCCTTTAGCTCTAAGTCTTTCCTGAATGAACTCGTCCATTAGATCAGAGAAATTAGGATTGCTGTTTCCAACATCAGTGGAGACGGGACGTGCCTTTTGTAGCACCTCCTCTTTGTTAGCTACAAAAAAAGTGTTGGAAATTTAACATAAGCAAAGAGGCATTGGAAATTTAACATAAGTAAAGAGGCATGATTATCTGGCGCAGGAACTGCACATACTAATACTGTGTACAAACTAATACTGTGTAAACAACCAAGATAATTATGTTGGTAATATTGACTATCACAGTAATGGAAGCATGGTACATCTCTTATGTGTTGTGGGGAAAAATAATGGTATCGTTACAGTGACATTATACTTCAATCAAATGTGCATGCAGAAAGCAAACTAACGTGTTAGAGCAACCCTATCGTACATGTACAATAAGCTTTTGAGTAAGTGAAGTAACCAATAGTTTAAAAAAAAACCCACAACACAGCAAGAAAACCCACCAGAGAAGCAATGCAGTTGAAGTTAATGCACACCACCATGCACAAAGAACAATATTACATGACTACCTCATGATCAACCCATTAATCCCCCATTTTTATTCCTATAAGGCTTAGAGAGAAGACCACCAACTAACGTGTGGGCAAACATCTTTTCTTAAGGGCCACACATCTCTTTATGTTTGTATTTATGGCTTCACTTTAGAAAATAGTTCGGCACTTCCTACCGGTCACCAACCAAGTTGTATTCAAACTGTCTCCGTGCTTGCATGGTTTTATCAAATCGTCCCTCATTTTCTCTCAAATCGCTTGTCCTGTTCCTTGCCTTTTAACGGTTCACATTTTTCCCAGGACATACACATTTTAAGATTTGCTTTTATGAAATGCAGTAATTGTACAATTAATCATAAAGATAAAACAAATTACGAGATTAACAAAAAAAAACCCTACAATCCAATTTTAGGGTGGAAAAAAACAGTTAGATCAATTCAACAAATATTCCAGGAGTCTTGATAATGAAAAAGAGTGTGAGCCGCACTAAAAATAGAGCAGACTGTATGTGTCCACCATGACTATATTTTGCCCACCCCTGAACTCACCAAGTTCTTTGAACACAAAAAAATCCAACTAGGTGCACATTCTTGCTCAATGATCACTTCATTGTATGTAATCAGATTCTATGTAAGAAGAAATTACATTAGCCAGAAAACAAATACAAATTGAATGGAAATTTGACTCCTTTATGGTTTGGTTGTTTATAAATTAGTATTTTATTCTAATGTTGTCAATTCACTCTAAATTGCCCCTAGGTGTGATTGTGATTTAGGCTGTTTGTCTCAATGTGTACTGCGATTGGCTGGCAACCAGTTCAGGGTGTACCCTGCCTCCTGTCCATTGATAGCTGGGATAAACTCCAGCAAATCCCGTGACCTTCGTGAGGATAAGCGGCTAAGAAAATAGATGGATGGATGGATGGATGGGTGGGTGGATGGATGGATGTTGTCGATTCCAAACACCTTTTGTTAAAACTCTTAAATTGCCTCGAGTTTTAATAACAGTGATACAATTCAAGCGTTTTTTTTTTTTTATTACCAAGTCCCCTTTCAAAATAAAGTGAAGTTTATTTTTTTTGTATTTTTACTGGCATCTGATTTCAAAATTAATTGTTGGACTATTTGTTGTCCATGTAATAATATGGGATATGGGGCCTTCCACACATTAATATGGATGCACAGTGATCATGGCGATCTGGAGGAAACCGTAACTATGTTGTGGCCTGCAACAAAAATCAGTTATAACGAGGAATTGTAGTAACCCCCCCACCCAAACAAAAAAACAATACTGTGAGCCTTTCAATACTATTGACAGTAAAGCCAAAATCTCCCTTCAGCTAACAAGGGCATGAAAATGTACTCAACTACAAAGCGCATTTAGTCTATAGTCTCCTCTACTCCAACCCAAGGAGTTGATAAGGCTTACACTGGGCGTTTGTCTCAAGCACCACCGACCAACCACACAAAGTAACACTTGCCAGGCACGCATGGTACATGAGAAGCAAGAACCTTTCCAATGTATTCCTCTTATTGATAGATCCAGAGAGGACAATGATTTTACAGAACACAGGAGCAAATTTAGCAGTGATTAACCAAAAGACTATTTTTATCTGACACATTTATGATTCATCAGATGAGCTCACTAATAATAGTCACTAGCTTTAGTATGAGTCCTAATGTTTATGAAAGCAAAAGCATCGAGGGCAATTTGGAGGGAGTATTCTGCTAAAGGATAAAGGATGCTGTGCAGTGATTTCAGTGAGTTCTTAATCCCATACATGCACTACAAAATGTAGACAAAATTATTGATGTAGTTCATCACAAACTGATGGGATTGAGGGTTGGGATCGACCGAACCAAAGTCAGCCAAGCATGCCTTTATGGACGTAAAACAATTGTCTAAACCAGGGGTCATCAACCTTTTTGAGGCTGAGGCCTACTTTGTGAGAACTGATTGTACAAAGGGCTAAATGACTTGTTTGCAGCAAACTTCAGTCATAGTTCATTATACATGCATAAAATATTTTCGTTTAAATTTTTTGTATGTGACATTACAGGTATTTTAAAAATTTTAATAATATACTGTAAGCAAGTCAGATTCAAAATTTAAAGATGTGGTATTTTTAGAACATGCCTTACGGGTGGCTTAAATTGTCCTCGCGGGCTACTATGCGCCCGCAGGCACCTCGTTGGTGACCCCTGGTCTAAACAGTTTTTGTCCATATAGTGTATATGTGAGCCATCGCGATAGTGTACTCTAAAGGTAGCCATTTTATTTTAATATTAGACTATAGAGTCACGCAAATGTTTAGTACAACGTTGGTTGTAGTTAGAACAGGTGCCTTTTGAGCTCATAGAACAGAAGCCACAGAACTCAAGGGCTAAAGAGCCATAGAAACAATCACATCAAATCAAAATGTAAAAAGATTAATAAATAAGTAGACTATGTCAATTGTAGCAGAATCTTCATATACCCCCCCCCAAAAAAAAAAAAAATGAACTCAAGGTTGAATCATGCATTTGAAACTGAACCAATGGATAAATGCAGTGAAAGCCTAGAAATGGCATAAATCAGCAAAGAAAATGTATGGAACAAAATATGTGTGGTTCAAGGCGACCTGAATCAGTCACTGTGCACAAACATAGCATCTTCCCTTTAAGAATATATCAGTGAAACTTACTTAACAGTCCCCCTAACAACAATAATAAATTAAAATGTCCAGTTGACTCGAATGTAGAGTAGTTAACCAGCTGCTCCATAAAATAACCTTTAGCACAACACACACACACACACACACACACACACATGCACACAGAAACCCTTTCCAAAAAAAACTACAATATTATGGAAAAGTTCATTTATTTCCATAATTTCATTTAAAAAAAGTTTAAATTTCATAGATTATATATTCAGGGACCAGAACTTTGGCAATTTGAAGTCTGTTTATTTTTGCGATATTTTGGGATTCCAGCTCATGAAACCCACAAAATTAAGAATTAGAACACCGAAAATAAATCATTTACTTCCCAATGTTTTAACAAAACAAAAAAAGGGAAATTAGGTTCACATTAAATCAATCAAAATATGGTACTTTCAAAATTATATTTTCATTTTCTATACATGGTAGAGAATCCCTTTGCCTTCATCACTGCCTGGATGTCCTATGGCATTGAGGCAATTAAGGTTGGGGCATCGCCTGGGAGTTACGGAAGCCCAGATTTCCTTGATGCTTGAAGTCAGTTCTTTGTTTTTGGGTATGTGCCCCTCATTTGCCTCTTGACAATACTTTGTAGATTCTCAATGGGGTTTAGATCCAGCCAGTTGGATGTAAACTGCATCTCCATGAGGATCCTCAGCAAAAAGAATCATGAAGTCTTCCAAAAGACTCTGGCAGACTGCTGCGACGACCTTAGATTTATGAAAGCAGAGTTTAAAAACACCAACATTGGACATTGCAACCCAAATTATGACTGACTGTGGATATTTCACACTGGACCTCAGGCAGCTTGGGGTCTGTTCTTCAACTCTCTTCCTCTAAACTCCTGATTGATTCCCGAATGAAAGACATATTTTACTTTCACTGGAAAAGGGGACCTTTGACCACTGGCCAACAGTCCAGTCCTTCTTCTCCTTGGCCCAGTTGAGATGTTTCCTATGTTGGCTCAGGCTCAGAAGTGATCTGACAGTTGTAGCCCATCTCCTCAATCCCTGTAAATGTGGTGGTTTTTGAAGCTGTGACTCCCACCGGATTCCACACTTTCTGGACCTCTGGTAAAGTCTCAAATCTTCTTTGTCTGATCACCCACTGAAGCCCACAGCCATCTAATTTGCTGATGGATCTTGTCCTGGCACATTTTGTCCTTCCACAAGACATTACATTGCCTGGAGATATTTTTAGAAACAGCAGTCTGTGAAAACCCAGCCTCCTTAGCTATGGACGTTTTTGTTTTACCCATCTTAAGGAGGGTATCAAAGATGGTCTTCTTGCCAGTTTTCAGGTGTGCAGGTTTCTTCATATTGAATCCAACAGACAATTTAACCAAACTTAAGTAATTTAATGATACCTGGGGAAACCTGTGCAAGTGCCTCGAGTTTAGTAGATGGTTAGTGTGTGACATTAATCTTAAAATATTTATGGCTCGCAAAATTTGATTGTTTTATATCATTCAAATTTTTGAAATTCCTGTTTTAGTGGGTTTTATGAGCTGGAAACCCAAATTATGGAAAAATAAAGAAATAAGTACTTTAAACTGTTGAAATTGTGGGCCTTGAATCTATACTCTACAAAAGATTACCTTTTTGAATGGAATTACGAAAATAAACTTTTCCATGATACTCTATTTTCTTTGTCAAGGAAATCTGTATATTATACTTTTACATGGATTGATGGTCTATGTTTTTATTACTGAAATATTGAGGATGCCCTTAACCTCTAAGATTTTGCTGAAATCTAGGCGTTTAGGAGGGAACTACAAAAATATCTTGTGACAGTTTAATATTATAAAAGCAGCAACCACTTAACCCTCATTTTACCATTGAAAATGTAATTTTGGCACCAACATATATTGTCAAATTGTAAACAATGCAAAAATTGCAAGATTTATAATGGAATTCTATGGGTTTTTTTTTTTAGAAAGAAAAAGTGGACTGTTGTTTCCTTCTGTGGAGCTGAGGCAGTCCCGGAAGGAGGTGAAGTAGGCACAAGGTCACATGCAATTTTATGGCGAGCAGGGAAGGAGGACAAGGGAAGAGAGGAGGAGGACAATCCCACAACCCTTAGGACAGCGAGAGGAGGAGGAAAGGGCCTCTCAGATAGGGGAACAGGTGGGAAGTTATGGGAGGAGGCGGGGGTGGGGTCTTCAATAAGTGGCAGGCTGGAGAAGGGGTTCACGTTCAAGAGGAAACATTTTCAGTCCAGCAGCAAGATGATGAGTTTCAGCCACAAAAAAAAAAAAAAAAAAAAAGTCATTCCATAACAAACCAGTTAAACAGCCACAACGGAAAAAATGGTTGTTGATGTTTGTGTTTTGTGAGTATTTGTCTTTTCCACTGGTGTTGTTGAACTGTTGTTGAGCCCATTGTGAGCACTTTGTCCACTGCAATCCTCACCTGGCATGGTAGACTTTCGTCCAAAGTAGCCCAGGACATGGGAGTAGAGGTCTCTTAGTGAAGCATCACCCATTGCAGCCCGCCCTTGGCGCTGTGGTGACGAACCTTGCGATGACCCCTGACCACGGGGGCGGGGCTTGGTGGACAAAGCATGAACCACAGTTTTATATACCCCACCAAGAAGAGCCCCCTGGTGGTGTCGAGAGACGGAGCTGCCAGGCTCCTGGGAGCGAGAGCGGGAAGCCCGAGAACGCAAGGCAGACCGTCCCAGTCGGCCTCGCACCCCTGATGATGCACCAGAACTGCTTGGTAAGACATCAAACTGTGACTCATGCATTGAATTGGATCCCACACAGGAACCTGGATGCTGATGTTTGTCCTTGTCCACTGCTCCGCAGCCAGTCCTGATTTCCAGGCCTCCAGCACCTACTGTACCCTGAGGCCCAATGACGTCTACTGCTAATCTCTCGTGGCCCCCTACTTTGTGACTAACAGCAGCCACAGAGGTGAACTTACCGGCGGTGCTTACTCCCTGCTTCCCTCCTGTTCCTGCCCCAGCTCCTTGCCTATCACCAGCAGAGTGGCTGTGAGTGTGAAAGTGACTTAGTCGACGCAGCCTGGCTTTCCAGTGGGCTTCTTTATTCTCAAGAGGGTTGTGGAACTGGACTGATTCAGTGGAAGGTTTGAAGCTAACGTGGACACTACTAGAGTGATTCTTTTTGGTGTTACGGCTCATCTTGGGTTTGGGTGAGTCTGAAGTTTTGGGGGTTTGAATTGCTTCATTGGTAAATGGTACTGTATTAGGGTCTGGTTTCATGAAACAGAGGTTTTTGTTTGTGGTTCTGTTTTTATCATCCTTTTTGTCTCCTATTTCCCTCCAATAATCACCCTTTCCTTCCCAATCTACTCCTTCAACTACATTTCCTCCACCTACATCCCCTTTGTCCTTCTCATTATTGAGTCCTAAGCTCCCTTTTGCACTTAGCGATGGCCACTGACACTGCATTTCCAGACACTCGTAGATGCTGCGTTGTTCTGTCTCAATTTCCTCTCTGGAGTTAACACTACGTCTAATTGAATTACTTACCTGCCTATCTTCCTTGGAAATCTGTTTGTCAACCACCTTTTGTGCCTCTCGTATGAATTCTGTTTCACCAGTAATCAGATCAATTTTCTCTGATAGAGAAGTTCGAATGTCATTTTCTAATTCAAGGCTTGTTGCCAATCTAGCTGCCTCATTTCTCTCAGATGCTCTGTGAGTGAGACAGTCCCTAATTGAAGAGAACAAATCATCCTCATTTGGGTCAATGCCTACTTCTTTCTCCTCTATATCAATCTCCTTCTCAGCAGAAAATGTAAAGGCACTATCCCAGTTCCTTACCCAATCAGAACTTGAACCTCGGCTTTGACAACCAATGTGGTCATACTCACTTAAGTCATCAAGTCCCTCAGAGGTTGAGGAAATAATACCATTGGGGAGTGAAAGGGGTGTAGGAGAGGAGGAGGGGAAAGGACATGGGAGTGGTTGAGCTGCATGGCTATTGGTTGAAAGTAAGGTAGTAGTAGTGGGGTGATGGAGGTTTGGAATTGTACTGGGATCCCCCTGTGGCTCTTCACCTTTGACCCGCTCTGCAATAAATGGCTCCATGATGTCAGAGGCACTGCTGCTCCTTGGAAGAGATGAAAGGGCTGGGTTATCTGGGTCACAAGCTCCTCCTTGGAACACCTCGGAACAAGAGGTCGGAGGGGTCTCATCGCTCTGGGACGAGTGGCGCAGTCTAGATGGCCGGGATGTCAGTGTGATTGGTGGGTCCTCAAGGTCTGGTAAATGGGCAGAAGATGATATATTAGCGTGATTTTTACCAGATTCAAAAGAGAAACACACAACCCTAAAAACAAAAACATAAAACACAGATTGACACGATGGATTTGACAGTACATCAAAATGTTGCCACTTTTCATTTATCCATGTAGTTGTCATTTTGACTTCTAATTCTGTGTTCTGTGGAATTTTTAAAAGCAAGGGAAAAAAAGACAAAAATGCTTTGAAAAATACAGTTCTGTGGAAGATGTATTGGGTCCCTTCACAAATTATTCAATATTTTAGTATGGTTTTCACACTCATCATCATTTTTGAAGATCATCAAACAAATGTATTTATCAAACAAAAACAACCTAAGTAACAAGTAAGAATTTTAAATGGTGATTTATTAAAGTGGAATGAAACTCAGCCTTGTTTTGTTTCTAAATACATTAAATATGCTTGAAGTGCTGAAAAGCTGAAAATACTGAGAACAATATAGCACTGAATTGCTCAAGATTTTCTTAATCTCTTTTGGGCAGATATTTTTGGGAGGGCTAAAAACTAGTGGGGCATATATTTTCTAGCATCAGGCCTTCCTCCATTATATATCAACACCAAGTGACCCTATTCCATGCAGTGGCAATACAGTGGGATTGTCCCTTCCTGAACCCATTACAACCAGTACAGAGTGCAATTGGGTTAGGGTTGGGTAAACCGGACTGTGTGTGCACGAAGGTATGCCCTATATTTGATTTTCAATACATGTCTCATATAAATGAATTAGCAGTTCTTGGCTTGCATAACATAGCTAAGTGTGAATGATTGACACACTTGATCTGTATTGAGCAATATTTTGCGATGATCTGACTGCACAAACGTGTCCCATTGTTCGCGGCTAATGAGCTAAGCTAAACCGGACTAGCAGTCCTAAAAGCCTTCGACGTGCACCGAGACACCAAGACTGAAGGAAGGATGTTTGAGGACACTAAAGTAGTGATTGTCAGACTCGGTCGGGAATTACGTAGGTTCGGCACTAATTCAAGAATAATTATTGAGGGGAGCGCGTGACGTTACACAAAGAAAACGAGACAAACAACTCGTAATTCAAGCCTCGGCTTCTTTTCCTTCATAAGGCGGTTCACAAACGGCTATACAGATACACATACAGATTCTGCACACAAGTGTGATATGTAACACGAAAATAGGAAACTGTCAATGACGAATTCGTCTTTGGGTTATAATATATTATATTATGTGGCTTCTCAGTCTTCCTTTGACTCCGGAAAGATCTCGCGCTAATATCAATGGTTTCTCCGTCGATATGCATGTAAATACCATTGAAATACCCCTCGCTGAAACACTTGAAGCCCTGCTGTCTGCTTTTCAACGATATTTCACTATTCGCTAGGAATGTGAGTGTGAAATCAGCTGGTAAATTGGACAATTTCGCTCTAGTCTTCTCTTCCTGTGCCACCATTTTTGCTAATTGTTTGTCTGAGGTTAGCACACGTGGGGTGACGTCACTTCAGGAGGCGTGGTTAAGGGCCCTGTACGGAGGGGTCAATTGACCGGGAAGGTACACCCAGAACTTTAAAAAAAAAAACACAGACCTGCCTGAAGTGTATTTTCTTTTGTGATGTTTGTGATGCAGTACGTCTGGCAAGATGAAATCACCCAAAAGGTCTCAAAAAGCTCCTACAAAATTCCACGAGCCCCAAAAATTCAGATGAGAAGCAAAAGAAATTGAAATCTATCAGTCTGCAAAGGATTACAAAGCCATTTTTAAAGCTTTAGAAATCTGCAAAGGATTACAAAACCATTTCTAATGCTTTACAAATACAGCAAATTATAGTGAGAGCCGTTAATCTCAAATGGAGAAAACGTGGAACATTGGTGAACCTTACCAGGAGTGGCCAGCCAACTAAAATTACCCCAAGACCGCAGC
Source organism: Syngnathoides biaculeatus (assembly GCF_019802595.1). Classification (NCBI taxonomy): domain Eukaryota; kingdom Metazoa; phylum Chordata; class Actinopteri; order Syngnathiformes; family Syngnathidae; genus Syngnathoides; species Syngnathoides biaculeatus. Next base: position 6,194,723 of record NC_084654.1, on the reverse strand, counting down.
GATGACATACTGAATTTCACAGGAACCAAGGATAACATCTAAAGAACTGCATGGCTCCTTTGCCCCAGTTAAGGTCTGTGTTCAATACTCATTAATAAGAATGAGACTGTGTAAAATCGGCAAAGCAAAAAAACACTGCTGATCAAAAAGAAGAAAAAACAAAACAAACAAAAAAAACAATAATTCCCAATATTTAATATAATATACTATGGACCAACAAGACAAAAGCATAGCATAACTGTATTTCAGAAAAACAACATAGTGACCAAGAGCCAAACATGGTGAATGTAGTGTGATGGTGTGGAGCAGTTTAGCTCCTTCCGGACCTGGATAACTTGCTGTGATTGATGGAACCATAAGTTCCGTTTTTTGCCAGAAAATCCTGAAGGAAAACATTTGACTATCAGTAAGTGATCTCAACCTGAACCACACTTCGGCTCTGCAGCAGGACAAAAACCAACCACAACAGCAAATCATCCAATGAAAAGCTGAGGGGGAAAAACAAAAAGTTTGGAGTGATGCCGTCAAAGACCAGGCTTGAATCTATTTGAAATGCTGTGGCATGATCTAAATAAGTTAGATCATGCTTTAAAACCCTACTTTATTGCTGAATTAAAACAATTCTACAAGTGGGCCAAAATATGAATGATTTCAGCATTTCACCACTTGATTTCAACTGTTGCAGCTGAGGATGGCCCAACCAGTTCTCAGGTTTAGGGAGCAATTACTTTCTTCACACAAGACCAAGTAGATTTACAAATAATAAATAAGATCACCATTAAAAAACTGCTAATGACGCTTTTTAGATTAACTTTGTCTATTTACATTTGTTTGATTATCTTGAAAATTTTAGTGGAGAAACGATGCAAAAAATGACATTGTGATAATGGGCCAATACCTTTTCATAGCACTGTACATACATTGATATTGTAAGGCTTGCATTGTGGAAGACATTACATTTTGTTGCAATTTGAAAATTATTTCACAACCGTTATATGCATCAATTCGGTAAGCGAGTACCAACCTAATAGGCATTGAGTTGTTGTTGAATTGTTGTTGTTACCTACTGTATGTAAATAAACACAAGAATGGGCACTTGGACCTTCATAACAAACAGAGGACAATGGAGAAAGCCGAGTCACCTTGAATGCCTAATGTGCCCTAGGGTTTAATTATTCTTTAAAACTAATCTCGTACAAGTCTTTAAAGTGATTTCACCTTGAACTTCATTTTGTAAACATTTAGACGATATGTGGGGACATGCATCCATTCGAGCAGGCAGCAAAGTGAAAAACGTACAAGTACATCTCAAGAAATTAGAATATACTCACGTAGAAAAGTCAATTTACTTCAGTACTTTTACACTTGGGAAAATACTTTTCAGATGGCAAAATTCCTAAATTTTTAAATTCAAAATTAATTTCCATTGTTTGTTAAATTATTTTGTTTAGTTTCTGGAGATGAGGAACATTTTTGTTTGCAGTAACTTATAATAATCAAAATTATACATATTTAAAAAAAATTCTGAATAATAGAGTACATGTACTGGATCTCTGAGTTTTACTATCCAAATCCTTCTTCTTGTTCTTTTCCTTTCGGCTTGTCCCCTTAGGGGTCACCACAGCGTAAATTGAACCACCTAATTAAATGAACCTTTTAACTCTAATATATTGAGCTATACCACCACTACCTAAAGATCAGTCTCAATGTCCTCAACCTGCCCACAAACAGGTGAAAAGGTGAAATCATTCATAATAGAATAGGATCAGCCAACTTGTTCCTTCACTAACGCAAAAAGGACCAAGTGAATTATACACATGCATACATTTGTCTGACAAATGAGTGAACACTCTAGGCACACAGCAGAAGGCAAACAGACAGGAAGTGCAAGGAGTGTACCTGGCAGCTGGTCAGCAAGGGGGGGTAGTAAAGGGTGGTGGTGATGGAGGAGGACAGGAAGAGGCGGAGCCAGAGCAGGAGCACTCTTGGCACTGCGGATAAAGGCTGAGGACAGCAGAGAGTCCCCTGTAGAACAGCTACGCAGGGCTGAAGAGGAAGGATGAACAGGTAGAAGAAATATAAAAGAAGGGGAAGACGGTAAGTAGGAAAAGAAATGGGGAAAATGGAAGTGTCATGGGAGTGAGGTAAGATGAATAATAATGCATGTGAAGTATATGTTTGGGGAAGAAATAGAAAGAAAAAGGGTGGAAAGTGAGGTGAACAGAAAGGAAAGTGAGGTGAACAGAAAGAGATGGTGAGGGAAGTGAGGTAGGGTTCACCCTGGAGTGAGACTAGTGAGAGGCAGGAAGCAGCTGGTAAATCCTCTGAAAAGCCCAGTACAAAGTTTTCTTAAAAAGAGCAATACACTTTGAACATGCTGTCACTTGGGCAATTTTTTAGGCTTTACAGTATTTTCCCCAAAACTATCACGATAATTGATAATGCTTTTTAATGCCTTTGAAGTCATGACAATAAGGCCCGCCATTGAGCTACAAGATGTGCGTTGTGCATTTGCTCAAAACTTGATACAGTATTTGTGAAAGCTGTAGCCACCCATAATACAGTCTTTTCCTCTTGATTGTGGTTCAATATTGTCATGAGTGTTGTATCAGCAATAACATACTGTAATTAGTCCCACAACCACTACCCTTATCAATAATAAGAGACAACTGACAACGTATAAGCATGTATATGAACATTTTCCACACAACATTTTATACAGGAACACAATGATGTCACGATTAACAAGACCCAGTATTTTTTCAACAAGATAAAAACTGTATGTTAGGCAGTATTTATACTATTATATCAAGTTGGGGAATCTGTGGCATTAAAGATGTACAGTGGAACCTTGATCAAATGTTATAACGGATATCGGATAAAGGGTACAGTCAGGACGGAAGAATTTGTCCAAAAATAGCTTCAATTTGTGACGTCGTGCCGCTGACAAAGTGTCGGTTCGAGAATTGGCCACTGTTGTTTACTGGCGCCGTGGCACAGTTCAGGCAAAGAATGGGAATTACATTTTTGGGTCACAGATATACAATATGACGAGTTCCAATCCAAAACACTTGCTTCCTGTGCTTACATCATAGCAGCATTACATTTGAGGCTTTGACGTGGCAACCGTGTGATGAGCCATGAGACTGGCATATCGGCAGTGTTAAGTGTGGAATAAAAAAATCTTTGGAGCGTCGAACATGCTATTACTGGTACAATACTGATTCCTTTTTTTTTTTTTTAAATCAAGCTGTTCAGCTTTGGTAGTGGATTCAGAATTAGGAAGCACACTTATTCCTTCCAGCCCATGAAAGCGAGTCGCCTATGATGAGTACTATACGTGAGCATCAGCATGACCAAGCACATTGCCATGGGGTTCGGATAAAATTTTTAAGCCACACAACAACAAAAAATGACATTTTAGACCACACAACAAAAAATACAAAACAATAATTTTGTGCTGTACAGTTATGTGGGTACATATGGCCTCCAAAAAAAGTGGTCCAATGTAAAAGACAAATGTCTATATCGGACGACTCACACGACCCAATAAGTCTGTTCTATCATAGTTCACTGTACTCTGAAAAACAGGCAAGAGCAGCTGGAGCCTCATGGTCCACATGGGGCCTATACCCTAAGTGTGGTCTGTAAGTTGGTGGGTGCTATGACAATAAAGTCCAAAGAAATAGTAATATTGATGGAATTGAATTTTTTTTAATGGTAATTCTGTACTTGTTTTGAGGTTGCTGCATATTTTTCCATGCCAAAATGTACTTTTAATTCCAAAACTAAATATTAATATTTTGTGTGAAGCAGCCAAAAGTTATGGTTAATCTTGGTCTCATCAGTCCAAGATACTTTGTTCAAAATGTTGTGGCTCATCTTGGCCCTTCCTTATAAAATCAAATCTAGCCAATTCGTTTTGATGAGTTGTTTGAATCTTGTGGTATGGCTTGTATATTTCTTCTGCCAACATCTCCTTCGAACAATGGATTGTGATACCTTCACCCCTGCCCTATGGAGGTTGGTAGTGAGGACACTGAATTTTATCCTCGACGTTTTCGTCAGAGCTCTTACAATGTTTCTGTTATGAACAGCTATTGATAACCTTGGCCAACATCTTCAATGTCTGTTCCTCAGTACACCCGGAGTTTCTTTTTCGGGATATTCCAAATTGTCGTATTGGCTATGCCCAATGTTTGTGCAATAGCTCTGATAAATGTTGCCTCTTCTCTCAGCTTTACAATGGTTTATTTCTCCCATAGACAGCTCTCTGGTCTTTATGTTACTTGTTGCTGATTGTTTGTTATGGCCCCGTCACACCATGACGTTCTGGTCAGCGTTCTATAGCGTTTGAGGAAACGTTGGTAGTCGCCCATGGTCGCCGGGATAGTTCCATAAGAGCGTTGTTTGAACACTAGTGAACGTCAATGATCACTGGGAATCAGCGGAGAACGCCGGTCCGGAAAAAAAATTTTGAACATGCACCAAAGTTCTCACCGAGACCAGTGTTCATCAACATTTAATTTTAAATGCTGCAGAACGTTCAAGAACGTCCGTGGTACGTTTTACTAAGGTTCGTCGAGCGTTGGACGTGTTTGGCTATCGTTAGTCAGTCGTAACTCTAGCTTTACTTGGTTGTTACTTAATCGTTTGCTTTGCAGTGAACGACTCACTGGCGACCTGTCAACGACCACTGAACAATCCCCTAGCGCACACAGTGTGTAACTAAAATGAAACGAACGTCGTTTGGCGTCCAATGAGCGTCATTCGAGCGTTTCCCGAACTTCCATGCATTGGGTATATAAACCGATGCTTTGTACAGTAAAACTAAAGTAGAGAGCACCTACTATGGAAGATCCAGAAAGCAACAGTTCGTTTTCGCAGAAAAACTCCACCAGACGATCCTCAACAGCCCGGTCCAGGATCCTGCAATCCTTTCTCTGCTTCTTTTGTCTCTTTGTCGGACCGTCCCCACTGGGGTTTGCAAGGTGTTTAGGGTCCCCTGGGGGTGTCACATGGTGCGTGACTTCGCAGACGTGCTCTTCCTCCCGCTGTTGTTTTTCCTCCAAACACATTGCTCGTGATGAAAGAGGCTTAGCTTTCTTACTCGCAGCGCTAGTTGCTGAAGTCCGCGCCCTAACTTTTTTTCTTCTCGGCGGCATGATGCTCACTGTTCTAACTCATGACAACGACTGAAGTGACTATGAACTTTCCAACGTTTTAGTGCCGGTTCCACTGTAAAAATTACATGCCAGCAAAATGCTTTTCTGTCATTATTCACCCATTGGTCACATGCTCAACACGCTCATCTTACGTTGACAAATCGCTCGTCCCGCCCCAATGACACGTTTGGACACGCTAATGGTTTTTAGGGGTATCTTGTTTGGTCGCTGTTACACGCTTTTCGTGCGTTAAACATGCTTTTCGTGCATTAGACACACGTTAAGTCATGCGTTAGACACACGTTAATCACACGCCAGATGTGTCATCCGTGTTTGAGAACACTGAAAAATAGAACGATTGAAATGTTCAGAGGACGTTGACCAAAACGTCAGGGTGTGACGGAGCCTTTAACAGCAAACGTAGTTTTGAGAGTTTGAAACCCATCTAGTGTTTAAGCAAACAATCTAAAAAGAAACTGGGAACACCCATCAGTAACATGTTCCAATAATTTTGCTCACTTGAAAAGTTGCTGGGTTCAAACAAAAGGTGTTCTGTCCTGATACTGTCCTGACTGGTTTCACACATCGAGATGCAAATACCATGAAATAAAAGCTGGAATTCTGAATTGTGTCTCACATTCATCTTTTGAACTGAAACCCAAATGTCTTTAGCATACAACAAAAACAAATGAATTGATATTGGCATTCCAATAACTTTTGGAAGGGGCCGTATCTTTAGCATCTTATTCACTATTTGTATTTTCCCTATTTTGTGTATAGGGCTAAAACACAGCTGCTTGACATCACCACTATATAAGGACAAAGTGGTGTAATTTTGTTTGAAGAATCAGTCCAAGAGTTAGCTGGGCTTTGCTTCCATAACAAGCCCTATTTACCAATTAAGGACGCAGTTAGCAAGATAACGATGCCTACACTACAATTCTAAAAAATGCCAAAGTTTAGGATCAGGAGAACAACTGCTGCTGGGCAAGATACTTACCGACTGTCTTTTGACGGACAATGCTTCGAGCCTTTTCGATGCCTGGTGAACCAGCTGTGGTGGCACTACGTTGTCTCATGGCTACCTGACCTGGTTGGTCTCTGCTCCAACCTTTAGAGAAGGAACGATCCACTAGCTGGCGCTGGCCTTCTGAACCTATGGCTTAAGTATTGTGAGAAAATTTCAAGTACAGAGTAATACATCTTTAAGAACATGGCCAAGAGTATCCAGTTCAAAGTCACAATACATTAAAATAAATTAGTGCGCTGCAAAAGGAATTTAGGTATTGATCATTTTTCACTACTTTCTCAGTCTTAGACTTGATCAGTAAGCAGCAAAAACAAGAAAAACAAACAGCTTAATCGTTGTTTGAAATGTTATTAGTTCTCTGTACCATATCAACAGAAATAAAGGGTTTCAGAGATAAGACTAACCTTTTCCTTTATGTTTCTTCTGTTTTTGCTCACTGAGCTTATCCAGAGGAAGTTCGTTCAAATCAACACTGTAGAGGTTCCTCGCCAACACCTAAGCCAAAGAATACACAGTCATGAAGTGTAGAGTAAGTGTCTGAAAGTCAAGAGCCATCATAAAATACTGTGTTGAATGATTACACAACACCGGGGAATGTGTTTATTCATTTACCTTTGTAAGAGTCTCCATTGTCAGGGACCATTCGGTTACCAGCTCCTCCCAGCAGGTTAGGGAAGAGAGGACCGAGAGGAGGTCATCCCATAGTTCTCTGCTGATGTAGACGTTTAAATTCCCCTTAATCCAGGCTACAATCAATGTCTGTACAGAGAGTGATGAAATACAGAAAAGTTCATCTTAAAAGACTTCATCGTTTAAAGCACTTTGGTTTGGTGTAATTTATACATGAACCCTTCTGGTCACTCTCTCTGGTTTCCTCTTGTGTTGTTCTGTATCAGTACCTGAAAGATAGGACCAGCCAGCCTTCCTGAAAGTGTGTTGTTTTTCTTTCCTTGAGGCATAATGGATGGAGGTCTCTTCATCACTGACTCTGTCACTCTCAGTAGAACTAGCAAAATCTGCTCCCTACAAACAAATGTTAATGATAAATATATTTTTAAACAGACAAGCAAGTATATGTGATGATGCACTTTTATTCTCGAGCAAAGTATTTTCACATGTAGCGAATGAATTAGTGAAGGAATGAATGCATAATAACGGATCATGTTTCACCAACACATATCTGTAATTTTTACCGGTATTTATTTTATATACTCGTTTACTGTTAGCAAGCTTCTGGCATTACCATGTTTTCTGGTCCATGGTCTCATGCATGACAAGGCTGCGGTAGATGTTTAAGACTCGCTTGCACATGTCGACATGTTCCTCTAAAAGGAATTTGATATCATTGGCTGGCTCCATTAAAAAAACGTTGGAGGAATGGGTAATAAATACCTAGAGAAGACAAAACTGTTATGTTAAATAGTCCTATCCAGCACAGTTCAACAATGTACTTCTTGTGATGAGTATGTGTATTTAGATGAGATCCATACCTGTAGTGTAGTTTGAACTCCTGCATGAACACTATATTCCAATAATTCACTATCAATCATTTTATTTATTCCCTTCGGAGAAAAAAAAACGTACAGAGTGAGTTAAAATAATACACTAGAATATCCAAAGTACTGTACATATTTTAAAAATACCTAAACATCTAATCTAATATTTAAAATGTTACGTTTTGATTTGTAAATTTTTTCCTGTGTACTCTATGTGTAGCACTGCATTGAGGACATTTGTTTTTTTTTTGTTTCTTTTTTTAAATCAGAAGATTTTTGTGCGGGATTGAAACATTGCAATAGGGCCACAGGTTTGGAAACTAAAAGAAAATGATTGTTCAATATTATTATCTGGCAGCATGGTTCAAATCCCAGCTCTGCCTGTGTGGAGTTTGCATGTTCTTCCTATGCCGGGGTGGGTTTTCTCTGGGCACTCCAGTTTCCTCCCACATCTCAAAAACATGCATTAATTGGAGTCTCTAAATTGCCCATAGATGTGATTTTGAGTTAGACTGTTGTCTGTCTCCATGTGCCCTCCGATTGGCTGGCATCCAGTTCAGGGTGTACCCTGCCTCCTGTCCGATGGCAGCCGGGACTGGCTCCAGCACTTCTGTGCGACCCTCCTGAGGATAAGAGGCTCAGAAAATGGATGGATACATTTTATTATCCATCCATCCCTTGTCCATACCGCTTATCCTCACTAGAGTTGCAGTCATCCTGGCTCAGCTACTGTAACTCTGTAGCTCTGTAACTCTGGGCGAGAGGAGAGGTACACCCTGAACCGGTCGCCAGTCATTTGCAAAGCACATATAGACAATCATTCACAAACCAATGGTTAACTTAGAGTCTTTAATTAACCTATGATGCATGTTTTGGGAATGTGGGGGGAACCATAAGTACCTGGAGAAAACACACTCAGGCATGGTGGAAACATGCAAAGTATACTGAGATGAGGCCAGGTTTGAACCATAGTCATAAGAACTGTGAGGGAGATGTGCTAAATATAGGTCAGTCGGGTGCATAATAATATTTTAATATTTTGGTTACACAGGTTGCTTAAAAGTCGGGAAAGAAGTCCAATCTTTTTGTGGTCATGTGAGGTAGATAAAGGACATAAAAACTAGGGATGGCTAAAGGCATGTACTGTTTGACAAACTTTGCAGGGGACAGTCTGTGTTTCTTTCTACTCAATTTGCATTGATGCTATATGTGTCTACGTGCATGTCTACTGGACGTTCACCCACTTTTTGTTGCAACTGTAACAAGCTTTAAAGTGCACCTCACAGAAAAAGTCAAATGTAAAACCACTAGCACAGGCAGAATATTTCATAACAAAAAACTTGGAGAAACAAAACCGCTTTATTAAAAATCTCCACTATGGAGATGACAGACGTTTTACTGTATTACTTAAAACGTCCCGTATATTAGTTTAAAGAAACAAGAAATTTATGACCAAGCTTCTCCTGACAGAACCCTTGCTGTACAAATGACAGTCAAGCGACTTGAAAAGGTAACACAAGCAAAACGACAAATGTCTATTGAGAATGCTTTTGCACACACCAACAGTGCCACTTAAAACCTATTCGTGGGCAGCGTCCCATTTTTGGGACATCATGATTTTCACGCATTATATCCTTCTTTCGGCTTGTACCTTTCGGGGTCGCCACAGCGTGTCATCTCAGATGAACACACATTAATGTTTGGCACAATTTACGCCTTCAGTCTATTAAAATATTTAGGTGTTTTAATCTAACACAGAAACAAGAAAATAACCCATGAAATGGGAACATTTATTCTCAAAAGATTTGGAGGTGGAAAATGTGTGGTCTGATCACTAAATGAAAACATGTTCTATGTTTTGTTGTACCCATGCCTATTTCAACAATGTTTTAATTTCCAACTGAAGTGTAACGACTGGATTAAGCCTGGGTCGATTGGTCAGTGTAGACCTCTCTTACAACCTCCAGATGGCGGTGGAATTTTGTGATAAAAGTGTACACGTTTTTCACCTCTAGATGGCAGCATACATTGATAAGATGTGATGGTATTTTTTCCCATTTTACCAGATACCTTTATATAATGCATAGTATTGACTTTTGACAATTTGTTGTCCAAAAAAATGTGCTGTACACATGAGGAATTAAATTATCAGGAAATGTATCTTTTGTGTCATATTGCTTTAGCTAAAACACTGAATGATCACTGGTATATAAGCGATTTTTTTAATTTTTTTTTTTTTACATAGGACTACACAAATTCTTTTGTTAATATAGTCTGCCAGACCACAAGGAATCCAAAGTTATCAATATAGCATCATCATTCCTGCTGTTGCAATTTTGTTCGCATATTAAGGACTACAGTTCTGTTTTTTTCTTTTTTATTAAAAAAAAAACAGGTTTTTCCTCATGTTTTTGAGATTGCAGGGAGAAAGCTCTAGATGGCTACTACCATGGGTTGAAAGGGCGACAAGAATGGAGAAATGAAATGCCAGTATTTTGAGGGTAATAGCCTGTCAGCAATGAACTATGAACATTGTTGGACCAGTGAACTGTGTTTAACATTTTGAATTGTGAACTATGATATGAAGAAGTTCATTTTTGGACTTGGGAAGTGAATTTTAAACCATTTTACTTCGAATCTGAACTTTCCCAACACTAACCTACATTGTGGATTTAAAAAAGAATTGCAATGTCATTTTCTTCGAATATTGTGCGGCCCTAATGTGAAGTATGAGGTTTCACCTTCCCGATGTGCTGGACTTACTACATCCTCTGGAGTGTGGAGGACAAAAAGTTGTCCCCAAGATAATGCATTCAGCATACGCACAGGGCCAGATATGGCAGAGAATGCATTTTAAGGTTGCTCCAGCCAAAGTTGGTCCCTGTCATGAGGGGTGTGCAAATGACAGATTTGAGTGGACTGGTCAAAACTCATACCCAGAAAAGCATGCTACCAGAAACCTTGTGACTGTCTGATTTTTCTCAGTATATGGCCCTCCATGCACAAAACATACAGAAAATGCACCAAACCATGGCCCCAAAAAAAACAAACGAGTTACCTGTATCATCCTACTCCTAATTAAGAGATACAGATTTGATCTGATTTGTCACCTCGTCATCCTTGTCTGAGGCAGTGTCCATACTACTGGCTGATGCTATGGGATACGGGCCCTCCTCTGGCTCCTTCATAAATACTGGCTTGTCCTCCATAGATATCCACTCCTGATAAACACGGACCACTTTTCGCATTGCTGCAGCTTCACACAGTGGAAGGAGAAATGCCTGCCGTGGTAGAAAAGAGAGGGATTAACCATATGTATACATAATGTATGTTCTTTGTAACATTTAAGAGAAAATCCCAGAGTAACTCAGTGGCCTTGTCTAACATTCTTTACAGGTGATAAAGATGCTTCTTCACCTGTCTGAAGATCTCCGTGATGAAGTTGATGCTGGTTCTGGAGGTGGTCAGGACTCGCCTCACCACCTCCATGTCTGTCAACTGTTCTTCATCCATAGAGCACAGTGAGGAGGAACTGGGCTCCCGCTCTGTTAATGTTGATGTGTTGGAGTGGCATTGTTCAGTTTCTCCCATCGGTCCAGTAGTCCCACTGAGGCCCATAGTGCCTCCCCCTGGTCCAGATGAGCTGGCACTCCCCTCTGGATGGGTGTCAGACCGCAAACCAGTGACACTGCCGTCGTCTGAGCTGCCAGCAGAGCGAGCAGCAAACCCAGCTGCTGCTCGCTGCAGATTAAAAGATAGTTATCATGAACAACATAAGTACCTCTCTTAAAGATAGTTATCATGAACAACATAAGTACCTCTCTTAATATAGTATCACCTCAAAATGTTTTTTACGTGTTGATTTACTGTCATATGCTAGAAGTCACTATCTCCAGTAGTAACACTAAGTACTACGACAAAGGCTGGAGTTACACTACAAGTCTGAGTGTAAAATTATGACTAAATGCATTTCTTAGATTTTGATTGTCCTTTAACACATACTTTTCAAGTGACATATATCTGATATTTCTTTGTTCATGCAACATATAAAACAACCTGCAAGCAGAGAACAGAAAACTACACAAAAATACTCCACAAGCATCAGAACCTGACAATGACATTATTAAATTATTGATCCATCCATTGTCGCTTATCCTCACAAAGGTCGCGGGGTACACCCTGAACTGGTAACCAGTATATTGCAGGGCACAAAGAAACAAACAACCATTCGCACTCACAATCACACCCAAGGGCAATTTAGAGTCTCCAACTAATGTATGTTTTTGGGCTGTGGGAAGAAACCAAAGTGCCCGGAGAAAATCCACGCAGGCACAGGTAGAAAATGCAAACCTCACATAGGTAGGGCCAGGATTTGAACCCCGGTCCTCAGAACTGAGAAGCACACGCTCTAACAAGTCAAACACTGTGCCGCCCATTTCTAAATTAGCGTTACAATTATTAAAACCATTAATATACCACTCTGGTGTCTTGAGCTTACGTTTCCCTCCTTTAATATACACATATGGACAAAATATTGGTATCCCTCTGTTAATGAACAAAAACCCTACAGTGGTCAGGAATTACTTGAACCTAAGTAATAGTACATCAAAAATTCAATTAAAATTAGCAAATGAAGATTAAACAACAAAAAAAAAAGACTCATGACATGGGGCTGAACAAAAATGATGGTACCCTTAACTTAATGTTTTGTTGCACAAGATATTGGAGGGAATTACTGCGATCAAATCAATTTTGTAACTTTTAATTAGATTTCTGCAGCTCTTACCAAATAATTTGGCCCACTCTTCATGAGCAAACTACTCCAGTTGTCTCAGGTTTGATGGTTGTTTTCTCCAAATGGCTTGTTTCGGCTCCTTCCACAGATCTTCAGTAGGATTTAGATCAGGGCTTACAGAAGACCACTTCACAATTGTCCAATGCTTTGCTCTTAGCCATTGTTGGGTGTTTTTAGATGTGTGTTTTGAGTCATTATCCCATTGCAAGACCCATGACGTACCACTGAGACCAAGCTTTCTGACAGAGGGCATCATATTTGTCTCGAGAAAAAAGTGGTGGTTTTGAAATTTCGTTGCAGCCTCAAGAGATTAAAGATCTGGCTTGTACCAGATGCAGGAAAGCAGTCACAGAACATAACAGAAATTCTTCCATGTTTTGCAGTAGGGACAACATTGTTTTCTTCGTATGCTTCATTTTTGCATCAGTAAACACATGTCCATCCATCAATCTTCTCCTGCTTATCCACGTCGGGTTGCGGGGAGAGGGGCACACAGATTTCCCTTTCATTAGCCACTTCATCCAGCTATTCCGGGGGTATCCCAGGCCAGCCGAGAGAGAGAGAGAGAGATGACCAAGCTTTTCACTGTATCTCTAAGGGAGAGCCTGGACATAATGCGGAGGAAACTAATTTCAACTGCTTGTACCCGGGATGTTGTTTTTTCGGTGGTGACCCACAGCTCATGACTTACTGCCAGCAATGCAGACCAAACTCCAACACTGGTCGTACAGGGACCGAACAGCCTGTATCAAGGGGTTCAGTACACTATACTCCCACACAGAACTCCCCAAGGGACATGGTCCAATACCTTCTCCAAGTCCCCAAATCCCATGTGTACTGGTTGAACGAACTCCAATGCTCACTCAAGGACCTTACTGAGGGTGTAGAGCAGGTCCACTGTTCCATGGCCAGGAGGAAAACAACATTACTCCTCCTGAATCTGAGATTCAACTTCCCGAGGGACACTCCTCTCCAGCCTGCTGAATAGATCTTAGCAGGGAGAGTGAGCAGTGGGATCTCCCCGTAGTTGGAACACACCCGATGGTACCCTTTGTAAAAAGGAGGACCCCCACCCCAGTCAGCCAATCCCTAGGCACTGTCCCTTATGTCCATGTGATTTTGCAGATGGTGGACCTGAATTTTCTTGAAGCCGTCTGGAAGTCTTTCTCCATGGCGTCACCCAACTCCTCCCATGATTGAGTTTTTGCTTCAGCGACCACCAAAGCTGCATTCCGCTCGGCCAACCAGTACCCATAAGCTGCCTGAGGAATCCCACAGGCCAAAAATGCTTGATAATACTCCTTCTTCAGTTTCCAATCACACCCTTCCAGGTCTCACTGTCATTGCCCAAGTGGGCGCTGAAGTCCCCCAGCAGAATGATAGGGTCCCCAGAGGGAGCGTTCTTTAGAATTCCTCCCCTGGACTCCACAAAAGCATGAGTACGCTGAACTGCTGTTTGGGGTATAGGCACAAATAATAGTCAGGACCTGTTACTCAACCCGAAGGTGGAGAGAGGCTACCCTCCTGTCCACCGGGGTCAACCCTAACGTACAGGCATCAAGCCACGGGGCAATGTTTACCCACACCTGCTCGGCACTTCTCACCGTGTGCAACTCCAGAGTGGAAGAAAGTCCAACCCTTCTCAAGAGGACTGGTACCAGAGCCCAAGATGTATATAGAGGCGAGCCCGACTATATCTAGTCCCGGGGGTCGGCAATTGGGGAACCCGATCCGCATGCAGCTCTTTAGCACTGCCCTCGTGGCTCCCTGGAGCTTTTTCAAAAATGTATGCAAATGGAAAAAGATGGGTGAGAAAATTATAATTTTTGTTTTAAGATGGTTTCTCTATGAGGAGAAACTTGACAGGAACATTCTTAATGTTTTCCAATGCTGTAAAAATATGTGGAATAAATATTAAAATTTAACATTTCTGTCCATTAAGATTTGCGCTTAGCCTGTGACGAGTGCTTCTTTGAGCTCAGCGTTGAAGGTGGTTGTCGCAAACAAAGCAGCAGGTGTGTGATGGGTTGTGGATCGCAAGGTGAAAAAGAGAAAGATAGCTGAGGAGAACAACAGATTCAAAAGTTCTTTGACCGAATCATTTGCTTTCCTGAATTGCCTGCATGTCTGTTTTGCGATGAGAAATTGTCCAACAACAAAAAAGTAAGGTGGAAAGATATTTTGATGGAAAGCATGTTACATCTGCAACCAAGTTACCAGTTTTATTATTTAAGCAGGTTGCAGACTGTGATTTTATCATACTTGTATAATTGTAGCCTATTCATTTGTGTCTGTTGCCACATTAGGGGGAAAGAGGACTGTGCATTATTTTAGTTTATTAATTGAAATTAAACTGTCTTATTTTCATACAACTCACCTTTTCAAAAGGCTGCTGTTTTGTTTATTTTTTTTATCGCGGGCTGTCTGTTGCCCAGATAGAGGGGAAAAGAGAACTGCATTTTGTTTCCATGGGAAGGTCTGAAATTACAGGAGGTAGGCATGTTCCATTTTTTTTAATCCTCAAAATATTACATTAAATTTGTTTTCTTTATTATAGTTCTATAGTTTTATCAATGTAACAAAACATAACATCAATAATAGAAGTTAAACTTAAAACACCATCATAGAGTGAAGTTGTCACAAGATGGGTCATTCTCTCCAGGATGCAATGCAGGAAAGCATTTCATCATGAATGTTCATTATGTCATTTGGATAATGGGCTAATATAATATAGATAATAATAATAATATAATATAGATATATAGAGCCAGCTTTTGGAGGCAGGGATCGGCTCGCCAAAGTCCATGCCTTTGGCCGGCGCCCAGCTCATACTACATCCGACCCTTATGCCCCCTCCCACAGGTGGTGAGCCCATGACAGCGGGGTCCCACGTTACATTTCCAGGCTGTGCCCGGCCAAGTCTCATGGGTGCAGGTCCAACCACCAGGCACTCGCCTTCGAGTCCCACCTCCAGGCCTTGCTCCAAAAGGGGACCCCAGTGACCCAGCAGCAGGCAAGGGAAACCTAGTATTTGTCATAGGGATTTGTGGTGTAATACTTTCTCGTCTGGTCCCTCACCGAGGACCTTTTTGCCATGGGTGACTCTACCGGGGGCGTGAAGCCCCAAACAACTTAGCTCCGACGATCATTGGGACACACAAACCCCTGTACCACAATAAGGTGACAGCTCAAGGAGGAGCATAGAGCTATGTGCCTCGCCAAAATATTCCAGTTTTTTGTGGTCTTTCCATAAGTCATTCTCCCAGACGTTTTTTGGCTTATCAACATGTATTTGGAAAATTATTGTTTTGCTTTATAATTATTTATTTTCAGAGGTGGTGTCCTCCTTGGTCATTTACCATTAAGTAGCCTTTGCTTCAAACAACAGCAGATGAACCTGACCTTTAATTTCTCTGAAGCTCTTCTCTTTTAGGCTCTTTTGGTACCATTTGTTTTAGCCATCTGTCCAATTTGTCATCAATATTCCTTCTGCGACCAGGTCCACGGAGGTTGGCTAAAGTCACTTAGAGCTTCAATTTCTGAATATTTAAAACTATAGTCACAAGAATATCAAGCTGTTTGGTGTCATTCTTATAGCTTCTACAAACAATAAGTATACCTACACCTGCTCAGCGCCTCTCATCGTGGGCAACAACAGAGGGAAAGAGAGTCCAACCGCTCTCAAGAGTACAGGTACCAGAGCCCCAGCCCTGTGTGGAGGTGAGCTATAAGAAGTTGGAAGTCCTCAACCTCACACACAAATTCTGGCTCCTTCCCCACTAGACCCATCTTCTGTTGCTCCCCAGGAGACCCAGCTTCTGTCGCAGGGGATCGGATCACCAAGGTCAGACAAAGATCACCTTCGGGCACCGCCCAGCGCACACTGCACCCTATTTTAACTATTTTAAATCTAAATGTTCTGCAACATTGGCTCACCAAGACATTTGATGTTTCTTTACAAATAATGCTGTCTTTGTTGTGTATCAGATTCCAATATAAATAACCAGAAATAGAATTGCTCCATATTCATCTTTTGATAAGGAACCAAAAAAAAAAAAAAGTTATGTCTTGATGACCATTTTGACTTTGCAGTGCTATCCACATGATGTGTATTACCTGTATGTTCTTGGGGATGTTTTCGCCTTCAGTCCCTGGAATCTGTGTGTGTGTGTTCGGTCGTGCCTCCAACCAAAAGGAAACAAGCCAGCGGATGAAGATTACTCGGGCTTGAAGGAAGCTTTCCTTGGTACAATAGAGAACTTCACCTCCATCCTGGTCTCTGCGCACCACACTGTAGTAGGGCTTAGGACGCATTGGAGGAACCTCTAAAAGGAAAAGGATGGGTTCATGCATTGTTGATATTGAGCTATTAAGCGTATTACTCAAATTTACTAACCTAGAATGGGGTTGAACAGGCTGGTTTCCAAAGCAAAGTTTGGAAAGATGTGAGGAAGGTAATACCTCCTGAAGTGACCAAAGAGGAAGCTGAATCCACGTTCATGATTCTCTTTACAACGCCACTCAAGAGATTTCGCCTGGTTGCAAGAAACAAACAAAAAGTATGTTTTGCACGGACAAAAATGGGGGCACGTGGAGAACACCTCCTTTATTAACAGAAATATTTGTGTGACAATGAGAGTGTGATACATATGAAATGTAAACAGCCAGATAGGGAATGGAACTGTAAAAGATTAGTAATGATAGACATTAGGTTTGATTTGTTTGAGTATTTAGCAAATAATAAATGTCATACTGTGTGATTATGTTATGTTAGTTATATTAGTACAAAATAATGATAATACCTGGTTTACCATGTATTTCAGTAGTGCTTCCAAGAAGAAAGCGGTAAGGTCCTCCTGGTTCTTGTCACCTGACTGGGGATGTACCAGTGGGGTGATCTCCTCTGGGGTTATTTGAGCTGAAAGTTAGATTTGAAAAACAATCTTACAGCAATGCACAAAAGAATAATTCAAGAAGCCATGTAACATCTTTTCCTCTGCTTTTTTCAATGACACGTGTCTATATAGTAGTAATCACAAAAATTATTTATTGGGTGTTCTGATCCGATCTTTGAGAATGGATATCAGTCTAATCCTGGCAAAACATGAGTATTGGAGTAGATTGGACTACATCTAAAAACTCTGATTTTATCACTCCTATACAAGCAGTCCAGTCCATGCACTGCTCCATCACTCCTATCCAGGAGCGCCAGGACTACATGGAGAGCCCACGAGATCACAACTAACATTTGCATTGGTGCTAATATAGTAGCGAGGAGTAAAGGGTAAATGTTGCTTCCTTAAATTTGCATCAAACCTGCGGCACTTTTAAACAGGGTGGAGCAGTAAGGACATCTTTTTGAAAAACTCACAAAATAAATAGTAGTGGCAAACAAATTTTATTGAACTTAATGTATTCATATTGAAATAGCATTTGACAGAATCAAGTATGGGAAATAGTGGCCAACACACTGTGTTTTCTAAAGGCGTTAATAGAAGCTAGTTTCCACTCCAACATTCCTGTTGATTTGTTCTTGTCTGATGTGTTACTATGACTATGTGTCACTTTAAGACTGAATTGAGCTGAAGACAAATGCCAATCCGATGTGTGCGGTTTCAGCAGCATGGAGCGATGGTCCACAAGGCCAATACATCAATGGCTTTCTTTGTTATCTACTCAGTGACCACCCCATTTCCAGGTTTCCTGACACTCCTTGGACCCCTCCTCCCCTGATTGGTCCATGTGTGATTTTTTTTTCACCCCTGGGGAAACCACAGGGCATGTGTGTTTGCGCAGTCACCCCCATACATTAGACGAGTTGAAGGAAGCTTTTGGCATGCAGGTGACCCAAACCAACAGAGCAATGTTGGAGAGGGTAGAAGCCAACTTTTATCAATGCCTTCGGAAGTGCATTAAGAAAAACAGACAACACATGATGAATGTTTTCCTACAATTGATTGTGCCAAATGCTATTTCAATATGAACATACTAATGTCGATAAAATTTGTTAACAGCAATCCATTTTTACTGTACTACTTGGAGTTTTTAAAAAAAAAATTCTGCTCCACCCCAGATCTTTCAAAATGATGAATACTGGTACACAACCAGTGTATAAATACATACAAAAAAGCAAAACGACAATACTCTCAGACATATATTCAATTGTGACTTCTTCTTTCTTTGCTACTCCAAGTGTGTATCGCATTGCGTGCACCCCAGTGCCCCTCAGAGGTAAAGACACACAGCAGGAACAGCGCGCCAACCTATGGACACGCAAATGGGGGCAGGACAATCAGCTCAAGCCTCACTACGATTCATATCCACTACGACATTGTTAAGAAAAGTATATCCCAGATACATAGAGGTTCAAAAGTGTACTGCTGCAAGTGGTTAAAAAAAAAATTATTGGGATGATTGTTCATTGTTTTGTTTTTTTGTGTTTGCTTATTCTGTTGTACCATATGCTTATGTTTAAGTTAAGCAGTAGCTATGTGCTATGATTTAAATATATTTGTTGAAATTACTGGTTTGATTGAAGCTATTTTTCAGGATTTTATAATCTCATTTTTATTTATTTAATTCAATGCTAGTATATTCTGATGTTTAAGTTTTTATGTAACCCAAACGGTTAATAATAAATGGGGTCGTTATTTTCATACCTAGTATTGCTGATTCATTATTTTCTGCCTTAAGCCTTTTCAAGTATTCCATAAAACACAATAAGTAAAACATGCATGACTATTGGTGGTACTGGATTGGATTAATAGCTGTATCAGCCAAAACTCAAAGCCTCAATATCGGTATTGGATCAGAAGTGAAAAAGTTGGTTTGGGTCATTCCTATCTAGCACCAAAGCAAGCAAGTAAAGTTAACTCTGTTCATATGGAGTACATTTTGCATCACCTTCTGATAAATCAAACTGTACATCCCCAGTAAGAGTCATCATTATGTCAGAATTCTTCTACTCACTCTCAGTTAAACTCAGTGGTGGGTTGATCAGAGTGTCCAAAGTACGTGGAGTGCCATGGCAGAGTGGAGAAGGGAAGCCAGGAATTAGACAAGCAAAGATGCAAAGTTGCTCGTGTTGAGCATTACTCTGTAATCCCTGCATCCAGAGCAAGAACAAGCGGACACCTTCTCGACGGATCTGCAGTGCACAAGAGCAAGTGTGGTACAGTATATCTAATTTGTGTATATTGTGTATTGTATATTTAATTTTAAAAAATGAATACAGTTTAAAAATCTATAAAATTTTTCCTTTAATTCTTAAATTTGAGACTTAATTTAATTTACTAGCAAGAGTAAAATAATATAAGTAATCTTGTTTTGGATGAACAAAGAAATTAAATACCTTTAAAGAGTTACCAGTGTGCAACAACTTCTTTAAGATCAGTCCTGAAAAAGTAAGACGTGTCAAATAAACTATATTTCAAAAATTAAAATGGAAAGTATAGACGTATAGGACCAGTTTTAACACGTTTTGTAAAGGGTTGACATATATGTGTACTGTTACCGATGGAGTGGAATTGCCATCGGCTCTGGATTTTTTCTGGGAGGAGCTGGAGGATTTTCTGGAATAAAAGCATAAAAAAGCAACAAACCAAAGAGACAGAATATAATTACGAGTTACAGTAATATTTGTCAAAACGTTTAAAGTTAAAACAGACATTTTACACTACACTAATACAGGGTTCATACTCAGTCTGACCAAAAAAATTTAAGGGATTTTTAAGGGCATTCTTAGGGGCTGACACAAAAAATTTAGGGCTGACACGGAAAAAATTTAGGGCTGACACGAAAAATTTAGGGCCATCTTGGGAAATCAAGAGTAAGGAAAAAAGACTAACCCAATGGTGCCATCAACCGTTCTTGGTTCATCAAATGTTCCAGTATCTCAGTACCTGTGACAGTGATCACCTGTCGCCCCTTGTGGTAGTTCTCATTGATATGACCATTGTCAATGTCTTCACATAACAGTCTATAGAAAAACAGATTCTAACTACAATTGCAACTATATACACAAATGTCTTCTACTGATGTCTGTCTCAGCACCCCTACTCCTTGAGGCTACCCAGTGCCTCCTCTATTTGTTGCTGCAGAGGTGCGAAAGTGTCTCTCTTGTCCTTTGCTCTGCCTCTGAGTGCATTGGCCTCAGTGATAAACCTCAGATTCTTCTTTTCTTCTGCCTCCTCACACAGCCCGCCAGCCTTCTCAATAAGCGTAGATATGTCAGTCTCTATTCTGGCTTTTTTGGCTTTGAGGCAGTAGAGATGAAAAGTGGGCAGCGATGCCAAATGTAGCCAGGTACGAAGTCTTCCTTTCCCCACAGTGGTAGTTTTTAGCAATGTCACTGTCTAGGAACATGACTGCAAACACTTTAGAATTATTTTCACAAGATTTGTAACTGTAATGGCTGCAGATCACTTTTAAAGTCCACACGCTCTCTGCCTTTAACGAGACCGTCTTCGTGTATTGAACTACGTTCATAAAGCCTGACTTCTGGCTGGTTGAAGTCAATGGCTGGACAACTGTAGGTGCGCATGCACTGCTAGTACCACTGCCTGAAGTTGATGCTTCACTATCTTGATATTTTAGAAACAGATTCATACCAACGGAAGATGAGAGAGTCTTCTCCAAATCAGCGTGTCTCCTGTTTTTCCAGTGCAACTCCAGCGCTTTGACGCCCATCTTTTCAAGCTGGTAACTCTGCTTGCACAGATGGCAGTAAAATATATGCCGATCTTTTGGATCTCGACGAACCCAGCTCCCAAACTCCTTACTTTCAACACAAGCTTCTGGAAAAATGCTCTTCCCCGTGATATAAGTTGGATCGATGAAAGAACTACGCTACGTCGTAACGAAGACGAAGTGAAATGCCTACTCACTGAAACAAACAATGGAATATCGAAAAGATGGCGAGTTGTTGTCAACACGGTGACTTCCATTGACAATTTCCGGCTGTTTTGGACGCCAGACGGATCGCTATTTTTTTTTAAAATAAAAGATGATTTTTTTTTTTAGGGAGAATTTTGGTGGTAGAGGTTCTCACTTGGATTTTTTATAATTTAAGGCCTTTTTAGGGGCTTGACTGGTTTTCGCAAATTTTTAAGGACTTTTAGGAGCCCCTAAATGCACCTTCGAAAATTTAGGGGTTTTTAGGGACTTTTAGGGCCGCGTGCAAACCCTGTAATATAGATACAGTGCCCTCCATATATATTGGCACCCCCGGTTAAGATGTGTTAAAAGCCTAAAAATAATTTCAGTGTTTATTGAAGAAGACTACTGTCAGACTGAATATTTTAGGAAAATGTAACCTTCAACTCAAATGAATGAAATAAAAACATCCCTGACTAAAAAATAATAATTTTTCATTAAATCACCTGTTCCACATTATTGGCACCCTTAACAATTCCCAGGAAATAAATATACTTGAAGCATTTCTGTCATTTCTACAGTAGTTTACAACGTTTACCAGAGTATGTAGGAACATTTAATTAGTAATTCATCACTTCCTGTTTCCCTGGGGTATAAATATGACATGACACAGAGGCCATTTCTCTTATCCATTCTTAAACATGGGAAAGACAAAGGAACACAGTATACAAGTGAGGCAGATGTGCGTCAACCTTCACAGGTCAGTTAGAGGCTACAAGAAGATTGCCACTCAACTGCAGCTGCCTATATCCATTGTGAGAGGAATAATTAAGTCCACTGTGAGAGGAATAATTAAGAAGTTCAAAACAACTGGAACAGCGGTAAACAAGCCTGGACGAGGACCCATGTTTATTTTGCCACCACGCACAGTGAGAAGGATGGTAAAACAAATCATAAGATCTCCAAAGCTCAGTGTTACAGAATTACAACAAATGGTAGCATCATGGGGTCACAAAGTCTCCAAATCAACCATCAGGCGCTGTCTACACGCCAACAAGCTGTTTGGGAGGCATGCACGGAGAAAATCTTTCGTCACTCAAATCATAAATGCAAACATCTGGAGTTCGCCAAGCGGTATTGGGGCTTCAACTGGGACCGTGTGCTTTGGTCAGATGAGACCAAGATTGAGCTTTTTGGCAACAAACACTCTAAGTGGGTCTAGCGTGCCACGAAAGATGCGCATGCTGAAAAGCACCTCATACCCACTGTGAAGTATGGGGGTGGGTCAGTGATGCTGTGGGGCTGTTTCACTTCCAAAGTCCCTGGGAACCTTGTTAGGGTGCATAGCATCATGAATGCTTTGAAATACCAGGACATTTTAAATCAAAATCTGTTGCCCTCTCCCCGAAAGCTGAAGATGGGTCATCACTGGGTCTTTCAGCAAGACATCTCAAGCCCATCTCAGTCCCCAGACCTCAATCCCATTGAAAACCTGTGGGGTGAAATGAAGAGGAGAGCAACCAGGTCTCTGGATGATTTAGAGAGATTCTGCAAAGAGGAATGGCTAAAGATCCCTCTTTCTGTCTTTTCCCATCTTATGAAACATTATTATAGGAGAAGATTAGGTGCTGTTTTGTTGGCAAAAGGGTGTTGTACAAAGTATTAACACCAGGGGTGCTAATAATTGTGACACACATTATTTGATGTCAAATAATTATTTCTTTATGTGGGATTTTTTTCCCCATTGAATAAATGTATCGAAGGGTGGATTTTTCTCTTTTTTTCCCATATTATTTAGAAGAAAAAAAATTACTAGAAGCTAAATAACATCTTAAACAGGGGTGCCAATAATTACGGAGGGCATTGTATGTTGAGATGTATTGCTAATCAGCAATTGAAGCAAATCGTTGCTTTGAATAAGAATCATATTGGATCATGATGTGGCAAGACATTCCCAACGTTAGGACATCCATAAAAATATTTAGGTTTCTCATAACCCGACCGACCATAAATTTTGAAAAGGAAATAAAATTGCCGTAGTCTGCATTTTTTTTTTTTTTTTTTTTTTTTTACACAAAGGGGACGTAAGTCTGGACAACGGAAGTAACCCGGGTCCTGTCTCAAATATTAACCAATCAGTTAGTGATTTTCTCGCCGACTGCCTCACGCTATCGACCACCATGGCAGACGGCGTGCTTTTACTTTCTCCCTGTGAGTAATAAGTTGAGAAAGATGAGCCTCTCTTTAACACTTCAGGATGCATTCAAACAAATTGCCCCGGAAGAATTTGGAGATGACACGCTGTCTGAGATAAAAGCACTGCGACTGGGGCAAATGCACGGTGACATCCAATGGGAATGTTCTCATGATTTTGGAACATTATTACAGTTCGATCCGGATCTTAGGGTAGTGATTTTTCATTTGAGGAAAAATGCTACTGCTAAACGGCCCAAAATGGATGTATTTGTCACTATGATGGGAGCTTCCAAGTAAAGGAAGACCTTTCCTTCCCATTAAAAAAAATGGGAAACCACCTCCTTTTTAACAAAGTCCTGGAAGAGGTCGACTGAGCCAGCGCCTCATCCCCAAGTTCGGTATCCAAAGAAGAAAATACGTATGTTATCCAGGTATGCACATCAGTGATTTCAAATCATTATTGGAAAGTTGAAAATGTGAAGAAATAAATATTTATATAATTTATAGCTAAAATGTAAGCAACATTAACACACTGAATATATTTACTGGTAGTATATGGGCCAAAATGTTTGCAGAATATCATGAAATGGACCTCTGCGAAAAAATATATACATAAATTCCTGCCAACCAACCTACTCATTTTTTTTTACTCTTGTTACTGGAAACCAAAATATTTTCATGGATGGCCCTATATACAGTACAAAACACTTGAGTACTGTACCTCAAAAATGAAGAGAATTGAGTCCAACTCCTCCCTCTGAGACTTGTGACCTAATACAGGGGAGTAAGAAAATGATTATTTAATGACAATTTTTATTTCACAATAAAAATTACTGATTAAAATATCTTTTAAAAAGGTATCAATCAGAATAATCATCTTTATCAACATCATCTTAATCATGATAATTTATTTTAACTCACCCTTTTGCTTGAGGCTAACCTCAATGGTGACAAAGTTCTCAAAGAAAACATAGTAGATATGGGAGTAGTTCAGGTCAAAGAACTGCTTCAGCTCTGGTGGCTCTGCATTTTCTGGAAAATAAAAAAGGTAATGAGGCTGAAAAATCAATGACCACAGACTTGTACAGAAACCCCCCCAAACAGTCGAAACAGTCATCTTATATTTAGTCATCATAAATACCAGATTTTCAGTTGATTTGCTTGAAACATTTGTAACATAAATCATAAATCCCACGCAACCTGGCAGAATGGACCTTTCCGACATGTCAATCACTCGTACAATAACAGCCAATCAGATAGCCCCATTGTCTTAACCCCTGGCTTGTCCCGGCTCTCCCGCAGCCATGTCCCACAAACAATACTGTTTGTCGGTAGCGTGCGTTCAAAAAGTTACTGTTAGGAAGAAAATGTTCGTCAGATGCGCTTGAGGAATGTTCAATTCTGATGAAAGATATCCTGCTAAGTTTACAAGGGGCCCGGTTGATTCATTTTCCAAAGACTAAAACACAGTTGGCGAAATGTCTCCGATGGATGAAAGCTTGCGGAAGACCTCATGTACAACTATGTGTGAAAAATATCAACAAACACAAGGCTGTATCTTCGAAGGTAAGTGAGGGACAAGTATCTTCTCTGAGTTTGATTTAATTATTATCAGTGCTTTATACATTGGAGGAGAACAACTTTCATTTTGTTGGTGTATCACTGACCTGCTGAATGAAGTGTGTAATGCTTTATGCCAATGAGTCGGGTTTGTGATATGTAAATGCGTGATGTCATGCAAGTGAAATGTCTATTTGCCTATTTGTGACTTTTAAGACAGCACTGGGTTCCATTGCGAGCCAAATCAAATTAATACACCCACTCACTTATAAAGACTACAAAGATGTTACTCGTGATCTTTCCAAGTAAAAAGTACTCACCCTGCTTTACATGCGCAGTACGATTCCACTATTTTATTCTGTCGGATTTTAATATGAAGTTTGTGAGGCATCAAACTTTTTTGCATTGATCGCCAACGTTTCACTGGAACTCTGACATTGCATCCTGCTCCGTCCAAAATTTTAATTCCGTGTACATATCCTTGCGTAGAATAGTTGAGACCTCTCTGTAGAATTCTCTTGGACAAGTACGACGCATTTGGCAAAAAACATACCCCAATATTATCTGAAATACGCAATAGAGAACCCAGTTCAAACCTATTATGTTCAGTCGCCATTTTGGAAGAGTGTGGGGCATGGAAACTGTAGCTAAGGGGGGCGGAGTTGAAGATCACCAGTCGGAAAGGTTGATTGAGCAATCCAATGCACAGTATTTACCTTCCAAGTACCTTCTTTCAAGAGCCCCAATATTCTATTTCTTCCAAGTCATCAGCCATTTGCTTGGGTAATTTTTTTAATTTGTCTTGCAAGCAAAAACTGGAAGCTTCAGATCCACCATTGCAATGGTGAAGTAAAACAATAAATAAATACGTTTTTAAAAAGCAAGAGAAATAGTCACCGATGAAAAGACTTGCAAGTAACACATTAAATGCCAACACTCGCCGACCAAATTGACTCCAAGGTCCTGACATCACCGACTACACCACGTCCCCTTGTAGGTACTCCAATCAACTTTTATGAGTGTTTATGTTGCTTCTGGTTTAATTTCACTATAAAAAAAAACAGTTCATTTCTTTTTTTAATCTTTTATTGTATTCATATTACACACACACACACATTAATATAAATATACAAAGTTGAAGCAAGAAGTTGATATACACTGTGAAAGAGTATTTCATTGTTTGTCTCACTGTCTGAAGTCAAACAAGACTAAATCTCTCCTGTTTCAGGTCAGTCAGGATCACCACAATTATTTAATTTTGTCAAGCACTCCCACAACCCTTGTGAGGATAAAATGGATGGATGGATTTTATATTATTTTCTTTGAGGTAAAACGTAAACGTTTACATACATTTCCTTAGTGGTGAGTAGCATTTACTTTGAACTGTATGATTTGGGTCACATGTTTTGGGTAACCTTCCACAAGGTTCTGAGAGTACTCTACTGGAATCTTGGCCTATTCCTTCTGATAACTGAGTCAGGTTTGTCAGTTGCCTTGCTCACGTCTTTTCAGATCTGCCCACAAATTTTTGTTGAGATTTAGATACGGGCTTTGTGATGGTCATTCCATTGACATTGCCTTTTATATCCTCACGGTACTTTTTAACCATTATACTTCGTGTCATTGTCCATTTGGAAGTCCCATTTGCACTCAAGTTTCAACTTGGCTTGACTTATGTCTTCAGTTTTTGCCTTAATATCTGGATCTAATCTTCTTTCTTCATTTCGTCTATTATAGGAAGAGCTACAATTCCTGCTGCAGCAAAAAAGCCCCACAACATGATGCTGCCACCTCCATGCTTCACAGTTGGTATGGTGTTCTCAGGTCTACAAGGTTCCCCTTTTTCCTCCAGAAGTAACGTTGGTCATTATGGCCAGATTATGGAGTCAGGTCGCTATCAAAACAACGGGAGCTCAAACTACATACAGTGCCTTGAGAAAGTATTTGGCCCCCTTGAACATTTCAACCTTTCGCCACATTTCAGACTTCAAACATAAAGATATAAAATTATTATTTTTTTTGTCAAGAATCAACAACAAGTGGGACACAATCTATTGGATATTTTATACTTTTTTTAACAAATAAAAAAACTGAAAAGTGGGGCGTGCAATATTATTTGGCCCCTTTACTCAGTGCAGCAAACTCACTCCAGAAGTTCAGTGAGGATCTCTGAATGATCCAGTGTTGACTGATGATGATAAATAGAATCCAACTGTGTGTAATCAAGTCTCCGTATAAATACACTTGCTCTGTGATAGTCTCAGGGTTCTGTTTAAAGTGCAGAGAGCATCATGAAGACCAAGGAACACACCAGGCAGGTCCGAGATACTGTTGTTGAGAAGTTCAAAGCTGGATTTGGATACAAAAAGATTTCCCAAGCTTTAAACATCTCAAGGAGCACTGTGCAAGCAATGATTTGGCCACAATGCAAAACGATATGTTTGGTGTAAAAGCAACACAGCTCATCACCCTGAACACACCACCCCCACTGTCAAACATGGTGGTGGCAGCCTCATGGTTTGGGCCTGGTTTTCTTCAGCACGCACAGGGAAGATGGTTAAAATTGATGGGAAGATAAATGGAGCCAAATACAGGACCATTCTGGAAGAAAACCTCTTACAGTCTGCAAAAGACCTGAGACTGGAACGGAGATTTATCTTTCAACAGGACAATGATCCAAAAAAACATAAAGCCAAATCTACAATGGAATGGTTCACAAATAAACGTATCCAGGTGTTAGAATGGCCAAGTCAAAGTCCAGACCTGAATCCAATCGAGAATCTGTGGGCAGTGCTGAAGACTGCTGTTCACAAACACTTTCCATCTAACCTCACTGAGCTCGAGCTGTTTTGCAAGGAAGAGTGGGCAAGAATTTCAGTCTCTTGGTGTGCAAAACTGATGGAGACATACTCCAAGCGACTTGCCGCTGTAATTGCAGCAAAAAGGTGGCGCTAGAAAGTATTAATGCAAGGGGGCCGAATAATATTGCATGCCCCATTTTCAGGTTTTATTTGTTAAAAAAAGTTTGAAATATCCAATAAATTCTGTTCCATGTCAAGAATGTGTCCCACTTGTTTTTTATTTTTGACAAGAAAAAAATAATAATTTTAGATATTTATGTTTAAAGCCTGGAATGTGACGAAAGGTTGAAAAGTTCAAGGTCGCCGAATACTTTCACAAGGCACTGTAGAAACGAATGTAATGGGCACATTAAAAAAGTGTGAGGGCACACACAATTAAAAGGCTTGCTTGGTTTTGCAATAGCACTGTTCACATTTTGATTTCTACCTCTCTCTTTCTGATTTCTCCACTCGCTTCCGTTCTCCTTGCTCTCTTCACTGAGCTATGGTTCCAAAAGAGCTACAGTTCCAACTGAGCTTTGCTTGCTTTTCCACTTTTGCCATGGATGATGTCGATGCCGATTAAGACTAGACGAGACGATCACCGATCACAATCTAACTCGCCCCTGGGTTCAACAGTGCATCTGGCTTAAGAGAAATTGAGACTTCCAACAAAACTAGCTCACCAATTTTTGAAGAAGAGGTAAACTTAAGTATTTTGTAGATAAATAAAAGAAATAACGATGTCACATCAATTATGCAATGTTTTGAAATAAAACCCTTTATTATTAAATATAACACGTGACGTGTATACCTTGTAAGCGTTCAAATGAAGCAGCAATACTAACGTTTGGAGATAATAGTGCAAGCAGAAAATAAAGTAGGTATATCAAAGTAATTGGGTGTAGTGTTTGTAATAAAGGGTAAATCTGTAACATAAAGATGTTTTAATATGCAATATCCTAAATGCTGTTGAGTATACGATGGTAATACCAACAGAAACTCCAAGGATATGACCAAACAGCTCCACTTAGGTTTCGCCAGACCACAGGACATGTCTTCAGAAGTTAAAGATTTTTGTCTTGGTATCTTTTTGAAAACATATCCTCACAAGGCCCGAGGCCATGCTGGACCCTCTCCCAGCTATCTTCAGGCAAGAGGTGGGGTATGCCCTGAACTGGTCATCACCCAATCAATCGCAGGGCACATAAAAACAACCATTGCTTTCACATTCACACGTTTAGAGTCTCCAATCAACCTACGACGTATGTTTTTCAGCATGTGGGAAGAAACCGGAAGACCCGTAGAAAACCCGCAAGGCTTGGGGAAGAACATGCAAACTCCACACAGCCAAGGCCAGGATTTTAATCCTGGTTTTAAGAACTGTGAGGCGGGAGAGCTAACCTGCCATCTACCGTGCCAAACCAGAAGATCAATTTTCAAAATCAAACACTGATACTTTTGATACTTCAATGATTTGAGGGACTGCATTTTCAGTATTGGATCTGAAAAGAAATTGGTGGTATGACTTATTGGCAGACACACAAAAGTAGCACATAGCATCAAAATTTCCACACAGCAAAAGCCAAAATCTGTTGTCGTGGTGAAAATTTAATTGTGGCTGCCCGCCACAAATTAACTTATATATGAGAAACCCTGGAGTACTGTGCACAAGTACATTGCGATGACGATACAGAAACATCATGCAGCCATAATAATTACTGGTAGGTGGCTTGGTGATAAAATGCTTCCTCCACAAGGGAAAACAGAATCAGCACCATTTTGTTGGGACACACTGGTCTGCTTTACAGTTCACAGTAACGTTTTTAGACTTGGTGTTCAAATTCTGGCCACCATTTGCACAAAAACTAGTCATCATCTTAACAATGATCCATACTCACAATTGGGTCAATAGTATGTTGGGGGCATGAGACAGGTCTCCCATTCCTAAACATGCATTTTCAGCAAGAGAGAAAACTGAATGTGTAAAATTGCCTAAACTTCTTGATCCTTGGGGTCATTTGGGTGAAAGCATTCCATAAACTTTTTAAGGCATCTGGGAACTGTTTAACATTGTGGAGGGCGTAAAAGTTCAACCTAATAACTCTAATTCAAAGGCAAGTATGCCAAAAGGATCAGATTTTGTGGGTGGTCAATGTGATCTTCTCTATGACGACTGTACCAACATTAACAACGTGAACTCAGACTCCTTCATGAATATTCTGTCTAAACCTGCCTGCTGTTAGAATGTGCCACACCTTATTGTTACTGTGTGAATTTTGCTGCACACATGATGTGTGGCACTGTGATTTTTCCACAGATGTGACTATTTTTCAGCTGTTTGGGGCTTCATTTTGAAGAACTTGAATGTGTAAGAGTGTGGATGTTATGTGGTCTTTGTGTTCCTTTAACAGCAAGGAGTCACACCCCTTTGTCCAGAGAGACTTAACAATGGAAAGAGGAAATTGGGCTTCTGTACAGTACACAAGAGGAAATACTAGAGGTTGTTTTCATCTCATGCATGTTGAGGGTGTGTCCATACATGTGGGAAACACTAGTGCCCTTACCAGGCTATCATATACACCATCAACTACTATATTCCTGTTTCAGTCTACCGAAGCTTCCAATCCTTCCAAACAAGTCACCTTATGACTTGTTATTGCAAGCAGCAATGAAATAATTACACATGGTACTGAAGCCAGACGCACCCTTAAACAGACCACTTTCATTTGTTGCATTTTACAGTGCCAACAACAGACACATTTGTTGCATTTTACGCTGCAAACAACAAAACATCCATCCATCCATTTTCTTAGCCGCTCATATCGTCACAAGGGTCACGGGAGTGCTGGAGCCTATCCTAGCTGTCAACGGCCACGAGGCAGGGTACACCCTGAACTGGTTGCCAGCCAATCGCAGGGCACATAGAGACAAACAGCCGGACTCACAATCACACCTAGGGGCAATTTAGAATTAATTAATGCATGTTTTTGCGATGTGGGAGGAAACAGGAGTGGCCGGAGAAAACCCACACAGGTACGGGGAGAACATACCAACTCCACAGAGGCAGGGCTTGGATTTGAACCCCAGTCCTCCTGTGAGGCCAACGTTCGACAGCTGCGCCACAGTGACACACACATACATAATTTCCTCTTATCATCAGATGTTACTGAAATGTGGATGTGACTACTATATAGTACTTTTAAAAATGATAGACAGTGTCTTCAAACTCTACTGACAAATATTTTCCCCGTAATTTATTCTAAGATACACGTTACAATTATAAATGTTTACACAATAACGACACCCTGATGAAAGAGTTCTGGTTTCAACACTACTAGATTGAACTGGTGACTTGATGCTTAAAAAATAAAATAATTGTGATAACCCTTATAAACAATCTTAACAGGTAGACAGTATTTACTGTTTATTTATTTAGTTTACCTATGACATTCCAAGACTCACGTAGTAGTGAACGTTCGCAGGTCAATAAGGATATTTAACTTACCTATGACTATTCTGAGATGTTTGAGCCTCGTTAAGACGTCCTTCTTTGGATCCAACACTTTCTGTGTTGATTTTCTAACGTCCCCATGAGGCTTTTTGGAAAACATTCCTGAGGCTGAAGACTCGAAGAGTCAATTTTAGACAGCGAGGAAGTGCTAGCTCTCAAACGCAGCTATTTAGACGGCTTCGGCTAGCATTAATCTGCAAATAACAACCGAATGTCTCCCGCCTAACGCAATTGCTCACACTGCGCTTCAATTTTAGCACTGATGCGCACTATTAGAAAACTATGTCCAAATGGACGCCGTTTATTGACAGTAAGATTCATAGTTGGCGGATCGCACTGGGTAGAGCATCCATCCATTGCATCTCAGACTGCAGCCTCAAGGTTCGTGTAGCTACTAAACTAAGCTAGCAATAACGGCTCCTCACTATAGGAAAACATCATGGCGCTCGGAGAAGGGAGGGAAACAAAATAATGGATACGAGATACATTTATCCGGTATACACTCAATGATAAGGATTGTTTTATTGTAGATGCGTGGGTGTGTATTGCAAGGGAATGCAACAAATTTTACTTCGATGTGGGAGACCCCCCAAAAAATGTGATTTTCAGGCACTCAAACAACGCCTTTCGACCGCCCTGTGTTTATTTCTGGGTAATGTAGTGACTATGCCAGTCATTGGAGGGCTTCAAAGCGTTGCTGACATTGTTTAGAAAACTACAGATCCCATCATTTTTTAGTTTATGCCACAGAAATTTGTTTTTAGCATTTCTCTGGCTCTGAAGCAGAAGTGATGGGTAGGAAATGTATGTTTGGGCATTTTTTCCAAGAAAAGTTATAGTGCTGAAACAAACCTCCAACGGTATATATGTTTGTGACTCCTAATTTTGTACTGAGATTTTCGTTAGACCTTCCTCAGGAACTCGTCTTTCTTTTGCTGTTATGTAGCTAAAATGCTAACATCGCGATATGTTGCAGTGTTAATCTTTTGTCAGCCACATATTGCGAGATTTCAAGTCAAATAACACGAGGGACAAAATCACTTTGTAAAATTAGTATTACTTTATTGATCGTGTTTTGTAAAAATGTTCGAAATATCTAAACGTCAGAATAGATAATATGATTATACAAATGATTGGTACACGGATAGAACGAGCCTTAGTTTGTAATAATACAATAAGGATAAAGGATTTTATCCCACCTTTTTATGTCGCAAATCGGCCCAGGTTTTCTGTCCCAGAAATCACACTACGTAAATCGGTGGGAAATGTATTATCAAAACCTTCACTCTTAGGTAGAAAAATCCACGAATGTTTAGTGTTATTTGAGATGGAAATACAGTGGTGTGAAAAAAGTTGTTTTTGCATATCTATCAAAAACCAAAGGTTTAAAATCAACCAATTTTGATGCACTCAGAGAATGCAGTTTTCAAATTATAAATCTATTTATTAAGGCACAAAAAAAATCCAAACCTTTCAGACCCTCTGCAAAAAATGAATTGCCTCCCTAGTTCAATCACAAAGTTACTTTCACTAATAACACATTTCAGAAAGGTGAGTTCAATTTCACAAGCCACACAAACCTTACTTGTTGAATTGATAAATCACTGAAATTGAATCTTTCAGAGAATGTGAAGCAGGCTACACGATCTCAAAAACCAATGCATCATGCCACAATCCAAAGAAATTCAAGAAGAAATGAGGGAAAATGAGTGACTGAAATCCATCAGTCTGGAATAGGTTACAAAGCCATTTCCCAGGCTTTTGGGGTCCGGCGAACCACTGTCAAAGCCATTATCCACAAATGGTGAAAACTGGGAACACTGGAAAACCTTCCCATGAGTGGACGACCAAATAAAATTACGCAGAGTCAACAACAACTAATCATCCGGGAGGTCACAAAAGAACCTCGAACAACATCTAAAGACCTGTAGCCCTTGCTGGTCTCAGTTAAGGTCGATGTTCATGACTCTACCATAAGAAAGAGACTGCCCCAAAGAGATTCAGAGGGTAATTACTTTTTCACAGATGGTCAGAAAGATTTGAAATGTTTTTGTGCCCTAGTAAATTGAATTGTCATTTGAAAACTGCATTTTGTATTTCCTTGGGTTGTCTCTGATTCATATTAAAATTGGTTTGATGATTTGAAACATTCGTGTGTGTAAAAAAAAAAAAAAGAACACAAATCAGGAAGTGGGTGAATACTTTTTCACAGCACTGTATAATATTTAAATAGCCCATATTAAGATAAAACAAAAAGAACAGAAATCAGTAAGTGGGTGAATACTTTTTCACAGCACTGTATAATATTTAAATAGACCATATTAAGATTTCTCATTGGTGTCCGCTCGAGTCATCTCATTTTCTGGGTCAAAATAAGAGCAACTGCATCATCATCTTTACTTCAAACTTAACAGAAAACAAGAATAAAAATTGTGAATCACCACCATGTAGTTTTCTATCCTCTTCATATCCTATGAACCTGGGATTTTCGGTGCTGAAATAGAGGAACATATTCATCTTTGTCAAAACCACAGAAAATTAAATTGGAATTGAATAGAATTCAATATTTCAGAAGAATGGGAATTTGGTGGACCTCCGCTAAATTCATGTGCCCAAAATCCGATTCAGTTGAATATAAAGAAAACAGCTTCCAATTTTTTAATTTAATAACGTGCCTTGTTATTGTTTCTTCAAATGAGTTGAAGCAAAAATGGAAAAGGGTCATATTAAATGCAACAGGACATGTTAGCCACGGAACAGGAAATTGTGTTTCTAATGAAGAGGAAAATTTCTTCCAATCTAGCAGAGTAATTTTTGCTGCCATGCCAGTGCACCGTGACCGTGAAAAGAAGGAGAGCACAGCAGAGGACATGGAGGTGGAGGATCATGATCAAGAAGGATCCAGTTCAGAGGAGGAGGATTCTGAAACATCGTCTGTCTCCGAAGATGGAGACAGCTCCGGTCAGAATGTCAGGAGGAGTTGTGTATTGACAACAAATACAAATGTGTGCATTTATATGACTTTTGGATGTCTTAGAAATGGATGAAGAGGATTGTGAGCGAAGAAGGATGGAGTGTTTGGATGAAATGTCAAATCTAGAGAAACAGTTTACTGATCTCAAAGACCAGTGAGAATTTTTTTTTTTAAGGCTGATATTTGCCCCATTTATTTGAACATAAAAAACAGCGTGTGAAAAATAAATATTTTTCCGTGTGCAGGCTGTATCGGGAACGTCTCACTCAGGTCAACAGCAAGCTGGCAGAAGTGGAGGCCGGTCGTGCAGCAGAATATTTAGATCCTCTGGCCGTGCTGCTGGAGAACATGCAGGTTCGCACCAAGGTGGCAGGTAATCTTAACGTGTCACAAAATCGATCTATGCCCTGGCGCCTGCGTTCACATTCCAAACCCCTGTTTTTGTCAGGCATCTACAAGGAGTTGTGCTTGGAGTCTGTGAAGAATAAGTACAAGTGTGAGATCCAGGCTGCATGCCAGCACTGGGAGGTTAGAGCCGCAACACTCTCACACTTTGTATCGCCTTTCCATTTCCTCTCTGCTCTAAAATCTTTCATTCACATATGTTCAAATTACTAATACTAATCACAATGTCCAAAATACTAAAAAAATAAAGTCCCAAATAATATCTAATGCCTTTTTTCCCCCAAGAATATGCACATAGCATACATAGCATTGCATATATTTTCAGTGAACAGAGGCTGCGTTTCTGACAAAAAACAACAATAATCGTGTTATGGCGGCACGCTGAGTGTGCCTCACAGTCGAGAGGTCCCTGGTTTGAGTTTGGTGTTGTTCTGTCCATGCTGACGTGGGTTTTCTCTGTCTAGTCTAAAGTGTCTTACGTTCCCAAAACGTGCTTTTTAGGTCCATTGTAGACTCTGAAATGACATAGGTGTGAATATGAGTGTCAATACTTTTATTTTGGACCAGTCCAGAGTCTCCTCTCGCCCAAATTCATCTGAGATAAGGTCCATCTCAACCATTGCTCTAATAAGGACTACGAAATGGATGGATAATCCCATTATCCCATTAATTTTATAATTTCAATAATGGAAACATTTTCACAAACATTTTAAGAGAAACACATGATAAAATAATAATAATACAAATATTGTATCAAGCCTGTGTTCTGGTTGTTGAAGCCGCCCACGTACGAAATACATGTTGAGCATGACCGAAAGTCAATTGACAGGGAACATTTTTTTATTCTTAAACATAACAGTTAACACTCTGCTGCCTATTTAAGCAAAAATCACCACCCAAAAAAACTAAATCTTTAATTTATAGTTCAAAAACTATTCACCAAAATTTGGCACAAATCAAACAAATTACCCCCAATGACAAACTCATTACCATAATTTCTTGTGTATAATGTTGAACCCATGTATAATATGTACTCCCAAAGTTGACCTCAACATTCCGGAAAACACTTCTACCTATGTATAATGCATTTTTACAGTGCATGATTTAGCGTCCACCCATGTGATCAAAACATTAAGTATTATCTGTATTTTGTTCATTTTTCAAATAATTATTCTGAATTAAGGACTTTATTTGAACATGTAATACTTTCTTTGCATTAGAGAGAAATGTATGAGAAAGTAAACGGTTGTGCTCATTTATTTGATTACCCAGGCATAATTTGTAAAATATTTACAATTCTTTAAGGAAAATGTTGAGGGCCAGGTGAAGCACATTTAATGGGATTAAAATTAGCTGTAAAACATTGCAGTAAAGCATGATCATTAAACAAACTAAAACTCTCAAGAAATGAATGTGGTTGTTATTCAGTCATCAGTCATAATAAAAAAAAAAAAATCACAAATTCAGCTTGGTTATGTAAACTTATAAGCACAATTTATACATATGTGCAGTCATTTTTGAATGAAAGTGTAACTTTATCATAAAGTGGGAGCAGTACACTAGAAGGAAAGTTTTTCATAAACTCTAGGAGACATTGACATATTGGAATGAAAGTGTACAGCTTTTTCATAACTTCTAGATGGCAGCAAACGTTTATAAAATGTTAAAGTTTCTTTAATTTCCCCCTATATCTATGTATAATGCTGTGTAAAGTTTTTTTCCATGCCAAAATGCTGAGTTCCATTGCATACCCTTCAACATCCATCCATTATCATAGCCGCTTATCCTCACAAGGGTCACGGGAGTTCTGGAGCCTATCCCAGCTGTCAACAGGCAAGAGGGGGGGTACACACTGAACCAGTTGCCAGCCAATTGCAGGGCACAAATAGACAAACAACCGCACTCACAATCACACCTACGGGCAATTTAGAGGCAATTCCAATTAATGTTGCATATTTTTTGGATGTGAGAGGAAACCAGAGTGCCTGGAAAAAACCCACGCAGGCATGGGGAGAACATGCAAACTCCACACAGGAAGGGCCGGGATCAAACCCGGGTCCTCAGAACTGTGAGGCCAACGCTTTTCCAGCTGCTGCACCGTGCCACCCCCTTCAACGTAAAAGACTAAAAAACTTTCAAGAGGAAGTCATGTTAAAATTTTGACAACATAAAACAGTCTGAAATTTTAACAATGCTATATTTAACTTTTAGCTGAAAGATTGAGTAATAAACAGGTCAATTAACTTAGTTCCACACACATTACCTTTTAGTTCCTTGGTTTGATATTGATACTGGTTATAAAGAACCTCAACTCAAATGTTAATTTTAGTCTATGCTGTGAGCTGCTCAGAAAATTAATGTTCATGATTTGGACAGCCTTTATTGAAACCATGCAAACTTTTTGGACCCTAACCCCTAAAAGATTCAGAATCGAGATTCGTTTGGAACCGGAATCCAAATGAGCAAACAGAATCATAACAGGAATCGCTTAAATTCAGACGATATGTAACTCTAAGTGTGCCTGAGAGTGCAGGGCCAATGTTGGCCACCTCATTGGTTACATCTTCTGTATCAGCTTGATTGTTCTTCCTTGGGGACAGTGGTTTCTTAAAACTCAAATAAAAGGTAGAAGATGGGGCCAGCCAAGGGCTGATTTTCCCCGTAGATCATTTTATTAATGTACCACTTAAACAAATATGGGAAATTAGTTTTTTATGAAAGTTGCAAACTTTCCCTTTGAAAATCTGAAATATAGGTGGGACGCAAACAATGAACCAAGATATAGTGGTTGCAGACCCAACTATAAGGTTCATTTTCATATAGTTTGATCAATAATAATAAATTCATAACCCACTGAATTTCCTTTGAAAAAATGAATAAATTTTACTGATAACATTATTTGATGGCACAGTGAACGACTGGTTTGCCCTGGGTGTCAACAAATTCAGGGTGTAACCGGCCTTCTCCCCAAAGATAGCGAGGATAGGCTTTTGCACGGTTCTCACAACCCTGGGCTCAGAGTGCCAGAACCGTCCCGGGCCAACCCAGCCCGGCCAACGATCGTTGAATCCTCCAAGCAATCGCTACTGTTTAGCTGTTTCTTGGCCAGTGGAGCAACCCGGGCTGCTCCGTATGATCCTTCTAATGGCTGGCGATATCCACCCAAATCCAGGGCCATGGATCTGCCCGGTGTGCCACCGCCCTGTCACGAGTGCCCACACCTCCGTCCAATGTGTGTCCTGCGACGAATGGCTCCACCTCAAATGTTCGAACTTAAAATCTACCAAGGACTACCTGGATGACTTCCAAGGTCCATGCTGTGCCCACCCACCACCGGCTGCAGCCACATCAGTGCAACTCAATCGCACCCCTGCCTGGATGATCCAACTTAACGGCTATGGCATCTCCAACAAACTCCACAACATCGTTTGTTTTGCCTAAAATCACGACGTCATCATCATTGCCCTGCAGGAAACGAAGCTATCGTACTGATCGAAACTGGCTCGACGCGACGACTTTACCATCAAACGTCGTGATCGCCCCCGAGATGGCAGAGGCAGCCTCACTTTTCTCATTCATAATTCAATCCAATTCCGAGTTCTGGACACCCCGGGCAACAATTTGTATCTCGAGACACTCGGGATTGCTGTGCATGTCGAACGCGAAGACCTTTACCTGATCAACACGTACGTTCCTACCTCCTCCTCGTGTCCACCTGGATACGTTCCCAACATCAAACCCACTCCTGGTCGGGGGCGACACGCTGGTCATGGGTGATCTAAATGCCCATAGAGATGCATAGCACTCTATCATTGGTAACGACGCCCACGGTGAATCTGTGCTCGAGTCAATCGAACAATCGGACTTCGGGATCCTAAATGAGCCCTGTGCAACCCATGTAATTGCCACCTGCCAGAGGTCGCCCGATGTCACCCGCGCCAATCCCTCCCTCCTGGCGTCTACCTCATGGAGCATGATGGCCGCTCTTGGATCCGATCACCTACCCATCCTGCTCACCGTAGACTGTAAATACGTCAAATTACCCGCAGAAGAACGCACGTTCATCAACTTCAAAAATGCCAGGTGGGCTGACCCTTACCACCTACGTCGACTACGAGGTAGCCAAGATACACCACCCACCTCTGTCATCGAGGGCGAAAGAAACTTCCGAGCAATCATCAAAACGGCGTCGAAACGTTACGTGCCCCGTAGCAGGATCAAAAACATCAGACCCGCCTTTTCAATGTCGGCTGCCCTCCTCGCCAACGAACGTGCCGAGCTGAGGTGAACCAATCCTGCCGACCCACAGCTGCCTGAAATGAGTCGTGAAATCACCAAACTGGTCAAACAACATCGAGAAGCCAAGTGGCTCGACACGTGTCCAGGTGCGACCTGAAAACCGCCGCTAACCGCCTATGGCGAGACGTTAAAACCCTCAGCAGCGGCTCCAAGCCACCCAAAAACAAGGCGATATTCTCCCACGGCTCAGCGTGCCACGATAACACCAAGTGTGCGGACAAAGTAGCCAAACAGTTCGTCACGTGGCCTGCCCATCCCAGCCGACTACAATGAAACGTCTTGCACGGAACCTCCTGTGCTCCGCCGAATCACCAACTACTGGAATCCCTCCTCTTGCCAACATTGGTGGAATACGTACCGTTGGCCGATCATCAACATGGATTCAGGAAACAGTGCAGCACCATCACTGCACTCCATCAAATAACGTCGGCTATCATGAACGACTTCAGCTGCAAGAAACCGTGCAAAAGAACAGGTGGCCCTTGACCTATCGAAGGCGTTCGACGTCGTCAACATTGCCCAACTCACCAACGACCTTCTTGGCACCACGGTACCAAACCATATCAAGCGAACGGTCGTCTTTCGTGGAATTCAGAAACTGTCGCTCACGCTCCCGGCGGATACGAATGGGCGTGGCTCAGGGTGATATTCTATCCCCACTCCTGTTCAATCTATGTATGTCAAAAATCCCCACGGCGCCTGCCGATATCGCTGTCACGTCGTGTGCTGACGACATCTCGATCTATGCATCCGACAGCAACATTAATGCCACCTGTGAGCATGTGAACAACTACCTTGACACATCAATTCCTGGTCGAAAGTGAACTCCGTCTGTCAGTCGAAAACAATACGGCCACTCTGTTCACCACTTTCACGGGCGAATTTCTGACGAACCTACCAATCAAAATCAATAACCTGTCGATCCCTACTGTCAACTGCCCAAAAATCCTGGGCGTTGTACTGGACACCATGCTCACCTTCGGTCCTCCCGCTAAGTACACGGCCAAGCGTGTCAACCAATGAACCAACATACTCAAAGCCATCTCCGGCTCAAACGGGGGCCCGAGTGCCAAGACGCTCACCGTGACATACAAAGCCATCGGAAGGTTCGTCCTCAACTACGGCGCTCCAGTGTGGTCCCCCTTAGGTGTGATTGTGAGTTATTTTTTACCATTATTCACCAATTTGCAATAAATGTATTTCAGTGAGCCACCACCATTTGCTTTGTCAATAAGGATTTATTTTACTATGAATGCCTAAAAAATGTCATCATCAATAACCTTTCTGAAATAAGACTTAAAGAATGGTTGTTTCTTTATGGAAGGCATTTACCCACATAAAAAAACAAGACGGCATGGGGGAAAATAAAGCTACGTTTGATGTTTTAAAAATTGTTAAATATGAAAATAACCCATCCATCCATTTCAGTACCGGTTATATTCACAAGGGTCGTAGTTGTGCTGGAGCCTATCCCAGCTTTCTTCAGGCAGGAGGTGGGGTCGCACTGGTCGCCAGCCAATAGCAGGGCACATAGAAACAAAGAATCATTTGCATTCAACAATGATGAAAGTCCTCCGGATTTCCAACAATATGTCATGATTGCCGACAGGAACGTTTATTCCAATGTATCGCTAGTTTGTTTCCACGAACGCCGATTATGTTGAACTAAACTTTCAGCATCTTCAAAACATTGCGAGTACAGACCGTTC
This sequence comes from Syngnathoides biaculeatus, assembly GCF_019802595.1. Taxonomy (NCBI): domain Eukaryota; kingdom Metazoa; phylum Chordata; class Actinopteri; order Syngnathiformes; family Syngnathidae; genus Syngnathoides; species Syngnathoides biaculeatus. The sequence goes on along the minus strand of NC_084654.1, from coordinate 6,153,866 downwards.
GTGTTTATTTCTTGACTGGCCAGTGCATTTAACTTTTATTCAGATAAAGCTTGTCAGATCAAGAATTTTTATTGATGAAAAATTTTAAATACCGTTTTATATCATGTTCTACTAATATCAGTTGAAATTGGAAATGATCATTTCTGCGTTTGAAGTTTTAGTTTTCTATTTTAGTTATGTATTTGTTTATTTTATTTTTAATTTACAGTTATGTTATATTAATCCAGTAAGTATTTTAAGGCCATCCCTAATCACACCAGCAACTTTATCTGCGAGCATGACTGACCACACCCGTACATTTTTCAAATGTGTGTGTGTATATACATATATATATATATATATATATATATATATATATATATATATATATATATAAAAGATTATACTATTAGTATTACTAGATCTGTATCTAAGATAGTGAGCAATGTGGTCGAGTGTATCAGTTCAACGCGACATAAGTTTGAGACGTTAATAGTAAACGTTAATAGTAATTACTACAGATCAACTTCTTTAACATGTTTTGCTGTACGATGTAGAAATTCTAGGATATATTTTCATGTATATTCTATAGCTATACTATAATATGTATAATGTGGGGAAAAGGACAATTAGATGTCTTTTACTGAATAGTTCACTTCATTAATTTGTCTTGAGATAAGATGGCATATTTTAAGCATATTTTAATGACAAATGTGATTTTGTGCCATCTAGTGATAGGGGGATGGGGGGCAAAAATATCTGGACTTGGCCCTTGGGGATCTTCTGCCCATTTTTTTTTTTGGTCAGGATTTTTGTCTGAATTTTGTCAACAGATATCGCCAGAATGCACCAGAGTTGTTTTTTTTTTTAAATTTCCCGGGGGGGCATACACCTGGACCCCCCTAGTGCTCACGTATTTTCAGGAATTTTCACGGAAATCCACTTTCATCTCTAATTCAAAGTCTCAAATCAATCTACCATGCATGTTTTTGGGATGTGGGAGGAAACCAGAGTGGCCAGGAAAAAAAAAACACACACCCAGGCACGGGGAGGGCGTGCAAACTTCAAACACTCAGGGCTGGGATTTGAACCGCAGCCTTTACATCTGTGAGGCAGATGTACAAACCCAATTCCAATGAAGTTGGGACGTTGTGTTAAATAAAACCAGAATGCTGTACACTGATTTGCAAATCGTGTCCAACCTATGTGGAATTGAATACACTTGAAGGACAAGATATTGAATGTTCACATTGATAAACTTTATTGTTTTTAGCAAATAATCATGAATTTATGGCTGCAACACATTCCAAAAAAGCTGGGACAGTCTCATGTTTACCACTGTGTTACATCACGTTTTGTATTAACAACATTCAGTAAATAATTGGGAACTGAAGACATTAACTGACATTAGCTTTGTGGGTGGAATTTTTTCTCATTCTTGTTTGATTTACAACTTCAGCTGTTCAACAGTCCGGCGTCTCCATTGTCATATTTTACACTTCATAATGTGCCACACGTTTTCAATGAGAGACACGTCCTGCAATCCAGTCTCGTACCCGAAGCCACACTGTTGTAACACGTGCAGAATGTGGTTTGGCATTGTTGTGCTGAGATAAGCAAGGGTGTTGAACACAACATCCCAACTTCATTGGAATTGACTTTGTACTAACCAGTCGCCCAGCGTGTCGCCAAGTAATTCAATGAAAACACATTTCAATAACTTGTTTTTTGGTCTAAGTCTGATTTGGTGTGTTTGTGCACAGAGTGAGAAACTGTTGTTGTTTGATACGGTTCAAAGTGAACTGGAAGAGAAAATAAGAAGACTGGAGGAAGACAGACACAGCATTGATATAACATCAGGTAATGTGTAGTATGTAAGGGTCTCCTCATCAGCAGAGGTGGAGAGTACGTTTACCCGAGTAACATTTTCCATAAACTGTACTGGTCAGAGTACTTTAAATGCGCCGCACGTTTTACTTTTACTTAAGTATTTATGCGAATGCTTTTACTCCGTTACAATGATCGACAAGCTGTTTGCTACTTATATTTTTTCATTCTTGCGTGTCCGTATTTTTAGACTCCATTTTCAACTTCTGTTTTGGATGCCTGTTGCGCCAATCAAATGTTACATCACCTTTTGTTTTAACAACATTCAATAAATAATTTAGAACTGAAGACAACTATTGCAGCTTTGCAGGTGGAATTTTTTGACTCCCAATTGACCAATCAGACGACACATGGCAGTCATGACTGCGCACATAGCCTCTTGAGACAATCAAAATGACTTATTTTGGGGGGAAGCTGCTGTTTATTTTACAGCAAAACAGTATTTAATATAATGAAATATTGAAAATTTAATATACTCTTACTGCTATTGTTTAGGGTTTGCATGTGTTTTATATTTACGCCGTCGTTGTGAGTATATGCAAATATTAACTGTACTTATGACTATACTGCTGCATGAGTTTAAGTTAGTGACCATGGCATCTTCTGACTTTTGTACAAAACAAGTTATGTTGCCCCCATAGGAATGGAACTCAAGGTTCCCATATACAGAGTGAGAGGACTTGTTATATTCTGGAATTCAGTTTCCTGTGAAAAGCAAACTTGATTCAAAATTGGAACAAATCAGTTGAACCAGTACCCTAGAACAAATGGTCGTGTACCTTTCAGAAGAGGTTCCAGTGATCGGAAAGAAACAGCAGCAGCATTCAATGGCATAAAATGTTCTCTGCGTGCTTCCCATCAGAGCTGTGGCATGACGAGCTATCCGGAAGGAAGAAAAGAAGAGATCCTTTTAGTCCGGAGAAGAGAAGGAGACGACCTTCAGTAGTGTCTGATATCTTTTGGGTGTTAATGCATCTGTTGTTATGGGCAATGATACATTTCTTCTTTTACTGCTTCTAGAAAATTGCTTATGACCGCTGTGTATTATACAGTACTTAACCCTTCATACGGCCTTATATAGTCTACATGCTTCCCGACTTGGACATCCTGGAGGACTGGACAGCGATCAGAAAGGTGAGCATTAAGAGTCAGTATTACCTTAATGAAGTGGGTTTTTTTTTTCAAGTTTTGCATGCATGTGTTGTCACCCAGGCTGTCGCCAGCCTCGGCCCCCACAGAGGGAAGGTGGAGTCCGACACGTCCGCTTTCCCGTTCAGACCGGACAGAAGCCGACCCATTCTCAACTGCTGAGACATGGCAACACAACAGCATCACGTGAAAACACGCGGCCTGATGTTTAAAATGGATTCATTCAGCCTCTGACGGGGAATGCTCAAGACACCCTTTAAATCAGACAACAATATGAAACGTCTGATACCTTTGCAACCTGAGATTAATCTTGTGAATCTTGTTTTTTTTTCCCCCCACTTTCATATACTGTAGAAGATGACAGAACAGATGTAAAAGAAAATTCATGCTTTCATTGCAAAACGACAAGATAACACAACAGAATAATCTTTCAGTCGTTTGGACTGAGCTGATTTGGAGGTGACCGATATCTGACACTTTTCCAGGATATATTCTAAAACCAAATTACAAGACAATGTTTCTTGTCTAGACGTGGAAGCGTTGGTGTGGCGTTGTACAGGATTGACACCCAACTGCTTCACCTTTGCTTAAAAACAAAAGAGAAAAGAAAGCTTCACCTCGTTTTGGTAACTAGATTTAGAAAATTCAAATTGCTATTTATTTTCCACACTGGAGCTGCTGCCATCAAAAATACGGATGCAAAAAGGCGACAAATGTCAAAAGCGTGCACATGTGACTCATTCTTACTGGAATTTCAGGACAAGCCAGCAGCGTGACATCTTTTTTTCTCTACAGTATGTTTTTTTACAGAGCACAAACTACGAGTATTACACAGTCTGAAACAGCCTCTGTGAACAATTTTTCCTCATAGGAAGGCTTGTAACTATTATGCAGGGAAATTGGTATTATTATTGTCTGTTATTGTTTTATTTGATATTGATCAAATTAATTTAATTGGATTTAATTTTGTTTTTGTCAATTGTCTGTACAGTTTGGGGGTCATTACAGTTATTATTGCCTGTACCTTTGTGTCAAGTTCTTAGTTTCATATTTTTGTGAGTTTTGCATGATTATTTACAAGGACATTGAACTGCACTCCAATTTCACATTTAGTTTGAAGTTAGCAGACATTCCCAATTTATTTTTTAAGAAAAAAAAATGCACTATTTCAGTTGATGTAGAAAATTGACTTTGTTGATGGCATATCTTTGAGTTCGAGTCCTTGTGTTTTCCTAATATCTTTTATTACAAAAGCCACTCAAATCACTCCCTAGAAAAGAAAATGGATTTGGTAAAAAAAAAAAAAATTGGAGTATTTTTAACAGCAAAGAACAAAAACACCAAATGTTATTGTACTCTGTATTTAATTGCTTAAAATATAAACGTGCTTCCATCTTAACCAGCTGCTGTGAATCTGCAAACATAAGGATGAGCATTTTTTTTTGTTTTTCATTCAATCCTCATTGCATCCATGATGAACAAAAACTGTTGGGTGAAAGTAACCGATTAATTTGGAATGGATGATAAACAAACTGACATTCAAAATCCTTTTTGTAAATTGCTTTTTGATGCTAATGTAGTTGGCAAAGGGATTTTTTTCCTCCCGCACAGTAAATGCATGCAAAAGCAAAGTGTTCTTGAGGATGGATTTTTTTAAAATTATTTTTGAATAAAATTAATTTTACAGAGTTCAATATGATGTTTGCTGATTCAATTAATAGTTAAGTTGGCACAGATAATTCATTGCTTTTTTGAGGGGCGGGGATGACAGAATAGTGTGATAAGACAAAAGTAAATTTAAATGGTTGGGCCGATCTGTGTGTGTGTGCGTGTGGCTCCTGCACAACAAATTGGTGAGGAAATGTAATTTAATTGTATTATCACAGAGTATGTGACATATGATCCACTCCTATGTGATGAGTTATGTTTTATGAGATGAAGATTAGAGAGGCCAGAAGTTCAAGCACCACTGAGTCCCACTATTGATGAGCTTCTCTTAAGCGACATCATGGGATTTTGCTGGTTTGTAAAGGACCCACTAATGGACCACTAAATCCCAATCACTAAAAATGCGATCCAGTACTGTCTACGTATAGCGTTTTTCATGTACACTCATGAGTACAACATAATGGTGGTGGCTGACAATGGGACACTTTGATCTCACACTCCCTCAAGCAGGAAACATATGAGCAAGTGTTTGCTCAAAATTCCAAGGTTGTGTAGCATACTATGAAAAAATACAACTCACACACTAATCATGTTACATTATTAATTTAATCCTTACAAAATTCACAAACATTTTCCACCCACCTTCTCTGATGAACTTAGATTTGCAAAATATTCACAAAATCAGCTAATATAAACTATAAAATTACAAGGCTCAAATCTGACCGCAAGACTGAGTACAGGAACTTAAAACTCAGCCGAACGCATGACTTGCAGACATAACATTATGAAGAAATGTGAAAATCTATGGTCAATAGTAAATTCTGTTAAGTATTCTATGTAGCCTGGAAAATTAATTTCATAGGTATATACTAGGTAGGACAGTGAAGAACTACTGTTTAGGGCATCTGCCTCACAGTTTGGAGTATCAGGGTACAAATCCCGGCTCCGCCTGTATAGAGCTTGCATGTACTCCCCGTGCCTGCATGGACTTTCTACAGATACTCTGGTTGCCTTCCACATCCCAAAAATGTGTGCTAATTGAAGACTAAATTGCCTGTACAATAGGCGTGAAGGTGAGTATGAATGGTTGTTTCTATGTGCCCTGCGATTGGCTGGCAACTATTTCAGGGTGTAACCAGCCTTCTGCCCGAAGATAGCTGGGATAGTGATAAGCGGCTCAGAAAATGAATGGATGGATGGAACGATTGTACTGGCCTTAAAATCAATTATCTAGTCTGTTCCGGCGCACATTTCAGACATTTTGCACTTTATTCAACTAAATTCTCACACTGGGTGGCTAATTTTGTGCAAATAATTCTGACAGAGTAGCACAATGGAGCAAATTGTACATCCCACCTTCAGTAATTGATAACTATGACATTAATTGCAAAGTATTTGGGTGGTATTATAGAAATTAAGGTTAACCATCAGTAGTGACTGTACGAACAAGAAAAAATTTAAAAGATGATCAGGTTCAAATCTGAACTTAATCTGCTGCATTTTATGGAAAGGACATTTGCTCATCTTGTGACTGGCTATGTGGTACGGAGGGGAGGTTCTGCTGAGATGTTGGAGGACCCATGGATGTAGGTGCAAGGTCATTGGGTGGAGGAGGCCGCATCAATGGACCATAAGAAAGTAGGTGAGGAGGTGGAGGTCCACCGGGAGGGTACCGAGGAGGTAACATCATCCCTGGCCGAGGAGCCCACACTGGAGAAGGTGAAATGGTGGAGAGAGGCAGCTTCACAAACTGCGTATGTTGCTCATTAGGATAGTCCAAGGGGTATACAACTACTCACTGGGCATCATGGGAGGTCCTCCAGGACCTCTGGAGGGGAAGAAATCAGGTGGTCTAAAGGGTGCTCGTCGAGGAAATGGGGCATCTATGGGGCCCATTGGGGGTAGCACCATTCTCAGAGCCGATTCAGGGGGAGTCCTTCGATCACCAGGACCAGGCTTACATATATTAAAAAAAAAAGTCCACATTAAAAAGCTGGCATGATTTGAATTCACATATTGCTAAGCAGTATGAGGCACCTTCGTATAATCAATGTCAGACAATTTTAGATTAGCTACTTTTTATACTTTAGTTTATACCTTGGTTTTATATGGGTAAATGTCTCCCACCCTGAAACAGCCACACCTAAAGTCCTAGTTTAAAAAAGCTTTTGGACAATTTAAAACTCCAAGCTTACATAAGCAAATGGTAGCAGCTCACTGAAATAAGCTTCTTGCATAACAGTAAAGACAAACATCTTCAGAAAAATTCTGAGAGTTGCACAATTTAAGTCTTGCCTTCCAAACTACTCAAACTCCTAAAATGTGTCTTTATGCAATCGTAACAATGGTAAAAACATACCATGGTTCACACACTTTCATAAATTAATATCTCAGAACAATTTTTTTACCAGTCTGCTATTGAGCTCACAGACTCCTATGGTGTATTGCAATATAATGTGGCGCTAATGGTAAAAACAGTGACCAAATTGAGTCACAAAGGGACCATTTGTGAAAGAACCACGACTTATTTAAAAAATAATAATTAAAAAAAAAAACTTTCTGAATGCAATTAGCATCTTCGGAAAAAAATGTTGCATTTTGTCCGATAAACATTAGAAAGATAACTGCCGATAACCAAAATAGTCTCACCGGTAAGAGAAACTGATTTTCATGAAGAAATTCAGTGGGGTATGCCTTTATCATTATTGCTCAAATTATATGAAAATGACCCACATACACACAAACCAACCTCTCTGGGAGCCTGCTCAGGCCCAAAACTGTTTTCTCTTTGTACACCATCTGAAATAACAAAGACACAACATGAACACTCTTGAGAGAGAAGCCCAGGTAGATTTAAAAAAAAAAAAAAAAAAAAAAAAAAAAAAGGAGCATCCACCTGTTGAGTCTACAGGATACATGGGTCCCTGGGGCCCGGAATTAGGAAGACTCCTTGGATGGGGAAAAGGAGGACCTGGAGGTAGCAGAGGACCCATTACTCCTGGAGGAGGACCAGGTCTCCTGTAGACTGGACCTCCTGGTTCAGAAAATGGATAAAAGTAGACCCAAAAAAATCACTACAGTAGTTGTAGACCATAATTGACAACCTCCATAAGACAAAGGTTCATAGCTAACGAGGCTGGCTTTTCACAGACTCCTGTGTCCGAGCATATCAACGGAGGGACAAAATGTGGCAGGAGAAGATGCATCAGCAAAAGAGTGGAAGCAGAGTTTACCAACACCTGCACTGGACATTGCACCCATATCCACTGGTTGTGGATATTTCACACTGGACCTAAAGCAGGTTGTGTTCTGTTCTGCACCAGTCTTCCTTCAAATCCTTGGACCTTCATTTCCAAATGAAAGGCAGACTTTACTTTTATCGGAAAAGAAGACCTTGGACCACTGGCCAACAGTCCAGTTCTCCTCATCAGCCAAGTTGAGACATTTCCTACGTCGGCTCAGGCTCAGAAGCATTTTGATCCAAGGAACACGACACATATATTCCATCTCCGAAATGAAGCTGTGACTCCCACCTCATTCCACTCATCCTGGATCTCTGCTAGATTCTTGAACCTTCTGTTTTATAATTTGCTGAAGCCAATGGTCAAAGCGCTTTCACATCCCCACACCCACCAAGTCCCACCATCGACAACAATAACACCTCTGATTTCTATGTTGACCATCCACAAACAGTATGTGAGAAATCTTCAACAACAAAAGGTTAACAAAGTGATGGTCCCAGACCTTGTGTCCCCATCCAAGTATGTATATTACTCTTGCACTCGCTGTAGTAAGTCTCACCACGCTGTGCTAGTCTGTTGTTGACCAATACTGACCACTCTTCTGGCTGAGTAACATCTGCACTCCTTGCACAATTGATTGAGGAGTATCTGCAACATTTGCACAATCAACATGGTCCCAGATTATCGTCACTTTAAGATGCATTACAATTCTTGAAGTCTAGAAGAACACGTTGAACAATTGGTTATTGAGCAAAGAAAAGGTGGGAGAACCGTCGCCATAGTCACTATTCGACTGAAGGCAATAACGATAGCAAAAGATATGAAGACTGAACACTTTTTTATGAAAAGGTGTGATCTCTCCATCCGCACAAGGACTACTGTGGTACAGCAACTGCCAGCAGATTACAAAGAAAAGATTGGTTAAAAATGGTGTATTTTTAAATAGCAGAATCAAGTTGAATTTAAGTTAGCTTTGGGTCTGTTAATTTATTTTTTTTTTTTTTAAATTGTATACCATACATGCGGTGCGTCATAGCATAATGTGTGTCATACATGTGTTAAAATCAGAAACTATATATATATATATATATATATATATATATCGCAGTTACGCTTTCTTAGTCATGTGATGTCACATACTAAGAAAGCGTAAATGGATTGTGTGGCTGTTTGGTTCTGACCTGGAGTAACCCCTGCCAGGTGGCCCAGACGGTGAATTTTAGAGAGCGAATTGTAGCCAGTTGAATTTCAGACAGCTAATTGTAGCAACTATTGAAAATGTGATCATTTTACATTTCAAATCCTGTTTTCTGTGGCATTTCAAATTCAAATCGTGGTGGCAGTAATTTACTTCCAAATACTTTTCTTTTTGCACACAACCGTTTCCGGCCGCCGTGAATCAACTTTCTTTTTCCTCTCACACTCGCTTTTGACCAAAAACACATGCACAGTCCGTCTCACCCACACAACATACACGCCTACACGAAACCCACAACAAGCTGAATACGCTTCTGCGTTCACGCGCCGTCAACCCGTCACTATGTCGGATTTATTCCAACGAAGTATTTGTATGCGTCTAGACTTTTAAACGCTTTCAAACTCTTCCGTGTAAATCTCGACGACTTACTCACCAGATACATGTGTATATCCAGTTGTCCAAGAGAAGTGGAAGCAAATTAACAGTCCAATTTCTTATCGGCGAATACATCAACTTTGGCATTAAATGTGGGTCCTCTATGCCTAGTGTCTCTCATTATTCCACGTACCTTTGTTTATTATCACCGTCTAAACGTTTAACTGTAACGGACAAAACTCTGGGTGTTGTGCTAAGACATGTTTTTGTGTCGTCTCCAACCGACTTGGCATTGAAAGATGCTTTGTTAGACTGGCAATACGGCGATGTAAACAAAAGTCACGTGATATTTTGACGCAGGTGTACGAGCTCTATAGAGACAAAGTGAATCAGCTGGAAAGCGTTGGCCTCGCAGTTCTGAGGTTCTGGGTTCAATACCGGACCCACCTTTGTGGAGTTTGCATATTCTCCTCATGCCTGTGTGGGTTTTGTCCGGGCACTCCGGTTTCATCCCACGTCCCAAAAACTTGCAACATTAATTGGACACTCTAAATTGCCCCTAGGTGTGTGCAGCTGTTCGTATCTATGTGCCCTGCCATGACAGGTAACCAGTTCAGGGTGTACTCCGCCTCCTGCCTGTTGAAAGCTGGGATAGGCTCCAGCACTCCCACGACCCTTGTGAAGATAAGTGGGAAAGAAAATGTATGTATATAACACTTTCAGGCTTGTTGCCCCCTGGATTTCAGATACTTATTGAGTAACACATAAACATTATGATCTTTTCTAATAGATACACACCTTGAGGGGGGAATGGTCCAGGGCCTCCTGGAGGGGGTCCCCTGCGATCTCTTTCCCATGAAGGAGAGATTGAGCCACTGTCTGAATGTGGACCTCCACTCCGCTCTAGTTCTCCTTGAGCAGTTGGGGGCTCTATTGGAGCACGACCTACTGGAGAAACAACCAATGCGGAATATGGATCATGGAAGGAATCAGAAAAAGGGGACAACATGTTGAGCAAATGGAGGAAGATAAAGCTGTAAAATTTTTCCATAAGCCAAAATAAACAATCCAGAACAAGGAATAATCTTTTGAATTAAAAAAAAATGCTTGCAAGGCATGCTTACATCTTAAACAGCTAATCCTGCTTTAAACTTGCATGTAAATATTGCCAATAATCGTTTGTTAAAAGCGTGATACTAGATACCGACCAGATGTAAAAGATTGCTTCACCTCATGTCTTTTGCTTGAGTTTGCTCGAATGACACATTGAAACAGCATGCATTTCATTAGCGCTGTCAACTCGGCAAGGGGCAGGCTTCCCCTATGCGTGGCGCTGTCAACATTTCTTCCCAGACAAGTTCAGCTCATACCAGCTTCAAACGTTCAGCGAAGCAGGCGAATTTGCTTGTGCCTGCGTCACCCACGCCACCCCGCATCTATTCAGGATTTGCATGTGGCGTCACGAGACCACGTACATTTGTTTATGCAGCCACATTGGTAGCTCTGACGCGCTAGCTTAGGTTTGGGTTGTTTTTGTATGCTATCTGTTCTTTATTTCTTTTTTCTTGAATTACATTGACCTTCTATGTAATCGCAACACATGAAACGGGCAAAGTGCGACAGGTAAGTGCGTAGCATAAAAACAAGCTTCTTTAATGGTAAAGCTTTAAATTTTTTAAGTAAACTTGCTGTACATAATACAGAAATACCAAAGACTGGAGCTGGATGGACATATTTCACAATAACAATATGTATCCTGATGCAATATTTTTCCTGAAAACTAGGTGAAAATTTCAGATTTTTTTCTTCATTTCTAAAATAGTTTATAGACTACAGAATTCGAGTAGATTAATAAAAGATTAATAAAAATAAACCCAGTTACCAGATAAATACCTTTCAGAATATTTGTTAGTTTAACCACTGAAAATGACAAAACAAAAAAATTGAAAGAAAGTCAAAAAGGGTAAAATCGTACTAGCCAAAACGAATATGATGACGTGACTGCTCACTTCAGAGCAGCCGAGCACTGTAGTATATAATCAGTGGTCAAAAATATGGGACTTGAACTTTGTAACCAAGATTTGTCATGATTCACTTGATACTGTCAGAGGGTTTAATAACTGAATATTGCCGTTGCACCACTGTATCTTAGAGTGGTGTACGATTGTAATGAGTCATGACTGCGATGTCCATTTGTGATATGAGTCAAAATATTCAGTTCATACAGTTTTCAGCAAGGTGCAGCATTCACTATAAAAATTACTACAAAATACAACCATAAAAAAATAAGGGTAAACTTCTCAGACAGTTTTAATCAAAAATAGTCACAATTATCTTTGTAAAGGCAAAACATTTGATATAGCTCTTGTATTGTTATTGTCATATTGGTTACACTGTTGTGGCTAGTGGTTGTATTTGGGGACACACACCTCTAGGTGACAGTCTGCTTAAAGGCCCGTCAAGAAGCGTGGGAGGAGAGAGTGAAGCTCGGTTTTCAGACGCAGGGTGACCCAATGGAGAAGGACCATATGGCAATCTTTCAGCTGGATGAGTAGAATCGCTTGGTGAGTTAAACATTAAGGACATTGAGGGGTAGTATTTATAAGACAAGTCTCATACTGTGTACAGTGTTCCCATACTACAATACTGTTCACTGTACGCGGCCTCACCATTACACAGATCTGTAATTCTTTACATTGCCCAGTCATTAGGGAAAAAAATAAAATGAAAAAAAAATAAATGAAAGCACATATGAAACCCCATCATGGTCTCTAAGCCAAGCAGATATAGTGAAGGGCAGGGACCCTTCGTCTGATTGTCTGTGTGCATATGTGTGCACGAGCATGCAAGCTTTTGAAGTGCTCACGCCCACGAAGCGAAGCTTAATAATGATGAGCCGGTAGCTGCACAGTCAAAGAAAATTGACTGGCATTAATAGAATAAGTTACAAAGCCTAATGCCACCATGACGATGGAGGAACATTTTGGATTGAAGCCTGATGAATGCAGCCATCCTGCTCACACCAACAAGCTGAGTCAAATTTGTATAAAGTCACAACAAAGACAGCAACTTAAAACCTCGAGGTGACGAAATCCATTTTAAATATAATCATCCCACCCTAATTCTTCAGCTGGGACCAAAACACATTGTGGGAAATATCCCATTTCACGACAACTTGCAATTATGGAACCCTTTGGCCAGCAATTCAAATACAAATGTGACAGCGTATAGTTTATGATGCTTGTGTGCTCACATTACAATAAGTATAGTGTTTTGTCGTATTGTAATAGCTGCAGCCATTGAACATGTTGACAAAGGCTGAAGACTTTTCAAAAGTAGGAAAAATCTTGGATCAAAACAGATTGCTTTGCTTGATAAACTGGGAAAACTGTACTGCAGTAATTTGTATGTGTGGAGTACTGTGCATATGCTAACCTCGGAATGGTAAAGGCCTGGCCAGGCTGTCTAAGGCAAATGGATCTTTGTCGAGGGCATCCAACTTGAACTGTGTGTCTGTAAGCCTATAAATGTAAAATTCAAGTTTAAAGATCAATGTTTTTATTTTGAGGCATACATTATAAAACACTGAGGCCCCGTAGCTCAGTGGTTAGAGCACTGGTTTGGTAAACCAGGGGTTGTGGGTTCGTATCGCACTGGGGCCTCCACTCCCTGAGAAGGGTTGCGTCAGGAAGGGCATCCGGTGTAAAAATTGTGCCAAACATATATGTGCGTTCATCTGAGATGACACGCTGTGGCGACCCCGAAAGGGACAAGCCGAAAGAAAGTAGTAGTACATTATAAAACACTGAAGTCAAATGGAACAAAATGAAAATATCTGCATATTATGGGAATATAAAAAAATGGTCAGGGGAAGTACAGTAGGGTTGCAAGTTCATTGGTGATGCGTACTTCTGCCTAAGGAGGGCGTTCTCTCTCTTGATGTCTGATAGCTCTCTATCTGCTGCTCGGGCTGCAAGCTGCATGAAAAAGAAGTAAATCAGAGACATTTGGGATTTATGTAGATGTAGAATAATCTTAAATCGTGGGATTATGACCAACAGGACAGTCTATGGTGAGCTGCATATATGAATAGAATTGTGGTAAATAGTAACAACGAGGGGTGTAACCATTCATATCACAATTCGTGGTTCCTGATTGATTCAACGGTACTTACTTGTGTCCGCTGATAAAAAATTAACAATAAAATTAATAAATAATTAAAAAATAAGTTAAGTAAAAGGATGTTTTTCTTCAAAATACAACATACACACCTCCAAAGTCTGGCATGCATAAAATTCCTGAACAGGTTGCCAGCCAATTGCAGGGAACATGGAGACAGACAACAGTCACACTCACAATCACACCGAGGGGCAATTTAGTCTCTAATGCATGTTTTTGGGATCTGGGAGGAAACCGGACTGCCCGGAAAAAACCCACGCAGGAACAAGAACATGCAAAGCACACACAGGCGGGGCCCGGATCTGAACCCCGGTCCTCAGAACTGTGAGGCCAACGCTCTACAGCTCCGTCACCGTGCCACCATGCAACAGGTAGTTTTTGACCAAACAAATTGGAGAGAACCACCATGCTTTTTGTGCAGATTCTGGAATACAAACCCAATTATTGTGAGCCTTCTTTTCATGAGCGGATATCTGGGTCTGATAAGACTGCTTGGTTTTCTCAAGCTCCTCCTCCATCTCCCCCGCACGAAGCCTGAAGAGACAAAGGTGTGTTTTCAGGAGAAGCCAACATATTCTGTTTCAATGTACTCTGCATTAGTTCATACTTATAGTTGTTGAGTTCTTCCATTGCCAAAGCAATGTTTTTGTCTGCTTTATTTAATTTGTCTTCTTTCTGCAGACGCTCCTTTTCTTCCACTGTCAGCAATCTGCCATAATAATAATTGTCAATCAAAAGAATATTTTTAAATAATTAAAACATAATACCTGTGTAGTTTGAGCTCATTCTCTTGGTACATTTCAGTCATAATCTGGAGTTTTTGTTGCAGTCGCTGGACCTGTGGAGTATTAACGCGAGACAAGGTAATACACCATTGTTACAAATGGCCAATATTTGGATGGCGCAGTGAGCTACCTGTTCAGAGTAGTGCTCAGTGTCAGCTTGCATCGATAATCGCTCATTCTCCAACTCCTTAATGCTCACTACAAGAAAATACACAAATAGTGGCATCATCATTTTCTCACGTGTGGTGATCTACACTTGTGCAGACTTAATAAACCCTAGTCCCGGATATTAATTCCCAAACACATGACACAACGCCCTGTTTCTGCAAGATTTCTCCACTAAAATTAACTAAAACACACACACACACACACACACACACCACACACACACACACACACAAAAACGTGGTCAGACCACTGAACAGTATTCTGAATGCTTCAGTCTGCAGTAGGATGAAAAGGCAACCATAAAAACAAAGCATAGCCATGAGTAAAAAATATTCATATTTTAATTACCATGATTCGCTGTTTGGTCTAATTTTAGTTCACTGCATGAATACAATGTTCTATTTCAAACAGAAGGGGTGTTTCAGTCCTTTATTGGATTTGAAGAGCAATATGAAAGCATGTGTATCTCATATATATACACACACACACACACACACACACACACAGTGTGCCCTTGCCCATTTATGATTCACCGTTTGCAGCCCTGCATATTCACGGATTTTGCTTAAGTTTTTTTTTTTAAATTTACTGTATTTTCACAATCGGAAAGATCTTAATTCTCTTGTACCTAGACGAGGCAACACATTAGACATGGCGCCTTACAATGTGGTGCACCTTATGTGCACTTTGAGTTCCAACATTTGCAAATGTTGTTGTACTTCTTCAACAAAGTACAATTAAACGCACTGGTAGCATGCATGCCAACAAGTGTTTTAGCATGTATGTAAGCTCCCATAAGATAGCCCACTCACAAAGCAGCAAGGAACAATTGGATTTTACATCTGTAAGCAGAAGCTTACATTGGCCCAGATACTGCCTGTGTAGGCAGGTCATTACTGATGTTATACACATGGTATTACATCGAAATAAAAATAAAAAAATAAATAAAATGGAAAAAAAGATGGATTATCCAACAGGGCCTCAGGGTAGAGCTGCTGTTCCTCTGTATTGAGAGAAGCCAGATGAGGTGGCTGATTTGGATGCATCCCTGGTGAGGTGTTCCAGGTCCATCCCACCGGAAAGAAACCCTAGGGATGACCCAGGACACCCTGGAGAGACTATGTCTCCCGGCTGGCCTGGGAACGCTTCGGGATCCCCCCAGAAGAGCTGGATAAAGTGGGTGTGGAAAGGGAAGGCTTGGCGTCCCTGCTCAAACTGAGACCTGATCTCACATAAGCGATACAAGATGAATGGATGGTTGGACATAATTTTTTTCAAGTGTTGTAGTTGAATACAAATAGTTCTCTCTGTAGTGGCTACATTTACACAAAAAAATGAAATTAAAGAAATCTGTTAGCTGGCTATTTTGAAAAAAGAAAAAAAAATTGTCTGGCAGCTTACAATATATCAGAAAAAGAAATTTGTATAATGCTCTCATAGTTTCTGTCCATTATTTGGGAGCTAAGTTGTTTCCCTTAATGAAAAATGTATTCCTCCTTTATGTTCATTTGACAGCGCCAACTAAAACCTGGCTGCACAAAGAAATAATGGATAAACCTTAAAAACAAAACAACAAAAAAATAATCAAAAAAATCTTTTAAGATGTGTACTCACCTTCTAGGTCCTCTTTAGCTTTTACTTCATCATTAAGTTTGGCAAACACTCTGTCCTTGTCTTCATCAATTGATTTGAGGTCTGCATTTAGCTACACACACACACACACAAATAATGCCACATTAGTGCTACATGATTAGTCTTGGTTATATCATAACCTTCAAAGTTCCATATAAATTGTCCACATTATACCTTTGTGCAATTATAGAAATGTATACCCTTGTGTATAAAATACCTAAAACTAGTGATACTTATCTACAACTCCAATTATCTTGGAAAATAACCATTTAGACTATTAGTGGGCTCTTGCCCATTCATGGGTCACCATTGGTGGGCCCACATATTCGTAAATAGTGTTTAAAGTGCATGTTTTATGTCAATTCTAAGTTCTACTTTTGTTTTATGATTTGCTAGTTCTGCTATTTGCTGTGGAATGATTATTTTAATTTTGATGTGACACTGTGTGAACAACATCTAGAGTAATGACTTGCCACCACCGCCATTGTGTCAGATAAAAAAACAAAATTGAAGTTTAAGTATGTCCTATGGTCACAAATCCGGTACATATCATACATAGGTATTTTAATTTGCCATCCATTATTCACTAATTCAACGTAACCCCCACGAATAATGAGTCCTTTTCTGATACTAAATGTACAGAACCATTAAATGTAAAACTAGTTAAAAAAAAAAAAAAGTGGTTATAATTGTGAATATATAATTTTTTTAATTTCAATTACTTTTTAAGCTCCTTTATTAAGCAACATTGGCGTCTGCAGACAAAAATCCAGAAAGGGCAACAGACCGGAGACACACAATCAGCGCATGAAAAGACTTCCTGATTGATTTTCATAACTACTTTCTGTGCTAATCTATCCCAACCTCATCAGTACAGGCAGCACTATTTTTATGCTTTGTGCTCAGCAGTTCAGGTATTACATCACCCAAAAATGTATGGATTCTATTTTGAAGTAACGGGTAACAAAGGTTTGGGGAAATAGACTAAAAGAAAAAAATTTATTTAGGAAAGGTAGCTGAGTAAAATGAAACATTCCAGAAAGTAAAGTACAGGTAGATGAAAATTCTAGTGAACATTAAGTATGGTAACTAAGTTTTTTTGTTGTTGTTTTATTACAAGAATGATCATAACGCATGTGTTTTTTTCCACAGGTTTTTTTTTTTTTTTTACCTTAGCAGCATAAACAAGCTTTTGGACTTTCTGGAGATGGCCTTCTGAATTGGTTAGATCTATTTTTCCATTCCTCTCTGCTCTTGCTGTTGTCTCCTTGGATGATTCGCCTCCATCGCACTCTAAATCAGCATCCCAAGCTTTCATCCCCAGCAGCCGATTAGTGAGAGACTGAATGTTTGGTTCAAAGAATTTTGAGATGAAGTCAGAATTGTAATGTGTCAGTTATAGGTCAAGGCTGACAAAGTCCATGCAGCCATACCATTATACGTTCATCCTTGTTGGCCACATCCTGCACCATTCCACTGTGGGCCATTTCATACCTCCTCATTTCCTCCTCCAGCTCACTTACTCGCTCTGACCATCCCTCCATCTGTTGTCTTAACTGCAGAACAGATGAAGAACTGGATGATTGACAGGAAACTGACAAATAAAAAGACAGAAAAGCATATTCCGTAGTAAAGAAAGAAAAGGAACATTGCGATATCTACCAGAATCTTACCTTAGCAACCTTTTGGATGTAGAATTAAGGATTTTATTAACACTTTTTATGGAGATCATGCGCATGACGTCACTGTTTGTTTATGATGCTATATTGCGGTCAAACAAAGCTGCTCGGCAGTGCGGGAGTCACTGAACCGGAGCAGATTTTTCATAATGTCTGAGACCTGTTGTTCTGTTGGTTGTCACAACAGACGAGACAGTTCTTTAAAGATATCATTCTATAGCATATCAGCAATTAAACGGGATGAATGGTGCCCAACGAAATACATACACCTCTGTAGTGATCATTTCATTTCAGGTGGGAATTATTCTTAATCTAAATTTTTTAAGAAGTATTTAGAATGGCAAAATGATTCATTTGAGAACAATGCGTATTTTAAAAAAAATATAAACTGTCTGTCACAGAGAGGTTTACGGAGGAAACGGCTCCCTGTCCTAAACTTTTTTCCAATTATAGTTTTGTATTGAAAAAAATCTGAGTCAGTCCATCACTATGTGAGATTTATTCGTGACTGAGAACAGATCAAGGGAGATTGTATATTTTAATTGGGCCTGTATCTAGCCTCTGCAACGAAGCATTAGCAACGAAGTATTTGTATCAATGCCAAGTGCCTCTAATTTTTCCATATACCTTCGTTTATTATCACCTTCTAAATGTTTAACAGTGTCGTACAAAACTCTGGGTGTCGTGCTATCAGACATATTTTTGTTTGGTCTAAAATTACGTGATTTTAGACATAGGCGCATTCCGTCTATAGTCTTACGTGTTTGCTGCTCTCCTTGAGGAGACTGTTTTCTTCTTCAGTTGTTTCTAGATTCCTTTGTAGTCTGTCAGTGTTCATATTGTACACTTTAATGGTTGTTTGAGCCTAGTGAAAGAAAGGATGTACACAGTCAACATATGAAACACAAAAAGTAGATAGCAGGGGCAGGAACATGATGCTGTAGGCATGATTCTTTGCAGAAAACCACAATATAACACACTTATTGTTGACTCCTGCCTTAAAATATTGCTTATTGGGAAAATTCTTCTTGGAGAAACAAAGTTCAACCTCATACCATTTTACTCAAGTGTAAATAAAAAAAGATATCTGACAAATCCACTAAGACTTTGTTCTGCCTCTGATGACAATCTAACTCTTAAAATGTAGCACTGTAATTAGATAGACAAAGGTAAAGACAATCAGATGTTTTTAAAGTGTGTAATTACTGTATGTACTCCAGATTGCGTGTGTTGCCTTAAAGGAGCCTGGCCTAGCAGGTTAGCCCGTTATTTCAGGTTGAGCATTTAATCCTTTTGAGACGTCTTGTTTTGTATTTGTCTTGGTTTGTCCTATTCAATTAACGGCCAACAGGGCATGTGCTTTACCAACATCCCCCACTTAATTCAAGTGGCGCAATATCTGAAGCTTGCTTGTGATTAAAATTTTGGCTCGCAACCAAGCAGAAAAAAATGTATGGCTCATAACTTGAACAAATGGGGTAAATTAGAAAAAGTCATAAGTAAAGCTATTTTTCTGCTATTCTCCACCACTGATTCCAGTATGTCTCTTTTGGGATTGTCGCATGAAGTCTTATTATTACTGCAACTTAGTGAGTGCTGACGAGAATCTTTTCTGTGAATAATAAGATTGAGGTCACCTGTTGTTCTTGCGATTGGAGCTCCTTGGTTTCTTCCTCCATTGCTTGCATGCTCTGTGGTTTGTCCTATTCAATTAACGGCCAACAGGGCATGTGCTTTGCCAACATGCAAGGGAATTGCAGTACCTTAATTGCACCATTTCTTCCCCCACTTAATTCAAGTGGCGCAATATCTGAAGCTTGCTTGTGATTAACATTTTGGCTCGCAACCAAGCAGAAAAAAAGGTATGGCTCATAACTTCAACAAATAGGGTAAATGATAAAAAGTCATAAGTAAAGCTATTTTTCTGCTATTCTCCACCACTGATTTCAGTATGTCTCTGTTGGCATTGTCGTATGAAGTCTTATTATTACTGCAACTTAGTGAGCGCTGACAAGAATCCTTTCTGTGAATAATAAGATTGAGGTCACCTGTTGTTCTTGTGATTGGAGCTCCTTGGTTTCTTCCTCCATTGCTTGCATGCTCTCCGCAAGGAGTGTGATCTTAAAGGCATTAAAATATGATAGAATCAAATAATAGCGTTCTTTCACCATTTTTGATCAGCTCATCTTAACCAGGGGAACGTGTGTAGTATGATCCTACTTTTTTTTCCTGTTCTATTCGGTGTGCTCTCTGCTGATCCAACTGATCCTTCAATTCTTGCAGATTTTCTTCCAGTTGAGTTTTCGCCAGGTCTAAGTGTCGGGCCCTAACCTGGATGAGCCAGAAAACGAGAAATTAGTTAAACAGAAAATTAACAAACATTTTCATTCAATGGTCTTTTACATATCTTAGAAGAACTGCCTTACCTCTAGATCTCTCGTCTTATGGGTTTCATCTGAGACGTCACTGTCACTTAGTAAATTTTCTAGCTTATCATACTAAATATAAAACAAGACAAAAATATCCATTGAGAAACTGATTTTGAAGATAATTGTGAATTAAAAAAAAAATCACGGATTGCAGGTAAAAATCAAATTGCAGCAGGAATACGAACCTCTTGCTGACATTTACTGAGCGTTGCCAGGACTTCACACTTCTCTTCAACCAATTGTGCAACCTGCTCAGCCATCCACCATTCCTTACCTGGAAAAGGGAAATTAAGGTATTTTGGGATGTCCATGAATTTGTAAGCAGTATGGTTTATCTTATATTACTGTCTAATTATATAGGAAATTAGAACACTGGGAATGATAGAAGACATTTACCATTAATCAAACGTATGAGACGGTAATATTTCAGAAAAGTGTAAACTTACGTCGATACATTCTGCTTTTGACCTGCATTAAAATAGAGGAAAATAAGAATGGAATTTTATATTACAAGAAATGTTTGATGACTACAACTGCCAATCTAATGTGTATTTCAACCATGAACATAATTAATAGAATAGCAATTACAAAACAGGCTATTCTTATTTGTGTGTCCATGTGTTGTGTACTCACAGCACTGTAACATCTGCAACTGAACAATAACACCACCACCAGCCCCAAAAGGCTGGAGATGACAATTGGTTCCCATGGGATTCCATAGAGGTCAGGCCCAGGCCTAATGTCATCAGGTAGCGATGACACAACCTGGAAAAAAAAATGTCAGTCTAAATAAGTGTTTGTCACTTCTCAGCATGTATGGCAAATACATACAGACAAAGGAGATCCCGAGAATACAAAGATCTTTTAAAATTCAGCCATTTCGTCAGCAAAACCTCATTAATTTGGAGAATACATGTGCCTGGCATTTAGTGCATATACAGAACTCATAAAAACTAAGGGAGATTCAGATTTTGTGTGAAATTTAGGATGCACCTCTGCAGAAGATCGACATTTTATCTCTTGTAAGCCATTGAATGCACATCTGCTGCTCAGTATAACAGTACTTTTTGCGTTAACAACGGAATCAAACAATACGTTTCCAATCTCAATTAGAATTGGTCTAAAAACAGTTCTGAAATGACACAAAGACAGCACCTAACGACTGACAAGATGTTTTCAGGTGGAAGTGCCCACTGTGATTAGTGTCATTAGCTGTTGCTAAAGAGACTGGTTTAGTGTCATCAACAGGTTGCTAAAGACACCAGATGTGTCACAAAAGGCCAGAAAAGGAAAGAAAGGTAATAACAATGAAAGAGGAAAACATGTAATTGTGAATGTGAGTTTGGCTATTCAGCTCCTCGTTACTAAATAATCTGTACTAAAAATACTGAAACATTTCAATTGGACATTGCATTCAAATGTTTAGAGGTTAAATAAATTGATTGATTTAAAAAAAAAAAAATCACCTTTTAAGTTTACAGTACATTATAGGTTCATCCTGAAATTTCCACCGGAAGCCAAACATCTATAACTTTTAGTGAGTGATGTATGCCTCGTACTATAGTTACTGCCAACAAATTACGCTTTCAAATGCCGAACCAGTAAATCACAATTCAGTCGTAACCTCTGGTTCGATTTATTTCACAGCAAATACGTATACAATATGACAATAATCAGTCTCCTCAACGACCTTAATACAGAATAAACCTACCCTTGTACCAGTCCGTTCACACCCTTAAATTTCAGTATAGTTTTTAAAAACTTGTACATATGGCCCACAAAAAAAAATCTATGACTATATTAAGATTGATTGTGGCATTTTCTGATATCGTCGGCCAGTTTATCAATCGATTACTTACTATCCTAACACAGCAGGCTAACTTTTTAGCTGCCACGTCTCTCATGTCAACACATTCCTAAAGTCACCATTCAACCTCACAATATAAATTGACAGCAGGAAAGCAGGATTTATATAACACACAGGTAGTCAACGAAAGAATATTCAAATGTGAAGAGGAATTGAAGAGCCTGAGACGATAATCACTCGTCGGCAGTGACGCTAGCAGGACATGCTAAAGAAGCCTGACCCAAAACGTACATCCTTCACTTTCTCCAGTGCGACGCCATAAAAAGTCTCCACCCTCGACTGATAGTCCGTCGCACTGCTGCCTAAAGGGTCATTTGTCGCGTGTTCCGCCATTCCTGATTTCGTTCATTTGGTTAATATTTACAAAATATGAACTACTAAAAGTCTCATGAGAGGTAGCCGTGAGCCAGCATCCTATCCGACGCTGGACTAAACCAAACCTTTCTTTTACAGGGGGAAAGAGTTATCGAATAACCCGTTGCCATTTTCAGAGATAGAACTGCTATCCACTGATATTAACTCACGAATTCAAGTTAGTCAAATTGCAACAGCCAATTAATTAATCTGCAAAAACAAACCGCATTCACGAACATTTTAACAGGCGACAACAAACGTTTGCATACCCTACTTTTATCAATGGTGGACTCGCAACGTCACCAAGTGTCGAATGCCACACTGGCAAAAACAAGTGTCGTCACCCGCCATGCAAAATGGTTTATACAGTATCGTGAATACATAGCAAACTTCTCTCAAACATAAGGAACAGGATCACCTGATATTAGAGTATCAACAAACCTCACCAACAGCAAATTCACTCGCAATTGCTGGAGCGAAACCAACTCACCCAAACATTTTTACAGTTGTCCCCATTTTAGAAGATCTCTTAAAGTTTACAATCATGGCAATCTTTATAGCAATGTGTTGTTCATGTTGGCCTCAAGTGTGACTGAAGTTGCTCACTAGGGACGTCAGTAATATGGACAGAGACAAATAAAACGAAACTACGTGAGGTGGAATGAATTGCACGCTCAGGTCCTTAAAGCAACACGGTCTCCACTATGAATTAGGAGAATCTTGAGGTTTTCCCGGTGCATTATCCTACAGCCAGGAGCTGATTGAACTGTCTGAATTCATCGATAACTGGTACCTGCAGTTTCAGCCATTTGAGGAAGTCCTTCATTGCATGAGTCTGAGAGGATGACTGTTCTTGAATGTGATGAATAACATCTGGCTGCAACATTACACCTGGAAAAAAAAGACATTTCAGAATCATTTGTGAGCAAAACTGCTTTTCATTTATCTAATGATGAATACATACTGTAGGAAAGTTGATACAACACTATTGGATTTTTTTTAGATTACCGTAGGAAGACTTATTTAGTCTTGAATAGTACAGTAGATACACTACTGTTGATTTTGTCTTGAGAGGAGTGGATTCCAGTCATACCTTCCAGTAATTCTGATGGTACGGTCTGACTATGAGACAACTTATTAGCTTTCTCCACTAAGGAAATTTCTTCACATCTTCCTGTATTCTTTTCATTTTTTTCTGGGCCTCCATCCTTCTGTTTCCCCACCATCACCCTCGCGGTCTCTTGATCTTTGCTACATGCAGGGCAAGACGCATCAACGTAACTTGGCCGAGCTGGAGGGACAACAGTTACAAAGCACATTTAAAGCTTGCTGAAATGAAGGAACAGAATGTGATGAAAGTAGCATTACTATCAGCAATGATGATCTCCAAAGCAATATACTTATTTATATACCTTGAGAGTTTGCTCTATTGATGGCTGATTTTCTGGCGTTGAAAGTTTCTCTTGCTCTTTTCAGCAGTATTTGTACTTTCTGAATTGCAAAAATGGTTCTGGTATTTTCTTTGTCATCTGGTGCATCAGAGAGTTGTATGCTTGCAGTGAACAGTTCCTCTCTGCAGTAATGCAGAAGTGTTTCTGTATCCAACACTATTGATTCATCAACATCTTCAGTAAAAACATCTGGATGACCAAGAATATAATCCAAAAGTTTTAACTTCTTTGCTCCAAATAACTCAACTAAAATAGTTGCCTCTTCTCTACCCACGTAGTCCTGCAGAATCTTGTAGTTGTTGGGGAGGGGCTTTGGTTGGTGGGTCTTTGCTGTGTTTGAAAGGAGAAAACTGGATTGGGAATTCTGTGTCAGGGATGGAGATGGTGGCAGGAAGTTTTCTTGCAAGTCTTTATCATTATTTGTTGTTGCATCCAGTTCTTCTTTAGGAGTCTGAAAGGGTTTTTCCTTTAACATCTCATTTGCTTTTCCTGCAAATGCTGCGTGAGAGTTTGTCAACTCTTTCATTTTATTGATCGGCCTTTGGTCCAATGAAATCACTTTGTTAAAAAGGCCAAATATTCCACCACTTCCTTTTGTTACTTTGTTTGAGTCATCCTCAAAACTGTGTTCTCCTCTTTCTGTTATGACTTCATTTTGATCAATTTGAGTACAAAGCTTGTCCATACATTCAACACTCTCAATTACCTCTTTAACATCCCTCCTTTCCACAAATTCACTAACGTTGATGTCTTCACTTACCTTAAGGTCCCTGTTAAACTCTTGGGTTTCCTCTTCTTTGATCTGCACTAACTCCACATGTTTCCACTTTCTTACCCCTCCTTTTCTCTTCTCTTCAACTTCAGTCCGGTTAAGTCCTTTGTATAAATCTTCCCGTTTCCTGGGTTCAAACTGATTTGGCTCTTCAGAGTCCCTTGCCTCTTTCTCCTTCTTAATTTTGACCGCCTCCATTTTCTCCTTCTCCTGTAAGTCTTCCCCTGAATCATAATCTTTTTCAACCTTGTCCAACTTTTCCACCCCTTCCTGCTCTTTGTCAGTGAAATTTTCTTGCATCTTGTTTTCAAACCTCTCTATTGACTCAACATTCACATCATACTTCTCTAACTTTTCCAGTTTCTCCAGGTCCCTGTCTTTGAACTTTTCTTTCCCCTTGTGATCTAACTCTTCTCGTGACTCACCACTCACTTCATACTTTTTCTCTAACTTTTCCACTTCTTCCTGCTTCACATATATATGCTCCTCTTCTAAGTTTTCTACTGACTCACCATCTACTTCATATTTCTCTAGCTTTTCCACCTCCTCCTGCTTCTTGTGTTTCATCTGTAGGCTTTTTTCTTGCAACTCCTCTCCTGGCTCACCACTTACTTCATACTTTTTCTCTAACTTTCCCACCTCATTCTGGTTCACATTTATCTCCATGTTGTCTTTCTCCTCTAATCCTTCTGACTCACCATCCTCGTCATACTTCAACATTTCCACCTCCTCATGCTTCTTCTGTTCCATCCCATCTCCAGACTCACTTCGCATTTCATACCTTTTCTCCAACTTTCCCACCTTGCTCTGTTGCTTCACTTTTATCTCCTCCATGTTTTCCTTCTCTTCTAACTCTTCTCTTGGCTTACTATCAACTTCATACTTTTCCAACTTTTGCACCTCCTTCCACTCCCTGTCCTTGAAATCTTCTTGCCCCTTGTCTTCTAACAATCCTGATGACTCACTATCCCCTTTATGCGTCTTTTCAAATCTTTGTCCCACCTGCTCCTTGGGTTCCAATTCTTCTTGCCTCTCACCTTCAAAGGCTTCTTCTGACTCACCACTGACTTGATATTTTGTCTCCTCTAATTCTCCCACCTCCTCCTGCTTGTCTACAAAGTCTTCTAGTTTCTCTTCATTTAACCCCTCCACTACTTCTTGGGTCTTCTCTCCTAATACAATGACTACCTCTCCCCTTTTCCCTCTTTCAAACCCTTCCTGCTTTTCATCTTCAAATTCATCTGCCTCCTCTTTCTGTGTAAAATTGCCCAGTTTTCCATCCATTTCATCGATCACTATATTTGTCAGTTTATCCCTCTCTTCGGACATGTCCCACTCTAAATCATCTAATGCAAATAACTTGTTCTGTATCTTCATTACTGACGCACCAACCACTTCATGCTTGTGATCCAACATTTGCATCTCCTCTTGCTTATCTACTTGCTTAAATTCTTTGTGCTTCTCATTGTCAAATGTCTCAATTTGCTCCTTCTGTATTAGCTCAGTAATTCCTTCCTTTGTGTCTTTTAACGCCACATCCTCCTCCTTAGTCTTCTCTATAAACTCTCCATGCTTCCTATAATATACCCGCTCTACTTCCGTTAAGTGTTCTGGTGTCTTGAATTTTAGCTCTTCCAGGGGCTTCTGCTTTTCTCTAGATATAAGATCCTGTTGTTTTTTCCTTTGTCTCCTGACTGTCTCCTTCCACTTCTCTGTCAACACTTGAGAGTCTTCTTGTTCTTCCATCTTCATTATCTCATTTTGTTCCTCTCCCTCCCCTAGTTCTTTGTGTTCCTCCTCTTTATATTCATTATCTTCACTTTCAGGTCCAAGATAAGACACAAAGCTACTTTCTTTTAAAAAGTTGATCACTGATGTGACTGTCCCTTGGAGGTAAGGGGACTCCATGTTTTTGGTATCTTGACTGGGTGTATTCTCATGCAAATGTTTTTCTTTATCCTGTTCTGATAGATTTTCATGTGTCATTTCAGCATCTTTTTTTTCAAAGAAGTCTGAGCCAAATTCCAGAGAGTTTTCATCTTCATTTGTGTTATTGTAAGTAACTTTCCAGTTCTTTTGTATCACCCCTTTTTTGAACTCCCCCTGGGTCTTCTCTTGAAACTTATTTTGTACTACCACCTTAGTATATTCTACATTCTGCTGCTTCTCTATATTTTCAACTTTTTTTGTGTGTACTTCCTCCTGTTTCTTATCTTTTTCTGATTCTTTTACTACAGTTTCAGATTCCAGAGAAGACCCACTTTCTTGCACTTGACTTTGTTTTGCAGACTCATCGAACTTAATTTCTGTAACTGTCCTTTCACCTTTACATTCCACATCAGCGGCACCGTATATAGACTGTATGTTAGATGTGCCTATGTTTTCAACCTGCTTTGTAAATTCTGGATCATCATTTTCTTCTATCTGATCTTTTTTGGAATCCTTAATCTCACTCACCACCTGCCCTACTGACTTAGATACCATGTATGTGAAAGTTGGCATTGAGGTGACATCATTCTTACTTGCTAAAATGTCAAATTTGTTTTCGCCTTCCTTACCATTTAGAATAGGATACATGTCCACTTTCTGGTTTTGAGGAGGGTTGTTGTTTTGATCAACCTGAGATGTATCAGCTAACTCACGATGTTTGCTGTCAACAGATGCAGCTCTATTGTCATGTCCTTGCACATTGCGGCTAGACTTTGTGTCTGTTTCAGTAGTGTCAGCGGGATTCTCTTTTCTAAAGCCTAAAATGTCCTTGATCTCTACATCAAACCAAGAGCTGGATGCTTTCTGTTTGTCAATCTTTTCCCCCTCTTCTGCAATAACCTGAATTGTGTTTCCAGTGTCCTGATCATTTATGCCAAAACCCAGTGTTCTTGACAGTCCATTTCCGAGCCAACCCAATGTCCCCATTTCATTAATCTTCTCTTGTATTTGTTGTGTTTCTGAATTGAGATTAAGCTTCCTGCTCTTGAAATTGTCTGCTGATGCTGTTTTCATGTCCATTTCTTTTTCATCATCATACTCCTTTTCTTCACAAGACTCTGCTTTTTCATCCCCACTAAACCCAAGCCATCCAGTCATGGCTGAAGTAAAAGACTCTGTTTTTCTGTCATTCTGTTGATGGTTTTCACTGTCTTCAGAAGAATCAGTTTTTCCTTTATTTCCTAACCTCAGCCATCCTGTCACTGAAGACATGAGTGAATAATCTCCCTGCATCAAATGCTTCTTTACTTCAGCTGAATTGTCCGGTTCGTCCCAGTTTCCACCATCAAACCATTCTGTTACTGAGGAACTAAGCCAGGAAGAGGCAGGAGACCCACCTTTTTCCTTCAGTTCCACAGCAGTTTCTGGAGATTCCTGGTTAGTCTTGGGACCACCATTGTCCTGATATTCAACCTCCTCACCTGCTGTACTAAGAGATTCTGAGGCGGTATCTTTAGATGTTGGAGTTTCAGATTTTGTCTCATCCGTATATTTTCTTGTTTGACTCATTTCAGACTTCTCAGGTAGGGTCTTCAGATCAGAATCATAATCATCCTCAGTGTCCAAATGACTAGAGTCAATGGGATAGCCAGTGTCATCCATACACAGAAAATCGGACTCCTTAATGAAAAGATATGGAATTTAGACAGCAAATCATTTGTAAATTTAACACAGCTAATGTTCTAAAGGTATTATTCCAATGTAACAGAAGTATATACCTGTGTTTCAACCACTATCTCCTTTGTTACAAATTTTTGCTCCTCTTTTACAGCTTCCTTTGGAAAATAGCCAAACTGTTTGTTCATCTGAAATCATAATATAAAAGTATGGTTCAATCATCCAGCGTGAAGTAAAAAAGCAGACCAAATATGCACATCAATTAATTAAAATGCTTCAGAAAATCTTCACATCTAGTAAAACAAAGGTTTAAGATTTTGAATGTTACAGATAATGACATCCATGGATGACAAAAATAAATTAATTACATTAGAAACCTCTTCCAAAGCACTATCCTGCTCAGTTTGTAGATTCCTCAAAATAATGATTATAGAACTGTGGTTTTAATGTTGTTAATTAAAGATTTGTATAGTTCATAAGATAAATATGTTAGTTAAAACATTAGTTAAAAAGTAAAAAATATGTTTATTAGTGATGTGTTAAAATGTTTTAAAAGAAAAGGCGTCAGAATGACACCTCTTCACCTGTGAGGATCATTCAGTTTCTATGCGGAGTGAGTTCTGTGTACGCTTATTGAGGATCTTTGGCGTATCTCCGTAAAAGTATGAGCATGGTGAACATTAAGTCTGAGAAAAGCTCATAACTACGCTGAATGTGTTCTAAACGTTTGAACCTTGGGAAACGTTCGTCTTTGTAAGTATGGTATGTTCACAGACATTAGGTTGAGGTCAAAATTATATTTTATTTGAAAGCTCGACGTAAACAAGTGATCGTTGATACAGCTATTGTTGTGTTTGGCATAAATAAGCTAGCTACCTGTACTTTGCACAATAGCACACTGTGCACAGTTTCTGTATCTTTCAGTTACATTTATTAAATTCATTTACCACAAGAGACCTTCATAAAAGCAAGAAAAGAATCCTTTTTGTACAGAGTTTCTTTATAAGTTTGCTGGCTGTCTAGCTTCACATAGTAATGTGTCGTGAGGATAGCACAGTAAAAAGACGACCACCCAGCAGGTTCAAGCAACACAGAGCTACATTATGTTAAGGCTAAAAAGACAAAGCGTTAAAAATGTCCGCAGTAATTGAAGAACAGAGTAATAAGTCCCGAGCTAAGACAGAGCTCTTTGACTTGTTTGAAATCAACACCTCTCCCACCCCGTACACTCTCAAAACTTGCTCAGGAAAAGCAGAAACTGCGGGCAGAAGAGCCGAGAACTTTTTCATACAGTACATGGACGGAGAGACGAAAATCAAGCTTCCCCCTTTGATCGAATGTGACTCAGTTCCGGATGACAAATCTGAGATCCCCTCACCTGAGATCGCTCAGTATCACCCTCATCTTTTCCCAATCCAGACAAAATCCAACCTGTTGATCTTCTTCTTCTTTTCCTTTCAGCTTGTCCCGTTAGGGGTCGCCACAGCGTGTCATCTTTTGCCATCTCTCTATAGTTCCCACAGCTCTGAACATCCCCTTTGTTCTTAAAAATGGGAACTAGAACACTTTTCCTCCATTCTTCAGCCATCTTTTCGCCCGCTAGTATTCTGTTGAATAAGTTGGTCAGAAACTCCACAGCCATCTCTCCAAATTGCTTCCATACATCTACCGGTATGTCATCAGGACCAACTGCCTTTTCATTTTTCATCCTTTGTCGTGCCTTTCTGACTTCCCCCTTAGTAATCATTGCCACTTCCTGGTCCTTCACACTTGCCTCTTCAACTCTCCCTTCTCTCTCATTTTCTTCATTCATCAACATCTCAAAGTATTCTTTCCATCTATTTAGCACACTACTGGCACCAGTCAACACATTTCCATCTCTATCCTTAATCGCCCTTACCTGCTGCACATCCGTCTCATCTCTATCCCTCTGTCTGGCCAACCTGTAGAGATCCTTTTCTCCTTCTTTTGTGTCCAACCTGGTGTACATGTCTTCATATGGCTCTTGTTTAGCCTTTGCCACCTTGACCTTTGCCCTACGTCAGATCTCAATGTACTCCTTTCGCCTCTCCTCAGTCCTCTCATTATCCCACTTCTTCTTCGCTAATCTCTTTCCTTGTATGACTCCCTGTATTTTGGGGTTCCACCACCAAGTCTCCTTCTCCCCTTTCCTACTGAAAGACACACCAAGTACTCTCCTGCCTGTCTCTCTGATTACCTACTATGCTGTCGAGCTACACTCTCCCCTACCACTACTTTATAGTTAGTAACCTCCTTCAGATTTCATTGTCTGCACAATATATAATCCACCTGCATGCTTCTACCTCCGCTCTTGTAGGTCACTATATGTTCCTCCCTCTTCTGGAAATAAGTGTTCACTACAGCCACCTCCATCCTTTTTGCAAAGTCCACCACCATCTGTCCCTCAAAATTCCTTTCCTGGATGCCGTACTTACCCATCACTTCTTCATCCCCCCTGTTTCCTTTACCAATATGTCCATTACAATCTGCACCAATCACAACTCTCTCGCTATCTGGGATGCTCAAAACTACTTCATCTAGTTCCTTCCAGAATTTCTCTTTCAACTCTAGGTCACATCCTACCTGTGGGGCATGGCCGCTAACCACATTATAAATAACACCCTCAATTTCAAATTTTAGTCTCATCACTCGATCTGATACTCTTTTCACCTCCAAGACATTCTTAGTCAGCTCTTCCTTTAAAATAACCCCTACTCCATTTCTCTTCCCATCTACTCTGTGGTAGAATAATTTAAACCCTGCTCCTAAGCTTCTAGCCTTACTACCTTTCGACCTGCTCTCTTGAATGCACAGAATATCAACCTTTCTCCTAATCATCATGTCAACCAACTCCTGAGCTTTTCCTGTCATAGTCCCGACACTCAGTTGTAGGCTCTGTGCATTCCTCTTTTTCTTCTGACGATGGATCCGGTTTCCTCCTCTTCTTTGTCTTCGACCCACAGTAGCTGAATATCCACCAATGACCTGCAGGTTAGCAGTGCCGGGGGCGGGCGTTGTTAACCCGGGCCACAACCGATCCGGTATGGGATTCTTTAGATGAACGCTCATATTTGTTTGGCAAAGTTTTTACGCCGGATGCCCTTCCTGACGCAACCCTCTGCATTTATCCGGGCTTGGGACCGGCCTACAGATTGCACTGGTTTGTGCCCCCAGAGGGCTGCATTAAAATCCAACCTGTTGCTCATCATCCTCCAATCCTCCTACTCCTGGGAAGGGACATCCTCCAAGTTCATAAGGTGCGTGAACACATTAACGGCCTCAACGATGCTCCTTATGCCCAAAGACTGGAAATAGGTTGGGTTATAGTGGGGGAGGTATGTTTAGGTAAAGTTCACAGCACAACAGAGGTTAATGTATACAAGACACCTATGTTAGAAAATGGACACAACTTTCTTCGAACCATGTCCAAACACTATTACAGTGAAAGAAGACTGGAGTGTCAGGCCTCCGTTAAACACACTGGCAGTTGCAAACATTGCAGACTCCACAGTTCACACAGATGAACAAGGTCAGCCTGTGTTTCACAGAACAGAGTCAGATGACAAGGTAGTGTTGTCTATAAATGACACAACCTTTCTAACGCTTATGTATGGTACAGTAAGTCAGAACAAGGAAAACAGTTGGGTTGCTCTCGTCAACAGTCTGTATGAACCCTTGGGTTTTGCTGCTCCCGTTGTCATGGAAGGCAAGGCAGTACTGTCATCTGAAGAGAGAGACTGGGATGCACCTCTTCCTCCAGAAAAAGAGGAGATGTGGGTCTCATGGAAAGACTCGTTAAAAGCTTGTGAGGATCTACAAATCAAAAGGTGCAACAGTCTAGGATTGCAAAGTGCCATGGAAAGAAATGAGATGTTTATTTTCTCTGACACATCTACTGTAGCTATAAGGGCAGTAGTGTACCTATGTTTTTTTAGACAGTCAAGGTCAGTACCATGGAGGTTTTGTGATGGGGAAGTTCAAACTTGCACCCCGTCCGGCGCACACTGTCCCACCGCTAGAACTTTGTGCTGCCGTACTTGCAGTGGAGATTTATGAGTTGGTCAGACACAAGTTGGACATCAAAATTGACAATGTTCCGTTTTACACTGACGGTCGCATTGTGTTAGGTTACATACACAACTCTTCAAAATGTTCTACATGTATGTAGCCAACCGTGTCACACGCATTAGGTTATCCACACAACCAGACCAATGGTGTTATGTGCCAATGGGGTTAAACTCAGCAGACCAGGCAACCAGGTTTATTCCAGCTACTGAACTTAAAAACAGTAACTGGTTCACTGGCCCCAAATTTCTGTATTCAGAAAAACTCATTCATTCCCACAAAGGCAAGCCATTCACAATCGTAGAACCCGAAAATGACAAAGAACTACGTCCAGAAATATAAACGCTCACAAGTGAAGTATCAGAGTCACATCTAGGTGTGAAGCGCTTTGGAAAATACTCATGTTGGACGGCAGCATGCAAAACTATAGCCAAATTAATTCTTGTTGTTGCTTCTTTCAAACAAAAGTCAAGCACAGTTTCTGCTCCATCTGGAAACATGTACAACAGCTAGTGGACATGTTTTGGAAGACGTGGAAAGGTGAATATTTGTCTACTCTGCAGAAACGCACAAATTGGTCTTAAAACCGGACCAATGTCAAAAAGGAGATTTCCTATTAAAGGATGCTCAGGCAGACAGGAATGAATGGCTGATGGGACTGATAGTGAAAACTCTACCCAGCAGTGACAAGAAAGTCCGCAAAGTGGAAGTGCGGATTGTTAAAGGGTCTGCGAAGGTGTTCTTGAGACCTATTTCAGAGATTGTGGTTTTCCTTTCAGAGACTGATTGAATTTTCCTTAAGATTTTTCATGAATATGTTTGTATTTGACGTGATATAATTTGATTATATCAAGTGGGAGTGTAATGTCTTTAGTTAAAAGATTTGTATATTTCATAAAATAAATGTTAGTCAAAATGTTAGTTAAAAGTTAAAAATATGTTTATTTCATGATGTGATGTGTTAAAATGTTTTAAAAGAAAAGGCGTCAGAATGACACCTCTTGACCTGTGATATCATTCCGTTTCAATGCGGAGTGAGTATGAGCATGGTGAATATTAAGTCTGACAACTCATAACTACGCTGAATGTGCTCTAAACATTTGAACCTTGGTAAACGTTTGTCTTTGTAAGTATTGTATGTTCACAGACATTAGGTTGACGTCACAATTATATTTTATTTGAAAGCTTGATGTAAACGAGTGATCATTGATACAGCTATTGTTGTGTTTGGCATAAATAAGCTAGCTACCTGTACTTTGCACAATGGCACAGAGTGCACAGTGTAATGTATATTTTTCTGTATCTTTCAGTTACAAATTTGTTAATTCATTTACCACAAGAGACCTCGGAGTTTCTTTATAAGTTCGCTGGCTGTCTAGCTTCACATAGTAACGTGTCGTGAGGACACCACAGTGGTATACAGGCTCTTGAAAGAATAAGCAAAAAGAATCATAGGTGGCTCTGTGGTTATGTTATAAACTATATATACATAAAATTTAGTTTTATATGGACACGGGAAGGAAGGGCCTAGGACATAGTTTGTGGAATGTGGTAAATTTCTTTGGAATGAATACATAGAACCTCTGCATCTCAAATATCTTATTATCTCATATCAGATCGACTTTTAACATGCAATGGTTCATATTTTCTGATAACCTATGTGATGATAAATAGACGTACACTGCCAGCCCAAAGGTGATTCCTCTTTCCAGTCAGTTTGTGGTGAACAAATATGGTTTCTCCTCGTCGGAAACTCAGGAAACGACAGTCCTTTCCACGGTGATCCCTGATTGCCTGGACCCTGCTCATTAGACCTACACACATACAATAAAGAAAGTTATATGGATACACAGAAAACGCAATCACTGTGAATCACAATACAGTGACCCACAAGGAGCCTTTAAGATTCAGTCTAGTGGTCAAAAAGGTTTTGCACATGTTTTCGTCCTTATTATTAAAATATTTAGACTGTTAGTTGCTCTATTACTTACTTTCACACTCTGCATCTCCACAGATCTTGAAGTCAGACAGTAATCCGCTACTCAGTTGTGGCAAAAGCACAAAAAACACTGTTGGACTCCATAATATAATACCAGCACGTGAGCGAGTCATTTTTGACGTTTGCACCAGAATAGAACGAGCAATTATCAACCGGTTGATCTTGGCATGTGGACATTTGCCTCTGAGCTGAAGCTCTGCCGAAAAACTCAATGGCGAATAAGACACGATAAAATATAAAAGCGCCACGGATAATCAATCACGTTAAAACCAAAATATTACACCTGAGCTGTGTTTGTTTCGTTGTCATGCGTTCAATTACAGTAAAAACGAGTATTAATAATATTTAAAAAAATATATATAGCGTTGCTTAAACACGTAGGTACATTATTAATATGTGATGTAAAAAGATGGACTTTGACCTCGGGCAGACGATGACGTCAAATCATTCAACATAACACGGGGCGCAGAGCGATGCCGTCATCATTAAGCGGTTTTTTTTTGGTGCAAGATGGCTTATATTTTGGAATATGTTTTACTACGCCAGTGAAAGACTAGATTTTTTGTTTTTTCTGGAGGAGGAACAGACGCATACATTGAACGACTTGATATGTCATACAACATGAAGTCTGATGTGGAGGATTTAATGCCGCGGCTGCTGCCCATCGAGTGCGGAGACACCTCATCGCCTCTAAACCTGGATGGTCCGCCAAGAAACCCGCAAGAGTACCTACGACAAGTCCAGTATGCCCGAATCAAACTCGACTTGCGTTTTTTTTTTTAAATTACTGAATCAAATAATAGCGCTCAGTAGTATTTGGAACGGTGGGGACTGAGAATTAACAACGTGTTCGTAGAATATTGGGCAGCTACTGGTTACTACCGAGGCTTCTTTACCCTACTAGTACTACTTGGTGATAACTGCTGGATTTTAATGTCGCTAATACTACAAGTATACAGTTGTAACTCAAGACTGTGACGTAGTTCGAACAGTGCGAAATAATTTGTGAAGGAAAAATATCAACTAGTAAGACAATCTTCTATTATACAGGACAAAAGTCTGGCGCATTGTTCAATATCATCGTAAGGTCCATGTACTTGTGTTTTCATAGTGTGTTTTTTTTCCCATCAGGTTAGAAGCCGCGTTGTGTCCAGAAGTGGTGGTTGCTCAGATTGACCCCAGGAAGTTGAAGAAACCACAAACCTTTAACGTATCTGTGAGTGGGATGTACTGTTATTATATTAACATCTGCTTGCATTATATAAATGTGGTTGCAGCCAATTGATTCCTCTTCTGAAAATGTAATATTGCTAGGTCACAAAAAAGTTTAAATATCAGAAAAGGATAGCCCAAGTAAACATAAAGTGCTAATTTTAAATGTTCATTACATTTATGATATAAATAAATATTGAAAGCAATCTGGCCCTGTGAGAAAAAAGTAACTCCCTTTAAACTTAAGTGGTTGGACCTACCTTCTGTTTTAATCAATTACTTGCCAGTGTGTTTTGGATTGTTGTTTTGCTGAAGAAGTGTGCCTCAGTTTGCTGTCACAAACTGATGGCTTAATATTCTCCTTCAAGATTTTCAGGCAAAAAGTAGAATTCATTGTTGTATTAGTTCCAGCTACTTTCGAGCTCCATAAATAGAAAGGCCCCAACCTCGGTTCTCGACTACAATCTGTTCCAGAAGGTGATTCGAGAAGTGATTTGTTTGAAAACCAAATCGATATTTCCCATTACAATTAATGGAAAAAGAAATAATGCATTCCAAGTCTAAAAAAATTTGGCTTTTTAAAGCATTTATTTGAGCTTTTTCCGATAAAGTGCAGAGTACAAACACATGTATAGTTCATATATTTTAAATAAAATAATTTCAGAACTATATTTATTTTTTGCTTAAAATGTATGCTTTAGTAGTAGAGTAGGCTTGGCTGGGAGTGTATTGCCGTATCAGTCGCGACTGGGCCCCCAGCCTTATAAACTTTTTTTCATTAACAAAAGTGAAGAATAACTTTAAACAAGCAATAATGAGGGAGGGAAAAGCAAAAAAACAATTTTTACAAAAAGTAAAATACAAAAACATTAACTCGTTACTCGAGTTAACGAAATTTTTGAAACAAAACAAAAATGCAGAAATGCTAATGGAACAGAGCATTATTAAAATTCACAAGATAAAAGCGATGTAAAACTATCCACTACTGTATCAAATCTCTTTGGTGTGGGTGACTCGCCCCCTGGAAGTCTTTTTCTTTTCCCAAAGAACTTATCTTTTGTCACTTCTTTGGAGACATGATTGAGGGTTAATAGTCCAAAATAGGAAGAAAAAAAACAGTCAGTAAATGTAGCTACCAGGACATGTCTGCTGACATAGGCTGTGTTATACACAATAACAAAGCGTGTTGTGGGTCAGCTGGTCGGGCGGCGCGTTATGTTATTTCTGTTTTTCTTCGACAGTGTGGGAATTCACAATGAAGCGCATCATGAGTTAGCTGGTCGGGCCGCGCGCGTTACGTTATTTACGGGTTTTTTTCGGCAGCGTTGGAATTTTCAAACACAAAGTGCATCGTGGGTCCGCTGGATGTGCCGCACGCATTATGGTACTTCCGGATTTTGTCGGGGGCGTTTGAGTACCGATTTTTGTCCAAAAACAGAAGCAAAAAATCTCGAAATTTTCATTCGAAAACCGATTTGTTTGAGAACGGGGACATTCGAGGAGCAAGTATTCACTGTATAACCATTTTTTGACAGTTGTTATGATGGTCTTTCTATGAAATATGGTTCTACCAGAAACGTGGCAAGATTTTCAGAAAATGACAGTCTATCAAAAAGCAGTCTGTTTGCAATGGAGTTTGATTATGCCACGTCATCCATCCATCCATTTTCTTAGCCGCTTATCCTCATGAGGGTTGTGGGAGTACTGGAGCCTTTCCCAGTTGTTAATGAGCAGGAGGCAGGGTACACCCTGAACTGGTTGCCACCCAATCGCAGGGCATATGGAGAGAGACAACAGTCACAATCACACCTAGGGGCAATTTAGAAGGTCCAATGAATGTTGCATGTTTTCGGGATGTGGGAGGAAACCGAAGTGCCCGGAGAAAACCCACACAGGCACGGGAAGAACATGCAAACGCCACGCAGGAAGGCCCAGGATTGAACCCTGGAATTCAGAACTGTGAGGCCAATGCTTTATAGCTGCGCCACCGTGCTGCCCAATATGCCACTCCATGGCTTTAATATACTGCTTCTTGAGCCACTCCTTTTGTTGAGTTGACAGCATCTTTTGGGTCTTCCACAAGCTATTGTCAGTGTTCTTGCTGAGGAAAGGTTTTCCATTCAAGATTTTACAATACATTGTACATTGGCCCACAACGTGGTCAAGTCAGACTGTACCCTGTTAATAAAAAAAAAGGGGGGCGGGACAGCACCGTAACGTTTGTACTGCCAAGCTTGACTGTGTGGAATGGTCTTCTTTGGGTCATATTCAGGTAAGCAAACTTACAAATTCAGCAGCCCATCAAATAATCCCAAACACCTTTTTATATGAATGTACACAACTGTATTGTGTGACAACAATAAAATCTATTTTTAAAATTGCGTTAATTTCTTCTATTACTAAATATACTGTTGGCTCGAATGTTTGAATCATGCGAACACTGATGTGTGTTACAGGTGGCAGAGTGCCATGCTGCTCCTGCTGGTTTCTCTCCCAGCCTGGAATGGCAACAGAGGCAAGTCAGCAATTTTTCTGATGTCAGACAGGTGATTAAAACACGACCTGTGGTATCAATAGTTAAATATAGACCCGTTTTGTGAAATGGTTCTGGCCTTTTCTGCATTTTGCTCACAGAGTATCACAAGTAACAGACAACACTGGAGCAGCCAACCACTTGATGACAATGTCTTAATGGTGAGGGGAAAACAATAAAATTGCAACTATAAAGATAACTCAAGAGGCTTTTCTTCATAATGACACACAATGAATATCATGTATGTACTTGTTTATTCATCTGCAGCCAGAACATGGAGATGAAGAAGGATGGAAGAGGTTTTGTTTAGGAGTGCTGGTACAAGATACCGGTATATTTCCCTCTCACACAGATCAAGAGGCAGGGCTGGACTACAGCAAGGTTGTATTATCTGGCTTTATAATTTGTATACATTTAATTTTGTCAACGGATTGAAATCTATTGGGAAAATTGTAACAACTGTTCAGGTTGGCTTTCCACCTTTCCTGAGCATTGTCAGCCGATTCAGCCAGGTAGGGCTTGCTCCAATCCAGTCTGCTTCACAGTCACTTCAGTTCAGGTTCAAAACTATGTACAATATGTGTTTACTTTGTCTGCAGTCCACCGTGTTAGCAGTGTTGGACATTCTTATCGGTTGGTTTGAAGAAAGAAATTTTGTTCCCCAGTTGGTGAGTTGGCATCATTCAAATCTGTTACCTTTTGGGGAAATTCATCATTTTTAACTCAAAATAGGCCATTTATGTGAATAGCGTAGATCCAATGCGTTTTTCCGGGGAGGGTGTGCGGGTTCACCGTCGTCAAATGACAATTCAATTTATTAAGGCACCAAAAAAAAAATCAAAACCTTTTTAAATCTCTTAAAAAGTAATCCTCAGCCCACACTCCATTTGTTAAATCACACTGTCGCTAACCACACATTTGGGAAAGGTGAGTTAAATCTTACAAGCCACACCCAAACTTGACGATCACCATTCTTGTTGAATCGAGAAATCACTAAAATAGAATCTGAGGGAACACGATGTAGCCTACAAGATCTCAAGAACCACTGCGTCATGCCACGATACAAAGAAATTCAAGAATAAATTGCAAAAAAAGTGATTGAAATCCAGTCTGGAAAAGGTTAGAAACCGATTTTGAAGCCTTTGTGGCTCCAGCAAACCACTGTTAGAGCCATTATCAACAAATGGAGAAAACTGGGATCAACGGGAACCCTTCCCAGGAGTGGACGACCAACAATGACTCCAAGAGTGCAGTGACGACTTATCCAGGAGGTCACAAAAGAACCTCAAACAACATCTAAAGACCTGCTGGCCTCAGTGTTCATGACTCTACATTAAGAAAGACACTGCCTAAAAATGTCATCCCAGGCAAAAACCCCTGCTGTCAGCAAAGAATACAAAGGCTCGTCTCACATTTGCCAAAAAACATCATGATGACTTTTTGGTGAACCATTCTGTGGACTGAGGGGTCAAAAATGTAACATTTTGGAAGATGTGCAGGTCGTTAGTTTTGGCGTAAAAATTGGCACAGCATTTGATTAAAAAGAACATTATCCCAACAGTGAAGCATGGTGGTCGCAGTGTGATGGTCTGGGGCTGCTTGTCTACCTCATGACCAGGACAACTTGGTGTGATTGAGAAACAATGAATTCGGCTGTGTACCAGAAAATCCTGAAGGAGAATATACGGCCATCAGTTCGTGCCTTCAAACTCAAGCATTCTTGGATCACCAAGCAGGACAAGGATCTGAAACACACAGCAAGTCCCAAAAAAAAAAGTTAAGGTTTTGGAGTGGCCAATTGGATTTATATACAATTGAGATGCTGTGGTACCCTTAACGGGCAGTTCATGCTCAAAAACCCTCCAATATGCCAGAGCTGAAGCAATTCTGCAAAGGAGAGTGGACCAAAGTTCCTCCAGAGCAATGTGAAAGACTCACCACCAATTATTGCATACGCTTGATTTCAGTAATTGTTGCCAAGGGTGACAAACCTTTTATTATGTTCAGGCGCCAATTACTGTTTCGCAAAGGGTTGAGAAAGGTTTTATTTATTGGTGCCTCAGTAAATTGAATTGTCATCTAAAAACTGCATTCTGCATTTCCTTGGGTTGTCCCTGAGTGATATTAAAAGATGTTTGATGGTCTGAAACCTTTGTATGATAGATATGCAAAAAAAACTAAAATCAGGATGGGGGGAATTCTTTTTTTATGGCACCCTAGCTCCGAGGGAGGAGATCTTGTTTTTTAATTTATGTTCATGCTATGGTTAAAAAAAATCAGAAGTTACTATTTATTCAGTGCTTGAGTAAATATTTCATTGTGTACTTTTTACTCTTATTTACACTTACAGTAAGTGTTTGGAGGATTTTTTTTTTTCTTCCGTCACATTGTCAAGTAATTGTACTCTTACTTGAGTAAAATACTTGGCGACTCTATTCTCTTCTGCAGCAAACATCTTTTATTGTTACTCACGTTTAAGCAACACTTTTGTTCACATCAAGGCTTCTCTATTTGTTCCACTGTTCTTCAGTATTTTTCCACTAAGGAGCTATGGGTCGCGTCCCTGGTTGCGGTCCCAGCAGAACCGTGAAGTACACGCGACATTGGCAACGAAAGTTGATCTTCCAGTACATTTTGTGTTAATTAGGAAGTCCACCTACAATTATCCACTTAGTTTATGGATATTAATGTTAAATGTGAGGCAAAGCAAATATATTTATATCGCACATTTCATACACAAGGTAACTCAACGTGCTTTACATGATTAAAAGGATTTGATTACAAAGAAAACCAAAATAACAAAATATATATTGAAAAAATAAAAGTACAATTAAAAGCACCGCACAGTGCAATAAATATTAGTGTATGGAATGTCTAATTTCTAACGCAAATGATCTTATCCAGACCGAAATATATGTTCAACGGTTTCATAAAATGCATATACTGTTCGATGTTTTTACCAACAAATAAGTGTTTATGACTTAAAGTCCGCGAACTTTGACCTAGTTTCTCTTACCTGCAAAACGACTCATTTCGTGGGCGGACCTGACGTCACAAAATCAGAGATGGGGTGTTTTGGAACGACGATAAGCTGGGAGTCTTTTAAATTCACGCTGAAGAAAAACCCCTTCGTTTCGAGAATTCCTCAGTGATTGTAAGATAAAACCAATCCATAAAAATAAATCACTATTTTTATTTTATTATTAAAACTGTGCTAAACAAATATGAGCGTTCATCTGAGAAGACACGCTGTGGCGACCCCAAACGGGAGAAGCCGACAGAAAGCAGCATTATATTATTACTTATTTGTGAAAATATACCAAATTAGACTACGTTATCAACTTGTGTGTGTTTTGGTGCAATTATAAGCATTTTACATGCAAAGTAGTTGTCGCGGTTGTTGCGTATCAGATCATTAAATACACGGCGTTTGCATAGTTTCAAAATGACTGAAAACTTGATACATACATTCAGAATATCAAAGCCTTTATTATTTATCAGTTTATGACTAAACAAGAACTTCATAAACACTTACCAGTCTATTTCCAACACGAGGCATACCCTCCACAATGGGTCTGACTGCTGTCGGCATCTTCATCGCAGCTACTTCGTCTGAATTCGAATGTGTGTGCTGTCTAGCGGGCTCAAATTGATAACCTTTGTCTTCATAAAGCTCATATTCCTCACCGTCTCCGTGGGACCTTTCAGAATAATGTTCATCGCTTGAATTATTGGAAAATTCATTGCCGTTCTTACAGTGTATTCCTACGGGATCCATGTTGTTGTCACAACGTCCTACGTAACACCCCTGATCGGCTTTCTCCGCCACGTTTCCGTCCTTTTCCATCGGATGCAGCAATGTGTGATCATTTGTTGCAAATAATCGAAAAATAAAATCTTTCCTTCATAACAGATTTAAAATTCATAATCAGCATAAAAACTGTATATTATATATTCCCTTTTAAAATGGAAATACTCTAAAAAGCATGAGTAAAAGGTTTTTAATCTGGATTTGAAAACAGCCACACTTGGTGTCGTCACCTCTGTTGAAATATTATTGCATTTGTGTGCTGCATAATAGCCAAACGCTGCTTCACCGTGTTTCCTTTGGACTCTGCGCTTCACTAGTTGACCTGAGGTAATCGCTCTCAGAATTCGACTGGGTTTGTATTCTGTAAGCACTTCTTTTATGTATTCAGGATTTAAACCATTTAGAGATTTACAGACCAGTAGCAGAACTTTAAAATGTAATTCTAAAGCAGACTGGAAGCCCGTGTAAGGACTTTAGAATTGGAGTTATATGCTCTGACCATCTTTGTTATGGTCAGAATCTGAGCTGCAGCGTTCTGAATGAGCTGCAACTGTTTAATCTTCTTTTAGGGGAGTTCAGTCAGAAGACCATTACAGTAGTCAAATCTACTTGAGATAAAAGCACGGACGAGCTTCGAGTTGAAAAAAACAATT
The DNA here is from genome assembly GCF_019802595.1 of Syngnathoides biaculeatus. Lineage (NCBI taxonomy): Eukaryota > Metazoa > Chordata > Actinopteri > Syngnathiformes > Syngnathidae > Syngnathoides > Syngnathoides biaculeatus. The sequence continues at coordinate 6,111,152 of NC_084654.1, read as the reverse complement.
ACAAAGATGGAGGGATGCACTGGAAAGGAGGAATGAAGATTCGATTCGACAAAGTAAAACAGAATGAATATACTGTATGTGCATGAATGAGAAGGGTTGACGGGGAAGAGTGAGCCTCCAGGGAGAAGAGATAGCGAGGGTGGACGACTTCAAATAATTGGTCAACAATCCAGACCAATGGTGAGTGTAGTAAGGAAGTGAAAAAATGGGTCCAAGCAGGTTGGAACAGCTGGCGGAAGGTGTCTGGTGTGTTATGTAGAGATGAAAGTGTACTTTCGTGAAAATTCCTGAAAATATGAATGCAAGCACTAGGGGAGTCCAGGTGCATGACCCCAAGTGGAAAATTTTTGAAAAAAATGGATGGCTGTGGTGCATTCTGGCGATATCTGTGAAATAAATTCAGACAAAAATTGAAAATAAAATTTCTAAATCCTAACTAAAAAAAAAAAAAAAGTGGGCAGAAGTTCCCCAAGGGCCAAGCCCCGATTTTTTTGCCCCCCACCCCCCTATCACTGGACAGCACAAAATCACATTTGTCATTAATATATGCTTAAAATATGCCATCTTATCTCAAGACAAATGAATTAACTGAACTATTCAGTAAAAATACATCTGAAATTGTCCTTTCACCCACATTATACATATTATAGTATAGATATAGAATATAGAATAGAATTTCTATACCATACACCAAAACATGTAAAAGAAGTTGATCTGTAGTAATTACTATTAACGTTTAAGTCTTCTTAAGTTCTGTTGCGTTGTACTGATACACTCAACCACATTGCTCACTATCTTTTATATATATATATATTATATATATATATATATATATATATATATATATATATATATTTACACACACACACACACAGTCACTCACATTTGAAAAATGCACGGGTGTGTTGCGGGTGTGATTAGGGATGGCCTTAAAATAACTCTCGATTATTATAACTGTAAATTTTAAAATAAAATAAAGAAATAACTAAAATAGAAAATTTGAATTTAGTACTCAGAAATGATAATTTCCAATTTCAACTGATATTAGTAGAACTATTTAAAAATTTATCAATAAAAATTCTTGATCTGACAAACTTGATCTGAAGAAAAGTTATATGCACTGGCCTGTCAAGGAATAAACACGAATGGTCTATACTCGCAATGTTTTAAAAATGTTGAAAGTTTAGTTCAACATAATCGGTGTTCGTGGCAACAAGCTAGCGATACATTGGAACAAACATTCCTATTGGCAGTCGTGACGTATTGTTGGGGGGGGATTGGGGGTCACGCACTCCGGGACTGCCGTAAATAGGAGGCGGGCTTGCTAGAACGCGCCTTTATGTGCATGCGCTCGACGTATTGGCCACACCTGAATCAAGCGACTAGGTGGATGATAGTCTCATGTTTTTTTGTTTTTCTTTATAAAGCCGTCACACTGCTTCACGATCGATGCAATGAGGACGCCTGGTGTAACTGAATTTCGTTTGACGTGGCTCATAATGTTTAACTTTTGACGTAAATGCGCTCGCATTACATGAAGCAGTTCGGAACATGCGCTTTTGTACATGCTCCGTACATGCTCAGTACGGTTATCTTGCATTTCCTATTTTCGGGTTAATACCGGTTGGTTTGTTAACGTTTATGAAATAAACACATAAATGAATGTCAAGACCACACAAAATAAGCGATGTTTGAGAGAATGCGTGGGGGGGGGGGGGGTGTTACTCTTACTAGTGTTAGTGCCTCAACATGACTACGCTCGTGAAAGCAAAACAACGAACACAAACGCATGTTCGTTCAATGTTTCAACTAATATCCGGATTAATTTTAGGCAAATTTTCCTCAATTTTCCGGAGCAATTTTCATGAAAATTTAAAAATCCGGAATTCCGGGAAAATCCGGAGGACTGACAGCAGAGTCTCTGGTAGGATGAAGGTTTATAAAACAGTGGTGACGCCGGCCGTGATGTATGGTTTAGAGACAGTGGCACTGAAGAGACAACAGGAAGCAGAACTGGAGTTAGCAGAAATGAAGATTTTGATGTTCTATGTAAGAGTGAGCAGGTTGGATGGGATTAGAAATGAGCTCATGAAAGGGACAGCCAAAGTTGGATGTTTTAGAGAAAAGGTTCGAGAGAGTTGACTTCAATGGTTTGGACATGTCCAGAGGTGAGTGAGGATATTGGTAGAAGGGTGCTGAGGATAGAGTTGCCAGGGAAGAGAGTTAGAGAAGTTTGATGGATGTTCTGAGGGAAGACATGAGGGCAGTTGGGGTTAGTTAGGAAGATGCAGAAGATAGGTGCGCATGGAAAAGAAATTATGCGCAGTGGTGGAACAAGCGGAAAGGAAAAGTACTCTTCAGTCTTCCCTTAATTTGTTAAAATCAAAGAGTCTCTGGAGGTCCAGGGATCCCCCGACGGTTTTGTTTTGTAACCTTTTTCATATCTTTGCATGTCTGTTCTATTTAGTACCACAGTGGTACATGCAACATACACTTGCTCTCCTTTCTAGTTCAATGAACGAATGAAGTACTTTTGATTTGTTTATAGGCTGAAGCCATCGGCAAGTTGTGAATGACAATGTACAGTAAAGGATTCTAGTGACGGAAAAACCTATTAGACCACCCTTGGAAAACTGAAATATTTCTTTAAAAAAAAAATACTCCTGAAATGTATCTGTATGTAGCACTAAATTACAGACGTTGTCTCAGGGCATGTTACGCATAAGGAGGTCCAAGACCACACTCAGTCTTATGACCAATTGAACTCCACATGAGCAAACACAAGACGATGGAGGGCCAGGAAAAACTCTTGGAAAGACCTGAGATATGACTATGTAGCATGAATGTTTTTTACCATTTTCACACAACATAATTCATGCTTAATTCCATTTTATGAACATTTTGACAAATCAAAGCCCTCCTCCCCACCCCCGGTTACAGGGCCGCTGGCTGTACGCACTTTTGGCCTGCTTGGAAAAGCCATTGCTGCCTGAAGCCCATTCTTCCATCAGACAGTTGGCAAGGAGATGTGCTCAGCTGCGTACCAACTTGGTAAGATGTACCAAGACGCTTCTACTGGATAAAATATTTTGGGGTGCTTTATTTGACTTGTCAAAATTAAATTCATTTGATTGTCTAATCTGCTTTTTGTAGGAGAGTCAGGATGATGACAACTTGCCTCCCCTCAATCTTCTCATCTGTCTAGTTGCAAGGTAGCATATCTTTGCTTAATTGCACAAGTTTCTGGAGCAAGTAAGGGAAGGGTTATACATTAATAGCAACTAGTCTCAAATGAATATACTGGTTAGTGTGTGAGGAAGAATTACATCTTTTCAACCAAAACTGCAAGAACATGTCAAGTAGAATAGAATTATTTAGCTTTTCCAAGCACCTTTATCTTGATATTGTAAAAAGTTATGGATGAGTAAAATAATTAGCTAGTTTATAATCTTGTGACAAAAGGTATCCTTGTTTAACATTAACTGTTTACTTGTTTTTTTTTTTATTGTATTTTTTTATGTAGATACTTTGAGCAGAATGACCTCGCAGACCAGCCGGAGTGAAATGTTTTCGCTATTATACATTAAAATGGACTTGAAAAAAAACTTCAAAGACCAGAATGCTGCTGTCAAGGAATGAACAATCATTTGAGGAACTGGTTCACACGTGCCTGGCTGTTGAAGTCACATCTCTGGGTTATTTTCATGAGTGGTGAACTTTGAATTATCAGACTTTTGTAAGTGGAATCAAAGCTGTGTATGTTAAAAATTGGCAACTGAATGTTTGATATTCAAAAAACACCTTCACAATGTGGTGTATGATACATCATAGAGTATCAGGTACCATGGGTCATGAACATATAGAGGAGAAATAGCTACATTTAAAAATGAAAACTTTACCTCAAATCAACCGTTTTCAATTACCATATTTAAACCTGTTGAAGTTATTCCAAACACTTGACTCTGGTTTAATTGATTCCTATTTTTAGAATAAAATATAACTATTCCAGCCATCCTTCAGAAAAATACATTTCAAGGGGGGAACGGAACTGGATGCATCAAAGTTTGAACATACTAGTGAATACCCCGCGTTATAAGGTGCACCCTCAATGAATGGCCTATTCGAAAAAATTTTATATACAAGGCGCATCAAATAGATGCTACAGTAGAGGCTGGGGTATCTCTCTTTGTTTCCTCGGAAACTCTTAGTCTTTACTTGGCGCAGATCTTGTTGCTTCCTCCATTTCCGCACCATTGATTTGTTGTTAAATTCTCTCACTGCTTCTCTACTACCGTGTTCTACTGCGTGACTGCTTGCCTTGAGCTTGTACACTGCGTCGTAAACGTGTCTCTTAATAGGGGCCAATTTGGGGTCTTTACACAAACGGAAATGAAACGGCACACTTCATGCAGTCACATATCCCAGTATGCACCACACACTACTTCTACAGGGGAAAATGGGGTTGGCGGCTGCTTACTGTAGTTCTGAGACTTGCTGCGACTCAATATTGATCCATATACAAGGCACAGTCTGCTTTTGAGAAAATTAAAAGCTCTTAGGTGCGCCTTATAGTGTGGAAAACATGGTGCTCTATTTAGCTAACAGACTACAGTACTTCACCAAATGACTACACCCTAATAAAGAGTACAAATCAGGATCAAACTGGACTGCAGACTTCCCATTCATCAGCACAAACCAAGTAATTAAAGGTGCCATATTTTACCAAACTAACTTTTTAAAGTATTTGGAATGTAATTTTGGCTCAACAGTTACCTCTGTCAACATCTGAAATATAATTAAAATCATCCACGCATTCATAAATTTGACATTTTTCTGCCGAGAGACCTGAATTCAGGTCATTCCAAATTCGAGCTTTTCTATGTCGCGAGCAAAGCTCTATCTCCCTTTCCTCTCTCGAGCCAGTGCTACCAACATAAACACATAAGCGGGTCTTCTACACGGAAGCAACCAATTAAGAGAAAAGGGTGCTTCTTTATGCAACAACACTCTCCAAGTCAATCACTGGACCTTAACCGGCATACATTTAACCTTGAGAGGAGACTAAAAAGAGAAGCCCCCAGAAACAAGAACAGAGTAGTAAGGGCCTGGAAAAGCATTTAACATAAAAAATGCAAATCTGTTAATGGGTCCCATTCTTGATGTAGTTATTGCAAGTAAAGGTGTGCCACCAAATATTCACTTTAAAAAGGTCTCTTCCACTACTTTTGCTCATTCAAAGTGACGTCTTTCATCTATCTTCTGAACTAAAACCCAAATGTATTCAGCACACAACAAAAATGAAGGAAATGAGCTTTGTGTTCCAATACTTTGAGGGGACTATGGGTGGAATATTTTAAGTCACTAATTCTTCCACAAAAGAAAATTCTCTAAAAACTTTCTAAATTGAATACAAATTATCTCCGTCAACACTCCTCCTCACTCCTTTCCATGTACATACGTGCAAATATTCATAACATGTTCCTCATATCCAGTTTTCTTATTTGAAATGTGCAAAAAGAAAAAAACCACTAATTTCTCAACTTTAATTTGAAGCAAGTTGGCTGATACAAAACAATTTAAAAAAATCTTTCACATACAAGGACCATGACATGGATTTATGTGACAGTAGTCACAATAAGCGAAAAAAACCCATTGTGCAATATATGCCACAGGCATAGTGACATGGAAAATATGCTCTTTTCATTACAAAAAAAAAAAAGTTTGCACATCACTTTTAAAATATCTAAAGGTCTTTTCTCAAAAACCTGCCTAAATCCGGCCAACGTTAAACAGAATTGTCCTATACTGAGACTTTGTTAAATATCAGTTTTGTAATACTTTGGCCAAATCTGAAAATGTCTACACTTAAATTGAACGTTTGCTGCTGTGGTGGGTGTTCTTTAAAAAAAAAAAAAAAAAAAGATGAATGTTTAGGTTGGTCATTGCCCTCCAGTCATCAGCTTTAGGGGCCAAAACAAAATGAGATCCAGTTTAGCGTCTTTTATCCTTTCTATCTCTATTCTCCCTATTGCTCCGAGATGACCTGCTCCTGCCTTCATTGCTCCTTCTCTTCCTCACTTCCTTTGAGCCTTTGGCATCCCTGCCGCCACCACTATTCCCTCCTTTCTTGCGATGACTCTTCTCTTCTTTCTTCCTGTCCCTGCCTGACTGCCTCCTGCTGCGCTTGCCGTTGTCCCGACTGCGACTTCGGCTGCTGGATGAGGAGGATGATGAGGATGATGATGAGGATGAACGGCTCGAACCAGAAGAAGACGAAGAGCTTCCGCTGGAGGAAGACCCGGAGGAGGAAGAAGAGGAGCTGCGACTTTCACCGCGGCTTTTTTTCAACCCCCTCATCTTCTTCCTCCCCCTGGCACTATCTTTCTGTTCCTTCAAAAGTGCAGCAGGGCCGCTCAGGGCATCCTGGCAATCGAGTGGAGGCTTCACGCCTGATTCATCCCCAGATTGCGTTTGCTCAGCTTGGTTCTGGCTGCTGAAATCCTGGACCCCAGAGGAAGGAACGAATTGCTCCGGCCCTGGTGTGTTAGCAGCCATTTCAGATGATGAGACGGGCGAGGCTATCTGGGGCTCAGTCGACAAGACTGTTGGTTCCTGCAGGGTGGGGGTGGTGTTGGGGCTGAGCTGGACGGCGCTAGACGCCTCTTGTTGGCTTACAGTTGGTTCAGATGGAAATGTGATCTCAGTCTTTTCAGTTTCAAGGTCTGAGGCCCCCTCCTTACTGTCTTCATCCAGCTCCACTTTTTTCCTGTCTCCCTGCTCTTTGCCTACCTGCACCTCCAGCCCCTCTGACGCTGGAGTTGCCTCATTCTTTTCCCCACAGACCTCCCTTTTTTCCCCTTCCTTCTCCCCATTCCCCATTTCCTCAAACTCCATCCCCTCATCCTCATTTAACCCTTCCCGACTATCCCCTTCCTCTAGCTGTACTTTCTCTGTGACCTTGCTACCCTCTTCCTGTTCTCCATCAGCCCCCTTTTCTTTCTCCTCTTCCTGGTCCTCCTCGTCATCCTCTTCCTCCTCCTCTTCCATCGCTACAACCCTCTTATTACCTGTCACCTTGTCTACCTGACCTGCTGGCTTACCCTCCGCCGAGTGGTCCTTCCCTGTCGCTGCAGAGTTGCCGTCCTGGTCGCGGTTTAGCTGTCGCCGTGGTCGGGACTCCATCTTGTTGATGTGTTCTGTGAACGCTTCACGCCGCTCTTCAAACACAGCTGTTTACATATAGGAGAGCATCAGTTTTCCAGCAAGTCAGACTACATCAAACAAAGACGACAAAAAAAAAAAAAAAGAAAAACATCACCATTCAATTTCTTGGTAGAGTCATCAAGAAGTTTCTGAGTGGCAGAGCACAGCTTCCCAGGTAGGTAGAAGATGTGCGGCCTGGTCTTAGTGCGAATGAATTTCACCAGATGATTATTATGGCTGGTCCACTCCTCTTGCTGTAGGTACATGAAGTAGAGCATCAGATACAATCTAGTGTTTCCACAACAACAGCTAACATGGAGAAACTGGCATATTTTAAGAATACATCCATAAACCAACAAGCCAAAATATGAGAGCTTGCACGATCTAATGGGAACATAATAGAAGAGCTGTATCCAAAATAACCCAAAGACAATCCCTAGTTTTAATAGACTTTATCAGTGTTATTCATTTGAGATTATCACCACTGTGGTAGTAGTCTGGAGTCATGTACAAGTGCAGATCTGAATCACGACCTTGCAGCTCAAATTACCATACATTTATTTACAGTAGCTCGTTCACAATACAAATCAGCCAACTGTATAAAAAAAAAATTAACCCTTCTTATTTCTAAAATAAGATTATTTGGTCTTACCAACTGAGCCAATTCTACTTTCTGTTCAAGTAGTCTCAGCTCAGTCTGTTTGGCTCTCCTCTGTTCAAACAACTCTCTCTTCTCGCTCTCCAACTTCTTCTTTTCAACCTCAGCTTGAACCTCGAGCTTTTGCTCGATCTCAGAACGCCGCTTTTGCTGTGAGGGCAAAGAAATGCTTCATTTAGTTTTTTTACAAGCTTACAAAAATGTATATTACTGGCAACCTCAGTTGTACTTGATACTGTAGTAGAGAAGTGTTAATTGACATGTCTCCATTCTTACCATAAAATCTCATTTTAAAATCAGTGCGATACCCAACTACAGGTACCACTCTTTGGAAGATATCAGCAGTACAGCGAGGACACAGTCATCATATTGAGCAAAAATGCACATGAAAAAATAACTAGTGAAGATCACGATCATAATTTGCGTTTGAGAGCCATACATAAAGGGTGGCACGGTGGCCCTTAGTACAGTGAGTCCTAAGCCCAATCACTGTTCACGACCCCGCATATTTGCGGATTTTGCTCTCTCCTTTTTCTTTATTTATGCACTGTATTTTCACCATCGTGTAAGTCTTAAATTCTCTTCTAAATAGACGAGGTGCCACATTAGACATGGTGCCTTACAATGTGGTGCACCTTATGTGCACAGATTTCCAACATTTGCAAATGTTGTTGTGACTTGTCCAAAAAATGTACACCAAAGCAAACTGGTAACACCATAATGATGCACCCCAGCAGGTGTTTTGGCATGTATGTAAGCTACCATATGATGGCGCTCATGAACCAATGAGGAACAATCACATTTCACGTGTTTAAGCAAAAGATGGTTATATTGCCCCACACACTGCCTGTATTGACAGGTTATTACTGACAGTGTTGTACATACTCATGGTATTACATAAAAACTAAAATTATCACACCACCACAAACAAGAGCATGACTAGCAAAGAATAAAAAAAAAAAAAAGAATGACTGACGAAATAATTTACACTGCACTTTAAAAACTACTTATATCCTCCCAGCATGTTGGGACCTCCTTAGTGCCACAAAGCATGCTGGGAACACTGCAAAGCATACTGCATCATGTAAATAGTGCATGTTTTGTGTCAATTATTCCATGAGTCACTTGTTTTATTACTCGGTAGTTATGTTTTTCCTCTTTGCTGTAGTGTAATAATTTTATTTTGATGTGACAGTAATCAGCTGCCGACAGGCAGTGTGTGGGCCAATGTAAGCTTTTGCTTAAAGATGTGAAAAGCAATTGTTCCCGACTGCCTCGTGAGTGCCATCATTTGGTAGCTAACATAAACGCTAAAACACGCACTGGCATGCATGCTAACAATGTAACCAGTGTGTTGAAGAGTACTTCATTGGAAAAGTCACAACAATTGTGCAGAAAAGCTATCCTGTCCATTATGTAGAAAATTTGGGACTTTTAAGCGCATCTTATGGTTGCAAAAAACATGATTCATATCATACATAGGTATACTAATACGCCATTATTTGTGCATTTTTGTTATTCGCAGGAGAGAAAGGAACGTAACCCCAGGAATCACAGGGGAGCACTGTACATCTGGCTCACAATTCTGAGTATCTACTGTAGGTTCAAATCTGGCCTTGCCTGTGTGGAGTTTGCATGTTCTCCCTAGCCCTGGATCCGATTTCTCCAGGTATTTCCAGTGTACCCCCCTCATGCCCAAAACATGAGTGGTAGGTTAAGAAGAAATTATTCCCAGGTATTAATGAGAGTGTGAATGGTTGTTTATCTACACGTGCCCTGCGATTGGGTGGGGACTGTTTCAGGGTGTATCCCGCCTCTCGCTCAGAGTTAGCCAAGACTGTCGTGACCACGCACCAGACCGTGGTGAGGATAAGCGGTACTGAAAATGGATGGACTGACACACACTGCTCAAATTAAGTAATTTTTATTGCTATTTGCAAGTCAAAATTTGTATTTTGGACCGCATTACATTGAAAAGCAAGACGGTGATTCACAGATTGTTTGCTGTGCTCGATTGGTGTGACAATTTGATTATGTTGTCACCGAAAAGGCTGTGTGAAATGTAGGGTGGTAGCTGGGGCAAGAATGGCAAAAGAGAATTCAAAATGAAAATGGCGAAAGTGTAGTAGTATTCATAGCAAAACGAACACCTGTTACATGTAAGGTTATAACCTTTAATTCCACAAAGGTTTCTTGGGGCCTATGGTGAAGAAAATTCTAATAAACATGAAAAACCTACAAAAAAAGTTGTATTTTACCAATGTGCGGTAGCGTATGACCAAGCATGTAAAAGCACTAGCATGTGAGTCAGTGATGGGCTAGTGTCGAAGAGAAACCAAGAGCATCATGGGGAAAGATTGAGGTCCCTCCTAGCCAATGTGATGCCAGGAAGATGTTGGGCAATAGCCAATGGGAGAGCAGCTCTATCATGCCATTTTCAAACCAGTATAGAGGATGTTTATATTTGGTGGAATATGGGGGCTGTGAATAGAGACAATATTTTTCCCAAGAGGCATTTTGTAACCTGAATTTTTCCATTACTAGAGACGTTCGTAAGAGGTACCACTGTACCTACGATGCGGTTTGCAAGCAGGAAATAGAACGTTATGAATCCTAGAAATCCAGTGCACGCGCTAACGGTTGCACACAAACATGCCAGTGCTCTGTTGAATCATTGAATCATGGGCTGAAGTTTTGGTGTGTGTGTGCATGTAATTACAATAAAGTAACTTAACTGAGTTTAAGAACATTAACCCTTTCGTGGGCAGCGTCACATTTTGGGACATCCTGATTTTCACGCATTATAACCTTCAGTATATCAAAATATTTAAGTGTTTTAATCTGACGCCATAATTTGGTATCAGGAGAGGATAACTCATTGGTCAAAGTTAGCACAGCGTTATTTCCCTTTCCTTCCTGACCCAATATGGCTGCCTCAAGTACACATGGAGCGTTTTCCAAGAGAAGAAAGGGCGAAAGTTCAGTATGCAACCAAGTTTGTCTTCAAAATGCTAATCTATCAGTATTATTAATACATAAGTATCGTTCTAGAATAAGAATTAATTATTAAACATATCTCTAGTATGTACCACTTCACAGAGAACTGATAACATACCCATCCCAGTTTTGGGACACTGCCCGCGAGAGGGTATATCTTTTTTGCCCTTTGTTTTATATGTTAAACAAAAAAGTGTTATTTCCTTGATTGCGGCCTGTTAGGAGACTTTTATCTCAATAAGGCAAAAAATTGCCACCCTGCCCATGAATGGGTTAAGTTCGCATCCATTATTTCTGTCATGCGATGTTGGTTTGACCTGAATAATAAGAATGCATGACCTGACTACAAAATATTTTTTAACATAGCGTATCAGCGGTTCAAGACGGCGTCTGTGTAGAACAATGGTTCTGGTGGAACTTTTTTGTCCCAGTGAAGGAATTTTGCATACACATATTTATTAAGCCAACTTAAGGAATTACACTATGCACTTGTCCATTAATGGTTCACCGTTCACGGCCCTGCATCCATACAGATTTTGGTCGCAAAGCACCTCCTCCCCAATAATGTATCATATTTTCACTATTATAAAGTGCACTCAAAAGTCTTAAATTTTTCCTTAAATAGACAGGGCGCCTTATAGTGCATGCTTTATGTGCACACCGAGTCCCAGAGTCTGTAAATGTTGTTGTGTGACTGCGACAATGAAGTACAACCGAACACAAGCACATTACATTGTAAGCATGTATGCTAGCATGTGTTGCAGCATGCTTGAAAGCTGCCATATGATGGCGCTCACGAGGCAGTGGAGAACAATTGCAATTTTACATGTGCAAGCAGAAAAAAAACTTACATTCCCCCACACACTGACAGTATAGGCAAGTCATTAGGCACCATGTTGTTCAAACTCACGGTGTCATATCAAAACTAAAATGATCATATCACAGTAAACAGAATAGCGCAACTAAAACTGACTGAAGAAATAATTGAACAAAACATGCACTTTCGAAGCTATTTACATCATTAGTAAGGATTTAAATCCTTAATAAATCCCCGCGAATGAGGTGAACACTTTTTTTTCTTCTTCCCCAGCTATAAAGCAATTTAAACTGTCAAGGAGCCACTGTGCAAACTGTCATCACTTCATTTCCTAATACGAAATAGAAAAAAGAAGACTTCTTACCTTTTCTGTACAAACATTAGACTCCTGTTTAAATTTTTGCAGGGTCCCCATGAGCAGGCCAAACATCCGCCGATTCCTAACGAGCAAAACAAAAGAAAGAGAGCATACTTGACACAGAGCTCAATGTTACCTTTTTTTTTTTTTTTTTAAACCACATTTCACCTTGCTTGTAGCAATCAATTCACTTTTATCAAGGTATAAACATAATATACTGATTACTGCAGCAGTGTGGCAAAGGTATTGCTGGAAGGTTGACAGTACAGGTGTGGCGTAAGAGTGGAAGCAGGAATACCAGAAAACTTCTATTTGCAGTCCTTCTCAATAGGCTTTAGTAATTTGCGCTTTTCCCCCAAAAAAATTTAATACCATGCACTTTTATCCCCATCAATCCAATGATTATATTTATATAGAGTACAGCACCTCCAAAATTCTGTTATTGCTGCAGCAATAATCACACCATACTTATATTACCAAAACTATTGAGAACTGAATAATATTTTTGTAAAGTTGCAACAACAGAAATTAATGCCTACTAACGGATTTATTTGCTTGTGTCCACAATTTCACATCAAGTCAGAAAGGCAGGAACACTCAAGAGCAATACCAATTTAGAAACAACCAAATAACATAAAATAACCATAAGATTCCTGCATAGTTTCAAGGTGGTCTCTGCTGATGCTTTTGAAAAGGTGTCATCTCCATTCACACAAGGACTACCGTGGTGTAGCAAACGCCAGCGGATTACAATGAAAAGATTGATATAAAAAAGTGTTTGTTAAATGGTAGAATAAAGATGAATTAAATGGTTTTGCATCAGTTTCCTTTATTTAGGAGGCTATGTTTTAGCATGTGCTCTGCAGTACGATGCACTTTTATGCATGTGTTAAATACAGAAAAAGACTCCGTAATTGAGACTATGCTTTATAATCCGGTGCGCTTGGAGATGTGGAAAATACATTATGCAAGATTTATTTTTTATGTGATATGAATTATTTCATTTTTGGAACTACAGTGTTTGTGGCACTATACATTGGAACAGCCGTTAGAATCGCTCCAATCGTTATTCTTTTTTCAGATTTATTCACTCATGACTTTCGACTCACTTGTAGATCACTAAAGAGTCATCCTGTTACAATATGCTTTAAACAATTTCATAACAGAGAAGCCGCGGCGGCGACTCGTGCAGACCCAACTCACAGGGTTTACATGTGGCAGCGATCGCAACCCAGGAGACTGACTTTGGGAAGTGGTCGTCTAAGGCAACCAATCCCAGCCACTGGGTCTGTGTTTGCTGGGTCACAGGATGGCGTGAACAACAAGTTGCCTCTCTCTCGCCCAGTCAATTAGAAAGCATTGCTCAAAAAAGCAAAATATGCGATAGAGCTCGTGCACGTAACGTCACCAATTTTCACGGTGGCATATTGCCGGTCAAAAAGAGTTGCTCGACAGTGTGGGGGACATTGAACCAGAGCAGAATATACACAATGACCGTGACTTGTTGTGCTGTTGGTTGTTACAACAGATAACACAGATCTTCAAAGAGGTCATTCTATAGAATACTAGCTGAAAAGACGAGAAAAGATCGATGGATTTCAGCAATTATACACGACTGTGTAGCAATCACTTCATTTCAGGTAGGAATTATTCTTCTCAATCTCAAATTTTCAACAAGTATTTATAATGCAAAGTTGGCTGATTTGAGAACAATATGTTTAAAAAAAAAAAAAAAAAAGTCTGCCACAGAAAGGTTTACCAAAGTTTAATCTGTGGCCGCACGCGCTTCAGTGTACGGGGGCTGAAGCATATCCCAGCGGTTTATTTTCTTTTTTTAAATATGTTTTGGACTCATTTGAGAAGAATGCATTAAAAAAAAAAAAAACATACCTGTCATCGAGAGGTTTACCGAAGTTTAACGTATGGCCGCAACACGCTTCATGTACAGAGGAGCCGTTAATGAATGAGTTTGTGTAAAACCAGGGGTCATTTATTTAAATATTGGTATTTATATTGAAAAAAATCTGAGCGGCTCCATTACTGTGAGGGATTTATTCTTGATTGAGAACAGATCCACCAATAAAGTATTTGTATGCGTTCACTTTTCTACGCTTTCAAACTCTTGCGTGTAAATCTCAACGACTTACTCACCAGATACACGTGTAGATCAAGTTGTCCAAAACAAGCATAAGGGGGTAAACAATCCACTTTATCGGCGAAAACATTGACTTTGGCATTAAATATCAGCCCTCTATCCCAAATGTCTCATTTTTCCACGTACATTTGTTTATTATCACCTTCTAAATGTTTAACGGTATCGGACATAACTCTGGGCATCGTACTATAAGACATTTTCATGCCGTCTCCAACCAACTTAGCATTAAAGAATGCACTGTTAAACCAGCAATATGGTCAGTCACGTGACTTTGTTGACATAGGTCCACGAGCTCTATAGCAAGTTGTAACACTTACGCACTACTCAACGCCGCAATCATGTGGGCCAGTCAGCCAAGCAGCTTATTTTTTTTTAGATGCAAACACATGGTCACACCGGATGCGCATTCAACTGGGTGCATTTACACAAATGAGGTAATCAGCGCTGTAGCAGCCTGGCTTCATATAGACAGCACAAAACTATATTGTAAGGCAGAAGGGCTCATTATTTTATGCAGAGACAAAGCCACAACGACATCAAGGCACTTTTAATTTTGCAATATCGTTCCTATTGCTGATAGGTTCCAGCAACTCCACGACCCTTGTGATAATAAGCAGTTAAGAAGATGGATGGATGTTTAATATTGTAACATCCCAACGGGATTCTGTTTTGCTAGTTGGCTATTTATGCAGTCGGGAATCAGTAAACTTTGAGCCCCCTGACAGGGATTTTAAGAAATGAGTAAAAATAAATTCACAAATTGTAACTCCTCGACAGTCACTAATTGGTATGTTCATCCCACCTCTGTTTGCCCTTCTCATCCATGGTCTGATCTTGAATGAGGTCCCGGCGTGTTCTCTCTTTGGAGGTAGCTACAACAGACGACTGCAACGCCGGCTGCACACAGAAGGAAACAAGCATATAAACTGTTGAGGAGGTTTTTCAAAAACAAAGTTTCGCATCTCTTAAAGTGATGCAGTTATCTGGGGTACTGCCTTCATTAGAACTCGTGTTACCTTTTTGACATCGTCATCATCCTCGGCGTCACTGTCGTGACGCACGTCTCTCCTGGCCCTCTGGTCGCCTGCCAGCCTGCTCACAATAAAGATGATTAGTGATTCTGAAATTAAATTGGGGTGTTTCTATAAATGACGGACAAAATAAAGCTCAACCTTAACAGAGCTCCATCGATGTCTCTCTGCTTGGCAGGGGGGCCGCCGCCTCCAATGTCGGAGAGACTGCGTCTGAACACAGAACCATTAATTCATTTAATTTATACACACACACACACACACACACACACACACACTGCGAAGGTTAGATAACACTGGTATAGCGAACAGCACTCCCCAAACAAACAAAAACAACATGCAGGAAGTCAATTTATTATAATGAAAAAATTGTTCAGCAGAAATCTAGTTTTGGGCCACCCAGTTCATATAGTCTGTGATCAGGGTGTACATCAGAAACCCGATTTTTGCATGTAAACGTAATATCGACTATCTATTCCACAAAGTGGGTGAAAATACATTTTTAAATTAACGATGATAACCCAAGTGGGTCGTTTGTCCGGTGACCTGGGCATTACCTGAGCAGGTTAAATCCTCTTCCTCTACCTCCTCCTCCCACTGCTGCAACAGCAACGCCTGCCATGGGCCCACTGAACCGGCGCAGCTGGCCCGGTCTGAAAAAAAAAAAACAACATAAATCAACCTCAACTCAATTTATAGTGTGTGAGTGGCTGTTCCTACTTGTGATAATGGTCTGTGTGCAGCGTCTAAATTTCTGTTCAGTATAGGCCAGTTAAAATTCTGTAGCATTAGCAAACAATGAATTCCGGGCCTCCACTCAGGAGGCACACAACTTCCCCACACCGTCCAAAGACTGCGTTCATTTACCGTGCTGTTGTCGTTATTGGAGTGTGAAATTGGTACGTGCGATGTACTTGATCAAAAAGGTGTATTGCAAACATGAAATTAGTGATGCGCGAGGTGTACGTTTGCTTTCTAGATAAAAGAGCCATGCTAACACACGCAGTAGTTTGCAATGTTAAAATTGATGGGTTAAATATATTGGAAAAATATCATACGAAGGGCAGCGTTTGAGTCGAGAAGGGTTACCTGGAATCATTCGGATCTCGTCCGGTTAATTTGCGAATATTATCATCAACATTTTTCAAGCTTTGTTTGGCTTTTTCGATCTGGTCTTGCAAGCTCCGCACTACCACCGCCATCTTGACCTCAGGAAAGCGCCTAGCTATCACATGTTCCTCTTCTTCTACTTCTTTATCTTGTTGCTTGACTTTCCACGCAATACTTCCTGATAAAATGTCGCCACCTGTTGTACAAGTTATTTAGAAGCGAAAAACATTGGAGTAAAATGTTTCCCAAAATAGATGGATTCATTTTTAATAAAAAAAAAAGAAAAAAAAGGAAAATAAAGGGGGTGAAAGGTTCTGTCAACAGAGGGTGTAGTCTATTGCTGAAACAAAAACAAAAAAAATCCTGTTATAACGTGATACATTTCATGTTAGAATGTGATTTCATGTTAATGAATTACATCGAATACATTTCTTGTTATAATGTAAAACGTGTTATAACGTGCCATTATTCACGTTTTAACATAATTTATCACATTATACCATGAAACACATCACATTATAGGATGAAACACATCACGTTATAACGTGAGCGTCAGGTTAATTACAGCTGATAAATTTGATGTTAAAATGTAAAACGTATTACTTTATAACGTGACATTATCCACGTTGTAACATAGAATTTATCACATTATACCATGAAACATATCACATTATAAGATATATATCATGTTATAACATGATAGTGAACTTTTTGTTGTTGTTGCTGCTGGGGCTGCAATATGCATCTGCACCTAAGGGAAAAATTAACACGTAAATTTAGATAAACCACTGCAATATAACTAAAAAAAATATCAAGGGGGTCTGAATATGTTACGTATCCATATTTCAGCATGGAAAGAACCCCATGTCAAAATGTGTATCCAAGAAGGGCGACCTCAAGTGAACAATAATATCTGTACTTCACATACAGTTTAGTGTTGTATGTCAGAGCATTCTTTCCAATGTTTGTAAAGGCAAGTTGGTTGCATGGTTTGGTTCTGCATCTTTAACATGCGGCATTATTTTGAGTAAATGCTTAAATTCAGCATATATAGGCTTAACGGTCTGGGCCATTTGATATATTTATAAGATGAAAAAGTGTCCTCCATTAATTAGTTTATACCCCTTGCAAATTACAATAATGGAGAAATATGACCTATGAGATGCTGCATGAAATGGAATGATGGCTACATTTAATGTGATCATGTTGCTTCCTGGTGACAAGTCTGGATGCGAGGATTTTAAGACTGCTCAGGAGATCAAGTGTACCATAAACAACTCCTTGGAGAACAGTGAGGATAAGAAATATACAATAGAAGCACATTACATTTGAATGCTTTTATTTCACCAACTAAAAGAAGCAGCATCCATTCAACACAAAAATGCAAAGCATTTAACTAGTTTCACCATTATTTATTACTGATTATTGAGATACATTATTGTGTGTGTGTGTAAAGGTGGGGACTTCACCATGGGTCCGAACCATTCTCACTGAGCAAGTAAGAGCAAATGGCTGGTGAGCTCAGCCATGGACAGGCCACATTAGGAATAGTGTACTAGCATACTGATCCAAAACTATTCTTATCACATTTGAAATTATTCAATTTCACATTCAATGAATGTAGTTTTACAGAGAAATTGAGCAAAAGTCTTGATCTAAAAATACATTAGTTTCCCCATAATCTGCAGGGTTTTTTTTTTTTCCTTCTGGTGAGTCATTAATTTAGCTGTTAGCAAACTCTATTTCAACAGCTCCAAGTTCTTGAAGTCCGCTTTAAAATGAAAATATATCCTACCAGAATAAAGACTTGGAACTATTTGGCAAAGTGCCCTGCTGGGGTTTGGGCAAACTTCGATTTCATGCCAAAATAAAAGGTTAAAGTCACTTTTTTTGTGGACAATGTACCACCCACAATCACACAGGAATGCGACTGTTAAAATAGTCAACAGTACTTTTGAAACCATACACCAGAACATAATCTACAATCTCTGCATGATTCCATAACATATTTTGTATTCAGAAATTCAACCTGGACATGTATTTATGTAATAGTATATCACAGTAAACAATTGGTGATACTTTTACTAAGATGCATTGTGAATATTTATGTACACACATACACAGCAATGTGAAAACGTATTGGCACCCTTCTCATTTTTTTTTTTTATTTCCCAATTTATTTATATCAAACATTCAAGTTGACAAAGATTTCCCAACTAAACAAAATGCATTTTTTAGATGGTCTTCGTATTTATTCAAGAAAAAAATATTATTCCAAAAGGTATCTAGTCCTGTATGGAAAAAATAATTCTCCCTGAACTCTAATAAACTGGTTGGGTCATCCTCAGCAGCATAAACTGAAATCAAACAGTCTAGCACCGTCAATGTTCACATGTCTGGAGATATTTTAGCCCACTCTCCCTTGAACAATTGTTTTAATTCAGCAACATCTTTAGACATTGTCTTGGGTTCCTTTGTGATTTCCTGGATGAGTCGCCGAGGTGCTGTTAGGATAGTGAGTTTCAAAATTTCTGGGCACACCCCACTTTTTGGAAATTAACTTTTAACACCCCCCAGCCCTGGAGGATTGGAGGTTGGGGTAAAACAAACCGCACCCCCTGTGTCATGAAAACCACTGTCCACTGGAGAGGGTAAAGACTCAATGTGGTTTGCTGGAATTTGTTTTTGAAACCCTTTGCAAAGTGATAGATGGCAATTACTTCTCATCTGCTCTTGAATTTCTTTGGATTGTGGCATTCTGTCACAGCTTTTTTAATTTTTTTTCCCAAAATCTTTAGACCAACTTCATTTTTAGACAGGTTCTATTTAAGTTATTTCCTGGTTGAGAAGGTCTGGAGGTAATCAGGTTTGAATGTGGTCAGTGAATATTAATTCAGCTTTCCCACAAATGTGAGAAGCCACAAGTTAACTCAGGATTTCACATTTACCTTTTCCACACAGGGCCAAGTAGCTTTGAAAAGATCACAGTCACCCCCTATTAATAAATAAAATCACAGTTTGAAAACTGCAAGTTATCTTATCATTATTATTATTTGTTTGATAATCTTATGTATGGAAACTGCAAAAAAAAAAAAAGTGAGAAGAGGCAAATACTTTTCATAACAGTGTATATACAGTGAATAAAATAAGTAGTTGAAAACCCTGCTATATTGCAAGTTCTCCCACTTAGAAATCATGGAGGGGTCTGAAATTTTCATCGTAGGTGCACGTCCACTGTGAGAGGGATAATCTAAAAAGAAAAATCCAGAAATCACAATGTATGATTTTTTTAACGATTTATTTGTGTGATACAGCTGCAAATAAGTATTTTGAACACCTGACAAAAAACAATGTTAATATTTGGCCTTTCTTTGCAATTACAGAGGTCAAACTCTTCCTGTAGTTGTTCACCAAGTTTGCACACAATGCAGGAGGGATTTTGGCTCACTCCTCCACACAAATCTTCTCTAGATCAGACAGGTTTCTGGACTGTCGCTGAGAACACGGAGTTTCAGCTCCCTCCAAAGATTTTCTATTTGGTTTAGGTCTGGAGACTGGCTAGGTCACGCCAGAACCTTGATATGCTTCTTACGGAGCCATTCCTTGGTTTTCCTGGCTGTGTGCTTTGGGTCATTGTCATGTTGAAAGACCCAGCCATGACCCATCTTCAATGCTTTGACTGAGGAAAAGAGGCTGTGACCCAAAATCTCACAATACATGGCCGCGGTCATCCTCTCCTTAATACAGTGCAGTCGTCCTGTTCCATGTACAGAAAAAACACCCCCAAAGCATGATGCTACCATCCCCATGCTTCACAGTAGGGATGGTGTTCTTGGGATGGAACTCATCATTCATCTTCCTCCAAACACGGTTCGTGGAATTATGACCAAAAAGTTCCATTTTGTTCTCATCTCACCACAAAACGTTCTCCCATGACTCCTATGTATCATCCAAATGGTCATTGGCAAACGTAAGACGGGCCTTGACATTTGTTGATTTAAGCAGGGGAACCTTCCATGCCATGCATGATTTCAAACCATGACGTCTTAAGTGTATTACCAATAGTCACCTTGGAAACGGTGGTCCCAGCTCTTTCTAGGTCATTGACAAAGTCCTGTCGTGTCGTCCTGGGCTGATTCCTCACCTTTCTCAAAATCATTGAGACCCCACGGGGTGATATCTTGCATGGGGCTCCACTCTGATTGAGATTGACCTTCATGTTTAGCTTCTTCCATTTTCTAATGATTGCTCCTACAGTGGACCTTTTTTCACCAAGCTGCTTGGCAAGTTCTTCGTAGCCCTTTCCAGCTGTGTGGAGTTGTACAATTTTGTCTCTGGTGTATTTGGACAACACTTTGGTCTTGGCCATGTTACAAGTTTGAGTCTTACTGATTGTAGGGGGTGGACAGGTGTCTTTATGTAGCTAATGACCTCACATAGGTGCATTTGATTCAGGATAATACATGGAGTGGAGGTGGACTTTTAAAGGCGGACAAACACGTCTTTGATGGCCAGAATTCTAGCTGATAGATAGGTGTTCAAATACTTATTTGCAGCTGTATCACACAAATAAATTGGGATTTCTGGAGTTTACTTTTTAGATTATCTCTCACAGCGGACATGCACCTATGTAGAAAATTTTCGACCCCTCCATGATTTCTAAGTGGGAGAACTTACAATATACTGTAGCAGGGTGTTCAAATACTTACTTTTTTTCCCCCACTGTATTTCTTGCGCTGTGGTAAGACTTATTGCAAACTGTCCTGATTCTAAACAAATGCACAACATTCGTACTACGACAAAACTGGGGGCCATCTCGCCAGTCTCACAGAGACTAAGAGTGAGCCTGCCATAACCGATGCTTCTGCTGGGCTGGCTGACCAGAATCTTATGATCTTCTAAAGGAACCAATAGGATTTCACAAATTAACATAAGGCTGACTGTCATTGCAAATTCTTAATATATTCGATCCTCGTTTCTACTGCGTGACCATGAGAAATTGGGGGAAAAAAGTATGGATGAGATGCATTCCTCTTGCATAGTTGTGCAGCGTGCGCGCCTAACTAAATAGGAGCGCTGGCTCTTCAGATTTGACAAGCCAGAGACAGCTAAATCACATTTACTGAGATTGCATTCACGACAGTTTGGTGACACTGGCATGGATCAACTTATGGTAAAGCCAAGAGTTACACTTGTCATTCTGATGGTGAACACCAGTTTGGTCAGTTTTTTTTTTCCTGTGGGCAAATTGTTGCCCATTGTTTTCACAACAGCATGGAAAGTTCATCAAATAAGAGAGAGTAAGAGCGAGAGAGAAAATGGGGCAAAACCAAGCAGAAGCTAGAAAAACCTGTTTGAAAGATAAACATGGCTGAACTTGAGAACCTGTGACATCTTCTAAGGCTCTTGGTGTGAATGAGACTACAACTAGACTAAAACCTGTACAATGAACATACAGTGAGGAACAAAAGACAACAATAGTGTAATAATGAAAACACAGCCCTTCAGAGTCCAGTCTTATGTGAGCTAATTCCGAGTCCTGCATGTACCAGTAGTAGTCTACAGTTGGAGAAAGAAGGAAGAAAAAAAAAATAAAAATAAAAAAAAAAAAAAAAAAAAATCAAGGAAGTATCTAAAGTCTCACATTGTGGTGAGGAAAAACTGTCCATTGTTAACTCATTCAAAAGTATGAGGAACTTTATTAAGTCCAGTTTCTAACACATTGCAAACATCCTGAGAGGTGACACTATGAAACTGGCATTACATTGGCGTAATGATCTAAGTGGAAGTATAATTGATTGGTCTTTCTGCAATCTCGGTAGCTATTTGGACTGCTGTTTGCTGCTTTGCTACTACAGCAACACACACACACACACACACACACACACACACACACACACACGCACACACACACGCACACACACACACACACACACACTTAACCCAGTCCTTCGAAGACAGCGGGTTTAGCTGTTAAGCGTTGGAAATGTCATCTAATCAAACTCGCAGTATGTGTGGGCCGCACAAGATGAACCCAGATGTTAATTTTTTCTAACAGTTCTCCTGAAGGCAAGTTTTTATGTTCTCAGTAGCTGTTGAGACCAACTTTCTAATAAAGAATGCTGGCACATTCTGTTCTATCATTACCCATGAGGCCAAACTTTATATTATTTTATAAAAAAAAAATAAAAACAGCCAACCCCCCCCAAAAAAAAAAAATATTCAGGGTGAGTATTTGTGTGCACAATCGCTGGAAATATGAAGACAAAGCCAGCTGGATAAAAGCTTAAAAAAAAAAAAAAAAAAAAAAAAAACTTTCAGCATTCCAAGTAGGACAGTTTCTCAAACGTGAGGAGGCTTTGTGTTCCTGACACAAAATGCCCTCAAATAGCCAGAAGGTTTTGCATAAACATATATATATATATATATATATATATATATATATATATATATATACACACACACACATCAGTTGGCATTTTAACGTATGGCGATTTAAAGAACCACTCTATACGGCATCACACATTTACTCAACTCAGTCCAGCCGGTTCTCTGGCGTGACTAGTCTGTACAAGGTACCTCATCATCTTTGCAATCACAAAATTAGGTGTATTGACATAAAAATATAAATTTATCTAGTTATAGCTCTATCATAATTTCTATGTAAGATATAAACCTTGTGGTTTGCTTTCATGTATGTTCAATGACCTGAGAGTCGCCCATATAGAATTGTATGCTCCTACCACTTCTAGCAGCAAATCGCTTTTCAGCAAAGCCTGAAACACAAAGTTGACTACAGGCTTGATTCAAATCAGACATATGGGTCTTCAAGTTGGTGAAGGAATGTCATTGGTATGATAAGAATAGCTCAATTTAATCTCATACTGGCTAGCTTTACCAGAGTAACAGGGTTTTCCTTACTGGAATGCTACACTGTCCCAAATGTGGTGCCTGAACGAAGTGTTTAGTCACCCGTGTTGGTCTCTTTATCTCTACATTCACTCACTTTTCGCAGTTACAAAGTTGAATAAAAATATGGTGGCGACAAAATAGCATCCATATTCTGCAACTTCACAAGGAGATCCATCTCTGCCCAAGCTGAGGAATGATGGAATGATGCTATTGTTGTGAAGTAACATGCTGGATTCCAATAGCCAGGCCCCAAAACCTCAAAACAAGAAACAACACTCCATACTTGTGAAATCACAATGGTATTCATCATGTTAAAACAAGTTAAACCAACAGCCAGCATAAAAACAATGATTGCGGACCCCCCTCCCATCACCTGTACTTTGCCTCCTCTGTTCCTTTCGCTTCTGACAAAAGATCCTGACATTCTGTACACACAGTAACTAGTGAAGTAACTAGCATGGTGCCCAGGGAGACACTTGAATCGAAAGAAGACTAGAATCCAGCCATCCATTTTCTTTGCCACTTATCCTCACGAGGGTTGTGAGGAGTGCTGGAGCCTATCCCAGCTGTCAACGGGCAGGAGGAAAGGTACCGCAGGGAAAATAGAGACAAACAGCCGCACTCACAATCACATCTAGGGGCAATTTAGTGTCTCCAATTAATGTTGCATGTTTTTGGGATGTGGAGTGCCCAGAGAAAACCCATGCAGGCACAGGGAGAACATGCAAACTCCACACAGGCGGGTCCAGGATTGAACCAGGGACCACAGAACTGTGAGGCTAACACTTTACTCGCTGATCCACCGTGCCCCCCGGAAGACTGGAATATTAACCATAAAACCAAATTTAGTGTGGACCAGCCTGTTGTCAGTGTGTGAGTGTATATGAGCACATCGCAGACAAGTTAACACGGCATTTACATATGTTTTGCTCCAATGTAGTCTTTGGCAGCACTGAACTCACAGTTGTAACTAGTCTACTAGTCTCATAAGCAAACTAGAAGCCTGAGCTAATGATTTTGTCATTAACATCTGATTGTACCCTGTGAACCACTGATTACATCTCTTGCATCCTTATGCATTACATTTTGGGTTGACAGCACATGAACAAGCCAACTATGCCATGTGCACACAAACACTAAACATGCAGGTGTAAAGGCTGTACAGGAACACGCAATTTTTTATTAGGCAATTCAAACCACCGAGAAACAAAATAGTTGCAAGTGCAAACTGAGGCATGTCTCTGGATTTAGCAATTATGGATGAGATAGTTATGAGGAGCTCCTTTTTCCTCAAAGCATGTGCTTTGTCATTTGTCTTTGGAATTGGTTGGTGACAAAAATATCCTGTCTGGTTTTACTGGTTCCTATCCGCCATGTAAATTCAATAATGTTCACTCTCAACATTTAACTATTACTCGTAGCCTCTCAGAATGTCATGTAATCAAGTTTCTCTATCAAACTAGAGTGATAAGAGTGCCAGTAATTGCAATAGATCCATTCTTAGCAACAACACAGCAAGAAAAGCAGTGACATTATACAGAGAAAAAAAAATCTCAGGGCAGGTCAAAGTGCCAAAATGGGGATCCATAGTTTTGCCCCCACAAATATGCCTGGAGAAAAAAAAAAAAAAAAAAAAAATTCTAGTTCATATATGTATAAATTGCTTTCAATTTCCATCATCATCTCTATACAAGCATCTTCCTAAAATATAGAATTGATTGGGGGGTAAGCTCATGCAAAATATTTTGGGTCAGGATGAGTTTTGCTGCTCGTGCCAGGCTCTCTTCAGCATACACAAGCTCCAAGTGTATTTGTAATAACCTTTTTAGAATAAAAAGAAACTATTGTAACCCAAAGTTTAACGATCCTGAGATATGGACCAAGAAAGAGATTATCAAGGCTAAACCATCATGGTCGTATTATCATCCAGGAAATTATTGACAGCCGGATGCCCACCAGTCGAACCAATTCAGTCAGCTGCCCATGAGGTGACTGTCGACAACCTCACCACGTAAACATAACGCACACCTTGATATGAACCTTTATAGTATGTAGTGCAGAGGCATGGTAGGTACCCATCTATAGCCATCTGGGAAAGAATCTTTGTCCATCTACAGGCAGATAAACTTAAATAACCTTCACCCAACCAGCCATACAGTCAGAAGAAGCCTTCATGTAAACTTCAGTGCAGGACAATACTGACCCGACAAAGAGAATAAAACCGTACTGAGCATGGAAACTGCTGCTAGATTAAGAAGTACGTTTCTTGGGTCTGTGTACAAAAAAAAGTTACACATACTTCTGTGTACAATGCCAGGCTTGGTACAGTTCCCCAAAGCTTCAACTAAAGTTAGTACTAACCATGTCTTCATGGCTGAGGAAGGACCACAGACAAGATCCACACTACCTTGAAAATGGACTACATTCAGTTCAAAATTTAAGTGGTCCAATAGGTCATTCAATCACAGAATGCACACACTCAGTCTATAGTAGGTGTTACCAACATCTACTAGTGACAGAAAAGAGTGCAGTTTATCAACATCTATCAACCTAATTCTTTAAAAACAAATGTATGATTAGGTTCGCAAACAAATCTACCAAAGTGGAGTGTTTATCGGGCCTAAAAAAATAATCAGCACAATAAATAACTTTCCATCAAAATGGGGTGATCTCAAAGGCAACTGTGACTCAATAAGAACATCAAAATAAACAAGCATCTGCAAGAAAAAGTTCTTTTCACACGCCCTCATCGACAACCTCCACCACTGTCCCGATCAAAGGGATCTTAAAGGCTTACCTGAGACAAAGAAAAAACGTGTCATCACAGAAATGAGTCATAGCACTCAAAACTATGTTATACCAAAGGTGCCTTTTTTCTTTTTCTCAGACAAGAGTGAATCCTACATTGCACAAAAGTTGTTTCATACACTCCTAGTTCTACCACAAAATGAAGTCTTGTGAAAAGATTTCTGAACCCTACCCCAACAAAACAATTGTCTGATTGGCCAACAACAGTCACATTCAAGGCAAAATTTTCTTTGTCATGTTTTAAATCAAAAAGTGTCACAAGAACGTCACAGACGAAGATGCACTTTTAACACAAAAGCTGGGAATGTTATTTCCAAACATTTGTTCGCTTTGACTTTAGAATAACCATGTTAGATAAAATAGACTTTTCAATCACTGATGTAGAGATGCAATATGATTTTCAATCGAAAAACCACAGCAATTTTTTATGTAACCTTTTGCACTTTGCTATTCATTTATCTGTGCTTCCGGTCACTGGTCACTTCCAATGGTTCTGCAGTAGTATGTACAAAGACCTATTTCCGGATAATATCTTGATCTAGTGGATATCCATCCATCCATTGTCTGAGCCGCTTATCCTCACGAGGGTTGTCGGAGTGGCGGAGCCAATCTCAGCCGTCATCGGGCAGGATTTAGGGTACACCCTGAACTGGTTGCCAGGCACATGTACACAGAAACAGTTGCATTCACAATAATACCTAGGGGCAATTTAGAATCTCCAATTAATCCATGTTTTTGGGATGTGGGAGGAAACCGCAGTGCCTGACGAAAACCCACGCAAGCACGCAGAGAACATGCAAGCTCCACACAGGTGGGGCTGGGATTTGAACCCTGGTGCTCAGAATTGTGAGGTCAACGCTCTACAGCTGGTCCACCATGCCGCCCTAGTGGACATATCCATGGATGAATGGATATTAACTGTCAGCTGATTACCAATCAATGAAAAATAAACAGTACAGTAATAGGTTCACTTTTCTGTTACTGAATTTTATAGTTTTGCCATGAGCGCCCACCAGAAGACGGGGCTCGCTATCTAGATGACGAATGAGGTTTTGAAAAATGTCACTAAGTAAAGGGGGTGGAATGCGTCTGCATCCAAATATGTACCAATAATCTCCATAACACAAAATTTTAAAATGATCAACTACAACTAATAATAAATAACTCTGGCCATAAAAAGCAAACCTTGTCAGTAAGGTGGCGAATAATCTGAGAAGGCATGGCATTGATGAAAAATATTTGAAGCAAGCAGCACCAGCCTCAGGCAGCTACAGTATATATTTTTTTCTGCTGTCAAAGAACTTACTAAAAAGGTTGTTATCCAGGAAGTGATCAAGACATTAACAACTTTTCTAAGCGCAGATAAGACAGACAAAATGATGTAAAAAAAAAAAAAAAAAAACTTGAAAACTAAAACTAACGACTTGGGTCTGAGCACATAGCATTTTCTCACAAAATTTCCAAGATCCATTAATCAAGCATACTGCCCGTCCTGTTCTACCTGTGAACAAGATAAGATATTTTAAAAACTAATTTCATAGAGCAGCTCTGGGATTTATTACATTAGCCAGCTATCAAAAAATGTCTACCTCTGTGGTCAAACCCAGGCCAGAATGGGCCTTGAAAGACAAGAAAGCAATGGCGTATTTTTAAACCTACAAATTGAAGTTATCTGACTAACTGTGAATAAAGCATGCTACTCAAAAGTTGGTTTGGAATTTCTAAATTTCAGTTGATTCTCAAGACAAGACCTCCTCTGGAAAAACTCTTGGGAATTATTTGCCTTCTGTTATGTGCCAAAAACCCGTGCAAACATATAATTTATGATTCATCTCGGTTAAAATCAAGTTTAGCATGGTGTGAGTTTATGTGTATTTAGTTGATCTGGCCTGGTCTCTGGACAGCCCAGGCTGTGGTCTACAGGACTGGCCATTCTTGCCTAAATGCCCATGCTGAAAGCATGGAGCTCATGATGGAAGTGCTGGGTGGGCTCAGTCAAAACAATGTTGTAATCCAAACATGGGTGCCACACTCGGCCAAGGCCCAGTGACACCTCTTTGACCAGGTTATGAACTGGATCGCCTTCCAAATACACCGGCTGGTCCGGGTCAAAGTCGATGCTCTCCTCAGACACAGTCAGGACACGAAGACTGGATCCCCGCAGACGAGAGATTGCCACCAGATTGTGAGACCACACAGTGTAGCCTGGAATGAGACAAAACAGACATTAGACAAAGCACAAGTACTATATGTCGAGATCATTTTCACAAAATTTAAATATCATGGAAAAGTTCATTTCTTTCCACAAATCTATTCAAAAAGTTAAACTTTCATACATTTGCGATTCAGGGCCCACAATCTAAAGTATTTGTAATTTATTTGTTTATTTTTACATAATTTGAGCTTCTATCTTAAAAAACCCACAAACTCAGGATTTAAAAAAAAAAAAAAAAAAAAAATACTGTGAAGAAAAGAGTCCAAATTTTCCATGCCATTAATGTTTTAAACTGACTGTCACAAAGTAATCATCTACTAAATTTAAACGACCACCACAGGTTTCGCGGGGTGTCATTAAATTGCTTCTCTTTGGTTCACTATGGGGAAGACTGCAGACTTGACAATTGGCCAGAAGACTGTCATTGACAACCCCCATAAGATGGGTAAGCAAACAGAAGTTCATCGCTAAGGACCCTGGTTGTTCACAGACTGCTGTGTCCAAGCATATCAATGAAAAGTCTAGTGGAAGGACAAAAATGTGGTGGAGAAAATGCAACAGCAAAAGAGATAACCGTGGGCTTAAAGGGGAAAATCCACTGGTTTGCATTAACAATGTATCCAATAGGTCATGTAATATGTACTCTATCTTGAAATGTGATGTTAAATTCTCTCTCATTTACTACTGTTTTGAAAAGATTTTTTTATTGACGATTACGAATTTTCAGGAGCGCTGCCATTTTCGTGAGTTACATGACCTACATGGGTATATGTGACGTGTTATGTGCCGTTGCAAACGCTCGATTACATGGGACACCATTATGCCCAGCGCCGATTTCTCGGATTTATCCTCATCTGATGAAGAAATGGCAGTATTGGTTGATCGGGAAGACAGAGGAATACTTCCATACAGAGCGGCAGAGCCGTGAGCTCGCTTGACCTAGGAGCTCCCTCCGGCGAGCGCCAGAGCTGTGAGCTCGCTTCCCGCCGAGCCAGGAGCTCGCTCAGGCGGGGAGCGAGTTCACGGCTCCGCCGCTCGGTGGAGCGAGCTCGTCAGACTCCGCATCATTCCGCCCGAAGAACCGTCTGAATATTCAACATTGTTTACAGCCGGGCAGCGGAGCTGGCGGCATTATTTACAGCCACAGGTTAAAATCCGAATAGAAATATTCCTCCGCCTTCCCAATCAACCGAGCGGCTGAGCCACTCACTGCTGTGTATGGAAATATTCCTCCGCCTTCCATATCAACTGAGCGGCTCACGGTTGTGTGTGGAAGTATTCCTCCGTCTTCCCGATCAACCAATACTGCTATTTCTTCATCAGATGGGGATAAACCTGAGAAATCAGCGCTCCATATTACATGACCTATTGAATAGATTGTTAATGCAAGCCAGTGGATTTCGCCTTTCAGTGAATTATCCAACAGAGAAAATTCAATAACGAAAAGCACAGTTCCCCATCTTAACTCACTGCAGTTTGCTTATTGAGCTAACAGGTCTGTGGATGATTCCATCAACATGGGTCTGTACTTCATCCTTGAACATCTCGACAGAGAGAGAACCTATGCGAGGATCCTGTTCGTGGACTTCGGCTCTGTATTTAACACAATCATCCTCTCCTCCAAGCTTCTTGCCTGCCATCTGCCAGTGGATCAACAACCTTCCCGACAGGCAGGACAAAGCAGGTGACGCTGAGGGACACCACGTCATTCATGTGCACTAGCAGCACCGAGGCACCCCAAGGTTGAGTCCTCTTCCCTCTGCTCTTGCCGCTCCACACAAACAACTGCACCTCAAGGCACCTGGCTGTCAAACTCCTGAAGTTTACAGATGACACCATAGTCATCGCCCTCATCAAAGATAGCGACAAGTTTGAATATCAACAGGAAGTGGCGAAATTGGAACATTGGTGTTTTTGCTTGCAGAAAAATAACCCAGCCAAAATATTTTGTGTGTACAGAATAACATTTTTTGCATGGTTAAGACAATCGTTCATTTTCCATACCACTTATTATCACTAGGGTTGTGGGCGTGCAACAGCCTTTCCCAGCTGACTATGGGTGAGAGGCAGCTTACACCCTGAACTGGTTGCCAGCCAATTGCAGGACTAACATAAACAACCGTTCACACCTTTGGGTAATTTAGTCTTCAATTAACCTAATATCCATGTTTCAGGGATGAGAGAGAAAACCAGAGAACCCAGTGAAAACACATGCAGGTACAGAGAGAACATCGAAACTCCACACTGGCGAGAGTGGATTTGAATCTGGGCCCTCAGAACTGTGAGGCACGTATGCTAACCATTCTCTCACATACCGCCATGACTATGAGAAATTATAACAAACAAAAGAAAAAAATTAATACCATTAGTTGTTTAAGCTCAATTTTCACTTCATCACCAGGAGCCTACGCTTACACAAAGGTTCTGTTTTGTGTTGCAAGTGTCCACACAACCTTCCACAACAAATCAAATGACAGTAGTCCATCAAAAGTAAAAAATTAAATTCTTTTTGGCAGCGACAGCATTTCATTTTACAGGTTTCAATGCATTTTTCTCTAAGAAATAGATGATCATGGACCCACCGTGAATTATAAGCACAGCCAGTTGAGTACACCTCCAAGCCAAGAGGACCAATGGATCTTCATTGCGATTGACACTGAGGTCTGGGAAATCAGGGTCATCCCTCAGTAAAAGGAAGTGTGTTAGAGTTTTATTGTATTGCTGAGCGATGAGCTCCAGAGTGGTGTCGGTCACCAATGTATTGTAACTATCCAGGTGGATGCGCTCCAGTGGAAGGCTCGGCTTCAGCACTCTGAGGAGATCTGTGCTGGTGACCTCTACAGCCATGAGGTACACTCGTAGGTTGGCACTCACCTGTACCTGGGGATTGACGGAAAAATTTGAGTGATGTTTACAATGCTATCAACTACTATCTCTTACAAAATATGATGCTCATCATTGGAGTTGGGGTAGATTCTTGCTTTACCAGCGCCTTCCAATCGTCCTCTGTAGCCGTCCCTTCTAAAGACTTGAATTCCAGAGTGGCACCATTAAGCAGCAGTGACAAACGATGCAGCGGAGGCCGGTGTGGTGATGCCAGCAGACCACACAGCTCAGATGTAAGATCAGAGAAATCAAGAGCGAGAGAGTGTAAAGAAGAAAGACGGTCCAACTCAGATGGTGAAATGAGAGGACCTGTAGAGAAGGAAACGTTATGGTCACAGTTTCAAATGGTATTAATTATATCGATGAAACACCATCTTTTTTTTTTTTTTTTTTAAATAAGACTAATGCCTGTTCTGTTAGTTTCATGTGAATTTTCGTTTTAATGAACTATACTTTGGTTTTACACCTGCAAACCAATGCAAAGTCACCTTCATACGTACCAAACTGGTGGTCAAGCAAACTGAGGTGCTGTAAAGTCTCTGAAGAGGGATTCGATAGGCATGCTAAGGAGGAGGGAGTCACCAGACCAAGCATGAAGCTACAGGACAACCACCTAAGCTGCCTACTGTGAGATAAAAACTCTCTCAACAACCGCTGGATCCTGCAGTGGTAAGAGAAAAGAGGGAGAAGTCTCATAATTTTAAAATATCTTGACTTGACTTAAATCTAGAAAATGGTTTGTTGATGATGCTATTGTGGTTGCTTCACAAGTACCAGAAATGCAACTAAATTGAAGTGGAAATTCAGATTTTAATGTTTTAAGGGTCAAATATAAAACTTAAGAAGGCTGCGTGTTTACACCCAAGGAACTCCAATACCATTTCTGAGCTTTACACCAGTATTCACTTGGACTACACAGTAATTTTCATTGACAGAGATTACTTAAAACTGTTTCCACCATGATATTGCCTATTATTTGTGCAACAAAATTGAATAGAAAAAAACCCAAATTTAAGAGAGGAAGTAAAAATACAAGTGCATACATACTGTGAAAACTGTGATGCAGCTTTTTTTTTTTTTTTTTAAAGAATCAAAATCAATCACATTCAAATTTGTGTTTAAAGTCAGCGCACACCTGTCACCAGTTTTAATACCACTGATAAATCCCACTCAAAATTCAGTTGTTCTAGAGGCTCTCCCTGACATTTTTTCTGGTTTATAGCATAAGCCTGATGGTTTTTATGCCAAAAGTGACGGGTATTTTAATCTGCCTACATATCATGTTTACAGGACGTCCCCAAACATAATTATTTGTAGGTCCTTTTCCAACGCAGCAAGCAGCAATTTACAGAAGGGCTTTAAGATGTAAGCCTCTTCTTACATCCGCATTTATGAAAGGTAAAAGGTATCGTTGTGCTTATGATTTATGTGGTGTTTAAGTGTTTGCCTCCTCCTAGGTTTGTTTTTTTTGCAAACCAGTACCCTGCCTCCTGCCCAAATATAGCTGGGATTGGCTCCAGCACTCCCGAGACCCTTGTGAAGTGGTTCAGATAATGGACAGATGGATGGATTTTTGTCACACTTAAATGTTTCCAATTATCTTCCATCCATTTTATGTAATGCTCTCCTCATCAGGATCACAAGCATAATTGAGGCTATCCCAGCTGACTCTTGGAGAGATGCACCCTGAATTGGTCACCATCCAATCACAGTGCACATTTAAAGGGCTGTTCTCATGAAATGGACTATTTTTAGTATGGTATTAATGAAAAAAACGGCAGCCAATATGGGCCCATGCATTTTTTACCACCACAGAACATGAATTTGACGTATACAGCTTTTTGTAACTCCCGCCATGAAAATCCTCTTGAGGGATTTGTTTAAGAAGAAGCTGGAAGTGACGTAAAGGAGAGAGGCGTTAGTTTTACCTCCGGGAAGGTAGCTCGTTGTTCCTTCGTGTTAGCGAAAATGCCGGCTCATTGCATTGCTGGACATTGCTTGAACACTCGGGAGAATGGATTTACCCTTCATAAGTTTGCAAGAGACCCGGTTCGTCATGAAAAACGGATTGCACGGGTGAGGAGGATGAGAGCTTCGTGGGTTCCAAATAACAGGTAGGTGTGTATACAGCTACTAAGAAAATAATAATTTGGGGCGGACCACCTAATCGGTCTCTCATAACGTAACAAAAGATCCCCGTACGAAATATGTCAATGTGCGCGTCGGATGGTGTCGGGCTGGTGAGTCGCTTTGCCAGCAAAGGCTGAGCTTTGGTCTCGCGGACGGGGGCAGCTCTGAAGAACCCAGCCAAGAATGCCTCACTCGGCCGCGTGCGCACAGTAAAGCGACCCGGCTCGACGGTGATGTTCATTGCGTACTGCGGCGGCTATGAACAACCCCCTTAAGCAGCACAGCTCGGCTCCATTATATGCCACCGCAGCGCCAAAAATCAGCCACACCGGCTGAGGCGCCCCGTTCGGCGGTCACGGCTTCTGCGAAGGCAGCGCGTCGGGCTTTGCGGACGGGGGTGGCTCTGAAGAACCCAGCCGAGAATGCCTCACTCAGCCATGTGCGCGCAGTAAAGCGCCCCGGCTCGACTGTGTTATTCATCGCATACTGTGGCGTCTATGAACAACCCCCTAAAGCAGCACGACTCGGCTCCGTCATAAGCCACAACAGACCCCTAACCAGACAAGCCGAAAGAAAGTTTAGTCTGACATAGTGCAATCATTTGTCTTGTACGTTGTCCCGTTAGGGTCGCCACACTATGTCATCTCAGATGAGCGCTCATATTTGTTTGGCACAGTTTTTACGCTGGATGCCCTTCCTGATGCAACCCCTCCGCATTTATCCGGGGAGAGAGCTGGAGCCTATCCCAGCTAACTTCGGGCGAAGGCAGACTACACCCCGAAATGGTCGTCAGCAAGTCGCAGGGCAAATATCGACACCATCACTGAGCAGGAATCGATCCCACGCTGCCTGCACCAAAGGACATAAACTAGCTCTTAGATTCAGATGTACTGTGCATGACGATGACGCGGAGTAAATGTCTTTGTGTGAGCCAATTAATTATGTCAGTGAGTGGATCAGCAAATTGTGACATCAAAACTGATCAGCAAAAAATGCAAATTATCGGCCAAGCCAATCAGCGAAAAGGTCAAGTAACGAGTGGAGGACAGAGGAGCCTCTAAAGATGTTAGAGGTTTGTGAGCGACAGAAACTGTTTGTTCTTGTTTGTAAGTGAACAAATCCTTATTTTACTGAGGAATTTACCAATTAATTCATAAAAAAAATGTGATTGGATTTTTATTCCTTTCTATACCTATGATGAAAATGACGGGCCTCTCATCTTTTTAAGTGGGAGAACTTGCACAATTGTTAGCCAACAACACTTTTTCACCCTACTATATATGATATATAGAAAAACGTGTGTATAAAATAGCAGAGTATATGTATAAATTACACAGACATATATAGACATAGAATACATGTACAATACAAATGTATTATTTTCCCTCAAATATATATACATACTTTTAAAATCAAACTGTTTCAGGCTAAATTAATGGTGGAAACGTTTTGAAATGTATTTTCTAATCCCAAAAACCTGGCATTTGAACCAGTATGTACCGTCGTTGAGATTGATTCAGTCGAAAGTTTTTGAGATAAAACTGGTATTAATAGACCTTTGGACTTCTTGAAATAGTATATTATGTTTCTATGGTTGGATAAAAGCAGAACTGCCCTTGTGCCCTAAAGTTTTAAATGTAAAGTCTTACTCATTGATTTTCTTGTGGCCTTGGTCAATTTGGTGGAGGTTGGAGTTGTCCAAGAGTCCCTCCTGTTGGAGAGCACAAGTGTCTCCATATAGACGCAACTTCTGCAGGTTCCTAATGGAAAATAGAGGAAAACAGAAAAGGAAACTTAAGTTGTGCTACAAAGTATTCATGCAATTACTTTCTGCTTCAAAAACACAAAAATTAATGTTTTTATTTATTTTTTTACAAATGGGGAAAAAAAGGGGGGCGTGCCGCTGAATGCGTTATAAAAGGTTTAATTTCTGCTACGTTATTTTTGGTACCAAGTACACAAGTGCAGGAATGATTATTCAGTCGCAAAATATAAAAACCTCAACTACTGAAAAACAGAGAAAGATGGGGGAGCTGATAGGCTTAATCATTGTGTCATCTCATCTAATAGTGGCTTCAGTGAAAATTACGTTCGTTTTTAATGTACAAAATAAATAATTGCATACTCTACCGTTAAGTTCTGAATTCCAACTTTTATACATGTGATTACACAGTATGCAAGCAGTACTTTGGGGTGCACGTTTTGTGATCACATTGTACTTCTGTAGAAACGTATCGACAAACTGATCCTGGGAATGTTTCAATTGTATTTGACGTATGCTTCACTGCTGATATCAGCAGGTCATACCCACAAAGCCTTGTGTCCAGCTGCATTGTTAACAGCTTGTAGGAGGACGGCTATGATACATGTTGGAGGCCTAACAACACACCAGCAGTACGTATGTAGTTTGATAAATGTCAGCAGGAAAGCATGTACTACCAAGTTCAACAGACAAGTAATGCAAGCGTCATTTATTGATTGGAAAACGACATGCAGTTGTCAATATTACATAATTCCTTGGCTAATGTAACGCACGTATTTGCTTGCTAATCGCGCTAGTACTCCTACCTACAGAATACGCACAAAAAGTTGAACGTAGTCAGGACATACAGGGAATATTTTTTTTCCCCAAACCGGCCACAATTTAAGAACAATTAAGTGTTGAAGTCACCTGTTGTTACGAATATTGGTGAGCACACACAACGCCTGGTCCAAGTAGGTAGCCATCGCGTCTCTGCATTCTTGGACGGTTGCGAGTCGTTAGGACCTGCAGGCAGGTCCACTCTGGTGGCGGAGGGCGGCTCGTTGTTGAGGGAACTCGGGCTGACTTCTTCGGGAGAGAGTTCCAGCTGTAGTTCTCGCACGAAAGCACCGAACTTCAGCATGAGGAACTCCAATCTCGAAGTCTCCTCGGAGCTTGAGCTACCGCCGCCTATCCGTAGTTTCAGTTCAGTCCACAGAGCTGGATAGAACAGACACTCCCTCCACCGCGAACAAACGGCCGAGGCCCGGAGCTTGTCTCGGTCTGACAGAAAGGAGAATATGTGGACGATTAGCTCGCTTGGTAAAGCCATGGCTCCGACGCCGCCGCACAGAGCCATGGCGAGAAACGGCACAGCTAAAAAGAAAGCAAGCAGATATTTAACGGTTAAAGCCTCCTAAAAAATCGGTGCCGCAGTGAAAGGCTGGAAGCTATCAGCAGCGTTCTATTCTAGCTGAAAACAAACAGCTTCCCAGTTTTGACTTCAATAGTATTGGACCGCACCATTTCCTTAAACTGAAGGGGAATAACATGCCAACAACATATACTGAAACCTGGATGAATTGGGCTTTTGTTGAACTCTATATACAATATATATATATATATATCTATATATATATATATATATATATATATATATCATGGTGTTGAATACACTTTCGTCACAATGTTGGTAGTCTGTGGGTGCACGTGCGAATCGTAAGAGGTTAATGGTATGGCCCTGTGTGCTCTTATTTTTGCCATACCAGAAAAAAACGTGAGGGGGCAGCGTTTGTCCTTTGGAATTCTGTGGCCGTGTCATCTTTTTGGAGCTGATTCATTCTCAGACACACCCCCTTCACGTCTATGTCTCTTTCAAAGGAAGATGGCAGGCGGCGACAAATCTCAGCAGCAGCAGTACACATTTCTCCCATTAATGGAGAAAAACTTTTGTTTTTTGGTCAAAATTTGAAACATAATGTTCTTTTACAGCACATTATTCTCCATGTTGTAATTTGCCCATTTACTCATACCTGCCAACATATACGTTTTTCACGTATTTTATAATTTTTTTGATCTTTTCAAATTGTGTACGCCGTATAACAACTTTTGTACGGGAATTTTTTTTCTTTAAAAAAGTAAGTTTTTTGTAAGACTGATCTCGTCTGACCCATTTCGGCTTTCCTGCACACGTTAATTCTGTTTCCGTGTATTTTGAAGTCAGGCATTTGTGTTGTAATCGAAGAATCAACCAATTATAATCGTGAAAGTAAGCATGGAAGGACCGCCAAGTAGTGTAGCGCCGGAGAAAAGGAGTCGGAGGCGGAGTGTCGGACACAGAAACAGAACTTGCTTTATTGTTCGACATCACCAAACTACTCGCATAACGGCGGGAACTCTGTTAACCTTTGCTCCGGAAGCGCAACAACAAAAACAGTCCGTGCGGAACCCCGCACCCCCAACTCGAGGTCCCGCGGGTGAATTATGTAAACACCACACAAGCCCCCCCAGAATTCACCATAGTCAAAATCCTTGTGCCGTGGAGGGATGATGACCCGACCCCGGCGAGTGTGCATGTAGGGGCCGATGGGGGCGGGGCCGCACTGTCCATTGAGTCACGGGACAAGGGCTCAGGCGGGGTCAAGGGTACCCCGGCGGGCGCAGGGGCACAGGGCAAAGGGGGACGACCCCGGCGGGGGGAGGGGGGCGGGCCAACCCCAAAGGCTGGGCAATTGTCCAGGTGCGCGGGTTTGACCCTGTCCACGGAAACAGTCTCGGGTCTGCCGCCAATGTCCACGAGCAGGCTCTTATCCCCATGCTCCAGGACCCTGAACGGCCCGTCGTATGGGGGGCGGAGAGGTCCACGGTGGGCGTCATGACGAACAAACACAAAATCCGCAGAGCGCAGGTGACGGGGCAGCCGGGCAGCTGGGGTGCCATGTTGCGACGTGGGAACCGGCGCAAACCCTTTTGCGGCCTCCAGCAGGGAGGACCGTTGCCTGGGTGCGGACCAGGGCGCTGTGGCGTCCGGGATGAATTCGCCGGGGACCCGCAGTGGCTGGCCGTAGACGAGTTCGGCGGATGAGGACAACAGGTCCTCCTTGGGGGCGCACCTGAGGCCGAGCATGACCCACGGGAGCTTATCCAACCAGTTGCCGTCCGTCAAGCCGGCACGCAGGGCTGCTTTCATGGAGCGGTGGAACCGCTCGCAAAGACCGTTCGCCTGGGGGTGATAGGCGGTAGTGCGGTGCAGCTTGACCCCCAAACTCTCAGCAACTGCGTTCCAGAGTTCAGAGGTAAACTGAGGGCCACGATCTGAAGAAAGGTCGCACGGTGTCCCGAAGCGTGCAACCCACGTGCCGATGAACGCCCGGGCCACGTCTGACGACGTTGTCGAGGAGAGGGGAACGGCTTCGGGCCAGCGGGTCGTCCTGTCCACCATGGTGAGCAAGTAGGTGAATCCGTGCGAGGGAGGAAGTGGACCTACCAAGTCAACGTTGACGTGGTCAAACCTCCTCTCGGGGACAGCAAAGGGCTCCAAGGGGGCTTTTGTGTGGCGATGCACCTTAGCCCGCTGACAGGCCACGCACGAGTCGACCCAGGCCTGCACATCTTTCTTGAGACCGCGCCACACGAACTTCTGGGCCACCAGCCTCACGGACGGTTTCCTTCCGGGGTGGGAGAGGTTGTGGACCGCCTCGAAAACAGCTCTTCGCCAGTTTGCAGGGACCAGCGGCCGAGGCTGGTCAGCCGAGAGGTCGCATAGCAACCTGACGCCCGAGTCACCAACCGCGACTTCCTCCAGGCGCAAACCCGTGTCAGAAGTCTTGAGGGCCTGCACCCCGTGGTCCGAGGCCTGGTCTGCGCTCATGCGGGAGTAGTCGAGACCCAGATGCACAGTGCCGACGATCGCCCTGGAGAGGCAGTCCACGACCACATTGGATTTGCCGGCGATGTGTTGGATGTCCGTAGTGTACTCAGAGATGAACGACAGTTGGCGTTGCTGGCGGGCGGACCACGGCTCGGCCACCTTGGACATGGCGAAAGTGAGGGGTTTATGGTCCACATATGCCGTGAACTCACGGCCTTCCAATAGGGAGCGGAAGTGGCGGATCGCCAGCCAGAGGCCGAGGAGCTCTCTATCGAACGTGCTGTATTTGCGCTCCCTGGGGACCAGCTGACGGCTGAAAAAGGCAAGCGGTTGCCAGGCGCCGCCGACCCACTGTTCGAATACGGCTCCAACAGCGTAGTCCGATGCATCGGTAGTGAGAGCGACAGGGGCCCCGTGGGTTGGGTGAGCCAGCATAGCGGCACGACTCAGTGCGGCCTTCGTAGCCTCGAAGGCTTCCATCCTCTCGGCCGTCCATTCAACGTCCCGGTTGGGGGCCTTGTCTTTAAGAGCCTCATAAAGCGGGCGCATGATGTGGGCCGCCCGGCGGATGAACCGGTGGTAGAAAGTCACCATCCCCAGGAACTCCCGGAGGCCCCGAGCCGAGCGAGGTCGGGGAAAAGCGGAGACGGCCTCCACCTTTGCCGGAAGGGGGGCGGCGCCGTTCTTGTCTATGAGGTGCCCGAGGAACTGGATAGAGGGCACCCCGAAAACACACTTTGCCGGGTTGATGATCGGGCCATGCTGCTCAAGTCTTGCGAAGAGGTCGCGGAGGTGCATCAGATGTTCATCCTCCGAGGAGCTGGCGACGAGGATGTCATCCAAATAGACGAACACAAATGGCAAGTCCCTGAGCACAGAATCCATTAAACGCTGGAAAGATTGTGCCGCGTTTTTAAGACCAAACGGCATCCTCAGAAACTCGAACAGTCCAAACGGAGTGATTACAGCTGTCTTGGGAACGTCTGAGGGGTGCACGGGAACCTGGTGATACCCGCGCACCAGGTCGACCTTGGAGAACAAGATTTTGCCTGCCAGGTGGGCTGAGAAGTCCTGAATGTGTGGAACAGGGTAGCGGTCGAGCGTAGTGGCGTCGTTAAGGCGGCGGTAGTCACCACACGGTCGCCACCCACCACTCGGTTTAGGGACGATGTGTAGTGGCGAGGCCCACGGGCTATCCGAGCGGCGGACGATGCCCAGACGCTCCATGTTGGCAAACTCGGACTTAGCGACTGCTAGCTTCTCGGGATCAAGCCGTCGGGCCCTCGCGTGGATCGGGGGGCCCTTGGTCTCAATGTGGTGCTCGACCCCATGTTTAGTCGTGGCAGAGGAGAAAGTGGGCCGTGTCAAGGCAGGGAACTCACCAAGGAGGAGTTGGTACTTGGTGCCGTCCGATAGCGAAATGGAGAGACCACCATAAGTCGCCTCATTGCGGACGCAGGCGACCGTGGAAAAAGTCAGTGCATCCACCAGACGGCCCCTCTTAACATCCACCAGCAGCCCGTGGGCACAAAAAAAAATCAGCGCCGAGGAGAGGGAATGAGACATCCGCAGTGACAAAGTCCCATGTGAAGCGCTGACTCCCGAAACACAACTCCACAGTCCTCATGCCATAAGAGCGGATAGGGGAGCCATTAGCGGACAGTAGGGGTGGCCCATGAGTCCCGCCAGCGGCGTCCTCCGCAGTGGCCGTCAGGACGCTCCTCTGGGCGCCGGTGTCACAAAGGAATTTGCGCCCGGAAAGGTTGTCCTTGACGAACAGCAGCCGGCTCTTCGCGCCCACGCTCACGGCCGCTGCGAAGCGTGGGCTTTGGCGTTTCCCGACGCGTCGTAGTTGCAAGGGGCGCGGCACCTCTTCGCTTTCGCACCGAAACGGGCATGAAAGTAGCACAAGCCTGTGCCAGCACGGCCGTCGGTGCCGAAGGGGCCCCTGCTGGATGCCACCCCCGCGCCCGAAGGTGAGTAACTGCGCGTCGCGGCCAGCGTCTCAGGGGAGAAGCGCTGGGTTGCCAGGAAGAAACGGTCGGCCTCCTCGGCCAGGGCCCGGGGCTCAGTGATAGTACTGTTCGCGAGCGCCATCTGAACATGCGGTGGCATTTGCCTGAGAAACAGTTCCATGAAAATGAAATTGGGCTCTTCCGTGCCCAGCAGGTTTAGGATCATTTCGATGAGTTCGGAAGGTTTGCTGTCCCCCAGTCCATTAATAGCCAACAGACGTCGGGCACGTTCCGGCCGTGAAAGTTCAAAAACCTTGAGAAGGTGAGCCTTGATCCCAGCATACTTATCTCGGGCCGGGGGAGAGGTGATGAAGTTCACTGCTCTGGCCGCCGTTGAGCTCCCGAGTGCTGAGACAACGTGGTAGTAACGCGTGGAATCATCTGAGATCCCGCGGAGGGCGAACTGAGCCTCCGTCTGTGCGAACCACGCTGCCGCGGACGTCTCCCAAAACTCCAGCAATTTGAGGATGGCGGTTGCCATGTTCGTTTCAGTCTCGAAAACGCCGGGACTGACGTCGGGGTCACCAGTGTAGCGCCGGAGAAAAGGAGTCGGAGGCGGAGTGTCGGACACAGAAACAGAACTTGCTTTATTGTTCGACATCACCAAACTACTTGCATAACGGCGGGAACTCTGTTAACCTTTGCTCCGGAAGCGCAACAACAAAAACAGTCCGTGCGGAACCCCGCACCCCAACTCGAGGTCCCGCGGGTGAATTATGTAAACACCACAGTAGGAAGAGAAGAACTCAAGGATTGGGTCGACACCAAAAAGAATGGGAGTCTCTCCAAGGTGAATATGCTGGATGGATTAAATCGTCAACAAAAGGTCCCGAGTTCTCGTTCTGGGTCCTGTGTAAAAAGGATGTGAAAGTTGCTGCTAGTGGATTTTACAATCTGAAGAGCCATTTTAAAACTGCCGGACATGTGGAAATTCTAGCGAAAAGCAAATCACATGTTTTATGGATAGGTTTCCGATTACCCATCATGCACTGCGGCAGATGCCATACTGTGTGTCTTAGAGTTCAGAGAACATAGGTAAATGGTGAAGCGTGAAGATTTTTCATCGTTAATTTTTCCGTTTGGTGTAAGAGTTATGACGTCGTTTAAAGCAAATGCAAACGTAGTGGACAAAAACACGTTTCATGCTTGAAGCAGAGCCAGATACTTGGAGAAATTGAAGGACATCAGTGGCAAAGATCCGTATGAATTTCAAGCAAGCGATTGGAGTGACGATGTGAAAGGCTACCCTGCCATTAAATATCCAATATCGTTAATTATCTCGTGAATTCTGTGAGCGCATATACCCTTGATGAACTCAAGGCTTACAAGTCTCTACAAGCCTACAATTACTTTCTAAGTGGGTGGGTTCATGGTTTACGGCAACGGGTGATCGGTAATCAGTGTGTAGTGGCAGCTCGAGTAAGATATTCTCATAGCTCTACTGATCCACTACTACGTCCCTGGATCATATCCCAAAAAGATGGCTGCGTTCTCTGCTGACATTGTACTTGTATGGCCGGTCTTGGAGAAGTGTGTTCACATGTGGCTGCCCTTTTTGCTAACCCTTTTTGCAGGATAGCAAGGCACTTATAGAAGAGAGATCTTACTGGTTACTGCGCTGTGCAGTTAAAAATGTAAGTCGATTTTTTTTTCTTAAATAATTCTCAGTCATACCTTTGTGTGGACTGGATAATTTATTCATTCCTTGTTGCCTCAAGTATTTAATTGAAAACATTACCTGTTATGAAATTATCCGAGCAAACTTTATAGTGTCTCTTTGTTGGATCAGGAAGAAATCCAGCTCGGTTGATCCTCAACAACCATAGGTTCCGTCTTTCTGTCGACAGTTGCTTCGTTTTACTTCCCTGGTTGACAACGACCTTTGGAATATTAAAATACTACCTCTTTGTTTGCTCAGATTCAGTGCGGTTAGTACAGCCCCAAACTACGCATATGTGGCCCATATTATCAGACGAAAGGGGCTTGCTTGCTTTGTTTACATAGACACTTACTTCCCTTGCTTCAGACACACAAAATGGTGGACAAGGGACTCCTGGGACTGTGGTGGCGTCATCCTAAACCTATCCATTGATCAAGCACTTCGTCTCTACTGCTCATCCAGCAGCATCCCACAAAGTTATAAATGCAGAAATTCTCTTCTGCCATTTTCTTGCGGTGCACAATATCCCGTTTATGGCTGCTGACCACTTCTCTGATTTAGTGAAATCTATGTTCCCGCATTCACAGACAGCTAAGGGAAATATTTTCATAAGTACCCTACTTTCTTACTGAGGTAAGGTTAACAATAGTCTGATTGACATTGCCATAAAAATGATTTGATTTTATAATTCAATTCATTTTTTCCCATTATTTTATTTTATTAAAACTTTTGTTTTCATTTAATGTAAATATTTGCTCCTAGTAATAAATAAAAAATATTTTCGATTTCAAGTCCTGGACATTGCAGTCTGTTTAATTGCAAAATAAGGAAAAAAAATAGAATTGTTAACTGTGGTGATATGTTTATAGATTAAAATTTTATAGATAGAATAATATATGGCTATGCCGGTATTTATAATGTGGTTAAACTTATTCTTATTATTATCATAACAGTATGGGCTATATTTTTTCAGGAGTTTGCTTGTCAGAGGACGAAACCAACGATGATCATAAATCAGAGCCTCCCACACGACTACACACACCATGTCATTGAACGCTGCTAACTCAGCCCTTTACCCACATGATTGACAAAAGCAATGACCGTAGCACCAAAAAGAGACTGGTTATGTTAGCTCACTTTATTGATGGGGATAACACAAAAACCCGACTTCTTGATTTACCGGAGTTGGCATCGGGTACAGTGTCAGCAATCTTTTCCGTTATTGATGAACTGTTCCAAGAAAAAGACATCCCGTGGACAAATGATGTGGGATTTGCTAGTGACAATTGTAACACTATGTTATGTTCTGTTCTCTCAAGAATCACAGAAAATAATGAGGCTGTGTTTAGCATTGAATGCATTTGCCACCTTGGCAATCTCTGTGTAAAAGGTGGACTCAAGACACTGCCAGTGACTGTGGATGACTTGCTTTTATTTTTTTTTAAGAACAGCTCAAAACAAATGGAGGATTTTAAGGAGTTTCAGGACTTTACAAACACTGCGCATGAACAAATGCTCAAGCATTGCCCAACACGATGGCTATCTCTGCAAAAAGTGGTAGAACTCTGACAGAATTTGAGGCTCTCAAAGCTACTTTGCCAGTCATGCAGATGTTGAAAGGCCAGGGAAAGTCAATCAATGATAGGCTACAGGACCCTCTCACTCTCCTCATACTCTATTTCC
This sequence comes from Syngnathoides biaculeatus, assembly GCF_019802595.1. Taxonomy (NCBI): domain Eukaryota; kingdom Metazoa; phylum Chordata; class Actinopteri; order Syngnathiformes; family Syngnathidae; genus Syngnathoides; species Syngnathoides biaculeatus. The sequence goes on along the minus strand of NC_084654.1, from coordinate 6,066,902 downwards.
TCAGTTTCATCTTACCTCACATTAGTTTATTCAGTGTAGTCTTCAAAGACGACGATGATTAAAGCAACCTAAGCATCACACCAGCAAAGGAAGCGATATTTTCTTCCGTGCGTTCTTTCTATGAGGCTGTTGTGACCAAAATTATCAGCTAATTCCTCTTTCAAACTGCTTTTCTCAGTGATTTAGTAGTGTTGGACTCAAGAAAGGATGTAGATTACTGTCACATTGTGAGGTTGGCTGACAGGTTTGCATCACAACTGGATCAGGAGGAATTAAAAGGACGAGTGGGAAGATTACTAGCTGCTACCTGATGCTCTCATCCCTCAGAAAAGCCAAGATGGAACACCAATTAACCCAGAGCCTTTTTGGCCTCACATATTTAAATCAGGAGTCACTGATGGTGTCGTGGTACACACGCCTGCCTTTGGTGCGGGCAACGTGGGATTGATTCCCGGTCAGTGACGGTGTCGATATCTGCCCTGCGACTGACTGGCGACCAGTTCAGGGTGTCATCCGCCTTTCGCCTGGAGCTAATTAGGATAAGCTCCAGCTTTCTCGCAACCCTTGTGAGGATCAGCAGCTTGGATAATGACATGACATATTTAAATTTAAAAAGTGCATTTGGGCAAGATGGTTTTCCATTGATGAAAGAAATTTACAAAGTTCTGCTCTGCCTTCCCCACTCTAATGCCAACACTGAGTTTCAGCCATGTGAGGAAAATATAGAGAGGAAGACAATGGGAACTGATACTCTGACATCTTTGTTGCAAATTAAACTAAATTGTGACCATTTCTGTTAGAGTAAAACCATCTTTAGAACAGATGAAGTCTGCAAAATCCTGCACTGCTACTTATAATGAGCAACACTACATTTACTGCAATTGGAGAAAGAATTAAGAAACTGAAAGAATTAGTTGTGTTGTTTATTTGGTAAATAAAATAACTTGTTTACACAAATGACCTTTGTTTTTATTCTACTTTACTCTTATTCTGTCTTGTTTTGAGCAAATATGTGCCGTGTTGTGTTTGTCAGGTTTATTATTGCTTAATAAGGGGAATTGCAGTCATTAATAAGGGAAGCAATTGGCTGAGGTTGACAGGCATGCATTTTAGGAGTCGAACTCTCCAATGCAGCGAGCAGGGTTCCCAACATGGCCACCACGTTAGCAAGTTTGTTAGCCAGGTTGCTACTGCGCGCTAGTGTATAGTCTTCACATCTGTGTTCAGAACCATTATACAGATTTTCGGCAGTGTTAACACTAATGAGAACATAATGGTTGATTTACAAACCTGACATACCTTTTTAAATGGCAATTGGCCATGTGCCGATGCTTGAATTCAGTGGTTCTCAACTCCTGCTCTGTGAACCAGTACTGATTCTTGAGGCTTTGGTATTGGGCCATACAAACGGAATGACCATCCATCAATCCATTATCTGAGCACCTTTTCCTCACAAGGGTTGGGGGAGTGTTGAAGCCTATCCCAGCTATCTTCAGGCCAATTTATTTCATTTCTGTTGTATTGCATGTCATGTGTCAAATGTGTTTTATTTCAAAAATTGACTGGGTCTTTTCAGCCACAACATCAGAAATGTCCAGAACGCTTCTGATTTGGACCCCAGCCAATTTGCTAATGGCATCCAAACTCAAAGAACCAGTTGTTTCATCAACTCATTCAGTTCGTTGCATTCACAGAAAAGATTCTTTCTTTTGAACAAAACATTCGTGAACAATAAAACACTACATGGCACGTCGGTTGTGTGACATGTTACGAAAAATAAGGCCGCAAATATGGGTAAAAAAAAGCTACATTTTTGGAGAGCTTCTTTCCAAAAGGGAAAAGGCCACCTGAGGAGCCACCAGAGCATACAACAAATAAAAAGAAAACTTCTTTTAATAGAAATTACTGTATTAGGATTCCTCCTGAAAATACAGGTTTGGGTCACTAAAGACTCTCATCTGACAGATGGATGGCATCCATGAAGGCAAATTCATGTTTGTGAGAACATGCATGGATGTAAATATGAGAGTGATGGTTAGTATTGGGCTTGGGGGAAACATGTGGGACCACTGAATGTTCTAAAAGCATGGCAAAATTAAGTCCCAACACTAAAGATCAAAGTAATACAGCAACATTTGAGTAAACCCAAAACAAGTGAAACAACGGACAATTTTGAGATATGACACTGAATGGCTAAAAAAACAACAAATCTAAGGTTTTGGAGTGATCAAGTCAAAGTCTTGTCAGGGGCATGGCCAAGCCACTGCCCTGGGCAGTGCCACCTCTGGCTGCAGTCCCACAGCCCCGCCGCATTGGACACTAATTAGACCAGGTATTTAAGCATTGAGTGTGTCATCTAATTTTGCCAGTTTGTTGTGTTACTGCGTATTGGATACTCCACTATCGTGCGAAAGTTCACAAGCTCTGTGTAGTGCATCCATTCGTCACAGCTAGCCTGTGCCACTATAGTCTTGTTACGTCTTGTTCATGTTTCTAAGCTTTGCCTCATTGTCATCGGACCTTGTTAAATGTTTTTTGGATCTTGCCTGTAGCCTTGGGTTTTTGTGCTTCCGCTTTTTTTTGGAATGGTTACCTGTGTAAGATTTTAGCCTGGAATAAAACCACCCTCAATATTATGGCCTCGCCTTGGAGTCCTGCAGTTGGCTCCAGCCCCTTACCTCGTTTCCATGACAGAATAAACTGCCCAGAACAGGACCTTGCAGGTAAAATGCGGTGCCGCTGGTCACACCGCCGGTCATGCCGCCGATCTCTGCCTCCCAGTGCCCCCAGCCTGTGGACCAAGCAATCCCTATCTAGGTGGGCTCTGTCTTGTTGTCCTCTCCTACCTTGCCATCTGGAACATCCGTGTGTCATGATTATTCCCCATACACGACCTCACAACCGCATTTTATTTTTTAATTTTGCTGGACTCAGATTTTGGGGAGGACCTGGACTTGTACGACCGCCTGCCCGAGTCTGACTCGGAGACTGATTTTGTTTTTTCCCTCCCGGTGTTCAATACCAGTTCATTTGTTTTGCTGCCCCCGTTTCCAGCCCGCGAGTGCCTACGTCCTGTGTGCCCAAGTCCTCTTCCTCCGATCCTTTCTGGGGCGCCCATTTGGCCATTGTTGGTGGACACTTTTTCCTCCATGTGTTCGCTTAATTTCAGGTAGTGAGAATGTTGGTTATTCAAATACAGACTGGAGACGATGAACAGTTTCTTCAAAGCTTTTACTTACAGAATATTCTGGGCACAAATGAGTTCCAGACAGTTGCTGTAGCAGATCACAAGTGCGAAGATACAGAGGACTGACAGCATTCTTATACTCTCAGAAGGGTCCACATCACAAAAGTATGAAACGATAACAAAGAGCATCACAAAAAGCATCACAAGAGAGCCGCATCATAAAATATAGAGCATCACAAAAGACCAGCATCATAATGACTAAACCAGTTATGGCAGAAAGCAAAGAAAGGCTTTCAAATCCTGCAGGTATTTGATCAGCAAGTTTATATTCATCTGGAACCACACGGGGTACACCTATAGCATCTATATAAATCGGGGAGGTAAAGAATGGGTGATTCGGGTCATCTATAGAATGGCGATGACGAGTTCTAACGGCATGGTTTGTTACTTCGAGGAGACTAGCACGAGCTCCTAGTGGAGTAATAAAGGTGGGATAAATAGCAGACACCAGAGCGCATCGGCCTATCCAATGAGAACGGAGAACATTGAATAGGGTGACTCCACCACAGTACCACCACATGTCCGCCCGTCCGCGAATCAAGGCTCCCGACCCGTCAGACCTGTTGGTCACCTGAACAATCTGGCAGTGTTGTTGGGGAATCATTCCAACTTTCGCTTCATGCGGGAGAGTGGATGAATTTTTACAAAAGCAGGTAGCACTCAGGGACACTTTAATGGCATAGAAAACCGGCACAGCAGCAGTTACCAAAGACAAGGGATGAATTGTGTCCCACCCTCTTCACGGTTCTGGTGGAATGTCTTGAGACATGAAGGGGGGCCGGCTTGCGGACTCGTAGTTGTCAGGAGAGTCAGTGAGCGAAGATCCACTGTTAAACTCAAATGAGCATGTCCTGCACCAAGGGGGCCTACTCGTACTAAACTGAGGCACTCAGCAATCTGTCCACATTTGATAGGGTGGGGACAATAGACACAGGATACCTGCCAATCAAACCCAGAGTATGCTACAGTGGTATAGTACGACAAAGATACATGTAGCGCCTCTCTAGTATAAAATACTTCGAAAAGGTAGCCACCTGAGTTCTTTCCTCACTCCAAAGAAGGAAACTAATAAATTAACTAAATGGTAATTACTCTAAATGTCTATTACAACTTTACTCTTTACTTGTGCATTTAATTCTCTATCAAACAGTCTCTGAAATAATGTTTCCCTTATGAGTAAAGGTTAACTAATGTAGATAACCCAGCTATCATATAAACTCCCTGTCATGATCCTGCTGCTCCAGCCCGGGCGGTGCGGGTGCCCGCGGGGTTGCGCTGATTGGGAGGCGCACACCTGCGCCTCATCCGGGCTGATTGTCCTGTGTATTTGTATGACCCCGATGGCGACTGGTCCCCGCCAGATCGTTGAGCTTCATGTCCCGTTCGGGTACTCCCGTATCCCTGATCGACAACCCGTGTGTACCGACCTTCGCCTGTTCTCCGACCAACCCCGTAAGCCTGATTCCTTTGACACTTCTGCCTGCTTTGATCGTTCTCCTGTGTACCGACTCCTGCCTGCCCGCTCACCTGCTCTCTTCGCCCGATGTCCCAACTACCCCTGCTGCACCTGACTGCCTGCCCGATCCCCGATCCCCGGCCACGAAATAATAAACGTTTCTCCCCGAACTACCTTGCATCGTCCGAGTCCTGCATTTGAGTCCTACTCCCCGTTCCGATGGGTCGTGACACTCCCCACTTCTAACTGTCTTGCAGATAGTTAAATAATACACCTGGTTATGTAACAAAAAGTGTGAACATTTAATAACAAATAAAGGTTAGAAAAGCAAATCTCTTTCCTCAACAAACAGTCATTCAATAAATAAATTGAACAAAACAGGTACACACTGCACACAGGAGATAGGCTAACTTAAGCTAAGGGCCCAAACAAAAATGAATCTAGCCTGCAAAGCAAATGAAATTCAAACCCCAATGTCACTGAGGTGCTTCCCAAGGGAGGAGTGAAGAAAGGTGAAGGTGGTTTTTCCTCTGTCCAGCGTCCTCACGTTCCTCGTCCTTTTTTTCTTCCTTGAAGTCCAAACACAGGCCTCGCTAGCCGTGTTAGCTCGACGCTAGCAGCCTTGTCTTCTCCCTCGTGGTCCAACACACAGGCCTTGCTAGCTAGCGTTAGCTGGTTGCTAGTGCCCAAGCCAAGCCCCATGCATGCACTTAGCCCTTGTGGTAGCGGCTAACTCCATGTTACGGCGTGATTTGAGTAGTCCACTCAAACGACACACTATCCCAGTTGAACTTTCAACAGTCCTTGTCGAACACGTTGATCAACTTTTGATAAATGTTCACCGTTCACTTTCTTTGTCCTTTCTTTGTCCTTTTTCTCAACCACTTCTCCCGGTCACACCGTCCAGCTTTTTTCTCTCTCTCTCTCTCTCTCCTCTCTCTCTCTCTCTCTCCTCTCTCTCTCTCTTCTCTCTCTCTCTCTCTCTCTCTCTTTCTCTCTCTCTCTCTCTCTCTCTCTCTCTCTCTCTGTCTCTCTCTCTCAAAACCCAGGTTCCACAATAAATCAACAAAGAAAAGTATTTCCTTCTCACAAATGAATCAAACACATTTAAATACAAATCCCTCCAAAAGAAAATAAAGTCAGCACACACAGTTTAACAGATATCCCACCACACTGCATAAAGAAAACCTATAACCTAATTGCTACTCTATGATACTGAACTTTTACCTGTACCAACTTTTAACCGGGATACATACAGAAGACAGAAAATAATGCTAATTATGAGCCCATGAACAAAGGTAAAATTTGGATGCATTGAATTTGGGCGTAACCCGAGCATTTCCCGGAACCATCAGGCATTCTCCTTTGCTGGTCAAAGTGGTGGAGGACATTACATAGAACCCCCCTGCAATATGGTGCATGCAAATCGGGATGGGACATCCTCAGGTTGCTTCTGCAGCGATCCCTGGCTGCACCAGGATGGGTACCATCAAGACGATGGCCATTCCTGCCGATGTCTGTGTCGAAGAGAGACTCATGTTGAACATCACGGTGAGAGGTTTCACACCTTTTCATCTGGCATGAGTCGAGCTGGGGGGAAGTCAGCTTCTTCAGGACCTTGGGGTTAGACTACCTGGTCCCAGGTTGATTCACCGTCGATTATTCTGCCCGTGTACCATGAAATCAATCCTTGTCAAATGATGTCATCACTGAGCCTGAGGCGTCCTGGCCCTCCACCGGTGCCTGGTCTGTGCTAATAACTCCATGCATATAAACCTTGTGTCTCATTCTGCCTGTTGCCAGTTCATTGAACCTCATTGTCACATTCCAGCGTTCTTTATTCTTCATCATTCATAGTAAGATAGATCCTGCCGTGTTTTTGACCTTGCCTTTTTGCCTCACAATTTGGATACTGTTGCCTTTTTGAACAGCCTACCTGACTACCGACTTCTCCCTGGAATTTAACTTCTCTTCTTCAACTGCCCCTTGTTAGAGTTGTGGAAGAGGGTCCGATCTCATGGTCTGCACTTGACAAAAAGAACAGGCCAGAACATGGACCCAGCAGACTCAGACCAAGTGCAGGGATGACACATTGTGCAGCAGGAGGAACAACTTGCTGCCCTCCACCTTCTTCTTAAGAAACTATCAGAGCAGCAGGAGACTACTATGAGACAGATGCCCTTACAGTTTGATAATTTCATCAGTAGGTTTCATAAGAAGGAAATAGCTGGTTCAGTCACCATCCCACCGCCTGTTACCTCTGCTGCTGTCCTCCCACCGCTCTTTTGCCTGGAGCGGTTCTTGGAAGACTCCACAAATATCAAGCCATTCATCACACAGTGCGAACTCCATTTTGAGCAACAGGCAGCTGCCTTCCCCACCGAGTGGGCAAAGATCGCTTTCATCATTTCCCAACTGACTGGCTACGGAGGCATGGGCGACCGCCGAATGGAGCCGCAACTCCTTGTCCTTCATGGACATTGTTTCTTAAGATTATGGAGCAGGTATTTCAGTATTCCAAACCAGAGCGTGAGGCAATTACTTCTTGATCACGTTACAGCAAGGCAAGCACAGTGTGTCAGATTACGCCATTGAATTTTGCATCCTATCGGCAGAGAGTCACTACCTGATGCATCTTTTCAAAGGCTATCCCCCGCTGTCAAAGATCATTTGGTCCCATTAGACCATCCGACCGATTTGGACACGCTCATCGCTCTAGCCATCAAAATAGACAAAGGGCTCAGAGATCGCGAGCTGGGTCATTGGGTTATTCCGTGAGTAAATGCCATGTCAAGGTTGCTGGTGCCCTCAACATAGGCACCAGAATGCTGAATCTGAATCCCAATAAGAAAGATCCTACCTGCGTTCTTCCACAAATTGCATTATGCTCTTCAGATCAAGAAATTCAAACGACAGTTTTCATTGACTTTTGTTCTGATGCTAACTTGCTAAACACTTGTTAGAAGCATGCATAATAGAACTTTTGAGATCAATTGTCATCACAAGTTCTATGCTGTAGACATCAGTTTTTTGGGCAAAATTACTCATTTCATCCAAACGCTTACACTAACATTTGCTAATTCTTACTTGGAATTTCATAGTTTTCATGTTTTTGACACCATGAATTATGACTTCATTTTAGGGAAACCTTGGTTGAGATTAGATAACCCCCATATTGACTGGTCCTCTGGGGGTATGTCATGGGGAAGCAACTGCGTCCAGACCTGTTTCAAACCGCCACATATTAATGAATATGTTGCTAATGAAATTCCATCGACCCCATCAGGGTTTCCTGACTTGTCTTGAGTGGAAACCTGTTACCATGCCATTATAGATTTATTCTCTGAGTCCTAAGCCAAATCTATTCCTGCTCCCTGTCAGCTGCGGCAGGCCCTATTCTGGCGGCACTCGACCAGCGGCTGCTGCCTCTTGCTCCTGCTTTGGTGGCGCTTGATCAACAGCACCGCCTGGCCCTGTTACCCAGCTCGTGCTTTGGCTTTGGGCTTGTCTTCACTTATGTTCCACTGTATGGCCCTGTTGAGACTCTGGTGCTCAGCGTCCTGCCCAACCTCCTGAACTGTCCAGTCAAGCAACACACTTTGGGTGGCCTGAATGTCAACTGGACTGACCCTGGTGGGTGTATCTGTTTAGAATGACACAGAGAAAAATTCAACTTTGTTGCTCTGGTCCGAGAACGGCTGCGTTGTAGTGTACATGACAAATGAAAGGAGGATGACGCTTTTTATATTCCACTAACTTACATAGCATTTGTCGAAAACTATTGAGGATAATGCACAGAAATCAAATGTAAACTATTATTTTGATTTTATATACTTAACCTTTTCAAAAGGTTGCTGTTTTATTTTTAAGCAGGTTGTGTTTTAATTGCAGACTGTGATTTTTCATACTCATGTGCAATTGTAGCAATTGTGTCTGTTGCCACTATTAGTGGGAAAGAGACGATGGCAGTGCTTTATTTTAATTTAATAATTTAAATGAAACTGGCGGCATGGAGCCACAACTGGTTAGAGCGTTGGCCTTACAGTTCTGAGGATTGGGGTTCAAATCCCAGCACCGTCTGTGTGGAGCTGGCATGTTCTCCCTGTGCCTATGTGGATTTTCCCTGGGCACTCCATTTTCCACCCACATCCCCCAAAACATGTATTAATTGGAGACTTTAAATTGCCCTCAGGTGAGTGCGACATTTGTTTGTCTCTATGTGCCATGCGATTGGCTGGCAACCAGTTCAGGGTGTACCCCGCCTCCTGCCAGATGACAGCTGGTATAGGCTCCAGTGCTCCCGTGACCCTCGCGAGGATAACCGGTTCAGAAAATTGATCGATGGATGAAATGAAACTGGTTTATTGTTGTATGTCTTGAATGTATATCACATCTGACAGCATAGTTACTTATCCTCATAGTACTCTTTTCAAAAGGCCTCTGTTTGATTTTAACATTTGGAGGGTACGTTTTATTACACTCTGTCTGTTGCCCAGAGAAGGGGGGGGGGAGTGAAGAGGACTGACTTTTATTTCCATGGGGATGTCTGAAATAACAGGAGGCATGTTCCTTTTTGTTTATCCATCCAGCCAGCCAGTTTCTGAGACCTGTATCCTCATGAGGGCCGTGGGAGTGCTGGAGCCCATCACAGCTGTCGACAGGCTGGAGGCGGGGTACACCTTGAACAGGTTGCCAGCCAATCGCAGGGCACATGGAGACAGACAAGAGTTGCACTCACAATCATACCTAGGGGCAATTTAGAGTCTCCAATTAATGCATGTTTTGGAGATCTGGGAGGGAACTGGAGTGCCGGGAGAAAACCCACGCACACACGTTGGAACAAACTCCACACAGGTGGGGCTGGCATTGAACCTGTGTCCTCAGAATTCTGAGTCCACTGCTTTACAGCTGCTCCACTTTTCCGCCCCTAAATAAACACGTGAATAAATCATCCATCCATTTTCTTAACCACTTATCCTAACAAGGGTCACGGGAGTGCTGGAGCCTATACTAGCTGTCATTGGGCCAGAGGTGGGGCACACCCTGAACTGGTTGCCAGTCAATCACAGGGAAATAAATCAAGTCTGATGTATTCCTAAAATCATATGCCACATTCTTACGAGTCCGTTTTAACCCATTCGTGGGCAGCGTCCCATTTTTGGGAAATCATGATTTTCATGCATTACATCCTTCAGTATATCAAAATATTTAAGTGTTTTAATCTGAAGCCATAATTTGGTATCAGGTGAGGATAACTTGTTGGATTAATTTGATATAAAGTTATCTCATATTTGCTTTCTTGGTTTTTAATGCTTCACTGCTTGTGTGATGTGATGCAATCGAGAGGCCCATTGGGTGCAATGGAAACTTTACTATGATGTACTTAAACAATGTGATGCAATCAAGTTACATTGGGTGCTGTGGAAACAACAGACAGTGACTGAAGACAACATAAAGACTGACAATCTCAAGAGAATGAGGAAGACAGTGCAAAGATTTACATGGACTATTTTTGTCACAGTTGCTTTGTTTGTCACATTTGCTTTGTTGTCATGCAGACCACGCGAAGGAATAAAAAAGTGGAGACGTGGAACGGGTGGAGATTGTGAAAGAAACTTCCCATGTTTTCCTCGCAAGCCAGAAGTTCCTCTTGTCTTCCCTCCTTGAGAATTGTACTTTAAATGTCGTAGGCTGCTTAAGGCTCCGTCACACCATGACGTTCTGGTCAACGTTCTCTGAACATTTCAATCGTTCTATTTTTCAGCGTTCTCAAATGAGGATGACACATCTGGCATGTATGTGATTAACGTGTATCTAACGCACGAGAAGCGTGTAACAGCGACCAAATAAGATACCTCTAAAAACCATTAGCGTGTGCTAACGTGTCACTGGCGCGTGACGAGCGATTTGTCAACGTTAGACGAGCGTGTTGAGCGTGTGACTAACGGGTGAATAACGACAGAATAGCGTTTTGCTGGCGTGTCATTTTTACAGTGGAACAGAAACGAAAACGTTGGAAATTTCATAGTCACTTCAGTTGTTGTCGTGAGTTAGAACAGTGAGCATCATGCCGCCTAGACGAAAAAAAGGTGGGGTGCAGACTTCAGCAACTAGCACTGCAAGTAAGAATGCAAAGCCTCTTTCACGAGCAATGTCTTTGGAGGAAAATAGAACACCAGGAGGAAGAGCAGGTCTGACAAGTAACGCACCATGTGACACCCCCTGGAGACCCTAAACACCATGAAAACCCCAGTGATGACGGTCCGACGGTGACAAACGATAAGTAACAACCAAGTAACGCTAGAGTAACGACTGACTAACGATAGCCAAACGCGTGCAACGCTCGGTGAACGTTAGTAAAACGTTCCACGAACGTTCTGCAGCGTTTAAAATTAAACGTTGATGAACACTGGTCTCGGTGAGAACTTTTGTGCGTGTTGAAAACTTTTTTTCCGGACTGGCGTTCTCGGCAGATTCCCAGCGATCATTGACGTTCACTAGCGTTCAAACAACGCTCTTCTGGCGCCATCCCGGCGACTATGGGTGACTACCAACGTTTCCTCAAATGTTATAGAACGCTGACCAGAACGTCATGGTGTGACGGAGCCTTTAAACATGACATAACTCATTGGTCAAACTTAGCAGTTAGATTTTTGGGAATAAATTAGTAAAGTTATCATATAACTTAACCATAAACAAAAAATAAGTGTTATTTCCTTGATTGTGGCCTGTTAGGAGACTTTGATCTCAATAAAGCAAAAAATTCCCACCCTGCCCATGAATGGGTTAAAGTACATTTTCTAGAGCCCATTTCGAACTCCTTTGATCTCAACATTGTATATCCAGCACTTGGCAGCGCAGGGACTTAGGTAATTCTCTTACACAAAGATGACCTGTCCAGTCATCAGACAAGAATTTTATTGTGCTCAAGTTATAATTGACTATATTCCATCTTATCTGTCACTAAAACACCTCCTGTCCAGTTTTCCAAACAATCTTTCTGGCATATCCAATCTCCCACAATTGGCACAACCACAATGGATGCATAATCATCATTGGAAGTCATTTACTGTAGTGAGGGGTCATCAAGTTTGGGGGCAAATATACATCAGCACTCATATCTGGACATAAGGTGGCATTGTGCGCATCTGGAGCTGGGGCAGGCAGTATTAGCAAGAGAATGTAAAAAGATTTTATGAGAGACTGAAATGCTGGAACATGAGATTTGATTGCCTGTAAAAAAAAAAAAAAAGACAAACTAGCAGGAGTTTGTGTGTGTGACAGAAGAGACTGGAGAAAGGCTGGAAAGATAAGCGTGGAGACATTTTGCAGGTGCATTTTATGAACTCCGATTCCAATAAATTTGGGAAGTGTAAAGTGTAAATAAAACAATGTGATTTGAAGATCCTTTTTGATCTAGATTCAACTGTGTAGTGTTGTTTGATACATATTATACCGGCATAAAGTAACACCAGTACTGATACTGGAACTGAAATGAAACCACGGCAAAAATCTAAAACATTCCTAATAATAGTACTGAAATGAAAACTGACAAAACAACTTCAAATATAGTCACAATTTTATTAATTCAAAATTATTTAAGTAACGTGAAAAATTACATCATAATGGTAATAATCTATTCTAATCATTAGTCAATTTTTAAATGCATAAAAAATTCCTGCATGACCATATATATACAGTACAGTATATACCTAAACACGTACACACTGTGGGACAGTGGTAGGTAGTACTCAAATACTGGGTAACTGGTGACTAACTTCTCATTTGTTTTCCAAAGAGCATGAACACACAGTAGCACATCTGTCTCAAAGTTCTGAAGACCTGGGTTCAAATCCTGTCTCGCCTGTGTGGAGTTTACATGTTCTCCTTGTGCCTGTGTGTGTGTTTTTTTCCTCCATGTACTCCGGTTTCTTCCCTCATGCATGGTAGGTTACGTGAAGACTAAATTGTTACTAGGTGGGAATGTGAATGTGAATGGCTGTTTGTTTATCTGCCCTGCCATTGGGTGGGACCGGTTTAGGGTGTACCCCACCTCTCGCCCAGAGTCAGCTGGGAAAGGGTCCTGTGACCCTAGTAAGGATGATCAGTGTGGAAAAAGGGTATGGGTATGCATGATTGGTATTTATCTGTGCAGAATTAAATCATATTAAACTCAGGTTAAATGAGAGCCTACACACCACCCACTATTTGAAGTACAAAAAAAGAAAACATTCATTGAGCCTTCTGTTGACTGAAATTACTGAACGTGTACGCGCAGGTGTGTGTGCGTGCCTGCAGTGACGTCACATTCTTCACTCCTTTATTTTGTGACACAGTACCTGACAAAGACAGCACAAAAAAGACACCCATCCGTGAAATGTAGTGATAGAGTATGCACCTACACAAAATAAATGAGGCACGAGTGCTTGGAAATACTTAAATAAGCTTGTACGTATCTGAAAACGAAAAACAGAGGTTTCTCAGGCCGCACCGGTGCTAATTACCCCTCCCTTGGACATCAACAGAAAAAGAGGAGCATTAAAGGCAGCGTCACATTAACATTAGGAGTAGGAGAAGAAAAACAATACTGTTCCACATTTTGGGACTACAGGCTGCATTACAAAAACACGCCAGGTAAAAATATTACTGAACATATTTTGTTTAAGTACTGTAGAATACAAAACTAAGAAGACCAAATATTAACAAATGCTGAAGTGATCCAACAACAAGAGTAGGAGAATGACTTGCCAGCTTTGGAATTGGTGTTTGTATGACCCAGATATTTGCAGAAAAATGAGGGATTCTTCATTGAAAATAAAAGAACCCTGATGAAAATTGAATTGATGCGAGTGTTCATTCATTAAAACTTTAATCAGCGATTTGTGGCGCACTCTACTGCCGGAAATCAGTATTACAACAGAGATGCAGATCACTTCTATAAAACAGGTTGCTGTTCCCTTCATCCCCTCTCCGATTTCTTCACTCGAGAATACACTAATGTAGTATATAAAAAGAGCTGTTGAAACCCACGAAATAAATAAAAGAGGAGAAAGAAACAAATGCACCCCTATTGGGGTGCGGGTGGGGTACGACGACAAGCCACTGCAAACTGTAGGCTGGTCCCGAAACCCGGATAAATGCAGAAGGTTGGTCAGGAGTGGCAAACAAATGTCAAACATAAATGAGCGTTCATCGAAAGAATTCTCCCTCCTCGTGCCTGCTGACATATTTCACGACTGTAACTGCCACTTGAAACTCAGGTCCAAGTCAGCAGCCTAACTCTGGGTGGCGGTATTGCTCCATTAATTGGGATACTAGTGACCTACCAGTAGCACTGGAAAGCAATGTTGGAAATACATCCATCCATTTACAGAGTAAAATGGAAGACAAACAAAATATTTTGGACTATCAACATGAATTTCACCTTCTGAGATTGTATGTTTAACCTTTTATATGAACCTGCATTTTGTTCTTAGATAACAGTGATTTTTGTCAGTGGAAAATAAGGCATGAATTAAACAAACGAATTCTTACATTTCTTAAGGGTTCATTTTGATCACTGTATTTAGATGTTATTTTAAAGTGGGATAAAACCCAATCTGTGATTGGCTGACAACCATTTCAGTGTGTACCCACCTCCTGCCCAAAGATAGCAGGGTAGTCTGCAGCACTTCCACGACACTTACGAGGATAAGAGGCTCAGAAGATGCATGGATGGATAGAACCCAATACGAAGAATAAGAATCCCTGAATGTGTGTATTAAATTACAGAAAAATATGAGAATTTTTTTTCACGAGACTGACATTTAATAGCATGGGAATCTAATAGTTTGACATGTATTAGAAGCTTACAATTCAATAAAAATGTTTCCCAATCTTTTCTTAAGCTGGGTAGTTAAGTTTACACAAAGTATAAAAACTGAGAGTTTTTTTTCTTTAGCGGTGACTTGGGGTTCATGTAAACTAAACAGAGTGTCAAATTGAGTGCAACAAACCAGGGAAATGTTCTGTAAATAGTCAGGGCATCAGGACTGACATAAGACTGAGAAGCTGCAGCTCAGGAGGGGGAGACAGAAAGACCTTGAAGGATGTCGGGAGACCTTAAAGCACATGGAAGTGTGTCAACTGGAGGACGAGAGAGCTGTTAAGAGGACGATAACCCCACTCAGGAACAACCTGCTTACCTCGCACCTCAACTGGTAATTGACCCCTCCGTAGAAATTGCGTTATCTGCGTCGCTGACCAATCAGAGGCCAGAGATCTGCATAAACCACGCCCCATGTTGGCGTCCGCTATTACCTCAGACAACGTTGCATGGTCCAGTATAGCTTTGTTAGTATTTTATCACGTATTTGGGTTCCTTAACAATAGATATGGTTAAGAGGTGTACTCACGGACTTTGTAATAGTGACGACAGGTATCCTGAAAGGCTAGTTGGTGGAGTTGAATTCGTACCCTTTCCAAAACCAAGACCCATTATGAAAAATGTCTTCGATGGATCAAACTTTGTGGAAGACCGCATGATCAACTGAATCCATCTAAAATCAACCGCAACAGAAGACCGAGTACGAAAAATGTCTTCGATGGATCAAACTTTGTGGAAGATCGTATGATCAACTCAATCCATCTAAAATCAGATATGTTTGCACGAAGGTAAGCCCTATATTTGATTTTCAATACATGTCTCAAATAAATGAATTAGCAGTTCTTTGCTTGCATAACATAGCTACGTGTGAATGATTGACACACTTGATCTGTGTTGAGCAATACTTTGCGAGGACCTGACTGCACAAACGTGTCTCTTTGTTGGCGGTGAGCTAAGCTAAACCGGACTAGCGAGTCCTAAAAGCCTTCGACGTGCACCGACACACCGAGACTGAAGGAAGGATGTTTGAGTACACTAAAGTAGTGATTGTCGTACTCGGTCGGGACTTACATAGGTTCGGCACTAATTCAAGAATAATTATTGAGGGGAGCGCGTGACGTTACACAAAGAAAACGAGAGAAACAACTCGTAAATCAAGCCTCGCCTTCTTTTCCTTCATACGGCGGTTCACAAACGGCTATACAGATACACATAAAGATTCTGCACACAAGTGTGATAGGTAACACGAAAATAGGAAACTGTCAATGACGAATTCGTCTTTGGGTTATAATATATTATATTATGTGGCTTCTCAGTCTTCCTTTGACTCCGGAAAGATCTCGCGCTAATATCAATGGTTTCTCCGTCGATATGCATGTAAATACCATTGAAATACCCCTCGCTGAAACACTTGAAGCCCTGCTGTCTGCTTTTCAACGATATTTCACTATTCGCTACGAATGTGAGTGTGAAATCAGCTGGTAAATTGGACAATTTCGCTCTAGTCTTCTCTTCCTGCGCCACCATTTTTGCTAATTGTTTGTCTGAGGTTAGCACACGTGGGGTGACATAACTTCAGGAGGCGTGGTTAAGTGCCCTGTACAATACTTTTTTGTGCCGTTGATAAGTAATATTCCTGCCACTTGACAACTGTTAAAATTAATTAAAAATATACTTTTTCCTCATTTAATTGTTTTTTAAATCAAGTAATTAATAATTTAACTAAGTTACTTTTAAACTCAAATATCAGTAAAATAACAAAGTTACCTTTTCAAAACTGGCGTCAAAATCTAAGACCAAAAAGTGACAAAATCCATTTTAAATACAGCCGTCCCAATTTACTCAGCTGTGAACAAAAAACCCAGGAAGGAACACCTCTTGTTTCTCATCAGCTTATAATTATGGATCCCTTTGCCCAACAATGCAAATACAAACGTGAATATGGCGCGTGTATGCTCACACTTTAGAGCTCATGTACCTACGTCACCGAAATCATTTGACTGGCCATATTGCCGGTCAAGCAAAGCATTGTTCAATGCTAAGTGCGTTGAGACGAAACGAAAATACGTCCCAGAGTTTTGTCCGATACCGTTAAGCATTTAGAAGGTGATAATAAACGAAAGTATGTGGAAAAATCAGAAACTTGGCATAGAGGACCCATATTTAATACTGAAGCTGATGTTTTCGCCGATAATAAAGTGGACTGTTAACCCGCTTCCGCTTGTCTTGGACAGCTGAATATACACATTTATCTAGTGAGTAAGTCGTCGAGATTTACACGGAAGAGTTTGACAGCGTAGAAAAGTCTGGACGCATACAAATACTTAATTGGTGGATCTGTTCTCAATCAAGAATAAATCCCACATAGTGATGGAGACACTCAGATTTTTTCAATATAAATACCTATATTTAAATAAATGACCCCTGGTTTTACACAAACTCGCATTCATTAACTATGATTTGGAAAAAAAAAAAAGATAACAGGTTAATGGCTTGTGAACGCGGAAGCTTTATGCGCACACGCGACTGAGAAACACATTCTTGGCTGGATTCTTCAGAGCCGCCCCCGTCGCAAAGCCCGACACGCAGCCTTCGCAGAAGCTGTGACCGCCGAACGCGGCGCCTCAGCCGGTGTGGCTCATTTTTGGCGCCGTGGTGGCATATAATGGAGCTGAGGCGTGCTGCTTTTAGATGGTTGTTCACAGCCACCGCAGTACGTGATGAACACTATCGAGACGAGGCTGAGTGAGACATTGTTGGTTGAACGACACGCACATCGACACATTTCATATGCGGATCTTTTGTTATGTTATGAGAGAGACCGATTACGTGGTCCGCCCCAAACTATTATTTTTTTTAGTAGCTGTATACACACCTATCTATTATTTGGAACCCACGAAGCTCTCGTCCTCTGCACCCGTGCAATCCATTTTTCACAACGAACAGGGTCTCTTTCAAAGTTATGAAGGGTAATTTCATTCTCCCTAGTGTTTAAGCAATGTCCAGGAATGCAATGAGCCGGCATTTTGGCTAACACGAAGGAACAGCGAGCTACCTTCCCACAGGTAAAACTAATGAAAAACAACTGAGTCCACTAGGGGCCGCCACTGTCCTTTACATCACTTCCTGCTTCTTCTTGAAAACAAATTCCTCGAGAGGATTTTCATGGCGGGAGTTCTAAAAAGCTGTATACATCAAAATCATGTTTTGTGGTGAAAAAACACATGGGACCATATTGGCTGTGGGTTTTTCATTAATAATATACAAAATATCATCCATTTCATAACAGTTCCACTTTAACGCAATAATGACTCTTTATAGGACTTTGCCAAATTCTAATATTTGTAAAAGTGAACAGAGCCAATTTATATCCATTGTTTTCTTTTTCTAAAAGTTTCAATTTATTGTTATAATTGTAATGTCAATGTTCATTGTTCTTAGAATTGAAAGTGCAATGTTCTTTAAAAGGCCTGCACGGTAGTGCAGCTGTAGAGCATTAGCCTCACAGTTCTTAAGAAACACCAGGGTTCAAATCCCGGTCCCATCTGTGTGGAGTTTGCATGTTCTCCCCATGCCTGCGTGGGTTTTCTCTGGGGACTCAGGTTACCGCCCACATCCAAAAAACATGGATAAATTGGAAACTTTAAATTGCCCCGAGGTGTGATTGTGAGTGCAATTGTTGTCTGTCTCCATGTGCCCTGCGATTACCTGGCAACCAATTCAGGGTGTACCCTGCCTCCTGCCCGATGACAGCTGGGATGGACTACAACACTCCCACAAACCTCAAGAGAATAAGCATCATAGAAAGTCGATGGATTATCACATCAGTGGTATAAAAAAACTCAATGATACTATCGTTTGTCATGCGCTTTTGAGAAAATATATCATCCTAAAAATGCTTTTATGACAGGCCTAAACACATAATATATTGAGAGGAAATAAGCGCTTCTTCTTTTTCTTTTACTTTCGGCTTGTCCCGTTAGGGGTTGCCACAGCGTGTCATCTTTTGCCATCTTAGCCTATCTCCTGCATCTTCCTGTCTAACCCCAACTGCCCTCATGTCTTCCCTCACCACATCCATAAACCCTCTCTTTGGTCTTCCTCTCGCTCTTTTGCCTGGCAGCTCCATCCTCAGCACCCTTCCACCAATATACTCACTCTCTCGCCTCTGAACATGTCCAAACCATCGAAGTCTGCTCTCTCGAATCTTGTCTCCAAAACATCCAACTTTGGCTGTCCCTCTAATGAGCTCATTTCTAATCCTATCCAACCTGCTCACTCCGAGCGAGAACCTCAACATCTTCATTTCTGCCACCTCCAGTTCTGCTTCCTGTTGTTTCTTCAGTGCCACCGTCTCTAATCCATACATCATGGGCGCCCTCACCACTGTTTTGTAAACTTTGCCCTTCATCCTAGCAGAGACTCTTCTGTCACATAACACACCAGACACCTTTCGCCAGCTGTTCCAACCTGCTTGGACCCGTTTCTTCACTTCCTTTCCACACTCACCATTGCTCTGAATTGTTGACCCTAAATATTTGAAGTCGTCCACCCTCGCTATCTCTTCTCCCTGTAGCCTCACTCTTCCCCCTCCAGTTTTCTCATTCACGCACATATATTCTGTTTTACTTTGGCTAATCTTCATTCCTCTCCTTTCCAGTGCATGTCTCCATCTTTCTAATTGTTCCTCTGCATGCTCCCTGCTTTCAATGCTCCCTGCTTTCACTGCATATCACAATATCTACAAACATCATGGTCCAAGGGGATTCCAGTCTAACCTCATCTGTCAGCCTATCCATGACCACTGCAAACAGGAAGGGGCTCAGAGCTGATCCCTGATGCAGTCCCACCTCCACCTTAAATTCTTCTGTCACACCTAAGGCACACCTCACCATTGTTCTGCTGCCATCATACATGTCCTTGACTATTTTAACATACTTGTCTGTCACACCAGACTTACGCATGCAGTACCACAGTTCCCCTCTTGGTACTCTGTCATAGGCTTTCTCTAGATCCACAAAAACACAATGTAGCTCCTTCCGACCTTCTCTCTACTTTTACACTAGCATCCTCAAGGCAAATAATGCATCTGTGGTACTCTTTCTAGGCATGAAACCATACTGTTGCTCACAGATACTTCTGTCCTGAGTCTAGCCTCCACTACTCTTTCCTATAACTTCATTGTGTGGCTCATCAACTTTATTCCTCTATAGTTCCCACAGCTCTGAACATCCCCTTTGTTCTTAAAAATGGGAACTAGAACACTTTTCCTCCATTCTTCAGGCATCTTTTCGCCCGCTAGTATTCTGTTGAATAAGTTGGTCAAAAACTCGACCGCCATCTCTCCAAATTGCTTCTATACCTCCACCGGTATGTCATCAGGACCAACTGCCTTTCCATTTTTCATCCTTTGTAGTGGCTTTCTGACTTCCCCCTTAGTAATCATTGCCACTCCCTGGTCCTTCACACTTGCCTCTTCAACTCTTCCTTCTCTCTCATTTTCTTCTTTCATCAACTTCTCAAAGTATTCTTTCCATCTATTTAGCACACTACTGGCACCAGTCAACACACTTCCATCTCTATCCTTATTCACACTTACCTGCTGCACATCCTTCCCATCTCTATCCCTCTGTCTGGCTAACCTGTAGAGATCCTTTTCTCCTTCTTTCGTGTCGAACCTGGTGTACATGTCTTCATATGCCTCTTGTTTAGCCTTTGCCACCTCGACCTTTGCCCTACGTCTCATCTCGATGTACTCCTTTCGCCTCTCCTCAGTCCTCTCAGTATCCCACTTCTTCTTCGCTAATCTCTTTCCTTGTATGACTCCCTGTATTTTGGGGACACACACCAAGTACTCTCCTGCCTGTCTCTCTGATTACCTTGGCTGTCGTTGTCCAGTCTTCCGGGAGCTTCTGGTGTCCATCAAGAGCCTGTCTTACCTCTTTCCGAAAGGCCGCACATTGAGAGGAAATAAGCGCAATAGATATAAAAATATTATTCAAACATTATAAAAAAGTAACACTTGTAATAAAAATCTGCAGTAAAGCAGGATCGCGAAGCAAGAACCACAATTTTGCATAGGATTTCTATCTTATTCGTATTCCGTGATGTGAAGTTACAGGGACACATTGTTCCCAGGTTGGGACTCATTGTTTCCATGACGTGCATCCCAGGACTCACAAAGTCTCAAGTGTAAAATTGATTTACGCATTTCTCTTGTGAGCCCCGGTCTGATTTGAGTCTGTACATCTCAGAGCCCGACTGAGTTTATATTCTACCAGCATTTTATTTGTGTTCAGGACCTAAACTGTTTAATGATTCATAGATTGGTAGCAGAAGTCTATCCTATAGCTCACTGGGAGCCACTGTGGAGACTTGAGAATTGGAGTAATGTGACCTGACCTTTTTGTTCTGGTCAAAACCCAAGCTGCAGCATTCTGACTAAGATGAAGCTGTGTCATGCTCTTTTGGGAGAATCCAGTCAAAAGACCATGACAATAATCAAGACTGCTGGACGTTAAAGCAGGGATTTACTGGTGTACTTGAGAACATCAAATCCTTCACGCTGGATATGCTCTTCAGCTGGTACAAGGCTGTTTTGGTGACTAGTTTGATATGACTGCCGAAAGTCAGATCAGAATCGTCCAGCATATCAAGTTTTCAGACTTTTTTTTTGTGAAAGAAAGTCTCCATGTTTTTATTAATGTTGATTCCGTTCTGCTTATCTTCACAGAAGTCGTGGGACTGCTGGAGTCTATCCCAACTGTCATCGGGCAGGAGGCAGGGTACACCCTGAACTGGTTGCCAGCCAATGGCAAGGCACATCGAAACAAACAAGCATTTGCACTCACAATCACACACAAGCAATTTTCCTTCTAAGCTGCGCAACTGCGCATTTGCATACTTGTCGCAGACTCTCAGCGCAGAGGAAAACAGATCCAGGGCAGTGAACTACAGCCTGATGCTTTTTTTTTTAAAACACCACACCACGTTGTCTCTCACAAAGAGCTGCTGCTTGACCACACCAGGCCACACACTATACTTCCGAGTTTATCTCACACCGACCCCATAATTACAAATACCGGGGTATGTGAATAATAGAAGAAAAAGTGGTGAAACAGGACAAGATTTTCTCTTTTTTGAGTAAAAATGGTTTGGTTTGAAGCCAAAGTAGAAAGTGCAGGATGAGATGGTGTGTAATGTTAAAATTCCACCTTGGCACAGCCTGGTTGAGGACGAAAGCACAGACGATCCATTGTCCAAAAAGCTAATTCTGTATTTTAAACATAGGAGGCAACATTATATGAACCCTAAAACTGTTTGGGAGCATCATTCATCTTTCAACATGCATTGCAAAAGATATTCTGCAACCAATAATTCAGTTTTACACCACGAAAAACAGACGGGGATATTATTGTGAGTAAAAAAAAAATGAAACAAAGTTGGAAGTGACATTTCGAATTTATAGTTAATAGTTGGCTTGGTTATTTGTATTGTAATGTTTTTTTTTGCTTTTTGACATTTTGAGTGTAAGTGTGCAAAAACACAAAATTGTTCTTAAAATGTTCTGTTTGGAATGTAATCTGAACCTTTTAACATGCATATTCGATGGATTGAGCACCCCTGCTCTAGAGTATGCCAGTGCCCAGATATTATTTCTAACAAAAAGTGAAGACAAGAGGAGTGGAAGCTCTGCCTCACTTGGGCCTTTTCACTTCCGAACATATAATACTACTATTTGTACAGTAACAATAATATGTCACAATATCTATAGGCATTCAAGTCTGGAGTGGATATTTTGGCTTGAATGGTACTCTATGTGATGCCACGAGATTGTGCCCCCTATGTTGATCGTCAACAGTGCCGGAGGGTGGGCAAACATTTTAAGTCCTAAACCAGAAAACTACGATGAACATCAGCTGGAGATTAAAAATACATCTGTCAATGGGGCATCTGATCGCACAGGGTGGGAAATGGCAATCAAGTTCCAGATGGAGAACACAGTAATGACTTCATTTATGATCAATATTAATCGCCGAAGGAATACAATATTAATCCTGGATGGGAACTATACAAAAGTCTTCCTTATGTGTATATTTTTCCATGTATTTCATCACACCTCTTCTTCTTTTCCTTTTGGCTTGTCCCGTTAGGGGTCGCCACAGCGTGTCACCTTTTTCCATCTTAGCCTATCTCCTGCATCTTCCTCTCTAACCCCAACTGCCCTCATGTCTTCCCTCACCACATCCATAAAGCTTCTTTTTGGTCTTCCTCTCGCTCTTTTTCCTGGCAGCTCCATCATCAGCACCCTTCCACCAATATACTCACTCTCTCGCCTCTGAACATGTCCAAACCATCAAAGTCTGCTCTCTCGAACCTTGTCTGCAAAACATCCAATCTATTTCATCACAACAAAGAGTGATAATCCACACCCTGCAAAAAGCATGTAAGCATGTGCAAAAAAGTAGTCGGAATGATGATAGTGTATATGCTTCAGGTACTGTGCCTGAGCTGAGTTTTGAGAGTTTCCTCTACGTTTCTCCAAATAATCTCAACAGTTCTTTGGAAGCACACTAACTAGGACATTTTTCTTTAAAACTAGTTGCAATTTACAGTGAAGAAAATAAGTATTTGAACACCCTGCTACATTACAAGTTCTCCCACTTAGAAATCATGGAGGGGTCTGAAATGTTCATTGTAGGCGCATGCTCACTGTGAGAGAGATAATCTAAAAAGAAATATCCAGAAATCACAATGTATGATTTTTTTAATGATTTATTTGTGTGATACAGCTGCAAATAAGTATTTGAACAACTGTCTATCAGCGAGAATTCTGACCCTCAAAGACCTGTTAGTCTGCATTTAAAAGTCCACCTCCACTCCATGTATTATCCTGAATCAGATGCACCTGTGTGTGTTAGCTGCATAAAGACACCTGTCCATACCATACAATCAGTAAGACTCAAACCTGTAACATGGCCAAGTCCAAAGAGCTGTCCAAATACATCTGAGAAAAAATGGTACAACTCCACACAGCTGGAAAGGGCTACGGA
Source organism: Syngnathoides biaculeatus (assembly GCF_019802595.1). Lineage (NCBI taxonomy): Eukaryota > Metazoa > Chordata > Actinopteri > Syngnathiformes > Syngnathidae > Syngnathoides > Syngnathoides biaculeatus. Next base: position 6,043,281 of record NC_084654.1, on the reverse strand, counting down.
GAAATTAACAAGCAGCTTCGTGAAAAAATGTTCATTGTTGGAGCAATAATTAGAAAATGGAAGAGGCTAAACATGACGGTCAATCAAGTCAGAGTGGAGCCCCATGCAAGATATCACCTCGTGTGGTCTCAATGATCCTTAGAAAGGTGAAGAATCAGCCCAGGACTACACAACAGGACTTGGTCAATGACCTGAAAAGAGCTGGGACCACTATTTCCAAGATGACTGTTGGTAATACACTAAGACGTCATGGTTTGAAATCATGCATGGCACGGGAGGTTCCCCTGCTTAAATCAACAAATGTCAAGGCCCGTCTTACGTTTGCCATTGACCATTTGGATGATATAGAGGAGTCATGGGAGAATGTTTTGTGGTCAGATGAGACCAAAATTTAACTTTTTGGTCATAATTCCATTAACAGTGTTTGGAGGAAGACGAATGATAAGTTCCCTCCCAAGAACACCATCCCTACTGTGAAGCATGGGGGTGGTAGCGTCATGCTTTGGGGGTGTTTTTCTACACATGGGACAGGACGACTGCACTGTATTAAGGAGAGGATGACCACGGCCATGTATTGTGAGATTTTAGGGAACAACCTCTTCCGCTCAGTCAGAGCATTGAAGATGGGTCGTGGCTGGGTCTTTTAGCTTGACAATGACCTGAAGCACACAGCCAGGAAAACCAAGGAGTGGCTATGTAAGGATTTCAAGGTTCTGGCGTGGCCTAACCAGTCTCCAGACCTAAACCCAATAGAAAAACTCTGTGTTTCTCAGCGACAACCCAGAAACCTGTCTGATCTAGAGAGGATCTGTGTGGAGGAGTTGGCCAAAATCCCTCCTGCAGTGTATGCAAACCTGGTGAACTACTACAGGAAATGTTTGACCTCTGTAAATACAAACAAAGGCTACTGTACCAAATATTAACATTGTTTTTTTCAGGTGTTCAAATACTTATTTGCAGCTGTATCACACAAATAAATCCTTAAAATATCATACGTTGTGATTTCAGGATTTTTCTTTTTAGATTACCTCTGTCACAATGGACATACACCTACGATGAAAATTTTAGACCCCTCCATGATTTTTAAGTGGGAGAACTTGCAATATAGCAGGGTGTTCAAATACTTATTTTCTTCACTATACATATTCTTTCTACCTGCTGCAGTATTCAAACATTCTACTATGTGGTCCAAAGTAGAATGCGTACAGTTTGGGACACTATTTTTTGTTATTTGAATCAATGATTCACTTAATTTTTACATATCAAGAAAGAAAACAACAAAGAAACAAAGAAAGCACAGCACACATTCCTAATTAAAATAAAAAAAATAAGAAAAACAGTTGTTGAATGTTTTCAAAGGGCAGATCTGAGCAATGTAAATAAAAATGTACATGACAAAATTTTACATGCTGCTATAAACTGTGTGCACAATTACAAGGCAAAACGGTATTTTGATTACATCATCACTTTTAATCACATTTCCCTTCTCCCAACAGAATAAACCTGAATGCTTAATGTATTTAACTATAGTAGGTGTGCTATATTTGTGCAACATGTGTGGTTGTGGCCAAAACAGATCAACGTTGAATTTAAAGGTGTGCATAGTTATTATGTATCTTATTTTCTTGAGGCGACATGGAATAAAAAATATATTTAACTGACTGAAAATATAGCCAAAAGTCTCTTAGAGGGATGCAGAAATCTTTAAATATCTATGATCCAGTGGAAGTTTTTGTTGAGGTTCCAATGGAGGAACCCCCCCACTGTTCAAACTTTTTCCTAAATTTCCCTTGTACACGCTTGAAGTCGTTCCCGGGGGTATGAAAATGATTATCACCATGCAATAAAAAAAAGCAATGTCACAGCATAGGTCATTGCAGCGGAATCGGTCATCTGACAGAATTAAAGAAAAGCACGGAGATGAAAAACTGCCTATAAAGCTGGACATATCAATAAGGTTGCCACAGTGAGATTCTATCCATCCATTTTCTTAGCCACTTATCCTCACAGGGGTTGCAGGCAGGGTACAGCCTGAACTGGTTGTCAGCCAATCACAGGGCACATTGAGACAAAGAGCTCCACTCACAAACACACATAGGGACACTTTCGAGTATCCAAGCAATGTTGCATGTTTTTGGGATGTGGTAGGAAACCTGACTGCCCGGAGGAAACCCACGCAGGCACGGGGACAACATGCAAACTCCACACAGGCCGGTCCGGGATTAAACCCTGGAACTCAGAACTATGAGGCCAACGCTTTTCCAGCTGACTCCAGCGTGTTGCCCCAAGTGAGACTAAATGTACTAAATCAAAAGTTATATTATTTTACATTCTGTACAATAATGAATAAAACATAACCTTTAGTAATATTCAATACTTTTGAAAAAAGAAATGTGACATTCAAATTGCTTGACATGTACAATATACCTCAATAATCAATCGTCAGGTGTGAGTGAGAAAACGTGCGTGTGTGTACATCGTCAATAATTTATATGAGCACCTTGTCACAGGCCTGCTCTTTGTGGTAAGTCTGTGACTGCGCTGAAAGACCACCATTGTCAGTTTACTGATTTTGTTATGGAGGTTTTACTGATGTAGTAGATTTTAAGTTGATGAACACCTGTGAAGTAAATTGTCCATATTAGGGAGCAACCCAGACTTTCTCTTCTCCCCCTTTAGTAGGAGATTTTGGGGCACTGTTTTAATGTGGTAGCACGATAGCATCAGTGGGGTTCAAATCCCGGCCCCGCCTGTGAGGAGTTGGCATGTTCTCTGCGTGCCTGCGCAGGTTTTTTTTCCTGGGCACTCCGGTTTCCTGCCACATCCCCCAACACATACAACACTAATTGAACACAAATTTCCCCCAAGTGTGATTGCGAGTGTGACTGTTGTCCGTCTCTATGTGCCCTGCGATTGGCTGGCAACCAATTCAGGATGTACCCTGCCTCCTGCCCGACAGCAGCTAGCCACCTGTACCACCTGCCAACGGGGGTTCCATAGAACCTGCTCCGGCCTGACCTGATATTCAAACGAACTTCAAGGCTTCGTTTGCACTTTCTGCTCCGGTTCTCCCCCGCGAGCCCCGGTGGCACAGGCTGGTCACATGTCATTCCCTCGTCATCTTCTTCTACATCTTCTTCTCTACGGAGGACCACGGAGCCTTTCACATGCCAGTCGAGTGCTTCTGAGGACAACCCTCAGGTGCCTCATGTGACTCAAAAACATCAACAACAACAGCAGGAGCAGCTAGGATAGGATCCAGCACTCCCGAGACCCCTCGAGAGGATAAGTAGCTAAGAAAAGGGATGGCTGGATGGATGGATGTTTCAATGCCACATGGCATCACTGCGTGCGTCTGCATAAGAGGAAATAATGCAGTTCTCTCAGTAAAACATCTCATCAGGGTTAAAATAACATTACACTGCTCGATGTTTTTTCATTATAAACCAGCACTTTTTTTAATGTACCTGATTAACCTTTTGGTCTCTTTGTGGTTCTGTAGAAACAGAACACTGAAATCAGTCTCTTTGTTGGACATATATATTTCCATGGCCTAAATTGTTTTTTTTTTTTACAAGTGCCCTGTGATTGGCTTACAACTTGTCCACAGTGGAGGCAGCCTCTTGCACAACGTCAGCTGGTTTAGCCTCCAGCTCACCTGTGAATGAAAGTAGTGGAAATTGGATAGATCTGTTATGGCAATGTTAAGCGCTGACAAACCTTTTCTTGCTCTGAAAGGTGTAGTTTAATTAGTTGAGCTACTTTTTAAAGACTGAAGTATAGACTCAATGAACGGGGTATAGAGAATTTGAGATTTCTTACTTAGGAGCTGCAGGGACAGTGTTACTGCAGGTAGCCCTAAACCTTCATGATTGGTCGTACAGCAGCCAGGATTCAAAATCTTGGCCCATGGGTTTTCTTCTTTCTTGTGGTCCAAGAACTCATGATTCCTGAAAGCAAAACATGTAAAAACACCATGTCCACACATAGCTGCCTCAATGTTTCTCAGTCCATCTTATGTTTGTGTCTGAAATTTCAACCTCTCAAAATGCAATAAATGTTTCATGGCATGAATAACCCTCTGGATATGTGAATGTCTGTCATGAATCAGATATGGATTTGAACTGATTTTTATAGAAAGGATCAAGCGTTTAATCCTCACAGTTCAAATGCAATACTGCACATCCTCCCTTCTAGTGGTACCCCACCCAGGTGTCCTTCAAAGATATTCCACTGAAATGATAAAAGTTACTTTGCCAACAGCTGTCAACCTTCGGTGGAGTATAGCAGCTAGAAATAGTGCTGAACGATAATGGAAAAAAATAACACTGCTGTTTTTTAAAGCCTCCAATATATATTCATTCATTCATTTTCCGAGCCACTTATCCTCACAAGGGTTGTGGTGGTGCTACCGCCTTTCCCAGCTATCATCAGGCAGGAGGCTGGGTACACCCTGAACTGGTTGCCGCCAATCGCAGGGCACATAGAGACAGACAAACATTGGGGATGAGGGAAGAAAGCAGAGTACTTGAAGAAAACCCACACAGGCTTAAGGAGAACTTGCAAACTCCACACAGGCGGGGCCAGGATTTGAACCTGGGAACTGTGAGGCCAATGGTCTAACCAGTTGTTCCACCGTGCCACTTAAATATATATTCTGATGGAAAAAAAGAGAGGAACAGGGTTGGGAAGATTCATTTCCTACGCTAAGTAATTCAAAGTTCAGTGGACAATTACAAAACTGAACGTGTTACATTTGTGACTGATTCATTTAAAAGAATGAATCTTTTTAGTGAATGAACTGCACTGAATCAGTTCATGAAACGAGTCGTTCTTTTTGCTTTGACGCTGCCTGCCAGCGTGAGGTGTCGAGTCGCGGAATCGGCAGTGTTGAAGTTTGCCGTCACTCATTTCTCAATTTTCGAGGAATGGCCAATGGGCAGCCAACGTGCAAACGGGCAGGACTGATTTGCGACTCACCAAAGATGTCACTCATTTTGGTGGAAGACCAATGAAGAGCCAGCGACAGGCACCGCCGTGCACGATGAGGAGGTACTTGAGTGAAGGGAGTGATTTGTTTCGAAACTGATGTGCTGAGGACCTGAAGAGTTTCGTTCTGGGGATGGGTTTAAGTGAACTGAGTGATTTGTTTCTAAACTGGTGTACTGAGGAATTGAATTAGTTATTCACTGAATTGATGCACTGAAGAACTGAAGAGTGATTTGTTCATTTGTGATCTGCAAAGTCGCAATGTATTAATACAATGAGTGATTTGTTTGCAACAGGAACAACATACTACACGGTGAGTGTATTCATGAGGGATTTTTACAGCAAACCCTGACGCTGTTACAGAAATAGCTTTCACTAGTAGCCGCTTCTTCAAGCAAACGCCCAATTTTAAGTCACTCAAGCACATGAAAACAAGCACATACAGTATTTAAAATAAATGTAAATTAATATTAAATGTGTATAAATATACACATATATACTCCCTTTGTGTCTCTTATACAGGTGTTCATGCTTTTTTAAAATTTCATCATCATCATATTAATAATAATACATTGGGCAGCAGGGTGAGACAGCTATAAAAGCACAGTTTTAAGGACCAGTTTTAAAATCCCGACCCCGCCTGTGTGGAGTTTGTATGTTCTCCATGCGCCTGCATGGATTTTCTCTGGGCGCTCCGCTTTCCTCCCATATTCCACAAACATAATTGGAGACTAAATTGCCCCTAGGTGTGATTGTGAGTGCGACTGTTGTGTGTCTATATGTGCCCTATGATTGGCTGGCAACCAATTCAGTTTACCCTGCCCGATGCCAGCTGGGATAGGCTTGAGCACTCCCGCAAACCTTGTGAGGATAAGTCGCTCAATAATGGATGGATTCATGGATAAATAGCGTTTCGTAACACTGAGACAATTTCCACAAGTCAGATGACAAAACAGTGAGTGAACAGGAAGCAGAGCGTGGTTTTTAAAAAAATAAACCCGCCTTTCCTACTTGAAAATACACAACTTCTCTGTACTTTTCCACAAGCATCCTCAAGGCAAAATAATGCATCTGTGGTACTCTTTCTAGGCATGAAACCATACTGTTGCTCGCAGAATTTACTTCTGTCCTGAGTCTAGCCTCCACAACTCTTTCCCATAACTTCATTGTGTTGCTCATCAACTTTATTCCTCGATCATTCCCACAGCTCTGAAGATCGCCTTTGTTCTTAAAAATGGGAACTAGAACACTTTTCCTCCATTCTTCAGGCATCTTTTCACCCGCTAGTATTCTGATGAATAAGTTGGTCAAAAACTCCACAGCCATTTCTCCAAATTGCTTCCATACCTCCACCAGTATGTCATCAGGACCAACTGCCTTTCCATTTTTCATCCTTTGTAGTGTCTTTCTGACTTCCCCCTTACTCGCCTATTTCTGGAGGTGAGGTCAGTGGCAAGGCTCCAGGTGTGGATGAAAATCGTCCTGAGTTCCTAAAGGCTCTGGATGCTGTGTTGTAGGGATGTCCTTGTTGACACACCTCTGCAACATCGCTTGGACATCTGGAAAGGTACCTCTGGATTGGCAGACTGGGGTGGCGGTCCCCCTTTTTAAGAAATATGAACTGAAGGGTGTCTTCCAACTACAGGTCGATCACACTTCTTAGCCTCCCCAGTAAGGTCTATTCAGGGGTGCCAGAGAAGAGGATCAGTCAGGAAGTCATTCTCCTTCTGTCTGTCGGTCGGAGGACAGGCGGAGGTCGGTACACAGCGGTTCAGGATCAGGAATGTGGAAGTGCGGGATGGCAACGATCTGGCAAAGCCAGACCGTCCGCTGGGTCCTATATATACTGGGGACCTGCACAGCCAGGACAGGACCGGTAGAACCATGACACTCTGTAGTTTCCACAGTTCTGAAAATCGCCTTTGTTCTTAAAAATGGGGACTAGGGGACTTTTCTGACATTCTTCTGGCATCTTCTCTCCCATTAGTATTCTACTGAATATGTTGGTCAAAAACTCCACAGCCACCTCACCAAATTGCTTCCATACCTCCACTGGTATGTCATCGGGACCAACTGTCTTTCCATTTTTCATTCTGTTCATTGCCTTTCTAACTTCCCCCTTACTAATCATTGCCACTTCCCCGTCATGCTTGCCTCTTTTATTCTACCTTCTCTCCCATTTTCTTCATTCATTCATTTCTCAAAGCACTCTTTCCATCTACTTAGCACATTACTGGCACCAGTCAACACATTTCCATCTCTACCCTTAATCATCCTTACCTGCTGCATATCCTTCCCATCTCTAACCCTCTGTCTGGCCAACTTGGAGAGATCCTTTTTTCTTTCTTTCGTGTCCAACCTGGTGTACATGTTGTTATTTGCCGCTTCTCTACGCCACCTCTACCTTTGCCTTATGTCGCATCACAATGTATTCCTTTCATCTCTCCTCAGTCTTCTCATTGTCCCATTTCTTCTTCAGTAATGTCTTTCCTTGTATGACTTAATGTGTTTTGGGGTTCTACCACCAAGTCTCCTTCTCCCCTTTCCGACCAGAAGAGACACCAAGTACTTTCCTCACTGCTTCTCTGAATACCTTGGCAGTAGTATTTCAGTCTTCTGGGACCTCTTGCTGTCCATCGAGAGCCTGTCTCACCTTTTTCTGAAAGGCCACACAACATTCTTCCTTTCTCAACTTCCACCACCTGGTTCCTTGGTCTACCTTTGTCTTCTTAGTCTTCCTACCCGGTACCAGAGCCATCTTACACACCACCATTCTATGCTGTTGAGCTATACTCTCCCCCACCACTACCTTACCATCAGTAACCTTCAGATTACATTGTCTGGACAAAATATAATCCACCTTCGGGCTTCTACCTCCCCTCTGTTTGGCACAGTTTTACGCCGGATGGCTTCCCGCTGCAACCCTCTGCGTTTATCCAGGCTTGGGACCGGCCGACACCTTGCACAATAATGTGCTGCCCAACGGGCTGCAGACAGTCAAAAAAAAAAAAGAAAAAAAAAAGAAGCAATCAAATGACCAAAGTCAGCACATAAGAAACACAAATCCCACACTGCCTAATCTATGTTAAAGTTAAAGTCAGATAAACATAATCAAATAAACACAATTAGCACATATGGTACACAAATCATATACTACCTGTGTAGAAATATAAAGGATATGGCGATTTAAAGGATATGTGGATGGAAGGGATTCAAACCACAATGGGCCTCACTCTAGTAGTTGAATGGTTTGTTGGGTCCACGTTTGATGTTTGGTCCTCGTTGTATACGCAACGAAAATAATGTTGTTAGCGCACTAAGATAGGCTAACTTATGCTAAGCAGTTTCAGTGCGAACGATACGGCTCCAATTTGGGTACTGAGATGTACAAAGGTAAGACTTGTTTAGTCCTCATAGGCCTCGTTGTACAAGTTATGAAGTTACTCACATTCGATGTTTCTTCCATACCACAGATTGATCACAAACTCGTCTCTTTGTTAGCCTGCTAAACTAAGAAAGTCTGGGCCTATAAGCGAGTTTAAATTGACATTTCCAGTCGTCTAACTTCTTCATAAGTACTCAGAGTCCTCGTTGTTTACGATGCGTAGGTTTTGTAGGTCGTGTAAGTAGTAGCGTTTGATGTTTACCTCCTTAGTAAATATTCAAATACGTCCCGAGCACGACCCGTCCGGCAACGCATATTCTTCTGGGCTCTGACTTTTCAGACTATGTGGAGGACCTTGATTTGTATGACCGGCTGCCGAGTACGACTCTGATTATTTCGATTACGAATCTCTTTGCCCGATCTTCAATCCCGGGCAGTTTGTTTCACCTCCCCGCGTTTCCAGCACCCGAGCGTCTTCGCCCGGTAGCTCCGAGTACACCAACCCGTTTGTGGGAACTTGCTTGGCCATCTACCCGGGACCTCGGCGTGGCGGCCAGAGGAGACGCCCCGGCCGGGCGCCCCATTGTGCCTCCCGCTGCGCGGCAACTAAGACACCGTCCTCCCACTCCTCGCCGGCAACGGTGAAACCGGCAGACCCGCAGCTGGTGGCGAAGCTTCCAGCCCAGAGGGAGGAGGAATCACGAGGTGTTCTGCCGCGAATTGCGGGCGGAGATTTATTGAGAATTGGCGGCTCTCACGGCCCAGGTTCAGCAAGGGTTGAAGAACCAGCCGAGCTGACGTCGCAACTGCGACGGACTCGCTGCTGACGCAGATTCATGCTGCAGTGGGAACGGACCCGCCACCTCGCCAAGCGCACGTTGCAGTGGGAACGGGTCCGCAGTTTCGACGGACTCGTTACGGACTCATGCTCACGCGGTTGTTGGAACTGACCCGCTCCCGAGACACGCCCATGTGTCAGTTTCGACTGACTCTCTGGCTACTCTCATTCACGTCATCGTGGAAACGGATCCGCCACCGCGCCACGCCCATGTTCCAGTTTCGACGGACTTGGAACGGACTCATGCACACGCGGCAGTTGGAACTGACCCGCTACCAAGACACGCCCACGTGTCAGTTTCGACTGACTCTCTGCCTACTCTCGTTCACGTCGACGTGGAAACGGATCCGTCTCCTCGCCATTCCCACGTAGTTGTGGAAACGGATCCGCCTCCTCGCCATTCCCACGTCGAAGTTTTGACTGTTCCGAGCAGAGCTCAAGTGGCAGTGGAGACCGATCCACCGTCGCCTCACGTTCCTGTCCAGGAGGTGGTGACGGTTCCCCAGCCTCTTCACTTTTCTGTCCAGGCGTACCAGTGGCGACCGGCCCGCGGCCGTCCCACGCTCCTGTCTCGACGGCGACAGGAGCTGTGGAGTTCTGTTGAGCCACCCCGGAGCTGGAGAGACTTTGGGATGGCTGTGATGGTGGCGGTCATGGCTCTGGTCCTTCTCTCCATCATCCTCTTCGCTCCTGATGGCTCCCAGCCGCTTCATGACCTGGCCTCGTTGGTGACCAATCCACAGCTGCCTCCTGACCAAGCCTCGGTGGTGACCAATCCCTGGTCGCCTCGCAACCACGGCGTGGGAGGTTCTCGTCCGGAGCAGTTGCCTGCCTCGGTGTGGTTCCTGCTTCGCCGTTTGGTTCCTCACCGAGGTCGTCCGTCCGAATCGCCCCGTGGGGATCCTGGTACTTGGCGTCCGGGTTGTCCTCCTGACCTGTCCACCCGGACGCTTCGCATTTGGTGGCCTGGATGGCCACCAGACTGGGGTTGGTGTGGGTGCGTGGGGCATGACAAAGAGCAACCAGACGTATTAATTCTTGTGTTCTGGGTGTTCCAGTGCTGAGTTAAAGCGATGGTAATGGCATCCTCTGTTGACCTCTTTTCCCAGTAGGCAAACTAAAAGGGGTCATAAATTGGGGCTAATCTTTTTTGTGTGTACCTTAATAGGAGTCTCTCCAGGCATTTTGTGTCAATGGCTGGGTGGGTGCTGGGGTAAGAGCAAGAGGTCTGTAGTTATTTAAACATCACTCCATGCTTTTTGGGGATTATGACATCTGATTTGAGGCAGAGGGAGACAGTGGCTTGTGACAAAGACAGATTGAACATTTTGTGAACCATAGGCTTAGAGTACCTTCCCAAGTACTCCATGTGGCCTTCCTTGGATTCATGGATCTGAATGCGTGCCTCACCTCATACTCCTGTACAGAAAGCACCTGGATGTCAGTATCAGGAAGAGATGAATATGGTCATGTTCTCATCTCTGATGTTCTAGTCTTTTCTTCAAAGGATGCAAAAAAAAAAACCCAAAACAAAACAGTTTAGCTCATCTGCCAGCGCTGCCTTGATGTCGGGCATGATGGGTGAGTTGCCCTTGAAATTGGTGATTGGCTGCACTCCCTGGCACATCTTCCTTGTGTTGTTGTTTGTAAAATGAGTCTAAATTTTATTTGTAGGTCCGCTTGGCCTCTTTAATGCCCCTTTTCAAGTCAGTTCTTGCTACTGCATATAAAGCCCCGTCACCTGATTTGAAACCCATATCACGAGCTCTGAGGATGTTGCAGGTGTATCTGGTCATCCAAGGTTTCTGATTAGGATAAACATTGTTTTTTTCTTGATTGTAACATTTTCTGTGCAACTTGAGATGTAAAATGGCACCATCTATGTGGATTCCTCAAGGTCATGGTGTTCAAAAAAGTCCCAACTTGTCTCAGCAAAAGAGTTGAAATTTAGGAAAAGCATCAGCAGGCCAGATGGTAATAATTTTGTGGTGGGCTTTATTTCACGCCTAAGACGGGCATAGGCTGGGACCATCAGTAGGAATATGTGGTAAAAAAGACTAAGATGTGGAAGGGGTACTGCTCTGTCGGGCTGCTTGATGTTTGAATACACTCCATCAAGTGTATTCCCTCCTCTGGTAGAACATTTCACAAGTTGGGGGAAATTGGGGAGAACTGTCCTGAGACCTTCCTGATTAAAGTCTCCAGCACTCATATGCGCTCTGGGTAAGGCCCGTAGTGTTTACTTACAGTGTCATACATGTGACTGAGACCAATGCTAGTCTTAGCATCAGATGGAACGTAAACAACTGAAATAACCACGTGTGTTGGCAAATTTATGTTTTACATATTTACCCAATATTGGTTCCATTAGTTCTACCTTCAACTTGAAAAGCTTTAATCCTGTTGTAGGTTCTTGTTCTCCTAGTCAGGCTGTTCCTCATGTGATGTTGTTTTTACCGGCTCCATGGGTGTACAGCTGGACATACTATAGATAACTCTTGTTTTGTCTTGTTTTTCCTCTGTCTCTCTCACGTTCTTACTGTATAATCAAAGGACTTTTAGTCTGATCTTTAGTAAGAGGTGACAACTCTCTTTGCAAAGATTTTCCTTTCTTTTTTAATAAAAATCCACAAAGACAAGATTGTCTCCTTGCTTATGGTGTCAGAAAAAGATGTTGCCAAAACACGTTTTATAGCTTTCTTGCGCTCTAAAAGGGTGTGTGTGCGACTGCCAAAGATACTTTATCCAGTGAACAATAACTGTAAACAATCCGGCTCTGTGAGCACTAGTCATCATGGACATAGATACACAGACCTCTACCTCTGATTTTGCCAGGGTCTCTGTTGAGGTCAGGTGTAGTGTAATGTGTACCCTGCTAGCTGAATGGTGGCATCAAGGATCACCTGGTGTAGCCACGTGTCTGTGACTATGAGGCCACAGCAGTCTCGGACAAAGTGATTTTCAACAAGCAGCAGCTCCATATCATCCATTTTGTTCACGATGGAAAAACCCTCGGGAGCGGTGTTTTGTGGCGCTATCTTCGCAGCTTCTCTAGGATGCCCGAAAAATGTTTCCTCACCAAGCTGGGAGCACTGTTCATGATGTAATGCAGGAGGCAGCGGAACTGGACCAAGTCATCAATGATGAGTTCCACAGCGATGCACCAAATGTAGCTAATATGGATCTGTTTCAGTTTGGAGATGAGTCAGATGCTTCTTTTGAAGGCTTAGTCAAGGATGTATAATGTAGTGACTAAACTGCACTATGTGCAAATGATTAATGCACAAATATTTCATGCAATTTTTTTTTTTCTGAACTAAGTTCAAGTTAAGCAGTGTTAAATAGTTGATGTATTTATTTAGTTCCCAACCCTTGATATACACTGTGCCCTGCCTCTTGTCTGAAATCAAGACAGGCTCCAGTTCTTACGTCGCACTAACGAGGACAAACAGAATTTGATGGTTGGATGTACTCTCATAATAAAATAACATTTTTGACATGCATATATGGATCACATCAGATTTTTTTTTTAAACTGATGATTTTTGTGATGCTTCACAGGTTGATTGGAGTATCTTATTTGCCGGGATAGAAGTGTAAACGGTTGCTTGTCTTTAGATGTATCACAAAATTAGATAACAGCAAACCTCATGTAACACCTCATGAAAGAAAACATTACTGTTTAAAATATAGAACTAAAACAATCACATCATGTACATACAGTACCTGTATCTATGCCCTTGGAATTTTTTCTTGCACTATGTTACATGATCCTTTGTCCTTTGAGTACGTTGTGAATATCTGATAATTTATGTATGGATACTCGTCCCCTCTTGTCTCTGAGAATCCCCTGACTGGTGAGAAAGATTGTTACACACCAGTGGTTGGACAAAGATTTTGTTTGCTCTTTGCTTTGATTTCCCCTTCCTTGAGATTCTCATCAGGAGGACAATCAACATTCATCATCTGTTTCAGGTATTTGCAATGGAGAGATGAGACACACACAAAAAGCAAATGAAAGAAAAGGCATGAAAACAAAGAGAAAGTAAGTAATGATGTGCTAAAGGGACAAAAGTCAGGATGTAACCCACTACTGTACAGATAAGTAGACACAGCAATCTGTCCTCTGTAGTGCTTTTAACGTAACAATTGTCCCTACAGTCACCATAAATAAGCATCAGAAAGTTTCACACAGACGCTCCTGGCTGGAACTAGCATAAAAAACAATGTAATACAGTTCTGCAAAAGTGAGAAAATCATCAACATCACTATCCATTTTGTAGTCAAGTTAAGCGTGTTGACAGGAATAAAAAAAAACAAAAAACAACTGCTCAGCTTGAACTCATTTCAGGGTCCGATTGCACAAAATAGATGTTCATGTCTTTTTGAATCCACGATATCAACTTGCTTGCTGTAGTAACAATGTGATATTCCATTATGTTCAGTCATTCACTTGGCAGACAGATAGTCTAGTTTTAAAGCAATTATAGGTGGTATTTTGCATGTATAATTAATTATTTGTGAGCTTATTTTGTCTATTGTGCTTGCTACTAAGCGTTATTCTTCTTTCTCACAGTAGTACGGAGAGTTAAATACGTATAAGTGAAGTGAGTCAAATGGACAAGGAATGTTATTAAAAAACAAAATGTGGAATACGAAGACAGAGTGTGACATGAACCAACGTGTTAACAATGCAGAAAAGCATTGTTATAGAATAAAACAAATCTACAAAGAATAACAGATAAAAGTACAATATCTCCATAGAGATGTGAAAGACTGATTACCAGTTATAGAAAACGCTTGATTTTAGTTGCTGCTGTTGAAGGTGGGCCAATCAGTCCGTGTCAGTCCCAAGCCCAGACAAAAAAAAAAAAAAAAAAAGCCATATTGTCTCTAGTTACAAAGGAAATTCAGGTTGCGAAAGGAATAGATACTGGATTCCCCAAATTCCACCAAACGTAAACATCCTGTATCTTGGTTTGTGTGGCGCCATAGAGCTGCTCTCCCACTGACCATCACTGTAGCATTTTACTGGCATACCATTGGCCATAGGAGGGAGGTCAATCTTTACCCATGATGCTTTTTGATTCCCTTGGACACTCGACTGTCACAAACTAATGCTAGCGCTGTCACAAGCTAATGCACATTGGAAAAATATAACTTTTTTGTTTTTTGCTAGTTTATTCATCTTTCTTCACCATGGGCAACAAGAAATTGTAGTGGAATGAAGTTGAGTGCCCCTGTACATTCGTACGTATGTTTTCTCTTAGCTGTCAAAGTGTGCCTCTTCCTCTGTCCACCATGATGCCTTTTGCTTGTCACTCACTTTTTTCTTCACATAGTCAACCAAGCCAAAGGTAAATTACATAATTTTTGAAGTTATTCTTTACATTATGTACGTTGAATGCTTGTTTTTGGCGGTGGTGGTGAGTGTGTGTGTGTGTGGGCGGGGGGGTCGGTTGTCTTGGAACGGATTAGGCTATTCACATGTAAAATCCACTTCTTCTTACAAAAAAAATTCAAGTTACTAAACAACTTCTGGAAAGGATTCATTTTGTAAGTAGAGGTACCACTGTATGGACAGATGTGTGGCTTTCCTAAACAAGTCCAGTCAGTGTAATCAAACACAGCTGGATTCCACTAAAAGTATAGGACGATCTTAAGGATGATCAAAGGCAATTGACAGCACCCGAGTTAAATACAGTATATGATGGTCATTGCAAAAGGTCTGATACTTATGGCTGTGTGACTTTTCAGTTTCTCTTTTTGAATAAATCTTCAAAAATTTAAACAATTCCATTTTTTTGCTGCCAATATGGGATGATGTGTGTACATTAATGAGGAAAAAAAATTAACAAATGATTTTAACAAATGCCTAAAACATAAGAAAGACTGAAAAATGTATGGGCGTCTGAAAACTTTCTGTACACACTGTAAAAGATTAAATTTAAAAGAAAAAAAAAGGATTTATGACACAGAATGAGGGGGCACTGTTGGTCTGCATTAAATCAGTAAAGGACTTTCTCCTTTAGCACAGGCTCAGTGTCCCTTTCTTTATTGCTTGGATTGACTATTTAATTAATTGTCTTCCTCTTCTCATTTGTCTTCTTGTACACAAAAACAAAATCTGTTGCTCTTCTCTCCCCATTACAAACTGATTAAGTTTTAATGACGAGCCCCGCTAAGGTTGCTACAAAAGATAAATGGGTTTGAGGATTAAAAGAGGTTGAAGAGGTGAAGTCAAAACCTGCTGCGATAACCCATACAATTGTCAGAGGTGCAAACTAATGCTTTAATTGTGCCATCACATCTCCCAAAATAGCAACTAATGACATGAGCTACTCACAGCACTTAAGAGTGTTGTATGGCGTATGAGAAAAGTGATACTCAGTTACAGCTTTTGGAAGATTTGGTGTTCTTATATAGTAGCCTACTTTACCTTTTGATAGAGTCATCCTACGTTTGACCCTTTAAGAGTCCAACACTCTCTAGCTGTTTTTGTACAAAATCTTACTCAGATAAGAGAAATGGAAGATGACTGAATGAATATTACCAGTTCAACCAATTAAAACCCAATTGTTTTATCCTTTGACTTTCAGCATTAAATGTGAATTTAAATTGGCTTTTCAATGTATATAGTTCCCTTCCACAAAAAAGAATGAAATGAAATAAAATCTGTGAAAAAGACGGAATTATGAGCTATGTTTAAAGGCTATACAAGAATGTTGTCACAAATTGATTTAGAGTGGACCTATAATGAGGTGGCGGCTAAGAGGTTTTGATGAAAAGTTTAATGAAAAAGGGGAATGGAGATGCTACTTGAAGTATGCTGATATATGACATATGGTTGAGCCAAAGCACATGTGGCAAGCGGCGTTGAGGGCAGGTGGCTCGCTTGGTGGCGTGGTGACAGAAATTCACTTGCTGAGGAAGACAGAGGGAACACTGAAGACAAGGAGAAAAACTAAGGTAATAAAGAAGACGAGGAATTACCAAGCTTACGTGTTAACTGGGCAGCCGTTGTTCCACTGGAGAACTTCAATACTCTGGTGAGGATTTCCAGGGTCAGGCAGACTTCAATGCATGTGGTAACAAGGCCCGTTTGGTGACAGGATCAGAGGCGAAGAAGTACTTGAAAGAGATAGGGGGAAGGGAGGTTAAGACAGAGTTCATAGGGCACATGAGATCAGCCAAGGGAAGGTGTGAAGCCTTCCATGTCGAGTGTTTTGTGGCGTGAGGGTGTCACAGAATCGACTTGAGTTTCAGAGGTACTTGGCAGGTTGTCAAGGGAACAAAGGAGGTTTGTTGACTGGTCATGTCCTCAGTGGCGCTGTTTGCCTCTTCCCGGCCTAGTCATAATGATGGGTCCCACTTTTTGTCTTTGGACAGGCTGCAGAGGATCTCAAGCAATTTTTCTGCCATGGCACCGAAATCCCTTTGGGAGCCTTTAGTTAGCAGCTCCAACTTGTTGTGTTGAGGTAGCGATTGGTCGAATCTGATTTAAGATGGTTATGATCATTATCTGTCCTTGCACCCTGGCCAATTAAAGCCATACACCCTACCATGATTGGTAGGTTCGTCAGTGCCGTACACATCGTTGTAAAGGTGCCATTCATATAAAACTCGGGCCCACACTAACAAACTTTCATAATAAGGCGGGGCCATGTAAGAGTAGTTTAGTTTAGTTTTTAATGGGCAGTAGAACAGCGTTGAGATGTGCCGTTGCTGTGTCAGAAGAATTTACTGTGGAGGTGGGACTGCATCAGGGATCCGCGCTGAGGCCCTTCCTGTTTTCAGTAGTCATGGATAGGCTGACAGATGAGGTTAGACTGGAATGCCCTTGGACTATGATGTTCGCAGATTGTGATCTGCAGTGAAAGCAGGGAGCAGGCGGAGGAACAATTAGAAAGATGGAGGCATGCACTGGAAAGGAGAGGAATGAAGATTAGCCGGAGTAAAACAGAATATATGTGCATGAATGCGAGGGGCAGAGGAGGAGGAGTGAAGCTCCACGGAGAAGAGATAGCAAGGGTGGATGACTTCAAATACTTGGGGTCAACAATACAGAGCAATGGAGAGTGTGGTAAAGAAGTGAAGAAACGGGTCCAGCGGGGTGGAACAGATGGCGGAAGGTGTCTGGTGTTTTTGTGACAGAAGAGTCTCCGCTAGGATGAAGGGCAAAGTTTATAAAACAGTGGTGAGGCCGGCCATGATGTACAGATTAGAGACGGTGGCACTAAAGAAACAACAGGAAGCAGAACTGGAGGTAGCAGAAATGAAGATGCTGAGGTTCTCGCTTGGAGTGAGCAGATTGGATAGGCTTAGAAATGAACTCATTAGAGGAACAGCCAAGGTCGGATGTTTTGGAGACAAGGTCAGAGAGAGCCAGGCAAAAGAGCGGGAAGAAGACCAAAGAAAAGGTTGATAGATGTTGTGAGGGAGGACATGAGGACAGTGGGTGTGAGAGAGGAGGATGCATGAGATAGGGTTAGATGGAAAAAGATGACACGCTGTGGTGACCTCTAACGGGACAAGCTGAAAGGGAAAGAAGAAGAAGAAGTTTTTAAATGGGTGATCTCGGCAGAAGAGTCTTGTAACGGGTCATGCTGATTCCCAGAAGTTGGTTCGCTCATGATAGGGGCTTGTGTTGATGTATTATCGTAATAGTTTAATTTCCCCGCTGTCATTAGACGGCACCTGTGCAGCCTCAGCTGCAGCAGCAAGATCGGCTAATCGAGCTTCCACGTCATCCTGTTGCATTTCTACATCATGGAGGTGAGCTAAATGCATTTAAAATGGGATAAAAACAATAAAAATGACAACAAAATACAGTATACTTCCAATCTGTGAATTTAGACACACAGCAGAACCCTCTCTCTCCACAAAGGCTGTCCATTCTTGTTGAAAACTTTGGTGTTCCTCGTATTTTTTTCTTTGAGCCACCTTTGTCAAAAGCGTTTCCATAATTAGTTGTTCTGACAGGATCGGCATTCGACGAGGGGACGACCCAGGACACACTGGAGAGACTATGTCTCTTGGCTGGCCTGGGAATGCCTTGAGATCTCTCTGGAAGAGCTGGAGGAAATGGCTGAGGAAAGGGAAATTTGGGTATCGCTGCTCAAGCTGCTGCCACCGCGACCTGACCTGGAGAAGCGGAAGAAGCTCAGAATCAGAATCAGGTTTAATGGCCAAGATAGGTGGATGGATGACTTGTATGGTGAAAGTGCATGCAAAGCATAGCGGCAGAGTACATTGCTCGCTGTTTTCCTTGTGACAACATCCATCCATCCATTTTCTTAGCTGCTTATACTCACAAGGGTCGCGGGAGTGCTGGAGCCTATCCCAGCTATCATCGAGCAGGAGGAAGGGTACACCCTGAACTGGATGCCAGCCAATCGCAGGGCACATAGAGACGGACAAATACTGCACTTACAATCACACGTAGGGGCAATTTAGAGTCCCCAATTAATGGATGCTTTTGGGATTGTGAGGAAACTGGCGTGCACAGGGAAAAACCACGACTTAATTTCTGGTCTTATTTGAAGCTACTTCTTTGTATGCATAGATTACTAGGTTTTTAATCAACATCTGAATTTCCCAATATCAAATTTCATGTCAGTAACATCTTTGGAAATATATTTAGTGAGAAAAATGATGACATGTTAAATTAATATTTCAGCCGCTTTATTAAATAAAGAAACACAATTCGCACACACATTCACTCCTACAGTCAATTTAGAGTCTTCAACTAACATACCTTGCATCCATAACATGTTGACAAAGTTCATTATCTATAGGAACATGTTCAAAGTTCAGTTAAAAGTTCCAAAACTTAACTAGTTCAGTTCACACTTAAAAGTTAAAAAGTTTGAACTGAGTGGACCGTTCCCAAAATGAACACCAGGTAGTTTATAGTTCTTTTTTCTCTTCTCCATGTTGCTGATAGGCTATTATTGTAAAAATACTGGCATTTCACTTTGCAGTTGTTGCAACAAATTTAGTCCACATGAGAAGCCAAAAACTCTTAAATTTGGGTATGACTGGCACACAAATTTATTTGCTTTCTCCTGGAACTTGCTGCAATGTTCTTCCTGCTCATTTGATCAATATAGCTATTAAACATGTCACTCTAAAAAATACAACAGATTCAAACAACTTATTTTCACAGTGTTCTTGTGCTTGGGTAACTGAAAAACAACAATCTGCTTGCATTTTTTTTTGTCTCAAAATATTGTAATGAGTTTTAAGTAGGCCATAGCAAATTTTTGTGGTAACTAGATTGGCACTCGGTCAAGTGCACACCGCTGCCAAGATTGAAACATTGTTTGTGTCCATCCAAGTATTATAGCCACGGCCATTTGATTAACCTAACATTTTACCAAGTTTTTGTTTATGTTTTGGGGGTAAGATTAGGTTTAGGCATTTTTTTAATTGGAGTATATAAATGAACTGGCAGCACGATGAAGCAACTGATTAGAGCTTTGGCGTCACAGTTGTGAGGACTGGGGTTCAAATCCCAGCACCACCTGTGTGGAGTTCACATGTTCTACCCGATCCCTGCGTGGATTTTCTCCAGACACTCAAGTTTCTTTCCACATCCCAAAAACATGCATTCATTGGAGACTCTAAATAACCCTTAAGTGTGATTGTGAGTGCAGCTGTTGTCTGTCTCTATGTGCTCTGTGATTGGCTGTCAACCTGTTGAGGATGTACCCGCCTCCGATCTAATGACAGCTGGGATTCGCTCTAGCAGTCCCATAACCCTTGTGAGGATGAGGAGTTCAGAAAATGGATGGATGGATGTTTTGATCCAGATTTTTTTAGCGGGTAGGGTTAAAAAGTTATTTCATTTTTTTAAATACGGGATGTCCAACCTATGGTCTTGCAACTTAAAACTAAAATGAACATTTCACACAGTAGTAAACGGCACACGTTTACCTGTCTTGTACTGCAGTACTTACTTTCTACACTGGGTGGAAAAAGGCAGGAGAACAAGTTTTCTTTCATCTCTAACTTCTTTGTTTCCATCCATCCTTATGAGGAGAACATGCAAAATCAACACATGTGGGGGCCGGGATTGAACCTGGGTGCTCAGAACTGTGAGGCCAATGCTTTACAGCTGTGATACCATGCCGTCTCAATGTATATGTTAACAATTTTCTATTCACAGGGTTATAGGTTACACTTTCACAAGAGAGTGTTATTTTTTAAAACCTCATGAAAATACATTAAGACGAGTGTCTAATGCTCCTTGAGTGAAAACACATCGCTGAGCTCCAACTGATGGGCTAACCTGGTGTATACTAACATCAGGCGAAAGTAGAACAATTTAGTAACCCAATGCTGATTAGCAGGTACAGTATAAGCCCTCAAAACGGTTCTTGTTTTAATTTGTCTTTTCAGGCAATGTGTGCGAGCTTTGTAAACAGAATGTCTCCTCTCCTGCACTCGCTTGGTGTACAGTACAAAACACATACTGTATGCTATTGTTAGCTGGTAAATTGCATTTATGGTGACCCAGTATTTTAGTCAGTTGAACTTGTCAGATCCTTCAATGTTGGTATCGGGTGTATTTTCAATCAATCAATCAATCAATCAATCAATCAATCAATCAATCAATCAATCAATCAATCAATCAATCAATCAATCAATCAATCAATCAATCAATCAATCATCAATCAATCAATCAATCAATCAATCAATCAATCAATCAATCAATCAATCAATCAATCAATCAATCAATCAATCAATCAATCAATCAATCAATCAATCAAAATCCTTTAATGTAATAATATGCCATGCATACAACGAAATGATGAGTGCTTCTCCATAAGGTGCAAAGTGCAATAAAATAGGATAAAAATAGAATAACAGAAAAGACATCAAGGCACAGTTATTGCAATAAATAAATAAATAAATAATAAATAAATAAATGCTCAAAACTGCAGTTGCATAATATTACATTACAGTACTGTTATGTTCAGTGGTTTTGAGTTCAAGGAGTTGATGTGCTCTGGGGAAAAAAACTGTCCTTGAATCTGGTTGTCCGTGTTTTGTGTACCGGCTGCCAGAGGGCAGCAGGTTAAACAGGTGATGACCAGTATGCGAAGAGTCTTTTACAATATTAGTGGCTCTGCTGTGATAGTGGGAATTGGCAATGTCCTTTAGGGACGGCAGAGAACAGCCAGTGATCTCCTGGGCACTGTTGACCACTCTTTGCAGAGCTTTCCTGTCCGCTGCTGTGCATCCAGCATACCACACTGTGATGCAGTATGTGAGGATGCTATCCACGGGGGTTCTGTAAAAAGCCTGCAGCAGCTTAGCTTCCAAGTTGTTCTTCCTGAGCACTCTCAGGAAGTGGAGTCAGTGCTGGGCCTTTTTCACCACCGCGGTGGTATTTATAGTCCAGGTGAGTTTGTCCGTGATGTAGGCTCCCAGAAATTTGAAGGAGTGGACCCTCTCCACACACTCCCCATTGATGAATAGTGGGAACGGGTCGACGCCGCTCTTCCAGACGTCCAGGATGATTTCCCTTGTCTTTGTAGTGTTCAGTGTAAGGTTGTTTAGAGAAGAACAATTTGATAATCTTCCAATCTCATCTCTGGAGGAAAACTCATCTCCTTTTGTGATGAGCCTGATCACAGTGGTATCATCAGCAAAGTTGATAATGGGGTTGCTGGGATGGACTGGTATACAGTCATATGTCTACAGAGAGTATAGCAGAGGGCTCAGTACACAGCCTTAGGGAGACCCGATGCTGAGGGTGATTGAGGAAGGGAGGTGTGTGGCAAGTCTGACAGACTGTGGATGGATTGTGAGGAAGTCTTAAATCCAGCAGGAGATGGAAGGAGATAGTCCAAGGAGGGAGAATTTGTCGACCAAAATGCCGTGGATGATGGTATTAAAGGCTGAACTAAAGTTTTATTTATTTTATTGCTTCACTCACATGATATACTTGACTGAAGTTCGTGGCATCGTAGGCGGATCCTCTGTGTGTTTTTGTGGAGGGTGAGCATGTCAAATGACACACCATGACTTTTCATGTCATGAAACCTCTTTTGCCCTCCATAATCTTACTGTAAGTGCTGCATTGATGTGAATGGCCATTTAGGTTAACTAAGTTAAGATACACTTTCAGTTGCTGCCGGCACATGCGTTTCTTCATGGTGTGTGCACTTCAATGGTTTTAGGGGCATTCTTATTCAGGGTCGGAAGGCTAGACACCGAAATCAGGAGCCAAATTTTAAAATTTTAACGATTTTGGGAGAGCCGAATCATTAGTCCCAGTTCCAACTGATTATGATACTCAGTGCCAAACTCTAGGTAAGATGGCAAAGCGTATCACTTAAAAAGAAATGTGGGTTCCTGGGTGAGAGAAATTAAGAATCCGTGAGTATGAAAAGCTACTCTCAGGATCAGAACCAGAATCAGCTTTAATGGCCAAGTATGTAACAATTTGTCTCCGGGTTTCCACTTGACAGAAATGCCAAAAATGAAAATGCTATTCTTTTTAATTTGGCTGTGTACAACACAAATAACAAAACAAATCAACAGATGGTAATGAAAATGTAAGCAACCAACTCATGAGAAATTTTACCGTGATGTTAGACGACTTCTGCAACGTCGACTTCTATCTTCAACAGATTTCAAAATTTGATGTATTATAAGGAATTGTTGATCAAGTTGTTTTGCTATCATGGAAACAGGTACACCAGCAGTAAAATGGGACAGAGTCAATTAACCCATGATGTATATGTCTGGCATTCAGAGTTATACTTAATTGAAATAAGTCACTAGCAATATTCAGATTACGATCATTTTTAAATACCTGCTGGGTGCTCTTTCTTACATTTTAAAATAGCGAATGTATCCAGGTGAATATTGACATTTGGTTGCACTAGCATCAAGTGCAATGATATTTCATGCACATGAGCTTAGCATCTATTAAAACACCTGCTGATACGCAGAGCAAATTGAAATGACAAGCATTGTATAGTGCCCAGGACTGAACTGTTTCATTGATGTGCAATGTTTTAGTGAAGCGGACCTCTGTGCCCATGTGGAGGTCATGGCCATGTATCATTCCCTGCCTTCTATGATGGATTGACAGGAGGTGGGTGCCAGGGAGACAGAAAACAGACACAAATAGAAACCTTGCAATCGTCCCCTCCTGTTCTACAGCTTATAGATGACAGTGAGGGACTCACAAGACATTTGACTGACATTTACCACTTGGACAGCTGCACCTCCCTGAGAACTCAATTTCCTATGAATATAAAAACTGAAATCAGTAGACAAGATCCTGCAGTATCTGTCAAGTCAACTAACAGGAAGAGCAGCTGTCCCCTTCCAGACCTGCAGGGGGCAGAGAAACCTCAATCATACAACTCTTCAAACTTCCTGTCAGAGGCTAAGGGGCAGCCATATTGCTCACAGACAGCATGTGGGCTTGTGTGGAACAAAGAAAGCCTACCAGCAAAAGGAATAAATCACTAACAAACAACTGAAGCAACCAAGAAGAAACTAAAAAACCCAAAGGCACCCCTCAGTTTCCATTCAGACGTAACTTGTAGGGAAAGGACTTGGATGCTAATTGGTTAATTTGTTTCATTTCAGCTACAAGCTATGTTCTTTGTGTTTGTCTAACTTCTGAATTAATCTGAACTATTCATGGAGACAAAGTGGATGCTTTTGTTTGGTTTATTCAAACAGTTATGGTGCTTATTTACTTTTTACTTTACTTTTGAATACTTAAGTGTATGACATTAATTTATTTAAAATGTGATTAGTAAGGTTAAAGAAATGCTTTGATGACCTGTTTATTTAAACTAAAAATAATCCAATCTGCTCAATGTGCTTCTTTGTTCAAGCTTATCAACCTAATCCCCCCCAATCACCCTCCAACCACCCTCTAACCACCTTAAACATCATAAACTGTGAAAAGAGGAAGATTTGAGTTCATGTGTTTGAAGACCAAGGCCCTTTTCAAGTTGGGGCAAATAACTGAGGGAGTCAAAGATAACTTGACAGTTGAAAACCAGCGTGGCAGCAAAGACAAAAGGATTAATGGCCTCAAGTCAACGCAGCAAGTATGGCGGAAGAAGCCACAGGGAAAGCAATCAAGCTGTTGAAGCAAGAGAGGACCTCAGCAAAGAGTGCTTTCACCGAACAGGCCAACTACCTATGCAGAGCTGTTGGACACCTGGCAAAGTCAAAGTTGCAGAAGGAAATCAGAATACTCTCTTTCACTTGCACAGTATGTAAATGACACCAATGACAGCTATGGATTCGGCCTACTAGCTGAATTGAGAGGTGATGAGGAAGATGAAGAAATTACATTGGATAAGCAGCAACAGGTGGACCTGGCGAAGACCATTGCGGACTCCAACACCAGCCTGGTTGAAGTGAAGCGGACAGTGCAGTCCAACGTCTGGTCCAGGTATGGGGAAGGTTACCTGACGTTTGCAATTGAAGAGGCCTGAATCACCTTGTGAAGGGGTCCATGTGATTCCTGTGTCTGTGTTGAACAAAGATGCCTCTGAACATCAAGTGGATGTTGCAAAGAAACTCATCAATGATGTGATGGCAAGCTTCACAGAATGGGACGAATGGATCCCGGGAAAAAACCCTTCTGGATGGCAGAGTGAAAACTGAAGAAGGCAGAATTCCAAGTTGTTCAAAGAACTGCAGAGGAGGAAATAAGAGTAGGAGCTCTTCAGGTAGAGCCTGCAGCCCAGCAGCCTGTTCTTAAAATTAAACCCACCACCTTACCCAGATTCTACGGCTCAACGTCAAGACTTCCATCAATGGAAAAGAGACTCGGAGAGTCTTCAAAG
This sequence comes from Syngnathoides biaculeatus, assembly GCF_019802595.1. NCBI lineage: Eukaryota > Metazoa > Chordata > Actinopteri > Syngnathiformes > Syngnathidae > Syngnathoides > Syngnathoides biaculeatus. The sequence continues at coordinate 6,018,234 of NC_084654.1, read as the reverse complement.
ACAAGGTGAGCCAACTGGCTCAGCAGAAGCCAAAAACATCCAGCTCCTCGACAGTGTTGATGAGAAGATCCGCAGAGACCGAAGACTGTCCACCTACAAGATGCTGGAAAACAGATTTGGAAACAAAACAACCATAGCCTTGGAAATCATTGAGGACCTGGAGAAAACCCCCCCTCTGAAGTCATACCAGCCCAGGAAAATGATTGAAATGATCCAATCAGTTGAAAAGGCCCTTAATGACATCACAGAGCTCGGCAATACTGGAGCCATCAATAATAACTTGTAATCACATCAATAGAGAGCAAACTGCCAGATACAATGAAGAGGAAATGGCTCGTCTTCATGGTCAATCCGGCAAACGCAGACACACCAGACAACCACTTCGATAGCCTCCTAAACTACCTCAAAACTCAAGAAGAGGTCTTGGAGAGGCTTGAGCAGCATGGAGTATGTGAGAAGCTGGACAAAAAGTCTGTTGACTCCAAGAAATACACCTCAACCGGGTCCACAACTAAAGGGGGATGCGTTGTCTGTGGAAATGAGCGGCACAAAGAACTGAAGCCATAACACAATTTGAGTGCTGTGGAAAGACTGGGAGCCTGCACAAAGTGCCTAGAGTGTCATGAAGAAGAGAGTGAATGCAAATACACTTAACTTTGTAGGAAGGAGAACTGCAGGAAAGAGCATTACTTCTTCCTGTGCCGGAAAGGAGACCCTAAAAATGCTGAGACAGACACAACGTCAAAGCCAAACCTGAGGAGGCACAAACTGACTGAAGAACAACAGCAATTTGTGTCTGAACTTTCCATCGACATGGTAGAAAAATTCAAGAGAGCCTTTACCAATGCTTCGGCAAGATCACTCTGCACTAACGAGCCTGCAGGGATGGAGCAGAGTGCATGTAAAGAACTCCCAGTGATCCTTGTGTTCCTTGAAGTTACAACCAATGCAGGTCAGAAGATTGGAACGCTGATTGACTTAGCATCTGACACAAATTACATTACTCACAGCGCTGCCAGGAGACTCAACCTCAGAAGTGACAAAAATCACTTTAGTTGTCTATGGCATTGGAGGAATGGCCCTGAAAGTAAAGACAAAAAGATATCACCTCAGAGTGAGGGTCAAGACACCTGCAGGAACCGAAAGAGCCCATGAACTCATCTTTTATGGCTTGGAGGAAATAGCCAAAGTACAGACAACGGTCAAACCTAAAGAACTGAAGAGGTTCTTTCCAGATGCCAGCTCAGAAGACCTGCACAGACCAGAGCAAATCGAACTGCTCATCATTGGGAAGGACTGCTTCTACCACAGAGGGTGAAGGGGATTGGAGACCTCGACTTGTGGGACGGCCCACTGGGGAAGACCGTTGGTGGAATGCACCCAGACCTCTTTGAGAAAGTGGATTTAGGAGCTCACAAATCCAAAACGCAGTTTGTACGGTCCATGAGAGCCACAGCTGTGAAATGTCAAGAACAAGTGATATAGATGGATTCAAAGCTGAAACCAAAAGCACTGTTGGAGATAAAGAATTTCTCAACTGGTGGAAATAGGACAAAATGTGGAGGATGCAGATGTGGCAACTGCCAGCCAGGAGGCAAGGAGATGACACTGAGCGAGGAAAGAAAGCTGGAAATCAGCAGGAAAGGCCTCACCTATGTCAACGCTGATGATCACATTGGTGAACCACAATGGGACTCAAAATACCCATGGATTGTAGATCCTATTTCTCTACCCAACAATAGAAGTTGAGTAGAAGTCACTTTTCTGAGGAGAGAAAAGCAACTCAAGAAAGAACCAAAGTGGAAGGTGGCATATGCAGCTCTCGTCCATGAGATGGTGGAAAGAGGAGCAGCAAGGAAGTTCACCAAAGAAATGATGGCCGAATGGAAGGGAGCAGTATGGTATGTTAGCCATTTGGTGGCACCAAACCCGCACTTTGTCACTACACCTCTGCGTATGGTCTGGAACAGCAGCCAGAAGTTCAAGAGACTCAGCATGAACAATCTCCTGTTGAAAGGGCCTGACGTCCTCACTCCAATTTGTGCAGTGCTACACAGGTTCAGAAGAGGTGTGCGTGCAGCACTTGGTGACGTCAAAAAGATGTACAATTCAGCGTGGCTGGAAGACCTGGAAATGCCCCTTCACAGATTTCTTTGGAGAGACACCGAAGACAGTCAACTTGAAGAGTATGCCATCACCCGAATCAACATTGGTGACCGACCAGCAGGATGCATTGCACAGCTGGCCACGAGAGAAACTGCAAAGCTACCCATGTTTACTCACATGGAGGAGGAGTGTAGGAAACTGGAGGAAGATTCTTATGTTGATGATGTGCCTACATCCCACAACGGCCTGGAAAAGCTGGATGAAGACACCAGAAGAGTTGCAGAGATCCTAAAGGCAGGCGGATTCTTCCTTAAGCCCTGGGTCCGGTCAGGCCAAAGTGGGAGGGAGATGCCCACACCAGGAGCATCATTAAGTAAAGTACTTATTCTGCCAAATCAAAGGAGAGAAGAAGATGACAAAGCCCTTGGAGTGGGCTACCTTGTCGAAAGTGACAAACTGTACCCAATGACCTCAGTCAACTTCTCAGAGAGGAGGAAGAAAATAAGAGTGGATCAAAACCTCCTGGAAGAAGAGGTGAAAGAAAAACTCCCAAGCCACTGACTAGAAGACAACTCCTAAGCCAAGAAGCTAGCCTCTATGACCCAATAGGTCTTGTCACTCCTGCTAAACAGAAGGGTGCCATTCTAGTCAGGAGAGGTTTCCAAGAGGCTGGAACCAGCACAACCCGAGACACGTGGGACAAGCCATTGTCAGAAAAGCTGAGGGAAGAAGCAATCCAGTTATTTGAAGAATATGTCCGCCTCAGTCAAATTACCTTCCACAGAAGAGTCCCACCATGGAACTGGACCCGAAGCCTTTGGGGAGTGACATTCTCTCATGGGAGCGACCAGCGCTATGGAGCCATGGTGTACCTGAGATGGGAGACGGAAAAAGGCGTTGAAGTCAGACTCGTCGAGTCCAAAGCAAAGTTCACACCACTCGACCAGAAGGGAGAACCAGTTAAAGCTGAAATATGTGGTGCTGTCTACGCAGTTCGCCTCAGAAGAGGTGAAGAAATTCAGAAGACCATATCCACTGATGACTGGTGGTGGATCCAGGGGGACCTCAATGTTGCAGACATTATGAGAAGAGGTTCAGCTCCAGAGGACCTCAAAGAGGATTCTGTGCGGCAGAATGGACCTCAATTCCTAAAGCTGCTTGTGGAAGAGTGGCTGAAAAAGTCTGCCAAAGAAGTTGCTGCCTATGCCAGGGAAGGGGTTAACAAACTCCAAAGAAAAGCCTTCACAGCAGCACTGACCAGATCAGAGGTGAAGAAAAGCACATGTGGTGCGCCATCTACTGGAACTAGTAATCCAGCAAAAGTCACAGAAGAGAGAGACCATAATGCTCCATGAGGCACTGCAGATGGAAAAGAGCCCAAGCCTCAACCCCAAAGACTACCAGCTGGATCTGCAGTGAAAGAACTGATTGACATCAGGAAGTTCAGCAGCCTAACCAAGTTGATCAGAGTTGTAGCCTGGGTATGGAGGGCTGCAGCAAAATGGAAAAGAGTATTGGCAAAAGCCACAGCTACAAGTAAGCCAAAGTGGCAGGGGCTTTCATCAGAACAGATAAAGTCCAGAGCCAAACAAGCTGTACTGACAATCAGTGAGTATGAAGATTCACAGAGAGACCTCTTCCTTGCAGCCCAAGCGGCTGCATCCTTCCAAGACACCACCCTCAACAGGCTGGCTGTATACAAAGATGCAGAGACTGGACTCTTGGTCTGTGGAGGAAGATTTCATATTTTTAACAATGACAAAACTGCTATACCAATCTTACCGTGCGATGCATGGATATCCTCTCTTCTGGCACAAGAAGCCCACAATGCAAACCATGTGGAAATAACAGGGACACTCCTGCGCACGAGGAAGAAAGCGTAGGTTATAAAAGGCCGAAGACTGGCTCAGAAGATTGTAAATGGCTGTGTGACATGCAACAAAGCCAAATTGAAAAATTCCAACAAATCATGAGCGACCTCCCATCCGAGCAGATAACACCAGCCAAACCATTTCAATACACATCAGTGGATTTGTTTGGCCCTTACGAAGTGAAGGATGAGATGAAGAAGAAAGCAAGGCTCAAGGTATGGGAGCTAGTCTTCTGCTGCATGGCATCCCGAGCTCTACACTCATATGTCGTAAGTGACCAGTCGTTGGCGGGTTTCTTGTTGGCCTACAAGAGATTCACAGCATTGAGGGGACATCCAAAGAAAATGTGGTCAGACCCAGGAAAAAACTTTGTGGGTGCCAGACCTGCCCTCAAAGAACTGTATGCTTTTCTGAAGAAGCTGGAAACATCCAAAGTTGAGAAGGAAGCCTCCAAGAATGGAGCTGGAAACTTCACCCAGCTGATTCCCCTCACAGGAATGGAGCTGCAGAGACTGCTGTACACAGAGTGAAATGCGCTCTGCACAACCTGGGAGGAGACGGGTGCTTCACGTGGAGTGAGTTCCAAACCTTCCTCTACATGGCTGCTAACCTGGCAAACGAGAGACCCGTAGATGCCAGAACTCAAAGCCATGAGGACCGTGTAGACTACATCAGCCCTAACTCTCTTCTGCTGGGAAGAACAGGACCCGGGGGAGATGTGGAAGCTTTGATTTTCAAGGATACCCATACAGGAGGCTAAGAGCCATTCAAACTGAAGTTGACCGGTTCTGGAGGAAGTGGAGTCAATTGGTGGGGCCTAATCTATTCATCAGAAGTAAGTGGCACATAACAAACAGAAATGCAGCCACAGGAGACATCGTCTGGCTGGCCGACCAAAATGCTTTGAGGGGTCAGTATGAACTTGGCCGAGTCGTCAGTGTCAACCCTGACAAAAAGTGGGTTGTCAGAGATGTACATATCAAGACCTTCCCCAGCTACCCTGTCTCTACTGTCAAATCTGATCAAAAAGGGTCAGCAAAGAAACCCCCCACAAGAATCCCCTCTACAATTCTGCACAGAGATGTACGACGCATCATTGTTCTAATCCCTGTAGAAGAACAAAATTAACCATCAATCATTAGCAAAGAAAAATACAATGAGCATCCAGGACTCATGTGACCTCTCTGGGTTCATGAACCGAGATGTCAAGTGGGAGGTGTCAAGTCAACTAACAGGAAGAGCACCTGTTCCCCTCCAGACCTGCAGGGGGCAGAGAAACCTCAATCACACAACTCTTGAAACTTCCTGTCAGAGGCTAAGGGGCAGCCATATTGCTCACAGACAGCATGTGAGCTTGTGTGGAACAAAGAAAGCCTACCAGCAAAAGGAATAAATCAGTAACAAACAACTGAAGCAACCAAGAAGAAACTAAAAAAACCCAAAGGCACCCCTCAGTTTCCGGTCAGCTGCAACTGGTAGGGAAAGGACTTGGATGCTAATTGGTTAATTTGTTTCATTTCAGCTACAAGCTTTGTTCTTTGCGTTTGTCTAACTTCTGAATTAATCTAAAGTATTCATGGAGACAAAGTGGATGCTTTTGTTTGGTTTATTCAAACAGTTATGGTGCTTATTTGCTTTTTACTTTACTTTTGAATACTTAAATGTATGACATTTATTTAAAATGTGATTACTAAAGTTAATGCTTTGATGACATATTTATTTAAACTAAAAATAATCCAATCTGTTCAATGTGCTTCTTTGTTCAAGGTTTTCAACCTAATCACTCTCCAACCACCCTCTAACCACCTTAACCATCAATAAACTGTGAAAAGAGGAATATTTGAGTTCATGTGTTTGAAGACCAAGGCCCTTTTCAAGTTGAGGCAAAGAACTGAGGGAGTCAAAGACAAGTTGACAGTATCCTAGACATGTGTTGTTCTCATTAAGCGGCAGTTTCTGGATCAATTTTAATGGGACGATTTTGTCACATTAAAGCTGCTTGTAGACATCTGGACAGACGTCATCTCAGCAGTCATCAAGAAGGTTCCACAGCATCTCCATGTCCTGAGAGTTCTCAATAAAAACAACCTGGACAAAAAGTTGCTGCCGATGTTCTACCACTCATCCATCAAGAACCTTCTGACGTGCTGCGTCTGCATCTGCTCCAGGACCTGCTCTGAGGCAGACAGAGCAAGGTTTCAGAGGAGAATTAAAGCAGCATAGAAGATCTTTGGCTGTTCTCTCCATTCCATGGAAGACATCTATTCCTCTCGATGCCTCACCGGAGCTCTAAACATTAAGGACACTACACACCCCGGTTCTCAACTGTTTGAGCTCCTGGAATCTGGAAAGCACTACAGATGCACAAAAGCAAGGACCAACAGACTGAGAAACATTTTTCCTGAAAGCCATCACCACCCTTTTTCCTCCAACCACATAATTAATGTGAAAGCACGCTGATTTCAACATCATGTGCAATACACTTCATGCAGGTCATTTTACACATCTATTTTTATCTATATTTATTTTTTTACTCTGCTTTTACGTATGCACTGGCACAAGAGAAGCTCTCCTATCTCACTGCACAGTGTATATAATGAGAATCAATGGCATTCATTCATATCCTACCAGTTGTTATGCTGATGAAATGCAATTATAAATAAGGACAACCCCCACTTCAATCTCTGCCAACATCCACTCTGACCACCTGCCTGGTGGAGATAAGAGGCAAGGATGATGGCCAATTTCCTTCAGCTAAATAGTTCAAAATAAGAAACCATCCAAATTGCCACACATTATCAAGTCCATTTACAAGTATCACGTCTGTTCAAAACATACCGCTTTCCTCATCTGTCACCAACTTGGCTATTAAAATGGATGCTTCACTGAACCTTTGACACCCACATTAAACACCTTTATAAGTCATCTTTCTTTCTAACTCAGAAACAGCCAAACTCCATTTCTGTATAATGAAAGGCTACCAAACCAAAAGAAAAAAAGGTATCTGAATAAATGAAAGCATAGAATTTACAGTAACATTTGGCAAATGAGTCAACCATTCACAAATGCACATTTTATAGTAAAAAAAAAAAAAAAATCTGTAAATTTTACAGAAAGCAGTACAATAAACATTGTAAAACTGTCACAGCAGACACACAAACAAATGATCGGATGATTTTATCCTCTGCCTAAAACCCACATTACAAACCATACAAGTAAGTAATTAATACACGAGCTTAATTATATTTACATTTAACTTTTACCCAAAGTTAAATAAAAACTATTTGCATCAACTGAAGTCCAAAATTACCTCACCATTAGAATTGAATTGCAGGGATAGCCATCACACAAACGGTCAAACCAATTTGCCTAACTAACAATAGCTAAATTCAATTTATTTAACAAAAGTAAAGAAACTACCAAAGACAAATTCATTGTGTGCTGTTACATACAATGGTGTTCAGCTGTTAAGTCCCAGTGTCAGAGTTTGACCCACATTGCCGGCAGTAAGTCAGACTCGATACTAGTGACAGTTGGACTATGCCAAGGCTGTACTTGTCATCAATTCTGTTCATAACCTTTGTGGACAAAATATCTAGGTGGAAGAGAGTCACTGATGGTGTAGTGGTACACATGCCTGACTTTAGTGTGGGCAGCATGGGATCGATTCCTGCTCAGTGATGGTATTGATACTTGCCCTGTGACTGACTGGCAACCAGTTCAGGGTATACCTTGCCTCCTGCCCATTGTTCGCTGTGTTGGCTACAGCACTCCTGTGACCCTTGTGAGGATAAGTGGCTAAGAAAATGGATGAATGGATATCTCGGTGGAGCCGAGGCATAGAGGGAGTCCGGTTTTGTGGGCTCAGTATTGCATCTCTGCTTTTTACAGATGATGTGGCTCTGTTGGCTTGATCAAGACGTGATCTCTGACTCTCATTGGAACTGTTGAGAGCCGAGTGTGAAGTGGCTGTGATGAGAATCCGCACCTCCACATCTGAGACCATGGTCCTCAGTTGGAAAAGGGTGGCGTACCCTGTCCATGTTCGGGATGAGATCCTGCTTCAAGAGGAAGCGTTCAAGGATCTCGGGGTTCATGAGGGAGGGAAGAAAGGAGGAGCTTGACATGCGGATCGGTTCAGCATCTGCAGTGATATAGACTTTGTATCAGTCCGTTGTAGTAAAGAAGGAGCAAAGTTGAAAGGAGAAACTCTCAATTTGATCGGTGGATCCACATTCCTACCCTAACCGATGGTCATGAGGTGTTGGTCATGACCAAAAGAATACAAGCCCTGATACAAGTGGCCGAAATGAGTTTCCTCCGCAGGATGTCTGGACTCTCCCTAAGCCGTGGGGTGAGAAGTTCGGTCATCCAGGTGGGGCTCAGACGACAGCTGCTGTTCCTCTGCATTTGGAGGAGCCAGATGAGGTGGCTGGGGCATTTGATTTGGATGCCTTCTGGACATCTCCCTGGTGAGGTGTTACGGGCACGTCCCACTAGAAAGAGAACCCGGGGACAATCCAGGACAAGCTGGAAAGACTAATACTTTCGGCTGGACTGGGAACCCGTCGGAATCCCCCCCGGAAGAGCTGGGTGATAGAGCTCCTATCCCATTGGCTATCGCACTAGCATCTTCCTGGGATCCCATAGGTTAGGAGGGACATCAATCCTTACCAATGATGCTTTTCGTTTCCCCTTGACTGTCACCGAATAACACAAGCGCTTTCACATGCTCTCACAAGCTAGTGCACATTGGTTAAGTACAACTTTTTAACAAGTTTTTTGTTTGTGTTTTTTTGCAAGTTTATTCATATTTCTTCACCATGTGCCCCAAGAAACCTGAGTGGAATTAGGTTTTGTGTGTGTGTGTGTGTGTAGATTTGTTCATATATTTTCTCTCCGCAATCAAACATTTGCCTCCTCCTTCGTCCCCAATGATGCCTTTTGCTTGACACTCACTCTTCTCTTCGCCTAGTCGCCCAAAGGCAAAGGTAATTGAACCAAATTTTTACTATTCTTTCTGTACTTTGAATCGTTTTTTTCAGCGGGGCAGAGGTGGATTGTAGTGCTAAGAAACCGATTAGGCTATTTACATGTAAAAAGTGCTTCTATGTCCCAAAAATTCACATTATGAAACAACTTCCAGAACAATTTAATTTTGTAAGTCGAGGTACTACTGTATATGTATAAAATAATAATAATTAAAAAAATATATAAAGATAAATGCAGTCAAATACAGGACAATTCTGGAATAAAACCTGTTGGAGTCTGCAAAAGACCTGAGACTGGGACAGAGATTTATCTTCCAACAGGACAATGAACCAAAATATAAAGCCAAATCTACAATGGAATGGTTAACAAATATACATATCCAGGTGTTAGAATGGCCAAGTCAAAGTCCAGACCTGAATCCACTCATGAATCTGTGGGCAGAGCTGAAGACTGCTGTTCACAAACGCGCTCTATCCAACTTCACTGAGCTCGAGCTGTTTTACAAGCAAGAATGGGCAAGAATTTCAGTCTCTCGATGTGCATAACTGATAGAGAAAAAACAAACATTAACATTAAAGGGCAAGTGTCATCCCTATAAACATACAAAAACCCATATAACATTAGTTGCTTCAATGTCTACACGAAAAAATAATTATGAGCCGTCATATCCATGCGCAAAGTTGCGGAAGTCTCATTTGATATCCAAGTTATCGCCATATTGGCTGCATTTACTGTCCGTGAAGTTACCCTGGATATTTGCCATTGAAAACATGCTGTGGCCCCTACTGCGGGACATGCCCCTTCAGACACGGAAGCTCTTTTCGAAGAACGTCTCACAATCGAGTTGAGCGTTCAGGGCAATATTATTCTATCGTTTCGAGCCATATTTGGATTATATGCGGATCACTTCTAACTAACAACAGACTCCCTGACAGTATGACAGTATGTACCATACTCAGCCGCGCGCGATCACAACACCGTAAAGCGGCCCGGCTCGGCACCGCGATCAGCCACCTCGGCGCCGAAGATGAGCCACCCCAGCCGAAGCCGTGACTGGCGAGCCGTCGCGGCAGCCTTCGCGGGCGAGCCCGACGCGGAAGCTGTCCGACGCGCACATCGGCACATTTAGCATACCGTCATACATACGCAGATGTTCTATTATGAGGGACGGATCACGTGGTCCGCCCCAAACTATTATTTTTTAATAGCTGTATAAATACCTTCCTGTCATTTGGAACTCACAAAGCTCTCGTCCTTTGCACCAGTGCAATCCATTTTTCATGACAAACCGGGTCTCTTGCAAACTTATGAAGGGAAAATCCATCCTCCCGAGTATTCAAGCAATGTCCAGCAATGCAACGAGCCAACATTTTGGCTAACACAAAGGAACAACGAGCTACCTTCCCGAAGGTAAAACTAAAAGAAACAAACGAGTCACTTGCGGGCGGTCCTGCCATGTACGTCACTTCCTGCTGGTTCTCAAAACAAAATCCCTCAAAAGGATTTTCATGGCGGGAGTTACAAAAAGCTCTAAACGTCAAAATCCTTTTTTGTGGTGAAAAAAACGCATGGGTCCATGTCGGCTGCTGTTTTTTCATTAATAACATACTAAAAATCATCCATTTCATGACAGTAGCCTTTAAATGTGCACTGTGATTGGATGGTGACCAACAGTGGCATTTTAACTTTCAATGTTTCCCGAAGTACCAATGCAAGGGGTCGTCAAAGGACTTTTAATAGTCTTGTGGAAATGTGCAAGGCAAACGTCATGGAAGTGAACGATTGCCTGACTAATTTATATTTTGCGAGTTAACACAAGATCGCTTCTCTGTCCAAAGATCCTCAAGATGAACCAACTCCTGAGCCTTTCCCGGTGAAACAATTTCCTCAACTTCAGGTTCAACCTCCACTTCAAACCTCTCATGTTGAGCAGCAGCGGCATGAGGCCACATGGCAGCAGCATGATGGCACTGGCCATCAATATTTTTGGCCCCATAGTGAAAAAAGATAAATAAATCAGTGAAGAAGTTGTCGAGTGTGTGTGAGTGTATGACAATAGATTCAGTGACGAACATATAAGAAGTGCGTCACGACTCAATATTGATGTCCCCCCCACCAAAAAAAAAAAGACTGATGTAGCTCTGAGCCAACGGAGGGATTTGATGCCAAGAAGATGCTACGTGCTAGCCAGTAGGTGGAGCTGCTATATTGCGCCATACATACCAAGATACAGATGTGTCTCATGGCTAAAGATTGACATCTCTCTTAGACAATGAAATGCCAGGAAAGTGCTCCAGCGGTGGCCAGCTCTATTGCGCTGCTTTCAAACCAAGATACAGTACAGGATGTTTATGTTCGGCTGAATCCAGCGCCATTTTTTTCCTCTTGTATCCTGAATTTGTTTCGTAACTACAGACAAATACTTTCCAGGGAGAGTTTTCGTAACCTGAATCTTTTATTAATACAGTAGAGACTTTTGTAAGTAGAGGTACCACTGTATTTATGTATTGAGAACTGGGGTTCAAATCCCGGCCCTGCCTGCATGAAGTTTGGATGTTCCCCCCATGCCTGTATGGGTTTTCTCCGGGCACTCTGGTTTCCTCCCAGATCCCAAAAACATACATTAATTGGAGACTCTAAGTTGCTCTGAAGTGTGATTGTGAGTCCGACTGTTGACTGTCTCGATGTGCCCTGCGATTGGCTGGCAACCAGTTCAGGGTATACCCTGCCTCTTGCCCGGTGACAGCTGGGATAGGCTCCAGCATTTGTGTGACCCTCGTGAGGGCAAGTGGCTCAGAAAATGGACAGACGGATATATATATATATAGGGATATATATACACACCTTGAGGTTGATCGTGGAAAAGTACAGAGGTCAGTAGGAGCTACATCGTGTCTTTGTGGATCTAGAGAACACAGAGTACCAGATGCATTATTTGCCTTGAGGATGCTAGTGTAAAAGTAGAGAGAAGGTCGGAAGGAGCTACATTGTGTTTTTGTGGATCTAGAGAAAGCCTATGACAGAGTACCAAGAGGGGAACTGTGGTACTGCATGCGTAAGTCAGGTGTGACAGACAAGTATGTTAAAATAGTCAAGGACATGTATGATGGCAGCAGAACAATGGTGAGGTGTGCCTTAGGTGTGACAGAAGAATTTAAGGTGGAGGTGGGACTGCATCAGGGATAAGCTCTGAGCCCCTTCCTGTTTGCAGTGGTAATGGATAGGCTGACAGATGAGGTTAGACTGGAATCCCCTTGGACCATGATGTTCGTAGATATTGTGATATGCAGTGAAAGCAGGGAGCATTGAAAGCAGGGAGCATGCAGAGGAACAATTAGAAAGATGGAGACATGCACTGGAAAGGAGAGGAATGAAGATTAGCCAAAGTAAAACAGAATATATGTGCGTGAATGAGAAAAGTGGAGGGGGAAGAGTGAGGCTACAGGGAGAAGAGATAGCGAGGGTGGACGACTTCAAATATTTAGGGTCAACAATTCAGAGCAATGGTGAGTGTGGAAAGGAAGTGAAGAAACAGGTCCAAGCAGGTTGGAACAGCTGGCGAAAGGTGTCTGGTGTGTTATGTGACAGAAGAGTCTCTGCTAGGATGAAGGGCAAAGTTTACAAAACAGTGGCGAGGCCGGCCATGATGTATGGATTAGAGACGGTGGCACTGAAGAAACAACAGGAAGCAGAACTGGAGGTGGCAGAAATGAAGATGTTGAAGTTCTCGCTCGGAGTGAGCAGGTTGGATAGGATTAGAAATGAGCTCATTGGAGGGACAGCCAAAGTTGGATGTTTTGGAGACAAGGTTCGAGAGAGCAGACTTCGATGGTTTGGATATGTCCAAAGGCGAGAGACTGAGTATATTGGTACAAAGCTGCTGAGGATGGAGCTGCCAGGCAAAAGAGTGAGAGGAAGACCAAAGAGAAGGTTGATGGATGTGGTAAGGGAAGACATGAGGGCAGTTGGGGTTTGTGAGTATGATCCAGGAGATAGGCTAAAATGGAAAATGATGACATGCAATGGGGACCTCAAACGGGACAAACCGAACGGAAATGAAGAAGATACATACACACCACAGTCATTGATGTAAAAATTATTTAGTAGATAATGGTCTCTTTTGTGAGCAGAAACCAAGCTCTTGCATTGGCCTTGGTTCACTTATTGTTTTGAAACTTACTGGGGAGTGTGTACTTTTGTTACAGAGACACAGAGGAGAAAACTGAACATACAACAACAACAAAAGGTCAATTTGGCAACTTCCCTCCCGTGTAATGATATGACTATTCTTCTGTAATTTGAATAATAAATGAGTTAAATAACTAGGATCTTTTTTTAGAATTTTATATCATGGAGAAACATGAACATCATCAAAGATTTAACTTGCAGAGTAAAGCTTGCAGTCAGCCCCTCCGTGTCTTTTCTTCTGCACTGCTTTCTGCCACACTTGGTTATATATAATTATACTTCATTGTCTCAATGATAAAGAAATCAAGGCCTTCTTCAAATTATATTTTATATTTGCTAATTGGTTTTCCAAATTGGGGGACAGGGCCACTTTTGTGGGTGAGAGGGTGGGGGGCATTAAGTGAAACCCAGCAGATGGAGGCAACACCAGCCACTGAAATGACATTAAACTGGTTAGCACATCTGCCTAACACTTCTGAGGACTGGTGTTTAAATCCCAGCCCAGCCATTGTGGAGTTTACATGTTGTCCCCGGGCCTCCATAGATTTTCTCCAGGTATCTCAGTTTCCTCCCATATCCCCAAACCATGCAAGGTAGGTTAATTGAAGACTTTCTTTCGCGCATAGTTGTGGAAGTGAGTGTGAATACTTTTGTTTTATAGGTGCCCTGCGATTGGTTGGAGACCATTTCAGGGTCTACTCTGCCTCTCGCCTATAGGCAGCTGGGATAGGCTCTAAGACGGCTGTGACTCTAGTGAGGAGAATGAATGAATGGATGGATGGATTGATATTTACTTTGAAAACCAAGCAATCGGTACAGTAACTAAATTACTTATTCAATGTAAGTCTGGCAACACTGTTTGTGGGAACTATAGTCAATTAATGAATTCGGCGAAATATTAGAAAAACAGGTGTTATTTGATGAAATAACAAACTACCATGGCGAAAAGGCAATTTTGATGTGAGCAGAGCTAACAGCAAAGTAGGACATAATCTAGTTTCCAGTTTCACCCAGGTTTGTGGATCCCGAACACCACGAGCATGGAACAAGCGGGTAAAACCCAAATGCAGGACTCCAAGGCAGTGACATGGTTTTCGAGGTCATACACAGGCAAACACTGGGATTATGGCAATGAGGGAAATCAGACACAGGAAGCTCGTATACTCAAGCAGACACACACAGTCTCATGCAAACTGGCAAACTAAGACACGACACACAAGGCTTTAATACCTTCAATTGCTCCTCAGAGAGGTGGAGATAGAAGAGCTGCTGTCAAGAACAGCCACGCACACAGCAGTAGCATAACCATACTCGGTGTGCAATGACCTTCAGGCTTAGGGATAACGCATAAAGAACCAGGATGAACAACTTGCTGCCCTCCGTCTTTTTCTTGAAGGACTATGAGCAGCAGGACATCATGATGTCACAGGTGGCAACAGTTTGATGTCCTTATCGGTATGATACAGAAAGAGGTTGCTGGACTTGTGCCTGATGCCAGCATGTTGGCACCATTCCCTCACTCCCTGCCATGTGGCAGCCTGCCACTTCAGCTGCTACTTGGCCATAGCTCTCTCGTCCAGAAAAATTCTCGGGATACACCGGGAATATCAAGCGATTCACCTCTCAATACGAACTCCATTTTGTGCTGCAGGCGGGTGCCTTCCCGACCAAGTGGGTGAAAATCAATTTCTTTACCTCCCACCTGCTGCAGAATATCATTTATGTCAGCGTGGCATTGGTGGAGTGGAGCAAGTGGCTCAAGGGTTCACACACTTTCCTTGTTTGGACAGATCGTAACAGTCTGCCACCCGGGCATTGCTCAGTCAGTAGTCGAACAGTGCTTTTGGTGCCCCAACATTAAAAATGACGAAACCGACTATGTCAATGCGTGCCAGATATGTGTGGATAACAGGCCCTCTCATCAGCATCTGTTGGGGGGAAGTTGTGACCCTGACTTTACCACAACCTTTATTGATTGGTCCTCCAAGATGGTGATTTTCTTTGCACTGCCAAAACTTCCCTCAGCAAAACAGACCGCAGAGATTAGGATTAACTATGTTTTGAAATTTCATGATTTCCCCAGCGATATTGTTTCTGATAGAGGCCCCCAGTTTGTTTCTCACTTTTGGAATCATAGTAGTATAATAGGTTCTACCATCGGTTTGTCTGGTTTCCATCCAGAAAACAATGGGCAGACCCAAGAGGTTGAACCAGCACCTGGAGACTTGGCTCCGTTGTCTCACCTCACAGGAACTGTACTCCTGGAATTTGAAGCTAGTTTGGGTCGAGTTCTCGCACAATTCACTTCCCTCTGCACTCTCTGGTTTGTCTCCCTTTCATGTCGTACACAGTTATCAACCTACCTTGTTTCCTGCCATAGCCCCGGAGTCAATAATGCCTTCTGCATTGGGATTGGTGAGACGCTGCAGGAGGACTTGGGAGCGAGGACGGCAGTTGCTACTATGCCGGGGGAGGTCTTACAAGACTGCATACTGCAGTACTGCAGTATGTTGTTACTGGCTCCACACTAGTGGGTTTGCGAGTTAGGCTCCCTACCAAGCATCTTCCACTTTGGTTGGAGTCCCGGAAACTCAGTCCAAGTAATTGGGCCCTTCCCCATTGCTGAAGTCGTCAAACCCGGTCACCATGAAGCTGAGGATTCCCGAGACTCTTGCACATCCACCTAGCTTTTCATGTCAGCCTGCTCAAGCCTGTATGGGTGTCTCCATTGGTCCTGCCTTCCAGGCCCCCTCATTTCCCCCGGATCATTTACAGGGGTACCATGTTCTTGGCGAGGTGACTGTTGTCTTTGCGCTGTAGGGGGAAGGGAGTGCAGTATCTGGTGGAGTGGGAGGGCTATAGTCCTGAGGAATGTTCTTGGACCCTGTCTGTGTTTATCGTCGATCCCTTCCCCATTCGGGACTTCCATGGTGCACTTCCTAAAGCTCCAGGGCCATCTGGCGCCGGTTGTTGGGGGGTGGTACTATCATGGGTGTTGTCATTCCCCTGCCTTGTACGTACCTGCCCCTGGAAGCAACCTCCCCACCTGTGACATGTTAATTGCTCCATACATATATACTCATCTCTCATGCTGTTCGTTTCCAGTTTGTAGTTTGTTCCACATTCTTGACTCATAGTAAGATACTGAAGCCTTTGGATACTTTCTGTGTGTACTGACCTCTGCCTGCCATAAAATCCTCTTCTCAAACTGCATCTTGTCTCTTGAGTAGTGCATTTGAGTCCTGTCAAGTCTTCTGCCCTTGACAAGAACAACTACAGCAACAATGGAAATATTTGGCAAATTCTCCTCTGGGGCAAACAATATTTCAATATTGAAACTGACATGAGGGCTGTTATTAATTAGAGCTATTTCACTGCCCAATGTTATTAGCCCTAAGAGAAGATCTGGTTTGTTTTTGTTCAATTCTTTGACATTTTCTTATTGCATAAGGGAAGGGTTCATCAGATCCTGTATAATGTGTGTGTGCCTTGGGAGGCAAAAGATTGCTCGTGTCCTTGGATAAACCATCCCAAGCTTTCCCTGTTGTCAGCCACTCTTCTATAATGCGAGGGGAAAAAAAAACCCCACAAGAAATGCAGTAAATTCACATGCCCATAGCGACACAGCACAGCTTGCGTGTCTCTTTGCCTTGTGTGTAGCTCTGTGGTTTCTCCTCTGTTGTTTTCCCTCTTCTCTTTGGGCCCCCTTCTGTCAGGATTGCTCAATCCCTCCACCAGCGTTCGCTTTCCAGTGAATGCCTCTATAATTCCTATTCTTTTCTTCTTGCCGGTGTCAGGATTTGAGTTATTCCACTTATGTGTTGCTACTCTCTGTGGGGAAGAGGAGACACAGAAAACATTTTAAAACTGAACTTACATGCGGGTAGGAAGGGCAGAGGAAAGAAGTGTATTCAGGCAGGAGATAAGGAAGATTTTTGAACTGCAATTACTTGCAAAGCCGGTAATTCATGAATTCATGAGTGGGACTTTGTGGAAGTTTATTATGAGGTGAAAATATTTGTGATGATATTATGTAGATAAACAGTTTGAACTTATTCCATAATGTTTAAATACAGTTAAGACACTGACAAGATCACATGGTAGTGTGTGAGTTCAATTATGTCCTGCAGGGGCTGTCAGACAGAGATTGCTCATTATAAAATTTCATTTGGTTAAATCAGGATCAAAGAAGGCCAAAAGCCAATTACAAAATGAGCATTTGATTGAAACATGGCTGCAAGTGGCATAACTTAATCAATGAATCAGTGTGTGTCACATTATTAAAGAAGGATTTCATTGAAATATGGGCCATGGAGAAACTGCTGAGCGTTACATTAAAATGAATCATTTTCAAGCATGCATCCCAAGTTAGTTAGTAAGCAAGTTAGTGAGTTTTTTTTCAGCAGTTGCAAAGATAACAGCAAGGCCACATTCATATCTGTGAACTGGAAGTAGTACAACAATCATGAAATCCCAAGTCCGAGTCCTTGGGCAGCGGAACATGATGACAAAAAGGCAGCTACAGGAAACCACTGGAAAATCAACAATGCATCCATCCATTCATTATCCTAGCCATTTATCATCACAAAGATTATGAGTGCTGGAGCCTATCCTGGACATCTTCAGGCAGGACAAACCTGAACTGGTTGCCAGCCGATCTTAGGGTACATAGAGACAAACAAAGAGTCACACTCACAATCAGACCAAAGGGCAATTTAGAGTCTTCAATTAACCTACAATTCATGGTTTTGGGATGTGCGAGGAAACCGGAGTGCCTAGAGAACATCCACGCTGGCACTGGGAGAACAAGCAAACTCCATACAGTCTGGGCCGGGATTTTAACTCTCTAACCAGTTTCATCACGGTGCTGCCATCAATAATAATACAAAGTATATTGCCCCTAGGTATGATTGTGACTGCAACTCTTTTCTGTCTCCATGTGCCCTGCGATTGGCTGGCAACCAATTCAGGGTGTAAACCACCTCCTGCCCGATGAGATCTGGGATAGGCTCTAGCACTCCCGTGACCCTTGTTTTAGGATAAGTGGTTCAGAAAATGGATGCATATAGTCCTCAGGTTACAATGTCCATGACCGATGACATTTCAACTTTCCGGCGCCCGAGTCTCGTTCGCCATTTTGTCCCCAACACTACGTATAGTATTTCTGCTAGGCTAATGCTTATTGCTCATCTCTGTTTGTGCGTTGGGAGTATATTTGCCTTTGTCGCCCACGTTTTGACACATTATGGCCCAAAAGAAGAAAGCTGGGTTTTATAGCTGGTCCAGCCGAGAGAAAAGCAATTATGATGGAAACGAAGCTTAACATCATAAAAAGATTGGAGACAGGAGTAAGGCCGATGAACATTGGTGAAAACTTGGGGTTCAGTCAGTCGACCGTGGCGATTATTACAAAGGACAAAGCCCGCATTTTAGGGCACGTGAAGAGTTTCGCCCCTACGACAGATACAGTGATGATGAAGCAACCTTTTTCATGAAGAAAAAAAAAAAAAAAACGAAGCAATGTTCTTTGATCATTGCCGAGATTGAGAGATTACTTATGTTATGGTTTGAGAATAAGAATGAAGGTAGAGTTAATATCAGCCTAATGTTCATCAAGGGAAAAAGCATGGCGTATTTTTTTAACTTTGAAAGAACAGAAAGGCAAGGATGCTGAGGAGGAATTTACCGCAAGCAAGGGCTACCTGCACATGCTTCCTTAGCTATAGTTAAGCACAGTCTCCCCTCATGAAATCCGACTTACGTGGAAATTTTGGTTATGTAGCCAGTGTAGGAACAGCTCTTGGTTGTAGACGAAGGACTCCCTGTATACAAACTAAAGTGGGTAAAGTCGCCAAATATTGTATTCAAGCAAGAGTATAGTACTGTCAATCCGATGTCATGTAAGCAAGCATAATTCAAGTTTAAGTAAAAAGTAGTCAAAATTATTAATTCAGTGAAAGTAAAGTACTGAATGAAAAAAAAACTACTCTCGGACTGAGTAAATAATTAGTAACATCGGATTTTTAAAAAAATCACTGGATAAATGGAAAATGAAATAAAAATAGGGAATCTAAATCAAATATGAATGTGGATATTTAGATATTGCTGAACAATGTTGCTTAAATTAAAACATTCATTTATTCATTCGTTCATTATCCGTACTGCTTATCCACATTATGGTCCTGGGCGTGCTGGATCCTGTCCCAGCCATCTTTGAGTGAGAGCGGGATATACCCTGAACTGGTTACAGGGCAATCGCAGGTCACGTACAAACAGACATACCCACTCACAATCACACCTAAGGGAAGTTTAGAGTCTTCAATTAATGAATGTTTTTGGGGAGTGGGAGGAAGTTGGAGTGCCTGGAGAAAACCCATGCAGGCAGGAGGAGAACATGCAAACTCCACTCAGACGGGGCCGGGACTTGAACCCCATTCCCCAGAACTGTGAGGCTAAATCTCTAACGAGTTGCTCCATCGTGCTGCCTTGAGTGAATATAAATTTAACTTTTTAGTCTTACTATCCACTTCCCCTGATAAAATCTGTCATGATCCTGGCGCTCCAGCCTGGGCTGGAGCGCCAGGATCATGACACAATCATCCATATGGGAACCTCTTCTTAGTGCACTGGAATGGGCAAATTAATTATCCACATAGCTCCAGCGCTTCATAAGCTGTGGAACTTGGAACAAGTATTTCTGTGAACAAAACACTCAAAAGTGCGATTCAGTATTAATCATAATTATTTGCCACACAATCAAATAAAGATTCCCTTAAGACAGATGAACTGAGTTTCTAGAGGTTGGTTTCTGTGAAAAAACCTCTCTGAAAAAGATGCCTGATCTGGTTGTCCTGGACTGGTGTAGTACTTCTATTTTTGTTTTGTTTACATACCTATCACACGCAACAGTTTCAAGTCATTAAACCAATATTAACATTACTCAGAGACAACCCAAGGAAATACAACATGCAGTTTTCAAAGGACAATTCAATTTAATAAGGCACAAAAAAAAAGCCAAACCTTTCCGACACTCTGTGAAAAAATAATTGCCGCTCAAACCTAATAACAGGTTGTGCCACCCTTGACAGTGTTTATGATAATTGGTGATGAGTCACATTGTTCTGCGGGAATTTTGTCCCACTCTTCTTTGCAGTGTTGCTCAACTTTGCCACATTGGAGGGTTTTTTGTTGGATGAACTACCTGTTTAAGGTCACATCACAGCATCTCATTTGGAATTGAATACAGAGTTTGACTTGGCAACTCAAAAACCCTTTTTATTTAATTTATTTATTTATTTATTTATGTACCCATTAAGAGGTGGACCTCTTGTGTGTTTCGGATCATTGTCCAGCCGCATGATCCAATAGCACTTGAGTGTGAAGGCATAATCCGATGGCTGGATGTTCTCCTTCAGGATTTTCTCCAACACAGAAAAATTCATTCATCAATTACATTACATTCATTCATCAATTACAAGTTGTCCTGGTCCTGAGGCGGCAAAGCAACCCTGGACCATCACACTGCCACCACCATGCTTCACGGTTGGCATGATGTCCTTTTTATCAAATGCTGTGCCACTTTTACACCAGCATAATGGGCCGCACACCTTTCAAAAAATACAATTTTCGACTCATCTAGCCACAGAATATTTCTCCAAAACTCTTCAGGATCATCAAGTTCTTGTTTGGCAAATGTGAAAGGAGTCTGTCTTCTTTGCTGACTGTAAGGATTTTCACCTGAGAACTCTTCCATGAATGCCATTTTTAGACAGTGTCTTTCTTTTGCTAGCGTCATGAACACTGACTTTAACTGAGGCCAATGTGGCCAGCAGGTCTTTAGCTATTATTTGAGGTTCTTTTGAGACCTCCTGGATGAGTCGTCTTCGGAATCTTGGAGTAATTTTACTTGGTAGTCCACTCCTGGGAAGGTTTGCCACTGTTCCTAATTTTCTCCATTTGTGGATAAGGCTCTGACAGTGGTTCGCTGGAGCCCCAGAGCCTTGGAAATGGCTTTGTGACCTATAGCAGACTCACTGGTGGTTGATCACAGTAACTTTGAGATTTCACAAGGAGGAGTAAAGGGGTAGGGGGCACAATTACCTTCTCACAGTGGGTTATAAAGGTTTGGATATTTTGTGCCTTAATAGATTGAATTGTCATTTGAAAACTGAATTTTGTATGTCCTTGGGTTGTCTCTGAATGACGTTAAATTGGTTGAATATTTGAAACCTTTGTGTGTGATAGATCTGCGAAGAAAAAAAAACCCAAATCAGGAGGGGGGCGAATACCTTTCACGGCACTGTAGTCTGCCATTTTGTGGCCTGTTGGTTGTGGCCTTCACACAGCTCAACAAATTTGTGTTCAGTATATATGTCAATAAGTTTCAATAAATAAGTGTTAGAATCCATGTATTGCTCCATTTCTTTCAATTTTCATTTGGAACTCAAAAATAAAAACAATAAAAAAGTTGGTGTATCAGGACCGTGGCCAGGCCACTGCCCTGTGCTTAGCTGCCTCTGGCAGCAGCTCATCATCTCGGCGGTGCTCGACCAGCAGCAGCTCGTCATCTCGGCAGTGCTTGACCAGCAGCAGCTGCCGCCTCTTGACCATGTCTCGCTGGTGCTCGACCAGGAGCAGCCACCACCTCTGTCTCTCGACCATGCCTCGGAGGTTGGCAACCAGCAGCAGCTGCCACTGTTTGGTTCCTGCTTTGCCATTGAGACCCTCCTCATGGACGTCTGCCTGAGAGGACCTCCTGACCTACTCAGCCAACCTCCTTGCTTTGGGTAGCCTGGACGGCAACCACACAGACTGGGGTGGGGATTTGTGCCCTTCCCAGCTCACCTCTGGTCTGCATTTTGTGTTTTGTTTTTTCATGTCTGGGATCCGCACCTTGAGGAGCGAGATTCTTTCAGGGGCTTGGCCAAGCCACTGCCCTGTGCACAGTTGCCTCCGCCAGGAGCGCCTCATTGTCGCTAATTATGCCACGTGTTTAAGCCTTGGGTGTTCCATTGTTAGCTGCCAGTTCATTGTATTGAACTGTATTGGTTTGCCTGAGTATACGAGCCATTTTTTGTTTGTTCATCTCGTTGTCACAACCAGTGCTCCTGTGCTACCAGAGCTAAGTCGTCTTGTTTTTGCTGTGTCGTTATCCGACCTCGTTTTCAATTTTTGGACGTTGCCTTTTGCCGTGTGTTGTTGTGCCTTTGCTCTTTTTGGACTGCTAACCTGTGTATGACCTCTGCCCGGAATAAAACCACTCTCAACATCATGCCACTGCCTTGGAGTCTGGCATTTGGGTCCAACCTCCTTGTCCCATGCTGAATATTTTATTAATCAAACTAGCAAACAATTTTCGGCTCAGACAAAAAATACAAATTTTCTAAATGGACCAAATGACTGAATTAGATATTGAATTAGATTTTAATATTTAGGTGGACATGAAAAGGATGTTTGAAAACATTATTGTAATCGATTTCATGCATTACTTCTGGGATATGAAGAAACAGTACAGTAATATGCACTAAGATCTGAATAATGACGTTAACAGAATAAACATAAATGGTGTAAACCCTGTACTGTGATGTAATTTCCACATAATGATAAGGCCCAAAGGCTTTTTGCAAGCGAAGATGTTGTTTCATCTACTGTTTTCTATCAATTTTATGTGGTCATAAGACCTAAGGGCAAAATGCAAGCTAGCCAATATGACAAACAAAGAAAAAAGACCTCAATAATCGGCCACTATCTGAAAACAACTCTTAAGAATGCCTTGGGGGCTTAATATTGTCGGACTGACTTTTGTGCAATCCCATGACCTACAGAGTAAACACAGTAAGAAAATACATTATATATATTTTACCAAATAGCAGAATCAGCAAATACCTTGAGGGCTTGAGTTGGAACCCTTTGCATCTCTGTGAACATCCAGTCACAGGAGGAATGAGTGCACATATAGAAATAACCAACATGAGCACAAAGTAGAAACTCCAAGGTAATGCAAGGTGGCAGTATTTGGAATGGGAAAACACAGCCAACAAGGATTATAGCTGATGTGCAAAGAGGATGAGATGGAAGGATGTGCTAAGAGGAGGGGAGAATAAAAAGGATGAGGACATAGCAGGGTCATTGTAGTAGTAGTAGGATGAAGAGAGGAAAACAGGTGTAGTATCCAAATGTTTTTCAAGATGAGGGGAAGAGTAGCTTCTAAGAAGGGAGAAAAAAAGATGTGAGGAGACAAATTGTTGCCATAAGGGACCACAGAGAGTAGATGATGAAGAAACACAATGAGAATGAGAAAGCAGGGGTGAACAGATGGAAATGTGAGGGAGCAAAGGACACAAATGGAGGTAGAGTGAATGAAAAGATAATAGAGGAGGAGCATAGGGTAACAATAAAAGATGAGAAATGGAGAAACGAGGCAGAAATGAGATGGGAAAATAAAATAAAGCAATGACAAGGTGGATTAAAGATGACTGAAGGAATGATTGACTATGATTTTGAAGGAGAGTTAATGACCATCAAATGAGTGATGAACCTGTTATGATGATAACCACCTCTGTAATCAGAACTGGAGATGGATGCCTTTGAATGCATTTGAAAAAAATCATTTTATGGTTTATGTTTGTGTGTAGTACGTTATGGTATTTGCACTGGTTTTAATCAGCGGCATCGATTTAGATAAATATGTGTGTGCACTTGTGTGTGTGATGGGAATTCCCACTGCAATCAATGGAGACTTATTGCTGGATCACTTGAAGAACAAATCAACATGGAGATTAGTGCCAGATGATCTACAAATGCCTCAGTACATGCTTATTAACGTTCACGTTCACTCACTGACATTCTTCCACAAACATTCAATAAAAGTAGTTTTGGGCTTGTCTACCTGACTAACTTTTCTCTTGAAATAAGAAATTGTTTTCTCTTTCAAATGTGCTTTGATGCCAAACTTTCATGTCTTGCTCGTCAGTCTGATGTCATGTAGGCAATGAAGGATTTTTAATGTGCTGGAAAAAAAATAAACTCAGGGACTAGGAGTTCAGGGTAGTGAGATCACACAAACTTGTCTTTACTGATCTTGACTTAAGAGAAGATGGTGACATGAGATGTTGCACAAAAATAATGTGAACTTACAATCACCAAAGTTTGTGTCAAACCGTTTCTTTCCACATACCATCTGGCTGATTCCATCTGGCTGATTCCCTGCTAGTTTATTGGGGGCATGACATGGTATCTAGTCTACAGTTGGCCCGATAATGTACAGTAGTTCTAAGATGATATCTCCAAATTTTGAGAGTTTTTGCCTTCATTGTTTGCCCAAAGGGGAGACAGTGGAGGACTGGTTAGAGCAAGGGTGCTCAATGCGTCGATCATGTTGCGAGGCAGTTTTGGTCAATCGCGACAGTGTGCTGAAAAAAAAAAAATCTTCTGTATTCACACTAGTCCGCAAGTACCCCTATCTTATGCCCTCGCTTTTTTCTTAAAGTAAAGAAATCTTATCAAGCATGAGTGTGGATGCTGGAGCAAAGAAGAAGACAAAAACATATCACTTTCATTTGGAATGGGAGGTAGACTTTTTTTTTTTTTTACAATGTAATTTTCGAAGTGTGTTTGCCTCATCTGCCAGTGTAGAGAAATGTGTAGCAGTATTTTTGAACTGGACAAAACGACACTGACATTCCAAGTGAGCTGAGAATGAGAAAAGTGAACGAACTAAAATCCCAATTGGCCGCACAGCAGTCACTTTTCACACGACAAAATTCAATAGCAAAAGCCGCCACCGAAGCATTGTTCCTAGTTTGTCACATCATCGTTAAGAACAAGAAGTCCTTCCAAGACGGAGAGATGGTAAAAGAGGAATAGCTTACTCATTTTTCCAATCTTTTAAAAATAAGGCGTAAATATTATCTTCAATAACACCACAGCTATCAAGGAGTACAGTTACATGGCACAAAGAAGCCATAGCTGAGAACTTAACCCAGCAAATGTGGAAGGACATCGGAGATTGTTTTTCTCACTGCAGTTGGATGAATCTACTGACATGAGTGACAGCCCATATGTGCATTTTCATTTGTATGGTTAGTGATCATCAATGTCAACTCAGATAGTTACAAAAAATGTTCAGAGAATATTAATGCAATAATATCATTAATGCAGCCATATGCGGACACAAGCCAGTTCAATCTGTAGGCTGGTCCCAAGCATGGATAAATGCGTCAGAAAGGGCATCCGGCGTAAAACTGTGCCCAACAAATATCAGTGTTCATCAAAAGAATCCCATACCGGATCGGTCGTGGCCCAGGTTAACAATGCCTGCCCACGGCACTGCTAACCTGCAGGGCATCAATGGAAGTTCATTGACTGTGGGTCGAAGAAAAAGAAGAGGAGTAAACCAGATTCCTCAACAGAAGAAGAAGAGGAATGCACGGATCCTCCATCTGAGTGGAGGGACTTTGAATCTTGGGACTGTGACAGGAAAACCTCAGGAGTTGGTTGACATGATGATAAGGAAAAAGGTTGATATATTGTGCATCCAAGAGATCAGAAGAAAAGGTAGTGAGGCCAGAAATTTAGGAGCAGGGTTTAAAATTACTTTGCCATGGATTAGATGGGAATAGAAATGGAGAAGGGGTTATTTTAAAGGAAGAGCTGGCTAAGAATGTCTTGGAGGTGAAATCAGATCGAGTGATGAGACTAAAATTTGAAATTGAGGGTATTATGTATAATGTGGTTAACAGCTATGCCCCACAGGTAGGATGTGACCTTGAGTTGAAAGAGATATTCTGGAAGGAACTAGATGAAGTAGTTCTGAGCATCCCAGACAGCAAGAGAGTTGTGATTGGTGCAGATTGTAATGGACATTTTCGTAAAGGAAATAGGGGAGATGCAGAAGTGATGGGTAAATACGGCATCCAGGAAAAGAACTTTGAGAGTCAAATGCTGGTGGACTTCGCAAAACCCATGGAATTGGCTGTAGCGTACACTTTTTCCAGAAGAGGCAGGAACATGGAGTAACCTACAAGAGCGGAGCTAGAAACATGCAGGTGGATTATATTTTGTGCAGACGATGTAATCTGAAAGAGGTTTCTGACTGTAAATAGTGGTAGGAGAGAGTGTAGCTCAACAGCATAAGATGGTGTTGTGTAGGATGACTCTGGTGGTGGGTAGGAAGATTACGAAGATGTCAGAGATGTTCCTAGAAAAACAGCTAAGACAAGCCTGAGGACTCAAACCAACCAAGATTGTCTTTTTCGCGAGGGACAGATAGGAAGAAACACTGAGTGCGCTCCCTCAGACTGCCAAAGTGGTAGTCCCAGTCTGCTCTTTTTATTGCATTCTCAGGTCAAAGGGTTATATGGTTACACAGTGAAAATGCTGACACAGATGGGTACACCAACAGCACATAAACACTAAGGTACATGTTTCATCAAGGCTGCAAGAGTGTCCTGATAAACCCACAAGAGAAAAAGGATGGCATTGTTTAAAGACATGTTTCACGGCATTTGGGGGTATTCTCTTGTGGTAGAAGGGTGTTATCTCCTCCCAGTGTTGAGGAGTAACTGCTTAAGATCAGAAGGGAAACATGGTGAGGTCAGGATGGAGACATCGCTTCCCAGTGTTCAGGGGTATCAGCTTGGCAGGGGGGCATTGCCTCCCAGCTGTCACTGGGTCACACTTCAAGACATGGACGCAGCTCACAAAGAGAACAATTCAGACTAAGACTAACAGAAACAAACGCATGGGAAAACAATTCCAACAGAAACTATATTAGTAATGATGTAATTTTATCATGATAACTAACATAGTAATAAATTCCTTATCAGAAAACAAAAGGAGAGCATAGAACCAAGTGGTGGAAGCTGAGAAAGGAAGAATGTTGTGTGGCATTTCGGAAAGAGGTGAGACAGTCTCTCGATGGACAGGAGGAGCTCCTGGAAGACTGGACTACTTCAGTCAAAGTGATCAGAGAGACAAGCAGGTAAGTACTTGGTATGTCTTCTGGCAGGAAAGGGGAGGAGACTTGGTGGTGGAACCCCAAAATACAGGAAGTCATACAAGGAAAGACATTACTGAAGAAGTGGGACACTGAGAGGACTGAGGAGAGATGAAAGGAATACATTGAGATGTGACGTAAGGGAAAGGTAGAGATAGTGAAGGCTAAACAAGAGGGATATGACACATGTACACCAGGTTGGACACGAAAGAAGAAGAAAAGGATCTCTCCAGGTTGGCCAGAAAGAGGGTAAAGAGATGGGAAGGTTCTGCAGCAGGTATGGGTGATTAAGGATAGAGATGGAAATGTGTTGACTGGTGGCAGAAGTGTGCAAAGTAGATGAAAAGAATATTTTGAGAAATAAATGAATGAAGAAAATGAGAGAGAAGGAAGAGTAGAAGAGGCAAGTATGAAGGACCAGGAATTGGCTATGAATAGTAAGGGATAAGTTAGGAAGGCTCTACAAAGGATGAAAAATGGAAAGGTCATTGGTCCTGATGATATAGCTGTGGAGGTATGGAAGCAATTTGGAGAGGTGGCTGTTGAGTTTTTGACCACCTTATTCAATAGAATACTAGCGTGCGAGAAGATGCCTGTAAAATGGAGGAAAAGTGTGCTTGTTCCAATTTTTAAGAACAAAGGTGATGTTCAGAGCTATGGGAACTATAGAGGAATAAAGTTGATGAGCCACACAATGAAGTTATGGGAAAGAGTAGTGGAGGCAAGACTCAGGACAGAAGTAAGTATCTGTGAGCAACAGTACGGTTTCATGCCTACAAAGAGTACCACAGATGGATTATTTGCCTTGAGGATGCTAATGGTAAAGTACAAAGAAGGTCAGAAGGAGCTACTTTGTGTTTTTTTGGATCTCGAGAAAGCCTGTGACAGAGTACCAAGAGAGGAACTGTGGTACTGCATGTGTAAGTCTGGTGTGGCAGAGAAGTATGTTAAAATAGTACAGGACATGTATGATGGCAGCAGAACAGTGGTGAGGTGTACTGTAGGTGTGACAAAATAATTTAAGGTGGAGGTAGGACTGCATCAGGGATCAGCTCGGAGGCCCATCCTATTTGCTGTGGTAATGGATAGGCTGACAGATGAGGTTAGACTGGAATCCCCTTGGACCATAATGTTCACAGATGATATTATGATATGCAGTGAAAGCAGGGAGCAGGTGGAGGAACAATTAGAAAGATGGAGGCATGCACTGGGAAGAGATAATGAAGATTAGCTGAAGTAAAACAGAATATATGTGCATTAATAAGAGGGGTGGAGGGGGCAGAGTGAAGCTCCAGGGAGAAGAAATAGCGAGGGTGGACGACTTCAGATACTTAGGGTCAACAATCCAAAGCAATGGTGAGTGTGGTAAGGAAGTCAAGAAACGGGTCCAAGCAGGTTGGAACAGCTTGTGGAAGGTGTCTGGTGTGTTATGTGACAGAGGAGTCTCTGCTAGGATGAAGGGCAAAGTTTATAAAACAGTGGTGAGGCCAGCCATGGTGTGTAGATTAGAGACGGTGGCACTGAAGAGACAACACGAAGCAGAACTGGAGGTGGCAGAAATGAAGATGTTGACGTTCTCTCTAGGAGTGACCAGGATGGATAGGATCAGAAATTAGCTCATTAGAGGTAGAGCTAAAGTCGAATGTTTTGGAGACATAGTGAGAGAGATTAACCTTCGATTGTTTGGACATGTCCAGAGGCAAGAGAGTGAGTATATTGGCAGAAGGATGCTGAGGATGGAGCTGCCAGGCAAAAGAGCAAGAGGAAGACCAAAGAGAAGGTTGATGCATGTTGTGAGTGAAGACATGAGAGCAGTTGAGGCTCGAGAGGACGATACAGAATATAGGCTATGATCAAAAAAGATGACACGCTGTGGTGACCCCTAATGGGACAAGCAGAAAGGAAAAGAAGAAGTGTTGTGCAATATTGGCTCATGCAGTTATGCAGGGCACACAAACATACATTTACACATAAAGAATCCTCAAAATTACTTTAAAATAAACATGTTTTTGTATTTTTGTTGTGGGTAGATCTTTGTGACTTGGTCTTTCTATTTCATCATTGGTCATTCTAAAAAAAAAAAAAAAAAAAAAAAAAACAGTTCGGAAGACCGGGGTTTCCTCCCGCATCCCATAAACATGCATTGATTGGAGACTCTAAAATTCCCTTAGGTGGGATCGTGACTGTGAGTGGTTGTTTGTTTCTGTGCCCTGTGATTGTCTGGCTACCAGTTCAGGGTGTACCCCACCTCCTGCCCAAAGTTAGCTAGCATAAGCTCCAGCACTCATGCGACCCTTTTGAGGATGAGCGGTTCATCAAATGGATGGATGTTTGCCTTAAATGATGTTGAGTTTTTGTCATTTATTTTCATTTTAGGTCACTAAATTTCACATTTTATTTGACTAAATCTACAGTGAATTGTAAATGGGCATCCTTGATGTTTCCTCGCATTTCTCAATTTGATTACTGATGTCTCTGAAATTATATTAAAGTTGTATAACCACCCAGATAACATTGGTTGTTTGATAAATAACAGTTAAAATGACTGGTTAGGCCAAGGAGAAAGACTTCTGGATGGCTCTGAGGAAATTCTGATCCACCATCCGGCATCTCAGGAGGGGGAAGGAGTGCGCCAACACCATTGTGTATAGTGAGGATGGGGTGCTGCTAACCTCGACTCGAGACGTTGCGAGTCTGTTGGCAAAATACTTCAACAAGCTCCTCAAATCCACTAACACGCCTTCTCTTGAGGATTCAGAATCTGGCATCTATGAGGTGGGCTCTCATAGATGGTAAAATAGTTCCTTGGTGGCAAGGCCCCAGAGGTGGACAAGATTTGCCTGGAGTTCCTAAAGGCTCTGGACGTTGTGAGACCGTCCTAGTTAACACACCTCTGCAACATTATGTGGACATCGGAGACAGTGCCTCTGGATCGGCAGATTGATGAGGGTGTGTTCTAACTACAGGTGGATCACATTTCTCAGCCTCCCTGGTAAGGTCCATTCAGAGGAGCTGGAGGGAGGGTCCTTTGAGAAGTTAAATCTCAGATTCAAGAGGAGCAGTCTGGAGTCTGTAACATCAGTGTCTTTTTCTACATCAGTTCTGGCTGGATTTTTGGGGGGTAGGGTTTAAAAAAATAGCTCTGTGATGTCACTGAGCTGGGATGATTAATTTTATAGCATGAGGCCCTTCCCTGATTTTTAAACACCAGGTATCATTATTCTCTCTTGTGGCCATTTGACTAAATTGCCACTTCTTTATTCCTTTTACTCTGAACCCATTACTATGTACATTAGTTTACTTTGAAACGGCTACTATGATCAGTGGCAGACAGGTAACCACAGGTGGAAGGATTCATCGATATCTTCATTCTACATGGGCAGGCAGATCCCACACTTGGTAGGCATGTGAAGAATAATTGATGGATTAATTTAAATTGTTCCCCATGGGTACATGATTTTCTGTACTATATGACAAGAAGTCTCCATGAGTGACTGGAAACAGATATAGCTACTCAGAGTGTGATGAAAAACTGCACGCACGCACACACACACACACACACACACACACACACACACACACACACACACACACACACACACACGCTCGCAGACGCGCACACGCACACAACACACAACACAGAAAAAAATGTGGCTTAGAAAATGCTGAAGCAGCATTTTTTACACTTGCAAAGCTGTTGTAGCATCAGCAGCAGCATGCAGATTCGACTGAACTGTCAAATTATAATTTCTGCGTCGTTGACTTAACAGAGTTTGATTTATGGTTGTAAAAATTCACTGACTAATCAGTTAATGAACTGTCAGAGAGGAGAATAGGTAGAAGGTGGTGCTTATGCCAGTTTACCATGTATCATACTGATTGAAGGAGCTAATTGGGTAATTTCCTTCATGGTGGTGCATGAGATAATTTAATGAAAACTACCAGTGATGTTTGTTTTGGAGTGTAACTCTCTCTGCTTAAGTGAAGTCATTAGTTGTAGTCCAAATCGAAGGTCACGGTTAGAGAAAACAGCACTTGGAGAGGGAATAGCTCCAAAGGAAATTTTATTCAACTGGATGAGTCCAGTGCATGACCATTAAAGTCTTGGTGCTGCTGCTTGGTGCCAAACTACAGAATAATAGAACTTTTGTGAGATATGACCTCCCAAACTTGCATTAGTGGACAACACATGCACTTCTTCTACTCCTGGGAAAACTAGAAAGCAGTATAATACCCTTGGACATTCAAATACCTATCTAATACTGTATCCTCTGATCAGAATCAGAATCAATATCATATTTATTTGGCAAGTATGTCAAAAACAAGCAAGGAATTAGAAATAGTTCAACAATAGACAGACACTTTGAGAAAAAAATAAATTTCAGACATACAGTAAAAACATAAAAACACATCGCAGAGAATCCCTTAGAATAAAAGGTTCCCAGTATTGTGATAATGCTGACACAATTACAGTTGTGGAAATGATACACAATTTAAAGACAAGAGAGAAGAAGCTGTTGGATTGTCTGCTTGTTTAGTTTATATTGCTTGATATCGCCTATTTTGGCGAAGGAGCTGGAAAAGGTGGTCACCAGTTTGTGGAAGGTCTCAGGGAATTTTGCATGCTCTTGTCTTAGTTCTTGTCTTAGTACTAATGATTTTTCATGCTGTCCTGATTGTCTGTTGTCTGTCCTTTTTTTGAACCACCAAACCAGACTGTGCCCTGCAACTGAGTGGCGACCTCTTCACAGTGTAGTCCACCTTTTGCACAAAAGTTGGCGGGGATAGGGTCCAGCACTCCCATCACCGTTGTCAGGATAAGTGGCTTGGTAAATGGATGGATGAAACCTGATTGTAATGGAAGAACACAGGACTGATTCAATGACTCCTGTGTAGAACTGCTTCAACAGCTCCTCTGGCAGGCTGTGCTTCCTCAGAAACCACAGGAAGTAGTGTGTATCCTTTGCTTGGCCATTTTGAGGATGGAATCGTTGTTGGTCTTCTATTTCCACTTCCAGGTCTTGAGAGATTGTAATTCCCAGGAATTTACAGGTCTCGACATTTCACACAAGGCAGGTGGACATCTTGAGGGGTAGTTGTACCGAAGTATACTTCCTGAAAACCACTATAATTTCTGTTCAGCTCCAGCTAACTTGTGAGTAACTTCTAATTCTTTTAAATAAGAGCATGAACGTCTAATAAAAAAAACAAATAATAATATAAAAATAATAAATTGAAGTCAGCCACTATTTCAATTTTGAACCATGCAAAAAATTATTTCCTGAGCAAAAATGTTCCCTATAAACATTCTAAAATAGATATTGAAATAAAAAAATACATAGAACACTATTTACTTCCATTTCTACATGAAAAAATAAATATGAGCGGAGAGCGCTGTCATGCTCCTGGATTCCAGCCCGGGCTGGGCGTGGCCAGCTAATCAGAAGGTGCACACCTGCGCCTCATGAACACTGATTAGACCCAGTACATATAGGACCCGGGAGACGACTAATACTCTGCTAGATCGTTGCTCTTCATGCCTCGTTCCCGCACTCCTGCTTTCCTGACTTTTGATCTCCGTGCACCGACCCACGCCTGTCCACTGACCACCCTCGTAAGCCCATTCGTACTGGTACTTCGGATTGTTTGGACTGTCTACCTGATCTCAGACCTCGGACCGAATAAAGGTTTCCTCTGTACTGTCTGCTGTCTCTGGAGTTGTGCATTTGGGTCCACCCTTGAGCCCCGCATCGTGACAGAACGATCTAGCCAGAACATGGACCCAGCCGACTCTGAAGCCATTCGCCGTGCGCTGCAAGTGCAGGGCAAACGCCTAGGTGAGCAAGAGGCTGCTCTCCAGGGTATGACTCACCAGATCCAGGAGCTCTGCGCCCAGCTGGAACCGTGGCTAGCCTCCCAAGCTAGCGCGGCCGCTCCTGTGCCTCCCCGTGCCGCCATCACTCCGCTCTCTCGACCAGAGCGGTTCTCAGGCGACTCCGGTAACGTCAAGCCCTTCCTGGCGCAGTGCGATCTCCACTTTGAGCTGCAAGCGTCCGCTTTTCCCACGGACCGCTCCCGGATCGCCTTCGTCATTTCCCACATGACAGGGAGGGCGGAGGCATGGGCCACCGCCGAGTGGAGCCGTAACTCGGAGACCTGCCGCTCATGGGCGAGCTTCGTCTGCGCGCTCACCCAGGTGTTCCAGTACGCGGCTCCAGAATGCCAGGCGGCGTCCTCGCTCATGACAATTCGCCAGGGACGTCGCCGCGTGTCCGACTACGCCATTGAGTTCCGGATTCGGGCTGCCGAGAGCCGTTGGAATGAGGAAGCCCTCCATGACGCGTTTTACGAGGGACTGTCCCCACAGATCCGTGGCCACCTCGTGGCCATGGATCTTCCGCCTTCGCTTAACTCCCTCATCGCATTGGCCCTCAAGGTGGACCAGCGCCTCACCGTGCAGAGACAGATGGAGGGCCTGAGGGAGGAGGAGAGGGAGAGTCGCAGTCCGGTTGCTTCCGTTTCCCGGCCACCCGTGTTGTCGGCTTCATCGTAATCCATGCAAGTGGAGGGGCTTGGCGGCTCAGCGGAGGAGCGCTTACGTCGGCGACGAGAGGGACGCTGTTTTTACTGCGGGCATTTGGGACACTTGATCGCCCGCTGCCCGACTCGACCAGAGAACTCTGACATCAGGATCTCTACTCCGGTGAGTGTGCGGTACACCGCGGCGGGGTCAGGGAGGTCCCTTCTTCACCTCACCTTGGGAACGGACTCCCGTTCATGCACTGTGATGGCTTTCATAGATTCTGGGTCGGAAGCAAACCTGATAAATCCCCGCGTGGTCGAAGAGCTGGGGGCAGCAACCTTCCCCACGCAACGGTTTCATCACGCCTATGCCGCCAACAGCAAGTTCCTTTGTCGGGTTACACATCGGTCATACGACTGCGCGATTGAACTCCTGCCAGGCACCTCTCCTCCCAGAGGGAAACTGTTCTCGTTAACAGGACCAGAGCATCAAGCCATGAGGGACTACATCGAGGACTCGCTGGCAGCCGGACTCATTCGCCCCTCATCCTCACCAGCCGGTGCGGGGTTTTTTTTGTCAAGAAGAAGGACTCCACGCTGCGACCCTGCATTGACTACCGAGGACTGAACGACATCACAGTCAAGAACAGGTACCCTTTGCCGCTGATCGCTACAGCATTCGAACTCCTCCAGAGAGCTCGGATCTTCACCAAGCTCGACTTGCGCAGCGCTTACCATCTGGTGCGGATTCGGGAAGGGGATGAGTGGAAGACGGCGTTCAACACCCCCACAGGGCACTATGAGTATCTTGTGATGCCTTTTGGACTGACAAACGCCCCGGCCGTCTTTCAAAACTTCATTAACGACGTGCTTCGGGAGTTCCTGAACAGATCTGTCTTTGTATACCTGGATGACATTCTCATCTTTTCAGCAGACCTAACCTCTCACATTCAACAAGTCAGAGAGGTGCTCCGACGTCTGCAGCAGCACCAATTGTATGTGAATATGGATAAGTGTGAGTTCCATCGGGCATCCGTGTCCTTCCTGGGCTTCGTCCTGGCTGAGGGAGAGATATGGATGGACCCCGGGAAGGTCGACGCGGTGCTGCGGTGGCCTACCCCCACCAACAGGAGGGACGTGCAGAGGTTTTTGGGAGTTGCCAATTTCTATAGGAAATTCATAAAGGAACTTCAGTTCCGTGGCCGCTCCTCTGCATTCGCTCACCTCGCCACATACCACCTTCGACTGGTCCGGGACCTGCCAGGAGGCCTTCAGCAGGCTCAAGGCAAGTTTCACTACTGCGCCCGTTCTCATTGTTCCGGACCCAGATAACCAGTTTGTGGTGGAGGTGGATGCATTGAATTCAGGAATCGGAGCAGTCTTGTCGCGAGGAGTCCTAGGGATGGAAGGATCCACCCATGCGCGTTCCTGTCTAGGAAGTTGACCCCGGCAGAGAGGAACTACGACGTGGGAGATCGGGAACTGCTGGCGGTCAAGAGTGCGTTGGAGGAGTGGCGGCACTGGCTGGAAGGCTCGCAAGTACCGTTTGTTGTCTACACGGACCATAAGAACCTTGAATACCTGAAGTCTGCGAAGAGGTTGAACGCCCGTCAGGCCAGGTGGGCCCTATTTTTCACCCGCTTCCGCTTTAAGGTGTCCTTCCGCCCAGGCTCCAAAAACGGCAAGCCGGATGCACTCTCGCGGATCCACGAGGGAGGGCACACAGATGCAGACGCCGCTACTATCCTGCCAGCGGTGTGCTTCGTGTCCGGCTTCACCTGGGCGATCGAGTCGCGGGTGAAGGAGGCCCTGGGAGAGATGCCGCCACCCGCGGATTATCCGTCGGGCCGCCTTTTCGTCATCCCATCTCTGCGGGGAGACGTCATCAACTGGGCCCATACCAACAAGACGGTCTGCCACCCGGGTATGGCGAAGACGCGTTCAGTGGTCGAACAAAGGTTCTGGTGGCCTAACCTCAGCAAGGACGTAAGGGAGTTCGTCAACGCCTGCCCGGTGTGTGCTGCCAATAAGACTTCCCGCCTACGGCCTGTTGGTGAGTTGCGACCCCTGTCCATCCCCTTTCGTCCGTGGTCACACATCGCGCTGGACTTCGTCACCAGCCTGCCGCCTTCACAAGGGAACACAGTGGTGCTGTCCGTAGTGGACCGTTTCTCCAAGATGGTCCACTTCGTGCTGCTTCCGAAGATTCCGTCGGCCAAGCAGACAGCCCAGTTGGTATTAGACGAGGTCGTCCGTTACCACGGCCTACCCCAAGACATCGTTTCGGACAGGGGTCCGCAATTCAGCGCCCATTTCTGGAAGGAGTTCTGCAACCTCACCGACGCTTCGGCTAGTCGAACATCGGGTCATCACCCAGAGTCTAATGGCCAGACTGAGAGGATTAACCAGGAATTAGAGACCGGTCTTCGATGTCTGGCATCCAGGGACTAGAGCACGTGGAGCCAGCACATCAAGTGGGTGGAGTATGCCCACAATTCTCTACCCTCCGCCTCAACAGGTATGGCTCCACTCCATGTCGTGCATGGCTACCCTCCGTCCCTGTTTCCTCCACTGGTCACAGACTCCGCGGTCCCGTCAGCCCTGGCCGTGGTGCGACGCTGCAAACGGACCTGGGAAGCAGCTCGGAGGACACTGCTGCGCATGAGCAGCGCCTACAAGGCCGCAGAGGACTGCAGGAGAAGGGCCGCACCAGAGCTCAGAGTGTGACAGCGAGTGTGGCTCTCCACCAAAGATCTCCCGCTGCGGACGGAATCCCGAAAACTTGCTCCCAGGTTCGTTGGCCCGTTCCCGATTTCCAAGGTTATTAACCCAGTCGCCGTCTCGCTGAAACTGCCCAGGTCGATGAGGGTGCACCCTACGTTCCACGTCAGCAGACTTCGCCCGAATCGCACGTCATCGCTGGCTCCTCCGCTCAAGTCCCCCCCGCCCCCCCGCATGGTCGACGGTGGGTTGGGGTATACTATGCACCGGTTGCTGTCTTCCCGCCGCAGAGGAAGGGGGTCCAGTACCTGGTGGACTGGGAGGGATATGGCCCGGAGGAGTGCTCTTGGATTCCCTCCCGCTTCGTCGTGGACCGCTCCCTCATCAGGGACTTTCACGCGGCTCACCCTGAGGCTCCTGGGCCGTCCAGAGCCGGCCGTTGAGGGGGGGGGGGTACTGTCATGCTCCTGGATTCCAGCCCGGGCTGGGCGTGGCCAGCAAATCAGAAGGTGCACACCTGCGCCTCATGAACACTGATTAGACCCAGTACATATAGGACCCGGGGGACGACTAATACTCTGCTAGATCGTTGCTCTTCATGCCTCGTTCCCGCACTCCTGCTTTCCTGACTTCTGATCTCCGTGCACCGACCCACGCCTGTCCACTGACCACCCTCGTAAGCCCATTCGTACTGGTACTTCGGATTGTTTGGACTGTCTACCTGATCTCAGACCTCGGACCGAATAAAGGTTTTCTCTGTACTGTCTGCTGTCTCTGGAGTCGTGCATTTGGGTCCACCCTTGAGCCCCGCATCGTGACAAGCGCGTCATCCATGCGCAAATTTGCGGAAGTGTCATTCGACATCCAAGTGGTCACCATATTGGCTGCATTTACTGTCCGTGACGTCACCCTGGACATTTGCCACTGAAAACACACTGTGGCCCCAACTGGGGGACATGCCCCTTCAGACACTGAAACTTTTTTCAAAGAAGAGAACATCTCACAATCGAGTGAAGTGTCCGGGACAATATTACCCTATTGTTTCAAGGCATATATGGATTATATGCGGATCACTTCTAACTAACAACAGACTCCCCGACAGTATGACAGTATATAGCATACTCAGCCGCGAACGATCACAATGCCGCGGCCCGGGTGCGACGGGCCGATCACGGCTTTGGCTGGTGTGGCACCGAGGTGGCTCATCATGGCTCACAACATGAACATCAATAGCAAATAAAAAAATTAAATGTGAATGTGCAAATTATGACGTTGCTGTGTGTGTGTGGATGTTTGTGTATATGCACATACATCTGTGTGTGGATAGTGGATGATTGGAATGGATCTTGCTCCCAGTGTTCAAGGAGTACAAAGCAGTTGATGACCTCAGTGACCGCGACCCCCACCCTGGCCCCCGGAAAAAGTTATCAGAAGTATTCGATCTGCTTAAATGACCAACTTTGAGTTCAAAATGGAAATTTTCCCCGAAAGTCGACTGATTAGCATGTATCAATAGAACATCCAAGTGGTTTTTACCAAATGTTCAGTAATTTTTTTTTTTTTTTTTACACACCACTTCTTGGTGTTGTCCCATAAACTCCATTCTTGTTTAATGGTTTGGATTTGCTAGATTTGTCAACAGAGACCATTTTCTGTCTTCAGCTGACACTGTAGGGTTCTTTTTACCTCAATGATAATTCTGAGGTGTTCTCTTTTTCATTTATTCAGGACAACCACACCTTGGAAGAGAAACAACAGCTCTTAACTTTCCATCCATCCATCCATCCAATCCATCCATCCATCCATCCATCCATCCATCCATCCATCCTCCATCCATCCATCCATTTTCTTAGCTGCTTATCCTCACGAGGGTCATGGGAGTTCTGGAGCCAATCCCAGCTGTCAACGAGCAGGAGGCAAGGTACACCCTGAACTGGTTGCTAGCCACTCGCAGGCCACATAGAGACAAACAGAGCATATGGAGACAGACAACAGTCACAATCACACCTGTGGGCAATTTAGAGTGTCCAATTAATGTTGCCTGTTTTTGGGATGTGGGAGCAAACTGGAGTGCCCGGAGAAAACCCATACAGGCACGGGGTGAACATGCAAACTCCACACAGGGAGGGCTGGGAATGAACCCGGGTCCTCAGAACTGTGAGGCCAACGCTTTTCCACCTGTGCCAACGTTCAGCCCTGCTGAGCTTTCTATTTTATAGAATGTTTTTCTTTCCGGAACTGATGAATCTCAAGACTTTTAGATATACAGTACTTTTGAAAATGACACTTCTTGCCAGGAGACAATTCTAATTTTGTCTTTTCTAGTGACCAGAGCAGCTTTAACCCACACTACACTCATTGATTGAACTCAGGTTGGCTCACACATGGCTCTGAGTAACTCTTGTACAATCCATAGCCTAGATTTAGGTTTATTGATTTTTTTTTTTTTTTTACCTCACTGTCCTGTGAATGTCCATCCATCCATTTTTTTTAGCCGCTTATCCTTGCAAGGGTTGCGGGAGTGGTGGAGCCAATCTCAGCTGTCATTGACCTGGTTTCTAGCCAATTGCAGGGCATATGGACACAGTCAACAGTCCCACTCACAATCACACCTACGGGAAATTTGGAGTGTCCAACGGATGCATGTTTTTGGGATGTGGGAGAAAATTGGACTGCCTGGAGAAATCCCACACAGGCACAGGGAAAACATGTAAACCCCACACAGAAGGGGAAGGGATTTGAATCCCAGTCCCCAGAACTCTGAGCTCTCACTGTGGGACTGTGCCACCTCCTGTGAATGTTTCCTTGCTATAGAGTGTGTGAATATAATACAATTATTTGTCTGGCAATGGTTTAAGCAAACAGTTTTTTTCTTGTAATTTAGTTGAAGATGAGACCATATTTTCTACCAAATTTTAGGAGAAATGTAAGAAATTCCAAATTGTTCACATACATGTTTTTTCCCCTATAGTAAATCACTACTTGGGCCAGGTAGGCGCATATGAGCTGATCATCAACATGGTGGGAAGCCTCATGACCCTGAGCAGGATAGTATAGCAAATGAATGGATGGTTTCATTATGAATTATGTTCCTTTACAAGTACTATACTATAAAATAAGAAAGCAATTCTTTGACATCCTGAGCTCTGTGGAAATGTGTGTTTTAGTTCACTAACATTTTTAGAATGAATTTTCGGTTCACAGGTTTCCCTGGTTTCTGATGGTGATCGGCAAATATTCTTGAAAGGTCTTGAGTTTGGGGCTGCTCTGAACATGAAAGGGACAGTCATCCAAAACTCGACGTCGCTGTTTACTCACCTATATTTCAGTTTCATTGCTGACGGAAAAGGATCTGTCAAACCAAGTCAGTGTTAACCTCTATTCTTCTACACTATCCATAATGTTTTGATTGAAAACTCTGTTGCAACTGACAAAGCATGAGCTGGGCCATTTTAACAAGAATGGAAAAAATGGAGGTGTGATGTAATGTTCACTTGTGATGGAGCTGTTAATGGGTTTTATGTTGCAGATAGGAAAATCTTGCTGAAATAGACAAGCAAAGCCTAATCAGTGGAGGCTACATTGGAGGCTTGAAAGAAAATTAGCTTGGCTTGGTAATAAACAATCAATATAGACTTTCCAATTATTTTCCTTTCAGATTCAACTGTTATGTTGCTCACGATATGTCCAGGTCATGTGTGTCATGTAAAACACCAAAAAATATGGCATGAAATCCAGTCACATCAAAATGAATATGATGAATTAAACTGACTATCTGAAAAGAAAATATGACAAATATGTTCTGATTCGCCATCGGCTTTCATCTCATTTGTAATGGATACTTAAGGCAACCTGTTTAGAAAATAAATTGCCATATAAACTTGGCATCTTAATGTGATTTGTAATAGAATGGCCTTCACCTACCTTGTGGCAATAGCTCCCATCTAGTGTCATTTGTGCACCAAAACAGTATTATTTCTGTAATTTCTGCATCACTGAACCTCCTCTATTTCATTTAATTGGATGCATTTTGCCCATAAAATAATACAAATGAGTGATGATCACCACTCTGTGACATGACACAAATGGGACAGGGCCAACCCATAAATTAAACACAATTATGCTGAACAGTATTCTCCACTTCTAAGTGACTTCATCAGCATTCACTAATGGGGAAAGAAAATGCCTATGAATACTGGAATCTTTA
Source organism: Syngnathoides biaculeatus (assembly GCF_019802595.1). Lineage (NCBI taxonomy): Eukaryota > Metazoa > Chordata > Actinopteri > Syngnathiformes > Syngnathidae > Syngnathoides > Syngnathoides biaculeatus. Next base: position 5,977,631 of record NC_084654.1, on the reverse strand, counting down.
CCATTTAGAAATTCCCATTGGTAATTTTAAAAGAAAGACCTAACGGCTATGATACTGTGGAAAGGTTTTCTGAAGATTGTTTCTGTACTTTTTGCCAAATTTCAGCCGCCTCTTCCCATTCTACTAGTGGGTGTGTCAGTGTTTTTTAGCCACTGTCTGCACAGTGCTGTGAAAAAGTATTTGATTTCAGTTTATTATTATTTTTTTTGCATATATATCACACACAATGGTTTCAAATCATTAAACCAATTTTAATATTACTCAGAGACAAGCCAGGGAAATACAAAATGCAGTTTTCAAATGACAATTCAGTTTATTAAGGTACAAAAAAAAAAATCCAAACCTTTCTGACCCTCTGTGAAAAAGTAATTCCCCTCCAAACCTAATGATGAATGATGGGTTGCGCCACCCTTGGCAGCAATAACTGAAATCAAGCATTTGCGATAATTGGTGATGAGTCTTTCACATCGCTCTGGAAGAATTTTGTCCCACTCTACTTTGCAGAATTACTCAACTCCACCGTATTGGAGGGTTTTCTAGCATGAACTGCTCGTTTAAAGTGACACGGACACCTAAAACATGAGATTTAGTTTGTTGTTAACCAAAAAAAATCAGCCGAAATGGAATCATCCGTTTGTTCACAGCATGTCAAAATTTTGCCGTATATCAATTTTTTTCATATCCTGCCATGAAAAATCCGACGACTGTTTTGGTTTGAAGAAGAAGCCGGAAGTGACATATTTTGCAGACACCTATAGCTGCGGAGTCGAGTGTATTTAACTCTTGTACAGGCCAGAAATTAGCCGTTTTTTTTCTGCGTGTGAGCCAAAATGCCAGCTCGTTGTGTTGTTGGATTTTGCTTGAATACTCGGGAGGATGGATTCACTCTTCACACGTTTCCAAAATACCCGATTCGTGGTGAAAAATGGATTGCACAGGTGAAAAGGAGGAGACGTTTGTGGTATCCGAAGGACTGGTAGATGTGTATCGATGTTACACTTAAAAGAATGGAGTCACCCAATTCTATGCAGCATATTTAAGTTGTTTATTTTATTTCTGTAAAACAGCACAGAATACATGTTTACCACCCGCTAACAGTTCTCACACGCGATACGTTTCACTGTACAGCAACTTCTTCTGCCCCCCACCGGCCACCAGTGTTTGGGGACCCCTGACGTAAGCAATAAAGTGCATAAGAGGACAATAAAGAGAAGAATAAAGAATAAATAACTACAATGACAACATAGACACCTATCACACATTGCTCTAGATTAATTTTGATAACATCCGTGATATTTACTTTGTCCGGCATTGGTCCTCCTGAATATGCTACATACAAAAGACTTGTAAAAGGGTTAGGAAATTATAGAGTTATGGGCCAAACATTTAGACTATTTCATCGGGTCCCTCATCCTCCTCACATGCCCATTTGTCCGTGTCTGTAGTGGAGTCTTGTGTCAGTGGTGAAGTGTCTAAATATGGCTTGAAACAATAATGATTGAAATGATATGGTAAAATGGACCCGGTCGCTTCTCTCGCTTCTGAGATGTCTTCTTCCTCAAAACGAGCTTTAGTCTCAGAAGGGGCATCAGAAAAAGCTGAACATCGCTCTTGTACATCTGTCATTACATTCAGCACAGCGTGTTTTCAATGCCAGGGATCCAGTGTGATGTCTGGGCATGATGTCACAGACAAATATGGCCATCACTGGGATGCTCATTGTGACGAGTGAGACTTTGTGCTTTTATAAAATGCTAACAGCTCACTTTTTCCGACTTATATTATCATCAAACTGATTAATATTATTTTTAGTTTTTATAACAATACCTATTTTAAAATGTAATTTTGGTGTCAGTGGCACTTTAAGGTCATACAACAGCATCTCAATTGGATTTAAATCCAGACTTTGACTTGGTCACTCCAAGACATTATTATTATGTTTTTAGCCATTCAGAAGTGGACCTCTTGTGTGTTTTGGATCGTTGTCCTGCTGCAATATCCAGTAGCACTGAAATTTGAGGGCATAAACTGATGGCCAGACGCTCTCCATTAGAAATTTCTGGTACACAGTGGAATTCGTTGTTCACTCAATCACAGGGAGTTGTCCTGGTCCTGAGGCAGAAAAGCAGCTCCAGACCATCACACTGCCACAACCATGCTTCACTGTTGGTATCATGTTCTTCTTTTTTTTTTTTTTCAAATCAAATACTGTGGCATTTTGACGCCAGATGTAACGGGCTGCACACTTCCAAAAGTTCAACTGTATTCTTTGCTGACAGCAGGGGTTTTCACGTGGGAACTCTCCGAGTTCACTGGCCATTTTTGGCCAGTGTCTTTCTCATAGTCTTGAACACTGACCTTAACTGAGGACAGCGAGGCCAGCAGGTCTTTAGATGTTGTTCGAGTGTTGTTAAAAGTTGTTTTGTGACTTCCTGCATGAGTTGTCACCACACGCTTGGTATAATTTTAGTTGGGCATCCACTCCTAGGAAAGTTTGCCACTGTTCCCAGTTTTCTTCATTTGAAGATAATGGCTGTGACAGTGGTTTACTGGAGCCCCAAAGCCTTGGAAATGGCTTTGTAGCATTTTCCAGACTGAACTTTCCCAAACTATCGGTTAGTCACAATGACTTTGTGATTTAACAAGGTGGACAGTGGGGCAATTACTTTTTCACAGAGGGTCAGAAAGGTTTGTATTTTTTCCCCTTTGATAAATCGTATTCTCATTTAAAACAGCATTTTGTATTTCTTTGGCTTGTCTCTAAGTGATATTAAAAATGGCTTTATGATTTGGAACGATTGATTTGTGTGTTATATGCAAAAAAATAAAAAAAATGTGAGGGGGCAAATACTTTTCAATAGCACTGTACTTTAGTTCATGACATTTATTGTGAGCAGTCAAATATAAGGTGTCATGTGTGTGTAGTGTAATATTTTCACTCCTGACTTCTGCAGGTCTTTCTTGATATCACTAACAATTGACCCCTCCGTAGAAATTGCATCATCTTCATCGATGACCAATCAGAGGCCAGAGATCTGCATAAACCACGCCCCTTTTTTGGGCATCTGCCATTACCTCAGACAACGTTGCATGGTCCAATATAGCTTTTGTTAGCGTTTGATCGTGTATTTGGGTTCTTTAACAATATATATGGTTAAGAGGTACAATCACGGACTTTGTAATAGTGACGACAGGTATCCTGAAAGGCTAGTTGGTGGAGTTAAATTCGTACCCTTTCCAAAACCGAAGACTCAGTACGAAAAATGTCTTCGATGGATCAAACTTTGTAGAAGACCGCATCATCAACTGAATCCATCTAATATCAATCGGAACAGAAGACCGAGTACGAAAAATGTCTTCGATGGATCAAACTTTGTGGAAGATCGCATGATCAACTGGATCCATCTAAAATCAAATGGAACAGATATGTTTGCACGAAGGTAAGCCCTATATTTGATTTTCAATACATGTCTCATATAAATGAATTAGCAGTTCTTCGCTTGCCTAACAGCTACGTGTGAATGATTGACACACTTGATCTGTGTTGAGCGATATTTTGCGATGATCTGACTGCACAAACGTGTCTCTTTGTTGCCGGCTAGCGAACTAAGATAAACCGGACTATGTTTGCACGAACGTATGCCCTATATTTGATTTTCAATACATGTCTCATATAAATGAATTAGGAGTTCTTCACTTGCATAACATAGCTACGTGTGAATGATTGACACACTTGATCTGTGTTGAGCGATACTTTGCGAGGACCTGACTTCACAAACGTGTCTCTTTGTTGACGGTGAGCTAAGCTAAACCGGACTAGCGAGTCCTAAAAGCCTTCGACGTGCACCGACACACCAAGACTGAAGGAAGGATGTTTGAGGACACTAAAGTAGTGATTGTCGTACTCGGTTGGGACTTACATAGGTTCGGCACTAATTAGAGAATAATTATTGAGGGGAGCGAGTGACGTTACACAAAGAAAACGAGAGAAACAACTCGTAAATCAAGCCTCGTCTTCTTTTCCTTCATACGGCGGTTCACTAACGGCTATACAGATACACATACAGATTCTGCACACAAGTGTGATAGGTAACACGAAAATAGGAAACTGTCAATGACAAATTCGTGTTTGGGTTATAATATATTATATTATGTGGCTTCTCAGTCTTCCTCTGACTCCGGAAAGATCTCGCGCTAATATCAATGGTTTCTCCGTCGATATGCATGAAATACCCCTCGCTGAAATACTTGAAGCCCTGCTGTCTGCTTTTCAACGATATTTCACTATTCGCTAAGAATGCGAGTGAGAAATCAGCTGGTAAATCGGACAATTTCGCTCTTGTCTTTTCTTCCTGCGCCACCATTTTTGCTAATTGTTTGTCTGAGGTTGGCACACGTAGGGTGACGTAACTTCAGGAGGCGTGGTTAAGTGCCCTGTACGGAGGGGTCAATTGCTTTGATTCTTTCAAATGTTTCTGTTCTTCACTAATGTTGTTTTCATTCACCTTTTTGGATATGTCACCTGTGACATTTGCTCCTGAGCACATCATTGGTTTCTTTCTTCTTCAGGACATTCTAAATGTTGGCATTGCCCCAGCTCAATGTGTGTGCAATGGCCAGAGGTTGATAAAGTAGCTAAAAATTGTACTAAAGTAAGAACATTTTCTTTAGAATGATATGACTCAAGTAAATGTAAAAAATAGTTATTCAAATACTGTATTTACTTCAGGAAGCGTAAGAAAGTACTCTGACATGAATTGAGAGGATTTGGACCCAAGAACAGCCACAGGCAGATGTAATACGATGAACAGTTGTCTGACGGAGGTTAAGGAGGTGATCAGAATGTGTTGGCAAGTAGTGGAGTAGACAGAACGGGAAGCTGGCTTGTTGGCAGGAATGATGTGGGTCAGGAACACCAAGGAGTGCTGAGAACGAGGAGACACAAGAGTTACCAAAAGAACAAGGAATACTATGGGTACTTGAATCAGGAGGGCAGTGGTACCACGAAGACAGGCTCCAATACTTTGCTGTCAAACTTAGGAATCAGGCAGGTTTAAATCGTGGTTGTGATGATGGCTGATTGAGAAATGAGAACAGGTGCTGGAAGAGAGAGGGGAGAGGAGAGAGAGTGAGAGAGCGAGAGAGAGCGCGAGAGTAAGAGAGCAAGCATACTGAGGGGCAGTACATAAAGTACTTAATAAAAAATACTCAAGTAAAGAGTAACTTTTGAGTACCTTCAGATTTTTTTTTAAATCAGAGGATGGATATCAATAATAAAAAATATATATTTGCAGACATGCAAACACCAAACACACAAGATCAGACTGCATTTTATAGCCAATTTATGCAGAAATGAAATGGGTTACAAATGATTCATATACATTTCCTTCCCACTGTATTAATTAGAAGCTGAAGCTGAAAATTTGCCCCTCATTATCCTCTGTTCCTGTTGAAAAAATTTGAATACAACTTTATTTCACCCCAATATCAAAGCTTTAACAATGGGAGTTAATTTGCCTCTGTGCTGGAAATAGTTTGTGCTCACAATTGGCTTCCCTGTAGTCAGTCTCCCTTCTGCTGTGTAGCAGCCAAATGGGAGACTGCATGATAAAATGAGCATAAAAGTGGATCGGACTGCGAAGTTCACAAGCTTATTGCATTGTAACAGGATAGATGAGGCAGACAGTGATGGAGCAAGAATGAGACAGGGCCTGAGAGAGATTGCGTGTGCAATGATTCAGGCTGATGGAGTTTGGGAGACTTGCCCAGCTCTGGGACTAATTAAACTGCCACGTTTGGCTTTGATACAATGGTATGAAGAATGATATAGAAACTGCTTCAGTGGGAAGGGAATTTGCAATGCTGCAATGGAGGGCTCAGATATTGTTATAAATCCTCCAACTCCAGTCTTTTTGTATTAATAGTATCATGATAGGTGTTAAATATTATCGTTATTATATATGATTATCCTTATTTACATTTTGAAAAATCATTGGCTGCTCTGTCTACCACACAGTGACGCATCGTAGAAACAATTCAAGTCACTTAAACAGTATTTATCAGGCATGTGCATGGATAGATCCATAATGGTACTTAAACAGCTAACTTTATGCTCTGAATGAGAACATGTGCATTAATGCTGAACACATTTTTTTCCCCTCCATTCATCAATATTTGGAAAATAAAAAAACTAGCCTTTCCATCATTATTCCCCCCAAAAGTGTTTAATATCTGGCAGGGATTTACAGTATTTGAGTCTGACAATTTCTGAGCCAGAGAATGTCAAGTAACTCACAATAAAGTGTTGAAAATACTGTACAAACAAATATACAGTATTTTCATCAACACATTTAGACTTGCATTTATATTGGTAGTCCAGGACGTAGACATCCACCTCGCTCCAAAGTCATCTGGGATAGGCACCAGCTCACCTATGAACGTAGTCAGAATAAACGGCATTGAAAAATAAAGGATGGGATTACCATTGCAAACCGATACAAGGAAGGCAAAATATTATGCTCTGTGGAACAGGCCAGCATACAAAAGTGGCTCAAATTGAGGAAAAACTCGCATTTAGCTGTGTATTTGATTAGATAGCCATAATATTAGACCCATTCTTAGCATTAGCCAAGCAAAGTACATTTCTGACATCTGAATGACCTCTCGTTTGCTTGCATTTGAAAAAAAAACAAAAAAAAAAAAAAAACAATGAAAGAATGGAAAAGTCATAACAATCTTCCAAGAGATTAACTCCATTGGCAATGGTTGCAGGGTGGCACGGTGTCATTATTGTTGAGAGGGTTGGCCTCACAGTTCTGAGGACAGGGTTCAAATTCTGGCCCTGCCTGTGTGGGGTTTGCATGTGGTCCCCATGATGGCATGGTTCTTCGTGTGCCTTGTGATTGCCTGGCAACCACTTCAGGGTGTAACCTGCCTCCTGCCCGTTGACAGCTGGATTAGGGTCAAGCACTCCTGAGACCCTTGTGAGGATAAGGGGCTAAGAAATATGGATCGATGGAAAATACATTTTATAGTTTTAATTGGTCATTCTTTCTATGCAGCCCAGTAACAAATGCTTCACGAAACACAACTGGTCTGTAAACCTTGATTTGGGGACCCCTGGGTCACCCTATTTGATGAGACTGGTGATTAGATTAGTGTTATGTATTGCATATCGTTAAATACAGTTGTATATCCTACTCCGTGTTTTCATAATTTAATCAGTAATTTTGACAATGGATGTCTTTTTTTTTTTTGGGCTTGAGCACCTGTCCGCAAAAATGTCTGTGCATGTGCTTGGTGTTTGTATTATTTTACCTGCACCCTCCCCACCCCACACACACACACACACCCCTGAAACACGCCCGCACACTCACTCACTCACGCACGCACGCACGCATGCATGCACGCACACAGACACAAAAGGTCAAATTACTGCTCCAATGTTCTGTAGTATCCCAGATCATTTGCAGTGTAGCAATATTTTAGGCAGAAAACTAGAACAGACAGCACAGTAATTAATATTTTTATCTTGCATGACGAGATGGCCCACTTGAGCATGTTGAAATATCTAATTGTGAGTTAAGTGATAATTTCACTGTGGGAAGATTTTATTTTAAAAATGCTTTATTCTACTCAGTCTAATATCTAATTAACATGATTTGTTTATAGCTCATTAATTTAACATATTTAATCCGTGATAACTCTTATCTGTCATTAAATCTCTCAAAAAGATGAGATAATTGTTTATTTGTATCATGTGCACACAATGCATTGTAATGACTTGATGGCACAGGCGAGCACAGTGTAGGTGACATTGCAACGGATACACAATATCGGGTACGAAATCAGCATAATTAACACACGTTATTGGCAGTTCTATGGATGCCTACATTGAACATACACTCAAATTTCATAAGCCACCCCAGACTGCTAATGCATATAACATTTATTTATGTACATCCAGGGCATGGTGGTGCAGCTGTAAAGCATTGGCCTCACAGTTCTGAGGACCCGCTGTGTGTCACGAAACATCGTAACGGGGGTAGGACCCAAATGCAGGACTCAGATGATGGAAGGTAGTTCAAGGAGAAACGTTTATTATATGCCGAGGTCGGGGCTCGAGCAGGCAGTCCGTTGCAGCATCGGCATCGGTAGTTGGGACGTTGGGCGAAGAGAGCAGGTGAGCGGGCAGGCAGGAGTCGGTACACAGGAGAACGATCAAGGCAGGCAGAAGTATCAATGGAGTCAGGCTTACAAGGTTGGTCGGAGAACGGTCGAAGTTCGGTACTCACAGGCTGTCGATCAGGGATACGAGAGTGCTGGAACGGGACATGAAGCTCAATGAACTGGCGCCCGCCAGTCGTCATCGGGGTCATATAAATACACACATAATCAGGCTGCATGAGGCGCAGGTGTGCACCTCCCAATAAGAGCAACCGCGCGGACACCCGCACAGCCCGGGCTGGAGCGGCAGGATCATGACCGTACCCCCCCCCTCAAAGGCACGGCTCCCAGACGTGCCTAAACGAAAGAAGCAGACAATAATTAACACAGGCAGGGGTGGGCCGAAGGGGGGTCCGGAGGAGGGCACCCCCCCCCCCCCCCCGAACCCCAGTCTGCTGGCCATTCAGGCCACCAAACGCAAGGCGTCTGGGTGGACAGGTCAGGAGGACGACCTGGACGCCAAGCACCAGGGTCCCCACGGAGCGATTCGGGTGTACAACCTCTGTGAGGAACCAAACGGTGAAGCAGGAACCAGAACGAGGCAGGCCACTGCTCCGGACGAGAACCTCCCACGCCGTGGTTGCAAGACGACCGGGGATTGGTCAGTAGGCAGCCGTGGATTGGTCACCCACGAGGCCAGGTCATGAAGCGCCTGGGAGCCATCTGGAGCGAATAGGATGATGGAGAGAAGGACCAGAGCCATGACCGCCACCATTACCATCACAGCCATCCCGAAGTCTCTCCAGCTCCGGGGTGGCTCATAAGAACTCCCCAGCTCTTGTCGCCGTCGAGACAAGGGTGTGGGACGGCCGCGGACCGGTCGCCGCTGATACTCCTGGACAGGAACGTGAGGCGGCTGGGGAACAGTCGCCACCTCCTGGACAGGAACGTGAGAAGGTGGAGGCAGCATCACCAACTCCACCTCCTCCTGGACGGGAACGTGAGGAGGCCGCGGTGCCATCGCCCCCTCCTGGACGGCAACGTAAGGCGGCTGGGGAACCGTCGCCACCTCCTGGACAGGAACGTGAGAAGGCAGCGTCAGTGTCACCATCGCCACCTCCTGGATGGGAACGTATGGGCGTGCCCGTCGCCGACAGAGCAGAAACGGGGCGCGACCGCGGGCCGGTCGCCGTCGAAGCAGGAACGGGGAGCGACCGCGGGCCGGTTGCCGACAAAGCAGGAACGTGGAGCGACCGCGGACCGGTCGCCGACAAAGCAGGAGTGTGGAGCAACCGCGGGCCGGTTGCCACTGGAACTCCAGAGCAGGGACGGGAAGCGGCTGAGGAGACGTTGCCACCTCCTGGACAGCAACGTGAGGCGGCATCGGGTCGGCCCCCCCTGCCGCGTGAGCTTGCAGGCAGCAACGTGGGCGTGGCGCGGTGGCGGGTCCGTTTCCACGGCGATGTGAACGAGATTAGGCAGAGAGTCAGTCGAAACTGACACATGGGCGTGTCTCGGGAGCGGGTTAGTTCCAACTGCCGTGTGAGCCTGAGTCCGCAACGAGCCCGTTGAAACTGGGACGTGGGCGTGTGGAGGTGGTGGGTCTGTTTCCACGGCGACATAAACTTGAGTAGGCGGAGAGTCAGTCAAAACTGACACGTGGGCATGTCTCGGGAGCGGGTCAGTTCCAACTGCCACGTGAACCTGCGTCAGCAGCGAGTCTGTCGCCGTTGCGACGTTAGCATAGCTCGGCTGGTTCGCCAATCCATGCCGGACCTGGGATGTGAGAGCCGCCAATTATCTATCTGTGCCCGCATTTCGCGGCAGAACGCCTCGTGATTTGGCGGCTCCTCCTCCCTCTGGGCTGGAAGCTTCGCCACCAGCTGCGGGTCTGCCGGTTTCGCCGTTGGCGGCGAGGAGTGGGAGGACGATGTCTTAGTTGCTGCGCAGCGGGAGGCACCAGGGAGCGCCCGGCCGGGGCGTCTCCTCTGGCCACCACGCGGAGGTCCCGGGTAGATGACCAAGCGGGTTCCCTCATACGGATTGGTGTACTTAAACCTACCGGGCGAAGACGCTCGGGTGCTGGAAACGCGGGGAGTTGAAACAAACTGACTGGGATGAAAGATCGGACGAGCAGATTCATAATCAGAATAATCGGAGTCGTACTCCGGCAGCTGGTCATACAAATCACGGTCCTCCTCGTATTCCGAAAAGTCAGAGTCCAGAAGAATATGAGGAGCCGGACGGGTCGTGGTCGGGACGTATTCATACCTCGCTGGCGGAGCCTAATACACGGAAGCGGAGGACGTCAAGGAGCCTATCCGGATCGGACAGGCTGGGTCCTCCGACAGACGGTCTACCTTGTGTCGGTCCCGGCGACGCTGCGTCTTTCCTGCTGGGTCCTGTGTTGGCTGGATCGTTCTGTCACGAAACATCGGAACGGGGGTAGGACCCAAATGCAGGACTCGGACGATGCAAGGTAGTTCAAGGAGAAACGTTTATTTTATGCCGAGGTCGGGGATCGAGCAGGCAGTCCGGTGCAGCAGCGGTAGTTGGGACGTCGGGCGAAGACAGCAGGTGAGCAGGCAGGCAGGAGTCGGTACACAGGAGAACGATGAAGGCAGGCAGAAGTTTCAAAGGAGTCAGGCTTACAAGGTTGGTCGGAGAATGGGCGAAGGTCGGTACACACAGGTTGTCGATCAGGGATGCGAGAGTGCTGGAACGGGACATGAAGCTCAACGAACTGGCGCCCGCCAGTCGTTTGCATGTTCTCCCCGTGCCTGCGTGGGTTTTCTTTGGGCACTCCGGTTTCCTCCCACATCCCAAAAACATGCAATATTAATTCTCTAAACTGCCCCTAGGTGTGATTGTAAGTGGGGCTGTTTGTCTTGATGTGCCCTGTGATTGACTGGCAACCAGTTCAAGGTGTACCTTGCCCCCTGCCCGTTGACAGCTGGGATAGGCTCCAGTGTCCCACGACCCTTGTGAGGATAAGCGGTTAAGAAAATGGATGGATGGAAGACTATATAGATTTAGTGATAGATATATGTCATTATGGCGGCACGGTGACTCAGCTGGTAAAGCGCTGGCCTCACAGTTCTAAGGTCCCGGGTTCAATCCTGGACCCACCTGTGTGGAGTTTGCATGTTCTCCCTGTGTCTGCGTGGGTTTCCTCTGGGCACTCCGGTTTCCTCCCACATCCCAAAAACATGCAACATTAATTGGACACTCTAAACTGCCCCGAGGAGTGATTGTGAGTGCAGCTGTTTGTCTTGATGTGCCCTGCGATTGGCTGGCAACCAGTTCAAGGTGTACCTCGCCCCCTGCCCGTTGACAGCTGGGATAGGCTCCAGCACTCCCCGCGACCCTCGTGAGGATATATGCCATTATTTCACACAAATCAATTCAGAGACCATGATTGAATAGGCAAACTGAATGGAAAAACTAATCCCAGTGGGATACAGAGATTAGGCCATGTCACAATATTTTTTAGATGAGTAAATCACGCACTGTACTCATAGAAAAAGGTTTGTTCATGTGTGTGTGTGTGTGTGTGTGTGTGTGTGTGTCTGTAAGGGAATATTAAGGAAAATACAAGACAATGAGTGTGTTAAAGGTTTTATGTATCAAATTAATTGCCCGGCACGACTCTGGGACTTGCAAAGGTTGTTATATAGCCTTGATCCGAAGTGATTATAATTCTTCTTCTTCATGCAGGCCCAGGAGCTCTTTTGCAACAGCCAGAGGGGCCAAAAAATATATCTAACTATGGTTGGTTTTGTTAAGGTACAGTAAGGAAAAATTAAAAAAGTATGGCAGGAGGTAAAAAAAAAAAAGTAGCTTTATTTATACAGGTGGATTCTCAGCACCATGGTAAGTGCATTAACAGGATGGCTTTGGCCTATAATAATCTTTTATTTACTGTTATCCATTCATTTTCCATCGTGTTTATTCTTATGCTAGGTGTAACCTGCTCGGTATTTTACTATTATTATCCGAGATTCCAGTTCAGCGATGCTTGCAGTAAAGATCACCTTAAATTGTAACATCAGGTCTCATTAATCCTGTTCTTTAAAGTAACCATTTTGATTTTGTTTGAAAATATTCAAAATACATGTTTTCAAATGTACTCAGTAAGTGAGAAGCGAGACTGAAGACTGGAAAACGTTTGTCAAGTAATCATATTACATTATCAGGAAGGACAAGCATTTGATTGGCATGCACTATTGTGGATAATGGACTATTTCTTGCTCCTTATAAAGCTAGATCGATCTTTGCAAACTAATGTTTGAAGTTATTTCACAGTGATCTTTTTTTATCTGATTGGCATGTACTAATCAACTTTGATGCTATACTTTACTATCCCTGAAGAAGTGTGGATTGGATCTTTGATTGCCTCTTGCTTTTCATGCTGAAAATGAAAATAACCCCACAGTCTAAACCTCACTGTCAGCTTTGGTTTTCTTAAGTCATGTCAAAGTGCCATTAAAGGAATATTGTGAAATAGTACTGATTTTATTTAACATTCATCTCGAAAAACTATCGATCTGTCCATTTTTGATAGTGCTTGTACATTATGGTATTGGGTGAGTTGGAACCTATTCCAACTGAGCTTGGACAAGAGGTGGAGTGGAGTCTTGACCAAAATTATCAGCCCTCTTCAGATTCTCTCTTTTTTTTTTTTTTAGGAACTTTTCTTTCCTCTCCTACCTGATCGAGATGAACTGGAAGTGTTTGGATGATAGTGTGTTCATGCTTTGTAAAGTGCGTAACGAAAATGCCTTGATGCAACCTTTAAGCCGCCTTTAGCATAGGTTTCTGCTGACCAACCATTTAAAAAAAAAAAGATATATTACCCACAATGCTTTATGGGAGAAAACATTTCATGCAACAAACCTCAGATGATTACAGACTACATGAGGATGCTCCAGAGTTTAAAAATTCTTTGATAATTAATACAATAAAAAAAAAATAGTGCTGAACGGTATGTAAAATCAAACAAGAATGAACAATGGAAATGTAAACTGTTGAAGAGGCCCTCGTCCTGAGCATTCAGATAGAGTAAAGAAGGAAGATGGATGAAACCCGACAACGGCAAAGACCGAGTTGATCGTTAATGAGACGCATGTTCAGAAACCTGCAATGTTTGTGATCAGCAATTGATTAAAACGTTCTGTCTAAAAACTAACGACGAAAAATGCAATCCTCCGTCTTGACCACTCTATGGAGGCATCCATGCATCCATTTTCCGAGCTGCTTATCCTCACGAGGGTCACAGGACTGCTGGAGCCTATCCCAGCTGTCATCAAGCAAGAGAGGGATTAGCCTATCCTGCACTGGTTGCCAGCCAATCGCAGGGCACATTGAGACAAACAGCCGCACTCACAATCACACCTTGGGGCAATTTAGAGTGTTCAATTAATGTTGCATGTTTTTGGGATGTGGGAGGAAACCGGAGTGCCCAGAGAAAACCCACGCAAGCACGGGGAGAACATGCAAACTCCAAACAGGCGGAACCAGGAGTGAACCCCAGTCTTCAGAACTATGAGGCCAAGGCTTTACAGCAGCTCCACCGTACTGTCTAGAGTAGAAATGTAATACAAAATTTCAACCACTAGATGTCGACAGAAAGAGATGTCACTCAGCAATCAAGGGGTTATTCAATCTTACAATAAAATCATAGGCTTGCTATAATGCTCATTTCCAAATATATAACCTGTTACAGCTTAGATATTCACAAGAGTTGATTCAAGTAAACAAAAAAAAAAAGAAACAGTTATTATGCTCTATCAATGTTTAAACAGAATAGTCATAACACTTGTGTCATGATCCTGCCGCTTCAGCACGAGCTGTGCGGCTGCGCTGATTGGGAGGCACACACCTGTGCCTCATGCGGCCTGATCATCCCCCGTATATATAGGACCCGGTGACGACTGGTCCGCCGCCAGTTCGTTGAGCTTCTTGTCCCGTTCCAGCACTCTCGTACTCCTGACTGAACCTGTGTGTACCGACCTTCGTCCGTTCTCCGACCAACCCTGTAAGCCTGACTCCTTGACACTCCTGCCTGCGTTGATTGTTTCCCCGTGTACCGACTCCTGCCTGTCCGCTCATCTGTTCTCGTCGCCCGACGTCACAACTACCGCTGCTGCACCGGACTGCCTGTTCGATCCCCGACCTCTGCACACAATAAACGTGTCTTCCGAGTTCCTGCATTTGGGTCCTACCTCTCGTTCCGATGGGTCGTGACAGAACGAACTGGCCATCACAGGACCCAGCAGTAAAGACCCGGCGTCGCCGGGACCGACGAAAGGTAGACCGTCTGCCGGAGGACCAAGCCTGTCCAATCCGGGTAGGCTCCCTGACGTCCTCCACTTCCGTGTCTTACGCTCCGCCAGCAAGGTATGAATACGTCCCGAACACGACCCGTCCGGCTCCTCATATTCTTCTGGACTCCGACTTTTCGGAATATGAGGAGGACCCCGATTTGTTTGACCGGCTGCCTGAGTACGACTCCGACGACTTTGATTTTGAGTCTCTTTGCCCGGCTTTTGATCCCAGTCAGTTTGCCCCGCCTTCCCGCGTATGTTAACAACAAAGTTTAACTTTGCTCACAGTGAGAGTATTTGATCGAGAAGGTCAAAACGAACGGAGTTGACATGTTTTCATTTGATAAGGGAAATGAATACCCAGTGCTTAAGCAAAATAGTCATCCTACGGAGGACACATGCGGTAATGAATAACAGAAAAGCAAATTGAGAATAGATCGTCAAGCAAATGATTTTGTTCAGGATGATGTGATCAGTGAGGTAATGATAATGCTCGACACCGTTGTTCAACATTATATATGCAAAAAATATGAGGAATCGGGGCTTTTTGCTCCTCAGGACAGCCGGGCTACAGAGGTCTGTTGTGTCACTTTTTTCTTTTCATTATTTGCGTGATACGCATTAAGAACTAGAAGGCAGCAATGAATTGGATAAAGAAAACTAACTCAGAATGTTGCTAACTAATATCAGGAGGGATTAGCCTATCCTCGGACATTAGCCATTTGATCTCCCTCTCCTGAATCCCAAACCTTTTTTGTATCCTATTTTGCTTTAAGGAATGTTTGACCTGATCCATCTGATATTTCTTATTTTAATCAGGTTTAAGATTCTTTTCGAGTTATTGATTTTATGCCTCTGGAATTCAAGATTTCCACTTTTGAAACTTTGAATGTAACTAAGTACATTTTGGTTTACTTTTTCCTTTTTGAACATCTGTTTTACATCTCAAGGAAACAAGTGTGAACTTTTTTACTTTATCAAGAGTGAGTATTCCTTTTTCTCACTTGGTTCCTGCGTGTACACTTTAATCTTTTGCTTTGCATTTTCTATATTTTGTTCTCATGTTCAATTCTAAAATATTTCAATATATATTTTTATTTTATTTTATTATGTAGGTTACTGTATTAAGTAATATGCATAATGATAGTAGGGTCGGCGCTACGCAATGACCGTGAGTACCAAGGCGTATTTCTCACTATTCCAATTGAAGCAAAGTTCCTACAGTATCACCCGCTGCTGCTCATTGTGTGATACATGGGAGCAACGGGGAGCATTAACCCTTTGAAAACAGGACTGGCTCAGATTATTTAAATCATAAATGGTGTTAAGGAACATCAGGATATAAATATAGAGCTCGTGCATGTAACGTCACCGTTTTCACGGCACTATATTGGCAGTCAAACAGAGCTGCTTGACATTGTGGGAGACATTGAACCGGAGCAGAATATTCACAATGCCCGAGACCTGTTGTGTTGTTGGTTGTCACAACAGACAAGACAGATCTTCAAAGAGATCATTCTATTGAATACCAGATAAAAAGACCAGGAAAGATCAATGGATTTTGGCAATTAAACGGGATGGATAGTGCCCAAAGAAATTCACACGCCTGTGTAGTGATCATTTCAGGTAGGAATTATTCTTCTCAATCTCAAATTATGAAGAAGTATTTATAATGCCAAGTTGACTCATTTGAATAAAAAAAACCCCAAAACCAAACAAACATCTGTCACAGAGAGGTTTACGGAGGTTAACGTGTGGACTTCATATGCTTCCGTGTACGGAGGAGACGACTCCCTGTCCTAATTGTTTTTTCCCCAATCATAGTTAATGAATGTGAGTTTGTGTAAAACCAGGGGTCATTTATATAATATTGGTATTTGTATTTAAAAATCTCAGTGGGTCTATCACTGTGTGGGATTTATTCCTGATAGAGAACATATCCAGCAACAAAGTATTTGTATGAGTCCAGACTTTTATACTCTTTCAAACCTCTGTGTGTAAATCTCGATGACTTACTCACCAGATATATGTGTATAACCATTTGTCCAAGGCAAGCGGAAGCGAATTAACACTCCAATTTCTTATCGGTGGAAACATCGACTTTGGCATCAAAGGAGAAATCCAGTGCTTTGCATGAACAGTGATTCCAATAGGTCATGTAATATGTACCCTATTTTGACAATGTGTGAGAAGGGTTACGTCAGGAAGGGAGTCCGGCATAAAAATTGTACCAAGAGTGAGATGACACGCTGTGGCGACCCCGAAAGGGACAAGCCGAAAGAAACTTACTTTATGCTAAATCCTCTCTCATTTAATAGTGTTTTGAGAAAATTTTTATCGACAATTCCGAATTTTGAGGGGTGCTGCCATTTTCACGAGTCACATAATGTACATGGGCGTATGTGATGTGTACTGTGCCGTTCCAAACGCTCGATTACATGGAACACCATTATGCCCAGCAACACAACCCCTGGATATTCAACATTAATGACAGCCACAGGTTCAAATCTGTATGGAAGAATTCCTCAGTCTTCCTGATCAACCGATACTGCTATTTCTTCATCAGATGAGGATAAATCCGAGAAATGAGCGCTGGCCATAATGGTGTCCCATTAAATATCTAGTGTTTGGAACGGCACGGTACACGTCACATATGACCACTTAGATCATGTGACTCGCGAAAATGGCAGCGCCGCTGGAAATTCGTAATTGTCGATAAAAATCTTCTCGAAACACTTAAATGAGAGAAGATTTAACATCACATTGTCAAAATAGGGTACATATTACATGATCTAGTGAGTCATTGTATGTATGACGTCAGGTCTTATTTTGAAAATGGTTCAAATGCAGTACTTTACCATAAAGTTCAGGAATGAATCAATACTGATCACCAGTCTACAGGCAAGCCAGGAGAGTTGACATTAACATGATGGGATAGATGCTGCTAAGCGGATCCTTGTATTGACTCAAAAATGTTCACTACATTTGCCAAAGATCATTTTGTTCTAGATTAGCTGTTTTGATGCTGCTCTTCTTCGTCATGTACAGTAAATAAAATGTGACTTTTGTGCATTGGCTGTGATGTGCATGATTATCAAGCTTTAGTGACATAGAAGGCCCAATTTGGCTTTGGGGACTTTAATTTGGCATGTAAACTAGGGTAAATTGATAAATAAAATTAAATATATGAAGAAGCTGGCACTACTCACAGATTTCATGTCCATTACAAGAATTTATTATTGATGAGAAATCTGTTTTCTTTGTCGGAATAGCAAAATGAACAGATGAACGAGCCTCTCTTCGTACTGCTCTAACAGGTACAAAATAATCCTTCAAGTGTCTACTTCTCAGCAATCTGTTGGTGAATCTGATTGGTTGATAACTGAGATTCAGAAATTGCTCTGTTTTAAAGCCAAAGTGACATTTGGTAAGTTATAAAACCAGAAAAGAGATTTTCATTTTTTTCCAGACCTTATTACATAATAATCAAGCCAAGAATTCTATTAACCAGAAAGCCATTGTGAAACCATTGACAACAATTACGTTTTCTCACCAGTAATTATCATTGTCGTCGCAGAACCACACAACACAGATGGGAGATAGTATACTATATTTGCCATCTGGACAAATACTCCCTTGTCAAAGCTGCGGGCTCACCAGGCAGATTACAAAAATTAGGACAGGGCTGCAGTGGATATAAAAAGTATACACACCCATGTGCAAGGTTTTTGTGTTTTCCCACAATTATTATGACCTAGAATTTGTACAATTTATTTATTTGTGTATCTTTTGAGAGGGAATGTGAACACAACTGAAATTAACTTGAATGTGATTGACTTGATTGACACGGTGGAGCAAATGTAGAGCATTGGCCTCACAGTTCTGAGGTCCGGGATTCAAATCCCGGTCCTGCCTGTCTGGATTTTCCATGTTCTCCCTGTGCCTGCGTGGGTTTTCTCTGGGCACGACGATTTCTTCCCACATCTCAAAAACATAGATTAATTGGAGATTGTAAATTGCCCTTGGGTGTGATTGTGTGTGTGACAGTTGTCTGTCTTCATGTGCCCTGCTGATTGACTGTCAACCAGTTTAGGGTGTCCCCAGCCTGCTGAGATAGGCTCCAGCACTCGCGCGATCCTTGTGAGAGAAAATAGATGGATGGATGTATATTTTGTTGTAGTGACTTGAACTACTTGAGAACTGGAATGTCAGCAGACAAATTTCCTGTCCGCTTTTAGAAATACTTGGTCAATAAACATGATTCTCATTCTGATGTGAGGGGAAAGACCAATGTGTTTGTGAAAGAACCACATAATATTTATTTCTGTATTTTAGATTTGCTAATCACGAAGGTGACATACTGTACTGTATGATGTTGGCTTTATGTATTATTATTTTTTTTACTGTCGAAAATGTCAAATTTTATCTATGAATAGTGGAGGATAAGTTCCCCAATACAAATCATAAATACTGTAGACAAATTCACAAATGCTAATATGTGGGAGTTGAGAGTATACCATTTTCAGTCCTAGCTTTGACAGCAACTTAATGGGCATTTATTTATTGCACAACACATCTCTTTGTTCACCTCTCTCATGATGACAGTATTAACTGACTCATGCAGATAAATCATTCATGGAAATATTATAATAAAACAAAGTTTAGCACTAATGTGCAAACTACAGTATTGTATTAGTGAGTTTAGCACCTTATATATATATATATATATATATATATATATATATATTTTGCAGAGCTATCACACATAAAGGTTTCAAACTATCAGTTTATCAGTCAGAGACAACCCAAGGAAATACAAAATGCAGTTTTCAAATGATAGTTCAATTTATTAAAGCACAAAAAAAATGCCCCCCGTTTTTTGGGAAAGGTGAGTCTGGAAAAGGTTACAAAGCCATTTCCAAGACCTTTGGTGCCTCTGTGAACCACGAGCAGAGCCAATATCCAGAAATGGACAAAACTGGGAAGAGTGGCAAACCTTCCCAGAAATGGCCAACTAAATCAAATTACTCCAAGAGTGCGATAATGACTCATCCAGGAGGTCACAAATTAAACTTGGACAACATCTAAAGACCTGCAGGCCTTGCTGGCCTCAGTTAACTTCAGTGTTCATGGCTCTACTATATGTCACTGGCCAAAAAAGACATGCACAGGAGCATTCCCAGATGAAAACCCCTGCTGTCAACAAAGAATACAAAGGCTAGTCTCACATTTGCCAAAAAACAACTTGATGATCCTCAAGACTTTGGACTGACAAGTCAAAAATCAAACTTTTTGAAGGTGTGTGGCCCGTTACAGCTTGCATAAAAATGGCACAATATTTGAGAAAAAGAACAAAAGTGCCAAAAGTGAAGCATGGTGGTGGTAGTGTAATTGTCTGGGGCTGCTTTGTTGCCTCAGGACCAGGACAACTATCTGTGATTGATGGACCGATGAATTCTTCTGTGCACCTGAAAATCCTGAAGGAGAAGGTCAGGGTATCAGTTAGCACCCTATAACTCAAGCATTCCCGGAGGGCAATGATTTGGAACATACCAGAAAGTCCACCTCTAAATGGCTAACAATAAATAAATAAATAAAATACGTTTTTGGAGTGGTCAAGTCAAAATCCGGATTTAAATCCAATTGAGATGCTCTTGTGTGACCTTAAATGTGAAGTTCATGCTGGAAAAAACCTTCCAATATGGTGGAGTTGAAACAATTCTGCAAAGAAGAGTAGGACAAAATTCCTGCAGAGCGATGTGAAGGACTCATCACCAATTATCACAAATGCTTGATTTCAGTTATTGTTGCCAAGGGTGGCACAACCTGTTATTAAGTTCAGGGGGCAATTACATTTTCACAGTGGGTTGGAAAGGTTTGGATTTTTTATGTCCCTTAATAAATCAAATTTATTAATTAATTAATTGAATAAATTGAAAACTGCATTTTGTATTTCCTTGGGTTGTCTCTGAGTCATGTTCACATTGATTTGATGATTTGAAACCTTTGTTTGTGATAGATATGAAAAAAGGAAAAACAAAACAGACATCAGGAGGGGGTTAATACTTTTTCACGGCACTTTATGTGTCCACTGCATGTACCACATCCTACATGCCATTTGGGTCTCATGTACCCTGGGCAAATGTGCAATATGGATGTTGTTGTATTCATGATCATGCAGTTGGACGGTACTCCCTTTTTCTTCATGTTTTTTTTCAATATTCAGAAATAATCCCCAAGGCATCCTAATTCTATGTAGATATTATGCAAACTAATGATTGAATTAGAGTTGATTGAGTTCAAGTGGAAAAGCTATTTTAGCATTAACAGTCTTACTGTTGCTGCTGCCGATGTTTATGATTAGCTGGTAGAATTTAAGGGCTTGGTGCAGCAGGGTGGCAATTAGCCATCCCACTTAGACTAATTTTCCGATGGCTGCACCGTGTTGCTGGAAACAAAAGTGAAATAAAACAAAACAAAAACTGCACACTTTCACAAACAGCTGCACATGTAGAACAGGAAGTCATACTGGTAACGCAGATATGCCAATTATCTTCAAATCAAATTAAAAATTATAATAGGCATCACCGAGGGAACACACAATGATAGATAAATAAGATATCGCCGAACTCGCCTCCACTCAGTCGAGCTGACTGGTTTCAAGTATTTTTTTTATGATGTTGTGAATCAAAGTACATTTATTGTTTTATTCTGCCAAAGATACAGTATAATGCAATTTACGCAGATTACAGTCACCACATTCTGCACATGCTACAACTGTGTGGCTTTATAGTAAACGAGCATGGGTACTAGAGTGCCGTTCCTGCATTCCAGACCTCTCTCCCATTGAAAATGTGTTGTGCATTATGAAGCATAAAATACGACAACAGAGACCTATGACTGTTGAACAGCTGAAGCTCTACGTCACACAAGAATTGGAAAGCTTCAACAATTAGTGTCCTCAGTTCCCAAATGTTGACTGAATGGTAATGTAACACAGAGATAAACATAACACTGTTCCAGCTTTTTGGGAACATGTTGCAGCCATAAAATTCCAAGTTAACGATTCTTTGCTTAAAAAAAAAAAAGTTCATCATTTTGGACAATAAATAGCCTGTGGAGGGATCTATTCTTGCTCTGTGATGTCATTGATATCCACCCTGTGACTGACTGGCAACCAGTTCAGGGTGTAGTCCATCTTTCGCACAAAAGTAGCTGGGATAGGCTCTGACTCTTCCGTGACCCTAGTGTGTATATGCAGTTTGGATAATGGATGGATGGATAATTTGAAAATAATTTTATTCTATTTTTCATTTTTTTTTAACATAACATCCCAACTTCATTGGAATTGGGTTTGTAAAAGGGTTGTAGAGGAGCAGAAGATAGGTCATAAAGGATGAGCAACGACCAATCATCTGTTGTCTGCACTGACACACACACACACACACCTTACACACGAGCATGCAGGATTTGTGTAATTCGGCCAAAACCCAGAAGAAGATAACTTCTCCCTGTCATGATCCTGCCGCTTCAACACGAGCTGAGCGGGTGCCCGCGCGGCTGCGCTAATTGGGAGGCACACACCTGTGCCTCATGCGGGCTGATCATCCCCCGTATATATAGGACCCGGTGACGACTGGTCCTCCGCCAGTTCGTTGAGCTTTATGTCCCGTTCCAGCACTCTTGTATTCCTGACTGAACCTGGGTGTACCGACTCCTGCCTGTCCGCTCATCTGTTCTCGTCGCCCGACGTCACAACTACCGCTGCTGCACCGGACTGCCTGCTCGATCCCCGACCTCTGCATACAATAAACGGGTCTCTTCTTGAACTACCTTGCGTCTTCCGAGTTCCTGCATTTGGGTCCTACCTCTCGTTCCGATGGGACTTGACAGAACGAACTGGCCATCACAGGACCCAGCAGGAAAGACCCGGCGTCGCCGGGACCGACGCAAGGTAGACAGTCTGCCGGAGGACCAAGCCTGTCCAATCCGGGTAGGCTCCCTGACCTCCTCCACTTCCGTGTCTTACGCTCCGCCAGCGAGGTATGAATACGTCCCGAACACGACCCGTCCGGCTCCTCATATTCTTCTGGACTCTGACTTTTCGGAATATGAGGAGGACGACGATTTGTTTGACCGGCTGCCTGAGTACGACTCCGATTATTCTGACTATGAATCTGCTCGTCCGATCTTTCATCCCAGTCAGTGTTTCACCTCCCCGCGTTTCCAGCACCCGAACGTCTTCACCCGGTAGATCAAAGTACACCAATCGGTACGAGGGAACCCGATTGGGCATCTACCATCCATGTCCAGGAGAGGCGGTACTGGCGCCGCCTTCTCAAGTTGCTGTCCAGGAGGGGGCGGTACTGGCGCCGCCTTCTCACGTTGCTGTCCAGGAGGGGGCGGTGCTGGCGCCGCCTTCTCACGTTCCTGTCCAGGAGGGGGCTTTACTGGCGCCGCCGCCTTCTCACGTCCCTGTCCAGCAGGAGCTGGGGAGTTCTGTGGAGCCACCCAGGAGCTGGAGAGACTTCGGGGTGGCGGTCATGGCTCTGGTCCTGCTCTCCATCATCTACTTCGCTCCTGAGTTCGCCCAGCCGCTTCAGGACCTGGCCTCGTTGACGACCAATCCCTGGTCATCTTGCAACGACGGCGTGGGAGGTTCTCGTCTGGAGCAGTGGCCTGCCTCGTTCTGGTTCCTGCCTCGCCGTTTGGTTCCTCACAGAGGTCGTCCGCCCGAATCGCCCTGTGGGGACCCTGGTGCTTGGCGTCCGGGTCGTCCTCCTGATCTGTCCGCCCGGACGCCTCGTGTTTGGTGGCCTGGATGGCCACCAGTCTGGGGTTCGGGGGGGGGCGTGCCCTCCTCCGGACCCCCTTCCGCCCACCCCTGCCTGTGTTACTTTTGTCTGTTTTTTCGTTTAGGCACGTCTGGGAGCCGTGCCTTTGAGGGGGGGGGGGGATACTGTCATGATCCTGCCGCTTCAACACGAGCTGTGCGGGTGCTAATTGGGAGGCACACACCTGTGCCTCATGCGGGCTGATCATCCCCCGTATATATAGGACCCGGTGACGACTGGTCCTCCGCCAGTTCGTTGAGCTTTATGTCCCGTTCCAGCACTCTTGTATTCCTGACTGAACCTGGGTGTACCGACTCCTGCCTGTCCGCTCATCTGTTCTCGTCGCCCGACGTCACAACTACCGCTGCTGCACCGGACTGCCTGCTCGATCCCCGACCTCTGCATACAATAAACGGGTCTCTTCTTGAACTACCTTGCGTCTTCCGAGTTCCTGCATTTGGGTCCTACCTCTCGTTCCGATGGGACTTGACAGAACGAACTGGCCATCACAGGACCCAGCAGGAAAGACCCGGCGTCGCCGGGACCGACGCAAGGTAGACAGTCTGCCGGAGGACCAAGCCTGTCCAATCCGGGTAGGCTCCCTGACGTCCTCCACTTCCGTGTCTTACGCTCCGCCAGCAAGGTATGAATACGTCCCGAACACGACGCGTCCGGCTCCTCATATTATTCTGGACTCTGACTTTTCGGAATATGAGGAGGACGACGATTTGTTTGACCGGCTGCCTGAGTACGACTCCGATTATTCTGACTATGAATCTGCTCGTCCGATCTTTCATCCCAGTCAGTTTGTTTCACCTCCCCGTGTTTCCAGCACCCGAACGTCTTCACCCGGTAGATCAAAGTACACCAATCGGTACGAGGGAACCCGATTGGGCATCTACCATCCATGTCCAGGAGAGGCGGTACTGGCGCCGCCTTCTCAAGTTGCTGTCCAGGAGGGGGCGGTACTGGCGCCGCCTTCTCACGTTGCTGTCCAGGAGGGGGCGGTGCTGACGCCGCCTTCTCACGTTCCTGTCCAGGAGGGGGCTTTACTGGCGCCGCCGCCTTCTCACGTCCCTGTCCAGCAGGAGCTGGGGAGTTCTGTGGAGCCACCCAGGAGCTGGAGAGACTTCGGGGTGGCGGTCATGGCTCTGGTCCTGCTCTCCATCATCTTCTTCGCTCCTGAGTTCGCCCAGCCGCTTCAGGACCTGGCCTCGTTGACGACCAATCCCTGGTCGTCTTGCAACGACGGCGTGGGAGGTTCTCGTCTGGAGCAGTGGCCTGCCTCGTTCTGGTTCCTGCCTCGCCGTTTGGTTCCTCACAGAGGTCGTCCGCCCGAATCGCCCCGTGGGGACCCTGGTGCTTGGCGTCCGGGTCGTCCTCCTGACCTGTCCGCCCGGACGCCTCGTGTTTGGTGGCCTGGATGGCCACCAGTCTGGGGTTCGGGAGGGGGGGCGTGCCCTCCTCCGGACCCCCTTCCACCCACCCCTGCCTGTGTTACTTTTGTCTGTTTTTTCGTTTAGGCACGTCTGGGAGCCGTGCCTTTGAGGGGGGGGGGGGAACTGTCATGATCCTGCCGCTTCAACACGAGCTGTGCGGGCGCTAATTGGGAGGCACACACCTGTGCCTCATGCGGGCTGATCATCCCCCGTATATATAGGACCCGGTGACGACTGGTCCTCCGCCAGTTCGTTGAGCTTTATGTCCCGTTCCAGCACTCTTGTATTCCTGACTGAACCTGGGTGTACCGACTCCTGCCTGTCCGCTCATCTGTTCTCGTCGCCCGACGTCACAACTACCGCTGCTGCACCGGACTCCCTGCTCGATCCCCGACCTCTGCATACAATAAACGGGTCTCTTCTTGAACTACCTTGCGTCTTCCGAGTTCCTGCATTTGGGTCCTACCTCTCGTTCCGATGGGACTTGACAGAACGAACTGGCCATCACAGGACCCAGGAGGAAAGACTCGGCGTCGCCGGGACCGACGCAAGGTAGACCGTCTGCCGGAGGACCAAGCCATGTTTATCAATCGGTGTGTTGATGCGTTCTTTTTATTTTTTAAAATCACAGCTGGTAAAAGGTTGGCCTCACAGTTCTGAGGTCCCGGTTCAATCCCCCTGTGTGGAGTTTGCATGTTCTCCCGGTGCCTGCATGGGTTTCCTCCGGGCACTGTGATTTCCCCCCACATTCCAAAAACATGCAACATTAATTGGACACTCTAAATCGCCCCTAGGTGTGATTGTGAGTGCGGCTGTTTGTCTCTATGTGGCCTCCGAGTGGCTGGCAACCAGTTCAGGGTCTACCCTGCCTACTGCCCGTTGATAGCTGGGATAGTCTCCAGCACTCCTCGTGAGGATAGGCGGTGAAGAAAAGGGATGGATGGATGGATGGATGGATAAATGGCTGAATGGATAGATTACAACATGCTCTTGTAGGATTTTGTGTGGGACATTATGCGGTGAAACTCTGGATGTTTTTAACATGCAATACAATAATACAATACAATACATTATCCATATCATGTTTTTGACTCATTTTTCATTTTACTAAATTGACTGATTGATCATGTGACCTTTTCAAATGTACTAACTTTCTTTTTTTTTTCTCTCATCCTGTCTCAGTGGTTGAATGAGATAACTGTGTGAATAAGTCTGTCTTCTCACTTCCCTTATTTCCCTCCCATGTTCTCTGTGTGTCCCAGAGTCAGGCAGAGACACAAAGCACCTGTTTTTGCAAAGATATTGCTATAGTTACAAAAGATGAGATTGTTACCATATTCAATTTCTAAAACATCCATTATACGCATAAGGACAATCAGGCTCTTCCCATCCTGAGCAAGAATGCCAAGATTGTGCTTTAAGATTATATTTAGGTCTAAGGTGTGTTAAGAGTAAATTTGTCAGGACTGAAACTGGTCGAGGCTGATAAATACTCCTTATGTATGTGCAGTGATGGGAATAACGGTGTTTAAATAAACGGCGTTACTCCATCGTTATTTTTTTCAGTAACAAGTAAGCTAACTAATTATTCTGACTGTCAGTATAACGTCATTACCATTATCAATACCCACTCCTGCACATTACTGAAAGCGCCCAATAAAAAACATAAAAGCTGTTATCCGACTTCCACACACAAACACAGGATTCAAGCGCAAGTGTGTGTTTTGTCGTGTGTGTTATAGAGTGACAAGGAAGGGGAGGGTGAGATAAGCAAGCAATGATGATAATGATGCTAAGGTATCGTACAATTAGGTCTTCAGCCAATCAGAGAAATTAGGTGGGCGGGTGTTTAGTGCCAGCTGTTTACAACGCATAGCAAGAGATGGCGAGTTACAGTAGGAGGACTCATGCAGACTGTGGTGGGAAGACGCATACCCGTCAACTTGTACGGTTTAGCCGTAGGTTATACGGATTTTGTGGTGAATCTTACATCTACGGCCGTATATCACAAATCATACGGATTCTGAAAATTTCCGTTTGCTTTTGCCCAGAATGGCATTAGTCTACTCTATTGTGGGAAAAACCCAAAGCTGGGGAATTCCAAACATAGCCTATATCAAAGATTTTTGTCGCAGCAGCAAATGTTGATTTAGATTGGCAAAATACTTTCATTTCCGGTGATTTTCCAGTAAATCCTTTGCCCGGATCGAGCACTGCCACGGACACCTCACCACAGGAAACATGGAGGCTCCAGCCATGGAGCTATTGGCCAGCTCTCGGCTACCTGTCACAATCGATCAAATCGTTAACAATACGCTATTGGTGACGCTGACCTATCAAGATAGGAGCTATACATGGATATTACTTGACTGCAACAAAGTGTGTCATTTTTTTTTATCTTGACTTTGATCATTTGTGACTCAAATTAATTTGACTTAGCTCGTAGCGTGCATGCTTGCTAGATTGCCGCCTCGGCCTCATTACACATATATGGGATTATTGTAGCTGACGTTGTAGCTCTCTTGCTAGCATTTTAGCTCATGGTCATGTTTTTATAACAGCTGACAATAATATAATTGAATCCTGTGTTTTCACCACAAGGGTTTCATATGTATGTCAAAATAGATATTCCATTTACTAAGATTGAGAATCATGGCTTCATAGGAACAATAGCCAATGTCAGTGTGTTCATTAATAGCTTATTGTTAGCCTTATCATACAGATCAGCTCCTTCCTTATTCACTAAAAATAAGGAATTGATCATCGGCATTCAGTAGATATATAACCTTTCAAAACATTTTTCTTTACCCATCATTGATTCTCTTTGGTGTATCTCTCTTACAAATATCTGAGGTATTGCACCCTGGCTGAAAAAATAGCCACCTTTTTGATCATTCTATGTTGTAGAATTAGACATTAACTTCAGATATCATCATTATGGAGATAGGGTTAAGGTTAGGGTTAAACTTTGTGTTTTTCCCCTCTGTTATTTTGACATATAATTTGCTTTAGTATGTTATAAGAATTTTTTGCTCTCTATTTTTTTTATACAGGTAGGCGCTCCGAAAAGTTGACAGGTATGAAGACGGAATTTGCCAAATGGAGATTCAGACACTACTTTAACTTCGTTGAGGTGTAAGGTAAAAATGTACATTTCAAGTGTGGGCATGCTGGGCTTCACACCAAAGAGGAACAGACTGACGTCAAGTTTGAGAAGCTCCTTCTCCTACGATACAACCACTGGTTGGAGGGCTAAAATGTTGAAATGACTGGATTGGGTGGGTAAGTATTTGAAACGAGGAATCCATGCATGTTAAGAGTTGGATTTAACAAATCCATTAACATTTTCACTTCACTGTAAATGTAGTGGGTCTAAATCTGCGTTGTTTTTTTTTTTTTGATGATGAATGAGAAGAGACACATGTTGGGTGGTCTCAACCTGGTTTAACCCTCTCTATGTATATGTATAAAATACATATAGCATTATTAATTTCAATGTCTATGCGAAAAAATAAATATGAGCGGAGAGCGTGTCATCCATGCGCAAAGTTGCGGAAGTCTCACTCGACATCCAAGTGGCCGCCATATTGCCTGCAACGTTGTTAGGTTTATCACCAACTTGCTGGAATAGTTGCACAAATAACAGACAAGAAGTCGTCTTTCTTCTGATCAGGAGGACGTGAGAGACAGGCCAGTTACAGTCTTCAAACACGTTCTGAACCAGCCTCTCTTTTTTTTTTTTTTTTTTTATTAGAAAACAAACAAGGTCAAAAGGAGGGGTGAGTAGATGAAATGAACAAAGGTACGGATTTGGTGATGACGTCTTTGGTTATGATGGAGTTGTCCTTGGACACTTGTAGGAAGATACTGTTGCATCTGTGTGTAGGAGCTTGTCCTGTGAACAAGACTCTTCGAAGCAGGGATGATACTTTGGCTTTGTTGCAAGTCCATAATAAATATATTATTGATAACTCTAACAAACACCATTGAAAACATGTAGTGGCAACTTGCTATGGAACACGGAAGCTCTTTTTGAAGAACAGAACATCTCACAATCGAGTCAGATGACCTGGCAATCTTACCCTATCATTTCGAGTCGTATTTTGATGATACGCAGATCACTTCTAACTAACAGACTCCCCAACAATATGTAGCGTACTCGGGAGGACCCATGCCAGGCGGGGAGTAGAGGTCCTTTCTCTTCCCGCACGCGGCCAAACCACCTCTGCGTTGGGGCCAACGTGAAAGCTGTCGCTAGCGGGCGAGTCGTGGTGATCGAGCTGACACGGAAGCCGTCACTGGCGAGCTGACGCGTGAAGTGGGGTGCCCAGACGCCAGTGGCCGGTGGGGGGAGAGGCCGGCCAAACCACCTCCCCCCCTGGTTCACCTCTGTGTCGGGGCTAATGCCGGGCACGGCCTTGCTGCGATCCACCCCTGACTTACGTACGCGGAGCTTCGTTACGTTAAGAGGGGTTTACGCCCCTCCCACCCCCCACTATTGTTTTTTTTTAGTAGATCTATACACACAGACCTGTCATTTAGAACCAACAAAGGTCCTTTGCACCTGTCCAATCCATTTTTCATGATGAACTGGGTCTTTTTGAAAGGTATGTAGAGTAAATCCATCCTCCCGAGTGTTCGAACAATATCCAGCAATACAATGAGCCGGCATTTTGGCTAACACGAAGGAACAACGAGCTACCTTCCAGCAGGTAAAACTAGTATAAACAGATGAGACCGCTTGAGTGGGTGTTTGCTGTTAACGTCCCTTCCTCCTTCTTCTCAAAAACAAATCCCTCTAGAGGATTTTCATGGCGGGAGTTACAAAAAGCCATACATGTCAAAATCATGTTTTGTGGTGAAAAAACGGATGGGTCCATGTCGGCTGCCTTTTTTTTCATTAATAACATACTAAAAATCATGCATTTCATGAGAGCAGCCTTTTAACAGGGAGTTCTGTGACAGTGGGTGGCATTATACCAATATACCTCCAACTCTAGGAGGCAATTCTTCTATCCTCAAATGAGATATAGGCAGAGTTCAATGGATGAGACAGTAGAGGTGACATATAAGAAGGCTCCAATGTAAAAGTAAAAAGATTGGAAAGGAAGTCTTTTGGTTGAAATAATTTCCAACAATGTATTTGGGTCCTCTGACTAGAAATCCTACCCAAAGCTGACATATTTTGGGGCGTTGTTCACAAGTGAGTGAAGATAGAACGGGAGAGCAACAGGAGGCTCGTGCAGCATCTACAGGGATGCAGGCTCTGAATCGATGTATCTGTCAATTTACCACACACTCTACATTCCCACCCTCACCTCACTTAATTGGTGATTGAAAGAATGAGACCAGGAATTCAAGCAGCCGCAATCAGATTCCTCCTCCTCATCAGAGAAGAGGCTGCCTATGAATTCTCCTCGAAGACCTGGAAAAAGTGACTGGAAAGAGCTTCACTACTTAGACTATCTGCCCCTGCGACTTGGCTTGAGACAAGCAGAAGAAGATCGATGGATAGAAATTATTGATTCAGTATAAAAAGATAAACAATGCTCTTGGGCATACACAAATAGTTTTCAAATGGTATTCTGAATCATACAGAAGCTGAATGAAAACACACTTACAGACAATAACCTCAAATAAAATAAGGCAGAATAATTTTTCTGCACATTTCAAGCAGTCATAGAGAGAACAATTCGCAGAGTTATATCGCAAAATGGCGCATCAACAATCATCTCACACTAAAGATTAGGTGCAAAAGCAGTTCAAACAAAAGACAGATAGGCTAGTAGCTAAAAAAGGGGGGCAGTTGGTCATCAATAAATAGATATACTTTATTAACCCCATGAAAGAAATGAAAACATCACAACATCAAATATACAAACACATATACTGATTGAATGTATAAAGTAATGTACAAGAGGAAAAAAAAGACACCGAAAAACAAAAACAAAAAAAGGGAAACATTTCATTCCATTGTTCAAGTGATTGTCAAGTACTTGAACTGCTCCAGCCTGGTTAATGTCTTCCCCCAAAATGGTAACATACAAAGTGGTAGCTGTGTCCCTTCCTAAAGTCACCACGAGCTCATTTGATTATTTTTTTGCTTGGGACTAGATGATTTCTGGTGAACTAGACCATTGCATTGCAGCATATTTTTGTATTACATCTCCTTCCCATCCTTAATATAATATAATAAACACAGAATCATCAGAGGACCTCTGCAGGTGGCATGATCCAGAGTTGAATTGGAATTCCGACATGTACAAGGTAAGTAAGTGTCACATTCCTTTGTGAAGCTCCAAACTTAGGGACCACAAAAATTGCCATCTGCCAACCTCCAGAGGGAAGGGAAACTCAGAGGAAGACCATAAACCCGGTATAATCGACAGAGGAAATGTCGAGGGCATTATTGATTATTGGTCCATGCATCGCCATTGTGTGCATATGGACGAATAATACAAATACTGGTTTACCATAAATGGAAATTAAATAGCTCCTGTGTTTGTGGTAATGTTTGGGATAGTTTACAGCTAGAGTTTTCAGACATAAATTCCTTTACATTTGAGTTTTAAAGATAGTGATACCAAGATATCTCTTCACACAAGCACAAGGTAGAGCATGCGGCAATGCTATTGTTTGTTGTTCTGGTATGTGCGTAGTTGGCTCTTCATATGTGTTCAGTGTAGGTAGTCACAAATATTTGAAGAGTTTGTTTTTCAAACTCTTCATTTGGCTCCACCGTCAATCGCAGATGAGTCTCGCTGACAGGGGAGGGTGTCGATACTTATGTCACAAGGACCAATGCGCACCCTGTGTACATGCGAGGGGGATGTATGAATTGATCTTTACATCATCCACATTATGAATGTAGTGTTAAAATTACTTCATTTGAATTTAGATGTTCTACTTTAATTACTTTGTGTTGCACATCACAAACACAAGCAGATCACATGCATGAAGTCATGCAAGGTGTCACGTCCCATCGGAACGAGAGTAGGACCCAAATGCAGGACCCGGAAGATCCCAGGTAGTTCAAGGAAAAACGTTTATTGTATGCAGAGGTAGGGGATCGAGCAGGCAGTCCGGTGCAGCAGCGGTAGTGGGGACGTCGAGCGATGAGAGCAGGTGAGCGGACAGGCAGGAGTCGGTACACAGGAGAACAATCAAAGCAGGCAGAAGTAACGAAGGAGTCAGGCTTACAAGGTTGGTCGGTGAACAGGCGAAGGTCGGTACACACAGGTTCGATCAGGGATACCGGAGCACACGAACGGGTCATGCAGATCAACGAACTGGCGCCGGCCAGTTGTCATCGCGGTCATATAAATCCACAGCATAATCAGGCTGCATGAGGCGCAGGTGTGCACCTCCCAATCAGCGCACCTGCGTGGACACCCGCACAGCTCGTGCTGGAGCGGCAGGATCATGACAGTAACCCCCCTCAAAGGCACGGCTCCCAGACGTGCCTAAACGAAAACACAGAGAACCTCCCACGCCGTGGTTGCAAGACGACCAGGGATTAGTCGCCACCGAGGCTTGGTCAGTAGGCAGCCGTGGATTGGTCACCAATGAGGCCAGGTCATGAAGCGGCTGGGAGCCATCTGGAGCGAATAGGATGATAGAGAGAAGGACCAGAGCCATGACCGCCATCCCGAAGTCTCTCCAGCTCCAGGGTGGCTCCACAGATCTCGCCAGCTCCTCCTGGACAGCAACGTGAGAAGGCGGCGACACCATCGCCTCCTCCTGGACAGCAACGTGAGAAGGCGGCGCCACCATCGCCTCCTCCTGGACAGCAACGTGAGAAGGCGGCGCCACCATCGCCTCCTCCTGGACAGCAACGTGAGAAGGCGGCGCCACCATCGCCTCCTCCTGGACAGCAACGTGAGAAGGCGGCGCCACCATCGCCTCCTCCTGGACAGCAACGTGAGAAGGCGGCGCCACCATCGCCACCTCCTGGACAGCAACGTGAGAAGGTGGTGCTACCATCGCCACCTCCTGGACAGCAACGTGAGAAGGCGGTGCCACCATCGCCACCTCCTGGACAGCAACATGAGAAGGCGGCGCCACCATCGCCACCTCCTGGACAGCAACGTGAGAAGGCGGCGCCACCGTCGCCACCTCCTGGACAGCAACGTGAGGCGGCTGGGGAACTGTCGCCACCTCCTGGACAGGAACGTGAGAAGGCAGCGTCAGTGTCACCGTCGCCACCAATTGGACGGGAACGTATGGGCATGCCCGTCGCCGACAGAGCAGGAACGGGGAGCGACCGCGGGCTGGTCGCCGACAGAGCAGGAACGGGGAGTGACCGCGGGCCGGTCGCCGACAGAGCAGGAACGGGGAGCGACTGCGGGCCGGTCGCCGACAGAGGAGGAGGTGGCGAGTCCGTTCCCACTGCGACGTGCACTTGGCGAGGTGGCGAGTCCGTTCCCACTGCGACGTGAACTTGGCGAGGGGGCGGGTCGGTTTCCACGGCAACGTGAACGAGAGTAGGCAGAGAGTCAGTCGAAACTGACACGTGGGCGTGTCTCGGGAGCGGGTCAGTTCCAACTGCCACGTGAACCTGCATCAGCAGCGAGTCCGTCGCCGTTGCGACGTCAGCGTAGCTCGGCTGGTTCGCCAGTCCTTGCCGGACCTGGGCCGTGAGAGCCGCCAATTCCGCGCTCTGCCGCTCTATCTCCGCCCGCATTTCGCGGCGGAACGCCTCGTGATTTGGAGACTCCTCCTCCCTCTGGGCTGGAAGCTTCGCCACCAGCTGCGGGTCTGCCGATTTCGCTGTTGCCGGCGAGGAGTGGGAGGACGATGTCTTAGTTGCCGCGCAGCGGGAGGCACTGGGGAGCGCCTGGACGGGGCGTCTCCTCTGGCCGCCACGCGGAGGTCCCGGGTAGATGGCCAAGTGGGTTCCCTTATATGGATTGGTGTACTTAAACCTACCAGGCGAAGACGTTCGGGTGCTGGAAACGCGGGGAGGTGAAACAAACTGACTGGGATGAAAGATCGGACGAGCAGATTCATAATCAGAATAATCAGAGTTGTACTCCGGCAGCCGGTCATACACGGTCCTCCTCATACTCCGAAAAGTCAGAGTCCAGAAGAATATGAGGAGCCGGACGGGTCGTGTTCGGGACGTATTCATACCTCGCTGGCGGAGCGTAAGACACGGAAGTGGAGGACATCAGGGAGCCTACCCTGATCGGACAGGCTTGGTCCTCCAGCAGACGGTCTACCTTGCGTCGGTCCCGGTGACGCCGGGTCTTTCCTGCTGGGTCCTGTGTTGGCCAGTTCGTTCTATCACGTCCCATCGGAACGAGAGTAGGACCCAAATGCAGGACTCGGAAGCTGCCAGGTAGTTCAAGGAGCAACGTTTATTATATGCAGAGATAGGGGATCTAGCAGGCAGTCCGGTGCAGCAGCGGTAGTTGGGACGTCAGGCGAAGAGAGCAGGTGAGTGGACAGGCTGGAGTTGGTACACAGGAGAACAATCAAAGCAGGCAGAAGTAACGAAGGAGTCAGGCTTACAAGGTTGGTCGGAGAACAGGCGAAGGTCGGTGCACACAGGTTCGATCAGGGATACCGGAGCACACGAACGGGACATGAAGATCAACGAACTGGCGCCGGCCAGTTGTCATCGCGCTCATATAAATCCCCAGCATAATCAGGCTGCATGAGGCGCAGGTGTGCACCTCCCAATCAGCGGACCTCCGCGAACACCCACACAGCTCGTGGTGGACCGGCAGGATCATGACACAAGGAGCGATTCAAAATGAAAGAAGTGCGCAAACAGTGCCTTGCTCTAGGGCACCTGGACATCAGCTGGAGACGAGCACCACCCCAACAACTATTTACCATTTTTACCTGGAGTGGGAACCCGTGTCCTTTGACTACTAAGTCCGAACAGACTCTACTGCTTGCATACATGCTCATTTGCATAATCTTGTTTATTGTTGCCATCTTTATGATTCCACTCTGGTTCAATTTGGAAATACTGAAACAATGTCATATTACATTGCATTCAGTGTAAACAAATGGGAGAGAAAATGCAGTACATTTGTTTGGTGTAATTGGAATAGGCTGTGATACTCACAGTCAGAGACACAGACTTTGCACAGAGTCACAAGAATTTGCCAGCATTAACAGCAACTGTACAACCCTTACAATGAAATGGTACAACTCGTTACAAGTTTAATGCAAGCTGCAGTGTCATGTAAATACAAATTAAATCAATTAAATGCACTATTTTCTATGCTGTACCACCAGTTTGTGCGTTGGGCTCTCTACTGATTGTTCATTGTTCATCACGATTGTTCCTGATGTTGCCAGAGCAATTTGGGAGTGCCTCGTGGGGGTGTTCAAGGCTGGGCATAGACTCCATGAACTTCCTCCACTCTCAGAGGACTGGAGGAAGATTGCAGAGTGCTTTGAGGAGTGATCGGCTTTTTCTTTCTGCTGTGGAGCACTGGATGGGAGGCATGTGATCCTGAAATCCTCTGCCAACTCCAAATCCCGCTTCCACAACCACAGGGAAACCTACTCACTGGCTCTCTTGGCAGGTGTGGGTGCTGATTATTGTTCCCTTGTGGTAGATGTCAAGGGTTGATGATGAAACTCTGGACAACTCATCCTTTGGTAAAGCGGTATGGTCTGGCACCATCCAACTGACTCCTGACCTGCTTCTACCAGGTGGGATCTTTGGGATCCTCTTTGCCCAGTGAAGGATACCCAGGAATGCCATGAAGATGAAACATGAAGTTGTGGAGAAGTGTGTGAAGGCCACTTACGTTCTGCACAACCTGATGCGGAGAACACACCAGACATTTGGTTAAAGCATCCAGCTTGAACTGGTGGAACTACTGCCGGGTCTGGGAAGCGATGCTGCTAAAAACACAACAAAAGAGGCTGTTGGGTTTGGGGAGGCCTTCACATCCTATTTTTTGTCTGAAGGAATTGTCTGACACCAAGACATAGAGTGGTGCACATCCAAAATGTATTTTTCAAGAACGCATACCACCCATACTTTAGCACACCAAGATCCATACAGGAACAAGTGACAGCTGCGGGCAAAGCACTGCCAAGGCAGGAGCAAGAGGCGCCGGCTGCAGCAGGTTGAGAATAGATGCTTTTCACGTGATGTCATGAGTACATGACTTTTGTTTACGATGCCATACTGGACGGCAAAGGTACAATACAACTCACGTTTTTAGTGATCTTTTTGTGAATATTGACTTGCTTATAAGAGTGTTACGGGCTTTTCATCATAGTATTTCATTATGTGGCTTATGGTTGTAAAATCAGACAGAAAAAATTTACTGAGGTATCCTCCACACTTGTTACATATCTTTGGGCTGTTAATATGCCTACTAACACCCGCAGTGAAACTTTGCACTTTTGATAACTCGTGGGAGCGGGCCATGTCGATCAATTTTTCGAGCGTGAGCTCCGGCCCCTGTCTGAGTAACTTTTCACGCAGTCTGTGAGTTAGTTGTGTAAACTATGTGGTCTCTGACCATCTCATCGCTGTTTGTGTAGTTACAGTCTTTAATCAACAGCTTGAGTTCTGTCACAAAGTGCCCACATTACTCACAGTTAACTTGCAGCTTCTTGTGAAACTTGTAATTAACAATACAGGGTTTGCTTTTGGAGTGAGGTAATCAGAGAATTTTTTGTAATAAGTTTTTAGCAACTTCTCTTTGTCTCCGGTCAGTGTCCACATATTGCTGACATCCTGTCCTTTATCTCCGATCCACAGCAGGAGGAAACTGCACTTTTCCTCTTCGGCTCTGTTTTTAAGCGGTCCGTGAACATGAGTTCAACGTGTTGCTTGAATCTCTGCCACGCATCTGGTAAATTGGATTACATTTTTAACGCTTCCCAGCCAACAAAGAAAGGTGTGACAGATGGGTATCTGTCATGAAGAGGGACAACTGGGCGCCCAACGTGTACTCTTGACTGTGCAGCAAGCATTTCATTTGTGGTAGGTACATGTTCTGGACATGGTGGTGGTGGTGAGGGTATGGCTTGTATTTTTTCTGTATATCGTTATTTGTGATAACTGTCCAACTGTTGTGCAATATCTGATAAAACTGTCGAGTTTTTTTGGTCTGACATTGACGAGTCCGCCCTGATAAGTAGACACGACTTGCCGTCCAAGATGGCATTGTAAATAAAAAACATGTGTTTGGTGTGACGTCACTAAAAAGTATCTATTGTCGAGACGTCTGCAAGAGGTGGTGGCTGCCGGTTGAGCACTGCAGAGGCATAGGCAAGAGGCGGCAGGTGCTTTTGGTTGAGCATCACCAAAGCATGAGAGAGAGACGGCGGCGGCGGCTGCTGCTGGTCAAGCACCGCTGGGGCATGGGTGAGAGGGGGCGACTGCTGTTTGACCATCACCGAGGCAAAGGCAAGAAGCGGCAGGTGGTGTTGGTTGAGCATCACCGAAGCATGAGAGTGAGACGGCGGCGGCTGCTTCTGGTCGAGCACAGTTGTAGCGTTGGAAAGAGATGGCGGCCGATGTTGCTGCTGGTCGAGCATCTCCGAGGCATGGTCAAGAGGTGGTGGCTGCTGTTGCTGGTCGAACACTGCTGAGGTGTGGACAAGAGGCGGTGGTGGGGGCTGCTCCTGTTCACCCCGTGCCTGCCTGGGTTTTCTCCAAGCACCCCTCTTTCCTTCAACATTATTAAAACATGCATTAATTTGAGACTCTAAATGTGTAGCCTACCGCCTGCCCGATGACAGCTGGAATAAGCTCCAGTACTCCCCCGACCCTCGTGAACAGTAGTAAGCGGCTCAGAAAATGGATGTATAGATAATGAAAACAAATTCAGTATTGAGGATATAAAAGGTTGACCGAATCAAAGGACCCCTGCTTGACTTCTTGCTGAAGCCACGAGTAGACGTTTTACTGTCCAACAGGTCCTCGATGAGATATTTTCAGGAGCTCAAAAGGAACAAAAGGATGAAGATGTATCTCAAGAGGAAGATGGGGAGGAATAAAATTTAGAAGATGCATCATCAGATAAAGAAGAGCTCGAAATTCCTCAAGCAGACAAGAGACATTTTTGTCAAAGAACAGGAACATTGTTTTGTGCTCATCATCATAGAACAGAGAAGAATAGCAGCATTAAACATCATAAGGATGACTCCAGGACAAACAAGGTATTCAACTGCCCATGTCTGGGAGATTTCATCCACCTTTCTTCTGGTCATCACACCAGTCATCAACAACAACAACAAAAAAACAAACATCCTGGAGGATTCAAATTTAGAAGTTTTCCAGAAATATGGAGAAAACTGAAAAATGTGGGAGCGATTCATCTGCATGGCTGCATTGCGCTTTTGATATAAGCAGGTGTATGTTTATAGGTCCCGTGGCGAGCATACATATAATCTCTGGGATGCAAAAAGTGGAAGAGCAATTCTTCATGGCACAATTCCGCTGAAATTTACGGACAAATCAAAAAGGTCTGGGGTAAGTAGGTTGAGGACCTGTCATGCTTCTACAACCCTGGATCTGAAGTCACAATAGACGACCAGTTTTATTCCATTCAAAGATATATTTTTTTCTTTTATGCAATGTTACTTACCTGAAATATTTTTCATTTTATTGTGATATAACATCGTCTGTGATACTCAAACCCAGTGATCATAATCACTTTGTTTTATCATCCACACCCTATGGTTGGCCATATATGCATAGACTATAGAAATGTAATCATCAATAGTGGAATAATAAACCTTTACTGTGTAAAATAAAATTGTTAGGAACTTATGATAGTTGGTTTATAGTAAAAAAAAAAAAACATGCACTTATCATCGTTATGTACTGCGTAACAAAAAAATGCTTGAAAATAATAAATTAAATAATTAATTGATAACAGGTTGTTCCATCATGCAAAATAGATTTTGGATTTAAAAATGCAATTAATCTGCTTTACTCTCGGGCTTTGGTCGGACGGGTCATTTTGACGCGTAGGACAAGAGGAATAAACAGAATTTCAAGATCACACAAAGGTTAACTGTCCATTTCAGTAGGTTTGTCCTTGTTTGGAGCGTACCAAACCAGTTTGTGATAGATGAACAGAGAACTGAGTTAATGACTGCAGTACAGGCTTAACGATTATTTGAGGATGGAGTTGTTGTTGGCCTGCTACTTCAGATCGTGAGTGACTAATTGCCAGGAACCTGAACAGTTTAACAGTTGACACAGTAACTGGACAGTGTTAGCGGAGGAGCTTTGGTGAAGGATGTTTCTTGGAGTCCACAATTTCTTCAGTCTTTGACACAAGCTGCACCAGTTTCTGTCGATATGGAGACCTATCACCATCATTGATGAGGCCAATCAAACAATGTGTCATTTACAAAACCTCAGGAGTTTGACAGCTGTGTGGATTGAGGTATAGTAATTTGTGCAAAAAGAAAAGACCATTGGCGAGAGCACATGTCTATGGGGGGTGGGGGCAGTGTTAATGGTGGTTTTGGATGAAGTAGTTCCGCCCAGCCTCACCTGCTGTGTCCTGCGCGTCAGAAAGTTGTAAATCTACTTGCAACAAACTCTAGCTCCCAATCAGCAGACTTGACCAGGAGGTGAATGCAGGGCCAAAATGGAAAGCGCAGGAAGTCCTAACGGTAGACAAGTCTCAGCTGAGACACAGGACTTTGGTGGATACAATAGCAACAGGGTGTGGAGATTTTATCGCTCAGCCCCACTATCAGGACATAGGCAGTATAAATGCCAGATAATCCTGAGAGAGATGTAGGCAGGGGTCGAGAAGGAGGAGACCAGTAAGATTGTTCACGCTCACTGCATGCTTTCTAAGTCTGTGTGTGTGTGTGTTGGGTGAAGAATGGGTGGCGGGTTGTTGCTGGACACGAAGGTGACCAAGCTTTGGCAGGCAGAACCCAGTGTATCAAGTACTTCATCAGAGTGACATACAGTATACAGCAGAATAGCCCCAGTTCAACCCAAACTAACAGCTAAGCCTACTCTTCTCAGCCTCTAACTTGAAGTTGAGAGAAGGGTTGGACAAGCAACTCAAGTTATTGGACCATGTCAAAACAAAGAGGTTGATGGAGGTTGGAGAGAAAGCCCCCAGATCATTTTGGATCAGGAGTTGTGATCAGAAGGACAATGTTGCTGGGGCACAAGCCAGGGCAGGATAAACCCTCATGTAGACTGATGCTGAAAGACCAGAAATGCCGAAAATCTCAGGGGTACAGGCCTAAATATGCTGTTTGATGCTTTGCATAATTATTATTTCTAGGAGTCATTATTATTTAATACTACAACAGTCTAGTGGTTCAATCAACTGACATGATAGACCAGAGGTAATTACCCTTACACATTTAATTGGTTTGTCTATTTCCCTTCTGTATAGCCTGCGTTGAAAATGTCTTTAAGTGGTCAGCTTGAGCTTCTTTTAATTTCTATTGTTTGATGCCATTTTTTTCCCCACATTCAATTCAATTGTAAATTATAGTAACAACAATGACTTGTTTTAACATTGAATATTGTATTGTGACAGCTGCTATCCACAACTTTCTGGTCAACAATCAAGGGTATATCCTCAATCTTCTTCTTCTTTTCCTTTCGGCTTGTCCCGTTAGGGGTCGCCACAGCGACACAGACTGAGTGCTGAATGTGAAAGAGCAAATGTGTGAGGAGAATATCAATTGGCACATTGTGGATGCTTGAAGGTGTAACACTGATGGTGAGCTGTAAAAGTTCTATTGGCGAATAGATGGGATAAAAAAGTAAGCAAAAATTAGAAGGAAAGGAAGGGATGAAAGCTGGAGGTAATCATCTTGACTTTCATTGGTAAAATAACCTCAATGAGGGTGGTGTAGATATGAAAGCAGCATTAAATAGAGAGTACAGTAACAGCTTGTGAAAAGAGGGAAAAATAAGAAGATTCTGAAGGATGGTTCTCTTGACCTCTATAAAAGAATACAATGTCAGAAGTTGAGGCAAAATCAAGACAAAATTGCTTCTTACAAATTTCCCACAACACAGATGGTTTATAATAATGCAAAACTCTTAGCTGCTACTTGAACTGCCTGCTGTTTGATGTTGAAATATATGTTTGAAAAAAAAAATAATTTGTTCCACATCATTACATTCTGAGCCTAGGGATAAACGCAGAACCTAACCCGATCAAGTTGCGCCCATTCTCCCATTCCCAAGTGAAACCGGCCACCAAGGTACACAGTTTGCAAGGTTTAATTTTCAGCTTCAGTAGAGCAATATCCCAACACAACAAACAAAACAAAGCTAAGCGACCCTAACTGTCTACTCCAAACAATGATGAACCTAAAAGACACATGCTTACCTCAGTCCTAACCCAACACAGGAGAAAAAGGATCTTAAAGAAAATCGCTTCTCCATCTTACCAATTAATCATGAAACCCACATGTATGAAATCAGTGGCTGGCCAGGTTGGAAATGGAACAACAGGATCACCCATATTGCAACCCTCTGGTGGTTACAAAGACCTTGGAACCCTCCTCTGGCCAATTACCTGGGGGTAATCGAGAGGTTACACCTCTTCACATTCAGGACACACACACACACGCACACACACACACACACACACACACACACACACACACACACACACACACACCACACACACACACACACACACACACACACACACACCTCTGCATCCACTTCCATAGTAAATGGGAACAACACAGCACAAAACAACCAAGCATGTTCGTAACACCTCCCCACCAAAAACTCAAATATGTAACCCCAAATGCATTTTTGATTAAACAAGAACGGGATAATTCGTCAGCCAAGACATTGTCTAAGTCTTTCATTCAACTCATCATCACTGAAATGATATGAGGAATGCATAACTGTCAGAGAAGCTACAGATGCAACTAATGGAACAGTTTTGACACAATCATTCTGTCGAATATACAGTATTTTTTCAACATGTTGATGTGAGTTTTCTTTTTCCTATCAAGAGTTTGAATTACATAATGTGCGTCACTGAGTTTGGGATCAAATAAATATGGCCATTAAAGCTTTGCCTGTATTGCTGAACCAGTGACTGGTAAAAAAACTGGGTTGGAAAAACTCGTACTACGGAATGTTTGTCAAATCTCGTTGTCATTTTAGTTTGGATGATTACAAGTGAAGAACGTGTCAATTTACAGGCATGATGCAGT
Source organism: Syngnathoides biaculeatus (assembly GCF_019802595.1). Classification (NCBI taxonomy): domain Eukaryota; kingdom Metazoa; phylum Chordata; class Actinopteri; order Syngnathiformes; family Syngnathidae; genus Syngnathoides; species Syngnathoides biaculeatus. The sequence continues at coordinate 5,935,703 of NC_084654.1, read as the reverse complement.
CGCTCTTGAAATGTGCTCACATTATCAAACAGGTTAACTTCAGAATCAGTCTCCTCTCTAAGCCGTTTTTCACAAGGCAAACGTAAGGGGTCACACACAGTATGTCAAAATAAATATAACTAAACCCAAAGGACCCCTGCAGCGTTTCCCTCACAGGAAACAGCAATAACAGTAGCCCTTCATCCCATTCTAATTTTGACTCAGCCCAGAACTTGCAGAGTAAACTTTTTGAAGTTTGATGAAATCTCTCAAAGGCCCCTTGGCTTTCTGGATGATAAGCACTTGAGGGTTGGTATTTAACATCTAGCTCCAAGGTGACCTGGGCAAATATATTAGACATAAAATTGGAACCCTGGTCTGTTTAGACTTGTTTTGGGAACCTGAAGGTAGAAAAGAACTTAATCAGTGCCTTGACAATACCACACACCCTCAATGAACGCAAGGGAACTGCTTCTGGATCACGAGTAATAGCACACATCATTGTGAGTATGTATTGATTACCTGACTTTGTTTTTGGAAGAGGTCCCACACAGTCTATAATAACACGTTTTAATGGCTCTCCCATAACAGGGATTGGTCTCAATGGAGCTCCAGAAATCCTTTGATCCGCTTGGCCTGATAGCTGACAAATACGGTATGAATGGCAGGATTCTACTACATCAGCTTTTAGTTCTGGCCCTAAACACTTTGCAAACCCCAGTGAGGACGGTCCAACAAAGAGACAAAAGAAGCAGAGAAAGGATTGCAGGATCCTGGACCGGGCTGTTGAGGATAGTCTGGTGGAGTTTTTCCGCGAAAACGAACTGCTGCTTTCTGGATCTTCCATAGTTGGTGCTCTCTAGAGTAGCTTAATATTAAATTGGCCTTGCTTTTACAAAGCATCGGTTTATATACCCATATGCATGGAAGTTCGGGAAATGCTCGAATGACGCTCAATGGACACCAAACGACGTTCGTTTCGTTACACGCTGTGTGCACTAGGGGATTGTTCAGTGGGCGTTGACAGGTTGCCAGTGAGTCGTTCACTGCAAAGCAAACGATTAAATAACAAACAAGTAAAGCTAGAGTTCCGACTGACTAACGATAGGCAAACGTGTGCAACACTCGGCGAACCTTAGTAAAACGTTCCACGGATGTTCTTAAACGTTCTGCAGCGTTTAAAATTAAACGTTGATGAACGCTGGTCTCGGTGAGAACTTTTGTGAATGTTCAAAACTTTTTTTCCAGACCGGCGTTCTCCGCCGATTCCCAGCGATCATTGACGTTCACTGGTGTGGAAACAATGCTACTCTGGGGCTATCCTGGCGACCATGGCCGACTACCAACGTTTCCTCAAACGCTATAGGACGCTGGCCAGAACGTCATGGTGTGACGGGGCCATAACCAAGCAGGGTTCCAGGTTATCTGAAATTGTACAACACTGGTCAATAATGGCAAATGCCAAGTCAGTAAACTTGAAAAGGGGCCCTAATGTACCATGTGCAAAAATGCAACTTGGGTCAACAGAGGGTTAACCTGTAGCAAGAGGCATGCGATGACAAGGTGTCTCAACTCACTACAATAAAAACACCTGTGCCCCTCAATAATGGACATATCACAGGTACATTTTTGACTGGCCAATTGATGAGACCTATTGATACTTGGGGAGTTAAGTTTTTTGGTAGGAGAACTAAATATTTGGTCTGCAGTGAACTCTTAACACCCACGAAGAGAATTAAAAAAAAAAGAACAGCTTCATGTGTCAAAATGTACTCAACCGCAAGGACTGCAGCCTGAGACAGTGTTGTAAATCTGTTCATTCAAATAAAGGATAATCCGCTCAGGAAGCTGATTTTTAAATTCTTCCAGCAGAAGGAGGTCACGCATCTCGGCATATGACACCATTTATCAAAAAGATCCGCCTTTTCCCCAAGCAAACCACCCACAAGTTTGGGTGGCAGCTTTTCTGCAAGCTCTAAATTTTGCCCACAAACTTATAGTGCAACAGCAAAACCACACATATTTAGGCCACTTTAGGGTGAGAGCAATGGACTTTAGGGTGAAAGCAATGGACTCAAATGTGTTAAAAAAAAACAAGTCCACATCAGCCTCACTAAATAGAGGAACAAGTGCAATGTGCCTGCTCACATCAAAACTGTCCTGGGCCTCCTGGAAGGAGACTGGCATAGCAGAGGGACTAGGGACTGCTCAGCGCTCCAGCTCGAGTACCTTAAACTTCAATCGCATGGATTCCACCTCCAACTCATGATTTTTAACTTCCACCTCTTAATACGCAGTGATATTAATATTCTCTGCCAATATACCAGCTTTAACGAGAGGGACATGGAGTGGTGTCAGATCACCAGCGACAGCATCCAGGCCACCCTCCGCTGCCACAAGTGGCCCGCATAACAGACCTGTGTCACGCAGAACACCATGGAGGAGCGCCTGTAACACCATCTTCCTCGTATTAGCAGGCAGAAACACATAAAAAACTCACCATTTAACAAGTCCCGATTCCAACATGGCTTCAATTTTTCCATCAATGGATTATTCATAAAATCTCCAAATCAAATACCATTGCCCAACATATACAAATAGAAAAACTGCCTGGATAGATAGATCAACATAGCTAACCGATAATCTGAAATTTAGAGTACCAGAAGCACCCTGCTGTTTGCTCACGTAAAAGTCGGACATGGGAGGAGTTCTGTGAGGCCAAGGAGAACAACTTCTGGATGGGTTTTTAGAAATTTCTGGTGCACCAGCTCACATCCCAGCAGTGCACAGTCAAAAGTGTGTTTGGTCTTTGGGATGCTGCCAACTTCAACTTGGGATGTGGGGAGAATACCTCCTCTAAGACCGCCTCAATTCCACCGACATGCTTTTCTATGAGATAATAAAAGAATTTGGTGTGGGTTTTTCGATCTCTGGGGTGTACGTCACCCAAAATCTCCTGTATAGCAGGGCTGCATATGTGGATGAGATCTGCTTGGAATTCCTAAAGGTTCTGTATGTTTTGAGGCTGTCTTGGTGAACACACCTCTGCAACATAGTGTGGACATTGGGGACAGTGCCTCTGGGTTGGTAGACCTGGGTGGTGTTTCTTTTTTTTTTTGTTGCGGTCTTTTTCATGAGCGATGGAAGAATGGAATGGAAGCTTGACAGGCGGATTGATGCGGACTTGGTATTGCTCTTTTGTGGTGAAAGAGCTGAGCCAAAACACCAGGATCTCTATTTACCCATCAGTCATGAACTGTACTTTCTTACCAAAAGTACAAGATCAGAGATACAAATGGCAGAAATTACTTCCCTCTTGGAAATAAGGTTAGAAGCTTGGTCATTCCAGAAGGGATGAGAATTGGCTGCAGCTCCTCTGCATCGAGAGGAGCCAGATGAGGTGGCTCGGAGTCTCCTGGAAACCTGCTTGGCTCCCTATGAGGAGCAAACTGTTCCAACCTGCTTGGACCCATTTCTTCACTTCTTTCCCACGTTCACCATTCCTCTGGATTGTTGACCCCAAGTATTTGAAGTTGTCTACCCTCGTTATCTCTTGTCCCTGTAGCCTCAAACTTCGCCCTCCACCCCTCTCATTCACACACATATGTGTGTGACTCTTTGTACGTTTTCATGCGGGTCTCATGAAAGCACAAAAATATACTGAAGTTCCATTTTTTTAATGTGGCAACTCTTTGGTTTTGTTATATGACTGTCCAGAAAAGGCCTCCAACACCTACTTCTATTTGACCCAGTTTTGTACCGGCATTGTTCATGTTTGGCGAGCTCGACTCGCTTTCCTCTGATTGCTTGCTTCCATGTAGAAGACCCACTTCTGAAAGCACACGTGTTTATTATGTTGGGAGCGCTGTCTCAGGAGTGGTGAGGTCAGCGGAAATCTTCACTAGTGACAGCTTGAAAAAATTGAGTGACATTTTGTAAAGCCACTCGGCAGAAAAAAAAAATGGGTCTTTGCAATGCATGGAGAATTTTAATGCCCATTTCATATTTACAGAGGCAGCATCAAGACAAGTCTTCTTCTTCTTCTTTTCCTTTCGGCTTGTCCCGTGAGGGGTCACCACAGCGTGTCATCTTTTTCCATCTTAGCCTATCTCCTGCATCTTCCTCTCTAACCCCAACTGCCCTCATGTCTTCCCTCACCACATCCATAAACCTTCTCTTTGGTCTTTCTCTCACTCTTTTGTCTGGCAGCTCCATTCTCAGCACCTTTCCAGCAATATACTCACTCTGTCGCCTCTGAACATGTCCAAACCATCGAAGTCTGCTCTCTCGAATCTTGTCTCCAAAACATCCAACTTTGGCTGTCCCTCTAATGAGCTCATTTCTAATCCTATCCAACCTGCTCACTCCGAGCGAGAACCTCAACATCTTCATTTCTGCTACCTCCAGTTCTGCTTCCTGTTGTTTCTTCAGTGCCACTGTCTCTAATCTGTACATCATGGCTGGCCTCACCACTGTTTTGTAAACTTTGCCCTTCATCCTAGCAGAGACTCTTCTGTCACATAACACACCAGACACCTTCCGCCAGCTGCTCCAACCTGCTTGGACCCGTTTCTTCACTCCGTTACAACACTCACCATTGCTCTGGATTGTTGACCCTAAATATTTGAAGTCCGACACCCTCGCTATCTTGCAGATTATCATCCCTAGCCTCATTTTTCTAGTAAACGTATGCATGTATGAGTATTTGCCTGATGACCGCATGATAATGATCTTATTCTAAAGTTAATTACTATGTCAAATGAGCTGATTAATTATTGATTAGAGTTTCATTGTGGCGTAGTTTTAATATGCATGTAATGCCTTCTTTATCTTGGTGTATTTTGCATAGCAGGGATGTGCAGTTAGGGTATGCAGGCCATGAAGGGCCTTGCCTCCTTCCCAAAATTAAATTCTCTGCCTCTAAAGGGTAAAAAGCAAACTTGACAACCTAATAACCTATCCATTTTCTGAGCTGCTTATCCTCATGTGGGTTATGGGAGTGATGGAGCATATCTTAGCTATCTTTGAGCAGGAAACGATGTACACCCTGAAATGGTTGTCAGCCCATCACAAGTCAAATAAAAACAACCATTTTCACTAACATTCACACCTATGGGCAAGTTAGAGTGTCTAATTAATGTTGCATGTTTTTGGGATTTGGGAGGAAACCAGACTGCCCGGTGAAAATCCACACAGGCTCAGCAAGAACATACCAACTTTACACAGGTGGGGCAAGGATTTGAATTTCGGTCCTCAGAACTGTGAGTCAGACATGCTAACCACGCATTTCACCACAACCTTCTTCTTTTCCTTTCGGCTTGTCCCATTAGGGGTCGCCACAGCATGTAATATTTTTCCATCTTAGCCTATCTCCTGCATCTTCCTCTCTAACCCCAACTGCCCTCATGTCTTCCCTCACCACATCCATAAACCTTCTCTTTGGTCTTTCTCTCACTCTTTTGTCTGGCAGCTCCATTCTCAGCACCTTTCCAGCAAAAAACTCACTCTGTCGCCTCTAAACATGTCCAAACCATCGAAGTCTGCTCTCTCGAATCTTGTCTCCAAAACATCCAACTTTGGCTGTCCCTCTAATGAGCTCATTTCTAATCCTATCCAACCTGCTCACTCCGAGCGAGAACCTCAACATCTTCATTTCTGCTACCTCCAGTTCTGCTTCCTGTTGTTTCTTCAGTGCCACTGTCTCTAATCTGTACATCATGGCTGGCCTCACCACTGTTTTGTAAACTTTGCCCTTCATCCTAGCAGAGACTCTTCTGTCACATAACACGCCAGACACCTTCCGCCAGCTGCTCCAACCTGCTTGGACCCGTTTCTTCACTCCCTTACAACACTCACCATTACTCTGGATTGTTGACCCTAAATATTTGAAGTCCGACACCCTCGCTATCTTTTCTCCCTGTAGCCTGTAGTTCTCATTCACGCACATATATTCTGTTTTACTTCAGCTAATTTTCATTCCTCTCCTTTCCAGTGCATGTCTCCATCTTTCTAATTGTTCCTCTGCATGCTCCCTGCCTTCACTGCATATCACAATATCATCTGCGAACATCATGGTCCAAGGGGATTCAAGTCTAACCTCATCTGTCAGCCTATCCATTACCAGTGCAAACAGGAAGGGGCTCAGAGCTGATTCCTGATGCAGTCCCACCTCCACCTTAAATTCTTCTGTCACACCTGAGGCACACCTCACCATTGTTCTGTTGCCATCATACATGTCCTTTTACTATTTTAACATACTTGTCTGCCACACCAGACTTACGCATGCAGTACCACAGTTCCCCTCTTGGTACTCTGTCATAGGCTTTCTCTTGATCCACAAAAACACAATGTAGCTCCTTCGGACCTTCTCTGTACTTTTCCACTAGCATCCTCAAGGCAAATAATGCATCTGTGGTACTCTTTCTAGGCATGAAACCATACTGTTGCTCGCAGATACTCACTTTTGTCCTGAGTCTTGCCTCCACTACTCTTTCTCATAACTTCATTGTGTGGCTCATCAACTTTATTCCTCTATAATTCCCACAGCTCTTAACATCGCCTTTATTCTTAAAAATGGGAACTAGAACACTTTTCCTCCATTCTGCAGGCATATTTTCACCCGCTAATATTCTGTTGAATAAGTTGGTCAAAAACACCACAGCCATCTCTCCAAATTGTTTCCATACCTCCACCGGTATGTCATCAGGACCAACTGCCTTTCCAATTTTCATCCTTTGTAGTGCCTTTCTGACTTCCCCCTTACTAATCATTTCCACTTCCTGGTCGTTCACACTTGCCTCTTCAACTCTTCCTTCTCTCTCATTTTCTTCATTCATTAAATTCTCGAAGTATTCTTTTCATCTACTTTGCACACGACTGCCACCAGTCAACACATTTGCATCTCTATCCTTAATCACCCATACCTGCTCCAGATCCTTCCCATCTCTTTACCCTCTATCTGGCCAACCTGGAGAGATCCTTTTCTTCTTCTTCTTTCGTGTCCAACTTGGTGTACATGTGGTCATATGCCTCTTGTTTAGCCTTCACTATCTCTAACTTTGCAATACGTCACATCTCAATGTATTCCTTTCATCTCTCCTTAGTCCACTTGCCCCACTTCTTCAGTAATGTCTTTCCTTGTATGACTTCCTGTATTTTGGGCTTCCACCACCAAGTCTCCTCCCCTTTCCTACCAGAAGACATACCAAGTACTTTCCTGCCTGTCTCTCTGATCACCTTGGCTGAAGTAGTCCAGTCTTCCAGGAGCTCCTCCTGTCCATCGAGAGACTGTCTCACCTCTTTCCGAAATGCCGCACAACATTCTTCATTTCTCATCTTCCAGCAAATGGTTCTATGCTGTCCTTTTGTTTTCTGATAAGGAATTTATTACTATGTTAGTTATCATGATAAAAGTATATAATTACTAATATAGTTTCTGTTAGAATTGTTTTCTCATGCGTTTGTTTCTGTTAGTCTTAGTCTGAATTGTTCTCTTTGTGAGCCAGTGACACCTGGGAGGCAATGACCCCCTGCCGACCTCAAGCTGATACCCCTGAACACTGGGAAGCGATGTCTCCATCCTGACCTCACCATGTTTCCCTTTTGATCTTAAGCAGTTACTCCTCAACACTGGGAGGAGATAACGCCCTTCTACCACAAGAGGATACCCCCAAATGCCATAAACATGTCTTTAAACAATGCCATGCTTTTTCTCTTGTGGGTTTATCAGGACACTCTTGCAGCCTTGAAGAAACATGTACCTTAGTATTTATGTGCTGTTGGTGAAGCCATCTGTGTCAGCATTTTCACTGTGTAACCATGTAACCCTTTGACCTGAGAATGCAATAAAAAGAGCAGACAGGGACTACCACTTTGGCAGTCTGAGGGAGCGCACTCACACAGTGTTTCTTCCTATCTGTCCCTCGCGAAAAAGACAATCTTGGTTGGTTAGAGTTCACTCTCTACAGTCCTCAGGCTTGTCTTAGCTGTTTTTCTAGGAACATCTCTGACATCTTCGTAATCTTCCTACCCACCACCAGAGTCATCCTACACAACACCATCTTATGCTGTTGAGCTACACTCTCCCCTACCACTACTTTACAGGCAGAAACCTCTTTCAGATTACACCGTCTGCACAAAATATAATCCACCTGCGTGCTTCAACCTCCGCTCTTGTAGGTCACTATATGTTCCTCCCTCTTCTGGAAATAAGTGTTCACTACAGCCATCTCCATCCTTTTTGCAAAGTCCACCACCATCTGTCCCCCAAAGTTCCATTCCTGGATGCCGTACTTACCCATCACTTCTTCATCGCCCCTGTTTCCTTAACCAATATGTCCATTACAATCTGCACCAATCACAACTCTCTCGCTGTCTGGGATGCTCAGAACTACTTCATCTAGTTCCTTCCAGAAGATCTCTTTCAACTCTAGGTCACATCCTACCTGTGGGGCATAGCCGCTAACCACATTATACATAACACCCTCAATTTCAAATTTTAGTCTCATCACTCGATCTGATACTCTTTTCACCTCCAAGTCATTCTTAGCCAGCTCTTCCTTTAAAATAACCCCGACTATATTTCTCTTCCCATCTACTCCATGGTAGAATAATTTAAACCCCGCTCCAAAACTTCTAGCCTTACTACCTTTCCACCTGCTCTCTTGGATGCTCAGAATATCAACCTTTCTCCTAATCATCATGTCAACCAACTCCTGAGCTTTTCCTGTCATAGTCCCAACATTCAAAGTCCTTCCACTCAGTTGTAGGGTCTGTGCATTCCTCTTTTTCTTCTGACGACGGATCCGGTTTCCTCCTCTTCTTTGTCTTTAACCCACAGTAGCTGAATTTCCACCGACGCCCTGCAGGTTAGGAGTGCTGGGGGCGGGCATTCTTAACCCGGGCCACAACCGATCCGGTATGGGATTCTTTAGATGAAAGCTCATATTTGTTTGCCACAGTTTTTACACCGGATACCCTTCCTGACACAACCCTCTACATTTATCCGGGCTTGGGACGGCCTACAGATTGCACTGGTTTGTGCCCCCATAGGGCTGCATTAGCATCAAGACAATAGTAATCCCAAATATTTGAAAAATTTGGTTTGGCAAAATCCGATCAAATTCATCTGTTTTAGTAGCCTTTCCCTGAAATGTTTAAAGTCACATTTACTCCACAAGGCATTGTCAGTCAAGAGACTATGTGGTGGGTCTAACTCTGCATTGTGTATTTTTTTTTTGATGGATGAATGAGAAGACAAACGTTGGCTTATCTCAATTCATTTTAATCCTTTTTCTCTCGCTCTAGGAAGACTGCATTATAAAGGAGAAACATTCATGGGTGTTCACAGATTTTTCTTCACATATACTCTCACTGCTCTCTCTCTAGGAAGACTCATGAACAAGAGAGTATATCATAAAAATAAATAACGTGATTGTTCCATCCATCCATTCTCTTCAACGCTTATCCTCAAGAGGGTCGCGGGGAGTGCTGGAGCCTATCCCAGCTGTCAACGGGCAGGAGGCGGGGTATACCCTGAACTGGTTACCAGCCAATCGCAGGGCACATAGAGACAAACAGCCGCACTCACAATCACACCGAGGGGGAACTTAGAGTGTCCAATTAATGTTGCATGTTTTTGGAATGTGGGAGGAAACCGGAGTGCCCGGAGGAAACCCATGCAGGCACCGGGAGAACATGCAAACTCCACACAGGGGGATTGAACCGGGACCTCAGAACTGTGAGGCCAACCTTTTACCAGCTGTGATTTTAAAAAATAAAAAGAACGCATCAACACACCGATTGATAAACATATCATGCCTCATCAATGACCACATCCTGAGCAAAAAGCCTTGACTTGATGTATTGTTCGTCACTGAAACTCAGCACCAGCCTGACATGTTTTATTGTAAATAAAGCCTGTCATCCTGGCTATAGTTAACAGCCAAAGTCACGCAGTACTAGCAATAAAGGAGACCTTGGAGCCGGGCTGCTTTCTGCTCAACATCTACAAATACTATTATTCTTGGTGATTTTAAAAGACACATCATTAGGTCCTCATGTTGTCAAACTACTGAATTTTTACAAGCACTGTACCGGACTCCTTAAACCTTAATCAGCATGTCACTGCCCCCACTCTCACTCAGGGACACATCCTCATTATATTATACCCTGCCTCTCTCCTCTCATCTCATCATTGGGCTATATCTCCCAACTATTACAGTTATGGAGGTTACTTTCGGCTTGTCCCTTTCAGAGTTGCCACAGCGTGCACATATATGTTTGGCACAATTTTTACACCGGATGCCCTTCCTGACGCAACCCTTCTCAGGTAGTGGAGGCCCCCAGTGGGATACAATCCCACAACCCCTGGTTTACCAAACCAGTGCTCTAACCACTGAGCTACAGGGCCTCTACAACTATTACAATTATAATGACTTTTATTTTTCAAATCCATGGGCAGTTCATCCATGCTGTCCTAAGTAAAAAGACACAAAACAACTAAGTAGGAAAACTGCCAAAGTGTCTACATGAAATTCCTAATACAAATTCCAAATTGCGTAACCTGAGAAACATTTGTCTTTTCAATGAGGTTCCACTGGATTTTGATGAAAAAACCTGGCACTTTTGACTCACCTCTTTATTCAGGAGCTGACTTCATTCTACTTGTTTCAAAAATACCAAATTTCATCATTTGTGAAGCCATTTCAAAGCCGCTTTATATCAGCTTTAGAAGCAGTGAGTCTGCCACTATTTTAAATGATGTAATAAACAGAAACAGCATTAGTGACGCGGGTTTTAAGTCGACATGAAAATACTGCAATGTTGATGTGCTGTCGAAATAACTAATTGCAGTTAAGTGTTTGCTGTTTTACACTTGGGAAGTAATTGTATTGCTTTGACCAAGATTGAATCTTTCTGAGTCAACCACTGCTGTTTCCCCTTTAGTGGAGCTTCACATTTAAAAGCACATAGAGGAGTTCTCACCTTACTCTGGAGCTTAGAGAAAAAGTCAAATGTCTTTTTCCTCCTCTCTCCTAAACCTTGTCAAACCGTGTCTGCTTGCATCCTGACAACTCCCCCTCTGCCAATTGACTTCTCTGAAAGCTTTACTGTCTGATCAGTCTTGCGGTGGTAACATAAATAAAGTGACTTGGAACATTTAGTCCTTACTTTTACAGGCTGTTTGACTTTTTGACAGTCCCAGTCTTATGCATTTGTGTGACTCATTTTTAAAGAAATGTTTCGAGAATATTGTCAACATAGGCAATAGGAAATGTTTCACATTTTAGACTAGATTTTAGTGTTAACCACCTCCCCTAACACACACATTAGTCCTTTCAATTACTTGCATTTTATTGTCATAAGAATATCGTAGAATGTTATGTGTGAAACACAATAATCTTAAAAGGCCAAATTTGAATCAATTTTTGTTGCCTGAGATTGAAATAAATCTAAAAATTCAAAATCTTTAGTCCACAATAATATATATTTAAATTGCTACTAAACAGTGTAACTGAAACAGAAACTTATGCTACATTTGATTACATTAAATAACAAATGCATTTGAAAATGATGGCAAATAAATACATTACAAAATGAAGTTCAATTCATCTATCCATTTTTCTGTACTGCTTATACTCACTTAGGTTGCAAATATGCTGAAGCCTATCCAACCTATCTTGAGGCGAGAGGCGGGGTACACCCTGAAGTGGCCACCATGCAATCGCAGGGAACATATAAACAAGCAACCATACACATCTACGGGAAATGTAGAGTCTTTAATCAACCGACCTCACAGGTTTTTGGCATGTGGTAGAAAAGTTGTAGATAAAACATACCTGAAATAGCATTCCTCTCAGACCTGTGGTGCTGTAATAAACGAAACAGTTCAAAATAAACATAAATAAATAATTATATGAATAAACTGCCCTGTCTAAAATATAAATATTGTGTATCATACTATAGACTGGAAACAATATAACAAATATGGTCAAGCTGGCTAATTTAACAAGAACTGCAATTAATAAATTCAGTATATATACACAAGTGTGGTACAGTATAGACATTATGAGCAGCAATCTACACGGTTGAGTATTATGGACTGTGTATTAAATTCTAGACATTTATAAAGAGAGGACCAGAATAATCAACTGGTTAATGTACAAAGTTCTGCAAGGGCATAGTGAATATAATGCTTGAAGTGCGGTTTGTCCATGAGGTGAATTTCGAGTCTAGAGCCAATGGTGGTGGCGCCTGGGGAGGATAGTAATGGGGACAAAGCAGAGAGAGAGTTGAGCATACTGACTGACTGGTGAAAAAAATCGGCTTTGAGCCTGCTAGTTTTGGCCCGAAGGCTCTGTAGTCTCGTCCCTGATGGCAGCAGTCTTAAGAGGCATTGGGGTGAGTGAATGGGGTCACTTGCGATCCTGCTGGCTTTGCGGGTGAGACGGATGTGACAAATGTCTGTAAGGGACGGGTGCCGTGTGAGCTGGGCTGGAGCCAAAGGCAGGGACCTGGCGATCCGATCAACGGCTACAGAAAGTAGCTCTAGGGACATTGAATGTCACCTTTCTGGCAGGGAAGGAGCCTCAGCTGGTGTGTGAGGTCGAGAAGTTCTGAATAGATATATTTTGATTCCCCTCTAACCACCACCTGAGCTCTGGTACCAATTCTCTTGAGAGGGATAGGACTCTGTTCCACTCTGGAGTTGCCCATGGTGAGAGGCGCTGAGCAGGTGTGGGTATACTTATAGGTGGCTTGGTGCCTGTATGGTGGGGTTCACCCCGGTGGATGAGAGGGTAGTCTCCCTCCACCTTCAGGTGGGGGGATGGGTCCTGACTGTTTGTGCCTGTGCACCAAAGAGCTGTTCAGAGTACCCTCCGTTTTGGACTCCTTAGAGGAAGCGCTGGATGGCGCTCCCTTTGGGCACTCCATCTTTCTGCTGGGGGACTTAAATGCCCACATGGGTAATGACAGTGAGACCTGGAAGGGTGTGATTTCAGAAGAACAGCCCCCTGGATCAGAACCCGAGTGGTGTTCTGTTACTGGACTTCTGTGCTCATCAAGGATTGTCCATAACGAACAGCATGTTCAGGCATAAGGGTGTTCAGATGTGCAATTGGCATCAGGACACCCTACGTCGAAGTTCGATGATCGAATTTGTGATTGTATCATCGGACTTGTGACCGCATGTCTTGGACACTTGGGTGAAGAGAGGGACGGACTTGTCAGCTGATCACCAACTGGTGGGGAGTTGGCGCCGATGGTGGGGGAAGATGCCGGTCCGATGTGGCAAGCCCAAACGTAAGTGAGAGTCTGTTGGGAACAGCAGGCAGATTCCACTGTCAGAAGAAATTTCAACTCCCACCTCCCAAAAAACTTTGGTAATGTTGCGGTGGTGGTGGCAGTGGGGCATTGAATCTGAGTGGACAATGTTCCACTCCTCCATTGTTGAGGCAGCCGACCGTAGCTGGGGCCGTAAGGTGGTCGGTGCCTGTCGTGGTGGCAACCCGGAACACGTTGATGGACATCAACAGTTAGGGATGCTGCCAAGCTGAAAAGGAGTCATATCGGGCATTTCTGTCCTATGAGACTCCCGAGGCAGCTGATAGGTACCAGGTGGCCATTCAGAAAGCACTTTCGGTGGTTCGGTGAGGCCATGGAAAACGACTTTAAGATGTCTTCGAGGAAATTCTGGTCTGCCGTCCGCCATCTAAGTAAGGGGAAGCAGTGCACCGTCAACACTGTGTATAGTTGGGATGGGGCACTGCAATGGGGCACTGATTGGACATTCACAGTCAGTGGGGAGAATACTTCGAAGACCTCCTCAATTCCACAGACACACCTTCACATGAGGAACCCGAGGTTGGGTTCTCTGAGGCAGGCTCTTTTATTTCTAAGGTTGAGGTCACCAAAGGGGCTAAAAAGATCATGGATTTTCCCGGAGTTCCTAAAAGGCTCTGGATGTTGTGGGGCTGTCCTGGTTCACATGTTTCTGCAAATTGCGGGGACATCGGGGACAGTAATTCTGGATTGGCAGACTGGGGTGGTGGTCCCCCCTGTTTAAGAAGTGGGACTGGAGGGTGTGTTCCAACTATAGGGGATCACTTTCCTCATCCTTGCTGGAAAGGTCTATTCAGGGGTGCTAGAGAGGAGGGTCCTTCAGGAAGTTGAATCTCAGATTCAGGAGGAGCAATGTGGTTTTTCTTCTGGTTGTGGAACAGTGGACCAGCTTTACACCCTTGGCAGGATCCTCGACAGTGCATGGGAGTTCGCCCAACCAGTATACATGTGTTTTGTGGGTACTTGGAGAAGGCTTTCGACCGTGTCCTTCGGGGAGTCCTGTGTGGGGTTCTTCAGAAGTGGAGGAGCTCAAGTATCCTGGGGTCTTATTCATGAGTGATTGAACAATGGAGCAGGACATCGACAGGCGAATTGGTGGAGCATCTGCAGTGATGCGGAGTTTGTTTTGGTCTATTGTGGTGAAGAGGGAGCTAATTCGAAAGGCAAAGCTCTTAATTTACCAGTAGATCTATGTTCCTACCCTTACCTATGGTCACAAGCTATGGGTCATGACTGAAAGAACAAGATCTCGGATACAAGCAGCTGAAATGAGTTTCCCTCATAGGGTATCCGGCCTCTCCCATAGAGATAGGGTGAGAAGGTCGGTAATCCGGGAGAGGCTCAGTGTCCAGCCACTGCTCCTTCACATTGAGTGGAGCCAGATGAGGGGAATGGGGCATCTCATCCTGATGCCTCCAGGATGCCTCCCTGATGAGGTGTTCTGGGCACGTTCCAAAGGAAAGAGACCCCGGGGATGTCCCAGAACACACTGGAATGACTATGGCTGGCCTGGGAACGCTTCAGGATCCCTCTGGAAGAGCTGGAAGAAGTGGCTGCGGAAAGGGAATTGTGGATATACCTGCTGAAGCTACTACCCCTGCAACCTGACCCAGAAAAGAGGTAGAAGATTGGATGGATGGATGGATGGATGGATGGATGGATGGATGGATGGATGGATGGATAGATGGACTGATGGATGGATGGATGGATGATGGATGGATGGATGGATGGATGGATGGATGGATGGTTGGATGGGTGGATGGGTGGATGGAGGGGAGAGAAACACTGATGATCTTCTCAGCTGCTCTCACAGTGTGGTGCAGGATCTTGTGGCAGAAAATGATGCAGGCGCCGTACCAGATGGTGATGCTTCTGCACAGGATGCTTTCCATAGGCCCTCTGGAGAAGGAGATCATGATGGGGCATGGGGGTGTTGTAATTAAATTCTTTCTAGTATTTTGTAGAGCATTTTGAAAAAAAGCATTTCACAGACATGTTACTTATCAACTCAGTTCTGTTTTTTAGATTGTGAAAACATGTATAATATCTTGCTTAATCTTACTTATCTTCCATAAAACCTTTGAATACTCCCTAAGAAACAACTTGTTACCTTGTTCAAATGAACTGTGAAAAGTATAAGTAATACTTTGGACAAGGAATGTACATCCTCCAGTCAAAACAGTGGATCAGTATGCCCTCACATCTTATTCTTCCTGGCTCCATCATTGTAGAGCAGCCAGATGAAAGAAATGAACTCTGCTTTGTATCCGCTCAAGCATTTCAAATAACTTTGTCATGCTTGTGTCTGTCTCTACGTATTAAAGGTATTATAATTCAGTCTCCTCTCCTCAAACTCATGAATATAGAGCTGGCCTAGAAAGGACACACTGATATTGCCTTGCATCCATTATGCATGTGTTTGAGTCCACGATGGTAGTTTTTATGTGACTTAGAATACATACACGTACACCATGGAGTGGTGCACTTTCTTTTTTGTAGGGATGGCTTCATTTCCTATTTGTCAGACGATTAATGTCGCAAATGACTAAGATTGATTGGATAATTTCCACAATCTGGCTGTGTGTGTCATAGAGCTGCTGCTGCTGTGGCTTTGGAAATGAGACAACAGCAGACTTTGTGTCAGTCTAGCTGCCATTGTGATTTTAGTGAAAAAATGTTTGGCTTGGATGTTGAGTTCATTATAGATTTTAATATTCAATTTCAAGCCAAACTTGTGATTAAGATACAGCATTAGTGGTGCAACAAAGAAAAGGTGGTCATAAAATTAATGGTACAAAGTGGTTCTGTAGCCCATTGTTTGAATCTGTCATTGTTAATCACAGAAGAGGTTGCAGGGGTAAAAACAGTGATAGGATTTGCTTTGCCGTAATTTTGTATCTAATTCCCAAATGTTACAAATATTAAATATTGCAAGGCCTCCCAAGTTGTTTTTTAGGACTGTTTCTTCAACTTGTGCCTTTGTGCATCATCCACTTACTTACTTAACCTGCAAATATTCACTCATTTAGTAAATTTGTGTCAATAACCACTGCTCTATTACCTTAAATGCACCAAAGGGGAAAAATGTTTCAAAATCTGAATTAGTTGGATGAATAAAGGCTCACTAATCTTAAAGCATAACTGACACCAAAATATACTTTTTAAAATAGATATTGTTATGAAAAGTACATATAATATTATTCACTTTGACGTTAATACGGGCTCGAAAAAAATGAGTGGGAAGCATTTTATTAATACCCAAAGTTGTGTAAGTCTCCTTTGACATCCCAGTGGCGGCCATATTGCCTGCGACGTCATTTACAGATGTCACACTGGGCCAATCGCCATAGAAAACATGCTGTTCCACCTGCTATGGTTGGATTTTTCTGACACCCCTTCTGAGACTGTAGCTCTTTTGAAGAAGCGAACATCTCAGAAGTGGGTGAAGTGATCGTGGCCATTTTACCATATTGTTTCAAGCCATATTTAGATGATATAGACGATCATTTCTAACTAACAACAGACTTCCCGACAGACGGATGATGAACCAGATAAAATATTCAAAATGACAGGGGTATAATTGTTTGATTTCCGAACCCTTTTACAAGTCTTGTATATGTAGCGTACACAGGAGGACCCATGCCGGGCGAAGTAACTACTTCAGAGGTGCCCAGACATCAGAGGCCAGTGGGTGGAGTGGGGGATGGGGGAGAGCTCATTTCTCCTCCCTGCGCTCAGGCACCCACCTCCGCATCGGGGCTAACAGCAGCTAACGGCGATATGACACGGATTTTTTTGTTTTTAATACCGCTGTTTTCGGACAAGTACACGGTCACCACACTGGCTTCCTGGAACATTCGCTGGAAATAACATTTGGTATACGTCGTTTGGCAAGTTAGGTCGTGTTACACGGTACTAAACTGTCTTTATACAGTGATACCTCGGTTTTCAACCACAATCCGTTCCAGAAAATGGTTCGAGAAGTGGTTTGTTTGAAAACCGAATCGATGTTTCCCATTACAATGAATGGAAAAATAAATAATGCGTTCCATGCCTAAAAAAAAATTGGCTTTTTAAAGCATTTTTTTTTAGCTTTTTCCAGATCATAAACTGCATAGTAGGAATACATGTATAATTTAAATACTTTATATAATAAAATAAGAACTATATTTATTTTTTGCTTAAAATGTATCCTTAGTAGAGAGTACGCTATGCTGGCAGTGCATTGCCTTATCTGTTGCGACTCGGCCCCGGCCTTGTAAACTTTTTTTATTAACAAAAGTGCAGAATAACTTTAAACAGCGCAACTTGGCTTTTTTGGAGCCATGATTGGGGTTAATTCGGTAGTCCTTGATAAGAAGAAAAACAACAGTCATTACTTGTCTGTGGCTGCATTATACAGAATAACAAAAGTGCGCTGGTTGCGCCGTGCGTGTTATGTCATTTCTGTTTTTTCAGGGGCGGGGGGGGGGTTCGAAATGACAATAACAACGCGTCGTGGGTGGGTCAGCTGCTTGCGCCTCACGCGATATGTTATTTTCGATTTTTTTTGGGGGGGCGTTCGAATTGACAATAACAAAGAGCGTCGTGGGTGCGTCAACTGTTCGCGTTGCCCACATTATGTTATTTCCGGGTTTTTTCGGCGGCGTGGGAATTCACAATAAAGTGGGTCAGCTGGTCTGGCCTTGCACAATATGTTATTTCCGGGTTTTGTCGGGGGCCTTTGAGTACCAATTTTCGTTCGAAAACAGAAGCAAAAAAATCTCAAAATTTTCACCCAAAAACTAATTTTTTGGAAAACGGGGAAGTTCGAGAACCGAGCCTTGACTGTACTTTCTATTTTGTTAGTTTTGTCTAGTACTGTATTGTGTGTGATTAAATTGTCTTAAACGCAATACAAGGGCTTTGTTACATTTTGCTGGTTTGACCAAGGTTATTTATTATGAATTCACATGTAACATATGGTAGAAACTGTGAGACAAATTAGTAACCCCCGGGTATTATATTTTTTATTAGGTACAATAGGTATAACCCAATATAAACACTCGACCCGCTACTGCAAAAAAATGTTGTCATGATCCTGCCGCTTCAGCGCGAGCTGTGCGGCTGTGGTGATTGGGAGGCACACACCTGTGCCTCATGCGGCCTGATCATCCCCCGTATATATAGGACCCGGTGACGACTGGCCGGCGCCAGTTCTTTGAGCTTTATGTCCCGTTCCAGCACTCTCGTACTCCTGACTGAACTTGTGTGTACCGACCTTCGTCGGTTCTCCAACCAACCCTGTAAGCCTGACTCCTTGACACTCCTGCCTGCGTTGATTGTTTCCCCGTGTACCGACTCCTGCCTGTCCGCACATCTGTTGTCTTCGCCCGACGTCACAACTACCGCTGCCGCACCGGACTGCCTGCTCGATCCCCGACCTCGGCATACAATAAACGTGTCTCTTCTTGAACTACCTTGCGTCTTCCGAGTTCCTGCATTTGGGTCCTACCTCTCGTTCCGATGGGACGTGACAAATGTCACTTCCTGCTTCTTCATCAACTTAACCCAGTCGTCAGAATTTTCATGGTGGGATTGAAAAAAATGTACATACGGAAACATTCTGACGTCCTGTGAATGGATGAGTCCATTCCGACTGATTTTTTTTTTGGGTTAACAACATACAAAATTTTATGTTTTAGGTGTCAATGGCCGGTTAAATTAAGACCAAAGATTTTGTCCTCACTGAAAACCAAAATAAATCGGGAAAAAAACAAATATAACAATAAATATTTTTTGAAAACATTTTTAGAATAAAGTCTTACACTTGTTCTGCAGTTGAGTAAAGCCTCTGAAAATGTAGAATGTCCAAATCCAGTGACTAGTAGACAGGTATATGCTGTAACTCATTGTGTTTATTTATTTTTATTTTTTGTAAAATAATGATTTTGATGACTTACTTGTAGTTTTGTTCCATTTTATTTTTCAATACTGTCTTACTGGCTCTAACCTTAGCCCAACTGCAACTTTCACATACACTCCCCTCTAGACATCTTTGTTACACCATACTGTATAAGTTAATGTGTCTGCAACTTTTTTTTTCCTGTCCTTGGCCTTTTTTCCTCACCTCCATTTTTCACTCAGCTTCTTCACTTGCTCACTTCATATTTCATTCTGTCTGCATGGCTTTCCTCTTTATTTATGACGAAGCCATGCTTGTATGTTCAAGTTGTCTTGAGCCAGACGGGAGCAATAGTATTTCATCTGAGGGTTATCTACACAAATACACACAAACATGAACCCAAAGTCTATGACAATCTAGGCCCCCACAACTTGAAACACAGAGATCAAGGTTGTTTAATTTGGTATGTACACGAACCACACATGCAAAACATCCATATGCTAATATTATGTAAATCATCCCTCACTTGGATGACTGTAATAAGCCCTTCTTGCATAGCCCGTTATATTTTTTCCTCAATATGCAGGAAGCTATGGGAAGAAGGGACCGACCACATTCACCTTGCACTTAGAGGTCTTCTCCTCCCTTTTGCAAAGGATTCAGAATTATCTATCCATCCATTTTCTGAGCCATTTAACCTCACAAGTGTCGCGGGAATGCTGGAGCCTATCCAAGCTGTCAATGGGCAGGAGGTGGGTTACAACCTGAACTGGTTGACAGCCAATCGCAGGGCACACAGGGACAAACAACCAGTCACACTCACAGTCACACCTACAGGTAATTTAAAGTCTTCAATGAAAGCACGTTTATGGGATGCGGGAGTAAACAGGAGTGCCTAGGGAAAACCCACACAGGACCATAGTTCTATTGGTTACATCCACGTACACGTTCCCATTCAAGTCCCCTCTAATGACTAAAGTCAAAATCAGTGCATACTGCTGAAAGTAATTCATTTAATCAATTCACCAATTCTTTGGTGATTTGTAAATGGTAACATGTAGTATAGAACCTTTTTTTTTTTTAACCCATTTGAACCACACATACGCAAATGATTAAAAATGCAAATTTGTACGTCCGTATATTGTCAGGGCACACACACCCTGATCCCTCTGACTCTGTCACGTTTTAGACATAGTTGAAGTGAACTAAGCTAGACTCAAGCAGGACTGCATTAATTGTTTTTGTCCAGCCTTGTCTCACTTAAAAACATAAATTGATGAAATGAAAGTTTATAGGTATACATAAAACCATTTACTAAAAATGATTTGTTACTTCCGACAGATCTGACATTGAGTTCTACATGCTAGGGATTAGCTACAATTGTATTGGATTGTGTCTTCTTACAGCGATATGGATCACACATCCATGTCTCTCTCATCTAATTGATATAGTGTGACAGCTAATTGATATAATTTGACAATTGCTTCTGATACTGTACCTTAAAATAGTGGCTAGAGGGTGTTTAATGAACTCAACCTGTTTTGTTAATGTACACAATTAATCAAAATTATATTATACAAATCTACTTATATCCACTTCTTATAACATACAAAAAGTGCATTGTTTTACACTTCACTTGCCTGACTTAGGTGCAGGCAGCATGGATTCAGTTCCTCCTCATTGATGACATCTGTATGAGCCCTGTGACTGACTGGCAACCAGTTCAGGGTGTAGTCTGTCTTTCGCTGGAAGTCAGCTAGGATAAGGATGCTTTCACGGATGTATAAATTACGCATGCCATTGGCACTAACACAGATCCATAGCATCAAAGATGCTTGGTTTTGAACATTGCGTCCATAATCGTCTGGATAGTTCTTTTCCTCTTTGGCCTGGATGACACCATGTCCACAATTTCCATAACCAATTTTGGACCACAGAACACCTTTGTACTTTGCATCAGCCGATCTTAGAGGAGCTTGGGTCCAAAGAAGCTGGGGGCATTTCTGGGTGTCATTAATAAATGCTTTTGTTTTGCATATGGGAGTTTTAAGTTGCAATTACTGTTGTAGCGCCGAACTGTATTTACTGATGTTGAATTTCTGAAATGCTCCTCAGCCCATGTGGTGATATCCTTCACACTGTCACGTCCCATCGGAACGAGAGGTAGGACCCAAATGCAGGAACTCGGAAGACGCAAGGTAGTTCAAGAAGAGACACGTTTATTGTATGCAGGGTTCGGGGATCGAGCAGGCAGTCCGGTTCACGGGGAAACAATGCAGGCAAAAGTGTCAAGGAGTCAGGCTCACAAGGTTGGTCAGAGAACGGACGGAGGTCGGTACACACAGGTTCAGTCAGGAGTACGAGAGTGCTGGAACGGGACATAAAGCTCAACGAACTGGCAGAGGACCAGTCGTCACCGGGTCCTATATATACGGGGGATGATCAGCCCGCATGAGGCACAGGTGTGTGCCTCCCAATTAGCGCAGCCGCGCGGGCACCCGCACAGCTCGTGCTGAAGCGGCAGGATCATGACACACACAGGATATATATGGTTTTTGATGCAATGGCGCCTGAGGGATTGAAGGTCACAGGCACTCAATGTTGGGTTTTGGCCTTGCCGCTTATATCCAGTGACTTCTCAATATTTGCAGAACCTTTTTATGACATTATGAACTGTAAATGATGACATCCCTAAATTCCTTGCAATTGTATGTTGAGGAACATAGTCCTTAAACTCTTTGACGATTTTCTCTTGGACTTGTTCACAATCACAGTTTGCTTGTGAATGACTAAACAATTTTAATTCAATTTTAAACCCCCTTTTTACCCAATCATGGCATTAGCCCAGTTAGCCTGTTCATCTGTGGGGTGTTACAGACAGGTGTTCGATGAGTATTGCTCAACTTTCTCAGTCTTTTTTGCCACTTGTTCCATCTTATTTAGAATACGATGCAGCCATAAAATGTTAAGTAAATAATTATTTGGGCGGCATGGTGGAACAGCTGTAGAGCCTCGGCCTCAAATCAGGGCCCCACCTGTGTGGAATTTGCATGTTCTCCATGTATCTGTATGGGGTTTCTCCAGGCACTTGGGTTCCTCCCACATCCCGAAAATATGTATTAATTGGAGACTCTAAATTGCCCTGAGGTGTGATTGTGAGTGTAACAGTTGTTTGTCTCCATGTGCCCCGCGTTTGGCTTGCAACCAGTTCAGGGCGTACCCTGCCTCCTGCCCAACGACAGCTGGGATAGACTCCAGCACTCTCGCGACCCTCGTGAGGATAATTAGCTCGGAAAGTGGACGGAGGGATAATTTACCCTAAACAAAAAAGTTCATCAGTTTGAACATTAATTATCTTGTCTTTGTAATGTGTTCAGTTAAATATGTTGAATATAAGTTGCAGATATCTGCATTCTGTTTTTATGTTTAACACATTATTCCGACTTCTTTAGAATTGGTTTGTATATTTAAATAAAAATGCAAACCTACACAGAGCTTTATCAGTCGTCAGAAATGAATCTGTGAGGATAAAGTCAAGATAAACACAAAAGGTAAAGTGACAGCTTTTGATTGAGTGCTCTATTGCTTTGAGGGATAGTGTTGCTCTGAGAATAGCTCCCATGTTACAGACAGCCACCCGAAGATATGTCAGCTGTGCCATGTGTTTAACAAACTTGCCTGTCAAGCTCACACAGCCTCATTAACACCTCATTGATGAATCTATTAACCCTTACAGGTGATTTCTTTTCCCTAGATGGCTAAGTAAATGCATTGTCAGCATCCAGTCATCTAATTTAAAGCTCTTATTTGATTAGAACTGATGCTTTGAGTTGAAAAAAAAAAAACGTGTTAAATAATTCACCACCTAGCCTACATCCACATTTGGTATAAATATGTATAGAATTATAATTTTGACAGTTTTTGGAAAAACAAATAGAACAGAAAGTGTGATTACTGTGGCAGCCATTCTTAATTTAAACCAATTGGATTCAGATCCTAATGACAATTCTTCCAATGGCAATTGCAACATGCCTTACTACAAAACAACAACACATTCACAACTTGGCTTTTCATTCTTATATTCCTTATTATTATCCTTATTCCTTTAGAATTCCACTGAGGGATTCCAAGATTATCGTGATGTCCTGGATGTCTTTCAGTCTGCTTAGAAAATGTTGCTCGACTATGTCTTTTTCTATGTCTATGTCTAATCCAAAATGAGGTTTACCCATGTGAACGCCTCAGTTAAATGCTCTCTAGTATTGTCCATATTTTTGTGTTTTTCATTCATTTTTGGAGCCATTACGCAATTAATTATCACAAGAGAAGACTTGCTCAACATCAGGTAGTCTACCTTGGACTTCTTTCACCCATTTTGGCAAATTCCCTCAGTTTTTTCCCCCAAGTTACTCATTGGGGGAGCGACTATGGTCTTTGGCACATGGAGACAGATGCGACGAAGGGGAAACCACGCTGGCATCCAAGTGAAGCACCCCAAGAGAGGATACATATTGGCATTTCCATAAATCAACCTTGCAAATCTATTCTCCATCTATCCATTTTCCGAGCTGCTTATCCTCACATGGGTTGGGAATGTGCTGGAACCTATCTCAGCTATCATCGCGCAGGAGGCGGGGTACACCCAGGACTGGTTGCCAGCCAATCGCAGGGCACATAGTGACAGACAACAGTTGCACTCAGAATCACACCTAGAGGCAATTTAGAGTCTTCAATTAATGCAAGTTTTTTAGGATGTGGGAGGAAACCAGACCGCCCGGAGAAAACCTGCGCAGGCACCAGGAGAATACAGATGAGATTGGCAACCCGAAAGTCAGTTCGGCATGTCACAGTGTCATGCCTGTGATCCTCAATTGTCAGAAAAATATTGTTTTCATATATGACATTAAAATACCATTGAGATTAATAGATGCATGATAAACAGAAAACATTAGGATAGTTCGAGGTTGCCAATTGGCAAACACAGTCACCCATCTCTCCCAGAGGAAGATTGTGCAAAAAGGCAGATGTGGAGCCGCAGAAAACATGTATCGTGGGAACCACAGAAGAAGAAGCACATTACAGAGGAGGTGCACCAAGCTAATACACAGTTTACACTGGATCGTGAAACATTTTCCTGTCTGGCACAAACAGATTTGATGTAATTATACAGATACTTCATTCGATACACAGATTGAACCGGTTACACTGACACACATTACAAGCAATGATCCCCTCCAGCAGACGACAATAGTGGGCTAGCCGATGACCTGAACAGGGGCTCCTCTGTTTCCATCCATGAACAGGACATGAGATGCATATTCAAACAAAAAACTATAAACAAAGCGCCGGGCCCAGAGCCGGTGTCCCCACCCTGCCTCAAAGTCTATGGAGACCAACTTGTTTCAGTAGAAACAAAGATCTTCAGCAGGTCTCTAGAACTACGTGAAGTACCAACATGCTTCAAGAAACCTGCAATTTTGGGGCAAAATGAGTACAGTACTGTTGGCTTGAAAACTATTGTCATAAAGTCCCTTGAACTCCTTGCGCTCGACCACCTCAAGAGCATAATAGGTCCCCAGCTGGATCCACTGCAGTTTGCCTATTGAGCTAACAGGTTTTCGGATGATGCAGTAAACATTGCATGCAGTTCATCCTTAAACACCTCGGCAGCTTGGGAACCTATGCGTCGATCCTGTTCGCGGACTTCAGCTCTGTGTTCAACACCATCATCCCCAAACTCCACTCCTCCAAGCTTCTCCAGATCAGCGTCTCCCCTGCCATCTGCCAGCGTATCCACAAATTCCTGATTGGCATTACACAGCAGGTGAGGCTCATCACCTCATCCACACGCACCATCAGCATTGGGGCACCCCAAGCTTGTATCCTCTGCCCGCTGCTCTTCTCACGATACACAAACGACTACACTTCAAGGCATCCGTCTAGCAAACTCCTGAAGTTTGCAGATGAGACCACAGTCATTGGCATCATCAAAGACAGGGTCAAGTCTGCATATCGACAGGAAGTGGAGAGGATGGAGTTTTTGTGTGGTCAAAACAACGTGGAACTGAACACACGAAAGACTGTAGAAATGATTACAGACTTCAGGAGGCATCCTTCACCACAGCTGCCCCTCACACTATCCAACTGTATTGTGTCAACAGTTACAGTTATATTTTCACAGGATCTTAAGTGGAAGATAAACATCTAGTTCATCTTCAAAAAAGGCCAGCAAAGGATGTACTTCTTGCGGCTTCTGAGTAAGCACGGCCTGCTACAAGAGCTGCTGAGACAGTTCTGCACAACAGTCATCAGTCTGGTTTGGCGCTGCCACAAAAAGGGCAAACTCCGACTGCAACAGACAATCAAAACTGCTCGACGGATTTTTGGCACAAGCCTACCTACCCTTGAGGACTTGCACATCACCCAAACAAGGAAAAGAGTGGGCAGGATATGGAGGATCCGATAGGATCCTGCCCACTCTTGTCCTTGTTCCAGCTCTTCTAGCTCCTTCCATCGCGTAAGATGTATGCCATCCTCGACGACCAGAGCAATCGATCACTGGCCAGGTCTGAGTTTTTTAAGATGTTTGACATCCAAGGGGACCATACACCTTACCTGATGAGGACCTGTGCTGGAACCACGGAAATGACTGGGAGAAAGGCTGTGGGTTTTCAGATCGAAGCATTGAATGGTGAAGTGTGTTTGGACTTGCCTCCGCTCATTGAATGCAATGAAGTTACGAGCAACAGATCGGAAATCCCTTCTCCAGAGATCGCTCACTCCCATGCTCACTTGAGATCCATGGCACCTCACATCCCAAAGATTGATCCTAAAGCACAGATCTCAATTCTATTGGGGAGAGACCTCATGCAAGTTCACAAGGTGAGAGATCAAATCAATGGACCCCACAACGCTCCCTTTGCCCAGCGTTTGGATTTAGGATGGGTTATAGTAGGGAAGGTTTGCATCGATAGTACATACAAGTCCACTGTATCAGTCCTTAAAACCCATGTCCGACAGAATGGACGCCCATCTTTTCTGATGCCCTGCCAGAATCACATCAGTGTGAGAGAGAGAGTAGGCTACGGCGGGGAGCAAAGATAGTCTACCTCTGCACAGCTGACAACATATCCTGCGTCTGGTGTTACTGCAAAAGATAAACTCGGACGAGATGTGTTCGTGAGAACGGAAGATGATAACAAACCTGCCTTGTCCTACGAAGATGAGACCTTTCTGGAGATCATACAAGCAGAGTTCAAGAGAGATGAGCAAAACAGTTGGATCGCTCCTCTACCATTCAGAATACCCAGATCACACCTTCCAAACAACCGTGCTCAAGCTCTCTCCCGTCTTCATTCATTGCAACGCACATTGAACAAAAAGCCTACAAATCAGAATCCAGCTGATTTAGCCACCAGATCTGTACCTGCGTCACGGCTCACAGACACTATGTGGTTTACAGGGCCAGAATTCCTTCACAAACCACACCAACCAGAAACACCCAGATCCTTTGAGCTGGTGGATCCTGAGGAAGACGTGGATGTGAGGCCTCAGCTGACCACTCTTGCTACTTCGCTCAGAGAAAGTGAACTCACCTCAGAACGATTCCAACGGTTCTCGACCTAGGAGTCCTTGCTGAGAGCAGTTTCCTTCTTGATCCATCAGATTCGCTCACACAGGACAAACTCAACAGTTACTTGTAAAGGATGGCATCAGTGCAACCAACCTCGCACTCCAGAATAATCAAAGCTGCCCAGAGATGCTTTTCCAGAAGAGTGTGTCGCACTACTAGAGAACAGGGCCATACCAAAATCCAGTACGATTCTGAATCTCGACCCTTTCGTGTGTGATTGTCTCCTGCGAATAGGAGGACGTCTGAGACATGCTTCAGTCAATCCTGAGGTCAAAAACCCAATCATTCTCCCGAAACAAAGTCACGTCACAAGATTGCTTGTGAGTCATCACCATGCAAAGGTGAAACACCAAGGACGGCAGTTCACAGAGGGAGCAATCAGGGCTGCTGGTCTCTGGATTGTTGCTGGCAAAAGATTAATAGGCTCAGTTCTTCATCGCTGTGTCACATGCTGCAAGCTCAGAGGAAAACTTGAGACACAAAAGATGGCTGACCTCCCTTCAGAACGTCTGAGCTCATTTCCACCATTCACGTATGTAGGGTTAGATTTTTTTGGACCCTGGAATGTGATCAGTTGACGCACAAGAGGCGGAATGGCTCAAAGTAAGCGATGGGCTATACTTTTTACATGTATGAGCACCAGGGCTGTACATGTGGAAGTTATAGAGTCCATGGATACTGCCAGTTGTATCAATGCCCTGCGAAGGTTCTTCGCCTAAAGAGGGCCAGCTCAGCAGCTGAAAACGGACAGAGGCACGAACTTTGTGGGAGCCAGCTCTGAGCTGTGTATGGAACGAGCTGATCCAGGTCAAGCCTCCACTCTTAAGTTCCTCCACGAGAATGGTTGTACCTGGGAATTCAATCCCCCACACGCATCCCACATGGGAGGAGTCTGGGAGTGCATGATCGGCATAACCCGAGGAATTCTTGACTCCATGTTGCTGCAAACCAGACATACTCAACTGACCCATGAAGTGCTTTGCACCCTCTTGGCAGAGGTATCTGCTATCATCAACGCAAGGCCTTTGATCCCAGTCTCTTCTGATCCCACTTTTCCAATGATGTTGACCCCTGCTATGCTCTTGACCCAAAAACCGGGGATACCTGCTCCACCTGGAGGCTTCAATGAAAAGGAGCTCTTCAAGTGTCAGTGGAAACAAGTGCAAGCATTGGCAAACGAATTCTGGTCTCGATGGAGGGATGAATATCTCCACACCCTTCAGCCAAGATGCAAATGGCACACACCACGTCGTAACCTGCAGGTTGGAGACATAGTGCTGCTGAAGCAGAGCCAGACACACCTCGTCTCCACCTTCCCAAGCAGTGATAGACAGGTCCGCAAAATTGAAGTCAGGACGTCGCAAGACAAAATAAAGACTTTCTTGAGGCCAATCTCTGATGTTGTCTTGCTCCTGGCAAAAGAAAATCAAAGTTAAAGTACAGATGCTTTAGTGGCATTAGTGCCAGACGAGGAGTGTTCTGCCCCAAGTGTTTAATATGTTAAGAAGATCGATTTTATTGGAAAAGATCTGTTTGTGTTGTTAATTTTGAGAGTGCATTGCTGAGCTTTTATTTTGAAACTGTAAAAACTGTGCCAAACAAATATGTGTGTTCATCTAAAGAATCCCATACCGGATCGGTCGTGGCCCGGGTTAACAACGCCCGCCCCCGGCACTGCTAACCTGCAGCGCGTCGGTGGAAACCGGATCCATAGTCAGAAGAAAAAGAGGAATTCACAGAGCCTACAACTGAGTGTAGGGACTTTGAATGTTGGGACTATGACAGGAAAAGCTCAGGAGTTGGTTGACATGATGATTAGGAGAAAGGTTGATATTCTGTGCATCCAAGAGAGCAGGTGGAAAGGAAGTAAGGCTAGAAGTTTAGGAGCAGGGTTTAAATTATTCTACCACGGAGTAGATGGGAAGAGAAATGGAGTAGGAGTTATTTTAAAGGAAGAGCTGGCTATGAATGTCTTGGAGGTGAAAAGTGTGATGAGACTAAAATTTGAAATTGAGGGTTTTATGTATAATGTGGTTACCGGCTATGCCCCACAGGTAGTATGTGACCTAGAGTTGAAAGAGAAATTTTGGAAGGAACTAGATGAAGTAGTTCTGAGCATCCCAGATAACGAGAGAGTTGTGATTGGTGCAAATTGTAATGGACATATTGGTAAAGGAAACAGGGGCAATGAAGAAGTGATGGGTAAGTACGGCATCCAGGAAAGGAACTTTGGGGGACAGATGGTGGTGGACTTTGCAAAAAGGATGGAGATGGCTGTAGTGAAACTTATTCCAGAAGAGGGAGGAACATATAGTGACCTACAAGAGCGGAGGTAGAAGCACGCAGGTGGATTATATTTTGTGCAGACGATGTAATCTGAAGGAGGTTACTGACTGTAAAGTTGTGGTAGGGGAGAGTGTAGCTCGACAGCATAGGATGGTAGTGTGTAGGATGACTCTGGTGGTGGGTAGGAAGATTAAAAAGACGAAGGTAGAGCAGAGAACCATGTGGTGGAAGCTGAGAAAGGAAGAATGTTGTGCAGCCTTTCGGAAAGAGGTAAGACAGGCTCTCGATGGAAAGCAGAAGCTCCCGGATGACTGGACAACGACAGCCAAGGTAATCAGAGAGACAGGCAGCGAAGTACTTGGTGTGTCTTTTGGTAGGAAAGGGGAGAAGGAGACTTGGTGGTGGAACCCCAAAATGCAAGGAGTCATACAAGGAAAGAGATTAGCGAAGAAGTGGGATACTGAGAGGACTGAGGAGAGGCGAAAGGAGTACATTGAGATGTGACGTATTGCAAAGTTAGAGATAGTGAAGGCTAAACAAGAGGCATATGACCACATGTACACCAAGTTGGACACGAAAGAAGAAGAAGAAAAGGATCTCTCCAGGTTGGCCAGATAGAGGGTAAAGAAATGGGAAGGATCTGGAGCAGGTATGGGTGATTAAGGATAGAGATGCAAATGTGTTGACTGGTGGCAGTCGTGTGCAAAGTAGATGAAAAGAATACTTCGAGAAATTAATGAATGAAGAAAATGAGAGAGAAGGAAGAGTTGAAGAGGCAAGTGTGAAGGACCAGGAAGTGGAAATGATTAGTAAGGGGGAAGTCAGAAAGGCACGACAAAGGATGAAAATTGGAAAGGCAGTTGGTCCTGATGACATACCGGTGGAGGTATGGAAGCAATTTGGAGAGATGGCTGTGGTGTTTTTGACCACCTTATTCAACAGAATACTAGCGGGTGAAAATATGCCTGAAGAATGGAGGAAAAGTGTTCTAGTTCCCATTTTTAAGAATAAAGGCGATGTTAAGAACTGTGGGAATTATAGAGGAATAAAGTTGATGAGCCACACAATGAAGTTATGAGAAAGAGTAGTGGAGGCAAGACTCAGGACAGAAGTGAGTATCTGCGAGCAACAGTATGGTTTCATGCCTAGAAAGAGTACCACAGATGCATTATTTGCCTTGAGGATGCTAGTGGAAAAGTAGAGAGAAGGTCAGAAGGAGCTACATTGTGTTTTTGTGGATCAAGAGTAAGCCTATGACAGAGTACCAAGAGGGGAACTGTGGTACTGTATGCGTAAGTCTGGTGTGGCAGACAAGTATGTTAAAATAGTAAAGGACATGTATGATGGCAGCAGAACAATGGTGAGGTGTGCCTCAGGTGTGACAGAAGAATTTAAGGTGGAGGTGGGACTGCATCAGGAATCAGCTCAGAGCCCCTTCCTGTTTGCACTGGTAATGGATAGGCTGACAGATGAGGTTAGACTTGAATCCCCTTGGACCATGATGTTCGCAGATGATATTGTGATATGCAGTGAAGGCAGGGAGCATGCAGAGGAACAATTAGAAAGATGGAGACATGCACTGGAAAGGAGAGGAATGAAGATTACCCGAAGTAAAACAGAATATATGTGTATGAATGAGAAAGGTGGAGGGGGACGAGTGAGGCTACAGGGAGAAAAGATAGCGAGGGTGTCGGACTTCAAATATTTAGGGTCAACAATCCAGAGCAATGGTGAGTGTTGTAAGGGAGTGAAGAAACGGGTCCAAGCAGGTTGGAGCAGCTGGCGGAAGGTGTCTGGTGTGTTATGTGACAGAAGAGTCTCTGCCAGGATGAAGGGAAAAGTTTACAAAACAGTGGTGAGGCCAGCCATGATGTATGGATTAGAGACGGTGGCACTGAAGAAACAACAGGAAGCAGAACTGGAGGTAGCAGAAATGAAGATGTTGAGGTTCTCGCTCGGAGTGAGCAGGTTGGATAGGATTAGAAATGAGCTCATTAGAGGGACAGCCAAAGTTGGATGTTTTGGAGACAAGATTCGAGAGAGCAGACTTCGATGGTTTGGACATGTTCAGAGGTGACAGAGTGAGTATATTGCTGGAAAGGTGCTGAGGATGGAGCTGCCAGACAAAAGAGTGAGAGAAAGACCAAAGAGAAGGTTTATGGATGTGGTGAGGGAAGACATGAGGGCAGTTGGGGTTCGAGAGGAAGATGCAGGAGATAGGCTAAGATGGCAAAAGATGACACGCTGTGGCGACCCCTAACGGGACAAGCCAAAAGGAAAAGAAGAAGAAGAATACAGGAAGTAGGAAGCGCTGAGCAGAGAGAAAAACAAAACAAAAAAAAAAGCATGTCAACAGTTGAAAGATGTAGCACGTTGAAATCAGCTTATTCCTGTGCATGAATCCGTCAAAAAGCAATGGCTGTGAGTAATTTATGTTCTTGACATGTTTCAGAAGTATTGTTAGTAACTTTAACAGTATCTTCGTGCATATTTGTGAGCTGCACTGATTTACTAACTTTACATGTTGTGTTCATTCTCATGAGATAGCTCGCAGCAGTATGTGTATCGGCTACTCACTTCACTAGAATGCTGTTGCTGTTTGTGCTGAGACTTACTGAATGTGAATGTTTAATTCATATACTAATGGAAGATGTTTATACTCCATACTGATTTGACATTGCAGTCTATTTAGTATGTTTTGTATTTCTTTTTGTAGTTTCACTCCATTTTCATTGTGTCACCCGACTTAACCTGTTAAGAAGTCATTAAGGGAGCAAGCACGCTCACTTCCTGGCTCTTAAAAAGGAGTTTGGCTGGCTGTTTATTCATGTTAGCACTTTGGAAGTAAAACACATGAAGAGAACAGTACAACATTGATCATTGCACTGGCCTTTTGCTCTAATAGACATTATAACTGCTGTAAATGCTGGAACACTGCATTCCTTGCACAGCATCGTCTTCTTCTTTTTCTTTCGGCTTGTCTCGTTAGGGGTCGCCACAGCGTGTCATCTTAGATTAACGCATATTTGTTTGGCACAATCTTACGGCAGATGCCCTTCCTGACGCAACCCCTCTGCATTTAGCCGGGAGAGAAGCTTACAGCACCTGTGTCATGATCCTGGATTCCAGCCAGGGCTGGGCATGGCCGTCTAATCGGAAGGGTCACACCTGCGCCTCATGACCTCTGATTAGACCCAGTACATATAGGACCCGGGGGACGACAGAGACTCTGCTAGATCGTTGCCTCTCATGCCTCGTTCCCGCACTACCGTACTCCTGACGTCTACCTCCCGTGTACCGACCAACGCCTGTCTCCCGACCTACCCCGTAAGCCTGTCGTTACTGATCCTGCTGCTTGTTTGGACTGACTCCCTGGTAACCGACATTGGAACGAATAAAGGCTTATTCCGCACTGCTTACCTCTCACCTGAGTCGTGCATTTGGGTCCACCCCCGAGTCTCGTCCGTGACAGAACGATCTAGCCAAGAACATGGACCCAGCCGACTCTGAAGCCATTCGCCGTGCGCTGCAAGTGCAGGGCAAACGCCTGGGTGAGCAAGAGGCTGCTCTCCAGGGTATGACTCACCAGATCCAGGAGCTCTGCACCCAGCTGCAACCGTGGCTAGCCTCCCAAGCTAGCGCGGCCGCTCCTGTGCCTCCCCTTGCCACCATCACTCCGCTCTCTCGACCAGAGCGGTTCTCAGGCAACTCCGGTAACGTCAAGCCCTTCCTGGCGCAGTCCGATCTCCACTTTGAGCTGCAAGCTTCCGCGTTTCCCACGGACCGCTCCCGGATCGCCTTCGTCATTTCCCACATGACAGGGAGGGCGGAGGCATGGGCCACCGCCGAGTGGAGCCGTAACTCGGAGACCTGCCGCTCATGGGCGAGCTTCGTCTGCGCGCTCACCCAGGTGTTCCAGTATGCGGCTCCGGAACGCCAGGCGGCGTCGTCACTCATGACAATTCGCCAGGGGCGTCGCCGCGTGTCCGACTACGCCATTGAGTTCCAGATTCGGGCTGCCGAGAGCCGCTGGAATGAGGAAGCCCTCCATGACGCGTTTTATGAGGGACTGTCCCCACAGATCCGTGGTCACCTCGTGGCCATGGATCTTCCGCCTTCGCTCAACTCCCTCATCGCATTGGCCCTCAAGGTGGACCAGCGCCTCACCGTGCAGAGACAGATGGAGGGCCTGAGGGAGGATGAGAGGGAGAGTCGCAGTCCGGTTGTTTCCGCTTCCCGGCCACCCGTGTTGTCAGCTTCACCGGAAGCCGTGCAAGTGGAGGGGCTTGGCAGCTCAGCGGAGGAGCGCTTATGTCGGCGACGAGAGGGACGCTGTTTTTACTGCGGGCGTTTGGGACACTTGATCGCCCGTTGCCCGACTCGACCAGGGCATTCTGACATCAGGATCGCTTCTCCGGTGAGTGTGCGGTACACCGCGACGGGGTCAGGGAGGTCCCTTCTTCACCTCACCTTGGGAACGGACTCCCGTTCATGCTCTGTGACGGCTTTCATAGATTCTGGGTTGGAAGCAAACCTGATAAATCCCCGCGTGGTCGAGGAGCTGGGGGCGGCAACCTTCCCCACGCAACGGTTTCGTCACGCCTATGCCGCCAACGGCAAGTTCCTTTGTCGGGTTACACATCGTACTCAGACGTTACGTATGAGCTTTCCGGACGCTCACTCGGGAGCGAATTAGCTTTCATGTGTTCGACGCACGTAGTCGCGACGTCATCTTGGGCAGTCCGTGGCTCAAAGAACATAATCCGCACATAGATTGGACCACGGGTCGGATCAAGACTTGGGGTGAGGACTGTCTCAGTCATTGTTTCGCTGTCCGGAGAGACAGGGGTATTCAAGTCGCGCCGGTTCGGCTAACAGAACCTGGTACCGCCCTGGACCTGACCGCAGTGCCCTCCTGCTATCATGACCTACGGGAGGTCTTCTCTGAATCTAAGGCAAAGTCTCTACCGCCACATCGGTCATACAACTGCGCGATTGAACTCCTGCCAGGCACCTTTCCTACCAGAGGGAAACTGTTCTCTTTAACGGGACCAGAGCATCAAGCCATGAGGGACTACATCGAGGACTCGCTGGCAGCCGGACTCATTCGCCCCTCATCCTCACCAGCCGGTGCGGGTTTTTTTTTTGTCAAGAAGAAGGACTCCACGCTGCGACCCTGCATTGACTACCGAGGACTGAACGACATCACAGTCAAGAACAGGTACCCTTTGCCGCTTATCTCTACAGCATTCGAACTCCTCCAGGGAGCCCGGATCTTCACCAAGCTCGACTTGCGCAGCACTTACCATCTGGTGCGGATTCGGGAAGGGGATGAGTGGAAGACGGCGTTCAACACCCCCACAGGGCACTATGAGTATCTTGTGATGCCCTTTGGACTGACAAACGCTCCGGCCGTCTTTCAGAACTTCATTAACGACGTGCTCCGGGAGTTTCTGAACAGATCTGTCTTTGTTTACCTGGATGACATTCTCATCTTTTCAGCAGACCTAGCCTCTCACATTCAACAAGTCCGAGAGGTGCTCCGGCGTCTGCAGCAGCACCAATTATACGTGAATATGGATAAGTGTGAGTTCCATCAGGCATCCGTGTCCTTCCTGGGCTTCGTCCTGGCTGAGGGAGAGATACGGATGGATCCCGGGAAGGTCGACGCGGTGCTGCGGTGGCCTACCCCCACCAACAGGAGGGACGTACAGAGGTTCTTGGGATTTGCCAATTTCTATAGGAAATTCATAAGGAACTTCAGTTCCGTGGCCGCTCCTCTGCATTCGCTCACTTCGCCAAATACCACCTTCGACTGGTCCGGGACCTGCCAGGAGGCCTTCGGAAGGCTCAAGGCAAGTTTCATTACTGCGCCCGTTCTCATTATTCCGGATCCCGATAACCAGTTTGTGGTGGAGGTGGATGCATCGAATTCAGGAATCGGAGCAGTCTTGTCGCAGAGGAGTCCCAGGGATGGAAGGATCCACCCGTGCGCGTTCCTGTCTAGGAAGCTTACCCCGGCAGAGAGGAACTACGACGTGGGAGATCGGGAACTGCTGGCGGTCAAGAGCGCGTTGGAGGAGTGGCGGCACTGGCTGGAGGGCTCGCAAGTACCGTTCGTTGT
Source organism: Syngnathoides biaculeatus (assembly GCF_019802595.1). Classification (NCBI taxonomy): domain Eukaryota; kingdom Metazoa; phylum Chordata; class Actinopteri; order Syngnathiformes; family Syngnathidae; genus Syngnathoides; species Syngnathoides biaculeatus. The sequence goes on along the minus strand of NC_084654.1, from coordinate 5,900,453 downwards.
TTTCATGGACCATAAGAACCTTGAATACCTGAAGTCGGCGAAGAGGTTGAACGCCCGTCAGGCCAGGTGGGCCCTATTTTTCACCCGCTTCCACTTTAAGGTGTTTTACCGCCCAGGCTCCAAAAACGGCAAGCCGGATGCACTCTCGCGGATCCACGAGGGAGGGCGCACTGATTCAGACGCCGCTACTATCCTGCCAGCGGGGTGCTTCGTGTCCGGGTTCACCTGGTCGATCGAGTCGCGGGTGAAGGAGGCCCTGGAAGAGACACCGCCACCCGCGGATTGTCCGTCGGGCCGTCTTTTCGTCATCCCATCTCTGCGGGGAGACGTCATCAACTGGGCCCATACCAACAAGACGGTCTGCCACTCGGGTATGGCGAAGACACGGTCAGTGGTCGAACAAAGGTTCTGGTGGCCTAACCTCAGCAAGGATGTAAGGGAGTTCGTCAACGCCTGCCCGGTGTGTGCTGCCAATAAAACTTCCCGCCTATGGCCCGTTGGTGAGTTGCAACCCCTGTCCATCCCCTTTCGTCCATGGTCACACATCGCGATGGACTTCGTTACCGGCCTGCCGCCTTCACAAGAGAACACAGTGGTGCTGTCCATAGTGGACCGTTTCTCCAAGATGGTCCACTTCGTGCCGCTCCCGAAGATCCCGTCGGCCAAGCAGACAGCCCAGTTGGTATTAGACGAGGTCGTCCGTTACCACGGTCTACCCCAGGACATCGTTTCGGACAGGGGTCCGCAATTCAGTGCCCGTTTCTGGAAGGAGTTCTGCAACCTCATCGGCGCTTCAGCAAGTCGGACATCGGGTCATCACCCAGAGTCTAATGGCCAGACTGAGAGGATTAACCAGGAATTAGAGACCGGTCTTCGATGTCTGGTATCCAGGGACCAGAGCACGTGGAGCCAGCACATCAAGTGGGTGGAGTATGCCCACAATTCCCTACCCTCCGCTTCAACAGGTATGGCTCCACTCCATGTCGTGCATGGGTATCCTCCGTCCCTGTTTCCTCCACTGGTAACAGAATCCACAGTTCTGTCGGCCCTGGCCGTGGTGCGACGCTGCAAACGGACCTGGGAAGCAGCTCGGAGGACACTGCTGCGCATGAGCAGCGCCTACAAGGCCGCAGCAGACCGCAAGAGGAGGGCCGCACCAGAGCTCAGAGTGGGACAACGAGTGTGGCTCTCCACCAAAGATCTCCCGCTGCGGACGGAATCCCGCAAACTTGCTCCCAGGTTCGTTGGCCCGTTCCCGATTTCCAAGGTTATTAACCCGGTCGCCGTCTCGTTGAAACTGCCCAGGTCGATGAGGGTGCACCCTACGTTCCACGTCAGCAGACTTCGCCCGAATCGCACGTCGTCGCTGGCTCCTCTGGTCAAGTCCCCCCCGCACCCCCGCATGGTCGACGGTGGGTTGGTGTACACCGTGCGCCGGTTGCTGTCTTCCCGCCGCAGAGGGAGGGGGGTCCAGTACCTGGTGGACTGGGAGGGATATGGCCCGGAGGAGCGCTCTTGGATCCCCTCCCGCTTCGTGGTGGACCGCTCCCTCATCAGGGACTATCACGCGGCTCACCCTGATGCGCCTGGGCCGTCCAGAGCCGGCCGTTGAGGGGGGGGGGGGGTACTGTCATGATCCTGGATTCCAGCCAGGGCTGGGCGTGGCCGTCTAATCGGAAGGGTCACACCTGCGCCTCATGACCTCCGATTAGACCCAGTACATATAGCACCCGGGGGACGACAGAGACTCTGCTAGATCGTTGCCTCTCATGCCTCGTTCCCGCACTACCGTACTCCTGACGTCTACCTCCCGTGTACCGACCAACGCCTGTCTCCCGACCTACCCCGTAAGCCTGCCGTTACTGATCTTGCTGCTTGTTTGGACTGACTCCCTGGTAACCGACATTGGAACGAATAAAGGCTTATTCCGCACTGCTTACCTCTCACCTGAGTCGTGCACTTGGGTCCACCCCCGAGTCTCGTCCGTGACAACCTGGTGTTCCCATGCGGTCTCCCATCCAAGTACTAACCAGGGCCAAACCCGCTCAGCTTCTGAGATCTGACGAGATCGGGCATTCTCAGGGTAGCAAGGTCGTAAGCCAACTTTGCACAACTATAAATTTTGAAAAAATGTTCCATCACTTGACTTTTTCTTACTCAACATGTACGTCGAACTATGGTGGCTCCAATTACCAGATGCAAATTCCTTGTGTTTTTTCTACGTAGTTGGCCAATAAAGCGGATTCTGATTGTGATTCCGAAGAAGACGAGAGAAGAAATATATAGGCCATACCACAAGATGCAAAACACTCATCACTAAAAATAATTGGCAGACGAGATTGAATTTTGCAAAGAACATGACCCACAAACGTTTTGGAACAAGGCTTTATGGACTGATGAGACCAAAAGCAACCTGTACCAAAGTCAGGGAAAGGCCAAAGTTTGGAGAAAGAAAGTATTTGCACACAACCTCATTTCTGAAGTATGGCAGAGGGAATATCATGACTTGAGGATGCATGGCTGTTTCTGGAACAGGCTCACTAGTCTTTCTTGAGTATGTAACTAATGATGGTAATAACAGAGTGAATTCTGCAGTCTACAAAATCCTTTTGTCTGGCAATTTACAGAAAATGCATCCAAACGAAATGGAAGAAGCCTCATCATGAAGCACGACAATGACCCAAAACACTACAACAGTACAAAGGACTTCATCAGGGGGCAAAAGTCTGAGACTGGTGAAGGGTCTTAAAACAATAGAGAAACCTCCAGAAACCTGCAAGAACTGAAATAGTCTGCTGTACAAGCCTTGAAAAGCATTTCAAATGAAGAATGCAACAGTTGCAGACTGGATGAAGTTTTTGTAAGTAAGCGTTATGCCATCAAATCTTAAATCTTATTTAAGTTAATTTAATAGTGTCTTTTCTAATACTTTTGCTCACTTTAAAAGGGGGTAGCTACAAAGAGAAGGTGCTCTATCCTGAAGCTGGAATTCTGAACTTTTGTCCATATTCATCTTATGATCTGAAACCCAAATGTCTGCATTATACAAGAGAAACAAAGGAATTGACCTGGAGCGGACTGAAGATGTTTACGGTATTGCATTGTCAAATGTGTTTAATATGTGTGTGTGGGACACTTTTCGGTACAGATGACTTACTATAACTCAAGCATCAACCCCATAACAGCAATAATAATAATAAAGGTTGGAATATATTCAATGTGTAGTGTATGAATATAACTTTTGAAAAAGAAGCTAAAAAGAGCATATTACCCTAATTGATCCAAACACTTCCATTTAGTAAACGTCCATTCGTTCATTGATTTTCTGAGCCACTTATCCTCACAAGGGTCACGGGAGTGCTGGAGCCTATCCCAGCTGACATCAGGGAAAAAGCAAGGTACACCCTCAACTGGTTGCCAGCCAATCGCAGGGTGCATGGAGACAGACATCAGTCGTATTAACAATCACACCTAGTGGCAATTTAAAGTCTCCAATTAATGGATGTTTCTTGGGTTGTGGGAGGAAACCGAAGAAATACCATACCCGCGCAGATATGGAGAGAACATGCCAACCCCAAACAGTCGGGCTGGGATTTGAAACCCGATCCTCAGATCTGTGAGGCTGACGCTCGACAGCTGAGCCACCCTGCCGCCCATTCTAAAATATACATGACATTATTTTATGTATTTTATACTTATGTCAAGTACTTGATAAATGTGGAAAACCTGGGACATGCAAAGGCAGCATTTTGGGACAGAGTGTCTAATGTCGAAGCACTGACGACAATGCCCCCATCTGATGAAACTTTGGGTGAACTAATGAAGAAGAGAAAGGAAGGAAAGTCCAGACAGCAGCCTTGACAGCAACGTCAAGGACTTACTAAAAGAGAGCAGCACAGCAGTGGTAAAGCTGGTAAAGCGTTGGCCTCACATTTCTGAGGTCCCTGGCTCCACCTGTGTGGAGTTTGCATGTTCTCCCCGTGCCTGCATGGGTTTTCTCCGGGCACTCTAGTTTCCTCCCACTTCCCAAAAAAGTGCAACATTAATTGGACACTCTAAATTGCCCTTCGGTGTGATTGTGAGTGTGACTGTTTGTCTCTATGTTCCCTGCGACTAGCTGGCAACCAGTTCAGGGTGTACCCTGCCTCCTGCCCATTGACAGCTGGGATAGGCTCCAGCACTACCCGTGACCCTTGTGAGAATAAGCGGCTAAGAAAATGGATGGATGGATGTTTGTTAATATTTTTTTCCTCTGTTTGAGTAACTTTGGTGCGGCACGGTGGTGCAGCTGTAGAGCATTGGGTTCACAATTCTGAGAACCAAGGTTCAAATCCAAGTCCCGCCCGTGTGTAGTTTGCATGTTCTCCCTGTAGGTTTTCGGCCACATTCCAAAAACATTGGAGACTAAATTGCCCCTAGATTATTGTTATCGGTCTCCGTGTGCCCTGCGATTGGCTGGCAAACAGTTCCGGTACCTTGCCTCTTGCCCGATGACATCTGGGTTTGGCTTGGCACTCAGGCTCAGAAAATTGATGGATGGAAGAGTAACATTGATTGACCAAGCTATTTCTGACATTATTTACAAAAAAAAATCAGTAAAGTGTGCATGATTATTGCTAATAGTGTTATCTGCCAAATCTCAGACTACAATTTCAGTTTTACTATTACTAATACTAATATACTATCGGTATTAGTATTAATTACTTTACCATTTGGACCATTCTATACTTCTAGGTTAAATCCAGGCTTCTAGTTTCAGAAAACCTGCCTGATGCAAATGTTTTTTTTTTCTATCAGTACTTGAAAAAAACAAAACAAAAACAAACAAAAAAAATGAAAGGCTGCTGACCTCAACTTCCAGTTAGAGTTTGCCGGGTAAATGTGTTTGTGTGTGCATGTGTGTTTGGGGGAGGGGGATGGGGATTATATCAGGTAAACATGGGATTTAGATTAATGGGGCCATGCCTGTTTTGGTGCTAACAGAATAAGGGGCCATGTCAACATTGCTGTGCCAACGCAATCCACTGTGGGTGGAAAAGATAAGGGAATTAAGGGAAAATGAGCAGTCTAATCCCTTTAATTTGACACTCAGTGCATCTATTGGATATAATCTTTATTTCTTCTTCCACACTGTGCTTATTTTTACAAATTTCTCTTCTCATTCAAATTGACTCCCATGACCATGTTCTTCCTTGACGAATAAGGCCAAAGTAGGTGGGCACCACACAAAATTATTGGGAAATTTTCTCAACAGCCATATGATAATATGTTGAAGAGCATGTCCATCTTCAGTATCTGTAAAGGCATTGTTCAAAAAACACATTTTTCCGTTCTTAACTGGATGGAGCCAGGATTTAAATTGTGGAACCTTGTTGCTGATGGTGATCCTCTCATTTTGGGGTAGAATTGGATGCCTTTTCAATTGTCTTGATAGTGTCATGAGCATGGGACATGGGGCAGGACCCAAAGGCAGGATTTTGAGGCAGTGACTTGATTTTGAGGATGGTTTTACCCCAGGCTGAGGTCATCCACACGTAGGCAGTCCAACAAAGGCAAAGGCACAAAAACACATGGCAAAAGGCAAGGTCCAAAAACATGAAAACAAGGTCAAATAACTACTAGGCAAAAACAAGACTTAACTAGACTTGGCTGTGGAGGTCTCTGACATGGGCATGGCCTGGCCACTGCCGTGGGCGGTGCTTCCTCTGAGAGCATGACCAGGCCGCTCTCCTGGGCGGTGCCACCTCTGACAGCGGTCACAGCTGTGTTGCATTTTAGACACTAATGGACCATGTACTTAAGTGGTAAATGTGTCATCAGCATTTGCCAGTTTATTGCGCATGCCTCACTGCATTATTTTAGTTTTACCACGTCTTGTCACGTTTCTTGGTTTGCCTCATAGTCATCAGACCTTGTTTGATGTTTTTTGGATCGTGCCTAGCCTACCGTTTTTGTGCCTCTGCCTTCTTGGACTGTTTAAACTATGTATGATCTTAGTTGGGAATAAAACCACTCTGAACATTATGCCTTTGCCTGGGCGTCCTGCATTTGGGTCTACCCCGTGCTGCTCATTCATGACACACAACAATCAAATCAGGGTTTCATGAAACTGAAATGCAACATAAATGTAACCTGGCAAATTTCTTAGGACACACAATTAATTACGGGTAAACTGTACCTTAAATGTTGAAATCTTGAACCGTCTTGATTTAATACAAGCCAAATTTTTTATGTCTTAAAAAAAAAACATAATTCTGAGTGAAACAAAGTGAAGGTGACACGATCTCTGTCACGGTTTTTCTGCCAGGCACACTGAAAACTTATCAGACGTAGGACTCAACGAGTTCATGATGTTCCGGATTTGAAATACAGCCTGGTGCCTTTCAAGTTCTTATACACCAGAATAATTGGTCTGTTTCCATAGTTGAACATGCCATCACACACCCAGGCTGCACCCATCAGCTCCTAAGCAGTTTCAGCTTTTATTGACAAGCAGATTGATTAGCAAGGAGCTGCTCAAGTCACATTCATCATGCTGTGAGCATGACCGAGACACAAAGTAGAGAGCAAGAGAGGGTACTAATGAATGACAGAGCTCGAGAATGATACCAGCAAGGCCAGTTCCATCAATCACTATGAAAAAGTTTCATATTTGTGTGTGTGTGTGTGTGTGTGTGTGTGTGAGAGAGAGAGAGAGAGAGAGAGAGAGAGAGAGAGAGAGAGAGAGAGAGAGAGAGAGAGACGGAGCAAGAGAGAAAGAACATGACTCCTATGTAACATTATTGCAATCATATACCATGTTAGTCTACATTTGTTTTCATTTTCATTTCTGTTCTGTCCCCTCAAAAAACATGTTCTGTTTGGCTGCATTTTCAATTCATAATATAATAGTAGAACTACAAAGGTTCAAACCAGTCTGATAAAAAAAAAAGACAACAATTGCATCTTTATGACCTCAGCATTTGTGTGTGTCAGGCTGAATGTACTGTAAACCGTGCATGATCTGACATCATATTTCATATATCAGATTGTTCAAACAGTTGAGGCTTCTTTAGAAATATGAGGGTGGATTCGAGCTATCCTGTGATATTCTAGTTTAGTGTTAGATATGTTGATGAATGCTGACATGATAGAATCTAGCTGAATATGATAGAACTATATAAACAAATAAATACTGCACTAAATAAGCACTGACATTATACACAAGGCATTTGTGGTTTATTTTCTATGAAAGACTTTTCTGTAAAACATTGCACCAGATAAACAGACAAGATGGAAAAAGAGAATACAGGCAAGTACACCTTATAGATATACATCTCAAATACAAAGAGGAAACAAAGATAATTTATGACATTAAGAAATCAGCGACAAATTAGATGAGATACAGGAGGCCAAATATAGTAAGTCGCCTTTAATTACACTATAAAGACAGACAAATGCCAAAATGTCATATATATATATATATATATAATATACCACTAATTATTCCTTTAATAGGTAGTAACTCCAGGACACCCAAAAAAAACCCCATCCTTATACCAAAAGCAGAGTGTAACCATGTAGAAAAAGGATGCTCTAGAGAGGGATTTACTCTGTCAGCTTCAATCTCCAGCCATTTAATTTCCCACTCTAATGGGATGTGTCTTGTTTTTTTCTTCCCTGGCCTTCTAGACATGCAAGGTGTATTTTCAGCCCAGGGCCTTGTCAAGTGTCAAGAAATTCAATCTAAATTTTCTAGAATAATATTCATCAAAAATAAAACAAATCTTGGAGTTGAAACCATCATCATGCAATTATTTTGGGACTTCTTTCCTCTTGATGGCGCTGTCTTCTTCTTTTCCTTTCCGCTTGTCCCATGGACATCCAGGCCACCAAATGCGAGGCGTCCGTGTGGACAGGTCAGGAGGACGACCCGGACGCCAAGCACCAGGATCCCCACAGGGCGGACGACCTCGGTGAGGAACCAAACGGCGAAGCAAGAACCAGACCGAGGCAGGCAACTGCTCCGGACGAGAACCTCCCACGCCGTGGTTGCGAGACGACCAGGGATTGGCCGCCACTGAGACTTGGTCAGGAGGCAGCTGTGGATTGGTCACCAACGAGGCCAGGTCATGAAGCGGCTGGGAGCCATCAGGAGTGAAGAGGATGATGGAGAGAAGGACCAGAGCCAGGACCGCCACCATCACCATCACAGCCATCCCGAAGTCTCTCCAGCTCCGGGGTGGCTCAACAGAACTCCCGGGCTCCTGTCGCCGCCGAGACAGGGGCGTCGGACGGCCGGGGGCCGTTTGTCGTTGGTACTCCTGGACAGGAACGGGAGAAGGCGGCGTCAGCGCCACCTCCTCCTGGACAGCAACGTGAGAAGGCGGCGTCAGTCCCACCTCCTCCTGGACAGCAACATGAGAAGGCGGTGGCACCATCGCACCTCCTGGACGGGAACATGAGGCGGCTGGGGAACCGTCGCCACCTCCTGGACAGGAATGTGAGAAGGTGGCATCATCACCTCCTGCTGGACAGCAACGGGAGAAGGCGGCGTCAGCGCCACCTCCTCCTGGACAGCAACATGAGAAGGCGGCGGCACCATCGCCACCTCCTGGATGGGAACATATGGGCATGCCCGTCGCCGTCGGAGCAGGAACGGGGGGCGACCGCGGGTTGGTCGCCGACGAAGCAGGAGTGTGGCGCGGCCGCGGGCCGGTCGCCACCGGTACTCCTGGGCACGGACAAGAAGTGGCTGCGAAAACGTCGCCAGCGCCTGGACAGCAACGTGAGGCGGCGGCGGATCGGTCTCCACTGCCACTTGAGCTCTGCTCGAAAACAGCCAATACTTCGACGTGGGAATGGCGAGGAGACGGATCCGTTTCCACGGCAACGTGAACGAGAGTAGGCAGAGAGTCAGTCGAAACTGACACGTGGGCGTGTCTCGGGAGCGGGTCAGTTCCAACTGCCGCGTGAGCATGAGTCTGTAACGAGTCCGTCGAAACTGCAATGTGGATGTGTCGAGGTGGCGGACCCGTTCCCACTGCAATGTGCGCTTGGCGAGGTGGTGGGTCCGTTCCCACTGCAGCGTGAATCTGCGTCAGCAGCGAGTCCGTCGCAGTTGCGACGTCAGCATAGCTCGGCTGGTTCTTCATTCCTTGCTGAACCTGGCCCGTGAGAGCCACCAATTCGGCGCTCTGCCGCTGTATCTCCGCCTGCATTTTGCGGTAGAACACCTCGTGATATGGCAGCTCCTCCTACCTCTGGGCTGTAAGCTTCGCCACCAGCTGCGGGTCTGCAGGTTTCGCCGTTGCCGGCGAGGAGTGGAAGGACGGTGTCTTTGTAGCTGTGCATCGGGAGGCACAAGGGACCGCCCGGCCGGGGCGTCTCCTCTGGCCGCCACGCGGAGGTCCCGGGTAGATGGCCAAGCGGGTTCCCACAAACGGGTTGGTGTACTCGGACCTACCGGGTGAAGACGCTCGGGTGCTGGAAACGTGCGGAGGTGAAATAAACTGGCCTGGATTGAAAATCGGGCGAAGAGATTCGTAATCGAAATAATCGGAGTCGTACTCAGGCAGCCGGTCATACAAATCAAGGTCCTCCTCATAGTCTGAAAAGTCAGAGTCCAGGAGAATATGAGGTGCCGAACGGGTCGTGGTCGGGATGTATTCGTAGCTCGAAGGCGGAGCATATGACACGGAAGCGGAGGACGTCATGGACCCGACCCAGATCGGACAGGCTTGGTCCTCCGGCAGTCAGTCTACCTTGCGTCGGTCCCGGCGACGCCGGGTCTTTCCCGCTGGGTCCTGTTTTGGCCAGATCGTTCTGTCACGACCCATCGGAACGAAGGTAGGACCCAAATGCAGGATTCGTCAGATGCTAGGTAGTTCGGGGAAAAACGTTTATTATTCAATGGTTGGGGATCGGGCAGTCAGTCAGGTGCAGCAGCGGTAGTTGGGATGTTGGGCGAAGAGAGCAGGTGAGCGGGCAGGCAGGAGTCGGTACACGGGAGAACAATCACAGCAGGCAGAAGTGTCAAAGGAGTCAGGCTTACAGGGTCGGTCGGAGAACAGGCAGAGGTCGGTACACATGGGTTGACGATCAGGGATACGGAAGTACTCGAACGGGGCATGAAGCTGAACGATCTGGCGGAGGACCAGTCGTCATCGGGGTCCTATGTATACGGGGGATAATCAGCCCGCATGAGGCGCAGGTGTCTGCCTCCCAATTAGCGCGAGTGCGCGGGCACTCGCACAGCCCGAGCTGGAGCGGCAGGATCATGACAAATAACACAAAATATAGATATAAATGTACAGTTTCCAGGAGTGTTTTCCTTGCACCCGGTGGCCAGTTAATTATTATTAAGTGACTACAGAGTGGTATAAAAGATTAACTGAACTGTTGTCTCCAACAGCGAAGTTCAATTAATCTTTTTGAGAACGTGTCATAGGGACAATGTGAGACATTGTCCAAGATGGAGTTGCTCGCGTAATGATCTTTGGTCCCTTACTGATTCAAACGACTCTATCTTCAGTTCAGTGATGTCACCAAATTTATTAATGGCTATTCATCCTTTTTGGATCACTGACACTAATGCTGCGCCCATGGCGGACAACAACAAAGTAGCTGGCACTTTTTACCATAGACTGCTGCACACATTGAATAATTAGACTTCCAATCCAGTCCATAGTTCAAATGTACTCACAAGTACTTGTACTGTTGCAGAATCTCAATTTCCTCCTCCCATATGGGGGTGGGGCCACACCTAGCTCCTTAGTTTTGCTTGTGTTGATCAGAATATTCCAGCAGCACCAGTCAACAAAGTTGTCCACCAGCTCTCTGTACTCTATCTTCTATCCTTCTCTAATACATCCAATGTTTGCGGGGTCATCTGAGGACCTCTCTAGATGTCCCTATCCAGAGTTCTCTAAGGTGTAAAAGGTGAACAAAAATGGAGATAGAATAGTCCCTTGTGGTGCACCAACATTGCTGATCACACACATCCAAAAGGGTGCTCGCCAAGTGCACATACTGTGCTCCATTTAAGAGATAGTCAGTGGTCTAAGAGATGTCAGATGATGAGACAAGCATCTAAAGCAGTTTCTCTCCCAGAAGAAACATGTTTGAGCACGTTTCATTGGATATTTGCATGAGCAAGCTTCCACACAAATATATGACAAGAGCCTTTTGTGTCAAATTAGTTAGCCCGGTAGACACTGTTTACTAAAGGGACCAAGTTAGTTTGTGAGCAGAAAAAACAAACCTTACATTAAGGGTAACTTTGAAAGTCAGAAAGAAACTTCAACAGAAACAGTTTGGATTTTTAAACCAGAGAGCCACGGTTCATACTACTGTAAAGCAGAAACTAGAATGCAGACCTGTCCTTGAGCAAGCCAATGAACGAAACAGGACTGTTCAGCACAACAGTGATTGAGCAAACCTCACGTGCATGTGATCAGGAACAGGTACAATGGGACAAAAACCAGGTACTTTCCCGTGGTGTCCTGCGAGGGGATCTCCTCCTGGGGAGCCTCCCAAAGCGTGGTCACTTCACTTTGACTCGTGCCGTGGGAGGCTTTGCTTTGATTATCTGTACCGCCTGCCAACGGAGCTTCCACGGGACCTGCTCTGGACAGACGCGATATTCAAAGGGACTTCAAGGCTTCGTTTGCAGTTTCTTTCGTTGTTTTATCTTTTGAACGGAGGAAGAAACACACTGCTCACTTCAGTTACCATGGAAACGGAAAGAGGAAAAACTTTATTGACACACACATTTACACACAACAGTGTAGTGAATGTATGAGATCACATGTCAACAGAGCCAATCCCAGCTGTCATCAGCCAGGAAACGGGGTACACCCTAACTCAGGAGTGGTCGATCGCGAGGCAGTCTTGGTCAATCGCGCGAGGGCATGGCAAAAAAAAAAAAACATCAGCCAATGTTCCCTCTAAACTGTGCGTGTGTGCAATTGTGCACCGCTGATGCAGTCTCTTCGCAGATAGTCTGCGTTGCGCTCCAAAAAAAAAATTCAGTGCAAATTGAAAGTATAACATACAGCTATTCAGTTTGTGGCATTTTGCAATGTGATTCAATGAGTGAGGGATGACTGGTTGTTATATCCAATGCCACAATTCACATACGTACTGTAAAAAATGAAAAGCGGAAACCACTGGTTTCTTTAGGCAGCACACGGAACTTTCTCTAACAAGACCGCTGCTCCGCCACACTCTCTGTTTCCTACATTACCATACCCTCGCCCCAGACCCCCTGGTCTTAAAGACATACACTCATAATTACAAATGTTACAGATACTTACACAGCCCATCAATGTGTTTTATAATGACGACATCTGGGCAACGTAGAGCAAAGACGAGCTAGACATGCTGCTTATGTTTACTTTTGATATTAATGGAGAAAGTTAAAAAAGAAATGCTGTTGTTTTAAGATGCAATGACTGTCAGAGTATGTGAATAATCGAAGAAAAAGTGGTTGAACTGGATGAGATTTTCTCTCTTTTGAGTAAAAAAGGTCTGGTCTGAAGCCAAAGTAGATAGGTGCAGGATGAGATAGTGTATAATGTATAATGTTAAAATTCCACCTTCACTTTGGCGCAGCCTGATAGAGGATGATAACACAGACAATACAATGCACAAAAATCTAATTCTGTATTTTAAAAGTAGGAGACCTCATAACATTAAGCTTAAAACTGTTTGGTAGCATCATTCTGCTTTCAACATACATTGCTAAAGATATTCTGAAAGCAATAATTCAGTTTTACACCAAGAAAAATAGATGGAGATATCATTGTGGGTTAAAAACAAATAAATGAAACAAAGTTGGGGACGACATTTCAAATTTACAGTTCATAGTTGGCTTGGTTTGGTTAGCACAATATATATTTTTTTGTTTGTTTGTTGACATGTTCATTGCAAGTTTGCAAAAACACAAATAAAATTGTTCTTAAAATTTTCTGATAGTCATGTAAATGCTGTAATCTGAATCTTTTCATGAGGCATGTAACTTTAATGTATAACACCGATCTGACCACAGTGCATACGCCTGATGTTGCTCACAGTGGCATAAGTGAGCGCTCACGGGTTTAGTGTGTTTGCTCAGACACATCAAAAATTAGAGGAAACATTGGTCATGGCTGAGTCTTTCAAAATGACAAAGAGTGGCTCCGTAAGAAGCATATCAAGGTTCTGGCGTGGCCTAACCAGTCTCCAGACCTAACCCAATTGAAGGTTTTTGGAGGGAGCTGAAACTCCGTGTTTCTAAGCGACAGCCCAGAAACCTGTCTAATCTAGAGAAGATCCGTGTAGAGGAGTGGGCCAAAACCTATCCTGGAGTTTGTGCAAACCTGGTGAACAACGACAGGAAATGTTTGACCTCTGTAATTGCAAACAAAGGCTACTGTACCAAATGTTAACATTGGTTTTGTCAGGTGTTCAAATACTTATTTGCAGATGTATCACACAAATAAATTGTTAAAAAAATCATACATTGTCAGAACTTGCAATACAGCATTGTGTTCAAATCCTTATTTTCTTCACTGTACCTCATCGTCGCATTCCCACAGTTCCTTGTTTCATGTAAATGACTTATCAGATGCTAGACTCTACTTTGTGTTTGACCTTGCCTCTTTCCCTCCCGATTCTGTTACTGTTGCCTTAATGGACTGCCCGCCTGTGTATTGACTCAGACTAAATAAACCTCCTGCTCCAACTTAACCTAGTGTCCAGAGTCATGCATCTTGGGTCCAACCTCGAGTTCTGCCCCTGACAGAATTATCGGTCCACAACATGGGCCCAGCTGACTCTGATCCCCTTTGCAAAGGCCTCAAGGATCAAGGACAATGTATCACTCAACATGACAAGGGTTTTGGTGCTTGTCACCATCACCTTGAGGAGCTGTCTGAGCAAGAGGAAGCCCTGGCGAGGCGCTTAACTTCATAGTTTGATGCCCTGCTTAGCTTGTTCCCAGCTTAGCTTGTTGTTTAATAATGCTTTTCCGAAATGAATGACAGCTTCATTTGAGTTTCCTTAAAATAAAAAATGTTATGCCGGGCCCTTCATGTTTTCTTTCGAGACTTGTACCCACCTTACAATTTCTTCCTGGATAGTCAAGCATATGAGTACAACTGTGCATTTTCCCATTTACTAAATAAAAGTGAGGATGTGAATTTCAAAATAGGAGCAAGTCAATACAAAGAAAGTACTATATTATGTGTTAATATAAAGTGCTTAACTTCAGTATAATTCGTTGATAAAACTGACAAAATACCGATAATGTTTCATTTGGATCATGTAGGTAGAATCAAATTCCCGCACTATAAAAATGCATCATACATAGGTGAAAGGGTTACCCAGAATTTTGATGTCAACTTTGTGGGTGTTGATTGTACATGTGTGTGAAATATACACGATATAGTAGTGTGTATGATCCCCCTCACACACACATTCATAAACCCATGGGTGACTGGTGGCATGCAAAGTGCTGCCAGACCCACTCAGACCAAATTAGGGTTCAGTATCTCTCCCAAAGAAACTTTGACATGTCGACAGTGGTAGCTGGGATTTGAACCAGTGATCATTGGACAACCCACACTACTTACTGAGTAGCAGCCGCTCATAATAGTATGTCATACAGGCCCGCTGGCACTGTAGAAATGCCTCATCTTGGCTTCTGCAGATATTGATGCCTCCAGAATGTGCATCCCCAGGGTGTGTCGAAGACTTCCTTAGAAGCAGATATAGTTGGAAGGGCTGCACTGAATACATTATGCAATACCCAAACAGTTCTTCATAGTTATTTTAAGAGCTATGGATATTAGAAATTTATGCATGCCAGTGAAGTCCATGCGCCTGCTCGTATGTTTAATTTTGCAGACATGTTGCCTGTATATTCTTATTCATCTGTGCTAAACTACTTTTTGGAATCGTGTGGGTGTAAGAGTCCATCTGAATTTCAGAAAAAAAAAAAAACACAAGAGACTTGAACCTCATTAATATTTACTGTAACAGCCTTCCAACTGATGGTGCAAGGCATGAGAACAGGGTCATCTTCACATTGTAGTTTTTAGTACATTAAAGATAAACTGTTAATACAAAAAAAGCACGGGAAAGGTACAATACCCATTTCTACCTCAAAATGACATGGTGATAAACATGCAGAGGGAATTCCAATTTATCCTCCGGATGTTCGTCTCTTGGCACAGTGGCCAGCTGTAGAGCGTTGTTGGCCTTACAGTTCTGAAGACAGTCATTCAAACCCCTCTTGTGGAGTTTGCAAATTGCCCCTAAGTGTGATTGAGTGCGACTGTTGTCTGTCTCCATGTGCCCTGCGATTGCCTGGCAACCAGATAGGGCAGGGGTGCCCAGACTTTATTACCTCAAGTTGATGATGCTCCCAAACCATTTTAAGGTTAATGTTATATTGCCTCCTATATTTAAAATACCAAATTAGCTTTTTGTGCACTGTATTGTCTGTGCTTTCATCCTGGATCAGGCTGTGCTAAGGTGTTATTTTAAAATTACACACCATCTCATCCTGCACTTTCTACTTTGGCTTTGAACACGCAGGCTGTGGTTCGCTGCGCTGGTTCGGTTTTCATGCGCGCTGAGTGTGCACTAAAAGTGCGCAATTGCGTAGGTCCACATCTTACAGGGAACATTGGCCATGACCCATCTTCAATGCTCTGACTGAGGGAAAGAGGTTGTTCCCCAAAATCTCATAATACATTGCTGCGGTCATCCCCTCCTTAGTACAGTGCAGTCGTCCTGTCCCATGTGTAGAAAAACACCCCCAAGGGATGATGCTACCACCCCCATGCGTCACAATAGCGATGGTGTTGTTGGGATGGAACTCAACATTCATCTTCCTCCTAACACGGTTAGTGGAATTATGACCAAAAAGTTCCATTTTGGTCTCACCTGACCACAAAACTTTCTTCCATGATTCCTCTGTATCATCCAAATGGCCATTGGCAAACTCAAGACAGGCCTTGAGATGTGCTGGTTAAAGCAGGGGAACCTTCCGTGCCTTCCATGATTTCAAACCATGACGTCTTAGTGTATTACTATCAGTCACCTTGGAAACGGTTGTCCCAGCTCTTTTCAGGTCATTGACCAAGTCCTGTCGTGTTGTCCTGGGCCGATTCCTCACCTTTCTAAGGATCATTGCGACCCCACGAGGTGATATCTTGCATGAGGCTCCACTCTGATTGAGATTGACCGTATTTCTCCATAGCCCTTTTCAGCTGTGTACAATTTTGTCTCTGATGTCTTTGGACAGCTTTTTGGTCTTGGCCATGTTACAAGTTTGAGTCTTAGTGATTGTATGGGGTGGACAGGTGTCTTTATGCAGCCAACGACCTCACACAGGCGCATATGATTCAGGATAATACATGGAGTGGAGGTGGACTTTTAAAGGCGGACTAACAGGTCTTTGAGGCTCAGAATTCTAGCTGATAAACAGGTGTTCAAATACTTATTTGCAGTTTTATCACACAAATAAATCGTTAAAAAAATCATACATTGTGATTTCTGGATTTTTCCTTTTTAGATTATCTCTCTCACAGTGGACATGCACCTACGATGAAAATTTCAGACCCCTCCATGATTTCTAAGTGGGAGAACTTGCAATGTAGCAGGGTGTTCAAATACTTATTTTCTTCACTGTAAGTGTGTCAAGGTCCCACACTGTGTTAAGATTGTACAGAGTGCCTTTACCCATTTGCAGTTCCCGTTATAGACCAGTGCATTGACAATTGTGCAAGAGGAGCAGTTTACAGTGAGCAGTGACGAATCGTGCGATAGTCTACAAAATATATTACTAATACTGATACTGATTGGACCAGCAGGATGTGAGTGAGTTTCCTAACATGGCACAAGGCATAAAAATAGGTTAGCTGATTAAACATTTAATGAATTAATTGCCAGAGGGAAAAAACTGTTCAAATGCCTACTAGTTTTGACTTTTATTGATCTGTAGCGTTTTCCCGACAGAAGGAGCTTGAAGAGCTGGTGGCCAGGATGTGGAGGATCGGAAAGGATCCTGCCTGGTTTGGACCTAGTTCACATTGTGTGAAGTCCTCAATAGTGGGTAGCGTGGGAACGACAATCCGTCCAGCGGTTTTTATTGTTCGTTGCAGTCTCGCCACTTCCTGTTGATATGCAGACTCGTCACCGTCTATTATGAGGCTGATGACCGTGGTGTCATCTGCGGAATTTGGAGTTTGACAGTTGGATGCCACGAGGTGCAGTCGTTTGTGTAGAGCAAGAAGAGCGAACACAACCTTGGGGTTCCCCGGTGCTGAAAATGCGGGTGGTGAGTGGGTGTACCCAAGCCTCAGCTGCTGTGTGCTGCCTGTCAGGAAGTTGTAGATCCACGAGAGATGGACTGCGAGACACTGAGCTGGAGAACTTTGGAGGGGAGGAGTTCAGGGATGATGGTGTTTAATGCAGAGCTGAAGTCCACAAATAGGATCCTCGCATAGTACCCTTGCTGTCAAGATGTTTAATGATGAAGTGCAGACCCATGTTGACGGCAGAATCCGCATACCTGTTAGATTGATAGGAAAACTCCAATAGGTCCATTTGGGGACCTGTGATGCTCTTGAGGTGATCCAGCACAAGGCATTCAAAGGACTTCATGACCACACATCAAAGCAACAGGCCTGTAGTCATTAAGACCTGAGACTGCTGCTTTTTTGGGGACTGGTATAATGGTGGAGTATTTGAAGCAGGTTGGTACTTCACACAGTTCTAGATACCTGTTGAAGAACTTTGTGAAGACAGGAGCAAGTTGGTCTGCGCAGACTTTGAGGCAGCATGGGGACACAAGGTCTGGGCCCAGCACTTTGTTGATCTTTTGTAGTTTGAAGATCTGTCTAACGTTGCTTTCATGGAAGTTAAACGGTGGAATGGAAGGTGGTGCGGCTTCTGGTGCGGCATGGTGGGTGCGTGGGGTGGAACTGTCTATTTCCAATCTGCAGTAAAAGCTATTTAGGTCATCGGGTAGCCTGCTCTTGTTTTCTACCACGGGAGAACGTCACTTGTAATTAGTGAGTGATTGTAATCTGTGCCAGACTGATTTGGAGTCATTAGAGCTGAGATTTTTTTTACCAGATTAACTACATAGTCCCTCTTTGTGTAACGCCTCTCTAGTTATAATACTTTGACGAGAGGTTGCTAACCTGAGTTCTTTCCACAAAAAAATTTGGAACTAATCAATTGACTTAATGGTAAAAACTCTAAACATCTACTACAACTTTACGCTTTACTTGTGCACTTATTCCCCCTCAAAAGGTCTCTGAAATAATATTTCTCCTTATATGTTATGGTTATCATAATTTAAAAAAACAAGCTACCATATAAACACCCCGCTTTTTTTCACAAAATTTCAGACAATCAGATAATAGAAAACAGAGTTCAAGTTTTTAATGATAAAATAAAGATTGACAATTCAAGACTGTTTACAAAACAAACACCCGTTCAAATAAATAAAGTCAACACAAAAAGTACACAATGCACAAATGAGCTCAGTTAAGGGCACAAACAAATGCGAACATAGCTGGCAAACAAAAGAAATTCAAAACCCAAGTGTCCTTGCAGGGTTTCAAATGGCAGGAGTGAATCAAGTCGAGGGTGGTATCCACTTGGTCAGCATCATCCAAGTGAGTTTAACAATAGCCTTAATGACTCGTTTAGATCTAGGCTCAGCTCTGGTGTTCATACTGTCTTCCTAGCCTTCAGAACCAGATTTTTCTACCTCATCGGAAACTTCAGGAGCTTCTTCACATTCCACTTCACTCTCATCCACTGATCTAAGGACAGGGTGTTTATCCTCTTGTAGATCAACATCAGTATGTCCTTCATTGTTGCTAACATCCTCTGACTCAAGTACCTGCACACTTTCTTGGTCAGGTGCATGATCACTGGATAATTCAGGGCCATTCCCAATGTTTTCCATTGGCCAAGCAGCATTCAGCATTCTCTGAGCAGACATATAGGATAGTTTCTTTCAGCTGTACTTAACTTTCTGCTTGCAAATGCAACTGCGGGCATACCTTCAGGGTGTTCTTGGTACAGTACTGCCCCTAGTCCCTTCAAACTTGCATCAACATGCAGGATGTATGGTTTTTGTGGATTGGCAAAAGCCAACACAGGCGCATGAGTCAGGTAATATATAATCTTGTGGAATGCATCAGTGCAGGACTTGTCCCATTGTTCTCCATATGGCCCTGACTCTTTCAGATATACTTTGATGGCATCTAAGCTTTGCTTCTTCTTCTTCGAAGTGGGAGCATAATCTTTGGTAAGCTCTGTAATGCCCTTAATATTGCGGAATAGTTCTGGATGAACTTTCGGTAATAACCACAAAAACCTAAAAATGACTGCAGCGTTTTCAAATTTGTGGGCATTGGCCAGGTGTTGACAGCTTCTATTTTGTCTGGGTCTGCAGTGACACCATCTGCTGATACTATATGCCCCAGGTACTTGATTCTCGGGAGGCAGATCTGACATTTGTCTATCGAAAGTTTGAGTCCAACCTCTCCAAGATGATCTTGGACTTTGAGTAGCCTTTCTTCATGTTCTTCAAGGGTTTTCCCGAACACAATGAGGTCGTCAAGGTACAATACGCTGGCACTTGTAGAAGGTTCATGTCTCCAATAACCTTTTCCATTGATCTCTGAAAGGTGGCTGAAGCACCTGTAATGCCTTGTGGCATCCTCTGAAATTGGAAAAATCCCAAGGGGCAAATTAATGCAGTTTTCACCTTCTTCTCTTCGTTCATAGAGCAATCTGATGGTAACCTGAACGCAGAGAGAACCATTGACTCCCACTCAAAGCATTCAGAGCATCATCAATGCACGATGTTGTATCCTGATCAGGTATTGTTCGGCTGTTCAATAATCGGCAGTCTATGCACATCCTCACAGCCCCGTTCTTCTTTCTGATGATGACTATAGGGGAAGCATATGGGCTACGTGACTCTGATTTTTCCGACTTGGAGCAGTTTTTCTAGATGCTGGCTTACATCTTCAATGTCTGCAGGAGGCAACTGACATGACCATTGCCTGAAAGGCACAGCATCTGACAGCCGAATCCTGTGCTCCCTCCCCTTTGCCAATCCCACATACCACTCATTCAAGGAGAAGAATGATGAAAGGAAGGGCTATTTAGTGGGTGCTATCTGCTAACCTAGCTTGGACATCTCCGCACTTGCTCCCTTTCTGCTTCCTTCCGTTCCACCCATGGCACTTCCACTGAGGGCTGGGTGCAGGATTGAGGGTCGGTGATTGTGCTGGCCTCCGGAGCAAACAGCAGTTACATAACACTTCTGCAATTTCTGGATTTATATCTATAAATAACGTTCTGCAACTGTCAAGCAGAAACGCTTTGAATTAGGTGTGCAAGGTTGTGAGTGCGCAACGGAGACCAAGAGACATAGCCAGTTCCCTTGCAAAAACAACACAAAACAGGAAAACACTTGTGTACGAAGAGAGAAGAGCCACTGCGCGTGTACAGGCTGTGATCTTGCAATCAATTTGGTAGCAGGTTGAGTATTATAAGAGGGAATCACATAAGAGTACTTTTAAGTTTTCATAAAATTAGCTTGGTTCACCGGTTAAAATCCTTTCAAATATTTACCCATCATAATGTCTTTGAAGACTGATTGAAGGCCATGATAAAGTGTGGTGCATGTCAATAACATTGATAGCATATGAACATTTCAATATAATTTGAGCACCTTTGTTCTGAACAATCTGAAGCCTAGAGAGGTCTGTTTAGTAGCAGCACACCATAGGACAGAAGACTATTCTAAGTGAGATCGTACCAGCTGTTCCATAACCGTTGGGATGATAAAGTAAGCATGTCAACGTGCAACTCCATTGCCATTACCTAGCTTCACCGATTACAGCATAAATATGAGAGGAACAAGATCCACCATGAGGAATTATAGTTTCATGTGGTTCTGATATAGAACCGTTCATTCTAAGGGTTAACATTGGTTTACTCTTCAATTGTTAAGTACTTCCAATTCGAGGAGATTTAAGTTTTGACATGTTTAGAGCCATGCTATTGTTATTGATAGATTATGTGTCCCGATCTGGTTCCCTTTTCTGTACACTGCAAATATCATTCATATCGGGATGTGATGAGAGCATAGTGGATTCATCAGCATATGTACGTGACAACTGAAGACTTGTTCATCACATAAAGCAGGTCATTCAGGAAAATAAAAAGAAAAGAGAAGCTTTTTGAGGCAACTGCCCTGGGCTAGGTTGCAGTGAACATTCACTCAAGTACCTCCGCCCCGCCCCCCCCCCAAAAAAAAAAAAAAAAAAAAAAAACATAAAATACCTTCTCTGACTCCTGTCAGTTAAAACATCCTGTCTCAAACACAGGGAGCAGCTTGATAATCTCTCAATTTTGGAGTTAGGAAAGGTGTCATATATCAGATCAAAATTAGATCTAAAAAAATATAAGTTTTCTCTTTAGGAATATCAGTTCAGGAAGGAATATGAGGAGCAAGGGAGGGAGGGAAGGGAATGATAACACTATGTTCCTGACTGTGAGTGCAATTAAGGAGTCACTATGAGAAGTAATTCATCAAACCACTTGAGCAGTAACTTTTAATAGTGACTGCGTTGTCAGCAAGGAGCTTTTATTATGCAGCTAAAGTGAAAACTTCCACTTTGTAGCACAATAGGTCAGTTCCATAGGTCAATTCCATTTATCATGAATATTATGTGAAAAAATTGTGAACTTTGCGACTGAGCTGTCAGACGATCCAAGAACAAACAGTAACAAACGTTACACAATTACACTTATTTTTTTTTTTTTTTTTGCTGTAACAGTGTAATATATCGTATAATACATATGTATCGCCTGTATTGTCATGTTATAATGGTCTGTTCATAAAATATAAGTGCACAGTGACTTTAAAACACACTGTATAACTTTAGGTATACAACTGATAGCGTCTCAAGGCATGTGCAATACATTTCACTGTGGTGATGATATGGCATTCAAATTTTTTGGGTTAAAATCCTCAGTGCAGTCTGTCATTGCCCATTTTTTCAATGACTGCTGATGGTCATTGAAATCATCAATCGTTGTGACTATTATTACTAATAAATATTTGTAATATGATTATGTTTGTTAGTCCCACAGTGGGGAGATTTGTATAATCATAAATAACTAAATAAATTCGAAAAATAAACATTTTTATTCAGTCGAGTGTCAGGTATCAAGCACGCAGTCAACGGGAGCAGCAGTGACAAGGACGTCAGGCGTACTAGGCAGGTCAGTGGGCAGGCAGGGGTGCGTACACGGGAGATCAGGAACGGAATCACAAGAGTGCTGGAACGAGGCATGAGGCAACGATCTGGCAAAGGGCAGACCGTACGAGGAGGCCCATTTTTATCCGTCCTAATTACAGGGAACGAGGGGTAGCTGTGCGCCTCACTGATTGCTGCAGGAGTGTGTTGTGTCAGGGACCGGCAGGAAAATGACAGTAACCCCCCCACCCACACACACACACACACACACACACTTAACGGCTGGCCCCAGACAGCCCAGGCGCCTCAGGGTGGGAGTCGAGAAAAGTCACGATGAGGTAGGGATCGACCATGAATCGGGACGGGATCCATGAACTTTCCTCGGGGGCATAACCCTCCCAGTACACCGGATACAAAATACCCCTCCCCCCCGGTGGTGGGACGACAGGACCCGGCACACTGAGTAAACTAGGCCTCCATCAACCATGTGGGAGGACGGACGGGGATTGGCCGGAGGGGGATGCAGGCTCACATGGAATGTCGGGTGGAGACGCATTGCAACATCTCACTTTGGCCAATGCAGACGGCACCTGGGACTCAGCACCTACAGACGTTAATAGGGAAGGGGGGTAGCCATGGACAACATTGAATGGGGCCATACCTGTCGATGCCGAGGGAAGACAGTTGGGAGTGTACTCCACCCAGCAGAGCTGCCTGCTCCAAGTGCTGTGGCCGCGAGAGGCCAGACATTAAAATTCGGTCTCCAAGTCCTGGTTGACCCATTCGGTCTGGCCGTAGGACTGTGGATACTGGCATGAGGTCAGACTTGCCAAGGCCCAAATAAGGGAGCAGAACTCCATCCAGAATCGGGAGATAAATTGAGGGCCCCAAGCCGACACCACGTTAGTGGGCAAGCCGTAGGAATGGAAAACCTTATCCAAGAGGAGCTCGGCGGTCTGTTTGGCAGAGGGAACCTTCAGCAATGGAATGAATTGGATCATTTTTTTAAATCGGTCCACCACCGAGAGGACAGCGGTGTGACCCTGTGAGCATGGGAGACGAGTCACAAAATCCAGAGATATATGGGACCATGGGTACTGGGGAACAGACAACAGATGTAGATTAACAAATTCTTGTATGACCTTTCTGAGGTTAGGCAACCAAAAACGTTGCTCCACCACTGACTGGGTCTTGGCTGTGATGCCACTGTCTTTCCGGGTCGGGCAGGATGAGGACCGGGGCTACCGTAACGCCGTCCTTGAGTTTGCTGAAAATCGTTTCACTCAAAATAGTTGTGGGGAGAGGTGAGCGCATGTAACGGGGCAGCAATGGAGCTGAAGTTTCAAATGAACTTCCGATAAAAGTTAGCGAAGCCGATGAACCTTTGAACCTCCTTGGACTTCCTGGGGGTGGGCCACTGAAGAAAACGGCATCACCAGGTATTTGTAGTGACCTGTGGGTGTGTTGAAGGCGGTTTTTCATTTGTCACCCTCCTTAATGCGCACTAGGTGGTATGCGTTCCATAAGTCCAATTTGGTGAAAACTCGAGCGCCTTGCAGCAGTTCAAAGGCCATGGCAATTAGGGGAAGGGGATACCTGTTCTTGACAGTGATGTCGTCTAGACCCCGGTAGTCAATTCAGGGGTTCAGGTTTGTGTCCTTCTTATTGACAACGAAGAAGCTGGCTCCAGCGGGTGAAGATGAGTGTTGGATAAGGCCTGCCGCAAGCGACTCCTCTACATAGTCCCTCATGGCTCTGTGTTCCGGGCCTGTAAGAGAAAACGCACGCGGGGGTGAGGTGCCGGGCAATAACTCAATGGCACAGTCATACGGCCGGTGAGGCGGAAGAGACTTACTCTTTGCTTTAGATAATACTGCTATTAGGTCAGAATAGCAGGGAGGCACGAGTGACAAGTCCGAATCCGGTTAAAAGTCCCACGGCACTATCGGCGCAACCAGTGTGTCTCCCTTCTCAGGAGGTGCGAAGCACGCAATGCCACATTTCGAACCCCATGATTTGATTTGCCTGGAGTACCACTCAAAGAGGGGGTTATGATCTTTGAGGCAGGGGCACCCCAGAATGATGTCACTATTCCAGGAGTCGAAGACATGGAAGCTCAGACGTTCGGTGTGCGGAGAAGGAAATGTCATGTCCATAGTTTGTGTAGGGTAGGTTGTACGGCACAAAAACTTGCTGTTTGCCGCATAAGTGTGCCGGAGTCACTGTCTCCTCTTTCCAAGCTCAATAAGTCAACTACTCGCAGGTTCAGGAGGTTCACGTCTGACCCGGAGTCGATAAATGGTGTAGCCGTAGTCCGCTAGCGTTAGAGTACCCTGAAGCAGGAACCGCGTCAAGCTGTTCGTGGTATAGTTAACACACACCGGCCTGGAGACATTCAGTGTGCGTTGTGCGGGCTTGATAGGACACCGAGCTACGAGGTGGCCCAATTACCTGGGGTAATAATACCGACCCTCTCGCCGGCGGTAATAACACTGACCATCTCACCGGCGTCTTTACCATTCCTCGGGGGAGCTGTGGACCCCCTCGACTTGCATGGACTCCATCTCAGCAGCCTGGACCGGTTGGCGTGCGGCCTATGGTACGAGATTTCATTGCGTATCTCCCTGTAGCGCGTCAACCTCCCCTGTATAGCGAGTCTCTAATCGATTCTCAGGGCAAGGTCGATGAGTGAGGCCAGGTGTGTGTGCAGTTCCACTGCGACGCGGCAGTTGTGAATCCTCAGGTGAGAATCCCTGAAAGAACGCGTTGAGGAGTGCTCCCTCGTTCCACGGGCTCTCCGCCACTCGGATGCCGAAGTCAATGGCATAATCCGCAACTCTACGTTCTCCCTGTTGGAGTGAGATCAAAGAAGCTGCTGCCTGACGCTCCAGGGACACGTATTGGATGACCAGATGTGAGCCTCATTAATTGCTTCAGATGTGTGCTGTGTCGGGGACCGGCAAAGCCAGGACAGGGACCGGCAGGACCATGACAGTTGTCCATACGGGAACTGTCCATTTTATTCTATCAGTAATGTTGTTTGCAAAATAGAGTGTTGAGTTTTAATTTTGATCGGTGAGATCTAATTGAAATGCTTTAATAGTATTGAGTTTATTTTAATATTTATTTTGTGATCATGGGTAGAAACAGAATAGGCAAAGGTGAATTAATTTATAGACAGATATTTTTGATGATGGAATGTCAATCTCATATATTGGTGCTTTGATACAAGCTGAATTTGTCCACCATTAAAAGGTTGCTGGAATAATAACAGAAAAATAACAAACATTGAAAGTGTTATTTATTAATGATTATGATTCTGGCTGTAGCACAGAAATGTTTGACAAAATTTCCGAAGAATGGAAATTCAGAAAAATTTTACCTTGAAGAAATGGGCGGCACGGTGGAACTTCTGTAAAGTATTGGCCTTGCAGTTCTGAAGACTTGGTATTCAAATCCTGGCCCCGCCTGTGTGAAGTTTGTATGTTCTCCCTGTGCCTGCATGCGTTTTCTCCGGGTACTCTGGTTTTCTCCCACATCCCAAGAATATGCAACATTAATTGGACACTCTAAATTGCTCCTAGGCGTGAATGTGAGCATGACTGTGTTCTGTCTCCAAGTGCCTTGCGATTGGCTGGCAACCAGTTCAGGGTGTACCCCGCCTCCTGCGTGTTGACAGCTGGGATAGGCTCCAGTGCTCCCACGACCCTTGTGAGGATAAGTGGCTCAGAAAATGGATGGCCAAATGTGTAAGAATGGATGGGTGGATGGATGGATGGATAAAGAAGTGAACTTGGCAGCTCTGCAAAAAGTAATGTGTAGTTTTTGGAAGAAAAAAATACACTTCAATGACAAATAGACCTTGTAATATATCATTTGCAATTTGGTATTGTTGTCTTGATAAAGGTAGAAAAACACATTTAAAATGAAATAATTTCATGAAATTTAAATTATTTAATACAATTCTGCTGTTTATGGTGAAGTTGCAAAAATATGAGGATGGAATAGATGGAACACAAAAAAAGCACATTGTACTTTATTAGATTTTGTTGAAATGCTCCATAGTAAGTTCCAGTATTATGATTTACCATGGAATAAAATCAAAGCTTTTGGAGGTTTTTGGATATTTTCCTCAGAAGAAATGAATCACACAACATTCATTTTTGCACACATACACACTTTTCTGCCGTGGGCCCATTGTGTTCAAAGTGATGTCCCACAGAAGATAAAATGACCCCCTCTGGAAAGAAGGAGCTTCACTTAATATCTCACTATTCCCCTGTGTGTGCATGCATGCATGTGTGTGTGTGTGTGTGTGCATTTGTGCATGCTGTGGGTGAGACAGATAGTGCTCCATTACTCTGCTCCTTTAACTATCCACCTTACCTTCCTTCACTTATTTCCTTGTTTTCCTGTCATGCGACATGCTTTATAATCTTGTCATCTCTATAAGGTCTCAGTGCTCCTCCATCCTGTGCTTACCCCTCCCCAACAGAGACTCCACATTTTAAAAAGAAGCAACTCATTTTTTCAATGCCCCATTTTTTCCCTAATGCCTTATGCCTCTTTGCAGAACCCCAGACCACCCCAAATAAATCTTGATTTTTTTTACCCTCATCTGCATTTTGGTACTCTGCTTACAGTTTCATAAATCCTTTCTGCCCACATAGTCTCTCTTCTTCTGTTGTTCTCCAGCTTCCTCTTCTACCAGTCCAGTGGATGTGGTGTGAGTTCCCAGGAAATAGTTTCCCTGCCATTAGCTCACAGCTCTTTTCTCTACTGTGCCTCATTTCTCTGACCTATTTGGTCTACAATTTAGGAATATACTGCTGTATTATTACTGCATACACTGTAATCATTCTACTAACGAAGTTACAAATTCTGTTTCGTAACATAAAATGGTGGATCACTTGGTGGCCAGCACAGCTGACATCAATATTTAAATAGGACGTGAAGTACACGCCAATCCATTGTCATAATCCTTCCGGTCCAGCCCTGGCTGTGCGGGTGCCCGCTCGGTCGCGCTGATTGGGAGGCCCACACCTCCGCCTCATGCTGGCTGATTGGCCCCGGTGTATATAGGACCATGGGGACAACTGGTCCGGTACCAGATTGTTGCGGTTCATGCAACAATCTTCACCTTGTCCTGACACTGTTGCCTGTTTGGACTGCCTGCAAGTATATCGAACATGGATCGAATAAATACTCTCCACAAACTGTATCTGGTCTTGTGAGTGATACATTCTGTTGTCCAAGCCTGAGATCTATTCCTGACAGGCACATTACTTTCCAGGCTCATCAGTGCACTTTTATTTGGCGAGCAGAATATATGAAACACATTATTACATTTTCGAGAAACACTGTTGAACGTCAACATGTGCTGTACATGTGTGATAAAATATACAATGGGGACATACAGTACAGAGAGACGGCAATGGGGATATGTTTACTGCCCCCATCAGTTTGTTTGTGTAGCCACTTAATTGAGGCATTAGGGGGCACTGCCTTTCATCTATGTATGAAAATATGCTAATTAAGCTATTTTAATGATGAAATCATGGATATTATTGGAGTGAAATAGAAAATCAATATAAAACCTGGACCACAAAAGTAAAATGGAAAAAACCTTTATGCAAATATTAGGTTGTGGTGAAATGAACGCTCATATTTGTTTGGCACGGAGTGTAGCTCGACAGCATAGGATGGTGGTGGGTAGGAAGATTAAGAAGATAAAGGTAGAGCAGAGAAACAAGTGGTGGAAGCTGAGAAAGGAAGAATGTTGTGCGGCCTTTCGGAAACAGGTGAGACAGGCTCTCGATGGACAGCAGAAGCTCCCGGAAGACTGGACTACGGCAGCCAAGGTAATCAGAGAGACAGGCAGGAGAGTACTTGGTGTGTCTTCTGGTAGGAAAGAGGAGAAGGAGACTTGGTGGTGGAACCCCAAAATACAGGGAGTCATACAAGGAAAGATATTAGCGAAGAAGAAGTGGGACACTGAGAGGACTGAGGAGAGGCGACGTAGGGCAAAGGTAGAGGTGGCAAAGGCTAAACAAGAGGCATATGACCACATGTACACCAAGTTGGACACGAAAGAAGAAGAAAAGGATCTCTCCAGGTTGGCCAGACAGAGGGAAAGAGATGGGAAGGATGTGCAGCAGGTAAGGGTGATTAAGGATAGAGATGGAAATGTGTTGACTGGTGCCAGTAGTGTGCTAAATAGATGGAAAGAATACTTTGAGAAGTTGATGAATGAAGAAAATGAGAGAGAAGGAAGAGTTGAAGAGGCAAGTGTGAAGGACCAGGAAGTGGCAATGATTAGTAAGGGGGAAGTCAGAAGGGCACCCCAAAGGATGAAAAATGGAAAGGCAGTTGGTCCTGATGACATACCGGTGGAGGTAGGGAAGCAATTTGGAGAGGTGGCTGTGGAGTGCCTGAAGAATGGAGGAAAAGTGTTCTAGTTCCCATTTTTAAGAACAAAGGCGATGTTCAGAGCTGTGGGAATTATAGAGGAAAAAAGTTGATGAGCCACACAATGAAGTTATGGGAAAGAGTAGTGGAGGCTAGACTCAGGACAGAAGTAAGTATCTGCGAGCAACAGTATTGTTTCATGCCTAGAAAGAGTACCACAGATGCATTATTTGCCTTGAGGATGCTAGTGGAAAAGTACAGAGAAGGGCAGAAGGAGCTACATTGTGTCTTTGTGGATCTAGAGAAAGCCTATGACAGAGTACCAAGAGGGGAACTGTGGTACTGCATGCGTAAGTCTGGTGTGGCAGACAAGTATGTTAAAATAGTAAAGGACATGTATGATGGCAGCAAAACAATGGTGAGGTGTGCCTTAGGTGTGACTGAAGAATTTAAGGTGGAGGTGGGACTGCATCAGTGATCAGCTCTGAGCCCCTTCTTGTTTGCACTGGTAATGGATAGGTTGACAGATGAGGTTAGACTGGAATCCCCTTGGACCATGATGTTCGCAGATGATATTGTGATATGCAGTAAAAGCAGGGAGCATGCAGAGGAAAATTAGAAAGATGGAGACATGCACTGGTAAGGAGAGGAATGAAGATTAGCCGAAGTAAAACAGAATATATGTGCGTGAATGAGAAAGGTGGAGGGGGAAGAGTGAGGCTACAGGGAGAAGAGAAAGCGAGGGTGGAGGACTTCAAATATTTAGGGTCAACAATCCAGAGCGATTGTGAGTGTGGTAAGGAAGTGAAGAAACAAGCAGGTTGGAACAGCTGGCGGAAGGTGTCTGGTGTGTTATGTGACAGAAGAGTCTCTGCTAGGATGAAGGACAAAGTTTACAAAACAGTGGTGAGGCCGGCCATGATGTACGGATTAGAGACGGTGGCACTGAAGAAACAACAGGAAGCAGAACTGGAGGTAGCAGAAATGAAGATGTTGAGGTTCTCGCTCGGAGTTAGCAGGTTGGATAAGATTAGAAATGAGCTCATTAGAGGGACAGCCAAAGTTGGATATTTTGGAGACAAGATACGAGAGACCAGACTTTGATGGTTTGGACATGTTCAGAGGCGAGAGAGTGAGTATATTGGTAGAAGGATGCTGAGGATGGAGCTGCCAGGCAAAAGAGCGAGAGGAAGACCAAAGAGAAGGTTTATGGATGTGGTGAGGGAAGACATGAGGGCAGTTGGGGTTAGAGAGGAAGATGCAGGAGATAGGCTAAGATGGAAAAATATTACATGCTGTGGCGACCCCTAATGGGACAAGCCGAAAGGAAAAGAAGAAGGTTGTGGTGAAATGCGTGGTTAGCATGTCTGACTCACAGTTCTGAGGACCGAAATTCAAATCCTTGCCCCACCTGTGTAAAGTTGGTACGTTCTTGCTGAGCCTGTGTGGATTTTCACCGGGCAGTCTGGTTTCCTCCCAAATCCCAAAAACATGCAACATTAATTAGACACTCTAACTTGCCCATAGGTGTGAATGTTAGTGAAAATGGTTGTTTTTATTTGACTTGTGATGGGCTGACAACCATTTCAGGGTGTACATCGTTTCCTGCTCAAAGATAGCTAAGATATGCTCCATCACTCCCATAACCCACATGAGGATAAGCAGCTCAGAAAATTGATAGGTTATTAGGTTGTCAAGTTTGCTTTTTACCCTTTAGAGGCAGAGAATTTAATTTTGGGAAGGAGGCAAGGCTCATCATGGCCTGCATACCCTAACTGCACATCCCTGCTATGCAAAATACACCAAGATAAAGAAGGCATTACATGCATATTAAAACTAAGCCACAATGAAACTCTAATCAATAATTAATCAGCTCATTTGACATAGTAATTAACTTTAGAATAAGATCATTATCATGCGGTCATCTGGCAAATAGTCATACATGCATACGTTTACTAGAAAAATGAGGCTAGGGATGATAATCTGCAAAATACAACACCCTTGTTCCAGCATACAGTATTTTGTGGAGTTTGACATTTAACTGTGGTACTTACGAACAGTATGCTTTAATTTTTGGTGAAAGGAGTTCTCTTTTTATTAACATTTTTAATATTAATTATGATGCCAACAATATAGACCAAACAGGAGGGGGATCGTTCAAATTTAAAATAAAAGCAGCACAAAGTCAAATTGGGGTAGTGTGTTCAAAGTTTGGGAGACATGGTACTGAAAGACCTGCTGCACAACTATCTGACACCTTTACCAAGCAATTATTCGAAACGGGCAACAGAAAAGGAAAAAAAAACACAACAACAATCTAGTGGTCCTGTTCACTCATAAAAGGCCTAACGACAAACTTCAAATCCACAAAACAAAGAATATATTTTTGCATGACAACTATCCCAGTGAAAATACAAATCAGACATAACACTTTCTTTCCGTCCAAGCCCATGATTGAACCTGTAAGTTGTTGGCTGGGAACCATCTTTTCCCTTGTGTTGGATGTGCATGTGTGTGAAAGTCACCTGTGGGCAAATGAATGCAACCTCTGACAAAATGGGCTTTAGGTTGAACTCTTGCCCATCAGCAAGGCAAGTTCTTATATAAGTACCAGATGTTGTTGTTTTTTTCAAAATAGCATGCGAGTGTTTAGCACAGCTGCCTCCCAGTGAGAATGTTCTGAGTTCAATTCATAGCTCAGGCTTACCTGTGCAGGATTTGGATGCTTTCCCTGTACTTGCTTGTAATTTCTCCATGTACTCGAGCTTCCTCCAACATTCGCCCCCCATAATTTTATACTGAAGGGAAAATTACACAAGGTTTTTATTATAGAACAACTACAGTATGAAGTGATTATCTCTTGCCACCATACACAGGCATTCATTAAACATGTACTGTACACACATATTTATCCAGACCAACTGTATGCTTAAAGGAAAACACTGAACTTCTCTTGAACCAGAATTAGATACAACATCAAAGTTATAAATCTTGTGTGAAATGAGTATTTAATTGATTAAAGCTTTAGCGAGTGCAGAAAGGTGTAGCCTGAGGACATTTGAGGAATGAGGAACAGTTGCTTCGCTGCTCACAACCTCGACTTTTGATGGTTATGTAAAATTTCATTCTGCAAAATGAATTGGCTACTGTTTCTATTGATTTATCAGTATTTATTAAGTACAATTTTGCTTTGACGTGCTTTCCTTATGTCATTGAACTTCGTTTAACTATTCCAAAGTGATCAGATCTAAAACAATGCATCTAATGTGCAATAACTACTCTTTCATTTCAAATTAATTATTAAGAATCGATATGAAGTCTTTACATTTATATTCCTGTGTTCTGACTTCCCATGTGCACTATATATTGTCATGATCCTGCCGCTCCGGCACGAGCTGTGTGGGTGCCTGCGTGGCTGCGCTGATTGGGGCGCACACCTGCGTCTCATGCGGGCTGATTAGTCTGTATTTATATCACCCCGATGACGATTGGTCCCCGCCAGTTCGTTCTGTCACGTCCCATCGGAACGGGGGTAGGACCCAAATGCAGGACTCGGACGATGCCAGGTAGTTCAGGGAGAAACGTTTATTATATGCTGAGGTCGGGATCGAGCAGGCAGTCCGGTGCAGCAGCGGTAGTGGGGACGTCGGGCGAAGAGAGTAGGTGAGCGGGCAGGCAGGAGTCAATACACAGGAGAACAATCAAAGCAGGCAGAAGTAACGAAGGAGTCAGGCTTACAAGGTTGGTCGGAGAACAGGCGAAGGTCGGTACACACGGGTTGTCGATCAGGGATACGAGAGTGCTGGAACGGGACATGAAGCTCAACAAACTGGCGGGGACCAATTGTCATCGGGGTGATATAAATACAGACTAATCAGCCCGCATGAGACGCAGGTGTGCGCCCCAATCAGCGCACCCGTGCAGGCACCCGCACAGCTCGTGCTGGAGTGGCAGGATCATGACATATATGAATAGTCAGGAATCATCAAAAACCTCTTTGACAGTATTATGGATAGCAAGCAGAAAACATTTTTCTTCTCAACAAAATATAGGGGAATTAGTTGGACCCAAGAATTGTTCTTACCTTCATAGCTAGCACCAGACTCCTGAATTGGGTTTACTGCTTCCTGTGTAAGAGTATACTATATTGAAATGCCAGTACAAAGGTCTGATGTTTAACCTGTGGCACCCACCCTTACTGCCCTAGTGTGTTTCCAGCAATTGCTGATCGACAAGGATTGTACAATGTCGCAACATACCGGTAGTTTATCCTGCCGCTGATGGATATAAATAGTTGACTGTGGTACGCTATGTTGCATGGTGATTGCAGACTCAGTCAGTATACACACACGGTAAGAGTCAGGATATACACTGAAATGATTGCCAGTCAATCTCAGTCCGCACAACTTGAGCTGTCATTTATTATGTGTAATCTTTTTCCTTTGTAGGGGTTTCCAAATGGCCTGGGATTTGCATCATATGCCAATCCTAATGCTGAAAGAATGCCAACCCCACCCCACCTACTTAATTATTATTGTTTTTTTTTTTTTTTTTACTGTTGTAATATTTTAGGCTAGGAGCCATATTTTACAACCCCCCCCCCAAAAAAAAAATAAATAAACCCCAAGTAAAGACAGCACATGGTCAAAATATGTAATATGACCAGTTCAGGGTATACCGCACCTCTTACCTGAAGTTAACAGGGATAAGCTCCAGGACAGCAGTGGCCCTCGTGAGGATAAGCTGTAGAGACATTGGATGGCTGGATGGATAAAAAATTCATATGCATTCAATCTGCAAAAGGTGAACTGTTATTTAACAATGAAAAACTGTACTAGGGGTTGACACACTCTTTTTGTAGCTGATGCTAAGGTAATGATATTCAACACCATCTAATCAATGACTATATTGATATTTTTTTTCAAGTGTTAAATTTCCCCTTAGTGCACAACTGTTTGTCTTTCCTTCCGAATACTAGTTCACTCTTCCTAACAACTCAAGGAGTAGTGGACCCACCCCCCAGTTCACTCATTCGATCGCATTAAGACACTTGCTCAGGCAATCATATTCAGACACATCTGCAGTATCACAGTGCATTGCTGTGATGGTGTGGAAATTTTTGCCTTGTTTTCATCTAAGCATATTGGATTTTTCATTATCATGTCTTCATGTTGTCGTGGAATAAACAGAACAACGAAATCTCCAATATGCTAATGTTCCAACTCACCAAATGTGATGAAAATTACAGCACGCAAGGCTGGTATCAGCTTTCTCAAAGTGATTTATCAGTGAGGACAACAATGTTTCCAGTAGCTTTTCAAATATTCGTGCCCATTATTGGAACATGGTGCACAGTAGCATGAAAGTGTGTGTGAATATATCTGTGTGTTCTGTTTTATTATAAACATGCAGGCGATCATAGTTTAACATTCTGTGTGTAATGCCTGGCACAAATTCATTACATTATTTTTTTTTACATGGCTTTTACTAAATGTACTTTTATTTATAGATCACTTTGACAACAATAACAACCACAGCTAAAATATCAGAATCAGAATCAGCTTTATTGGCCTAGTGTGGAACAACACACAAGGAATTTGTCTCCGGCAGTCGGTGCTGCCCTGGTACATCATTCAGAACAAAGAACAAACAAACTAACAAGAACAAAGAATAAGAGACATTCAATTAATAGGAACTATTCCTTATAAGAGTCACAGATGTGCAAGAAGCTGTCATGATCCTGCCGCTCCAGCCCGGGCTGTGCGGGTGGGAGGTGCACACCTGCGTCTCATGCAGCATGATTATGCTGTGTATTTATATCACCCCGATGATGACTGGGCCCCGCCAGTTCGTTGAGCTTCATGTCCTGTTCCAGCACTCTCGTATCCCTGATCGTCAACCTGTGTGGACCGACCTTCGCCTGTTCTCCGACCAACCTTTTAAGCCTGACTCCTTCGTTACTTCTGCCTGCTTTGATTGTTCTCCTGTGTATTGACTCCTGCCTGCCCACTCACCTGCTCTCTTCGCCCGACGTCTCAACTACCGCTGCTGCACCGGACTGCCTGCTCGATCCCCGACCTCGGCATATAATAAACGTTTCTCCTTGAACTACCTTGCATTGTCCGAGTCCTGCATTTGGGTCCTACCCCCGTTCTGATGCTACGTGACAGAAGCAGAGCCTACTTCATGTAGAACAGTTGTGTGTCATTGCCCCACATTATGTTAAGCTTGTACAGAGTGCCTGTACCTGTCTGCGGTTGCCATTATAGACCAGTGCAATGACAATTGTGGACAGGGAGCAGTTTAAAGTGACGAATCGTGCGATAGTCTACGGTATATATTACTAATACTAATACTGATTGGATGAGCAGGATGTGAGGGTGTGTCCCAACAACAGCACAAGGGAGAAAACAGTAGGTTCACTGATTAAGAATTTAATGACTTAACTGGCAGAGGGAATAAAAACAGTTGTGCCTGCTAGTTTTGACTTTCATTGATCGGTCGCGATTATGCTTAGGAGTTTGACAGCCAGGTGCTGTGAAGTGCAGTCATTTGTGTACAGCGGGAAAAGCAGAGGGGAGCGAACACAGACTTGGGGTTCCCCGGTGCTGATAGTGTGTGTAGATGAGGTGGCATCCCCCAGCCCCACCTGCTGTGTCTTGTGTGTCACGAAGTTGTCGATCCACTAGTAGATGGCAGGTGAGACACTGAGCTGGAGAAGTATAGAGGAAAGGAGCTAAGGCAGAGGTTGGGAACCTTTTAGGCTGAGAGAGCCATAAACGTCAAATATTTTAAAATATAATTCCAAAAGAGCCATGCAATACTTTAAAAACTAAATACAAGCATATTTGTGCATTTTATGTAAGAACAACACTTTAAGAGTACAATAAGTGTCTAAAATTTTGAAATAACATTATGCTGTTGGTAATCAATGATGACAAAAGTACTTCTTTCCATTAATGCAACTTCTTTCCTGATGGCTTTGTTGGCTGTTTCATATGTCACTAAATTAAATTTTATGCAGTCTTTGAGACTTCCAGCCGTTCATTATTCGTGAACGTAGGTTGGGCTTAATGTTTTTTTTTTTAAACGTGAGAAAGACTTTTCACATGCATAGGTAGAACCAAACATTGTCAGTAAGGCAATACTCACACACCGTGTGTGGTATGTGACGAGAAGTGCGTTCCAAGTTTTCACAATTAGCTGGTCTGGAGGTTTAATTTTTTTCATTTCTCCCCATGTATGCTCGCTAACAATGCTTTCCGACAGAGACATGTCTTTTATTCGTTTGATTAGCTTGTCTTGATGTAAAAAAAAAAAAAAAAAAAGTCAATAAATCAATTGGAAACATCAAGCAAGACCGTTGTGGCAAACTCCCCATCTGCGAATGGCTCTCTGTTTCTCACAATTGCCAAAGCACCAGCAAAGCTATATGAACTTCAGTCACCTAGTTGTATCCAAATACGGAGTTGCTGCTTGAACTCTGGACAGCAGCTCTTGACATACTCTCTTCCTGCTGTTCCCTACAGGATATTCTGATCCAATGGCGTTTGCGTGTGTCGAAGTAGCACTTCATGTTTGAGCATTTAATTGTTGCGATTTTCTCATTAGAAATTAGACAGAAAGGAACCTTCTTTCTCCACATAGGCAAATTCCTCTGTCCATTTTTACTGAAAACTGTGCTACTGTACTCCTCATCTCTTTTTCTTTTAGCCATCTTTGTCAAAAGTGTTTCCAGAATTAATTTCTACCCCATCTGCGTTCTACCCTTCTGTACCTGCCCACATCACATCCTGCGTCTTCCCGATTAACCGGTACTGCTTTTTCTACATCAGATAAGGATAAATCCGAGAAATCAGCACTGGCCATAATTGTTTCCCAATGTAAGCGAGCCTTTGTTGGCGCATCTAATAAGTCACATCTGCGCACGTGCCAAAATGGCTGCGCCCATGAAAATTCGTAATTGACGATAAAAATCTTCTCAAAACACTATTAAATGAGAGCGGATTAACATCACATTTTCAAGATACAATACATATGACATGTCCTATTGGATACATTATTAATCCAAACCATCGGAATTCTTCTTTAAGGGATGATGGTGTTAAATGCAGAGCTGAAGATCACAAACAGGATCCTCGCATTGGTTCCCTCGCTGTTGGGTTGTTCAACAATGACGAGCAGATCCATGTTGATGGCATCATCTGCAGACCTGTTAGCGCGATAGGCAAACTGCAGTGAGTCCAGGTGGGGACCTGTGACGCTCTTGAGGTGGTCCACCACACGACGTTCAAATGACTTCATGACCACAGATGTTAAGGCAACAGGCCTGTAGTCATTAAAACCTTAGACTGCTGTTTTTTTTTTTTTTTTGGGAACAGTAATATGGTGGAGCATTTGAAGCAGGTTGCTATTTCAAAACTGGGTAGCGTAATGATGCTGTCGGGGATGCGTTCAGAAAGCCAAGTCTCCGTGAAGCATGGGGCAGAAGAATGTCCAAAGTCTTAAGTCTTCAACACAACGCTCTGATGAGTAACTCTGGAAAAAGATTCAGCAAATTGTCGAGAATTGTCGAAAAAAAGTCCGGAGATGACTCTGACAATTAGCTAGTCATTTCATGTGTACTTGAGTCCAGAGATGTCCCAAAAACACATAAACATAAACAGTACCAAAACAAATAAGCTATAAAACTGCTGTATTTACTTCTTAACAGCATATGACGTGACAACACAGGAATTAGCACTGGGTAACACTTCCTTGTGGAAAGCATCATTCCTTTGTCACCAGTTCCTCCAGGTTTTTACTTTAGGCTCTCAAGCATGCATGGGGCGTTTGGGGCACTTACTACTCAAATGGTTTCACAGACACAGGGGCAATTTGGAGTCTCTCTCCAACAAATGGAGATTTTGGGGATGTGGGAGGAAACTGGAGTGTCCGGAGAAAACCCAAGAGAACATGCAAACTCCACACAGGGGGAGGCTTGGACTTGGTCGGCCAATCAGAATCTGTGTTGTTCACGATGTAAGGATAGTCTGGCTCTTCTATCAAGAGCAAGGCGTTGGAATCTAAACGGAGATGCTGCTGCCCCCTCTATAAATAAATAAATAAGTATGGTGGGACAGCTTTAACTGGAGCATTGGCCTCACAGTTCTGAAGACCAGGGTTCAAATCCCGGCCCTGCCTGTGTGGCACATCACAAAACCATGCATTCATTGTGAGGATAAGCGGCTCAGAAAAAGGTTTAATGGATGGATAAATAAATAACTAAATAAATAGGCGTAATTATTGCATTAATGTATTACTTCATTGTGTTATTCACATCAAAACTTAATTAATAAGGTGACAATGAACGTTACATCATTTTTTTTTCAAGTTTTTTAGGTTTATATGTTGCACACCAAGCACACCACACTATAATAACTAATTAAAATGATGAAAGAAAGAACATCCTGGAGTGTTCCATTTATTAGTTCAAAAGCAGAGAGGGTCTGACCTTTTATGTTACTGAACCTTCAGCTAGAATTTCTTTTTAAAAAAAATGTGTCCAAATGCCAAACAGCCTAAACATGAAAGATGTTGCCGGAAAAAAGGATGGATATATATTTAAAAAAAAGGGATTCAGTTGAGAAGGTAAATTGATTCCCTTTGTCTTGCTGAAATGGAACAATAGGATGCCAGCAACAGAAGACCTTATTGAACTGAAGTCGCCAAAGCAAACACTGACACTAATTGGCAATGTTTCATGCCAAGATACACAATTGTGACCTGTGTGTAACAACCTCTGAAGTCATGGAAAAACAACTCTGGATGTCTTTGATAGTCTTTGTGTCTTTTATCATCAGAGAAGATGTTTGTAGAACAGCACTTACCAGGACCTTCATGTGTTAAAAATTTTGAATGAAAATAATAAAAACACATTTTCACTTCTCTGTGTGTGTTTCGCAGAAAAGTGGGACCTTAAAGGTACTGAAAAAAAAATCCACAGGATTGCAAATTCCATCCATTTTCTGAGCTGCTTATTCTCACAAGGGTCGTGGGAGTGCTGGGGCCTATACCAGTTGTCATCGGGCTGGCGGCAGGGTCCACCCTGAACTGATTGCCAGCCAATCGCAGGGCGCACAGATACAGACAACAGTCACACTCATGTTCACAGCTACTGACAATTTGAGTCTCCAATTAATGCCCAATTTTGTGGGAGGAACTGGGAGTGCTCGGAGAAAACCCACGCAGCCATGGGGAGAACATGCAGTCCTCTCCTATATTACTCTATCCTTCCATCACAGGGTGGAGCACTACTCCTCCAAACAACAATCTAGCCCAATGTTTTTACTTTCCCCAACTTTATTACAGCTAATGTCTTGTCTTTTATTGTCCACTCTTTATTTATTATTTAGTTGTTTTTTCCACTAGCTCTCACTTTTGTTTTTTTTCTGTGATCCCCATTCAAAACTTTGTTCTGGCTGACTGAATTTTGAATAAAAATCCATCTGAATACAAAAACCACATCGGCATCTTAAAAACTCAATTGTGGCAAGGTAAAACTCTTCTGACATAAATTGACACAGATCCTCCATTGTGCCTGACCTAACACCAGAACAGGACTAAAAAATGAGCAAATGAAAAAAAGTTGTTTCACATGTACAGTGAAGAAAATACAACCCAATGTTGCAAAAGTGGAATAAGGTGGATAGAATCATGAAATGATTGGATGGATGGATAGATGGATGGATGGATGGATGGATGGATGGATGGATGGATGGATGGGTAGAAAAATACTGTGAAGAAAATAAGTATTTGAACACCCTGCTAAACTGCAAGTTCTCACACTTAGAAATCATGGAGGGATCTGAAATGTTCATCATGGGAGCATGTCCACTGTGAGAGAGAGAAAAAAGAAAAATCTAAAAATCACAATGTATGATTTTTTAATGATTTATTTGTGTGATACAGCTGCAAATTAGTATTTGAATACCTGAAAACCAATGTTCATATTTGGCACAGCAGCCTTTGTTTCCAATTACAGAGGTCAAACATTTCCTAGAGTTGTTCACCAGGTTTGCTCATAGTGCAGGAGGGATTTTGGCCCACTTCTCCACACAGATCTTCTCTAGTTCAGACAGGTTTCTGATTGTCGCTAAGAAACACGGAGTTTAAGGTCCCTCCAAAGAGTTTCTATTGGGTTCAGGTCTGGAGACTGGCTAGGCCACACCAGAACCTTGATATGCTTTTTACGGAGCCACTCCTTGGTTTTCCTGGCTGTGTGCTTCGGATCATTGTCTTGTTAGAAGACCCAGCCATGACCCATCTTCAATGCTCTGACTGAGGGAAAGAGGTTGTTCCCCAAAATTTCACAATACATCCTCTCCTGAATACAATGCAGTCGTCCTGTCCCATGTGTAGAAAAACACCCCCAAAGCATGATGCTACCACCCCTATGCTTCACAGTAGGGAT
Organism: Syngnathoides biaculeatus; assembly: GCF_019802595.1. Taxonomy (NCBI): domain Eukaryota; kingdom Metazoa; phylum Chordata; class Actinopteri; order Syngnathiformes; family Syngnathidae; genus Syngnathoides; species Syngnathoides biaculeatus. The sequence goes on along the minus strand of NC_084654.1, from coordinate 5,860,325 downwards.
GGTGTTCGTGGGATGGAACTCATCATTTGTCTTCCTCCAAACACGGTTAATGGAATTATGACCAAAAAGTTAAATTTTGGTCTCATCTGACCACAAAACTTTCTCCCATGATTCCTCTATATAATCCAAATGGTCAGTGGCAAACTTAAGATGGGCCTTGACATGTGCTGGTTTGAGGAGTGGTACCTTCCGTGCCATGCATGATTTTAAACCATGACGTCTTAGTGTATTACCAACAGTCACCTGGGAAATGATGGTGCCAGCTCTTTGCAATGCATTGACCAAGTCCTGTCGTGTAGTCCTGGGCTGATTCTTCCCCTTTCTAAGGATCATTGAGTCCCCACGAGGGGATATCTTGCATGGGGCTCCACTCTGATTGAGATTGACCGTCATATTTAGTTTCTTCCATTTTCTTATGATTGCTCCAACAGTGGACCTTTTTTCAAAAAGTTGCTTGCCATTTTCACATAGCCCTTTCCAGCCATGTGGAGTTGTACTATTTTGTCTCTGGTGTCTTTGGACAGTTCTTTGGTCTTGGCCATGTTACAAGTTTGAGTCTCACTGATTGTATGGGGTGGACAGGTGTCTTTATGCAGCTAACAACCTCACACAGGTGTATATGATTTAGGATAATACATGGAGTGGAGGTGGACTTTTAAAGGGGGACTAACAGGTCTTTGAGGGTCAGAATTCTAGCTGATAGACAGGTGTTCAAATACTTATTTGCAGCTGTATCACACAAATAATCAAAACATCATACATTGTGATTTCTGGAGTTTTCTTTTTAGATCATGTCTCTCACAATGGCCATGCACCTACGATGAAAATTTCAGACCCCTCGATGATTTCTAAGTGGGAGAACTTCCAATAGCATGGTGTTCAAATACTTATTTTAGTCACTATATTTTTCCATCCATCCATCCATCCATCCATCCATCCATCCATCCATCCATCCATCCATCCATCCATCCAATCATTTCATGATTCCATCCACCTTATTCCACTTTTGCAGCATTGGGTTGTGGAGGCAGTAGGTTTGAACAGGGAAGCCCAGACTTCCTTCTCCCCAACCACTTCCTCCAGCTCTTCCGGGGCAATCCCAAGGCGTTCCCAGGCCAGTCGAGAGATATAGTTTCTCCAGGTGATCTTGTTCTTTCTGTCACGACCCACAGTTTGTGACCATAGGTGATGGTAAGAACCTAGATCAACCAGTAAATTAAGAGCTTTGCTTTTTGGCTTAGCTCCTTCTTTGCCACAACAGACCTATACAAAGTCTACACCACTGAAGCTGCTGCATTGATCAACCTGTCGATCTTGCGTTCCATTTTTGGTTCATTCATAAACAAGACTATAAGATACTTGAACTCCTACACTTGGGGCAGGATCTCATCCCCGACCTGGAGAAGGCACTACAGCCTTATCCAACTAAACCACATTGTATAAGATTTGGAGGTGGTGATTTTGATTCCAGGTGCTTCACAATTGACTGTGAAATGCTCCAGTGAAGAAACAGATACAAACATGTTGGAATGGGTGGAAGAAGGTGGCCAAAGTGTGATGTGATAGAAGAATCTCTGCTAGGTTGAAGGGTAACATTTATAAGGTATTAGTGAGGCCAGCCTTGATGTACAGAGAAGAGATGGTGGCACTGATGAGAGAGGAAGCAGAGCTGGAGGTGGCAGGAATGAAGATGTTGATGTTCTCTCTAGAACTGAGCAGGTTGGATAGGAATAGAAATGAGCTCACTGGAGAGACAGCCAACGTTCGGTGTTCTGGAGACCAAGTTAGAGGGAGCGGTCTTCAATTGTTTTGACACGTCTAGAGGAGAGAGAATGAGTATATTGGTAGAAGGACGATGTTGATGAAGCTGCCAGCTAAGAGAGGGAGAGGAAGATCAAGAGAAGATTGGTGTTTGCCGTGAGGGAAGACATGAGGGCAGTTGGTGTTAGAGAGGAGAAAGCAGGAGATAAGCTTATGGGCAAAAGGATGACATGTTGTGATGATCCCTAACGACACAAGCAAAAAGGAAAAGAAGAATCAAACAAATTGAACCAAGGCAGAGAGGACAAGGGGATGAACAAAAAAAGCAAAGTGGAGAAGTAGTAATACCTGTCATCAGATGGGGGGAGGTGACAGGAAGTCTGTCAAGAAGGAGTGAAAGGAAGAAGTGGGACGGAAAACATTTAATATTTGAGAGAGATAAACCCTCCAAATTATTTATTGATGTTTTGTTTTTCCACCTAATCAGTGGGGACATTATTCAAATGTTGTAGAAATGATTGAAGGGGTGAGTAAATGCTTTGAGAATCCACTGAATCGATGTATTTATGAGAGTAGAAATGGAGAGGTTGAGTCAAGTGCTTTGAGTGCTTCTGGGAGTGGAAAGAGAGGATTCATAAGGTGGGAACATGCCTTGAACTTGTTGTAATGATATTCTTGGCAGGTTGTGTGGGATGGCAACGGTGACTCATGCAGACATTGTGACAGACAGCAATTTTTTTTTTAAATCTGCAACTTCCCTCCACTGACAAGTAGACTTCGGAAGGACAGACATTTTCAGTATATATTATGTGTTCCCACGAAACAACTTACCTGTTCCTTACTGTTTCGTGTCGTAAAGTCAGGGCCTTCAAGGCCTTGTCTGATGGCCTAAACACAACCAGAAGGATTGACCTACATTTACAATTTACGTGAAATTGTATTAATTTATTTCCAACTGTCTATGATTGTAATTTGATGTGTATCTTGGCTACAAAGCTTTCTGCGTGTGTTATTTTTGTTTTTGTCCAATCAGATATAAGCCTCTATGTTTTTCCCTATCATTGTAATGTGCACAGGATCTTTAATGCCCTAAATGCTGGCCCATGCCACATTCACACAAAAAAAACATGGCTGTTTTTTCAAACTGTTTTAAAAAATGTTGTGACCAATCAGATTTGGAATTCAATAAACAGGACCTGCTAAAAGGCTAAAAGTGCCGTTGACAAATTTCTGTCTTATGGTTGACTGATTACTGAACAGTCTGGCAATTTACACATAATCTTCTTTTCCTTCCGGCTTGTCCCGCCACAGCATGCTGCGTCCTGCATATTCCTCTCTAAAAGAAACAGCACTCCTGTCTTCCCTCACAACATCAATCAGCCTTTTGTTTGGGCTTCCTCTCACTTTTTGACCTGGCAAATCCATCCCCATCCAATATACTCAATTGCCCTCCTTGGGATGTGTCGAAATCACCAAAGTATGCTCTATCTAACTTTGTCTCCCACCCATCAAACATTGGATGTCCCTCACTGAGGAGCTCATTTCTTATTGTATCTGGTCATTCCTAGACTGAACCTCAACATCTTCATTTCTGCCATCTCCTGCTCTGCGTCCTGTTGGCCTCTCCACCTCTTTTATAAATTTTGCCCTTTATCCTAGCAGCCTCTTGTCACATAACACACCTGACACCTTCTCCCAACTGTTCCAACCTGTTTGGACCCATTTCTTGATTTCTTTACTACGCTCACTATTGCTCTGGATTGTCGACCCTCGCTATCTTTTCTCCCTGGAGCCTTATTTTACCCCCTCCACCCCTCTCATTCATGCACATATATTATCTCTTACTTCAGCTAATCTTCATTCCTCTCCTTCCCAGTCCATGCTTCCACCTTGCTAACTGTTGCTCCACCTGCTCCCTGCTTTCACTGGAGATCACAATGTCATCTGTGAACATCATGGTCCAAATGGATTTTAACTTAACCCCATCTGTCAGGGTATCCATTACCACTGCAAAAAGGAAGGGGCTAAGAGCTGATCCCTAATGCACTCCCACCTCCATATCTACGGTACACCTCTCTACTGTTTTGCTGCCCCCATACATTTCCTGTAGTATTGTAACATACTGTATATGTCACATGAAATATCCGCCTGCAGTACCATAATTCCTCTCTTGGTACTCTGTCATAGGCTTTCTCTAGATCCACAAAGTCACAATGTAGCTCCTTCTGACCTTCACTGTACTTTCATATTAGCATACAGCACAATTTGCACGTAATAACAACCCAAATGGCTGACGAAACTAGAAGAAATTGATTTGGCGTTTGACATGTATAGAAAAGTAAAAGAAAAAGATTCAAGGTGGACAGATAAAATTGGGGATTGTAAGGAGAGGCCATCTGTCACTGGTTGTCTTTTTACAACCCAGTAAATTTGCGGTACACAAAGAAAATGTTGGAGCCATAACAGAACAAACAACTGCATATGGAGCTTATGTATTTCCTTGCTGAAAACAATGGAGAATTTCCATCACTAAAAAGTGTTTTGTGGGTCCATAGGGAGCATACAAAATTATCTGATTAATGCCCCTGGTGACATGATGAGCAAAGAGATAAAAAAAAAAGGTGGTTCGCCATGTCCACGTAGATGAGATAACAGACTTGAGTACAATTGCCTGAAGTACCGATGACATTGCTGCTCTTTATCCATTTGGAAGAAATTGAATGTTTGGATAAATATGTGGCACAGTGTTTTGTGGCACAGTTGACTCGTGGCCTTGTGCTCTGGAAAAAGGTTGTTGTAGTACTCAGAAATCAACAACAAGGCAAGCACAGGTAAAAGATGCAGAGGAGCAGCGGCTTGACACTGAGCTGTTCCCGGATGACCAAGCTTCTCACCCTATCTATAAGTGAGAGCCTGGACACACTGTGGAGGAAACTAATTTTGACCGCTTGTATCCAGGATCCTGTTCTTTTGGTCACGAGCTGTGGGTCGTGTTGGTGGTGAAGGTAAGAATGTAGATCGACTGCTGTGTTGGCAGATTTATGTTTTACATGGCACTGGTCTATCACGGGAACCGCAAACGGGTAAGGGCACTCTGTACAAGCTTAACATAATGCGAAGCATTGACACACTCGTAACTGTTCTTCATGAAGAAGACACTCCATCTTGCACATCTGTGACTCTCATAAGAAATTGTTCCGATTAAAGGAATGTCTCTTGTTCTTTGTTCTTGTTAGTTTATTTGTTCTTTGTTCTGAATGTCAGACTAGGGTGACACTCATTGCTGGAGACAGATTTCTTGTGTTCCTTACATACTTGGCCAATAAAGCTTATTCTGATATACCGAATATTAATTCCATCAGTTCTACTTTCAACTTTAACAGGCTTTGTCCTGTTGTGGTTTCTAGTTCTCCCGGTCAGGGTGTTCCTCCTGTGATGTTGTTCCGACCAGCTCTGTCTATACACCCATCCATCCATTTTCTTAGCCGCTTATCCTCACGGTCGCGGGGAGTGCTTGAGCTTATCCCAGCTGTCAATGGGCAGGAGGCGGGGTACACCCTGAACTGGTTGCCAGCCAATCGCAGGGCCATGTCTATACAGCTGGAAATAAATAACTGTCTTGTTTTGTCTTGTTTTCTCGGTCTCTGTCTCTCTCACTTCAATATAATGAAATGACTTTTAGTCCGATCTTTAGTCATGACAACTCATAAGACTTGCACCTTTTCTTCCTTTTGCAAAGAGTTTCCTTTCTTTTTTTAATAAAAATTGACAAAGATGATTGTCTCCTTGCTTATGGTGTCAGAAAAATATTTTGCTAAAACAGTGGTAAATTGAGAGCTTTGTCATGCTCCTGGTTTCCTGCCCAGGCTGGTGTGGCCGGCCAATCAGTCAGAGCACACCTGCACCGTGTTTCAGTTGATGACGCCCAGTATAGATAGGACGTGGGGGACGACTTGTCCTTCGCTAGATCGTCATTCTTGATCCATCATTCCCGCACTCCTGTTTGCCTGACTTCTGCTCTCCGCGTACCGACCCACGCCTGTCCACTGACCACCCCCGTAAGCCTGCCGTACTATTACTTCTGATTGTTTGGACTGTCTGCCTGATCTCAGACCTCGGACCGAATAAAGGTTTCCTCTGTACTGTCTGCTGTCTCCGGAGTCGTGCATTTGGGTCCACCCTCGAGCCCCCGTTACGTGACAGAATGATCTAGCCAGAACATGGACCCAGCCGACTCCGAAGCCATCCGCCGTGCGCTGCAAGTGCAGGGCAAACGCCTGGGCAAGCAAGAAGCTGCTCTCCAGGGTACTAATCAATGGATCCATGAGCTCTGCGCCCAGCTGGACCCGTGGCTAGCTTCTCAAGCTAGCGCGGCTGCTCCTGTGCCTCCCCGTGCCGGCATCACTTCGCTCTCACGACCAGAGCGGTTCTCAGGCGACTTCGGCAACGTCAAGCCCTTCCTGGCGCAGTGCGATCTCCACTTTGAGCTGCAAGCGTCCGCTTTTCCCACGGACCACTCCCGGATCACCTTCGTCATTTCCCACATGACGGGGAGGGTGGAGGTGTGGGCCACCGCCGAGTGGAGTCGTAACTCTGAGATCTGCCGCTCATGGGCGAGCTTCGTCTGCGCGCTCACCCAGGTTTTCCAGTACGCAGCTCCGGAACGCCAGGCGGCGTCCTCGCTCATGACAATTTGCCAGGGACGTTGCTGCGTGTCCGACTACGCCATTGAGTTCCGGATCCGGGCTGCCGAGAGCCGTTGGAATGAGTAGTCCCTCCATGACGCGTTTTACCAGGGACTTTCCCCACAAATCCGTGGCCACCTCGTTGCCATGGATCTTCCGCCTTCGCTAAACTTCCTCATCGCATTGGCCCTCAAGGTGGACCAGCGCCTCACCGTGCAGAGGCAGATGGAAGGCCTGAGGGAGGAGGAGACGGAGAATCTCAGCCCGGTCGCTTCTCGGCCACCCGCGTTGTCGGCTTCATCGGAACCCATGCAAGTGTAGGGGCTTGGCGGCCCAGCGGAGGAGCGCTTACGTCGGCGACGAGAAGGGCACTGTTTCTACTGTGGTCGTTTGGGACACGTAATCGCCCGCTGTCCGACCCTGCCGAAGCGCCCCGACCGTGGGATCTCGACGCCGGTGAGTGTGCGGTATACTGGCGCTAAGTCGGAGCGATCACTGTTGCACCTCACAGTCGGGACAGACGCTCATTCATGCGGAGTGACCGTGTTCATTGACTCTGGTTCAGATGCGAACCTCATACATCCGCGGATAGTCGAAGCGTTGCGGGTGGCAACCTTTCCCACGCAGCGTTCTCGTGTTGCGTACGCCACCAACGGCAAGTTCCTCTGCCGCGTAACACACCGCACGCAAACTATACGTATGGACTTTCCGCAGGGGCACACAGAGCATATTAGTTTCCACGTTTTCAATTCTAGTAACAGTGACATAATCCTGGGGAGCCCGTGGCTCAAGAGACACAATCCGCACATTGATTGGGTCACGGGTCGGATTAGGGCATGGAGTGAGGACTGTCGCAAGCAGTGTGGCGTCGCCGGGGAGGACGGATGGATCCAAGTGGCCGAGCTTAGCACCGCGGCCGAATTAGTCACAGTACCCTCTTGCTACCATGATTTGAGGGAGGTTTTTTTGGAGTCTAAAGCAGGAGCTCTGCCGCCGCATCGGCCGTACGACTGTGCCATCGAACTCCTCCCGGGTACCTCACCCCCCAGAGGGAAACTGTTCTCTTTGACAGGACCGGAGCACCAGGCAATGAGGGAGTACACCGAGAACTCCCTGGCAACAGGACTTATTCGACCGTCATCCTCACCAGACAGCGCGGGTTTTTTTTTCATTAAGAAGAAGGATTCTACCTTGTGACCCTGCATCGACTACAGAGGATTGAATGACATCATGGTCAAGAACAGGTATCCCTTGCCCCTGATAGCTACAGCCTTCGAACTCCTCCAAGGAGCTCGGATCTTCACCAAGTTGGACTTGCGCAGCGCGTATCATCTGGTGCGGATCCGGGAGGGTGACGAATGGAAGACGGCTTTTAACACTCCCACAGGGCATTACGAGTATCTCGTGATGCTCTTCGGACTGACCAACGCCCCGGCTGTTTTTCAAAACTTCATTAACGACGTGCTTGGGGAGTTTTTGAATAAATCAGTCTTTGTATACCTGGATGACATTCTCATCTTTTCGGCAGATCTAACCTCTCACATTCGACAGGTCAGAGAAGTGCTCCAGCGTCTGCTGCAGCACCAATTGTACGTTAATGTGGACAAGTGTGAGTTCCATCGGACATCAGTGTCCTTCCTGGGCTTCGTCCTGGCCAAGGGAGAGATACGTATGGACCCCGGGAAGGTCAACGCAGTGTGGCGTTGGCCTACCCCCGACACAGGAAGGACGTACAGAGGTTTTGGGGATTTGCTAATTTTTATAGGAAGTTCATAAGGAACTTCAGTTCCGTGGCCGCTCCTCTGCATGCGCTCACCTCTCCACACACCACCTTCTCGTGGTCCGGGACCTGCCAGGAGGCCTTCAGCAGACTAAAGGCAAGTTTCACTGCTGCGCCCGTTCTAATTGTTCCGGACCCAGATAACCAGTTTATGGTGGAGGTGGATGCATCTAATTCAGGAATCGGAGCAGTCCTGTCTCAGAGGAGTCCCAGAGACGGTTGGATCCACCCGTGCGCGTTCCTGTCTCGGAAGCTGACCCCGGCAGAGAGCAACTACGACGTGGGAGATCGGGAACTGCTGGCTTTAAGAGCGCGTTGGAGGAGTGGCAGCACTGGCTGGAGGGCTCACAAGTCCCGTTCGTTGTCTTCACGGACAACAAGAACTTGGAGTACCTGAAGACCGCTAAGCGGCTGAACGCCCGACAGGCCAGGTGGGCCCTATTCTTCACTTGCTTCCACTTTACTCTGTCCTTCCGCCCAGGCTCCAAGAACGGCAAGCCGGATGCACTCTCGCGGATCCACGAGGGGGAGCGCACAGAATCAGAGGCCGCTCCTATTCTGCCAGAGGCGTGCTTTGTGTCCGGCTTCACCTGGGCGGTCGAATCACGGGTGAAGGAGGCCCTGGGAGAGACACCGCCGCCCGCGGATTGTCCGCCGGGCCGCCTTTTCGTCATCTCATCTCTGCGGGGAGACGTTGTCGCCTGGGCCCATACCAACAAGACAGTCTGTCACCCGGGTATGGCAAAGACACGTTCAGCGGTGGAACAAAGGTTCTGGTGGCCCAACCTCAGCAAGGACGTAAGGGAGTTCGTCAACGCCTGCCTGGTGTGTGCGGCCAATAAGACTTCCCGCCAACGGCCCGTTGGTGAGTTGCGACCCTTGTCCACTCCCTTTCGTCCGTGGTCACACATCGCACTGGACTTCGTCACTGGCCTGCCGCCCTCCCAAGGGAACACAGTGGTCCTGTCTGTAGTGGACCGTTTCTCCAAGATGGTCCATTTCGTGCCGCTTCCGAAGATCCCGTCAGCCAAGCAGACAGCCCAGCTGGTGTTAGACGAGGTCGTCCGTTACCACGGACTACCCCGGGACATCGTTTCAGACTGGGGTCCGCAATTCAGCGCTCGCTTCTGGAAAGAGTTCTGCAACCTCATCGGCGCGTCAGCTCGTCTGACATCGGGTCATCACCCGGAGTCCAATGGCCAGACTGAGAGGATAAATCAGGAGCTGGAGACCGGTCTTCGATGCCTGGCCTCCAGGGACCAGAGCACGTGGAGCCAGCACATCAAGTGGGTGGCGTATGCCCACAATTCTCTACCCTCCGCCTCAACAGGTATGGCTCCACTCCATGTCGTGCACGGTTATCCTCCGTCCCTGTTTCCTCCACTGGCCACAGACTCCGTGGTCTTGTCGGCCCTGGCCGTGGTGTGACGCTGCAAACGGACCTGGGAAGCAGCGCGGAGGACACTGCTGCGCATGAGCAGTGCCTACAAGGCCGCAGCAGACCGCAGGAGGAGGCCCGCGCCAGAGCTCAGAGTGGGACAGCGAATGTGGCTCTCCACCCAAGATCTCCCGCTGCGGACGGAATCCCGCAAACTGGCTCCCAGGTTCGTTGGCCCGTTTCTGATTTCCAAGATCATTAACCCGGTCGCCGTCTCGCTGAAACTGCCCAGGTCGATGAGGGTGCACCCTACGTTCCACGTCAGCAGACTTCGCCCAAATCGCACGTCGTCGCTGGCTCCTCCGCTCAAGAACCCCCCACCCGCCTGTCCACTGACCACCCTCGTAAGCCTGCCGTACTATTAATTCCGATTGTTTGGACTGTCTGCCTGATCTCAGACCTCAGACCGAATAAAGGTTTCCTCTGTACTGTCTGCTGTCTCCGGAGTCGTGCATTTTGGTCCACCCTCGAGCCCCCGTTACGTGACAAGCTTCACCTTTCAATTTTACCACAACGCACCGATACAAGTCCACATCACTGCAGATGCTGCACCAATCTGGCTGTCAATCTCCTGATCCATTCTTCACTCACTCATGAACAAGACCCAAAGATACTTGAACTCCTCCATGTAATGATCCTGCCGGGCGCTCCCTTGTGCCTCCCGCTGTGCGACAACTAAAACAGCGTCCTCCCATTCCTCACTGGCAACAGTGAAACCGGCAGACCCGCAGCTGGTGGCGAAGCTTCCTGCCCAGAGGGAGGAGCTGCCAAATCACGAGGTGTTCTGCCGCGAAATGTGGGTGGAGATAGAGCGGCAGAGCGCCGAATTGACGGCTCTCACGGCCCAGGTTCAGCAAGGATTGAAGAACCAGCCGAGCTACGCTGACGTCACGACTACTACTGACTTGTTGCCGATGCAGATTCACGCTGCGGTGGCAACTGATCCGCTACCAAGCCAGGCGCACATTGCAGTGGGAACGGATCCGCCACCTCGACACGCCCACGGTGCGGTTTCAACGGACTCGTTTCTGACTCATGCTCACCCGGCAGTTGGAACTGACCTGCTCCCGAGATGCCCACGTGTCAGTTTCGACTGACTCTCTGCCTACTCTTGTTCACGTCGCCGTAGAAACGTACCCGCCATCGCGCCACGCCCACGTTGCTGTATCAACGAAAGCACTGCAAGCTCACGTGGCAGTGGAGACCGACCCGATGCCGTCTCATGTTGCTGTCCAGGAGGTGGCGACGTCTCTGCAGCTGCTTCTCGTCCGTGCCCAGGGGTACCGGTGGCGACCTGCCCACGGCCGCTCACGCTCCTGCTTCGTCGGCGACTGGTCTGCGATGGCCCCCTTTTCCTACTCCGACGGCGACGGGCACGCCCATACGTTCCCGTCCAGGAGGTGGCGATGGTGCCCCCGCCTTCTCATGTTCCCGTCCAGGAGGAGGTGGTGATGTTGCCGCCGCCTCACGTTGCCGTCCAGGAGGTTGCGATGGTGCCGCCGGCTTCTCATGTTGCTGTCCAGGAGGAGGTTGTGATGCCGTTGCTGCCGCCTTCTCACGTTCTCATCCAGGAGGAGGTGGCAATGCCACCGCCTTCTCACGTTCCCGTCCAGGAGGATGTGGTGATGTTGCCGCCCCCTCACGTTGCCTTCCAGGAGGTGGCGATGGCGCCGCTGCCTTCTCACGTTGCTGTCCTGGAGGAGGTGGCAAGGACACTGCAGATGCCGCCTTCTCACGTCGCTGTCTACGAGGAGGTGGCAAGGACGCCGCAGACGCCACCTTCTCACGTCGCTGTCCAGGAGGAGGTGGCGACGGTTCCCCAGCCGCCTCACATTCCCGTCCAGGAGTACCAGCGGCGACCGGTCCGCAGCCGTCCCACGCCCCTGTCTCAATGGTGACAGGAGCTGGGGAGTTCTGATGAGCCACTCCGGAGCTGGAGAGACTTCGGGATGGCTGTAATGGTCGGTCACAGCTTTGGTCCTTCTCTCCATCATCTTCTTTGCTCCTGATGGATCCCAGCCGCTTCATGACCTGGCCTCGTTGGTGACCAATCCACGGCTGCCTCCTGACCAAGCCTCGGTGGCGACCAATCCCCGGTCGTGTCGCAACCACAGCGTGGGTGGTCCTCTGTCAGAGCAGTTGCCTGCCTTGGTCCGGTTCCTGAATCGCCGTTTGGTTCCTCACTGCGGTCATCCACCCGAAACACCCCGTGGGGATCCTGGTGCTTGGCGTCCGGGTCGTCCTCCTGACCTGTCCACCTGGACGCCTCGCGTTTGGTGGCCTGGATGGCCACCAGACAAGGCTTGTGTAACGACCTCCGCCTGTTCTCCGACCGACCCTGTAAGCCTGACTCCTTTCAAACTTCTGCCTGCCATGATCGATCTCCCGTGTACCAACTCCTGCCTGCCCGCTCACCTGCTCTCTTCGCCTGAAGGTCCCAACTACCGCTGCTGCACCTGACTGCCTGCCCAATCCCCGACCATTTAATAATAAACGTTTTTCCCCGAACTACCTTGCATCTTCCTTGTCCTCCTGCATTTGGGTTCTACCTTCATTCCGATGGGCCGTGACACTTCACTTAGGGCAGGATCTCATCCCTAACCCAAAGAAGGGACGCTACCCTTTTCTGACTGAGGACCATGGTCTCAGATTTGGAGGTGTTGATTCTCATCCCAGACGCTTCACACTCGGCTGTGAACCGTTCCAGGGAGTGTTGGAGATCACAGCGTGATGAAGCCAACAGAATCACGTCATTTGCAAACAGCAGAGATGCAAGGTTGAGACCACCTCTCTGGCTTAGTTGTACCTGGTGATTCCGTCCATAATAGTTATAAACAAAATTGTGACAAAGGGCACCCTTGGTGGGGTCCAATTCTTACTGGAAACTGGTCCGACTTACGGCCGGCAATGCCGTATGTATGACACCAGTTGTACAGGGACAGGACAGCCTGTATAAGGGGGTTCGGTACTCCATATTCCCGAAGGAATCCCCACAGGACACCCCGAGGGAGATAGTCGAACGCCTTCTCCAAGTCCACAAAGCAAATGCAGACTGATTGAGTGCACTCCCAAGCAATCTTCGAGGATCCTGCCGAGGGTGTAGAGCTGGTCCACTGTTCCATGACTCGGACAACAACCACATTGCTCCTCCTGAATCTGACAGTCGACTTCCCGATGGACTCCCCTCTCCAGCACTTATGAATAGACCTTATAAGGGAGGCTAAGGAATGTGATCCTCTTGAATTGGAACAATTCCTTTTGTCCCCCTTCTTAAAAAAGGGTACCACCACCCAAGTCTGTAATTGCAGAGATACTGTCCCCGATGTTCACGCAATGTTGCAGAGGCGTGTCAACCAGTACAGCCGTCAAATCAATCAAATCAATAAAATGATGAATGACACAATAAATTACTATAAATAATCAATCCGGTATTATAAAATTATAAAAGGTATTATAAAAGGTATTATAAAAAAAGATAAAGTGAACACTCCCTGACAGCTGATCCCTGCCCTTGTGAACCTGGTACTCTTTGATTCCACCGTAAACATGAGACACTCTGCAGTTGTTGCCTGGCAACTATCTTCACGTTCAAAATGAACTCATGCTGCACCTACACATCATATTTCAGCATGGACCAAATGCAACAAAACATCCCTATTGACGTTACCTCAAAATTTGTATGACGATGCAACTGTATTTAATTATTGGAGCACCATTCTCAGCTATTTTCTTTATATTTTCTGGTTTGTCTTCATTCCAGTTCAATTCAATTACATGTGTGTGTGTGTGTGTGTGTGTAGGGTTATATATATATATATATATATATATATATATTATATATATATATATATATATATATATATATATATATATATATATATATGGCGGCATGGTGGCATGGTGGCGTTGGCCTCACAGTTCTGAGGTCCCGGGTTCAATCCTGGACCCGCCTGTGTGGAGTTTGCATGTTCTCCCCGTGCTTGCGTGGGTTTCCACCGTGGGCTTCCTTGCTTTCAAAAACCTTCATGGTGACAGAATGAATTGAAAAAGACAATGATGTTAGTCACTTCTTTTCCAGAATGAGAATGCTTTAAGAGGAAGATGCTATTCATGTGGCACAACCTGAAACAGGCAACAGGTGGAGGTGGAGATGGGTTTTGCTCAAATTAGAGGCTTCATAAAAAGCCCCGCATTTATACCACAGTATACATCAAAGACATTGCATTTCTTTTTGAAAGTTCTGTTAAATTATAACACCTTTAGCTGAGTCTAACTTTAAAATAACACTTTTTTTCATTTTGAGTTCATCAGTCACCAACTTTTGTACACCCGAGGGCTATTTGCCAAAAGAAGTTTTTCCTAATCCAGATTAGCTCATATTAATGAAAAACACCTTGTGCCTAAAGGTGTGGATTTAGCGCAATTGTGGCTCACTGAAATAAAATCTCCCCAAAATAAAAAAAGATGTTGACATTACTTTTTAATTTTCCACTTACCTGCAACACAGTTTTTCTCTTTGGTGGCGCCATGGGTTTTAATCCTGGCTCAAGCCTTTGTGTGTGGGGTTTGAATGTTCTCACTATGTTTGCTGGGGTTTCTGTGGGTAACAATGCTTCCTCCCACATTGCATAAACATGCATGGTGGATTAAATGAACACACTAAATTGTCCATAGCTGTTAATATGACTGTGAATGGTTGTTTGCTGTATGTTCCTTGCAATTGACCAGCAACTCTTGCCCCAAATCAGCGGTATCCTAAGGAGGACAAATGGAATAGAAAATGGATGGCTGGACAGCTACTTGCTTAAGTGTTGTTCTCCTTGAGAAGCCCTGAAAAGTCTATCACACACTTCACAACTGTAGCAACAGTAAAAGTAATTGATGGATGTTTGCAAACTATTGTACAGACTAATAACATTCTCTTCTATTCCCCATATTTCTCCTATTTTCACCCTGTCTGGCTACCTTTCTCAACCTGAATAATCACAAATGGTATCTATTGAAGGTGGCAAAGTAAACAACATTTTCTATTTCAGCAACACAAACTTGAACACAGCAGTGATTCTTTGAGTGCAAAGCGATGAGAAAAGAGAGGGAAGAGATAAAATCCTCTCTGGCTACCTGCTGGCTCTGCTTCAACATGTTCAGATCAACTACTGCCTTGTGACCTTTAATACATCCCTCGTTGTGCTCTCTCGGTTCAATAGAATTTATTTTATCAGCACAACACCATGAGATTATGTCAGTCAGACAAGCTGAACTTTTTGTAACAAGCCCATTTGGGGCAGTCAGAAAAACTGAACTTTTTGCAACAAACCAATTTCTCATCAACTTTAAGCAATTTTGTGTTCTCCCCGTGCCTGCGTGGGTTTTCTCCGGGGACTCCGTTTTCCTCCCACATCCCCAAAGCATGCAACATTAATTGGACACTCTAAATTGACCCTAGGTGTGATTGTGAGTGTGGCTGTTTGTCTCCATGCGCCCTGTGATTGGCTGGCAACCAGTTCAGGGTGTACCCTGCCTCCTACCCGTTGACAGCTGGGATAGGGTCCAGCACTCCCCGCGACCCTTGTGAGGATAAGCGGAAAAGAAAATGGATGGATGGATGGATGGTTCTTGGTAATGTCACAGTCATTTCTCCAATTGACGATGACTGTCTTCGCTCTGTTTCATGACGTAGCTATTCTTTTGTATCCTTCTCCTAATTAATCCTTTAAACAATTAGATTCTCCTGCTACTGGACAAAACATTGTTGTCCACTTTCACTTTGCATTGCATCACTGTTACAGTGAAGAAAATAAGTATTTGAACACCCTGCTATTTTGCAGGTTCATTCTACATAACATTCTAAAATAGATATTTAAATGAAAAATACATAAACAATTGTCCAATGTCTACACAAAAAAATAAATATGAGTGGAGAGCACGTCATCCATGCGCAAAGTTGTGGAAGTCTGATTCGACATCCAAGTGGTTGCCATATTGGCCGAATCTACTGTCCATGACGTCAGCCTGGATATTCGCCATTGAAAACACGCGGTGGCCCCTACTGCAGGACACGCCCCTTCAGACACGTAAGCTCTTTTCGAAGAAAACATCTCACAACCGAGTGAAGTGTCCGGGGCAATATTACCCTCTTGTTTCGAGCCATATTTAGATGACATGCAGATCACGGGCCAAACCACCTCCGCGCCCTATCCACCTCCGCCTGCGGCAAGCTCGGCCTTGTCAGCAAGGCCTGCGGCAGGCTCAGCCTTGTCAACAAGGCTGGTAGCGATCCACAAAGGCTGCGGAGGCCATCCTTTAGCGGCTGCTGCATGGAAGCCTTCCGATGCACACATCGACACATTTAGCAACCCTGATATATGGATTATGCCACCCCCCCAACTATTGTTTTTTTTTTTTTTTTTTTTTTTTTTTAGTAGCTGTATACACACCTCCCTGTCATTTGGAACCCATGAAGCACTCGTCCTTTGCACCCGTGCAATCCATTTTTCATGACAAACCGGGTCTCTTGCAGACTTATGAAGGGTAAATCCATCCTCCCGAGTGTCCATCAATGTAACGAGCCAGCATTTTGGCAAACACAAAGGAACAACAAGCTACCTTCCCGGAGGTAAAATTAATAGAAACAAACGAGTCCACTTGAGGGCGGTCCTCCCATATACGTCACCTCCTGTTTCTTCTTGAAAACAAATTCCTCGAGAGGAATTTCATGACAGGAGTGACAAAAAGCTGTATACGTCAAAATCATGTTTTGTGGTGAAAATTGCATGGGTCCATGTCAGCTCCCGTTCATTAATAACATACTAAATATCATGCATTTCATGACAGTGCCACTTTAAGTGAACTGAGTGAATTTGTTCAGTGAAATGGTATACTGGTATACTTAGGAACTGATCATGAACTGAATGTATTGTTGAAAAAGTGAAGTAATTAATTCATAAGGGATTCGTTCGTTTAACTTCTTCGTTCATGATCCACTACAGAGCGATGAACTAGTACGATGAGTGATTCATTTACGCAAGCAATGATGTACTACACAGGGAACTTACTCTTTAATTATTTTAACCTGTCCTCATGGGGATAGCTGAGTCAGCCAGGTACACAGAAAAACGTGCACACACAAGGCATGGGTCTGACGGTGTCTCCATAATCTCAACAGAGCAACATAAAGTCATGCGAGGACAGGAGACCAACATGCGAGTTAGATTTGCCAGTTCGAGGGAAGCTGAAGCCGCACCAGCAGAGAGTTAAGGGGTTGGAAGTTTATTTGAAAACATGAATAAGAAATTAAAAATGAAAAACAAATAGTTAGACACACATTTCATCCACTCTCATTAATGCTAATGTTAGCTTTTTGTGTAAAATAATAAAAATCCTCCCATCCATTTTCTTAGCTGCTTATCCTCACAAGGGTTGTGGGAGTGCTGAGGCCTATCCAAGCTCTCAACGGGCAGGAGGTGAGGTACAACCTGAACTGAAACAAACAGTCGCACTCACAATCACACCTAGGGGCAATTTAGAGTGCCCAATTAATGTTACATGTTTTTGGGATGTGGGAGGAAACCGGAGTGCCCGGGGAAAAACCACGGCGGCTTGGGAAGAACATGCAAACTCCACACAGGCAGGGCCAGGATTGAACGTGGGTCCTCAAAACTGTGAGACCAATGCATTCCAGCTGCCGCACTGTGCTGCCAATAATAAAAATAATACATTAAATTTCTACAGAGCTTCTCAAAACACCCAAAAGACGCTTTCCATGCAAATGATAATAACACTCAGGTGAGTGAGCAATCCAAATGCTGTACACCGGTGGACTGCAGAAAAGTCCAGCCGCCTGACGCAAGCCTAGCTAAATGTAAGGGGCCGTGTCTGGATGTTCAGTAGCTGAGCTTACTGCACGCTGTTCATGAGAAGCCGGGTATTCACCATGTGTCAATGGTATTGTTCTTTCAGTCATGACCCACAGCTTGTGACAACAGGTGTGGGTAGAGAAATAGATCAGTCTGTCAATTGAAAACTATCCACACATTATCAAAATAGCGCTGAAGATTCAAGTCAGAAAGAATAATTATATTCCTTTGCAAAGTCCTTTTTTTCTTCACATCATCTGAGAGTGGGCTGTTGTTTGAATCATACATTATTTTACTGTCATTAATTTACATACAGCACCCCATATTGATAGAAAAAAACGCAATTGTTGACATTTTTTGCAGATTTGTTAAAAAAGAAAAACTAAAAAAAAAAAGTATTCAGACCCTTTGTTCAGTATGTAGTAAAAGTATCCTTTTCAGCTACTACAGCCAGGAGACAAAGGGTTGTTCTAAAGCCGCTCCTTCTGTATTTTAGCTTGACTCAGAGTCATTGTCTTGTTGGAAGGTAAACATTTTTGCCCAGTCTGAGGTCCTGGCAGTGCAGTATTCATCTTTCCTTCAATTGCAAACGATCATGCTGTCCCTGCAGCTGAAAAACATGCATGATGGATGATGCTGTCATCAACATGCTTCACTGTTCGGACTGTATTAGACCAGTGATGCAGTGTCTGCTTTTCTTCACACATACCGCTTAGAAATAAGGACAACATGTTCTTGATCACATCAGACCAGACAGTTTTATTTCTCACCATCTTGGAGTCCTTCAGGTATTTTTCTTTTTTACAAACTCCTTGCGGGCTTCTATGTATGCCACTGAGAAGAGGCTACTGTCAGGCCACTCTGCCATAAAGCCCTGACCGGGGGAAGGCCACAATGATGGTTGATTTTCTAGAAAGTTCTCCCATCTTCTGACTTCATCTCCGGAGCTTGGTGATCTTAAGGTTCTTCTTTATCCCTCTCACCAAGGCTCTTCTTACCCAATTGCTGTTTGGCAAAACAGTCAAGTCTAGAAATGGTTCTGGTCTTCCGAAACATGTTCCATTTAAGGATTATGGAGGCCACTGTTCTTTAAGGAACCTTAAAGTGCCACTGAAACCAAACATCACATTTTAAAATAGGTATTGTTATCAAAACTACAAATAATATTAAACACTTTGATGATAATACCAGTCAAAAAAGTGAGCTGGGAGCATTTTACTAAAGCGCAAAGTTGCTTAAGTCGCACTCAACACAATGACCATCCCAGTGAAGGCCATATTTATCTGTGACATCATGTCCAGAAATCACACTCGATCCCTGGCATTGAAAACACTCCGTGCCAAGTGTAATGGCAGATGAACGAGAGCGATTTTCAGATTTTTCTAATGTCCCTTGTGAGACTGAAGCTCTTTTAAGGAAGAAAACATCTCAGAAGCAAGTGATGCAACCGGGCCATTTTACCATATCGTTTCAAGCCAAATTTAGACGATATAGGGATCACTTCTCCACTGACAACAGACTCCCCGACAGACACAGAGGAGTGGGCCGATGAGGAGAACGAGGGACCTGATGAAAAATTCTAAATGACTGGCCCATAACTGTTGGATTTCCTAACTCTTTTACAAGTCTTGTGCATGTAGCGTACTCAGGAGGATGCATGCTGGGAGAAGTAAATATCATGGATGTTATCAAAATTAATATAGTGTCACGTGTGTATTGTTATTGTAGTTATTCATTCTTTATTCTTCTCTTTATTTCCCTTTCTTAAATACTTTATTACTTACTTCTGGATTGCCCAGACACCGGTGGTCGGTAGGGGGGGGGAGCTCCTTTCTCCTCCCTGCCCCCGCTGCGACCGCACGACCCCCCCCCCACCTCCTCCCCGGGCCGACCTCCGCATTGAGGGAAATGGCAGGCCGTGCCACTGCTAACGGTGGCCCGTGCGTATTGACACATTGAGGACCCCTGACTTCCGTACTTTATTTAATTATTATGGTGCAGATCTTTTGTTATGTTCTGAGAGAAGGTCTCCATTACATCGTCGGAAGCAGATTTCAAGAATGTTCCTATAAGGACGAGGATAGGTGTCGACTGAGTTTTTTTTATTAATACTGCTGCTTTCTGACAAGTACTCAAGTACACTGACGCCACACTGCCATTTCGTCTTTTGGACATGTGCGGAACATTTGCTGGAAAAAACATTCACCTATTTTGAACATTCATTTGACTGTGGTGACTATACGTCATTTGGCCAGTTAGCTCGTGGTACATGCTACAAAACTATCTTTGTACTTCTATTTTGTTATTTTTTTGTGTTGTGTTGAATTGTATTGTGTGTGATTAAAGGAAGTCTCTCCCCAAATTTAATATGCACAGTAAACCCTCTAATGTGAAGTAATATTATTATTACATATATTTTGGACAATAATTGAAAAAAAAATTGAAAATCAAGAACATTTTTGAAATCCAAGCAAAATCTGGATGTGCTTTCACAAACGCGGAAGAAACATCCTTGAGTCCCCCCCTGACGTCGCTGGTGCTTAGCATTACAGACCATTCGTTCTAGCTAAGCCAAGATGACGACGTGTTGTGCAACAAAACTGAGAAAACGCACCCAAATTTCTCCTTCTTTAACCTCCCATGGGGTTAACCTGACAGGATGAAGCTGTGGCTGTCACAGTTGAGGCTCATTCACCAGCAGGGGAAATTTGCACTCATCTAATCATTACTGGTTATTAGCTGCTTAGTTATAGCCTCTCGTGGTGGTACTGTAGCTGACTCTCGGCAAGAGGTGGTGTATACCATAAACTGGTGGCCAGCCACTCGCAGAGCACATATAAACAAACATTCAAGTTCACTCGCTTTCATACCTATGGTCAAATGAAACTACCATGCATGTTTTGGGATGTGGGAGGAAAACGGAATACCTGGACAAAACCCACGCAGGCACGGGCAGCACATGCAAACTCCACGCAGGTGAGGCCAAATTTGAACCGAGCCATCAGAACTGTGAGACCCATGTGCTAACCTGTTGTTCACCGTTCTTATTTGTGTTCTTTTTCTTATTGTTATCATAAAAGTACTTTAAGTTGTATTTGTCTATTTTCATTCCACTACTTTTACTGATGTTTTAGGGTTTTTTTTGTTTTTTTTATCCTGGTGAAAATAATTGGACGAACAGAAATCAGGAAAAGCATACAAAACTTCTCAATCTTAGTTAGAATTTATCAGAGGCACTTAAAATGGTTTTACTTACCAGCTCAAACAGATTGTATTGGAGAGGTTATACATCACGTTAATGTTTTTTTTTTTTATCTTGGGTGACAGACTATGATTGGCTGGCTGTCATAGCAGACTGTGATTGGCTGACAAATTGGCTGTCATGGCAGGCTGAGGCACCAAAAGCTCCTATATTCTCATGTTATATGTAATTATCAGTGACAGGCATTGAGTTTGAGACCAAAAATGCTGCACATGTATTAGTAGTTGGCAATAAAGAGACAATTATTCCCCATATTTGAGTATGAATGCCATTATTACTAAAGCAAGAAACAGTTACCTTTATGTCATCCTGTACACAGCCTCCAGACAACTACAAATCTCAACAGACAGTCTTATATGAACTAATGTCTTCAGTATAGAGTGGACTGTGTACAAACATGAAAACACCAAAGGCATGAAAAAAGTGAGAAAAAAATGGCAGGGGTAGTGGAGGATCCCATGTTCCCCAACAAAAAAACATTATTTTTTAAATTTTAAGATAAATTAAGTCGGTGGCACGATGAGTCCTAACTAGTAAATAGAGACGTTAAAAGTACTTCTATTCAGTACTCTTAAGTAAAAGTACTGATACTTGTGCAAAATGTTAACTGTACTGAAGCCACTTCCTGAAGTAAACTTCCAAAAGTATGTAAATGTACTTCATTATAAAAGTAAAAAGTCTATTTACATTTTTTAACTCAATAATAAAATGTATCGGTGGAACTGTGGTGCAGCTGGAAAGTGTAGGCCTCACAGTCCTGAGGGTTTGACCCTGGCCCTCCCTGTGTGGAGTTTACATGTTCTCCCCGTGTCATGGTCCTGACGGTCCAGCCCTGGCTGTGCGGGTGCCCGCGCGGCCGTGCTGATTGGGAGGCGCACACCTGCGCCTCATCCTTTCTGATTGGCCCCGGTGTATATAGGACCATTGCAACGATCTGGCGCCGGACCGGTCGTCCCCATGGTCCTATATACACTGGGGCCAATAAGCCAGGATGAGGCGCAGGTGTGCCCCTCCCAATCAGTGCGGCCGCGCGGGCACCTGCACAGCCTGAGCTGGACTGGCAGGACCATGACAATTTGGTCATTCAATTGTTCAGTTCTTTTCACAGAATCATTCAAGTGCTTCCTCATTCAGATCATGATTCCGCCTAGAATCACTTAAAACACTAAAACTTTACACCTTCAAGCATTTTTATATTTGCAATCATTTCGTAGTTTTTTTTTTTTAAATGTCCACACACACACACAACAAAAATTACAAAACTGTATTTTTGTACAGTAAGTGTGTTTTCAGGCCATAAAAAAAGAAGCTGGTTTGTTATCAGAACCAAATTTGGAGAAAAAATTTTCACATCATTCCGTGTCTGTATATTTCTGTATATTAAACAACCACAGCATGCCAACAGCACCTTTGCTGGATGACATGGTCCTCTTCAATTCTATTTGCATACGCGTGTGCGTGTCTGTTTTTGATAAGGACGTGGTCAGATTATCATCGGATTACCTCAAGCAACTAACCATTTCTCCAAATTTTCTGTTATTGGCCACACACCCACACAAACACATTTATGCACACAATTCTTACCCTGTAAAAATGTTATAGTTGTTTAACTATTTCAAGTAAAGTAAGTAATAAGTAACAAACTCGCCAAGTGAACAACATGAAGCTAAGAGATGTCCACACACTTTACATCAATTATGATTTTTATATAAAAGGCCAGCTAAATGAATGCGGTGATGGCATTAATATTCCATAACCAAATCCATCCATCCATTTTCTTAGCTGCTTATCCTCACAAGGGTCGCAGGAGTGCTGCAGCCTATCCCAGCTGTCATCGGGCAGGAGGCAGGGTACACCCTGAACTGGTTGCCAGCCAACCGCAGGGCACATCGAGACAAACAGCAGCACTCACAATCACACCTAGGGGCAATTTAGAGTGTCCAATTAATGTTGCATGTTTTTGGGATGTGGGAGGAAACTGGAGTGCTCGGACGAAACCCACCCAGGCACAACATAACATGCAAACTCTACATAGGCCTGTCTGTGATTGAACCTGGGACCTGGATGCAAAAAAGTGGAACATGTAGTCTGCACCATATTTCAATTTAACTGCTGTATATCTGCTGTATAATCACTTTGGAATGGCAGATGTGGTTTGTATAGGGGGTTGTAGAGTTACCAAATAAAACATTTTCATCTTTGTCCTCTGACCTTTATGTCTTTTGAAAACCCATTGCAACAAAAGAAAGCAGCACAGCAAACTTATTCCAACCTGCAAAAGGTCAGGAACCAGCCGAGTGGGAGAAAGGTCAGTCTTTACAAGGGGAACATCACCACTACAAGCAAAAACCCTATGCTAAAAAGTGCCTTACTCTGGTGGAATTATTGATTGAAGGCATCATATGATGATGGTGAGCAATCCATCCATCCATCCATCCATCCATCCATCCAGCCATCCGTCCATCCATTTTCTATAGCCCTTATCCTCACAAGGGTCACAAGCATGCTGGAGCTTATCCCAGCTATCTATGGGCAAAACATCCTGGTTGCCAGACAATTGCAGGACATTTAGTAAACAAATAATCATTCACACTTGGATTCACACGTATGGACATCTCTTACCTTTGTGTTGATCTGTGTGCTAGATTCCATCTAGATGCTTATCCTCAAGATTCGCTGAAGCCTATCCCAGCTATCTTTGGGCAGAAGACGTGACACACCCTGTCCACATTAACAGTTAACATTATTATTTATCAATCCATCCATTTCTTGGCCGCTTATCCTCACAAGTGTCACACGAGTGTTAGAGCTTATCCCAGCTCTCAGTGGGCAGGAGGCAGAGTACACCCTGAACTGGATGCCAGCCAATCGCAGGGCACGTGGAGATGAACAACAGTCGAACTCACAATCACACCTAAGGTCAATTTAAAGTCTCCAATTAATGTATGTTTTTTTAGATGTGGGAGGAAACCGGAGTGCCTGGAGAAAACGCACACAGGCATGGAGAGAACATGGAAGCTCCACACAGCCGGGGCCAGTATTGAAGCCGGGTCCTCAGAACTGTGAGGCCAACACTTTCCAGCTGCGCCACTGTGCCACCTATTATTATCTAATTCTTATCAATTATTATTAGATCGATTTATTCTTCAATGCAACATGTACGTGTGTGTTTCATTTTCCATCAGTTTTCAGCACTTTTCCATCAGTCTAGAACACTTGGCTGTATGATTGTTCACATGTGAACGCCGATTGGCTGGCAACCAGTCCAGAGCACACCACACCTCTCACCTAAAGACAGCTGGTATAGGCTCAGGCACAGCTGCGCCTCATGTGACGCTTTCTGCTGTCAACCATCATCCTGCCAGCTAACATAATGAGTGTGCAACATCATAAATCTTTTTTGGCGGAAACCTTCACTGGCTGCTCTGCCTTCCTTGTAACTCACACAATGATTGTGTATCTTGACAGGAAAAAGTGTGGAATGCAGCCTGAAATATTACATCGTTATTATGATTATTTGATCACAAAATGGGAAATTGGTTACCATGACATTTTCATTGACAGTCTAACTCCATGCGTTCCAAATGCCACGTTTTGCAGGTCTCCCATTTGATTTGAAATGAACATTATGTCATTGTTTGTGACAGTACATGGAGCAAAGTGAACACAGGCTCATCATTATAAGTGTACATGCGTGATCCTCTTAATGCACAATAAAATAACTTTTTATAAATTGTAGTCTGATCTGGTGAATGGAAAGAAGTTGCTTTGTAAATAAAAAATAACTGCTGAGAGCATGTGCAATTCTCACAGTCCCCTCCAAAAATATTGGAATTGCAATGTCATTTCTTTTGTTTTCTTTCTGCTTCCTTCTTTTTGTTGCATATCGAACATTGTTGTATGTTGAAGAAATTTGAGTTTCAAATCAAAGGATAATGACACCAAAGTTTTTTAAGTGAGCAAAAGAATTGGAACAGATGTGATTAGATTAACTTGATGTGAAAAACATTTGGGTGGCACGGTGGAACAACTGGTTAGAGCGTTATTCTCACAATTCTGAGGACTGGGGTTCAAATCCCGGTCACATGGGTTTCCTCTGGGTACTCTGGTTTTCTCCCACGCTCCAAAAACATGCAACATTAATTGGACACTTGAAATTGCCACTAGGTGTGATTGTGAGTATGGTTGTTTGTCACTGGGGTTCAAATCCATGCCACACCTATGTGGAGTCTGCATCTTCTCCCTATTCCTGTGTGGGTTTTCTCCAGGCATGGATGAATAAAAATTTAATATTTTCTTGCGTAACGCTTAAGCTCACTATTGTAATTGTAAATTTGTAAAAATTACATTATATAAAAAAAGGCGATACGTTGGATCAGGTGGCAAGCGTTTGCCTTGCATTTCTGAGGTCCTGGGTTTCATCCCGGACCCGCTTGTGTGGAGTTTGCATGTTCTCCCCGTGTCTGTGTGGGTTTTTTCCGGGCACTCCGGTTTCCTCCCACTTCCCAAAAAACATGCAACATTAATTGGACTCTCTAAATTGCCCCTATGTGTGATTGTGAGTGCGGCTGTTTGTCTTGATGTGCCATGCTATTGGCTGGCAACCAGCTCAGGGTGTACCCCATCTCCAGCCCATTGACAGCTGGGATAGGCTCCAGCACTCCCCGCGACTCTTGTGAGGATAAGCGGCTAAGAAAATGGATGGATATATAGAAAAACAAACGTCCAAACACTAATGTAACTCACATACATGTTTTGGGGGTGGTCACCAATAATGGAGAACCGATTGGAACAGGGACTAACGTTCCGGTTCTCCCAGAGTCGTTCAAATTTTTAAAAAAATTGACTCAGAGTTTTGATGCTTACAGTCCCCCCTCCCCAAAGAAGTGTCACAATGTGTGGCGTCACACTTCACACCTCAGCCTATAACTCACTGAGCATCAGTGAAGTCAAATCTCGGTCAATTGGGTGAGTGAAACTATTAAAATACGTCCATGCCAACATTTAGATAGCTGCCTGTCCGCTCATCTGTTGTCTTCACCCGACGTCACAACTACCGCTGCTGCACCGGACTGCCTGCTCGATCCCCGACCCCTGCATACAATAAATGTGTCTCTTCTTGAACTACCTTGCGTCTTCCGAGTTCCTGCATTTGGGTCCTACTCTCGTTTCCGATGGGACGTGACAGTGTGAAGGATATCACTAACTAGGTAAAACGTTGGTGGCACTTTTGCACTAATGGTTTTTAAGGGTTTTTTTACTCTTAAAACCAATGTAAGCACCAATGGCAGAAAAAGGAAAAGCTTAACATTGGGCTAAAACCTCACTGTTGAAATTTTATATCATAATGAACTGGGGCAAAATACGAATAAGCGTCTCACAGTATCACAAGCACTAAGCGTGTCCCCGATCGGTGAAAATCGGGAATGTAATCAGCATTTTATAGCATTTGGTTCTATTCATTTAAGAAAATCAAAAAGTAAATATGGCATGTGAAGTTAATTTTCATGCCAAAACACATAATTGTCGTGCAGTTTTAAAACAGGAAGTCAAGTTAAAACGTGCCCATATAAAAACATTTAACATGATCAAAGCATCCCAAATAACTATTTTATCCATCCTTCCATCCATTTTCTGAGCCGCTTATCTTCACGAGGGTCACGGGAGTGCTGGAGCCAATCCAAGCTGTCATCGGACAGGAGGTGGGATAAACCCTGAACTGGTTGCCAGCCAATCGCAGGGCACATGTAGACAAACAACAGTCGCATTCACAATCACACATATGGGCAATTTAGAGTCTCCAAATAATATTGCGTGTTTTTGAGATGTGTGAGAAAACCAGAGAGCCTGGAGAAAACCCACACAGGAATGGGGAGAACATGCACTGTGAGGCCAATGCTCTGCAGCTACGCCACCGTGCCACCGTTTTAAAGAACCTGGAATCAAATTTTTCATGTTCTGGCATGCAGTTCCACATTTGGCGCGTGAAGGGTGAGTCTGTGTCCATTCATCTTTCCCCTCCCCTTTCTCTGTTCACAACACCTGCCTCCAATTAACCTCGATACATCTGGTGCATAGAGCTCGTGCACCTACGTCACCAAAGTCACGTGACTGGCCATATTGACGGTCTAGCAAAGCATTCTTCAATGCTAAGATGGTTGGAGACGGCACAAAAATGTCAATCGCACGACACCCAGAGTTTTGTCCAATACCATTAAACATTTAGAAGGTGATAATAAATGAAGGTACGCGGAAAAATGACAGACACTTGGCATAGAGGACCCATATTTAATGCCGAACTCTAGGTTTTTGCTGATAAGAAAGTCGATTGTTAACCCGCTTCCACTTATCTTGGACAACTGGATCTACAAATGTATCTGGTGAGTAAGTCGTCGAGATTTACACTGGACCCAATCAGATTTTTTCAATACAAATACCAATATTTAAATAAATTCCCTCTGGTTTTACACAAACTCACATTCATTAACTATGATTGGAAAAAATACCAAAGTGTGTTGCGGCCACACGTTAAACTTCGGTAAACCTCTCTGTGACCGACATTTTTTTTTTAAATATGCATTGTTCTCAAATGAGTCCAATGCGTATTTAAAAAAAGTTTATAAACCGCTGGGATTGGCTTCAAGCCCACGTACACGGAAGAGTGTTGCAGCCACATGTTAACATACGTAAACCTCTGTATGACCGATGGTTTATTTTCTTTTGTTAAATACGCATGAGAATCATTTGAGAACAATGCAGATTAAAAAAACAAACAAACGAAAAAAAACCAAAACATCTGTTAGGGAGAGGTTTACCAAAGTTTAACGTGTGGCCGCAACACTCTTCCGTGTATGTTGGAGACGACTCCGTCATTTTTTTTTTTTTTAACGCATTGTTCTCAAATGAGCCAACTTGGCATTATAAATACTTCTCGGGAATTTGAGATTGAGAAGAATAATTCCTACCCTGAAATGAAGTGATCGCTACACAGTCGTGTGTATTTGGTTGGGCACCATCCATCACGTTTAATTGCCAAAATCCATCGATCTTTTCTTGTCTTTTCAGCGGGTATTCTATAGAATGATCTCTTGGAAGATCTGTCTTGTCTGTTCAAACAACCAACAGTATAACACGTCTCGGGTATTGTGTATATATTCCTCCGGTTCAATATCCCCCACAATGTCAAGCAGCTCTTTTTGACCGGCAATATAGTGCTGCGAAAATGGTGACGTCACGTGCACAAGCTCTATAACAGCCTCCCTGTTTCCTGAGATGCTGGCCAAAGTATAGAACAACCTCGCAGTAGTTGTAAGACCACATATCCTGTCTCGCAACTCCTGGTTCCCCTGGTAATGATTGTGTCTCCTTTGCTCCTAATGCTCCCCTGTGTTCCGGACTCACGTTATTTCTGCTACCAAGTCAGTCAACCTGACTCACACCGCTGAGTGCCAACACATCCAGGATAACACACATCACCCTTCCATCAATAAACTGTTAATCATTTTACATTTACCTCCGCCTGCTCTTGAGTCCAGCTCCTCTCTGTTCATGACAAAATGGCCATTCATTCATTCATTCATTCATTCATTCATTCATTCATTCATTCATTCATTCATTCATTCATTCATTCATCCATGCTAATAAAATGAATCTTCATAAGTTAGACACACGTTATTTAAACCATGTAAACATTTTTGACCCAGCCCCCTTAAAAAATCTGAATCAAGATTTGTTTTGAACATGTAAGGATTAGGCAAATATTTCATCTAATCAAACAATATTTCATTTTATCAAATAATCAGAGTAGCTAAAGTGCTTTGCATTAATTCATTTCAAATGATTTGGGGGATACACAGATATTTTGGCAATATACTGGCCTGTATATTTTTATCTTATTTGTCACAAAAGTCACATCTCTGAGTTTGAGGGTTCAAGTCCTGGTGCTGCCTGTGTGGAGTGTACATGTTCTCCCCGTGCCTGCGTGGGTTTTCTCCGGGCACTCCCGTTTCCTCCCAAATCCCCAAAACATGCAACATTAATTAGACACTCTAAATTGCCCCAAGGTGTTATTGTGAGTGTGGCTGTTAGTCTTGATGTGCCCTGCAACAGGCTGGCAACCAGTTCAGGGTGTACCCTGCCTCCTGCCCGGTGACAGCTTGGATAGGCTCCAGCACTCCCTGCGACTCTTGCAAGGATAAACAGTGAAGAAAATGGATGGATGGCTAATAATAAAAATAATAACGGTGGAGCAGCACAGTGATTCAACTGGTAAAGCGTTGGCCTCACAGTTCTGAGGTTCTGGGTTCGATACCAGCCCTGCCTGTGTGGAGTTTGCATGTTCTCGCCGTGCCTGCGTGGCTTTTCTCCGGGCACTCCGGTTTCCTCCCACATCCCCAAAACATGCAACATTAATTAGATACTCTAAATTGCCCCAAGGTGTTATTGTGAGTGTGACTGTTTGTCTATATTTACCCTGTGGTTGGCTGGCAACCAGTTCAGGGTGTAGCCCGCCTCCTGCCGGTTGACAGATGAGATAGGCTCCAGCACTCCGGCGACCCTTGTGAGGATAAGCGGCAAAGAAAATGACTGGATGGATAATAATAATAATAATAATAAATTCGAGTTGCACTTAGGTATGAATTTTTACGAATAATGGATGGATGATGGATGAATGGACAGATGGATGGATAGATGGATGGCTTGATGGATTTATCAGGGTCCTAGCTTAAATTGGCTATTTTATTATTTTATTCAAAACGCTATTTTGTCTTGCCTCTGACCGCTGTGAAACATGATTGTATGACAGTTAGATGTGATAGAAAAAAATACAAAGAGAATTGCACATCAACATCTATCACAAAATCACAGACCTATTCAGAATGAAATGTAGATTGCTTAGTAGCCCAATGTAATTAATCATACACAATTTGAGGCACAATACCACCATGATTAATTGAGTACCACCTTCTAAAAATAAATGCGACCATTACACAGAAATGCAGCTGGCCCAGACAGTTTACAAAGATTAATCATTTCAAAACCTTGTTCCACCATTAAAATTCACACACACCACACACACACACACACACACACACACACACACACATATATATATATACATATATATATATATATATATATATATATATATATATATATATATATATATATATTTCTGGTTTCCTCCCACATCCCCAAAAACATGCAACATTAATTAGACACTCTAAATTGCCCCTAGGTGTGATTCTTTGTCTCAATGTGCCCTGCGATTGGCTGGCAACCAGTTCGGGGTGTACCCTGCCTCTTAGCCGTTGACAGCTGGGATAGGCTCCAGCAATTTCGTGACCCTTGTCTGGATAAGTGGCTGAGAAAAAATGGTGTTTATTGAGAGCATACTCTTTGGCTGACAAAAAATAACTCTCATGAAAATCAAACGAAGAATAAGCAAGTCTTAATTTCAGTGTCCATGTTTTGCTTTCTATGGGAACGGTCACCTCCCAAAAAGGTATCTGTTTTGGCTCATCAGTTATGCAGGCTGCTTCATTGAGCAGGCATAGCTACCCATTCATATCTTTGTTCTACCACACTTAAACCCAGACAAATTTCATCATGTCGCCAAAAGGCTAATAATTTTTCTCCAACAGTGTCATTCCTTTTTTTTTCTCTATTACCATCACATGGATAACTGAAATCTGCACAGGCATATTCATAATGGGTAAAAGTTTAGTTAGGTGGATATGTCAGAGAGGAGCATCAAATTAATTAATTAATTCATTCATTCATTCATTTTCCAAGCTGCTCGTCCTCACAAGAATTGCGGTAGTGGTGGAGCCTATCCCAGGTATCATCGTGCAGGAGGAGGAATACACCCTGATCTGGTAGCCGGCATCGGCACATGGAGACAGACAACAGTCGCATTCACAATCACACCTAAGGGCAATTTAGAATCCTCAATTAATGCATGTTTTTGTGACGTGGGAGATCCCGTAGAAAACACACGCAGGGATGGGGAGAACATGCAAAGTCCACATAGGCGGGGCTGGGATTTGAATCCTGGTTCTCAGAACTGTGAGGGCAATGCTTTAACCAGTTGTTCCCTCGTGCCGCCGGACCATAACATAAATCCTAAAAATACCCTGTCACTGGCAACCCATCTATAATTATTCCCAATTATCAGTGAAGAAGCATCTCACCAGACCTAATTTCTGGGCCATCTCCTTACCTATTTCAAAATTGTTTTGTCAAAATTGCATTTTTTTGCATTTTAAATATTTGTATTTCACGGCTGGTGGAATTGTGAAGAAGGATTTTTTTAAAAACTGTTTACTAGAATGTATTCTCAGATGTGTCTTTGTGAGCAGTGAGTGAATTAATCTTTAAAATGCACACCCATTGCATCACTAAATTGATGAGAGATCAGGATGTGGACAAGAATGGACTTTGTTCGGCCTCAGTGAACCTGGTATTATGCGATGGCTTTTCATAAATATATTTTATTGAGGGCTTGCTGTTATAAATAATGATCACGGGGCTAAAGAATAACGTGAGCAGAAGTGAATCTCACACAAAACTCGTGTGTGAGATTATTTTCTTGTAATGCACTTTGTGATTTTGCGTAAAAATCTATTTAAAGCATTATAGACATTGTACTGTATGTGTTGAGGTGTCCTTGTCATGAGTGCATAATTTATGCCAAACGTGCATGTACCTGTCCTCGGGTAAAAGACAGAAGAAATTGCTTTCCACCTCTTCCTCGTCTGACAATATCTTATCTCGCCACACTGTGCATGAAATGTAAATACTGTCACAACCATAAATTGACATGGCAAAATGTCTCAGGTGACAATGTATTGTGCATAAAACATTGTATGGCAACAAAAAACATTGACTAACACAACACAAGAGACTCCGAAAATATCATTTTTTATAACCTTAAAATGCTGTTTATGTTTGAAGGTTATTCAACTGGCATTACAAAAGCAATTCAGCTGCAACCATATATTACTCTACAATGCCTTGGGATCGGAGTTTAATTTGTTCTTATACCACCCTCATAACTCAAAACACATATCTCAAGTCATCTATCCCCAATAAAATGAATATAAAAAGCCATTAATCTGTTTCAGCCCCCTGAAAAACACCCCAGATTTTTGTAATGATTTTCAATGAGGCAAATAGCACACTAAAATATCATGTTATTTATGATACACACACACAGTAATAACACAATTAAATATAATTTTAAAAATGTTTCGATCACATTTTCTCATTCAATGCACTTTTTTTGTGTTTATTCTGGTCGGTGAGCTTTGGCCACCTGGAGGCAGATGTCACATAGGTGAGGTGGAGAAGGGAGGATTCCCGCAGGAACTATGTCAGTGGGACCTTGAGTCCACGCCCACAGGGGTAGGAGGAATTCTTCAAGGGTTGAGGGGGACTTGGATTTTTGGCGGGCTCCAGAATGCAACACAGATCGGACTTGATATCTTGCAGCTGTGACACCTCTTAATAAAACAATTAGCCCAAACTTCTCTGAGAGTGCTTCCACCGTTTGCCGCCCATACTCAAAGGGAAAATACAGTTCACAAGTCAAAGTAAAAAAACAAACAAACAAAAAAAAAAAACAAATCTGTTTGATGACTTAGATCTCAAAACACTTGAAGAGTTCAGACGCAAAAGCAAATACATTTAATTTTGTTGTTTCTGTAGATTCTTTGATCTATATAATATATAGTTGCTGTTAGTTGTTAGTATACTTGTTGCTGTTTGTCAGGTAAGTCTCTGTCGCCGGCCTCCATCCACCCTTCTTCTGAGCCCCCAGGCTTTTTCTCTTCATGTCAAGTAGTCAAGTGATGGACTTGAATTTGAATTTAGCTCTCAAAGTTTTAAGAAGTAAACTGAGACAAAGTCCTGAAATAAAACCAAAAGACAAAGAGCTGGAGCTGATAACTGAATGTTTATTCGAGGTTTCAAACAAACAGCATAATACAGCAAAATACTGATTCCAATGAACCACTCCATCTGGGTCTTTCCCGCCTTATTCTAAAACCCATTTCTTGGTCTTGATTGGCTCGTACCAAGTTTTTCATAAAATGGCATTGTTTCTAATTATGTCATAGCAGATCCAATGTCACGTTTCCCCAAGTTATAGGTTTATAATTGTTTCGCTCCACCGTTATTGATATTTTTTAACATGCCGGCTATAAGGTGCTTTGGATTATAAGGCGCACCTTCAAAGAATGGCCTTTTTGAACACTGTTTTCATATATAGGGCGCATAGAATAGAAGCTACAATAGCGGGTCCGACTGTATTATGCTTCCACTAGATGGAGGTGAGCTAAACGTCTTGTGTGTCTGTTTTTGAAAAAATATAAAGGTTATTGTCACGCCCCATCGGAACGGGAGTAGGACCCAAATGCAGGACTCGGACGATGCAAGGTAGTTCGGGGAGAAACGTTTATTATTTCGTGGTCGGGGATCAGGCAGGCGATCAGATGGAGCAGCGGTAGTTGGGACGTCGGGCGAAGAGAGCAGGTGAACGGGCAGGCAGGAGTCGGTACACAGGAGAACGATCAAAGCAGGCAGAAGTGTCAAAGGAGTCAGGCTTACAGGGTCGGAGAACAGGCGAAGGTCGGTACACACAGGTTGTCGATCAGGGATACGAGAGTGCTGGAACGGGACATGAAGTTCAAAGAACTGGCCCCGGCCGGTCGTCATCGGGGTCATATGAATACACAGCATAATCAGGCTGCATGAGGCGCAGGTGTGCGCCTCTCAATCAAGCGCAACCGCGCGGACACCCGCACAGCCTGGGCTGGAGCGGCAGGATCATGACAGTACCCCCCCCTCAAAGGCACGGCTCCCGTGCCTAAACAAAAGAAACAGACAATAATTAACACATGCAGGGGTGGGCGGAAGGGGGGTCCAGAGGAGGGCACGCCCCCCCCGAACCCCAGTCTGGTGGCCATCCAGGCCACCAAACGCAAGGCGTCCGGGTGGACAGGTCAGGAGGACGACCCGGACACCAAGCACCGGGGTCTGCACGGAGCGATTCGGGCGGACGACCTCTGTGAGGAACCAAACAGGGAAGCAGGAACCAGACCGAGGGAGACAACTGCTCCGGACGAGAACCTCCCACGCCGTGGTTGTGAGACGACCAGGGACTGGTCGCCACCGAGGCTTGATCAGAAGGCAGCCGTGGATTGTTCACCAACGAGGCCAGGTCCTGAAGCGTCTGGGAGCCCTCAGGAGCGAAGAGGATGATTGAGAGAAGGACCAGAGCCATGACCGCCACCATCACAGCCATCCAGAAGTATCTCCAGCTCCGGGGTGGCTCCACAGAACTCCCCAGCTCCTGTCGCCGTCGAGACAAGGGCATGGGAAGGCCGCGGACTGGTCGCTGCTGGTACTCCTGGACAGGAACGTGAGAAGGCGGCGGAAGCAGGCTCACCACCTCCTCCTGGACAGGAACGTGAGAAGGCAGCGACACCATCGCCACCACCTCCTGGACAGGAACGTGAGAAGGCGGCGACACCATCGCCACCACCTCCTGGACAGGAACGTGAGAAGGCGGCGACACCATCGCCACCACCTCCTGGACAGGAACGTGAGAAGGCGGCTACACCATCGCCACCTCCTCCTGGACAGCAACGTGAGAAAGCGGCGCCAGTGCCACCTCCTGGATGGGAACATATGGATGTGCCCGTCGCTGTCGGAGCAGGAGCAGGGGACGACCGGGGGCCGGTCGCCGACAGAGCAGGAGTGTGGAGTGTCCGAGGGCCGGTTGCCACTGGTACTCCAGGGCATGGACGAGAAGCGGCTGTGGAGATGTTACCACCTCCTGGACAGTAACATGAGGCGGCATCGGGTCGGTCCCCACTGCCACGTGAGCTTGCAGTGCATTCGTTGAAACAGTAACGTGGGTGTGGCGCGGTGGCAAATCTGTTTCCAAGGCGATGTGAACGAGCAGCAGAGAGTCAGTCGAAACTGACACGTGGGCGTGTCTCGGGAGCGGGTCAGTTCCAACTGCCGCGTGAGCTCTGCTCGGAACAGCCAAAACCTCGACGTGGGAATGGCGAGGAGGCGGGTCAGTTTCCACAGCTACGTGCGCTTGGCGAGGTGACGAGTCCGTTCCCACTGCGACGTGCACTTGGCAAGGTGGCGAGTCCGTTCCCACTGCAGCGTGCGCTTGGCGAGGGGGCGGGTCTGTTTCCATGGCGACGTGAACGAGAGTAGGCAGAGAGTCAGTCGAAACTGACACATGGGATTTTCTCGGGAGCGGGTCAGTTCCAACTGCCACGTGAACCTGCATCAGTAGCGAGTCCGTCGCAGCTGCGACGTCAGCGTAGCTCGGCTGGTTCGCCAATCCTTGCCGGACCTGGGCCGTGAGAGCCGCCAATTCGGCGCTCTGCCACTCCATCTGCGCCCGCATTTTGGGGCAGAACGCCTCGTGATTTGGCGGCTCCTCCTCCCTCTGGGCTGGAAGCTTTGCCACCAGCTGCAGGTCTGCCGGTCTCACCGTTGCCGGCGAGGAGTGGAAGGACGGTGTCTTCGTTGCCGCGTGGCGAGAGACACCAGGGAGCGCCTGGCCGGGGCGTCTCCTCTGGCCGCCACGCGGAGGTCCCAGGTAGATGGCCAAGCGGGTTCCCTCATTGGTATACTTAAACCTACCGGGCGAAGACGCTCGGGTGCTGGAAACGCGGGGAGGTGAAACAAACTGACTGGGATGAAAGACCGGGCAAAGAGATTCATAATCAAAATCATCCGAGTCGTACTCAGGCAGCCGGTCATACAAATCAAGGTCCTCCTCATATTCCGAAGAGTCAGAGTCTAGAAGAATATGAGGAGCCGGACGGGTCATGTTCGGGACGTATTCATACCTCGCTGGCGGAGCGTAAGACACGGAAGCGGAGGACGTCAAGGAGCCTACACAGATCGGCCAGGCTTGGTCCTCCGGCAGACGGTCTACCTTGCGTCGGTCCGGGCGACGCCGGGTCTTTCCTGCTGGGTCCTGTTTTGGCCAGTTCGTTCTGTCACGCCCCATCGGAACGGGAGTAGGACCCAAATGCAGGACTCGGACGATGCAAGGTAGTTCGGGAGAAATGTTTATTATTTCGTGGTCGGTGAGCGGGCAGGCAGGAGTCGGTACACAGGAGAACGATCAAAAGCAGGCAGAAGTGTCAAAGGAGTCAGGCTTACGGGGTTGGTCGGAGAACAGGCGAAGGTCGGTACACACAGGTTGTGGATCAGGGATACGAGAGTCCTGGAACGGGACATGAAGCTCAACGAACTGGCGGCGGCCAGTCGTCATCGGGGTCATATAAATTCACAGCATAATCAGACTGCATGAGGCGCAGGTGTGCACCTCCCTATCAGCGCAACCGCGCGGACACCCACACAGTCCAGGCTGGAGCGGCAGGATCATGATATAATATTAAAAAATAAAATATTAAACTGGTGTTTGCACCTTGCTTCTCCTCGCTACGTGTCCGTTACATATCTGTGTTTCTAAAGTCTACCGCTTACTCTTGAATGGTGAGCTCAGGGTTTTGTGTTGAAATGACAATAAAGTAGCAGTTGTTGCAGAACAAACTTTATGAATCTGCTGTGTCAAGTGTTCTGTTTACTTTCAAAATGAATAAACAGTTTTAATGTTTTTACCGAGGTAATGTCAGTGTGGAGTATTTTCGCGACACAGTTGATCTTTTAATAACAGTAAGGTATAACAGGTTGTGCAATTTTTTTATTGCGTAGTGGAGAGGAACTTTTCCTCAATTCAGTAAACACCTAGATGGTACCTATCTGATTCCGTTACATTAAATCAAACGTGCAATCACAATCTCGTAGCTTTCAAAATAGTGTAAAGCAATAACAATATCACAACAATAACTCAATGTTGTTCAAACATTAATGTTAATGTTAATAATTCATAATATGAGCAACCTTGTTCAGATGTAAACACAAAAGAAATGTAGAAGGCACTTTATCAATTTAGTCCTCATCCACACATCCCTCAAATTCTTCTTCTTCAGTGTCCAAATTGAATAGTTGGGCAAATTCGGCATCCAACATGTCTTCTTTTCCGAGAGGTTCAGTGACAATTCTCACCTTCCTGAAAGGTGGAACCACAGTTGAGACTGATATATCAGCCGAGGCATTCATTATCCACTGGTAGACAGTGGCGTATGTCATTCGGCACTGTCTCTCCATCTTGGTGAACGTGTGTTTCCCTTCTGTCATCCACTGGTCACAAGCATTTTGGAGTCTAGCTTCGAAAGCCCTGTTGACACCAATATCTAGTGGGTGGAGTGCATTTGTTAATCCTACGGCAAGCACCAAATTAGTGTGTTTCACTTGTTTTTTAACAGCATCGGTAGTATGGGAGGGCATGGAGTCATACATCAACAGGGATGGAGCTGTGTGAAAAAAGGAACCTGGTCTCTAGATGTAAATCTCTCTCAGATTAC
Source organism: Syngnathoides biaculeatus (assembly GCF_019802595.1). Taxonomy (NCBI): domain Eukaryota; kingdom Metazoa; phylum Chordata; class Actinopteri; order Syngnathiformes; family Syngnathidae; genus Syngnathoides; species Syngnathoides biaculeatus. The sequence continues at coordinate 5,823,077 of NC_084654.1, read as the reverse complement.
TCTCTCTCACTCACTCATCTTTTCTTCTTCCATCCATCCTTTCGAGTTAGCTTGGAATATGACGCTGGTTGGAAAGTTTTCTTTTGGCTTGGTTTTTGTCTTGAAAATAACCATGGGTGGATGTTTCTGAACATTAGCCTGGCAGGGGTGAACTCCAGTGAAGAATTACTTCTCGTTCTCTGTGTTGCGAACATTCACTGTGCGTGTTCCTGTTTAGTCCTTATTGCGGTTCACAGGAATATTAAAAGATGAGTGGTACCTAATTCATGTTGACGTGCTCTGGGCGGATTTTTTTTTCAGTTATCTAGTTTTTGCAGTTTGCGCAGAATTCCTCTTTACCGGTTCTTACCGCTGTTACTTCAGCGACACCCCTTGACACAGCGTGTCATCTTTTTTCATCAAAGCCTATCTCCTAGGGAGAACCTCAACATCTTCTTTTCTGCCACCTCTAGTTCTGCTTCCTGCTGTCTCTTCACAGCCACCATCTCTAATCCGTATATCACGGCTGGCCTCACCTCTGTTTTATAAACTTTGACTTTGTCGGAATAATTGTGAATATAATTATCATACATCTGCTTCCAATAAAGAAATGCTTTGGTCTGCTCGAGATAACGTGGCAGCCGCCGAGCAGGAGATAGCAAGAACAAAAACATCTAATCATCAGAACTGTTAGAACCAGGAGCACTAGTTGCCTGTTCAAGAAATGATGACCACACATGTACTCAGCAATCTTCCACACATGCACACACACATGAACAAACAAGTACACTTTGTTTCCAACTGTTTTGCTTGCCGTCTCCTTTTTGTAACATCCATGTAAATAAGGGGCGTCTTAAAACTAAATAAATAGAGGTGCTGAGGAGAGGATAATCAGTGAGTGCAGAGGTGAATTGGTGAATTAGTTTTTGTCCAGTTTAATGAATGTCTAATTGGTAAACCTGACAGACTTTCATCCTAGAAGAGACTCTTCTGTCACATAACACACCAGACACCTTCCGCCAGCTGTCCCAACCTACCCATTTCTTCACATCCTGACCACACTTACCATTGCTCTGGATTGTTGACCCCAAGTATTTGAAGTCATCCACCCTCAATATTTCTTCTCCCTGTAGCCTCACCCTTCCCCCTCCTCCCCTCTCATCCATGCACATATATTCTGTTTTACTTCGGCTAATCTTCATTCCTCTCCTTTCCACTACATGCCTCCATCTTTCTAATTGTTCCTCCACCTGCTCCCTGCACAACACAGCTCGCCATTGTTCTGCTGACGTCATACATGTCCTGTACTATTCTGACATATTTCTCTGCCACACCAGACTAACTTGGTACTCTGTCATAGGCTTTCTCGAGATCCACAAAGACACAATGTAGCTTCTTCTGACGTTCTCTGTACTTTTTCACTGTTATCCTGAAGGCAAAAAATGCATCTGTGGTACTCTTTCTAGGCATGAAACCATACGGTTGCTCGTAGATTCTTACTTCTGTCCTGAGTCTAGCCTCCACTACTCTTTCCCACAACTTTATTGTGTTGCTCATCAACTTTATTCCTCTATAGTTCCCACAGCTCTGAACATTGCCTTTGTTCTTAAAAATGGGAACTCGCACACGTTTTCTCCATTCTTCAGGCATGTTCTCGCCCGCCAGTATTCTGTTGAATAAGTTGGTCGAAAACTCCACACCCACCTTTCCAAATTTCTTCCATACCACCGCAGGGATCTCACCAGGACCAACTGCCCTTCCATTTTTCATCCTTTGTAGTGCCATTCTAACTTCCCACTTACTAATCATTGCCACTTCCTGGTCCTTCATACTTGCCTCTTCTACTTTTGTCTCTTATTTTCTTCATTCATCAACTTCTCAAACTACTCTTTCCATCTATTTAGCACACTACTGGCACCAGTCAACACATTTCATCTCTATGCTTAATCACCCTAACCTGCTCCACATCCTTCCCGTCTCTATCCCTCTGTCTGGCCAACTTGTCGAGATCCTTTTCTCCTTCTTTAATTATCCAACCTGGTGTACATGTTGTCATATCCCTCTTGTTTACTTTGACTTTGACTACAGTACCCATGATGAATCAATATTGATCCATATACAAGGCGCATCGGATCACAAGATGCAAAGATCGGCTTCTGAGAAAGGCATTGAGATGTGCCTTATAGTCATGAAAATAAGGTAATCAAGTCACGCAATATAACCCGATATATCATTGTTTTTTTCACGGTATAAGGTGTTCTTTTAATATAAGATAAAAGTAGTTCTCAAATGTTTCTTGCTTTCTAATGGTCTCTGTAGTTATAAAGCAGTATTTGCATTTATCTCCCTGTTGGAAACCCCCTTGATTCATCGAGCTATTTCGTAAAGCAGGGCATCTTTGGCCAATCCAGCTCACACTCGTAAACCATTCAATTTTGGCAGGTCTTCCCAAATGTAACCTATGCAATAGCCTTCTGATTCCTTCTGGCAGTAGAGCTATGTCCCCATATCTGGGGGTTTGGTTTGCGAGGCACCAGGCCCACACACCAGTGGGCCTATATGTCTGAGAGGCCAAACCTCCTCCGAGTCCTTGACAGTTCTGTCTGAGTTTGCGATGTACTAATTTGCCCAGGTGACACTGCGGTGGAGCCACTGAAGGATAGGTCTTGTGGTGGAGAAGTTGTGTACTGGCAGAGGAAGATTTATGTACTCGGCTCCCCTTTTCGCATAAATGCTAGACAGTGGTGTTAGTTGGAAGCAAGAAATGAAAAGCACTACTCTACAACAAGCACACTAGGCACATAAGAAAACGGACGGATGGATAGATAGATTTTATGAACAAAGAATGAATGGACAAATGTACTGAGAAATTATTGAAGAAAATATGCTGCGATCTACAAGGATGAGAAAATGAAATGAAGGTTAAATTTCAACAGGAATCGCTCAATTGGTTCAAATGAAAAAATATCTAAAGCGGCTCGACTGCCCCAGCGAATCATCTATTTGAATCTAATCCAAAATATATGGAAAGAACTGATGTGGAAGAGGAGGCATTTTGAACCTGTCATTGCCAACAAAGGCTTTTGTACTAAGTATTAATTAAATACTGGTTGGCATGTTCAATACTTTTTCCCTCTGTCATTTAACATGATTATAACTTAATTTTTGAACTTGTGCTATACAGTGAAGAAAATAAGTATTTTAACACCCTGCTATATTGCAAGTTCTCCCACTTAAAAATCATGAAGGGGTCTGAAATTTTCATCGTAGGTGCATGTCCACTGTGAGAGATATAATCTAAAAAGAAAAATCCAGAAATCAGAATGTATGATTTTTTAATGATTTATTTGTGTGATACAGCTGCAAATAAGTATTTGAACACCTGTTTACCAGCTAGAATGCTGACCCTCAAAGACCTGTTAGTCTGTGGTGTTTACATAATTCACCAGGGGGACCTCGAGTTGGGGTGCGGGGTTCCGCACGGACTGTTTTTGTTGTTGCGCTTCCGGAGTCAAGGTTAACAGAGTTCCTGCCATTATGCGAGTAGTGTTTTTGAAGTCGAACAATAAAACAAGTTTGTTCCTGTGTCCGACAGTCCGCCTCCGACTCCTTTTCTCCGGCGCTACAAGTCCGCCTTTAAAAGTCTACCTCCACTCCATGTATTATTCTGAATCAGGTGCACCTGTGTGAGGTCGTTAGCTGAATAAAGACACCTGTCCACCCCACACAATCAGTAAGACTCAAACTTGTAACATGGCCAAGACCAAAGAGCTGTCCAAAAACAGTCCACACAGCTGGAAAGAGCTACGGAGTAATTGCTAAGCTGCTTGGTGAAAAAAGGCCCACTGTTGGAGCAATCATCACAAAATAGAAGAAACTAAACATGACGATCAAGCTCAATCGGAGTGGAGTCCCACGCAAGATATCACTTCGTGGTGTCTCAATGATCCTTAGAAAGGGGAGGAAGCAGCCCAGGACTACACGACAGGACTTGGTCAATGACCTGAAAAGAGCTGGGACCACCGTTTCCAAGATGACTGTTGGTAATACACGAAGACGTCATGGTATGAAATCATGCATGCCACGGAAGGTTCCCCTACTTAAACCAGCACATGTCAAGGCCCGTCTTAAGTTTGTTAATGACCATTTGGATGATACAAAGGAGTCATGGGAGAATGTTTTGTGGTGAGATGAGACCAAAATGGAAGTTTTTGGTCATTATTCCACTAAACGTGTTTGGAGGAAGATGAATGATGAGTTCCATCCCAAGAACACCATCCCTCCTGTGAAGCATGGGGGGGAAGCATCATGCTTTGGGGGTGTTTTTCTACACATGGGACATGACGACTACCGTGTATTAAGGAGAGGATGACCGTGGCCATGTATTGTGAGATTTTGGTAAACAACCTCTTTCCCTCAGTGAGAGCAATGAAGATGGATCATGGCTGGGTCTTTCAACATGACAATGACACGAAGCACACAGCCAGAAAAAACAAGGACTGGCTCCGTAAGAAGCATATCAAGGTTCTGGCGTGGCCTAGCCAGTCTCCAGACCTAAACCAAATGGAAAATCTTTGGAGGGAGCTGAAATGCCGTGTTTCTCAGCGACAGCCCAGAAATGGGTTTTATCTAGAGAAGATCTGTGTGGAGGAGTGGGCAAAAATCCCTCCTGCAGTGTGTGCAAACCTGGTGAACAACTACAGGAAACGTTTGACCTCTGTAATTGCAAACAAAGGCTATGGTACCAAATATTAGCATTGGTTTCAAATACACTTTTGCAGCTGTATCACACAAATAAATTGTTAAAAAAAATCATAGATTGTGATTTCTGGATTTTTCTTTTTAGATTATCGTTACCTACAGAGGCAGCTGGAATGGGAAAAGCATGACTGCACAAAAGGAGCTCCTAAGAGAGAAATGAAATGATGCCAACGACCAATTGAAATTGGCACAAGATGATGGTTGTCTTATCAAGCAATTGAATGCTCATAAAACAAATATAGAGAAGATGGAGAGAAATTACTTCAGGATAGCTTATGGCGCAGTGAATGGAGAGAAAGCAAAAGAGGAGAAAGGTGTGGGTCATGGAAGACAGTGGAGAACAAAGAGGGGAAGAAAGTGATAGGGGTCACCTCAGCCAAATGGATGTACAGTAAAGCATTGGAACAAAGCACAGAATAGGATAAGTGGATGTAGGATAGAAAATGAGCAGAAGATCGAAAGGGTCAGAGATGATTTTGTGTTTGGAAAAAAAGACGTGAGGCTCGAGGGAAAATTTCAGGAGGGGATGTTGAAGGGTAGAGAAGAGGTAGGTAGAGAAATAGATATTCTATTTTTGATCTGCAACAAGGGTGCTATCCACAGATCTACTCTGTGCAATGATGAAAGACTCACGTAAAGAGCAATTTGTTTAAGAGGGGTAAGAAGCAGGAATAGTGATTAAAAGAACGTAGATCTTCCAAAGTGAAGGAATAACATTTAGTGGGAAGGTACTGATTATGATTTTACCAGTCACAATTCTCAACTGATTTTTGACACACTATTGCCAAGATGTCATTCTTAATTCATTGGGTTCATCATCACATTGGTCCACCCTCTACAATTATTACATCTTTTCTGGAAAGGCTTTCAACGCGGTATAGGTGTGTTTTGGGGAATTTATGACCATTTTTTTAGAAATGCATTTGTGTGGTTACACATTGATGTCGAAGGAGTATACCTGGCTTCTTAGTCTCTGCTCTAATTCATCCAAATGTATTCAATAGGGTTGAGGTCAGGATTGTGCAGGCCACACAGGTTCATTCAAACCCAACGGGGAATCACAACAAATGTGGATGACAGCAAAGTACTTCCGCACAGCAGCAGGGAGTTCAAGGGTCAATATAGTGCACTTCTGCTAGATTTAGACAAAAAGCAAATTGTTCTGCCATTGGAAGAGCAAAATAAAATAACAATGAATCATTTGAAGAATATAGAATTGGAATGACTGCATGTTTTACAGCAAACAGTGGCATTCCTGAAGATCACACTCCAGGAAGTGTGTATCAAGAGCAATAACAAATGCTCTTCATGCAAATTCAAATAATCCTACAAAACAATGGATTGAAAAACATTGGGTTGACAAACCGACTGGTAGCCTGTAACAATACGTTAACCAAACACTACTAAAGAGGGCTACGAAATAAGAAAAATAAAGTTGACACCTTTCTTACAGAGGAAGGAGAAATTTATGGAGCTTTATTCGAAACATTTAAAAATTCTGGCCGCAGATGAGGAAGAGGCAGGGGAAGACTCATGGGGAGGGGATGCAAATTTGATCAAAAAGAAATTATTTGATGATGTGGAGAAAAAGGTCACATTTCACGTGACTACCCAAAAACAAAACACCCACCACCGCATAACTAGAGCAGCCATTTCCCCATCAAAAATGTTCCAACTAATACTCCCAAAATCCAACTTTTTAATTTGCCCATACGTTTATTGGGAAGAGATGGCCTGCTGAATTTAGGACTGGGCTTAATTCCCTCTCTGACAGGAAATATAGAAGAATGCAGAATTTGTGGAATGGAAGGGTTAATCCCCAAACTATTTGACTATTCAAAATCCTTTGTATGCTGAAAATTTAAAGCTAAAGATTTCATTTTTGCAGAGGGTCGACCAATGTCGTATTAGATTATGTATTAAGTATAGTATGGGATCTCACTTAAATTCATATCTGAGTCAAGGTGGGAGAGTTATTTCTTTTGGCAATATCATGAACTTTTGGGCATTATTTCTCTTTGCTTGTCAAAATAAACCAGGCAAAATAGTTGGCTAGCGGTTTTCATGTCTGGCACCCAGTTGTGATGTCTGAAATTTCAATTTGAAATTTCAACCCTGGCCTTCTTGTGTTGAGTTTGTTCTGGTCTTTTTCTTATTTGTGCCTGTGTGGGTTTTTTCTCCATATTACAGCTTCCACATTCCAAAAACCCGCATGTTAGGTAAAACAAAAATAAATTGTCCATAAGTACGAGTGTGCATGGGTTTTTTACTATTTGTGCCGTGTGATTAGCTAATGACTCATCCTGATTGTACTTTGTCTCTTGCCCAACGACATCTAGGACGAGACAAAGACCAGGTACCTTCCTGTGGTGTCCCGTGAGGGGCTCTCCTCATGGGGAGCCTTGCGAAGCCTGGTCACTTCATTCTGCCTTGCGCCGTGGGAGTCTTCCTTTGCCTGGTGACTTCGCTTTGATCACCTGAACCGCCTGCCAACGAGGATTCCACAGGACCTGGTCTGACCAGACCCAATATTCAAAGGGACTTGAAGACTTTATGTGCAGGTTCTGCTCGGGTTCTCTCCCGCTAGCCCCGGTGGCACAGGCTGGTCACAGCGCCCCCGCCCCCTGACCTCCATATCTATGACCCTGTCATTCTTTGCTCCCGACATTCTCTCTTTGTATTCTTCTACTTATTCTTCTTCTATTGAAAGGACTACCTCACGTCCCACATGCGAGTCTAGCATTTCGGAGGACCAACACTGACAAGAAACTCACATATAAATCAAAGAAATCTTTTTTTTTTTGTGCAGAATCCCTTAAATGATGTTCTTCACAATGTACTTCAACTATACCCAAACTGCAAATAATTTACGTGTGGTTTGTCTAAGATAATGCAAAATAGTTCCACACAGACAAAGTGTTTTTTCACTGAAAATATTGAAAAAATCTTACACGGTCATCAGAGATTTACCATATTACACCACTGGAAATGACAGGGCTAAAACTAAACTAGCTTTTAGATTCCTACATGACGGTGACACAGAATAAATGCGTTTTGCGGCGTTGATCGATGACGTCATTGATCGGATTGGCGAATCAGGACATGAAAGCTGATCCGGCAGATACCGATCAAACCAATAAGATCAGTGTAAAGTCTTGTTTTCTTTGTGTCTGTGGTTAACGCATTGTAAGTCACTAATCATTGCCTCCATGGCAGCTATTAAACTACATTTGGCCACCATGCTTCTTGCACATCGTTTGCATTATCAATAATTTGAAGCCAAGCAGTTGGTAGGAAAAGACGGAAAAGCATGATGCTAATTCCTAAACTATCCAATTCTGGCGTTGAGTGACTTCATGACTCTGTGAAGTCGCAAAACACTAAGATAAATGATTGAGTATTCTAGTACATTTGTCAGATAGGGCTTGTTGGAACTGCATTGAAGCAGAGAGAAACCCAATTGAACAACAAAATAACAAGTCAAATAATTTGTCTGGAGAGCTAAATGGAAAACCATTAATGAAATCACAAGACTCCTCTTGATAGATTACTTGAGATATTATTAGAGAATCGGGTTAGGGTAAAAGCATATTATTAAAACTAAATAAAACAAAGATAATTATGGTTGTTCCATTCAAAGGACACCCACAATTATATGGTACTGTTTGTATGTGATACCTAGCTATGTAGTAGGGTAAGGGTTACACCAAAGGAACATTGACTTTACTTGTTGAATAATTTTCCTTAGGGAATAACTGATTTCAGTTTCATGTACTTTGTAATGTTGAGTCTCGGAACTCTTGAAATTGTGTCAATTAAGATGATATGATCATTTTCAGATACATTGGCTCCACACTCCATCCATTATTTGCTTATTAACTGTCATATTAACACCAATGACTCGCATGTTAGTGTAAACAAATGGAAGATTCAGTTTAATGTTGCTTTTAATAATTGCACTGAATGAGACTGTTAAGTAAAGAAGCCCGGTGTGAACAAATGGTTCTCCAGGATGGAGTTAACAGTGTAAGAGAGACATTTAGTAATGAAAGTCCCTTTGATGGATTGCTGTTGTGGACTGGATGTGATGACAGGTGGTAGTGCCTGTCTTAAAGTGCCATCTTTTGACATTTGGCTTTAACCGCAATCAGAGGTGGTCTTCTGACAGTCTAAGTGGTTAAATTCCCTCCCTTCCAAATCCATGTTCCCTTGGTAGTGCTGCAGCCCCATCTGGCCTCAGCCTTAATTGTGAGTCCAAGCTAAATTGACAAGATATTTGCACAAAACACAGGAAGACAGAAAGCACTTGAAAGGAAACAAGATAAAAATAAATGAAGATGAAATCAAAGCTAATAAAGAAAAATGGTTAGGGGAGTATGAAAAATAGAAATAAGATATAACTGTAGCTGCATCGGTATTCAAATTTTCCAGACTTTGCCATATTATTTTTCATAATTTTAAAACAATGTATTGGAGCAAAAATAAGCATTTGTCCACCGACCATGAGTCACATCACTTGGGCTCAAGTCAGAATATGCGTTCCACTACCTCGTGTGCCAGGATCAAGAGCAGCTTTCCGTCATCTGCCTGTCTGCTCCCAGGAGCAGCTTCATCACCTGCACCTTATTTGTGTTTATTGTGCCATGCATCTATCAACCATGCCTCGTGTGTCATGTCATTGTTTGCCATTTTGTTGTGAGTGTATGTGCTTAGATGTATCCTGTTGCCACGTTTCAGTGTCCTTGTGCCTCATAGTCGTGTTTTGGGGGCTTTTGTTCATGTTTTTGGTTCAGAGCAATCTGACTTACCCTTATTTTTAGGACCTTGCCTTTCTGCCTCTCGTTTTTGTATTGTCACCTTCTTAGACTACCTTTCCATGTATTGACCTCAGCCTGGAATTAAACCTACATTCTAAAGTACATCTTGCCTTGGAGTCGTTGCATTTGGATCCTACTCCTTGTCCCTGCTCATGATAATAGTACAAAAAAATGTAAAAAATGACAATACTGCTGCAGATCTTACTAATTATATATATATATTTTAGGTCAAAAGTGTAGCGAATACGACAATTGTAAACAGAAAACCTCAACAACTGTTAACCTCTTCTGATCTCAATGAGGCAGTATTTTTCCACAAGACACAGGAACTCTGGTTTATATCACCTGGAACATGAACTAAAAGACAGCCCTCCCTGAGCCATCCTAATTGGATTTTCCAACAAAGAAGTTGTTGTGTGAACTTATAGACTGACCAAAAGTTTGGGACACCTTCCATCCAACCATTTTATCAGCCGCTTATCCTCACAAGGATTGCGGGAGTGCTGGAAACAATCCCAGCTAACTTCAGGCAAAAGGCAGACTATATCTGGAACTGGTCGCCTGTCAGTCGCAGGGCACATATCGACACCATCACTGAGCGGTGAATTGATCCAAATGTGACAGTTTGGGGTAGTTGACAACAATGGAGATATTAGTTAGACAGGCCACAGATGGAACTGGGGGAAACACGGTGTAGCAACTGGTGAGAGCAGTGGCCTCGCAGTTCTGAGGAACGGGGTTCGAATCCACCTACGTGGAATGTGGATGTTCTTCCCATGGCTGACTCTAAATTCCCCCTCAGTGTAATTGTGAGTACGAGTGTTGTCTGTCTCCATGTGTCCTGCGATTGTCTGGCAACAAGTTCAGGGTATAGAGCTCGTGCACATGACTTCACAGTTTGCACGGTGCCATATTGCCGGTCAAACCTAGCTGCTCTGCAGTGCGGGAGCCGTTGCACCGGAGCAGATTTTTCAAATTCCGCGAGATCTGTTGTGCTGTTGGTTGTCACAATAGATGACACAGTTCTTCAAAAGTATCATTCTATAGAATACCATCTGAAAAGACTAGAAAATATCAATAGTTTGCCGCTCAAACAAAGCTGCTCGGGAGTTGGCTGAACTGGAGCACATTTTTCCCAATGCCCGAGACCTATTGTGCTGTTGGTTGTCACAATAGATGAGACAGTTCTTCAAAGAGATCATTCTATGGAATACCAGCTGAAAAGATTGATGGATTTCGGCAATTAAATGGGATGAATGGTGCCCAATAAAATACACACGCCTGTGTTGCGATCATTTCATTTCAGGTAGGAATTATTCTTGTCAATCTCAAATAACCAAGAAGTATTTATAATGCCAAGTTGACTCATTTGAGGACAATACGTATTTAAAAAAAAAAAAAAAAAAAGTCTGTCGCAGAGAGGTTTACGGAGTTTAACGTATGGCCGCAGTATGCTTCTGTGTAAGGAGGTGTCCCTGTCCTAAATTATTTTTCCAGTCATAGTAAATGAATGCGAGTTTGTGTAAAACCAGAGTCATTTATTTAAGTATTAATATTAGTATTAAAAATATCTGAGTAGGTCCATGACTATGTGGGATTTATTCCTGATTGAGAACAGATACATCAACAAAATATTTGTAGGTGCCCAGACTTTTATGCACTTTCAAACTTTTCTGTGTAAACTCGATGACTTACTTACCAGATAAATACGTATATCCAGTTGTCCAAGACAAGTGGAAGTGAATTAACAGTCCACTTTCTTATTGGTGAAAACATCCAATTCGGCCTTAAATATGGATCCTCTATTCCAAGTGTCTCTAATTTTTCCACGTACCGGCAATATGGCAATGTCATGTGATTTTATGACGTAGGTGCACAAGCTCTTTACCCCAACTCCTGCTCAATGATAACTGGGATAGGCTTCAACACTCCACATGACACTTTTGAGAATAAGCACCTCAGACAATGGATATATGGAACATTTGGGATGATGAGGGGAGTGCTGTTGTTTAAGAGTCACGTCAAACAGTTCGCACAGTTTTACCGTAGTCAGTCCATTTTAATATTTTAATATATAATATTTAATATCTATTTAATTTACAAACTTTGAACATCTTGACAACATGGTCACCTATGTGAGCATCGCACCGAATTATTGCTCTATAAGGCACGTTAACTGCTCTAAATGCTAGAGGACTCTGGATCCTTCGCACAATTGTCAAATACATAAATAAATAAACACACTAACTAACTAACTAACTAACTAACTAACTAACTAACTAACTAACTAACTAACTAACTAACTACTAACTAACTAACTAACTAACTAACTAACTAACTAACTAACTAACTAACTAACTAACTAAATAGGAGTTCCATGTTTGCCAGATTACTAGCATCCTTTATTGCTCCACAACTGTGACTGCAATGTTGTTATGTCTCATTTGACTCTCTGTCTGTCGTTGTCATGTCTCTCATACTGAAGCGGCTCCAAATATTGGAGACAAATTCCTTGTATGTTTTCGACATACTTGGTGAATAAAGATGATTCTGATTTTGATCTTGGTGTTCAGGGAAGATGTCCTTGTTTACCCAAAATATCCCCTCCATTATCTGGAGTCCTGTCTATTTAAAACTGTTTTGTTATATTGATGCTTTTCAGTACCATTTATGCAACTGCATTATCATCATCATAGAAGTGTCCAAGGAACAATCAAGGAATACTCTAGACACCAGCGTTGACACAATGTTTGTCATGAAGGTACTGTAACGCTCCGTGAAATACATGGACCTTAAATACTGTTACAAAACAAAACATACGTAGAGTGTTATTGTTAAAGGATGAAACACGTGGAATGTAGAGACTGGGAAAAAAAACCCTTGACTGAAATTGTTTGCGTCTGTAGATCGAGAGAACACTGATGTATTTCTCTCTCTCTCTCTCATTGCTTGGGATAATTAAACCAAATAATTTTTGGTGGCAGACTTGAACTTTTACTTGAACTAAAGGACACATTCTGGTTCTACCATTATTTATACTCTCTTCGTGTACACTGGGCCTCAGTCTCATAGTTAAACAAAATATATACCAGGAGTTTAGCAATTTTCTTTGTTTTTAGCCTCAGGGAATCATCTCTACTAGTGCATTTGTGTGTTTATCTATGTGAGGGTGTCTTTTATATTGTGGTTGGAGGACTTTTTGAACTCTGTCCCCGTTTTCTTCAGCCAAGCAACACTTTAAAGGAATAACCTTTGGCCTACAGAAAAAGCTATTCCCAGTGTGTGTGTCCGTCTTCACAGCATTTTTATTTTCAGCGCAATTTTAGGAAATTCATGAAATTTGATAATGAAGTTTGTTTAATTTTTCTGTAACACATACATTGAGGTTTTATGAATGAATTTTTTTTTAGTTTTTATCCACACGTATAGTATTACATTAACTCTGAGCTTGTATTTGCCCACGCACATACACTAATGCAACAGATTTGAAATAAAACAAGTCATGACAGGTTTCATTAAAGAGGTTTCCCCCAAAATTTACTCCAAGGAATTAAAGTCTTTTATGCAGAGTGTGTAATTTTCAGAAATTCAGAAATGTTTCGACAATAGACTTTGTATAAGCAAAGCAAATTTATTTATAAAGAACATTTCACACACAAGGTAACTCAATGTGTTTTACACAATTAAAAGCATTTAAAAACAAAGAAAAAACAGCTTGTAAAAATTTAAAACAGGGAAAAAATGAAAGTACAATTAAAATGGGGTACAGTGCAAGAAATATCATTTAAAAGTGGAAATGCTCAAATAAGCATGGGAAAAATGAAGTTTTTATCTGGACTGCTGTCCCTCACTGCTTCGTGAGCACCATCATATGGTAGCTTTCATCAGAATCAGAATCACCTTTAATGGCCAAGTATATAACAACACACAAGGAATATTACCCTGGTATGACATTCATGTTGACTACGGAATAGAAAAACAAACAAACAAGAACAAAGAGCAATAGACATTCAATTCATAGGGAACTATTCCTGAAAAGAGTCACAGCTGTGCAACGACACAGTCTTTTAGCATTTAGACCAAAGAGTGGCAATAATTCGCAAGGGGGAAGTTCGAAAGGCACCACAAAGGATAAAAAATGGAAAGGCAGTTGGTCTGATGTCTGATACCGGGGGAGGTATGGAAACAATTTGGAGAGATGGCTGTGGAGTTTTTGGCCAACTTATTCAATAGAATACTAGTGGGTGAGAATAGGCTTGACGAATGGAGGAAGTGTGGGAATTCCAATTTTTAAGAACAAAGTGGACTTGCAGAGCTGTGGCAACTATAGAGGAATAAAGTTGATGTGCCACACAATGCAGTTAAGGGAAAAAGTAGTGGAGGGTAGACTCAGGTCAGAAGTCAGTTTCTGTGAGCAACAGTATGGTTTCATGCCTGGAAAGAGTACCACAGGTGCAATATTTACCTTGAGGATGCTTGTGGACAAGCACAGAGAAGGTCAGAAGAGCTACATTGTGTCATTGTAGAGCTAGAGAAAGGCTATGACAGAGTACCAAGAGAGGAACGGTGATACTGCATGCGCACATCTGGCGTGGCAGGGAAATATGTTAGAATAATACAGGACATGTATGAGGGCAGCAGAACAGCGGTGAGGTGTGCCGTTGGTGTGTCAGAATAATTTAACATGGAGGTGGGACTGCATTAGGGATCCGCGCTGAGCCCCTTCCTGTTTGTGGTAGTAATGGATAGGATGACAGATGAGGTTAGATTGGAATCCACTTGGAGTATGATGTTCACAGATGATATTGTGATCTGCAGTGAAAGCAGGGAATAGGCGGACGAACAGTGAGAAAGATGGATACACGCACTGGAAAGGAGAGGGATGGAAATTAGCTGAAGTAAAACAGAATATATGTGCATGAATGTGAGGGGCGGAGGAGGAGGGGTGAAGCTTGAGGGAGATGAGATAGTGAGGGTGGATGACTTCAAATACTTGAGGTCAACAATACAGAGCAATGGAGAGTGTGGTAAGGAGGTGAAGAAATAGGTCCAAGTGGGGCGTAACAGTTGGTGGAAAGGTCCAAGTGGGGCGTAACAGTTGGCGGAAGGTGTCTGGTGTTCTATGTGACAGAAGAGTATCCGCTAGGTTGAAGGGCAAAGTTTATAAAACAGTGTTGAGACTGGCCATGATGTACGGATTAGAGGCAGTCACACTGAAGAAACAACAGGAAGCAGAACTGGAGGTGGCAGAAATCAAGATGCTGAGGTTCTCACAAGGAGTGAACAGATTGGATAGGATTAGAATTGGTGTCATTAGAGGGACAGCAAAAGTTGGATGTTTTCGAGACAAGGTTAGAGAGAAAAGACTGTGGGTGTTAGAGAAGAAGATGCACGAGATATGCTTAGATGGAAAAAGATGACACGATGTGGTGACCCCTAACGGGACAAGCCGAAAGGAAAAGAAAAAGAAGAAGAGGGACAGCCAAAATTAGATGTTTTGGAGACAAGGTTAGAGAGAACAGACTTAGATGGTTTGGAGATGTTCAGAGACGAGTATATTGGTTGAAGGGTGCTGAGGATGGAGCTGCCAGGCAAAAGCGCAAGAGGAAGACCAAAGAGAAGGTTGATGGATGTTGTGAGGGAAGACATGAGGACAGTGGGTGTTAGAGAGGAAGATGCATGAGATAGGCTTAGACGGAAAAAGATGACATGCTGTGGCGACCCCTGATGGGACAGGCCGAAAGGAAAATGTAGGAGTAATTGTGAATATAATTATCATACATCTGCTTCCAATAAAGAAATGTTTTGGTGTGCTCTAGATAATGTGGCAGCTGCCTAGCAGGAGATACCAAGAACAAAAACATCTCATCATCAGAAATGTTAGAACCAGGAGCACCTGTTGTCTGTTAAAGAAATGATGACCGCACATGTACTCAGCAATCTTCCACACACATGCACACACACACACACACACACAAACAAACAAGGACACTTTGTTTCCAACTATGTTTTGCTCACCTGTCTCCTTTTTGTAACACCCATGTAAATAAGGGGCGTTTTGAAACTAAATAAATCGCGTTTCTGAGGAGAGGATAATCAGAGAATGTGAATTGTCCAGGACAGTTCCTCTCCTCTTTAACTGGTGTCTTTGCTTCCTTTTTGTCCAATTTAATGAATGTCTAATTGGTAAACCTGACATTTACTTGGTGCTTCGAGCTGGATCTCAAGATACCTGAGGTTTCCAGGGGCTGAGTCGATGTCCAGACAAAGACCATGGCCACGGCACTTGAGACCCTTTCTAGGACTGAGCCTCGACTTTGCGTCTGGAGGCTGAGGGTTGATGAGAAGCCGAAGGAAGTAAAGGCACCTCTGGTGAGTAGGAAACTCCAAAACTCATGAGGAATGAGTTAATGCGCGTCTTCGTGACTGCAGTAGAACCAAACCTCGAGAATACTAGTCCCTATCGATTAGACTAATTAGTCTATAAAACTGAGAAAAGGGCAATGTGTGTCCTGTATGTACTTGAGCTCCGTGAAACGTGTGCATGTGTATAAGTGTGAGTGGAGGATTGCTATCTCATTTGAAAAGGAAATTGAGTGACAACTGTTTCAGGATGCAGTGGTAAGAATTATCCACCACTTGTGGTAGAAGCTTGAGAATTACCTCAACCACAAAGTAATTGTCACCTTGTTGAGGGGGAAATCATTATAGTCACCAAAGGTGAACCACTGACTCCAAGAGGGGAAAAACAAATAGTAAAATAGTTGATACAGAACATCTGGAGAAAAAATGTGTAAGGACTAGAAAATTGTAGAAAGCCAATGTCCTACTAAAATAAAATGTATAAATTTGTGGATAACACAATATGGCTTAGCTAGCCAGCTCAACACACACGCACACACACACACACGCACATATATATATATATATATATATATATATATATATATATATATATATATATATATATATATATACATATATATAAATTGCAGGATAAAATAAGAAACACATACAAAAATGAAAAAAAACTGTGAAAACAGCCATAAAAAGGTATCACATCTCATAAAGTTGATGTAACATAATTCGTTCAGGGAATGGGAGACTTGAGAAAATTACCACTTAAATTGTGTGGATGTACAGCAAATTTCAATGACAGCAACCACTACTTTCTCACAGCAGCACTGTAGCATAACGCACTTCTGCTAGATATTTTTTCTGCCATTGGAAGAGCAATATAAAACAACAATGAACCATTTTAAGAATATTGAATCAGAATGACTGCATGTTTTAAAACAAACAGTACCATTGCTTAAGATCACACTTCAGGGAGTGTGTTTCAAGACCAATTAAAAAATGCTCTTCATCCGAATGCAAAAAATCCTACAAAACAATGGATTGAAAAACATTGGGTTGACAAACCGACTGGCAGCCTGTAACAATACGTTAACTAAGCACTACACGCAGAAAGAGTGCTACAAAATAAGAAAAAGAAAGTTGATACCTTTCTGACAGGAAGGAGAAAGTTATGGAGCTTTATCCGAAACATTGAATAATTGTGGCCGCAGATGAGGAAGAGGAAGGGGAAGAGTAATGGGGAGGGGGTGCAAATTTGATCAAAAAGAAATTATTTGCTGGTGTTGTGGAGAAAAAGGTCACATTTCACGCGACTGCCCCACCACCACATACCTAGAGTCAACTTCCCATCAAAAATGTCACAACTAATGCTCCCAAAACACAATTTTATAATTTGCCCCATACGTTTGTTGGGAAACGATGGCTTGCTGAAACTTGGACTGGGCTTAGTTCCCTCTCGGACAGGAAATACAGAAGTAAAAAGGAAAAAGGAATTACTGGGAGGACAGTTGAATGTCTTACAAAATAGAAACCCAGCACTATTATTACACCTTAGATATTCCAAACAAACCTCCCACAAGAACAGGAGATCTCTTGCTGCAAACAGCTCAAGACATGATTGAACAAGCACAAAATGACATGGGAAGTGACTCATTGCATGTGACTATGTAGTGTAAGATACTGTAAACTTATAACAGCCCAAACCAGCCAAAAATCATGATTGATTATCTGTGCTCAGATGGTATATTAGTTGTAGTGCCAGGAACAAGACTGACTGACAAATTAAATGCATTACACAAGGAATGGACACCCCGTCATTGCACAAACTTAACAGGAGTGGAAGGGTTTGGGACAATTTGTATTGGGAGCACGAAATGTTCCTAATTGGACAGAAAATGAACCACATTTGGATTGGGACGACTGAACTGTATAGACAATACCTTATTGGACAGTCTTAAACAATCTGAGACCAGATGCTGCTGTATTCATGGTGGTATCAAAATCTACACAGACAATACTGGAAAAATAAAGGAATGGTGACAACTACAGGGAAAACAGTGGCACATGCAGAGGTACTACAAAATTTGCTCATAGCAGTTCAATTACCAAAAGAAATAGCCATGTAAATGTGCATTACACACATCAAATATAGACAAAGTATATAGAAATGGATTTACAGATAAAACAGCAGAAGAACTAGCAGCCAAAAGCCTTTATGGGATTAGCTGACCATGCAACAAATTAAGACATACTTTCAGATGTATTTAACAAAATACAACAACAAATCTTACCAGCAGAACTAAAAATCTGGAAAAATAAAGGTGCTCCATTACAAAATGGGATTTATGTCAGCACAGATACAAAACCCATTCTACCAACAACAGCCTGCTCCAAACGGCCAAGGAGCCCCAGGGTGGGATGCGTGGAAATCTCTGATAAGACTGGGATCCACAATAAAAAGGGATGGGATCCAGGAACATTCTTCTTGGCCATATCCCTCCCAATCCACCAGGTATTTGACCCCCCCTCCCTCTAGGGTGAGATGATAGAAGCTGACATACCGAGTACACCAGGCCTGATCATGGGTGGGCGGAGGGGGCTTGGTTGGAGGGACTAATGACGATGGACGAGTTGATCGGAGCTGACCCACATGGAACGTGGGATGAACCCTGATCGATCTGGGAAGCTTCAAGGATACGGCGACAGGGTTAATGATTTTGGTGATAGGTAAAGGACCCACGAACCTGGGAGCTAGCTTGCGTGACTCCGTCCGCAGTGCGAGATACGTTGTGGACAACCATATGTGCTGTCCCACTTTGAACGTTGGTGCCCTTCTTCTCTTTAGATCTGCCGCGGACTTGTAGGAGCTGCCCATGCATAGTAGTGTCTTCCTGGCTAGCTCCCAGGTCCGCTTTCAGTGTCTTACTACTGCCAACGTGGATGGGACTGCAGAGTCGGCAGCTACAGATAGAAAGAGAGAGGGGAGGTACCCATGAATGATGTGGAATGAAGCCATACCTGTGGAAGTGGAAGGCAGTGAGTTGTGGGCATATTCCACCCATCCGAAGTGCTGGCTCCAAGTGCTGTGATCATATGATGCCAGACAGCGTAAACCGGTCTCCAGATCCTGATTTATTCTTTCCGTTTGACCATTGGACTCAGGGTGATGTCCTGACGTAAGGCTTAGTTTCTCCCCGATGAAGGTGCAGAACTCCTTCCAGAACCAAGACATGAATTGTTGTCCTCTGTCCGACACTACATCCACTGGCAGAGAATGATAGCGAATGACTTTATCTAGCAGGAGCTGAGGAGCTTAATCAGAAGGCGCATGGGTGAAGTCGCCCATCCCTCATTCACCTCTGGGAGAGTACTGCTCCCATTCCCGAGTCCGATGCACCCAGTTCCACCACAAATTGCCTCTCTGGATCTGGCATGATGAGGGCTGGAGCTGTGGTGAAACTTGATCTAAGTCTGTCGACGGCCCCCTGGCAGGTCTTATCCCACTCGAATGAATTGCGGGGTGAAGTGAGGGCGTGCAAGTGGGCAGCTGTGGAGCTGAAGTTCCTGATGAACTTGCGGTAGAAATTAGCAAATCCAATGAACCTCTGCACCTCCCTGCAATTGGTGGGTTGTGGGTCATTGGAGAGCAGAGTCGATCTTACTGGGATCCATGCGAATATTTCCCTCGGCCAAGAGGAATCTCAGGAATGTGACGGAAGGCCGGTGAAATGTCCACTTCTCCATCTTGAAATATAGGTTATGTCGTAGTTGCTGCTGCAGCACCTCCCTGACGTGCTCAATGTGGGAAGCTTCGTCTGAAGAAAAGATCAAAATGTCGTCGAGGTAGACAAACACATTCTTAAGTGTCTCTCATTGCACATCATTTATAAAATTCTGAAAAACCGCCGGTCCTTAGAACTGTGAGGCCAATGCTTTACCAGCTGAGCCACTGTGCCGCCAAGGCTAAACATCCATTTCAGAAAATACACATGGATTTCATTGAACTAAACAAAAGTGAGGGAAAACAATACTGTTTAAGTCATTATCGATGCTCTTTAAAAATGGGTTGAAGTATTACCAGCTAAACAACCTGATGCACTAACAGTAGCTGAAGCGTTATGCAGACATTATACCAGTGGAACACACTTTGTAAACAAAGTGGTCAACAAAATAATATTAATGTTCCACATTAACTTGAAACACCAGTGTTCTTACCATCCACAAAGTGAGAGAATGAATGATACAATTAAGAACAGACTGAAGAAATGCATGGAAGAAACACAGACCATGGACACAATGGATAGATTTAGTCCAATTATGCATACATTACAAGCACAACAGGTCTCATTCCATTCAAAGCACTGTTTGGGGGACCATACAAATTACCGATATTTTTCACACAATAAGAGATAGATGAATGATGAAGAAAAAAAAAAGTCACCCAAGTGGGAAGATCCCTTTCAGGAGTTATTGACAACCCCAAACAGCTTTAAAAATAGAAAAAAGGAATACTTGAGTTCATTTGTTGATTGTAAGAAGATTATTGATTTTGAAACCATTGTTAATGTTAAAACTAATTTGTTTTTATTCGCCACTTTTAAGATAACTGTTCTCATTCCCACTGCCAAAGCCGGTGTAGTCCAAAGGGGTAGTGGTATTTAGAATGCTTCCGTCTCAACCTGGTGAAAAAAAACAACCTGACCAAGGCATTTCGGGAAGTGACACTGCTGTCATGATGGCAACTGTACAGTTAGATTTTGCCGTTGGATGAAAACGCTCGCCGTTATTTTAATTTTTCTGTTCGAGCGGACCTGTGGGAACCACCCAAGGTCACAGAAAAACAAATTGATAACTACATACTGAAACTACATTCTTGTGACAATAATCAGGCCGTGAGAGTTGTAAGTGTTACAATATGTGAACCTGCGAATGGAACTAAGCCTTGTCTGTCTTCTAAAAATGTGCAGGTCACAAACGACAATAACTTACCTTTGAAATAGTTTTGAGGTTAAAGGGAATGACTGCTTATTTTAACACCAAATTAGATGAAAAAAAAAAAAAAGTTTCCGGACAAAATATAAATTGGCTCCTTACAGGTAAAAAGCAGAAAAATCTTGTTCAAACAATTGTGTTGTTTGCATGGATCCACAGATAATACCAGTGCTAATAATTGATAACAAATGCAAAAAAAAAAGGGGGATTCTGTATATCCATTGAATTCTTTTGAAAAACAAAAAAACATTGTTTTCTAATGACGCATCACCAGGAAATTTCACATGCATCAAATTGAAATGAACTGGAAACAAATTAGGAAATTTATCAGCATTGATGAGTAAAACCATTTTTGTGCCATTGTCAAGGTGGCGTGGCGGTAACAGTCTTTTTGATTTTTACGGTGATTTTTACCTTCCTGATGCAACCCTTCTGCATTTTTTCAGAGAGAGAGCTGGAGTCTATCCCAGCTAACTTCGACCGGGGGCAGACATCACAAACTGGTCGCCAGCCAGTCGCAGGGCAGATATTGACACCATCACTGAGCGGGAATAGATCCCACGCTGCCTGCATTCAAAACTCAAAACGGCCCTCTGAGGGAAATCCGAACTATAAAGTGGCCCACAAGAGAAATTATTTTGACACCCCTGCACTACACCATCAGATTGACATTTTTTTTAACAAGTTACTGTGCTTTAATGACTTTATTATTGCCATTTGTCTATTAATTCTATGTCTGTTTATGAATTAAAATCTACTGTACATGCATTTTTACCTGAACACTGGCGGAGACTGAGGAGGAGCTGAACAACATTGACAAAATACCAGAAAGAAACACGTGGATACACCTCACTCACACACTGTAAAAAGTTCATCTCAGCTGAGTCACCCAAAGGGAAAGGCGAGCAAAGTCCAGCATAAGGTGGGTGCATATTTATAGTATCTGAAAATACCCGAAGGCTGGTGAAGATTTAAAAGACACTTGACTCATTTAGGGGTGACTTGCTCGACATGACTTCAAAATGGCTAAATAATACGACAGTATGTTGGGCTGCAACGTTGACAGCCGGGCACCTTGGAGGAGTTCAAATGCCGTAGCGATTAAGGGCAAGGGGTACCTGTTCTTGACCGTGATGTCATTCAAGCCTCGGTCGTCGATGCGGGGTCGTAAAGTGGAGTCCTTTTTAACGGAAAAAAAAAAAACCTGCACCGGCTGGTGAGGACGACGGGCGAATGAGTCCGGTTGCCAGAGACTCCTCGACGTAATCCCTCAGTGCCTTGTGCTCCGGTCCTGTCAAAGAGAACAGTCTTCCTCTGGGAGGTGAGGTGCCTGGGAGGAGTTCGATAGCACAGTCATAAGGCCGATGCGGCGGCAGAGATTTTGCCCTGCACTCAGAAAAGACTTCCTTTAAATCATGGTAGCAAGAGGGAACTGTGGCTAATTCGGAAGCGGTACCCAGTTCAGCAACTTGAATCCCTCCGTCCCCCCGAGCGGCCAGACACTGCTTGTGACAGTCCTCACCCTATGCCAGTATCCGACCCATGACCCAGTCAATGTGGGGGTTGTGTCTCTTGAGCCACGGGCTCCCCAGGATTATATCACTGCTGCTAGAGTTAAAAACGTGGAAACTAAAGCGCTCCGTGTGCGTGTCCGGAAAGTCCATACGTAAGGTTTGTGTGAGGTGTGTAACCCGGCAGAGGAACTTGCCGTTGGTGGCGTAAGCACTTCGAAGACGCTGTGTGGGGAAGGTCACCGCACGCAACGCCTCGACCACACGGGGATTTATTAAATTAGCATCTGAACCGGAGTCAATTAACGTGGTCACTAGGCATGAGTGAGAGTCCGTTCCTACGGTGAGGTACAAAAGCGACCGCCCTGACTCAGCGACAGTATACCGAACACTCACCAGCGTAGAGATCCTTAGGTCAGAGCACTTCAGTCGAACCGGGCAGTAGGCGATTGATTAAGTGTCCAAGACGATCACAGTAGAAACAAAGCCCTTCTTGACGGCGGCGTAAGCACTCCTCCACTGAGCTGCCGAGCCCCTCCACTCGCATGGGTTCCGACGTAGTAAGCAGCGTGGACAGCTGGGAAGCAACCAGGCTGAGCCTCTCCGTCTCCTCCTCGGTCATGCCGTCCATCTGCCCCTGCACGGCCAAGGGCTGATCCACCTTGAGGGCCAGTGCGATGAGAGCGTCCAGCGAAGGCGGAAGATCCACGGCAATGAGGTGGCCACGGATCCGTGGGGAAAGTCCCTGGTAGAAAGCGTCATGGAGAGCCTTCTCGTTCCACCGGCTCTTGGCGGCCGGATCCGGAATTCGATAGCGTAGTCTGACACGCGGCAATGGCCTTGGCGAATTGTCATGAGTGAGACCGCTGCCTTGCTGGACTCGCGTACTGGAATACTTGGCTGAGCGCCCAGATGAACGTCATCGATGAACGGCGTCTGCTCTGGAACTGTAACGATAGGCAGATGACTTCGGAGTCTGCTGGGTCCATGTTGTGGCCAGATCGTTCCGTCACGAACGAGGCTCGAGGGCGGACCCAAATGCACGACTCCAGAGGCAAGCAGGTAGTGTACAGAAAGCCTTTCTTCGGTCTGTCGGTCAATGATCAGCGAGACAGTCAGGAAAAGCAGCAGTATCAGAAGAGGCAGGCTTACTAGGATGGTCAAGGAACAGGCGAGGGTCAGTACACGGTAGGTCAGGTATACGGGAGTGCGGGAAGGAGGCATGGGAATCAACGATCTGGCGGAGGACTAGTTGTCCCCCGTGTCCTATAAGTACCGGGTGTAATCAGCCGAAAAGGGGTGCAGGTGTGTGCCAACTAATTGGCTGACCACGCCCAGCCTGGGGAGGATGCCAGGGGCATGACACATAAAGAAGCACTGGTATTTTCCTAAGTGGGAATGTCCATTTCAGGTTTTGTTGAACACTAACAGCTGTATAAATTTGGTTGACTTGGATTCATTTGGCACATTCCAGAAAGGTAATTTCAGTCTTGGATCCAATTGGGGAGGTGAGCTAAAGACTGGTTAACAAGCTGGGTGGAGATTTATAGTGTCTCAAAATAGCTGACGGCCAGTGAATAAATTTAAAGGCACTCAACCTATAGGGATACCTAGATGAAATACCTACCCTAAAGTGGTTAGGTCCCGAAATGGGATGCTGTGGAGTGGTTGTAACCATCGTAACATTCTTCCTGCTTTTGAGATATCTGTAGGGTGTCATAATGTTGTCATGCCATGCATGAAAAACCTACGGCAATTCATAACCTAAATGAACCACAATTGGGTTCTCATGCGTGCGGTGATGATCCAAATTTTAATTTCTAATAGTCCCAAGGTCAAATCTGACAGTTAGGGGAACATGGAGCAGTGTTTAGTCAAATTAAGTAGTTTATGATGAATAATCTGATGCACACAAGTTGGGACATTTTGGTGACTAATGAAAATAATGAAGGAGCAAATCCATGTTTCCTCTGAGTCTACATCTCCGGTAATCCACACTTCACTTTGATGCTTTGCGAAAAGCACAGAGGTAACAGCAAGCACACTTTCTCCTAGAGCAACATTGGAAAAGGTAAGGGTGATCCAAAAGCTAAAGGTTGATGAGTGGTTTCATGTAACAACAGTCATTTTGGGAGAGAATAATAATTGGCTTCTTATGGGGGAACAAGCAGCAACAGCTTTATCAAAAGATTGCTTTACAGATTATACCTGCACTATGACCAGATAGTTGCACCTTGGAAGTAATGAGTAAAACTGTACCTGATAGTGAATCCAAAAATTGGGATTCTGTATATGCATTGACTTTTTTTTGAAAAATAAAACCCATTGTTTTCTGATTCTCACCGGGTATTTCACTTGCGTCCATTTGCCAGGAAGCGAAAACAAATTAGGAAATTTATCAGCAATGATGTTTAAAATCATTTTGGTGATTGAGAATTTATTGACGCCATTGTCATATAGTGACATCTGGTAGTGGTGCGGAGATAGGCTTTTTAATAAATTGCCCAAAAATGTAACATTATTGTACTTTATTCATCCTATGTATGTTATTGAATCAACTTCTACTGTACAGGCAATTTCATTTGAACAATGGCGTAGAAGAGAGCAGCTGAATGCCAAGGATAAAACGATCCAACATCTGCGCCTTGGTGTTCCCGTGGTGTTCCGAGTGTAAATTGGCTGACCAAGTGGCAGCTGGATTTGAATCTTTCCTGTGTTGGTGGTGTGTAACCAACAAGAACGTGGAGAGAATAAAATACATCCACCACAATGTCAAAATTAGGAAATTGGACTCAAAAGTGTTTTTGAGGCTGTGCATGAATAACTTGCAGCCACTTAATTAATGCCATTTCAAAACCAAAGAGCCATGGACATGCTCCTGGCTGAAAAAGGTGGTGTCTGAGCTCTCTTTGGGGACCGATGCATCTTCATCCTGAACCGTATGGATGTTGACGGTCTGACCAAGGCTATAGAAGGCCTTAGGGTCCTCGACGGTAAGGTGAATGAGCACTCTGGTGTTGACACCTCCATGTAGGACAAATTTTCGCAGCTTTTTTACTTTGTGTGGTTGTTGCTGTATTCTCTGCCTGCACTCTTGCCTATACTGAATTATTACCAAAGCAATCTCACCCATGGAGAACAAAATGGCATAGATGTATCCTTTTCTGGGGACAAATCAAGAGGGGGTATTGTGGCTGACTTTCCTGATCTGTCTCTAGATATGTTATGTTATGTTATGTTATGACGATGCATAAACAACCATTTTCCCTCTGAGTGTATCAAAGCAGTCGAAGATCTGTGTCTATTTTGGGTGATGTGAGAATTTAGGCAAATGTTAGATAAATAGGATAAACGTAGATCGACTGAATTGAGAGCTTCGCCTTTTGACTTAGCGCCTTCTTTACTACAACGGATCGATACAAAGTCTCCATCACTGCAGATGGTGTACCGATCCGCCTGTCGATCTCCTGCTCCATTCATCTCTCACTCATGAACAAGACCCTGAGATACTGGAGCTCCTCCACTTTTTTTGACTTGTGTGTTGCAGGAAATGGATTAATTGGATATAAAGTTATCTCATAGTTGCTTTCTTGGTTTTTAATGCTTCATTGCTTGTGTGATGTGATGCAATCGAGAGGCACATTGGGTCCTATGGAAACTTTGCTACGATTTACTTAATGTGATGCAATCAAGTTTCATTGGGTGCCGTGGAAACACCAGACAGTGATGCAGAAGACAACATAAAGAGTGACGATCTCAAGAGGAGGGTGAAGACATCGCAAAGACTCTCATGGACTATTTTTGTCACGGTTGCTTTGTTTGTCACATTTGCTTTGTTGTGATGCGAACCACGCTAAGGAATAAAAAAGTGGAGACGTGGAGATGTGATTAGAATGGGTTGGAGATTGTGAAAGAGACACATCCCACATTCTCGCGAGCCATTAGTTCCTCTTGTCTTCCTTCCTTGATAATTTTACTTTAAATGTCCTAGGCTGCTTAAACTTGACAGGCTATGCACAAGCTACAGAGAGGTGGTGTGCCGAGCAGTGTCTAGGTCACGTGATACAATGCGGGCGTTATCGGCTGCGTAACAGCGGGAGTATAAATTGGCTTTTAAAGTTTTGTGTATGTGCGTGTGTGGTGACATACCAATTTTATAAGGTTAATATTGTGAATATTGATGCTCTGGTACTAACACTGATGCACACTGTTGGAGGACGCTTTTTTCCTCCCGCGTGTTTAATTTTGGGTAGTGAGAATATTGGTTATCCAAATACAGGCTGGAGATGATGAACAGTTTCTTCAAAGCTTTTACTTACAGAATATTCTGGGCA
The DNA here is from genome assembly GCF_019802595.1 of Syngnathoides biaculeatus. Classification (NCBI taxonomy): domain Eukaryota; kingdom Metazoa; phylum Chordata; class Actinopteri; order Syngnathiformes; family Syngnathidae; genus Syngnathoides; species Syngnathoides biaculeatus. The sequence goes on along the minus strand of NC_084654.1, from coordinate 5,796,326 downwards.
CAAATGAGTGACAGACAATGGCTGTAGCAGATCAGAAGTGCCAAGATACAGAGGACTTACAGCATTCCCCTACTATCAGCAGGGCCGCATCACAAACGTATGAAAGGAAAATAAAGAGCATCACAAGAGAACCGCATCATAAAACAAGAACATCACAAACTATCTTCATCATAATGACTAAGGCGTCTCTCCAGTAAGGTTAACTGATGATTTGGCATATGTGAGTAATGTGAACAAAAGATATGCATCAATAATAAATATACACATCGATAATACACTTGAATCCCCCTTTTGAACTCAAAAGAGTCCGACACCTGAAATAAATAAAGCGTCGTCAACGTCCGGGAGGGGCTGGTGCATTGGGCCTGAAGGGGGAGCATTTCATCCATTCTCAATGGCGCCAGTAATCAATCGCTGACAGGGATCTTTTCCTCTGGGATGAGTCGAGCTGGGGCGCAGTCGGCTTCTTCAGGACCTTGGGGTTAGACTACCTGGTCCCAGTTTGATTCACCGGGATTATTGTGCCGTGTACCGTGAATTCAACCCTTGTAGAATGATGTCATCAAAGGGTGCCAGCCAGCACTGGAGACGCCGTTTTCGGGTTATTGTCAGGTGGATGGATTGCTGAGTCTGAGGCGGACCTGGCGGGTCGTGTAGACGAGATGTGGACCCACATGTCCCCCTTTCCTTCAAGACGTACTGCTGTGGCTGTAACTTCGAAGGGACCTGTCCAAATAGGTTCAGACCACTGTCGTTTAATCACTTTTAACCACACAGATTCGCAAATGTTCTAATGGCTGAGCCCACGTGTGCCTGGAAGTTCATCCACAGCCAGTGGAGCTGTGGGTGGAGGAAACGGTCTGTTAGTATGACACTCGAATGGAGTTCACTCTTTAGAAGAATTTAATGACATCCGAATGTTCATCAATGCCAATGGAAGAGCAACCTGACCTTGCGATTGTGGATGATACACAGAACCACAGTGATGTTTCAAACCTAATGTTTTTTCTACAGCCTGGAGATGTTTGTATTTGAAATGAGTTCCATTGTCTGATCTAATTTTCCTAGGGAACCCGTGCGTTGGAATGTAATGATTAACCAAATGTTTTGCCACTACGCTCGCTGATTCAGATTTGCAGGGATATGCATCTGGCCATCCTGAAAAGGAATCTACACCGGTAACCTGACACTGTTTTAATCATGTCAGTAAATCCATTAGAATCACCTGACCAGGAGCGTCCATGTCCGGATCGTGGACTCCCTGCGGTGGTTTTCTTGTAGGCATACTGTTTTACCTACTGCAAACGCTGCAGTCCTGCAGTTCACCTTTAATAATTTGTCTCATAAAAGGACGGCACCAGGAGTGGAGTAGTCTCAATGTTTCATCCACACCTACGTGGCATGTTCCATGGGCTTCAGAAATTAGATTTTTCAATTGTGTCTGAGATGGAATGAATTTACCTTCTTTTCGTCATATGACATCCTCATCTTTGACAACCCCTTTCTTTCGACTTCCACACTATTTTCTTCTGGACTTGCCTTTTCCTGCCACAACTTAAGTGTTTCCACTGCCACCTCCTGTTGATTTTCACATTTAGACTCACTTACATTTAGTTGGGAGTGTTGGTCAGTATCTGCTGATTTGTTTCCTGCTGATACAAAATCATTACTTCAAGAGTGACCTTTGCATTTAAGGACTGCTACCGCTGTTGGGAGCAGTAAAGCATCTCGCAATTTGAGAATGTCATCCTGATGTTTAATGGGTGTACTGGTTGCAGTTTTGCTGCCATTCTTTTAATGCAACATGAACTGTCATGTGTGCATATGTTGAATCTGTGTAAATGTTTACTGAGCTGTTTTCTGCTAACCTGAAAGCTGCTGTCAATGCCAAAATGTCTGCTCTTTGTGCTGACTGTGAGCCTAAAATTTTCACAGCTTGGACTTCTTCAAAACCGGTTTCTGTGGGTTGGGTTACTGCAAATCCAGATTGTAGGCCATCGTTACCCTTGAAGCAATATCTGTCTGTGAAAAGAATGAAGTCCGGGTTCTCAAGCGGTGTCTCACAGAGTTCAGTGCGAAGGGAGTCTTCCTCCGTTGTTCTTTGTACACAACAATGTGGTTCTCCTTCGAGCAGACCTTCAGCCATATTTAGTCCTTCATGAGTAAAGAGAATATGTGGTTGTGTTAAAATTGCCTTGATTTTCCTTTGTCTTCCTCCGGTCAAGGTAAAATCTTGACTTGTGGCGTACTGGACTGTACTGTGTGATGTTCGCACAGTCAGTGGGTGATGGAGAACAATGTGAGATGTTTTCTGAATCACTCTGGCTAGAGCAGATGCGAAAGCAGCACATATTGGATGTCTTTGGTCGTATTTTTCCAATGTAGTGATGCATACAGACAGACTTGTCGACTTCCTCCGAGTGGATGCATACAGACAGACTTGTCGACTTCCTCCTTCCCCCTTCTGATAAAGGGCAGCAAACAAACTGCTGACCTTTTCAGATGCGTCTAGATAAAACATGCGGTTGTAATCAGGTATCGCAAGAGCCGCAGCAGTGGAAAGATGCTGTTTCAAGGAAATGAAGGAAGTATCTGCTTCCGTGGTCCAACAAAGAATATTAGAAAGGTTCCGCATACCCTGGTCATTTACCATCTGTCGGAGTGGGTGAGTGAGTTCAGCAAAGTCTGGAACATGATGTCTGGAGTAGTTGCAAAGACCAAGAAAGGCCAGCATGGTTTTGACATTCATTTGTTTTGGGTGATGAAGGATGTCATCTTTGTGAGAGGGAGACATTCCTGTGCCGTGGCGTGTGATCAGTCGTCCGAGAAAGGAAACCTGTGGTCGGGCAATCTGAAGTTTGGACTTGGAACACTTCAGGCCAACAGAGGCCAAATGAGAGAGCAAAGACCTGGTTGCATCAAGTTTCAGATGGAGTTGCCAGCAAGAGGTCATCCACGTACTGCACCAGGAGAACTCCATTAGGCAATTCAAGTGGAGACAGCAACTGACGAAGCCAGTTGTTGAAGAGTCCGGGGGAAAGGACAAAACCTTGAGGCAGGCGATTGTAGGAGTAACAAACACCATTCCAAATGAAAGCAAAAAAATGCCTCATTGAGGGATGGAGAGGAATGCAAAAGAAAGCATTAGGCAAGTCAATGGAAGTAAAATGAGTGTGGGCTGATGTAATTTGGGACAGTGTCGAGTGAGGGTTCGGGACTGGCAAAGTGGGAGTTAAAACAGCCGCATTAATTGCTCGCAGCTCATGGACCATGCGAAACTTTCCAATGTTTTTCTTTTCAACGGGTAAAATTGGTGTGTTATAATCAGATTCAGGAATTTCACATAACACCCCTGCTTTGAGCAGGCTGTCAATTGTATCTGAAATGCCAACCATCACAGCCTCTTTTACAGAGTATTGGGGAACATATGTTCATCCTTGTTTCATCAGAAACGCAACAGGTTATTGCAGAGACCAACATCAGTGGGATTCGTAGACCACAGCGACGCAGGAAGGGAATCAAGAAGTTGTTCAGCAAAGTCGCTGTCGGTTGTTTCACGTCCATGGTGCCTATCCAGAACCTGGTGCTCCAAAACAGAAGTTGGCAAAAACGTGTTGGACTGAATCCAATAAGCATCAAGGGATGAGGAATAGAGCAATTGAGAGTGAAATGAATTTTGCCAATCTGTGGCCTGTGTGCATGTCAGGACAAACGGACCAAGATCCTTGGCTGTGTGCTGAGGCGAAACCATTACGGAGACATGTGGGTGACAAGGAGGTATAGAAGGATCTGGAGGATCTGCCATCTTATACCGTTCGAGTTGTTCAGGAGTCAAAAACACCGAGAAGGCAACACCTGGTTTGCCTACAAACAAATCACCCATGTTCAATTCCCATATGTTGTTATCAATGTGCTGAAATGCCTTGCTATAGATCTCTTCTACTGATCTGTCATAGTACAGAGTGCAATGCATACAATCAGTTACCATATCATAAAATCTGAGATTACGGACCCAAGGTGACCAGAGTCCAAAAGTGCTCAGCCTCGAGCCAACCACTGGAGTCAAAATCCACTTTTGCCCAATAGATGTCGGCAGTGGTGCATGCCACAGAGCGTTGTTCAACAAGCGGAAACTGGGAAGTGGCACCGGAGGCAGAGGCGGCAGAGCAGCAGTACGTGTTACCATCCGGAAATTCCAGGATAAGTCCAACAGGGCTGCATTTGATGAGAGGGCACGTAGCGATGAGGAGATCTCTGCCCAAAAGATTGACTGGACAGTTAGGTGCAAATACTAAAGAATGCAAAAAAGTCTGTGAAAAACATTGAACAGTCAATGGAGTTGTCATTTCCCGGGCAGTTTCTTCACCCTTGAATCCAACAAGTGAGATGGTTTTTGTGGTAACAGAGGTATCAGGTGGCAGGGCTATGATAGTAGAATGCCGAGCCCCTGTGTCGATCATAAATGATAAAGTTAATCCTCCTACCATCAGGATCATCAAAGGCTCATGCAGGCCTAAACATGTGAATTCAGGGCACCATCATTGCGGAAACTGACCACCAGAGCGCGGTAGATACTGCTGGTTCGGCACTGAGGGATATCGCTGTTTCTGCTGTGGTAGGTGCTGGTGCTGTGTAAGATGTCCTCTCTCTCGGGATTGGTTGTAACCTCGTCGATTGTAGCCACGTGCAGGTTGTTGGCCTCTGCCTCTGCCTCTCCATCCGGACACTTGAGGTCGCTGTCTGCAAGTGCAGGCCCAATGACCAGGCTGTCCACAATTGAAGCACATGTCACGGCCACCAGGGGGCGCAGCTCGACCTATGAATGAACCTGCTTGATACATCATGCACTCGAACCGACAGAGGGAGATGAGATCACAGCATGAGTGGCTTCTTCCTGATTTTTCAGGTATTGCAACTGTAACATAGCAAGTTGTGTCTCTGTACTTTTGTGTTTGTCTACCTTAGATTCTTTCTCTTTAGCATATCTCCTCAAATGAGGTTTAAGATGTGACAACCACAGGTCAACCTCAACACCGGGAAGGTCTGTATTGGCCTCCATGGCCTGGGCCACAGACTTGGGAACGCCCTTCAAAATGGCTGCTCGGAACACTTGTGAATGCAAGGCGGAGGCCATAGCAGCATGTCCTATTTTCAGAGAATAATCAGTGAGGGCACGGTCAACAAAAGCCGCGGCCTCCTCATCTACTTTGGGAGCAAACACCATATCTGAGATAACACACTCGGGAAGTGGAAACAAAGCGTCCAGTGCTGTAGACAAGGTCAAATAATTTTCTCGTGTAAGAGCCTGATGATTGGGGAGAGAAGAAAAACCTGAATTTTGCATCAGACTATTCAATTGTGAAAGCGGGCATGATTGTGTAAGAAGGACACGGATATCACCTGCTGTTAACATTTGCCCTGTAACCGCTCTCTGCACTGCTTGAAGCCAATTTACACCACCAGATCGCATAGGTGGAAGTTTCTGCATCAGCACACTCACATCAGTGGGAGAGAAAGGTTTGTAAAACATAGCAGAGTTACCAGTAGCCGGATCAACTTTGGCCAACATGGGAGCCTGTAAGATTTGGGAATGAGTCACAGGCCGATGAGGAGAAGCTGGACCTTCGGAAGATTTCTCGGGGTCTTCAGGACCTCCGGTTTGATCCAGAACAGAGTCGTGGTGGGCACCTGAAAGATTCTGGATATGACACTTTAATTCTGTTACTTGGTACTGTAACTGAACAATGTACAACCTGTTTTCCACTTCCCCACTTCAGTCGGGCTGCTTCTTGTTCAGCGCGGAGGGCACGTTTCTGATCCTCCACTTCAGCATTCGCTCTGTCTTCATTTTCAGTGGTGATTCTCCCAAGTTGATCTCTAATATTTTGTGGAACCTCTTGGTGTCTATTTAATTCTGCCTTGTACATTCCTGGCTGATTCAAACGTGTAAATAGGTCGGCTCTCAAAACTACAACTTTGTCCAATTTTCCTTCTAATTCTTTAATGGCGGCGGTCACTCCAGCAGCCAGAGTTACTGCAACCATATTCATGTTTGATGTTTGTTGTGAGTGAGACGTTTGATCATTTCGGCTGAATGCACATCTGTTCATTGCTATTTTTTTAACAATAGCAAACATTATTCTGCCCTTTGCTGACTCTGATTGGATGTGGCGAAACAGGCAGCTATTCAACCCAATTATTGCTATTCTAAGCCAGTGTGTGCAAGAGTTTTGTAAAGTACAGTTACATTTAAAAAATGTATGAAATCTCTTTTTTTCTCACCACTTCATCATTCATTGCACTGCAACATAAGCTATTGCTCCTTCTCCACATGACTTTTTAACTGAAGTAAAACTGACCAGGCAGATACAGGTAGCACTCTTCTTTCTTTATCACTCTATTATGTTTGCTGCCTCCCTTTTATATTGAACAGCCCCCTCTTCCTCTCATGCAACTTGAATTCTCTGCCAGTACTTCCTCAACTCAGTGTTCGTATAAGTGAAAGTGAGAGGGCAGATCCACATAGCGTGTGGGAACCTCTGCAGTGACCACTGAAATTGAAATATAGAAATATAATATATTCATTGAGGCTCACTCACTAGGAGTTCTCTGTCAGAAATAGAATGGCAGAGAAGAATGAATAAAGGAAGGAGTCAAATTCTGCTTGGCCCATTTGTTGTGGGAGCATATATTATGCGTGTGTGCGAGCTTGTGTGTGTGCACGCACCCGCTTAGGGGCAGTATGCGCTAATTGTAGGCGATGTTTAGCAAAGACCATTTTAACTAATAACGGATCAAAATGATCCGTTTTAGTTATTCCTTTACATCAGTGGTCAACAACACGGTGACCGCGGGCGAATGGTAGCCCACGAGGACAATTTAAGGCGCCCGCGAGGCATGTTTTAAAATACCACAGCTTTAAATTTTGAATCTGAATTGCTTATATTATATAGATTTTTAAAATACCTGTAATGTCACAGAATACAAAAAATTAAAAGGAAAATATTTTATGTATGTATAATGAACGATGACGGGGCCATTTTGGGAGGGTCATTGGTAAGGCCACCGGCATTAAAGGCAATAGCCCGTGAGAGTGTTTACATTATTTACTCTTCTTCTTCTTCTTTTCCTTTCGGCTTGTCCCGTTAGGGGTCGCCACAGCGTGTCATCTTTTGCCATCTTAGCCTATCTCCTGCATCTTCCTCTCTAACCCCAACTGCCCTCATGTCTTCCCTCACCACATCCATAAACCTTCTCTTTGGTCTTCCTCTCGCTCTTTTGCCTGGGAGCTCCATCCTCAGCATCCTTCTACCAATATACTCACTCTCTCGCCTCTGAACATGTCCAAACCATCGAAGTCTGCTCTCTCGAATCTTGTCTCCAAAACATCCAGCTTTGGCTGTCCCTCTAATGAGCTCATTTCTAATCCTATCCAACCTGCTCACTCCGAGCGAGAACCTCAACATCTTCATTTCTGCCACCTCCAGTTCAGATTCCTGTTGTTTCTTCAGTGCCACTGTCTCTAATCCGTACATCATGGCCGGCCTCACCACTGTTTTGTAAACTTTGCCCTTCATCCAAGCAGACACTCTTCTGTCACATAACACACCAGACACCTTTCGCCAGCTGTTCCAACCTGCTTGGACCCGTTTCTTCACTTCCTGACCACACTCTCCATTGCTCTGTATTGTTGACCCCAAGTATTTGAAGTCGTCGACCCTCGCTATCTCTTCTCCCTGTAGCCTCACTCTTCCCCCTCCACTTTTCTCATTCACGCACATATATTCTGTTTTACTTCGGCTAATCTTCATTCCTCTCCTTTCCAGTGCATGTCTCCATCTTTCCAATTGTTCCTCTGCGTGCTCCCTGCTTTCACTGCATATGACAATATCATCTGCGAACATCATGGTCCAAGGGGATTCCAGTCTAACCTCATCTGTCAGCCTATCCATTACCACTGCAAACAGGAAGGGGCTCAGAGCTGATCCCTGATGCAGTCCCACCTCCACCTTAAATTCCTCTGTCACACCTAAGGCACACCTCACCATTGTTCTGCTGCCATCATACATGTCCTGTACTATTTTAACATACTTCTCTGCCACACCAGACTTACGCATGCAGTACCACAGTTCCTCTCTTGGTACTCTGTCATAGGCTTTCTCTAGATCCACAAAGACGCAATGTAGCGCCTTCTGACCTTCTCTGTACTTTTCCACGAGCATCCTCAAGGCAAATAATGCATCTGTGGTACTCTTTCTAGGCATGAAACCATACTGTTGCTCGCAGATACTTACTTCTGTCCTGAGTCTAGCCTCCACTACTCTTTCCCATAACTTCATTGTGTGGCTCATCAACTTTATTCCTCTATAGTTCCCACAGCTCTGAACATCCCCTTTGTTCTTAAAAATGGGAACTAGAACACTTTTCCTCCATTCTTCAGGCATCTTTTCGCCCGCTAGTATTCTGTTGAATAAGTTGGTCAAAAACTCCACAGCCATCTCTCCAAATTGCTTCCATACCTCTACCGGTATGTCATCAGGACCAACTGCCTTTCCAGTTTTCATCCTTTGTAGTGCCTTTCTGACTTCCCCCTTAGTAATCATTTCCACTTCCTGGTCCTTCACTCTTGCCTCTTCAACTCTTCCTTCTCTCTCATTTTCTTCATTCATCAACTTCTCAAAGTATTCTTTCCATCTATTTAGTACACTACCGGCACCAGTCAACACATTTCCATCTCTATCCTTAATCACCCTGACCTGCTGCACATCCTTCCCATCTCTATCCCTCTGTCTGGCCAACCTGTAGAGATCCTTTTCTCCTTCTTTCGTGTCCAACCTGGTGTACATGTCTTCATATGCCTCTTGTTTAGCCTTTGCCACCTCTACCTTTGCCCTACGTCGCATCTCGATGTACTCCTTTCGCCTCTCCTCAGTCCTCTCAGTATCCCACTTCTTCTTCGCTAATCTCTTTCCTTGTATGACTCCCTGTATTTTGGGGTTCCACCACCAAGTCTCCTTCTCCCCTTTCCTACCAGATGACACACCAAGTACTCTCCTGCCTGTCTCTCTGATCACCTTGGCTGTTGTCGTCCAGTCTTCCGGGAGCTTCGGTTGTCCATCGAGAGCCTGTCTCACCTCTTTCCGGAAGGCTGCACAACATTCTTCCTTTTTCAGCTTCCACCACATGGTTCTCTGCTCTACCTTTGTCTTCTTAATCTTCCTACCCACCACCAGAATCATCCTACATACTACAATCCTATGCTGTCGAGCTACACTCTCCCCTACCACTACTTTACAGTCAGTAACCTCCTTCAGATTACATCGTCTGCACAAAATATAATCTACCTGCGTGGTTCTACCGCCGCTCTTGTAGGTCACTATATGTTCCTCCCTCTTCTGGAAATAAGTGTTCACTACAGCCATCTCCATCCTTTTTGCAAAGTCCACCACCATCTGCCCTTCAAAGTTCCTTTCCTGGATGCCGTACTTACCCATCACTTCTTCATCGCCCCTGTTTCCTTTACCAATATGTCCATTACAATCTGCACCAATCACAACTCTCTCGCTGTCTGGGATGCTCAGAACTACTTCATCTAGTTCCTTCCAGAATTTCTCTTTCAACTCTTGGTCACATCCTACCTGTGGTGCATAGCCGCTAACCACATTATACATAACACCCTCAATTTCAAATTTTAGTCTCATGACTCGATCTGATACTCTTTTCACCTCCAAGACATTCTTAGCCAGCTCTTCCTTTAAAATAACCCCTACTCCATTTCTCTTCCCATCTACTCCGTGGTAGAATAATTTAAACCCTGCTCCCAAACTTCTAGCCTTACTACCTTTCCACCTGCTCTCTTGGATGCACAGAATATCAACCTTTCTCCTAATCATCATGTCAACCAACTCCTGTGCTTTTCCTGTCATAGTCCCAACATTCAAAGTCCCTACACTCAGTTGTAGGCTCTGTGCATTCCTCTTTTTCTTCTGACGCTGGATCCGGTTTCCTCCTCTTCTTTGTCTTCGACCCACAGTAGCTGAATTTCCACCGACGCCCTGCAGGTTAGCAGTGCCGGGGGCGGGCGTTGTTAACCCGGGCCACGACCGATCCGGTATGGGATTCTTTAGATGAACGCTCATATTTGTTTGGCACAGTTTTTACGCCGGATGCCCTTCCTGACGCAACCCTCTGCATTTATCCGGGCTTGGGACCGGCCTACAGATTGCACTGGTTTGTGCCCCCATAGGGCTGCATTACATTATTTACTCTTACTCTACCCTTATTTTTTTTCAAATTACAGTGCAGTTACTTGAGTACACTATTTGGCTATTCTACCCACTTCTGCCAGTTGTCTCAGATCTGCAAACATTTCTCCCTGCCTCTTGTTCGTTTAATCTCCTCGATGGGATCTCTTTTGAAAGTAGCTAACATGTCAACAAAGGAGAATGTTTCAAATAAATTGGCCCATCGTCTGTTTCCCTTTATCTTGCACTGGATCCTATGGGCTGGTGAGTCCAAGAATTTGCCAAGTCTCGTTTTATTTGATACTTTGACTTGTTTGTTTAGCACAGTAGTTTTTCCTCTATAAGAACGTACTGTGCTTATTTTTGGAATTGGATTATTCCCCGTTTGTCTGAGGTTCTGTTTCATAATTATCATTAAAGGGATTGGTGTTTTAAATTTGTATGTTTGGAGTCATGGCCATAAGGATGGAGTTTGATTGTGACAGATAGGAAAAATAGCCAGTTAGGAAGGGACCATGACACTTGTACTACGTCCTGCTTTCACAAATGGACGAACAACTCAATGTTGAATGTTTGTAATACCAGGTCCTTCAAATCATTCCCCACAATCAAGAAAACAACAAGGAGAACACTTTGCCTTCCCAATATAATTAACAAACAAGATCATAGTTAGCATAACTTTTTCTTACTCTACTATTTTTTCTTTTTTAAATTGTCCTGCACTAGGAAGCCCTGTAGCACCGTGCTGCCTCTAGCAGGTCAGTTTTGGCATTGAGCCTGACTTGGTTTGTGGCAGTGGTATGTGAACCCCTAGTAGCCTGTGGTATAATTACAAGAATTCTCTGAAAATAAGATATCATCCATTCATCCATCCGTCCATTCATTATCTAACCCGCTTATCCTCACAAAGTTCTCGTGTGCTGTCGCCTATCCCAGCTGAATCCGGGCAAGAGCCAAGGTGCACCCTGAACTGGTCCCCATCCAATCACAGGAAATAAAATCTTAAAAAAAAAAAAAAAAGACTTACACAAGCGTGACTGAAAGCTTTATCTATTTAAGCCATGAAGTGTAACAGGCCTTTTTCCCCCTCTAATTTCATCTCCTCAAAAGTGTAGTCCATTGTGTGATCTGTCATCTTGCTCCCATTTATATTCTTAAAGTGCAACTGACACGTAAAGCATGATTTTTAGTATGATTTCAATTTTAAAAAAGGCAGCTGGAATGGACCCATCTGTTTTTTCAACACATGTCATGATGTCGTATCTAGATTTTTGCATCTCCCGCCATAAAAATCCTCTGAAGGCATTTGTCTTGGAGAAGAACCAGGAAGTGACGTTTTTTTGTAGTAGCGGGATTGAGTGTTTATATTGCTTTATGCCTTTTGTCCCGACGAAAATTTACTCCTGTCATATTGCTTTGCTCGAACACTCGTTAGGATGGATTTACTCTTCACACTTTAAAAAAAAAAAAACACTCGGTTCGTCGTGAAAAATGGATTGCAGAGGTGCAAAGGAAGAGCGCTTTGTTGGTTCTAAATGACATCTAGGTGTGTATATTGAAAAAATAATAGTTGTGGGGGACTAATTTGTCTCACAGTTCATAGCATATGTTACGTGTGAATTTAGAATAAATCCCCTTCGTCAAACTGGCAACATATAACAAAGAACTTTCGTTTAAGACAATTTAATCACACACACAAAACAATACAACCCAAAACAAAACAATAAAATAGAAGTACAAACACAGTTTTGGTGGCGTGCAACATGAGCTAACTAGACGTATAGTCACCAAACTTGAACAAATTCTCCGAAAGCAGCAATAAGAAAAAGCTCCGTCCATGTCCAATGACATTGTGGTGTTTACATAATTCACCCATGGGACCTCCAGTTGGGGTGCGGAGTTCCGCACGAACTGGTTTTGTTGTTGCTCTTCCGGAGTGAAGGTACACAGAGTTCCCGCCGTTATGCGAGCAGTGTTTTGATGTCTGCCAATAAAACAAGTTTTGTTCCTGTGTCCGACACTCCGCCTCCGACTCCTTTTCTCCGGCGCTACACTGGTGACCCGGACGTTAGTCCCGGCGTTTTCGAGACTGAACTGAACATGGCAACCGCCATCCTCAAATTGCTGGAGTTTTGGGAGATGTCCGCGGCAGCGTGGTTCGCCCAGATGGAGACTCAGTCCGCCCTCCGTGGGATCTCGGATGATTCCACGCGTTATTACCACGTTGTCTCAGCCCTCGGGAGCTCAACGGTGACCAGAGCAGTGAACTTCATCACCTCTCCCCCGGCCCAAGATAAGTATGCTGGAATCAATGCTCACCTTCTCAAGGTTTTTGAGCTTTCACGGCCGGAGCGTTCCCGACGTCTGTTGGCTATTAATGGACTGGGGGACAGCTAACCTTCCGAACTCATGGAAATGATGCTAAACCTGTTGGGCACGGAAGAGCCCAATTTCATTTTCATGGAACTGTTTCTCAGGCACATGCCATCGCATGTTCAGACGGGCTCGCTAACAGTACAGTCACTGAGCCCCGGGCCCTGGCCGAGGAGGCCGACCGTTTCTTCCTGGCCACCCAGCGCTTCTCCACTGAGATGCTGGCCGCGACGCGCAATTACTCACCCGCCAGCAACGCCAACTGTCGTTCATCTCGGAGTACACTATGGACATCCAACACATTGCCGGCAAATCCAATGTGGTCGCAGACTGCCTCTCCAGGGCGATCGTCGGCACTGTGCATCTGGGTCTCGACTACTCCCGCATGAGCGCAGACCAGGCTTCGGACCACGGGGTGCAGGCCCTAAAGACTTCTGACACGGGTTTGCGCCTGGAGGAAGTCGCGGTTGGTGACTCGGGCGTCAGGTTGCTGTGCGACCTCTCGGCTGACCAGCCTCAGCCGCTGATCCCTGCAAACTGGTGGCGGCTGTTTTTGAGCCGGCGGTCCACAACCTCTCCCACCCCGGAAGGAAACCGTCCGTGAGGCTAGTGGCCCAGAAGTTCATGCGGTCTTAAGAAAGATGTGCAGGCCTGGGTCGACTCGTGCGTGGCTTGTCAGCGGGCTAAGGTGCATCGCCACACAAAAGCCCCCTTGGAGCCCTTCGCTGTCCCCGAGAGGAGGTTTGACCATGTCAACGTCGACATGGTGGGTCCGCTTCCTCCCTCGCACGGTTTCACCTACTTGCTCACCATGGTGGACAGGACGACCCGCTGGCCCGAAGCCATTCCCCTCTCCTCGACAACGTCGTCAGACGTGGCCCGGGTGTTCATCGGCCCATGGGTTGCGCACTTCGGGACCCCATGCGACCTTTCCTCCGACCGTGGCCCTCAGTTTACCTCTGAACTCTGCAACGCAGTCACTGAGAGTACGTTGTCAGTTCATATTGGTCACAAAGTAATTAATAATCTAATTCATTAAATTAATGGCACAGTTCAGTTCGTCTTTCACGGTTCAATCAGTAAACACTGATGAGGTTTGGCAGGTGTGTAGGTGGGATGACCATAGATTCTGCTGTAGATTTTCTTCCACCCAATTAGTGTGACAACATAGCTGTAAAATGAAATGTGGAGGAGTATTTTCATTTCATTTTCATTTCATTCATTACTTAACATTTTTTTAAGAATCCACTCATTTATTCTGATGCAAACTGAGAGATCTGTAACATGAAGATGACCAATCCATGATCTTCGCAAAACATTTTTTTTTCAATTTTGCATTTGCAACATGGCGTATTGTTATGAAGGTTGATTAATTAGGTTGAAGAACCCAATAGTTTCCAGCTGATGACACACACGGAATGCTTATCAGCACAGGTGGTCTAAAAATATCTGATGCTAAACATTTAATTCTTTTTTCCCCTTGTAGAGTTTCCTCTGTCATGTTGAGTTAGGTTTTACTCCACAATTACCACACCAGATTGCTCAATGGAGCAGTTGCTGCACGAAAGAAAAACTAAAGACAAGCATGAGATCGCTCACCAATCTATCTCGTGATTATGCATGTGCATTGACCTGACAGCAAAAACCTTAAATCTGCCACTTATGGCACTGATGATAAACCATTCAGTGACACACTTGTTAACAAAATGTCATGTTGGAAGAGTGCATGCAGCCCACTATTGTGAGATATTTAGAGTATTTGTTTGATGAAAATATGTCACATACGATGGAAAATTATGAATAGTAAAACAACAAACAAAACGTAAGATCTATATCATTTGTAGCATAGATGGTGCTGGCCTCAACACATCCCCTTGCAGCACACGTGGTTGAGATGGGCAGAATGGATACGGCTTCTTTTAACATGAGGTCGATGCATACATCAGAGTGGGAAATCAAAAGTCAGCACAATAACCACTAGCTGGACTGAAATAGAACATAAAAACAGGAAATAGAACCTACAAACAGTAAAAAAAGAATGAAAAACAAAACTGTGTCACCTTTCCCCAGCAACGTTGTCCAACTTGAATAGGTCTTACAGTGAAGAAAATAAGTATTTGAACACCCTGCTATATTATATATAGGTCTTCCACTTAGAAATCATGGAGGGGTCTGAAATTTTACTGCACTATATTAAGGAGAGGATCATTGCGGCCATGTATTGTGAGATTTGGGGGAACAGCCTCTTTCCCTCAGTCAGAGCATTGAAGATGGGCCATTGGTGGGTCTTTCAACATGACAATGACCCAAAGCACACAGCCAGAAAAACCAAGGAGTGGCTCCATAAGAAGCATATTAAGGTTCTGGCGTGCCCTAACCAGTCTCCAGAACTAAACCCAATAGAAAATCCTTGGAAGGAGCTGAAACTCTGTTTCTCAGTGACAGCCCAGAAACCTGTCTGATCTAGAGAAGATCTGTGTGGAGGAGTGGCCAAAATCCCTCCTGCAGTGTGTGCAAACATTGTGAACAACAGGAAATGTTTGACCTCTGTAATTCCAAAGTTTACTGTACCAAATATTAACATTGGTTTTCTCAGGTGTTTAAATACTTATTTGCTGCTGTATCACACAAATAAATCGTTAAAAAGTCACACATTGTTATTTCTGGATTTTTCTTTTTAGATTATCTCTCACAGTGGACATGCACCTATGATGAAAAATTCAGACACCTCCATGATTTCTAAGTAGGAGAACTTGCAATGTATCAGGGTGTTCAATTACTTATTTTCTTCATGTATATGGGGTTTCCAGGGAGCCTTCCAGGTTGTAGCCTAACTGGTTGCCCAAGATGCCTCATTTTGCTTCTCAGAATGCAGAGTAGCGACTCCCCAATAAGCCACTCCTGGATGACTGACCTTCTCAACCTAAATCTAAGGTAAAGCCGAGGCATGGCGTGGATGGAAGTTGTTTTAACTGGTTGTGTCTGTGATTGTATTTTTCAGTCACAGATCACAGCTTGTGACTATAGGTGAGGGCGTGAACATTCATGGATCAATAAATCGAGAGCTATGACTTCTGATTCTTTCTTCCCCAGAACAGAGTGATACATTGTCTGCATCACTGCAGAGATTCCGAAGGTCTACCTATCTGAGATACTATATATATATATATATATATATATATATATATATATATAAAACTCAACTATTTGGGGCCAGATCTCATCCTCCAGCCGGTGAGAGCCCTCCACCCCTTTGCAACTCTGGATCATGGCTTTGGATTTGGAGGTGCTGAATCTCCTCGTGATTGGTTCACATTTGACTCCAAACCACTCCAAAGCATGAGTGAAGACCATGGCTTGATGAGCCATTTAAACCACAGACAGGCAATATTGAGACCAGCAAATCCAACTCCCTTGATGCCTCGGTTCCACCTAGAAATTCTCTCCATGAAGTTTGTAAACAGAACCAGTGACAAAGGGCAACCTATGCGCCGTCCAATTCTCACTGGACAAGAATCCGGCTGACTGCCATCAATGCGGTCTGAACTCGGACTGACAAAAAAGGGACCGAACAGCCCATATCATGAAGTGCACATTCGATAGGACACCCCGAGGGATGAACCCCTTCTCCAAATTCCACCATACTGTAAACTATCTGGGTAAATTCCACGACCGTTCCTAGAGTGGTCCATGGTCCCACCATCAGTGTGTTGCTCATAAATTTCAGATTTGACACCCACATGGACCCTCCTCCTCAAGGAGAAAAGCTGGATTCGGGCGGCAGAAGGTGTGTGGTGTGTTATGTGACAGAAGACTCTCTGCTAGGATGACGGGCAAAGTTGATAAAACAGTGGTGAGGCCAGCCATAATGTACGAATTAGAGACGGTGGCATTGAAATGACAACAGGAAGCAGAACTGGAGGTGGCACAAATGAAGATGTTGAGGTTTTCGCTGGGAGTGAGCAGGTTGGATAGGATTAGAAATGAGCTCATTAGAGGGACAGCCAAAGTTGGATGTTTTAGAGACAAGGTTCGAGAGAGCAGACTTAAATGGTTTGGACATTTCCAGAGGCGAGAGAGTGAGCATATTGGTAGTAAGGTGTTGATGATGGAGGTGCCAGGTAAAAGAGCAAGAGGAAGTCCATAGAGAAGGTTGATGGATGTTGTGTAGGAAGACATGAGGGCAGTTGGTGTTAGAAAGATGCAGGAGATGGGTTTTGATGGAAAAAAGATGACATGCTGTTGTGTCCCCTAATGGGACAAGTCGGAAGGAAAATAATAATAATAATAATAATAATAATATATAAGAAACTGTGCGGCACGGTGGCGCAACTGGAAAGCATTGGCCACATAGTTCACCCCCGCCTGTGTGGAGTTTGTATGTTCTGCCCATGCCTGCGTGGGCTTTTTTCCTGGCACTCCAGTTTCCTCCCACACTCCAAAAACAAGTCTTAATAGGAGACTCTAAATTGCGCTTGTGCATGTGCTCTGCGGTTGGCTGGCAACTAGTTTAGGGTGTAACCTGTCTCCTGCCCGTTGACATCTCGGATAGGCTCCAGCACTCCCTCGACCCTCATAAGGATAAGCGGCTAAGAATATATATTAACTGCACGTAAAGCTATAATAGCAAAGAAGATCTTTGAGGATTTCAGGAGGAACAGAACTGAAGTGGCTCTGCTCATCATCGCTGTCGAATGTGTGAAGAGAGTCCGCACATTTAGGTTCCTCGGAATCCTGATGTTTGAGGAAATCTCACTTAATGAAAGCATCTCAGTGGCCATGGTCATCAAGAAGGTTCAACATTGGCTGCACCTCCTGACAGTCCACAGGAAAAAACAACCTGGATACAAAGTTGTGGCTGGCCTGTCTCCATCTGCTACTGGAGCTGGACTGAGGCAGACAGAGCAAGGCTCAAGATGACAACTAAAGCACCACAGAAGATCAGTGGCTGCCCCCTCCTCCCCGTGGCAGATATTTACTCCTCTCTGTGCCTCAGCAGAGGTCTGAACATCATTAAGGCCAATTTGATTTTTGGTTTTAATTTCTGTAAAGCACTTTGTGTTGTATTCTAAAGCATGAAAATTCCTTCCATACAATTTCTTTGCCACTTATCCTCACAAGGATCGTGGGGAGTGCTGGAGCCTATCCTAGCTGTCAACAGGCAGGAGGCAGGGTACACCTTGAACTGGTTGCCAGCCAATCGCATGGCACATAGAGACAAATTGCTGCACTCACAATCACACCTCAGGGCAATTTAGAGTGTCCAATTAATGTTGCATGTTTTGGGGATGTGGGAGGAAACCGGAGTGCCCGGAGAAAACCCACGTAGACACGGTGAGAACATGCAAACTCCACACAGGCGGGGCAGGGACCGAACTTGAGACCTCAGAACTGTGAGGCTATCTGATCCACCGTGCCGCCAGAATGAAAATTGGTATATAAATATTTTGGATTTGACATTGACAAAAGGAATATAAAACAAAAAACATGATGATCATCAATCTCTGCATGTACTTACTCAGTTGTGAGCCGATCTGGATTTCATTCCGTAGATCTTTTTCACATCAAGTTTATGTACAACACAGTTTCTTTTGTCTACACTGCAATTTGTTCTGCTGATGGCTTCTGCATGTTTGCCATTTCCGCCATGGGCACAGTTGTCACTGGGGACGGCCCCCAGATTTATAATGAGCCCAAACCATCCCTTTCACATTTGCCATTTAAGGCCAGAAAATGAGGAGTAATATGCAGTTTAAATTCGAGCAGTCTTTAAACCTTTAGGACTAATCTTATGCTACAACTACTGATGCATTGAAGTTACAGTTAATGTTGGAATTTGCCCCTCTGAATTAGGATTTCATTCACCCTTCTTCCTGAAGGCGGATCTCCAAAGCAAACTAATCTTACAGGCCCAACAGAATTATTGCCATCTGCTACTCAACATGCAAAATCAGCCAGCACAAATCGTCTCAAGTTTAATAAATCATATTGCACATGCTAAATTCCTCCTCAGCGGCTCAGCTTTTGCACCTCTTAGTGTGTAATCGAAGGTGCACCAGCTTTCGGTCTTGCGAACCTTTCTGAAATAAAACACAAGATGGCGACGAACAGTCTGAGTAATCCATTTGTGTGAATCCAAATTAACGCCCAGTATTTGCTATCTTTTGTAAATTAGTCCCTGTGTCTATCACTTCTAAGTAACAAGCACTAAGTAGCTAAAAATGAACGTTTGACAAGTGCAGTAATGTTCAAAATACAGCCTGTTAATTCTGTACATTACATCATTAATGTAACATTTTCCTATTATATATGATGCATCTAATGCACTCCGTAGAGGGTAAGCTTGAAATTTTCAGTAGGTTGTCATTCTCTTTCATGCATTCTTTCTCTAATGTTGCATTAGTAAGTGTTCAGGACAGATGGCTGAGTGGTTCCTTTAAACGCACGCCTGGAGAGCATCCTGCAAGATGCCACTTTTTGCTTCCAGAAGAAAGCAGCATACATCAGAGTCAACATAAAACATGGCTGATGTTAAATATGCCGTCACGCCATAGCAAAGACTGGTACAGACAATTCAAAGTTGCCAGTCTTTGTGACGTAATGACATTTATGGCATGCAAGCTTTCTAGCTGACTGAGGCTGAGCAAGGGTGTCAGTGCAGCACATGGGACAATCTGTCACCATAAATAAAAGTTGATTTCTCCCTCAACACAATTGAAACCAGGTGAGTGAGAATGCTTTGGACTTTCTGTGAATGTGGGACATTATTCGCAGTGAAGGTAAAATGACATATTTTTGTTTTTTCGTATTTCATCTGACAGAATAGCTCAGAAATTAAACCAATAAATAAATGAAGCATGCACGTCAATGAATTTGTGCTAGTGTGAATGCTTGTGTGTTTCTATGTGCCCTGTGATTTTCTGGCAACCAGTTCAGGGTGTACCCTGCCTCCTGCCCAAGTTAGCTGGGATAGGCTCCAGCGCCGCTGAGATTCTTGTGAGGATAAGCAGAATGGAAGATGAATGAATAAATGAATGAATGGACATGGCACTCATGAAACAATAACATTCACCAATAATTTTCTTTCAGGGTAACAAGGTGTTTGGAGTCCTTACAGTTGGATTGATAATTCAGTGTGTATGGTCTTAAACATCAATGTTGGGATATCGTGTACAGTCAGGATATCAACAGACATTTGTAGTTATTTTTTAATGCATTAAGTAACTTTGTATACCTCTGTGAAATCAACTTTTTAAATTCCGCTCTTACTTTATTGCATTTTTTAGGATCAACATCCTTGTAGAATCATCCCATTTTTGTTAATTAAAGCATACCATTCATTCCAGAATCAGCAGCAATATGTGTGATTATACTCCAGTCAACTGCATCTGCAAAGGATTACGTGTAATTTTAGGACTATGAAACTCCACCAATCCTCAAACTTCAGATATGCATTACTGAAGGAAGCACTGCATTACTTAAGAATTACTTTGAAAACCAGGATGGGTTCTTGGCATCAGTACATAAAGGGTAGGCAAAAATTGGGGAGGCATTATTCATACAGATCACCACCAGCTTCTTTATAGTTGTTGGTACTGATAACAATAGTTTTTTCAGTGGGATAGGGTTGCAAGTAGTGTCTAACCCCCAAGAAATTGATTCCAGACCTCTGGCTGTAAGACCTGTCCAGAAGAAGCTCTTGCTGGCTTAGCTCTTCGGGTCCCTGAGGCAAGCAAAACCCTACCAATGGCAATCCATCTAGTGAAAAACAAACATTATTAATCATTAAAGTTGAAGAGTCACTGATGGTGTAGTGGTCTACTTGCCTGACTTTATTGCAGGGAGTGTGTGTTCAGTTCCCACTCAGTGGCAGTGTGTATATGTGCCCCATGACTGATTGGTGACCTCTTCAGGGTGTAGTCCATCTTTTGCCCGAAGTCACCTGGGATTGGCTCCAGCACTCCCCCGACCCTTGTGGGGATTAGGGGCTTGAAAGATGGACGAATGGATGGATGCATGAGGAGGGGGAAAAAAATCCAGTTTGACAACCAGTAGCATCACGATTATAGTACCGGATTGGTGAATCCTTCAGTATACAGGACATGCATCTCAAATGGATTTGAAGATGTATTCACAATAACCTAAAAAAATATAAATAATATAAGAAAGACCTTGCCAAGGATTTTTTCAAACGAACTAAATGGACAACAGTATGCACAAGCGTGGGGGGAGGGGGGGGGGGCTTACTGTAAAGGTCTGGCATTCACAGATCATTTGTCTTGAGTCTTCAGTCTTTTGCCATGTGCTCTCACATTCAGTACAATTGTGTGACTGAAAAACCTTCCCAATGATACCCTTACACTACACTTTTGGTCTTATTTTTTATTTTACAAAAACCTTGGATTTGAACAAGTGTGTGTAGATTTTTTTTGTATATCCACTGTATTATGATTACTACAACCGGTTCAAAAATACTACACGATATGCCTGGATGTACTGTATCCATCCATCCATTATCCAAGCTGCTTAGCCACACAAGGGTCACATGAGAGCCAGAGCCTAACCCAGCTAGCTTCAGGCAAAAGGCGGACTGCACCCTGAACTGGTCGGCAGTCAGTCGCAGGGCAGATATCTACACCATCACTGACCTGGATTCGATTCCACACGTTCCGCACTAAAGTCAGGCATGTGTATCAGTACACCATCAATGACTGCGGATGTACTGTATATAATCATCAAATTGCAAGACCATAACAGAAAACAGCACACCTGAAATTTAAAGATCAATACATGGAAGACTGAATGTAATATCTTCACCACCCACTACAGCAAATAAATTGCAATTGCTGAGATTTGTGTATTCATTTTTGGAAATGCAATTTTAGGGCAGCGGCTCTTAGGTGCACCTGTAAAGCATTCTGATCCAAGCCCAGCCTGTGTGGAATTTGCATGTTCTCCTCGTGTCTGCGTGGGATTTCTCTGGGCACTCCGGTTACCTCCTACATCCCAAAAACATAGATAAATTGGAAAATTTTAATTACCCCTAGTTGTGATTGTGAGTGTGAATGTTGTCCGTCTCCATGTGCCTTGCCATTGCCTGGAAAGCAGTTCAGGGTGGAGCAAAAGTTCCACTCAGTAAGTACTAAATCACTGTCAAATAATGTGCTTTTCTACCATAAATTTGAAACACTTTACTCAAAAAATCGAGGCACATTTTGAACTTCTCAACAAGTAATTTTATGCAAAAATAGAATATTTCACCTGTGGGAAAGTGGAAATCCTACTGTACGAACTCTTGATTTTTGTTCATGAGTCTGTGATTTCTGATTGACAGAGGGTTGCAAAGGTAACAAGATGCGTGAACGAGAAGCGAGGAAAAAGGCTAGTGGGGAAAGCGCACAGTTGGCTACCGCCGCTAATGTTCTTCGCTCTTGTCCTCCCTTGGTGATAACGACATGATGGCACAGAGGCGATGATGAGTGACTTATGTGTCGACACTGGATGCAAAGAGAGCTGTCACCTTTAAGACTAGCTGGCCAGGGGGTATCATAAAACAGCGTGCACCAAGCATTCAGCGGCAGTTCTACCCAGAAAGGAGCAGGGAGGTTGGGCGATTGTTCAGTTGGCACACCGTTTGTTTCTTCCATGAAATCCATCCAAACATCCATTTTATGAACTGCTTGTGCTTAGAAAGGTCGCGGGCGTGCTGGTGCTCCTTCCTGATGAGTCTGAGCGAGAGGCCAGTTACACCCTGCATCAGTCAACAGGCAATCACACGACATATAAAAAATAAAAGCATTTGCTCTCACATTCACGCCTACGAACAATTTATAGGCTTCAATTAGCCTTCCACACAAGATTTTGTGATGTGGGAGAGAAATGGAGTACCTGAAGAAAAACCATCTGCACAAGGAGAGAACATGAAAAGTCCACACAGGGCGAGAACCTTGAGGCAAATGTGGAGAGGTGTCATCCACCGTGATTTCCATAACAAAATACAGACAATATTGAACTTTTGACCCCTGTGACCAATCTGCAATCACCTTTCTGTTTTGCTTCGCTTGCAACACAGTTTTAATTTATTCTATCAATTCACACTCTCTCCATCGTATTACAAGAAATAAATGGTTCTGTCTTCCGTTAGAGAGTGGTTGACTACTCAGAAAACATTTTACTTGCTATATATTTAAATGCATGAATTGCATATTGGAGTGAGGGAAATGGATGACTGCATCGCTAAAGACCTCATGTTATATTGCATTTGAAGATTGGCTCTTTCAGTTCCTGGGATAGACTGACCAACATAAAACTTTCAACCTGTAAATTTTTTGTGGCATTTTCAGAACAGTGTGCACTGTATTGGAGTTGTATTGGAAGATAAGCGTTTTTTGCTTAAGAAATAATGGCATTCATCCTCAAATACGAGGAATGCCCCTGTCTCTTCTTTAATGTTACATAGTTATATTGTGTTTTTCTATAATATATTTGCAATGTGGGGGTGTTATTGAGAGTTAGATTAGGTCACCGTAAATAACGGTAAAGACTTGTCAATCACTAGATGACCATACTTGTTATTGTAAAGCACATTTTATTGCAAATGTACCAACTTCTACATGCTTCCATTTTTTAACAAAGTATATGTATGTATCGGGCAGCACGGTGGATCAGCTGATAAAGGGTTGGCCTCACAGTTCTGAGGACCCGGGTTCGATCCCGGTCCCACCTGTGTGGAATTTGCATGTTCTCTCTGTGCCTGCGTGGGATTTCTCCGGGCACTTCGGTTTCCTCCCACATCCCAAAAACATGCAACATTAATTGGACACTCTAAATTGGCCCTTGGTGTGAATGTGAGTGCGGCTGTTTTTCTCTATGTTTAGATTATTTATTTCTCTATTCTCTATGTTTCTCAGGTGAAGAGAGGGGCAGAGCTGTCAACTGATCACCACCTGGTGGTAAGTTGGCTCTGATGTTGGGCGAAGATTTATTTTAGCAGTAACTGTGCCTTCATGTTTTTATCTATTGTTTTTTAACCAAGATGTTCTTCGATTTTTGTTCTATTTTATTGCACCTTGCCCCTTGT
The DNA here is from genome assembly GCF_019802595.1 of Syngnathoides biaculeatus. Taxonomy (NCBI): domain Eukaryota; kingdom Metazoa; phylum Chordata; class Actinopteri; order Syngnathiformes; family Syngnathidae; genus Syngnathoides; species Syngnathoides biaculeatus. Next base: position 5,772,629 of record NC_084654.1, on the reverse strand, counting down.
GGAGAAGTACTCATTATTTTGTTGTATGCACAGCATTTAATGAGTTTAATGGGCCACTGTCATGAAATGCACGATTTTTAGTGTTGTTATTATTGAAAAAAACGGCAGCCGAAATGAACCCAAGGGTTTTTTCCCCACAAAACATGATTTTGACGTAAACAGCTTTTTGTAACTCCTGTCATGAAAATCCTCTCTTGTTTTCGAGAAGAAGCAGGAAGTGATGTACATGGCAGGACCCCCCTCAAGTGGACTCGTTTGTTTCTATTAGTATTACCTCCGTGAAGGTAGCTCGTTGTTCCTTTATGTTAGCCAAAATGCCGGCTCGTTGCATTGCTGGATGTTGTTTGAACACTTGGGAAGATGGATTTACCCTTCATAAGTTTGCAAGAGACCCGGTTTGTCGTGAAAAATGGATTGCACGGGTGCAAAGGACGAGAGCTTCGCGGGTTCCAAATGACAGGGAGGTGTGTATACAGCTACTAAAAAAACATAACAGTTTGTGGCGGACCACGTAATAAGTCTCTCATATGTAACAAAAGATCTGCGTACGTAACCCATGCTAAATGTGGCGATGTCCGCGTCTGACAGCCTCGGGCTCACCGGCGACGGATTCTGTGTCGCCTCGCCAGCGACAATGGCGCACTCAGCCACACGTGATGAAAACGCTGTGAAGCAGCCTGGCTCAGCTCCGTGATAAGCCACCTCGGCGCCGAAAATGAGCCACCGGTCATGGCTTTGGCGAAGGGTGTGCGTCGAGCTCGCAGATGGCGGTGGCTCTGAACAACGCTCCCGACAATGGCAATGACAATGCCGTAAAGCGGCTCGGCTCGGCGGTGTTGTTCATCACGGACAGCAGCGGCTATGAACAACGCTGCCGACAATGGAGATGACAACGCCGTAAAGTGCCCCAGTTCGGCAGTGTAGTTCATTGCGGACAGCGACGGCTATGAACAACGCTGTAAAGTGGCCCGCCTTGGCGACATGGTAAGCCATCTCGGCACCGAAAATGAGCCACCCCAGCTAACAAGGCCGGCGGCTGACTCGGCCTTCCCGGCCTTGTCGGCCAGGTGCCATGACGGCTCATCTCTGCCGTGGAAGTGGATCGGATAGGAAGGCGGCTTGGCCGTGATCGCATATCATCTGAATATGGCTTGAAACAATGAGGTAATATTGTCCCGGTAACGTCACTCGGTTCTCTTCTTCGAAAAGAGCTTCCGTGTCAGAAGGGGCGTGTTCGTCTCCCATAGTAGGGTCTACCACGTGTTTTCAACGGCGAATGTCCGGGGTGACATCACGGACATGAGATGCAGCCAATATGGCGACCACTTGGATGTCGTCGAATGACACTTCCGAAATTTAGCACATGGATGACGTGACATGATCTCCGCTCATATTTATTTTTTCGTATTGACATTAATAATGTTATATGTATTTTTCATTACAATATCTATTTTTGAATGTTTATTGGGATGACACTTGACGTTTAAAGGCTTTTGATTGATTTTGATTAACATGCCGGTCCGACGTGGCAGGCCCAAACGTATTGTGAGGGTCTGCTGTGAACGGCTGGCAGATTCCCATCAGAAGAAGTTTCACCTCCCATCTCCGAAAGAACTTTGCTCAAGTCCCAGAAATGCGGGAGACATTGAGTCCGAGTGGACGATGTTCCACGCCTCCATTGTTGAGGTGGCCTGTCATGGCGACAACCTGGGAACACGTTGGTGGACACCAAAAGTGACTGATGCTGTCAAACGAAAAGAAGGAGTCTTCTTAGGCATTTTTGGCCTGTGGGACTCCTGAGGCAGTTGATAGGTACCGGCTAGCCAAGCGGAATGCTGCTTTGGTGGTCACTGAGGCAAAAATCTGGTCATGGGAGGAGTTTGATGAGGCCACGGATAACGACTTCAAGATGGCTTTGAGGAAATTCTGGTCCACCATCTGGCTTCTATGGAGGGGAAACCAGTGCATCGACAACACTGTGTATATTGGGGATGTGGCACTCCTGACCTCAACTTGGGATGTTGTGAGTCGGTGGGGAGAATACTTCGAAGACCTCCTCAATTCCACCAACACACCTTCCCATGAAGAAGCTGAGTCTGCGTGCTCTGAGGTGGCTCTTCTATCTCTGGGGTTGAGGTCACCGAGGTGGTTAAAAAGCTCCTTGGTGGCAGGCCCCCAGGACTGGATGAGATTTGCCCAGAGTTCCTAATGGCTGTGGAAGTGTGGGGCTGTCCTGGTTGACACTCCTCTGCAACACCACGTGAACATCGGGGACTGTGCCTCTGGATTGGCAGACTGGGGTGGTGGTCCCCCTTTATAAGAAGGGGTGACCGGAGGGTGTGTTCCAACTATAGGGGGATCACACTCCTCAGCCTCCCTGGTAATGTCTATTCAGGGGTACTGGAAAGGAGGGTCCGTCGGGAAGTCGACTCTTGGATTCAGGAGGAGTAATGTGGTTTTCGTCCTGGCTGTAGAACAGTGGACCAGCTCTACACCCTCAGCAGGATCCTCGAGAGTGCATGGGAGTTTGCCCAACCACTCTACATGTGTTTTGTGGAGTTGGAGAAGGCGTTCGACCGTGTCCTTCTGTGAGGCCTGTGGGGTTTCTTCACGAATATGGGGTACCAAACCCCCTGATAAGAGCTGTTCGGTAAATAGGTTGGACTCGTTTCCGGTGAGAGATGGACTCCGCCAAGGCTGTCAGTTGTCACCGATTTTGTTCATAACTTTTATGGACAGAATCTCTAGGTGCAGCTAAGGCGTAGAGTGTGCCCAGTTTGTAGGGCTCAGCGTCACATCTCTGCTCTTTGCAGATGATGTGGTTTTGTTGGCTTCATCAACCCGTGATCTCCAACTGTCACTGGAGTGGTTCACAGCAGAGTGTAAAGCGGCTGGGATGAGAATCAGCACCTCCAAATCCGAGACTATTGTCCTCAGTCGTGAAAGGGTGGCATGCCCTCTCAGGGTCGGGGATGAGATCCTGCCCCAAGTGGATGAGTACAAGTATCTTGGGTTCTTGTTCACGAGTGAAGGATGAATGGAGTGGGAGATCGATAGATGGATTGGTGCAGTGTCTGCAGTGCTGCGGCCTTTGTATCGGTCCGTTGCGGTGAAGAGGGAGCTACGTCAAAAGGCGAAGCTTTCAATTTACCATTCGATCTACGTTCCTACCCTCACCTATGGGCACGAGCTGTGGCTCGTGGCCGAAAGAACAAGATCGCAGATACAAGCGGCCGAAATTAGTTTCCTCTGCAGAGTGTCCGGGCCCTCCCTTTAGAGATAGGGCGAGAAGGGAGGGGCTCAGTGTCGAGTCGCTGCTCCTTCGCATTGAGAGGAGCCAGATAAGGTGGCTGGGGCTTCTGATTTGGACAGCTCCCGGACCCCTTCCTGGTGAGGTGTTTCTGGCATTTCCCACCGAAAAGAGACCCCGGGGGCGACCCAGGACATGCTCGAGAAACTATATCTCTCAGCTGGCTTGGGAATCCCTTGGGATCCCTCCGGAAGAGCTTTAAGAAGTGGCTGGAAAAACGGATGTCTGGGTATCCCTGCTGAAGCTACTTTCCCCGCAATGACACCTGGAAAAGTGGTGGATGGATGGATGGATGTTTGCGTCAGAAAATATAATTATTGAGTTAATTGGACATAACAAAAAAAAAATCATCCTTTGTTGAAATGTCACAATTTATTGTCTTTGTGAACTGATCCATCTCATTTAGAATCCATTTCCATAGTCCTGAAACGCAAAGATAAATATGGTGCATGCTTGAACTATTAATGCTGTAAATGTGTAGAAAATCTGCCCCCCCTACTTCTTTTTTTGTATGTGTGAGTGACAGACATCCAGCATACAATCTTGTACACGTACCAAAATACGTTTCACACAGGCACCTCGTATGTGATGGAGGAGCACAAGCAGTCATCATGAACATTTTTTGTTTTGATGGCAATATATTTGAGGTATGTGCGTGTGTGTGTGTGTGTGTGTGCAGCTTGGAGTTAATAGAAAAGACATTTGGATGACATTTTAAAGTGTTTAGCACATTAATTTCCCATTTTTTACAAGACTGTAAACAAGTTCAAAACTCTTTTTAACAAGCATTCTTATGTGTCTAAGTGCCTCTTTCCTGAACCTGTCTTTTTCTGTCTCTCACAAGCACAAAAAGGTGTTTTTCTTTCCACTCAACATGTTGCAGCTAATCCTTTCTGGGTTATCTTTTCGGCACAGGCACATTGTGTATAGTGTATTTGTATTTGTGAGAAATGGAGATTAGTTGCATTAGCAAATATGGGGTTGGGCCAGTTTTCTCAAGCATTTATATACACGTGTGTGAGCTCAGGTAGTATGAGAATGTGTGACTACTGTGTGCATGTTTACTCAGGTGTCCACTTGGAGTCCATTCAAGTAAAAAGAGAATGGGGGCCAAACTAATTTTTTGCAACAGTTAAAGGAAACATTGATTGCAACGCGCATGCTTCTATTTGGATTTCCTGATGCAACTCCTGCTTTGCTTTGTTATTCTGTTAACATTTCATCATGAGATAGTTACAGATTCTTGGAATAGGAACACAGTCAACAAAGGTAATTAATAATGGGTTATCAACAAGCACTGCTTCCATTCCCACCCGCTATCCTATCTTAAGATCAAACTCTTAACTTTGTGTATTACCTGGAAAGCAAGCAATCACCCAATCTACGTCAAACATCTTGGCTAGGATCATATCTGAAGGAGTTGGCAAACTTACATTTGAACTTACATTTAAAAAAAAGTACAGTCAGAACAAATACAGTATTACTGAATAAGCCTCGCCCTTTAAACTGCCAAAATACAATAATTGGTTTAAATGAGGCAGCAAGGTGGAGCAGCTGGAAATCATTGGCCTCACAGTTCTGAGGACCCGGGTTCAGTCCCAGCCCTCCCTGTGTGGATTTTGTGGATGTTCTCCCTGTGCCTGCATGGGTTTTCTCCGGGCACTTTGGTTTCCTCCCACATCCCAAAAAACAGGCTACATTAACTGGACACTCTAAATTGCCCCTCGGTGTGATTGTGAGACCAGCTGTTTGTCTCTATGTGCCCTGTGATTGGCTGGCAACCAGTTCAGGGTGTACCCTGCCTCCTGCCCGTTGACAGCTGGGATAGGCTCCAGCACTACCCACGACCATTGTGAGGATAAGCAGCAAAGAAAATGGATGGATGGATTGAGGGTTTGAATGGTTTCATAAAGCTTATGCCATCAAAGCCATCTTTTTCATGCACTAACGAAACCAAGGAAATCTCCACTTGTGCCTTCTGTAGTCGATGAAATGAATATCATAAAGACTGAAAAATTTTATGTGGTGGTATCAGGGACGTACTAGGCCCAAAATTCTGATGGAGAGAGACCGGTGCAGACAACTTTAGACCTTTTTGGTTTTTTTTCTTCCTGTGTTGCAACAAAGCCCTGAGTTCTCACCAATGAGCCGTGACTGTGATTTTAGGTTTCATCATTTTTGCGGTATACACTGAACAGTATGTGTCATAATTCAATTTTGAGAACACAAGGAAGGCAAGGCAGCACATGGAGGACCCAAATGCAGGGAAGCATTGAGGCAAGGCAGGACTCCAAGAGTCTCAACATAATGTTATTTAATCCCACAAGAAGGCAAACATGGCAAATGGGGAAAAAAGCAAATTAACTTAAGTAACAAAGAAAGGGAGATAAACTTAAAACTAAAAACAAAACATGGCACTGACACAAACAAATGTGAACACAGACATGCAAAAACAATGGACCGACAAAAACCGAAAGAAACCAAGGAGTTGAGTACGCAGAGTGGTGAAACAATGAGGAACACCTGGATAAGACATGAGTGGCTGGAGGAAGCTGATTGGTTGACAGAAGGAAGAAGGTTGACAAGAACAGGCCGACGCAGCCAGCAACGCGCACACAAGACATGGAAAATATAAAAAAAAAAAAAAACATACCAAAATATAGACAGTTTGCATAATTTTTTGTCAAATGTGTCAGACTTGTCCAAGAGAGTTCTACAGAGGGGTCTCAACTATTTCACGCAAGGGTATGTACACCGAATTAAGATTTTTGGGTGGGGCAGGATGCAATGTCAGAGTTACAGTGAAATGTTGCCTATCAATGAAAAAAAGTTTGATGCCCCACAGACTTCATATTGAAATCCAACAGGATCAAATAGTGGAATCGTACAGCACATGTAAAGCAGGGTGACTACTTTTTATTTGGAAAGATCATGAGTAATATCGTAGTCTTTATAAGTGAGTTAGGTTTGACTTTCTACATTTAAACAATAGTGTTTAACTCAGTTAGTACCGTAGTCACCAGATGAAAAAGTTTGACTTGACTCCTAATCGAACCCAGTCTGTCTTAAAAGTCCGATGTGATACAAATAGGGAAATAGACATTTCTCTTGCATGACATGGTGCATGTATGTATCACTAACCCGACTCTTCGGCATCAAACATTACACACTACATTCAGCAGGTCAGTGATACACTAACAAAGTGAAAGTTGTTCACCTGCAATGTATAAAGCACTGATAATAATGAAATCAAATTCAGAGAAGATAGTTCTCCCTCAATGACCTTCAAACAGAAAGCCTTGTGTTTGTTGATATTGTTCATATTTAGTTGTACGTGCGATCTTCTGCAAGCCTTAATCCATCATAGACACTTCGTCAACTGTGTTTTAGGCTTTGGAAAATTAATCAACTGGGTCCCTTGTAACCTTGCAGGATTATCTTTCATCAGAATTGCACGTTCCCCAAGCGCATCTGAGGACCATTTTCTTCGTAGCATTATCTTTTCCAAGTGCACACTACTGACAACCAGGAATGCTTGTGGGAGAACATGGCGGCAGGGGTGTGTCAGGCCAGGGGTTAAGACAATGCGGCTATCTGATTGGCTATTATTTTACGAGTGATTGACAGGTCGGAAAGGTCCATTGCCCACCCAGTACAGCAGCTTTACACATCACATCTCTGTCGTTTTTTTTTGCTGCTTCCTTTTTTGTTTTTTTTCTACCACAAAAAGACCACCATATCTCCCTCTTCCTTTGCATTCTCAATGACCAGCAATGCCACCAAAGGGATCACCTAATCCCTCAATAACCCTTCAGTTTGTGACCTTCAGCGCTAATGATCTTGCTACTAATAATATAACAATAACAATATGAGCAAGAGTTATATTGTTTATACACAAATGCAATCCATGTTAGAAAATGCCTTGAATCACTCACCCACACCCAAACAAACACCCACAAACACATGTGCACACCCTTTAGAGGGTTTACACTTTCTTTTATTAGAGTTAACCCCTGATTTGTTCACATAGCAGATAATATGGAGGAATCCCTTAATTGCTTAAACTGTAAGTCACAAAGTCAGGTCATAGAAACTTGATTTTTTTCTAATGGTGAGCAACAACAAGAATCAATTCGGCTTGCAAGACATAAAAGGTCAAAAGTATTTCAACAATTATGTAAAAAAAAAAAAAAATCCATCCATCCATCCATCCAACCATTTTCTTAGCCGCTTATCCTCACAAGGATCCCGGGAGTGCTGGAGTCTATCCCAACTGTCAATGGACAGGAGGCAGGGTACACCCTGAACTGGTTGCCAGCCAATTGCAGGGCATATGGAGACAGACACTCACATTCACAATCACACCTAGGGGCAATTTAGAATTCATTAATGCATGCTTTTGCATGTGGGAGGAAACTGGAGTGCCCAGAGAAAACACACACAGGCACGGGGAGAGCATTCAAACTCCACAGAGGCGGGCCAGGATTTGATGCCTGGTCCTCAGACTGTGATGCTAATGCTCTACAGCTGTACCACTCTCCCGCCACAATAGAATTAAACTAAAATAAAGTAAATAAAGTAAAATAATAAAAAAATAAAATATTCCAAGCAATGTTGGCCTGGAATCGACTGGCAGTTTGGGAGTAGTCCAGAAATTCCTTATTGCCATTCTGGGTGGTATTTTAATAATTCTATCTTTATTATTATTTACTACTTATTAAGTGAGCACTAATAACAGAGACAAAAGGAATACAATGGGGCACTAACATTGGCAATAAGTATGCCGTTCACTGAGCTTGATAGATATAAACATCCAACTTGTGACACACCACTTCAATGACTTCCAACAGTTGTGATGCAGCATTAGTTAAATCCATAAGTACAATACATTGTACATGACAGGACATCGTCAATGAGGAGTGCTCCAAAGACAAAATTGGAAATAAAAAATTAACAGGTGATTGATATGGCAGATAAAAGTGAGGGTGACATGCTGTTGGCTTTCCATTGATATTTTGTCTTTAATGTATATAATTACGCAGAAGTGTAAATATTTTAGCCATTGTAATTCTGAACCTTTTTTACAATGTCAGTATTCAATTGCTTAATCAGGATATTTATTTGCTCCCAAACACACTGCGTATGGCTTTGACACCAAGACAGCCCCAACAAGCTATTTGTTGCGCTGGAAAAACAGTAAATGTGAATCAAAAACTGTGTGCTTGTTATATTGGTTCTCAAATCTGTCCACATTAGGGTACTATAACACAAGAATCACCATTTTAATTCAACATTTGTTTGTTTTTCTACCTTGGTGAGATTAATTTTGCCAGGTACAAATCAATCCTTGTCTCAGTTTACAGCTCCAACCCTACTAAACAATGGTTTGGTGGTGGTGAGAAAACAATCTGACTATGATCTGTTCCAACTTGCAAATCAAAAAAAATAAAAAATAAAACATGTCTAACTGTTTTTTAATTATCTTCTTGATCTGGAGGACACTTTGCTCAAGACAGTCTCTTCAACTGTATTCTGATATTTCACGTATGAATAATTGATCCCGGGTCCAAAGTCAATCACATTTTTATTTATCTATTTTTATTTACAAAAGAATATTGAATGTGATGGTGGGGCTCTGTTCCCAATATCGGTCTTGAATTTAGTCCTAAATTTTCATAAAGCAGCCAGGCACTAAGAATTGTTACTTCCATTTAGAGTTGGGTTCAGGTTTGAGTTTCAGAGAGTAGACCTAAACAAAGAACACAGTCATTGCACAATCCACCAGGGAGGCAGTTTTGGACACGCTATTGTTTCAAGTGTTGACTTTGATGGTAACAGAAGGTGATTTGGAAGCCACTTCTTGAGTGCAGGAAAAAGTTTTTGTATACCACTATGAGATAGGAAAGTTACAGATCAACAGAGACATTTGTCCCATGGGTGGATCCAAATAGATTATAATTGAAAGGAACATCTTCAAATAAACATGCTCTTGTCTCTCCCGCAGAGGTATAAACACACCAAAAATACCTCCACTCAGTACCATCCAACTGTGTATCCAAAAACTCCGGTCTCACTGAACTCCAAGGAATGACACCTTCAGTGAACGCTGCCTTAAGTTTTGTATTTTAGTCATCTTTGACTCATCCAAGAATTGTTACATTGAGATTTGAGATACATGATCTAACCTTTCATATGTACAGTATATATCTCTGTCTCTCTCTGTCTCACTCTCTCTCTCTCTCACACTCTCTCTCTCTCGCTCTCTTTCTCTCTATCCATTTATTTTCTTAGCCGATTATCCTCACAAGGGTCACGGGAGTGCTGGAGCCCATCCCAGCTGTCAACGGGCAGGAGGCGGGGTACATCCTGAACTGGTTGCCAGTCAATCACAGAGCAAATGGAGACAGACAACAGTCGCAATCACAATCACACCTAGGGGCAATTTAGAGTGTCCAATTAATGTTGCATGTTTTTGGGACGTGGGAGGAAACAGGAGTGGCTGGAGAAAACCCACGCAGGCACAGGGAGGGCTCAGAACTGTGAGGCCCATGCTTTCCAGCTGTAACACCGTGCTGCCTGAACAAATAATTAATCAACAAAATATGATAAAATATAAATTAAAAATGTTGTGAACATCAATCCATCTATCCATTATCCAAGCCGCTTATCATCACAAGAGTAATGGGAGAACTGGAGCCTATCCCATCTAGCTTCGGGCAAAATGTGCACTAAACCTGAACTGGTGGCCAGTAAGTTGCAGGACAGATTTCAACCACATCACTGAGCGGGAATCGATGCCATGCTGCTGGCACCAAAGTCAGGCGTGTGTACCACTACACCATCAGTGACTTTGTTGAGAAAATTTTAAAATGTTGTCCATGAACGTTTTTAAGAATAAAGGTGATTGGCAGAGCTGTGGGAACTATAGAGAAATTAAGTTGAACTGGTTGCCAGCCATTCACAGGGACATGGAGACAGACAACAGTCACACTCACAATCACACCTCAGGGGAATTTAGTGTCCCCAATTAATTCATGAAACCATAGTGCCTGGAGAAAATCCACACCGGCACGGGGAGAACATGCCCACTCCACACAGACGGGGCTGGGATTTGAACCCCGGTACTCAGAACTGTGAGGCCAACACTCTACAGCTTCTCCACTGCTTTGTGCTGCCTTGAGAATAATATAAAAAATTTAAAATCACCAGTGGGATCATTCAAACTCCCCTGTTGCACAGCAAAACTGTTCCAGCACAATGGCGTACAAATCATCTATTCTGCAAGGCCATGTCGCTGAAAAGCACAAGTTTAAAAAAAAAAAAAAAAAAAAAAAAGATGAATACAAAATGAAAAGAACTCCTTGTGGGAGCTGTCTTCTTATTGTCTTTTCTGCATCTGTACTGAAACAGCTAGAATTTTGGCATTTAGTGACATATTAATACATTACGTTCATGGCTGTGCATTTATGAGCTTGGACCAGTATCTGGACTAAGAATAAGACAAATATCCTTTGTCCAATTTCATGTTTCGGAAGTGATCAATTTGTTCAAACTAAAATGGCGAAACATTGAGATTGCAAAATATTTCCCTCATTTCCAAACATTAGTGTGCCGTAAGACATGATCGGATACGCCGCAGGAAATTAACTCAACAGCAATAATCTGTTGTGTGAAGCCTTCTACCAAATGACAAAAGAACTAAAGACCTGAGTAATATCCTGGACAACTCTGGGTTGAGTCAGCATGTAACAGAGGCTATGCACAATAGTGGGCACACTCGAGACTTACTGATCTCGGGGTTTAAATGTAACTGTGTCCAGTGTAGGCCTGTCTGATCACTCCTGTTTTTTCTTTGGGAGTATAATTTCAGCACACACATACGTCTCAACAGCAGTGATCACAAAACGGTGTTTAACTGAAAACCCCAGGGAAATATTTAATCAGATCTTTTCTTTAACATCTGCCCTGTTCAGGCAGATAGAGTAAAACAAATCTCCAGGTTCATTATGGTATCTCAAAAGGCTGGGCTAACAAACCCTCATGTTTCAGTGGTAATTGAACTTGATTCCACCAAGACCTGCGATGCCTTTGCCAAATTCTTCAGAGACAAAATCCAAAATATTCAACAAGCAGTTGGTACACAAGCAGCAGGTTCAGCAAATCCACCAAAAACCGGTGCCTTCTTGGACTGTTCAGCCGTGTATTACATCAGTTTTGAATAATGCCACTCTCAAAATCATGCCTTTGCCTCGGAGTCCTGCGGTTGGGTCCTGTCCCTAACCGTGTGCTCATGACAGCCCTACCAGTTTATTGTTCATAAAATTGTCCTTAATGTCAGGTGTGTTTCCAGAACCACAAAAAAACATCTATAATTCAACCTCTGATGAAAAACAACAATCTTGACAAGACACAGATTAATAACCACAGGCCAATCTCAAATATCCAATTTTTAAGCAAGATAATTGAAAAAGTGTTTTTTCAACAAATTATTTTTTTTCAACCAAAATGACTCTTACGATGCCTTCTAGTCAGGTTTTAGACAGCACCAAAGCACTAAGACTGCTCTGACCAGTGTTCAATGACGTCTGAATACAGTTGATGGGAAATTATGAGTCTTAGTTTTGCTCAATCTGAGAGGCCCTGTAGCTCAGTGATTAGAGCACTGGTTTGGTGAACCAGGGGTTGTAGGTTCGTGTCACACTGGGGCCTCCACTCCCTGAGAAGAGTTGCGTCAGGAAGGGCATCCGGTGTAAAAATTGTGCCAAACATAGATGTGCGTTCATCTGAGATGACACCCTGTGGCAACGCTGAAAGAAACTTACTTTCAGTTTTACTCGGTCTCAGTGCCGCATTTGATGCAGTTGACCACAGACTGGAGAACTGTCATTCCAATGTGCTCATAATGTCTACAGCTTCAAATGTTCCCGTCAGGCCTATTGAACCCCAATCCTTTCATGTCCAAATTATGCAGGTTGACGACTCAGTCACGGTTAACTTTCCTCTCAATCTATTTAGGCCAATATGTCTGTTGTTGAATGTGTTGTGTTTTATTGTTACTTTCTTTATTAGTCTTTGGACCATGTGAATTTTGTGTTTCTGACCTGCTACCCTGTAATTTTTTTTTTTGCCTTTTTGTTGTTAAACTTCCTTTTAGATTACCTGTGGCACTAACTAGTCTCTCCTACACCTCTGGAATGGAGTCCACCAGTTTTTGTCTGTACTCTAGTCCAGCAAACCTCCACCCAAAATGTGACAGGGCAGTGGTCCAGTCTGTGTGTGTAGTGTGTGTGTGTGTGCGGAGATGCTACTGGCTTAAAGCCATCATGTTCCCAATATACAGCAGCAAGTGATAATTGTGTTTTTAGTGTCCCTCTCTCATTTTCATCTAGCTTGTGTCTCTCTTTCCCCTTCCATATCTGTATAAGTAGGACAAGGACATACAGAATCAAAGTAGTGCTTTGTGTAGTAGTGAGTGTCCTCCCCATAACATCCAAATATATATGAAGGCATATACAGTGGTTATATAAAGGTCAGTGTAGGAACACTAAAGACATTGGCAGAGGAACTAGTTCTAGCTGAAAGAAATGTAGAATTTGAAGGCCCTAAAATAAAACAAAAGTCAATTTGCAGGCAGGAGCTAAGATTTAAACCTCAAAATTGTGAAGAGGACATGCTAACCATAGCGCCTCTGCGAGAACAATTTATATTTAAGTTTTATTGAAAAACAAAAAACACATATTGATGAACAGGTGGGACAGTGACAACTGGTTTGCACATAAGCCTTGCAGTTCTGAAGACTGGGGTTCAAATCTGGCCTAACCTGTGTGGAGTTTGTGTGTTCTCACCATGCTTTTTTTCCAGCAAGTACTCCGGTTGCCTCCCACATCCCAAAAACATGCACAGTACAATGATTAAAGACTAAATTTCCTGTAGGTGTGAATGTTAGTGTGAATGATTATTTAATTGTGTGTATTTATTTGCGCTTTGGGATATGCTACCAACCACTTCAGGGAGACCCTGTCTCTCACTCAGAGTTAGCTGGGTTGGGCTCAAGCGTGTCCACGACCTATGCATCTATCCATCCATTTTCCACACTGGTTATCATCACACTAGTCACGTGTACACTACAACATTGCTGCTGGAAGAAATAAAATATGTTACATTTGTGTATTATTTTATAATCTTACATTATTTTGGCCTTGGACCAATACAACACAAGTGCACTTTCTAAGTGCAATCAACAACTCAATTCAAGACATATCTCGGTGTGTAGGGTTAGGGTTATATATATACATAATATATATCTATATATATATATATACAAATACCGGTCCTCCGTGTGTGGAGTTTTCCTGTTCTCCACGTGCCTGCGTGGGCGTTTTGACACTCTAAATTGCCCCTAGGAAATGTATATATATATATATATATATATATATATATATATATATATATATATAGTCACATTTGATTGATGGCTCCCATTCAACAGTTTTAGCAAGGCCCTGAGTTAACCAGTCCTGTGATTGGAAGACATCTGCTGTTGCATACATAGCCCATTCACAGCCACATTCTATGTGGGTGGGTGGATGGGAAGGAACTGAGAGCGATGCTGTCACATCAATTAGTGGTTCTGCTTCCAGTTGTACACAATGGTCATACGAAGGAATTGTCCCAAGCTGAAAGGAACCTGCATTGACTGTCAGCTGTCAATGACTTTACTAGCGTTGCAGCTTTGCATCCACCCTCAGAGTGTCATCTCTCCTGTTTTCTGCACTCCCACATTCTTGCAACATTTACTTCTTGCCTCACCTCATTTCCTTCAATTGGCCTTACTTTTTACTTTCCACCTTGCACACACACACTTTCTCAATCAATGTCACATATAATTAATGCCTAGAGCTTTAGCCAGACAGGCTAATTAAATTCAAAGGCAGAATCAACTGGTTGTTCATAATCTGTTTAGAAGCAAAACAGAAGAATTTGCGTCATTTATTACTTCACTTGCTGGTACATTTGGTCTGATTATAAGAAAATTACATTGGGTTTAGTTAAGTTGCTCTAGTATGGTGAATGAGGTATTTTGAAAACAACAGCAAAAATGCAATGTTTGGTCCTTGATGGACATTTGCGCAGAAATAGCAGAGCTAGAACAGCAGCAGGAAACAGAAAGATGGTCAAGTACACAACAATCTTACGGCTCAATTCATGGCTATCTTCACTGTTTGCTCACAAACTATGTTAAAATGTGATGAGTTAGGATGTGTGTTTAATGTACATTCCTCTTCAGCTTGTCACTTAATGTTTGGCCTCATTCAAACAAGTCACATTTGCACAATGTTGACCTTTCAAACAGTACTGACACTGACACAGCATCCGGAATGAATAATGGATAATTTTATTTTCAAGTCACATCTCCATCTTCTCCTGTGTGGGTTCGTCATAAATAGCAGAAATGACTCCAAAGTTATATGTTTTTCTGGCTCTGTGAATTCTAAAGTCCACCCAGATTTGGGATTTATATATCCTCATGCTCTAATCTCAACGGAGCAACTCTTAGAATGTGGAAACTCTCTGTGAAGTCTGGCCTTGGGTGCAAGTGCCATACATTCTCTCATGGACAAACAGGAAGCACTTTTCCTTTTCTACATTCCAGAGGCACCGTGTGAAGGTGACAGAATATTGCACTTTTGGATTCAGTTAACTACCCGGCTACACCCTGGTGACGGATGACACATGTTGATGGCGCAGGACACACATGGCCCATAATGTTCATCTATGCTCACAGACTGCAAAATGTCCATAATGTTTTCCTACCACTGCGATCGGTTGGTGACCAGTGCAGATTGCACCTCATTCCTCCTTCAGACTTAGTTGGGATAGGCTCCAAGATACTTGTGAGGCTAGTGTGGATAAGCAGTAGGGAAAATGGATGGATGGATGGAAGGGATCCGTACCAGATTAGGGCGAAAGACAAATGTTGACATTCCTTATTATATCATCTTGATGGATTCATTAATTAAGAAATAGTGGCACCAGTTTCACCTGCAAAGAGTGTTTCTGCTTCAGATATACTTCTGGTGGTTTGGAGGTTGTTTTTTTTTTAAAGTACAAAGCTTCCACTACAGTTATTGTAATCGCCCAATGATGAGTTAGGTATTGAAACATTTGTTTTTTTTTTGCTTGTGTGTTGGTCTCAACTCCATTAAAGTGACTCACCCAATCACAAAGAAGCGGTACACACCCCTGACTTTAGTGCGGGTAGTGTGGGTTCAATTCCTGCTCAGTGATGGTGTCAATATTTGCCCTTTGACTGACTGGCGACCAGTCCAGGGTGTTGTCTGTCTCTCCAAGTGGGTTCTGTCTTTTTGTCTTCTCCTTCCTTGCCCCCAAAATATTATAATTATGCTCTATGACTAACCCGTTCACCGCCACGTTTTATTAGACTCTGATTTTTTGGATTTTGAGGAGGACCTTGACTTACAGCGAAGAAAATAAGTATTTGAACACCTGCTATATTGCAAATTCTCAAACTTAGAAATCATGGAGGCGTCTGTAATTTTCATTGTAGGTCCATGTCCACTGTGAGAGAGATAAGCTAAAAAGAAAAATCCAGAAATCACAATGTATGACTGTTTCACGATTTATTTGTGTGATACAGCTACAAATAGTTATTTGAACACCTGAGAAAACCACTGTTAATATTACAGCCGCCTATGTTTGCAATTACAGAGGTCAAAAGTTTCTTGTAGTTGTTCACCACACACTGCAGGAGGGATTTTGGCCCACTCCTCCACACAGATGTTCTCTAAATCAGACAGGTTTCTCGGCTGTCAGTGAGAAACACCGAGTTTCAGCTCTCACCAAAGATTTTCTATTGGGTTTAGGTCTGGAGACTGGCGAGGCCACGCCAGAACCTTGATATGCTTCTTACAGAGCCACTCCTTGGTTTTCCTGGCTGTGTGCTTTGCGTCATTGTGATGTCATGTTGAAAGACCCAGCCATGACCCATCTTCAATGCTCTGATTGAGGGAAAGGGGTTGTTCCCCAAAATCTCACAATACATGGCCACGATCATTGTCTCCTTAGTACAGTGTAGTCGTCCTGTCCCATGAGCAGAAAAAACACCCCCAAATCATAATAGTACCACCTCCATGCTTCACAGTAGGGATGGTGTTCTTGGGATGGAACTCATAATTCGTCTCCCTCCAAGCACGGTAAGTGGAATTATGACCAAAAAGTTAAATTTTGGTCTCATCTGACGACAAAAATTTCTCCCATGACTCCTTTGTATCATCCAAATGGTCATTGGCAAATTTAAGAGGGTGCTTGACATGTGCTGGTTTAAGCAGGGGAACATTTCGTGCCATGCATGATTTCAAACCATGATGTCTTCGTGTATTACCAACAGTCACCTTGGAAATGGTGGTCCGAGCTCTTTTCAGGTCATTGACCAAGTCCTGTCGTTTAGTCCCGGGCTGATGCCTCACCTTTCTAAGGATCACTGAGACCCCACGAGGTGATATCTTGCATGGGGCTCCACTCCGATTGAGATTGACCATCATGTTTAGCTTCTTCTATTTTCTAATGATTGCTCCAATAGTGGAACTTTATTCACCAAGTTTCCTGGCAATTCTCCGTAGCCCTTTCCAGCCGTGTGGAGTTGTACAATTTTGTCTCTGGTGTCTTTGGACAGCTCTTTGGTCTTGGCCATGTTACAAGTTTGAGTCTTACTGATTGTATGGGGTGGACAGTTGTCTTTCTGCAGCTAATGACCTCACACAGGTGCATCTGATTCTGGATAATACATGGAGTGGAGTTGCACTTTTAAAGGCGGAGTAACAGGTCAGAATTCTCTCTTATAGACAGGTGTTCAAATGCTTATATGTAGCTGTATCACACAAATAAATCATGAAAAAAATAATTTATTATGATTTCTGGATTTTTCTTTTTAGATTATACCTCTCACAGTGGACATGCACCTACGATGAAAATTTCAGACCCCTTCATGATTTTCAAGTGGGAGAACTTGCAATATAGCAGGGTGTTAAAATACTCATGTTCTTCACTTTACATAACCACCTGCACGATTCTGACTCTTTTTCCCTTATTATTTTTAGTCCAAGTCAATTTGTGTCCTCTCTCCCCATCTTTCGCTGTCATGTCGAAGCTCAAATCCTCTTCCTCCGACCTTTTCTGGGGCACCGGTTTGGCCATTTATCTAAAACCCTAGCGTGTTGGCCACCAGACACATCCAAGTAGAGCTCAGCTTTATGATTTCCGCTTCACTCCACCAAAGCCGCGCCAAGCAAAATCCGCTCCATTGTCAAATTATTTCATAGTACCATTGTTTTCTAGTTCACCTTTCCGAGTCCCTGTGCATTCTGCCTCTCTCGTATCAACTCCTACCAAGCTTCAATGGCGGTACAATGAGGAGGCATCTGAAGACCCCGAGTCACATCCCGCTCATGTCTCGGCAGTGACTGATCTGCAGCTGTCTCTCACATATGCATCACCTGATCTGCAGCTGCGTCTCGCTCATGTCTCTGCAGAGCATGACACCGACCTGCCTCTCATTCATCTCTCGGCAGAGCTTGACCCCGACCCGCATCTCGCCCATATTTCAGCAGAGCCCGACCCAAAGCCGCCTCTTGCTCATTTCTCGGCGGAGCCCAAAGCCATGCCGTCGCTTGTTCATGTCTCAGTGAAGCCTGGCCCTGAGCAACCTCTTGCCTATATTTCAGTGGAGCTGGACCCCCAGCCACCCCTTGCCCATATTTCAGCGGAGCTGGACCCGAGACTTCTCTTGCCCATGCCTTGGCCGTGCTCAACCAGCAGCAGCAGCAGCCGCTGCCTGTTGCCCAAGCCTTGGCGGTGCTTGACAAGCAGCAGGAGGAGTAGTTGCTGCCTTTCTCCCCTGCCTCGCAGTGCTTGGCCAGCAGCAGTGGCTGTAATTGCCGCCTTTCACCTGAGTTTCGGTGGTGCTCGACCAACAGCAGGTGCCACCTATCACGTCCGAGGACCTTTCATGTTTGCCTGGCAACATAAACATAACATTAGAGGTGGTATGACTTTAAACTAAGGTTTCTGGCACCATGTCACTCCACTAAGAACATTTCCAACAGCATGCTCCCAGTGTGCTGACCAAAAACATCACCTCTTTGGTACAGTTTTATGCACCTGATTGGTCACATAACCCATATGATGACATTACAAGAAATACACTGATTGGCTGACTTGTCCAAGTGACTGAAATACAACGTTCAGTGTGGAGGTATTGTGTACAACATGGTGGATGCGCTGATTGTACCTGTATATATGAGTAGTGTATGTTGATCGCCCAATTTAAAAAAAAATGTGGTGACAATTACTGTGAATAGACAGACAGACACATTATAGTGACTTCGTCTGCCCGTATGCCGTTTTGCAATCAATCAACCAAGGGTTGCTGCTTTACCTTCACAAGCCATGTTGGACCTTTTCTTCAGCCAATGTCTCATTCCTTCCATACAGCCCATCGCCTTGCTGCAACCTCATTGCAGATAAAACACGCTGTCTTGATGTTTATAAATGCAGGCAGGATGAACTTATATCTTTTTTTCCACTATTGCATCCTAGATTTTACAGTGCCTTGTGAAAGTATTCGGCCCCTTGAACTTTTCAACCCTTTGCCACATTTCAGGGTAATAACATCAAGACATAAAAGGATTTATTTTTTGTCAAGAATCAAGTGGGACACAATCACAAAGTGGAGTGAAATTTACTGGATATTTCAACTTTTTTAACAAATAAAAACCTGAAAAGTGGGGCGTGCAATATTATTCGGCCCCCTTGCATTAATACTTTGTAGCGCCACTTTTGCTGCAATTACAGGATATATCACTTGGGGTATGTTTCTCTCAGTTTTGCACATTGAGGGACTTAAATTTATTCCCATTCTTCCTTGCAAAACAGCTCGAGCTGAGTGAGGTTGGATGGAGAGCATTTGTGAATAGCAATCTTCAGCTCTGCCCAGACATTCTCGATTGGATTCAGGTCTGGACTTTGACTTGGCCATTCTAACACCTGTATACGTTTATTTGTGAACCATTCCATTGTAGAGTTGGCTTTATGTTTTGGATCATTGTCCTGTTGGGGATCATTGTCCTGTTGGAAGATAAATCTCCGTCCCAGGTTTTTTGCAGACTCCAACAGGTTTTCTTCCAGAATGGTCCTGTATTTGGCTCCATTTATCTTCCCATCAATTTTAACCATCTTCCCTGTGCCTGCTGAAGAAAAGCAGGCCCAAACCATGAGGCTGCCACCACCATGTTTGACAGAGGGGATGGTGTGTTCAGGGTGATGAGCTGTTTTGGTTTTACGCTAAACATATAATTTTGCATTGTGGCCAAAAAGTTACATTTTGGTTTCATCTGACCAGAGCAGCTTCTTCCACATGTTTGGTATGTCTCCCAGGTGGCTTGTGGCAAACTTTAACCGAGACGTTTTATGGATATCTTCGAGAAGTGGGTTTCTTCTTGCCACTCTTCCATAAAGGCCAGATTTGTGCAGTGTCCGACTTATTGTTGTCCTATTGACAGACTCTCCCACCTCAGCTGTAGTTCTCTGCAGTTCACCCAGAGTAATCATGGGCCTCTTGGCTGCATTGCTGTTCAGTCTTCTCTTTGTTCAAGGTGAAAGTTTAGAGGGATGGCCGGGTATTGGTAGATTTGCAGTGGTCTGATACTCCTTCCATTTCAATATGATTGCTTCTTGAGATTTTTAAAGCTTGGAAATCTTTTTGTATCCAAGTCCGGCTATAAACCTCTCCACAACAGTATCTCGGACCTGCCTGGTCTGTTTCTTGGTCTTCATGATTCACTTTAAACAGAACCCTGAGCCTATCACAGAGCGGGTGCTTTTATACAGTCTTGTTTACACACAGGTGGATTCCATTTATCATCATCAGTCAACATTGGATCATTCAGAGATCCTCACTGAATTTCTGGAGTGAGTTCGCTGGACTGAAAGTAAAGGGGCCGAATAATATTGCACGCTCCACTTTTCAGTTTTTCAGCATAAATGCTCAGGGAAGATCCATAAATCTTTGATGCATATTCAGATACAGGAGCTATTGTATTCGTACCTTATGGTAGGCAATTCATCAACATTTTACTTGATTTCTTTGGGAGCAATGTGGATGCTAATGAGAGAATTCCTACAGCTCAAAAGTGAAGCCCCCCCACCCCCCATCCTGAAAATATATGGATTTTTTTGGAGATATACGATATACAGTATACGGTATTTGAGCATCCTTCCATATTCTGATTGTCCTAAGTGAAATGAGGCAGTCATTAAATCCTGCATATAGGAGATTTTGCGTTTCAGCCATCAATATGCCAAAAGATTCTTCCTATGGGAAAAGTATAGTGTATTCAAGTTGAACTACAATCCATTTCATTACACTTTTTGAACTTCGTCGTACCACTACATTATGGTTACAGTTAAAATGGATGTCATTCCTCAAAACTGAACTGAGTCTCAAATTAAGCATCTCACTGCAAAGTCTTCTTCTTCTTTTCTTTTCGGGTTGTCCTGTTAGGGGTCGCCACAGCGTGTCATCTTTTTCCTTCTAAGCCTATTTCGTGCATCTTCTTCTTTATCACCCACTTTCCTCATGTCCTCCCTCACAACATGCATCAACCTTTTCTTTGGTCTTCCGCTCGCTCTTTTGCCTGGCAGGTCCATCCTCAGCACCCTTCTACCAATATAATCACTTTCTTGTCTCTGAATATGTCCAAACCATCTAAGTCTGCTCTCTCTAACCTTGTCTCCAAAACATCCAATTTTGGTTGTCCCTCTAATGAGCTCCTTTCTAATTCTATCCAACCTGTTTACTCCAAGCGATAACCTCAGCATCTTCATTTCTGCTACCTCAAGTTCTGCTTCCTGTTGTTTCTTCTGTGCCACCGTCTCTAATCCGTACATCATGGCCAGCCTCATCACTGTTTTATAAACTTTGCCCTTCATCCTAGCGCAGACTCTTCTGTCGCATAGAGCACCAGACACCTTCCACCAACTGTTCCACCCCGCTTGGACCCATTTCTTCATTTCTTTACCACACTCCCCATTGCTGTCTATTGTTGACCACAAGTATTTGAAGTCATCCACCCTCGCTATCTCTTCTCCCTCAAGCTTCACTCCTCCTGCTCCGCCCCTCACATTCATACACATATATTCTGTTTTACTTTGGCTAATCTTCATTCATATCACTGCAAAGTCTATACTTAGTTATATGAGTGTTCATCTGCTTCCACATGTTTTCTGGATACATTTCTGCAATAAACTATTCTTAATTTAGGTTGTTGCTGTTGATGAGTCATTGCTGTATAGTGTCTCAATTGACAGCAAGTTATGCTGCTCATTCTTCACTAAAGTTTGCTCAGGATTGCTATTTAATTGTACATCCCTAGGATTTATCTTCAAGGTAATTGATGCTGACAGAGTAAAATATTCAAAAAAGACATCATATTCATCATTCTCAAATGAGTCAGGGATTTAATATTGTTATTGATGTTCTATGAGACGACTACATACATTTGTGCATGTGTAACACATTTTACAAGTGAGGTTCCAATATGTTGCCCTGTGTCTCATTGCTCATCATCCACAATGTCCTCATAACTGATGTGAAACTTGCTTTGGCACACATTACACAAGATAATGGAAGGTTACACTACATAAGGTTCAAATAACCACAAGAGAGTAATTTAATGTGTACTTACTGGATGTGTGCCTGTAAGAAAAAAGTCCCAGGTCTCACTTTGATAGATGATACCCATTAGACTACAAAAAGGAACAAATGGGGGAGCATAGAGTATAAGGCAGGAGAAGAAAGCAAAACTGAACTTAAAAAAGATTCCTTTGCTACATGAGGAAGCACAGCTTACTGGACGAGCTATTGAGGCAGGTCTACACAGCAGTCATTGAATCCGTTCTTTTTTTCATCCATCACAATCTGGTTTGGTGCTGCCACAAAAGACAAGATACGACTGAAACAGACAGCCAAGGCTGCCAAAAAACAATACAGTATCGGTACCTACGACCCACTCTTGAGGACTTGCACGTTGTAAGAGCTAAGACAAGGGCATGCAAAATCCTCTTGGACCCTCTCCGTCTGAGTCAACACCTCTTCCAGCTCATTCCCTCAGGTAGGGGCTATCAAGCATTCATCCATCCAGCCACTTATCCTCACAATGGTCATGGTAGAACTGGAGTCTATCCCAGCTAGCTTCGGGTGAAGTGCGGGCTACACACTGAACTAGTCAGCACTCAGTCACAGGGCAGATAGCAACACCAACACTGAGCAGGAATCAATCCCACGCTGTCTGCACCAAAGTCAGGCATGTGTACCACTACACCTTCAGTGAATCCCCCCGTGCTGTCAAACAATGCAAACTAAAACCAGCAGACATTCCAACAGCTTCTTCCTTCTTGCCATCAACCTCTTAAACAACCATGATTCAATTAACTCAGGATGTTGTGTGTAAAATTTAAATTAGTAACCGAACACACTTTTTGTAAATGTTTTTTCCCCACAAAGAAGAAGTTCACCCCGGTCGGTGACGACGAGGGCCTGATGAGTCTGTAGCGAGTGAATCCTCCACATCTTTCCTCATGGATTGATGTTCTGGACCCGAAAGAGAATAAAGTCTCCAATGAGTGGTTGAGGAGCTGGAAATAAGTCTATTGTGCAGTCATACGGTCTGTGAGGAGGAAGCGACTTAGCCTTGTATTTGGAAAACACTTCCTTAAGGTCATTGGAACAGGAGGGCAATAAGGACAAGTCTGGCTCATCCAACAAGGTCCAAGGGTTGCCCAGAACGATGTATTGCCCCTCCGTCCGCTGCGACACTGAACTAGTCAGCACTCAGTCACAGGGCAGATAGCAACACCATCACTGAGCAGGAATCAATCCCACGCTGTCTGCACCAAAGTCAGGCATGTGTACCACTACACCTTCAGTGACTCCCCCCGTGCTGTCAAACAATGCAAACTAAAACCAGCAGACATTCCAACAGCTTCTTCCTTCTTGCCATCAACCTCTTAAACAACCATGATTCAATTAACTCAGGATGTTGTGTGTAAAATTTAAATTAGTAACTGAACACACTTTTTGTAAATGTTTTTTCTCCACAAAGAAGAACTTCACCCGGGTCGGTGACGACGAGGGCCTGATGAGTCTGTAGCGAGTGAATCCTCCACATCTTCCCTCATGACTTGATGTTTCGGACCCGAAAGAGAATAAAGTCTCCCATGAGTGGTTGAGGAGCTAGAAATAAGTCTATTGTGCAGTCATACGGTCTGTGTGGAGGAAGCGACTTAGCCTTGTATTTGGAAAACACTTCCTTAAGGTCATTGGAACAGGAGGGCAGTAAGGACAAGTCTGGTTCATCCAACAAGGTCCAAGGGTTGCCCAGAACGATGTATTGCCCCTCCGTCCGCTGGGATGAGAAGCATGTAAGTGTGCACTTCGCTCCCCAAATCCTAATTTGACCGGTGGACCAGTCGATATCAGAGTTAGGCAGCCTCAGCCTTGGACCTCCCAGGAAAATATCATGGTTATTAGCATCAAAAACACAAAAGCTGATGTGTTCCGAATATGAATCCGGGACTGTCAGCGTGAGAGTCTGAGTACAGTGGATTTTTTGCCAAGGAAACTGCCATCAGCCGTGTATGCTTTACGGGGGTGCTGTACCTCAAAGGTCCTTAGACCCAATGCTTTTGACGAGATGTGAATTAAGAAGATTGGAATCCAAACCTGAGTCACTGAAAGCCGTTGCCATGCAAGGCTGTACTCCTGATCATAAAGTTACCTTAAAAAATGCTAGAACAAGGCTGTCTTGGATTGTCTTGTCTTGTCACCGTAGTTGGTGCTTAGAGTAAGGGTCCCATTGGTTTGACCAGGCAGTGGCCCACCGTGTGACCCGAGTGCACGCAGTAGAAGCAGAGCTCCTCCCTCAGACATTGTTGACATTCCTCGGGTGACAGGAGGAGGCGGCCCAGCTGCATGGGCTCCTCTGCTTCGGCAGATCCACGTTGAAGAGCGTTGGTGTCTCTGATGCATGGAAGTGTATTCAACCGGCAGTTGTCGTCCTGCTCCTGATCCATGAGGTTCTTGACTATTTTCAAGGTGAGTGCTATGAGGGAGTCAAGGTCTTTCGGCAAGTCCAGCGGGATCAATCGATCCTTTATGGTGGGGACAGCCTTTGAAGAAGTTATCGAAAGCTCTCGGTTGCAAGAATGCGGAACTCAATGCTGTAGTCAGAGACCCCGCGGTTGCTCTGCTGTAGTGTGATCAAAGAATTTGCCGCCTCGCGTTCAGGGGTCACATATTGGAACACTTGTTCCATGGATATCTTGAAGGACCCCCACGTCTGACACGTATTTGTGTCGCAGCTCCACTCAGCGGTTGCCCAAGCTTCTGCGTGTCCTGTTAGATGGGAAATGACAAAAGCAATCTTGGATCTGTCAGATTGAAAGATGGATGCCTGTAGCTTGAAGTAGATGCGTGATGAAAGGCTTGATATTGCCAGAGTCCATTGAGAAACACTCCAGACAGGAGAGCAGACAGCAGACACGCCAATGTGCGCCATAGACCGGCGAGCGGAGTGACTCTTGGAGACGGAAGGATTCCACGGTAGCTACTGGTGCCTGGCTGGGATGGTCCCCGCTGGGAAATGACTCTTCCAAGCAACTAAGCCATTACCTGCCAACATAGGTTCCCCTGCTGCTCCAGGTGGCGAGCAACCATCAGGAAATGTTCGGCGAGGTGACGTCCTTGAACCTGGAGAGTGTGGTGCACCAGATATGAGTCAGCTGGGTCCATGTCGTGGCTGAACCCAAATTACACAACTCACGAGACCAGGTTCAATTTGGGAAGTGTCTTTATTCAGTCCAGGCTCGGTACACAGGCAGGCAGTTCAAACAAGCAGTAGTGTCATAATCAATAGGCGTAGAGGCCGGATCATCAACAAGGCAGGGTTCGGTACACAGAGCATCAAAGAAAAGGATGGGGAGTTGCGGGAATGCGGCCTGGAAGTACAACGATCTGGCCAGGACCAAATCATATGTGTGGACATATATGAGCACCGTAATTCGCAAGACGAAAAGCAGGTGGGCGCATCTGCTCACTGGAGCAGGTTCGGACTGGGTCGAGGATAGACACAGCCATGACAGTAACCCCCCCCCCACCGCCTGGCCCCGTTGGCCCGGGGGCCTCAGGATGTGTGGCATGGAAGTCTCTGGTGAGCGAGGGGTTGACAATGAACCGGGAAGGAACCCATGACCGCTCCTCGAGACCGTTGCCTTCCCAATCAACAAGCTAGTCCACCTCCCTCCCCCTATGGCACAAGCTTGTCCACCTGAGTTTTTGTCCCCTTATTTTATAGCAACTAGTGAAGGCGAGATGAAGCCTCATGAACCTTCAAACCATTTCAGCCAATTGGTTATAGACAGGGTTCCATTCTTGAAGATTGTGTGCACACGATTACCACCTGCTGGGCCTGTGTGTGATTTTGGAAGCACTTTCTTCATGTGTGATGCATTGAACTCTGACATCTGTTTTGGTTATTGGGAATGACTATATACTACAAAAAAAGAAATGTTTGAACAAATAATCCATCCATCCATTTTTTAGCTCCTTATCCTCACAAGGGTCGTGGGAGTGCTGGAGCCGATCCCAGCTGTCAACGGCCAGGAGACAGAGTATGCCCTGAACTGGTTGCTAGCAAATCCCAGGACAAACAAGCACACTCACAATCACACCTAGGTGCAATTTAGAATGTTCAATTAATGTTGAATGTTTTTGGGATGTGGGAGGAAACCGGAGTGTCTGGAAGACCCAAGCAGGCATGGGGAGAACAAGTAAACTCCACACAGGCGGGTCCTGGATTGAACCTGGGATCACAGAACTGTGAGACCAACACTTTCCAGCTGTACAACCGTGCTGCCTGAACAAATAAATTATCAACAAATTATGATAAAATATAAATAAAAATGTTCTGAACATCTTAAAATTAAAATATAAAAACGTGGATGTTCACATGCTGTCTATTTGTGAATGTTTTTAAGATCAAAGGTGATTTGCAGAACTGTGGGAAGTATCGAGGAATAAAGTTGATGATACAATGAAGTTATGGGAATGAGTACTGGAGGCTGGACTCAGAACAGAAGTAAGTATCTGCCAGCAACAGTATGGTGTCATGCCTAGAAAGTGTACCCCAAATGCATTATTTGCCTTGAGGATGCTAGAGGAAAAGTACAGAGAAAGTCAGAAGGAACTACATTATGTTTTTGTGGATCTAGAGAAAGCCTATGACAGAGTACCAAGAGAGGAACTGTGGTACTGCATCCGTAAGTCTGACGTGGCGGAGAAATATGTTAGAGTACTACAGGACATATATGAGGGCAGCAGAACAGTGGTGATGTGTGCTGTTGGTGTGACAGAAGAATTTACTGTGGAGGTGGGACTGCATCAGGGATCAGCTCTGAGCCCCTTCCTGTTTGCACTGGTAATGGATAGGCTGACAGATGAGGTTAGACTGGAATCCCCTTGGACCATGATGTTCGCATATGACATTGTGATCTTCAGAGAAATCAGGGAAAAAGTGTTGGAACAATTAGAAAGATGGAGCCATTCACTAGAAAGGAGAGGAATGAAGATTAGCCAAATTAAACACAATACAGTGTTACCGCTACTTATGAAATTCTTTACTAACGAAAGGTTCAGGTTATGAAAAGCCTAGTTATGAAAGAAATTCAGGATATGAAAGGAAAAAAATGGCGCTGTCGTGTGTTGTTACATACTTGGCCACTAAAGTTGATTCTGATTCCGACAAGGGCAGTGGGTGTGAGAGAGGAAGATGCAAGAGATAGGCTTAGATGGAAAAAGATTTCGCGCTGTTTCGACCCCTAACAGGACAAGGTGGTAGAAGAAGGATGGATGGATGGAAAAACGTAATATTTCAGGGTACACAAAGTGTTTCATATTATTACAGCAGGTCATTAAATATCAGCATGAAACAAAGGTTTAATATTTGGCCTACCTGATCAAATCAGCATCGGAAACTTATTGGATGTTTTTTTCTTGTGACGAAAGATGAAAATTTTCATGGATATTAATGGACTGGGAGATGAGCGAGACACTTGACGGACCAAATGAATGGGCCCATGGATGGAGTCGATACGCCCATAGGCCGAATGAAAT
Organism: Syngnathoides biaculeatus; assembly: GCF_019802595.1. Lineage (NCBI taxonomy): Eukaryota > Metazoa > Chordata > Actinopteri > Syngnathiformes > Syngnathidae > Syngnathoides > Syngnathoides biaculeatus. The sequence continues at coordinate 5,745,075 of NC_084654.1, read as the reverse complement.
ACCAGCAAGGTGGAGGTGAGTCTGTGTTGGATGTTGCATACAAAATTGGTTGTCATCAGATGAGAAAATGACGGACTCAGTGGATTGAAAACTCCTGACTTGATTGAAATAAGGGTAGAAATGTTTCTGTATTGTTTGTAAAATTTTTTACTATCCTCACTTTAACTGATGAAAAATAAGGGATGCTGGGAACATTCAGAGTCACTGATGGTGAAGTGTTACACAGGCCTGACTTGGTGCAGAGAGTATGGCATCGATTCCCGCTCAGTGATGGTGTCTACACCCTCTGACTGACTGGCGACTAGTTTAGGGTGTAGTCCGCCTTTCACCTGAAGTGAGCTGGAACAAGCTCTGGCGCTCCCGTGACCCTTGTAAGGATACGTGGCTTGGAAAACTGATGGATGGGAACATTTTCATTTTTTTCACTTAGTTGCATCATACTGTCAACTAATAGTTCCCAAACAATTTGGCACACAGACATTCTCATAAAGTCAAACCTCAGTTTTACTTTCTTAAAGATACAAGTTTAAGGTTTACTAATATTTCAAATTGACTAAGAACACCGTACTATGCAAACATCCTCAAAAACACCTTCCATAATTGTACACTAATTGTATCATAAAATTGGCATGGTATAGTGAAATAAAAACAGCTGTCATGCATGAACTTATGAACACGTTTTTTTTCACTGTGCTTCAGATATGTTTATTTTCAACTTCTAAATTACCTTGTTTATTCCACTTATATAGAGTTATTACAATTTATGGTGATGAACAAGTCAGGTGGAGCCAGCCAATTTAAGGCAGGAGTGCAGAATGGAACTCAGTTAGTCCACACATGCAAATAAATAAATAAACAAACAAAAAACAAATAAATAAATAACACCAGACTCACCAGAGCAGACGACAGCCAGACAAAATGTAAACAGACAAAAGCACACTCAATGCACACTGTACACGTGACACTACTGGAAAAGATGTGAATGGAACTCGAGAGGTGGGGGGGTGGGGGTGGGGCAAAGACCAGGACAGACTCCAATGAACAAACAACAGGGTGACAGACAGATGCAAGGGTGAGACAACAAAGGAAAACATTAGTCAAAACCTCACTAGAAAAATAAATACAATGTATGTAAACTTAACAATTCGGAGTCCACTTGTCTTTTTTTTTTTGTTTACCTTTGTTTGGTGGAATCATGTAAGTATGATAACTAAATTACTTATGAAACTATTTATTAGTTTATTTCAAAATCAAATATGAATGCAATGCTTTTAATGACATCATGGCCTTTGTGTGAATTTTACCTTGCTACAGTACTCTTAAAAATAATTGCAGTCCAGTGTGACGAGATTAATGCATGTTTTCAGAATATTTTTTATTGCTACACGTTAAACAAGTTACCAGTAGGCACAGTAGATTCTCAGAAAACCAACAAGACCCAGCATTCATGATACCCACACTCTTAAGGCTGTGTGATTAGGCAATTTGATGAAAGGGGTGTGTTAAAAAAATAGCAGCGGCATTTAATCAGTGAGGTCATCAATTTTGTGAAAAACAGGTGTGAATCAGGTGAGCCCTATTTAAGCATGAAGCCAGCACCTGTTGAACATGCATTTCTGCTTGAAAGCCAGAGGAAAATTGAACATATTCTTCAGAAGAACAGGGTACTTTGATGAAAAGTTTGATTGGAGACATGAAACCTTATAAAGAGGCATAAAAAAATTATAGGCTCTTCATCTAAAATAATGCTTAAAATAGAGACCAAAAAAAGAGACACGTGGCAGAAAACGGAAGAAAACCGTCAAAATGCATCGCAGAAAGGCACAGTCTCAGCCAATGATCAGCTCCAGGACGTTCAAAGACAGTCTGGAGTTACCTGTAAGTACTGTGCGAGTGAGAAGATCTCCATGTCTATTTATATCATCATTTACAATCCCCTGAAAAGTATCTTTGTTTAAAAAAAACATGCAGAAGCAGATACAATTTGCCAAAGAACACATTTACTGGCACAAAAAGAAATGGAGGAATATTTTGTGGACAGATGAGAGTAAAAATGTTCTTTTGGTGTCCAGGGGCCACAGACAGTTTGTGAAACGGAACCCAAACGCTGAATTCAAGCCACAGTACACAGTGAACACAGCGAAGCATTGTGGTGCAAGTGTCATGATATGGGCATGTTTCTCCAACTATGGTTTTCAGTCCATTTATCGCATACCAGGGATGGATCGGTTTGCATATGTCCAAATACTTGAAAAGATCATGTTATCTTGTGCTGAAGAGGACATGTCCTTGAAATGGGTGTTTCAATGAGACAATAAGCACAAACACACTAGTAAACATGCAAAGTCTTGGTTTCAAATCAACAAAGTCAATGTCATGGACCGGCTAGCACAATCCCCTGACCTTAATCCAATCGAGAACTTGTGGGGTAAAAACAAAAATTGTGGATTGTTGTGAAAGAATCTTTGAGTGGAATATTATCTGAAAGGTTCCACAAGTTGTTTGACCTCCTTGCTGCACAAATGTGAAGCAGTTTTTAAAAACTGTGGTCATACAACCAAATATTAGTTTATTGATTCAAGGGATTGGTAAACCCAAGTGTAAGAGCATAAATTTAATTTCTGTTCTTCAAATATTTTCAGTTAGAATAATTTTGTGTCTAGTTGCAGTGAAATAATTTCAGCTAAGTTTTTGTTATGTAGTATCGATTATTCACAAATTGTTTATTAAATGTATACTGTGGATGATGAGAATGTTGCATTCTGTGGTACAGGAAGTTCTCGGGTTAAAAAGGTCTCAGCCTAAAATGTTTCGACTTTATGACATGAGTATTGTCCGCCATGATGGCCCCATCACCATAGTGTCCCTTCTTAGCTAATGCATATTGCTTATCTGTGTTTGTGTGCTGAGAGTTTATTTGGCCTTTTCACTCACCTTTTTACACATTATGGCCCAGAAGAAGAAAGCTGTTTTTTTAATTTATTTATTTATTTTTATTTTTAGCAATGCTGGTCCAACTGAAAGAAAAGCAATGACCGTGGGAACGAAGCTTAACATAAGTAAATAAATAAATAAATAGATAAATAAACGTAGAAAGGATTAACACCGATGGACAAAGACTTGAGGTTCAGTCGGATGACTGCGGCAATTATTATTAAGGACAAAGCCCGTATTTTAGGGCACGTTAAGGGTTTCGTCTCCATGAGGGATACAATGATAATGAAGCAACTTTTTTTGTGAAGAAAAAAAAACAAAGCAACATTCTTTAATTGTTGCAGAGATGGAAAGATTACTTACATTATGGATCGAGGATCCGAATCAACGTTGGGTTAATATCAGGCTAATGTCCAACAAGGGAAAAGGCACGGCACATTTTTCCTAACTTTGAAAGAGCAGAAAGGCAAGGATGCTCAGGAGGAATTTATCGCTAGCAACGGCGTCCTGCACTTGCTTCCTTAGCAATAGCTGAGCGCAGCCTCCCTTCATTGTTCGCCATCCCAGCCTCCCTTCCCTAATGGTAAGTGAAGCATTTTATATTGTTTATTTCAATGTATTTCAGTTTTTTATATGAAGTACCAACACCCATCCATTTCTGAGCCACTTATCCTCACAAGGGTCACTGAAGCCAATCACAGCGGCCATCGTAAATTTTGACTTTAATGGTGAAATCCGACTTAAAGGAAGACTTTGTCGAAACTAATAGGAATGAGAGCACACATTAAAAGTTAGTAGATGAGGGACAGTGTTTCTTTTAATGCCAGAGTCATCCGCAGATTTTACCGAGAAACATCTCTAAATTGGAAAAGTACTATCGAAATTCCTCTTTCTCTCAGACATTACAATGAGCCCAGCTGGAAATGTGCGGATCGCTGTAAATAGTAACCAGCGAGTATCAAAGCGAGTTGATGCTCCGTGTTATTACTATACCAACTCTTGAGCAAACAAAATAAAAATAACAATGTATAATGTTTAAGCGTTTGAGCCAGAACACACATAGGCGTGTTGGGAGGGACGTGGCACTGACGACGAACAATAACAGTCCCATGAAATGGACCACGGCGATTTAATGATTTTCTGAGGAATTGGTTTAGATGGAGAGAATATACAGCAGGTGGTCAGACGTTTTTGTTTGTTTTTTAACACCAAGTTGTACTTTTCAAGCAGCAAAGCGTCTCGTGATGCACGAGTGGCGGGAATGCGGGGTGTGTTGTTGCATGCGTGGATCGCCGTAAATAATAACCGAGAAGTATTACACGTATATATCCATCCATCCATTTTCTTAGCCGCACATTGGTCGAAGGTGTGCTGGAGCCTATCTCAGCTGTCAATGGGCAGGAGGCAGGTTACGCACACGCAGACATGGGGAGAACATGCAAACTCTACACACGGAGGTCCGGGACTGAACAGCTGAGCCACCCTCATAACGTATGTTGTTGCTTTACCGTACCAGCACAAGAGGCTATCACTTAGCGGCTAATAACCACTAATGATTATGATGCGTGGAAATTTCCCTGCTGATGAATGAGCCTCAACTGTGACTGCCACAGCTTTATCCTGTCAGGTTGATCCTACGGGTGGTTAAAGAACGACAAATCTGGGTACATTTTCTCAGTTTTGGTGCAGAACAAGTCAGCATCTTGGCTTAGCTGGAGCAATGGTATGTAATGCTAAGCACCGGCGACATCAGGGGCGGTGTCAAGGATATTTCTTTCGGATTGGCTCTGAATGCTGGCACATATCCAGATTTTGCTTGGATTCCAAATATGTTCTTTATTTTCAATTAATGTAAAAAAAAGTAATAATAATATCACTTCACATTGGAGAGTTTATTGTACATGTGAATCTTGGGGAGAGTTTTCAAGAGTTGAAATTTGAGTTAAGTCGCTACTGTTGGAACGGATCTCAGTCGTAGACTGAAGACTCCCTGTATTTAAAATGTGGATTTGAGGTTTGTTACAGGGTTGATACGTTCTGATGACGTAATGACCCGGAAGAAGAACGAAGGTTAGACGGACAGTGGAAATATGGACGATTGAGCGAAATAGTTTTTTGACCATCATCATCATCATCTTTATTTTCTTTCTGTTTGTTCATTGACCTGGATTTGCTGTGATCACTCAATGCGGAAACAATTTTACTTACGTTGTTTGAATTCGAGTTAACAGTTGTGTTTGAACAAACCATCTGCGTCATGGATTACTTTTCCCCCTTTTTTTGTACAAGTAAAGAAGGAATGATGCTTCAAGATTAGCCCTTTTAGGAAACAACATTTTAGTCCAAAAACTCACTACTTTTGAATGGATATGTACACTTTGGGACTGAAAGCCACAAAGTTTGAGTTGGAGGAAAAACACATGCACGGATGTCATAAGGATTCCGAACTGTAAGGTGTGTTTGTTCAGTTTGGATAAAAAGCCGCTCATAATGGATGAATAAAACGTTGAAAAACATCAAGTGAAAATGGCTGACAAGGCCGTGGAAGAGCACAAAGTGAGACAGTTACATGCACGCAAGCAGAAACTATCCCAGATAAGACAAATTTGAGCATCTTATGGAAGATGATTCAAATGTCAACACTCTTCTTTTCCTTTTGTCCCATTATGGGTTGCTAAAGCGTGTTATCTTTTCCCATCTAAGCTTATCTCATGCATCTTCCTCTCTAACAGCCACTGTCCTCATTTTCTCCCTCACAAAATCTATCAACCTTTTCTTTGGTCTTCCTTTCGCTCTTTTGCCTGGCAGCGCCATCCTCAGCACCCATCTACCAATATACTCACTCTCTCGCCTCTGAACAGTTCAGAAAGATGATTGAAATTTGTCAAAATGTCTATTTCAATTCAATAAATTGCAGAGTTGATTAAAATTAACTTTCTCAAGAATCTTGGCAATTAACAGCAGATTTGAGATGCGTCTATAGGTTACTAACATGGAATCATCCAGTGCTCTGTTTTTTAGAAGAGGCTTAACAGCAGCTACTTTAAGAGCTTTGGGAAACTCGCCAGACTGATGAGAGCAATTGATTATTTGCTGAAAATAAGGTACCACGAAAAAGTCAGATGGTATTGAGTCGAGACAGCTCGTTGATGGTTTCCCGATTTTATCTCTGCGTCTCCCGAGTCCTGCATTTTGGTCCACCCTGCGTTCCGATGGGTCGTGATAGAACGATCTGGCCAAAAAAGGACCCAGAAGGAAAGACCCAGCGTCGTCGGGACCAAAGCAAGGTAGACCGACTGCCGGAGGACCAAGCCTGTCCGATCCGGGTAAGCTCCATAATGTCCTCCGCTTCCGTTTCACACGCTCCACCGGCGAGCTATGAATACGTCCCGACCATGACCCGTCCAGCACCGCATTACTCTTTTGGACTTGGATTTTTCGGACTATGAGGAGGACCTTGATTTATATGACCGGCTGCCTGACTATGACTCAAATTACTTCAACTATGAGTCTCTTTGCCCGATCTTCAATCCTGGTCAGTTCGCTTCACCTCCCAGCGTTTCCAGCACCCGAGTGTCTTTGGCCGGTGGGTCCAAGTACACCAATCCGTTTGAGGGAACCCACTTGGCCATCTATCCGGGGCCTCTGTGCGGCGGCCAGAGGAGACGCCCAGGCCGGGCGCTCTCTTGTGCCTCCCTTCTTCTTCTTTTCCTTTCGGCTTGTCCCGTTAGGGGTCGCCACAGCGTGTCATCTTTTGCCATCTTAGCCTATCTCCTGCATCTTCCTCTCTAACCCCAACTACCCTCACCACATCCATAAACCTTCTCTTTGGTCTTCCTCGCGCTCTTTTGCCTGGGAGCTCCATCCTCAGCATCCTTCTACCAATATACTCACTCTCTCGCCTCTGAACATGTCCAAACCATCGAAGTCTGCTCTCTCGAATCTTGTCTCCAAAACATCCAGCTTTGGCTGTCCCTCGAATGAGCTCATTTCTAATCCTATCCAACCTGGTCACTCCGAGTGAGAACCTCAACATCTTCATTTCTGCCACCTCCAGTTCAGCTTCCTGTTGTTTCTTCAGTGCCACCGTCTCTAATCCGTACATCATGGCCGGCCTCACCACTGTTTTGTAAACTTTGCCCTTCATCCTAGCAGACACTCTTCTGTCACACAACACACCAGACACCTTTCGCCAGCTGTTCCAACCTGCTTGGACCCGTTTCTTCACTTCCTGACCACACTCTCCATTGCTCTGTATTGTTGACCCCAAGTATTTGAAGTCGTCCACCCTCGCTATCTCTTCTCCCTGTAGCCTCACTCTTCCCCCTCTACTTTTCTCATTCACGCACATATATTCTGTTTTACTTCGGCTAATCTTCATTCCTCTCCTTTCCAGTGCATGTCTCCATCTTTCCAATTGTTCCTCTGCATGCTCCCTGCTTTCACTACATATGACAATATCATCTGCGAACATCATGGTCCAAGGGGATTCCAGTCTAACCTCATCTGTCAGCCTATCCATTACCACTGCAAACAGGAAGGGGCTCAGAGCTGATCCCTGATGCAGTCCCACCTCCACCTTAAATTCCTCTGTCACACCTAAGGCACACCTCACCATTGTTCTGCTGCCATCATACATGTCCTGTACTATTTTAACATACTTCTCTGCCACACCAGACTTACGCATGCAGTACCACAGTTCCTCTCTTGGTACTCTGTCATAGGCTTTCTCTAGATCCACAAAGACACAATGTAGCTCCTTCTGACCTTCTCTGTACTTTTCCACGAGCATCCTCAAGGCAAATAATGCATCTGTGGTACTCTTTCTAGGCATGAAACCATACTGTTGCTCGCAGATACTTACTTCTGTCCTGAGTCTCGCCTCCACTACTCTTTCCCATAACTTCATTGTGTGGCTCATCAACTTTATTCCTCTATAGTTCCCACAGCTCTGAATATCCCCTTTTTTCTTAAAAATGGGAACTAGAACACTTTTCCTCCATTCTTCAGGCATCTTTTCGCCCGCTAGTATTCTGTTGAATAAGTTGGTCAAAAACTCCACAGCCATCTCTCCAAATTGCTTCCATACCTCTACCGGTATGTCATCAGGACCAACTGCCTTTCCATTTTTCATCCTTTGTAGTGCCTTTCTGACTTCCCCCTTAGTAATCATTTCCACTTCCTGGTCCTTCACTCTTGCCTCTTCAACTCTTCCTTCTCTCTCATTTTCTTCATTCATCAACTTCTCAAAGTATTCTTTCCATCTATTTAGAACACTACCGGCACCAGTCAACACATTTCCATCTCTATCCTTAATCACCCTGACCTGCTGCACATCCTTCCCATCTCTATCCCTCTGTCTGGCCAACCTGTAGAGATCCTTTTCTCCTTCTTTCGTGTCCAACCTGGTGTACATGTCTTCATATGCCTCTTGTTTAGCCTTTGCCACCTCTACCTTTGCCCTACGTCGCATCTCAATGTACTCCTTTCGCCTCTCCTCAGTCCTCTCAGTATCCCACTTCTTCTTCGCTAATGTCTTTCCTTGTATGACTCCCTGTATTTTGGGGTTCCACCACCAAGTCTCCTTCTCCCCTTTCCTACCAGATGACACACCAAGTACTCTCCTGCCTGTCTCTCTGATCATCTTGGCTGTCGTCGTCCAGTCTTCCGGGAGCTTCGGTTGTCCATCGAGAGCCTGTCTCACCTCTTTCCGGAAGGCCGCACAACATTCTTCCTTTCTCAGCTTCCACCACATGGTTCTCTGCTCTACCTTTGTCTTCTTAATCTTCCTACCCACCACCAGAATCATCCTACATACTACCATCCTATGCTGTCGAGCTACACTCTCCCCTACCACTACTTTACAGTCAGTAACCTCCTTCAGATTACATCGTCTGCACAAAATATAATCTACCTGCGTGGTTCTACCTCCGCTCTTGTAGGTCACTATATGTTCCTCCCTCTTCTGGAAATAAGTGTTCACTACAGCCATCTCCATCCTTTTTGCAAAGTCCACCACCATCTGCCCTTCAAAGTTCCTTTCCTGGATGCCATACTTTCCCATCACTTCTTCATTGCCCCTGTTTCCTTTACCAATATGTCCATTACAATCTGCACCAATCACAACTCTCTCGCTGTCTGGGATGCTCAGAACTACTTCATCTAGTTCCTTCCAGAATTTCTCTTTCAACTCTAGGTCACATCCTACCTGTGGTGCATAGCCGCTAACCACATTATACATAACACCCTCAATTTCAAATTTTAGTCTCATCACTCGATCTGATACTCTTTTCACCTCCAAGACATTCTTAGCCAGCTCTTCCTTTAAAATAACCCCTACTCCATTTCTCTTCCCAGCTACTCCGTGGTAGAATAATTTAAACCCTGCTCCCAAACTTCCAGTCTTACTACCTTTCCACCTGCTCTCTTGGATGCACAGAATATCAACCTTTCTCCTAATCATCATGTCAACCAACTCCTGTGCTTTTCCTGTCATAGTCCCTACACTCAGTTGTAGGCTCTGTGCATTCCTCTTTTTCTTCTGACGCTGGATCCGGTTTCCTCCTCTTCTTTGTCTTCGACCCACAGTAGCTGAATTTCCACTGACGCCCTGCAGGTTAGCAGTGCCGGGGGCGGGCGTTGTTAACCCGGGCCACGACCGATCCGGTATGGGATTCTTTAGATGAACGCTCATATTTGTTTGGCACAGTTTTTACGCCGGATGCCCTTCCTGACGCAACCCTCTGCATTTATCCGGGCTTGGGACCGGCCTACAGATTGCACTGGTTTGTGCCCCCATAGGGCTGCATTCTCTTGTGCCTCCTGCTGCGTGGCAAATACGATACCGTCTTCGTCCTCCCACTCCTCGCCATCAATGGTGAAACCAGCAGACCTGCAGCTGGTGGCAAAGCTTCCAGCCCAGGGGGAGGAGGGGCCGCCAAATCACGAGGTGTTCTGCCGTGAAATGCGGACAGAGATAGAGCGGCAGAGCACTGAATTGACGGCTCTCATGGCCCAGGTCCGGCAAGGATTGAAGAACCAGACAAGCTACGCTGACCTCGGACTGCTACTGACTCGCTGCTGATGCAGATTTACGCTGCAGTCGTTATGGATCCGCAAGCAACGCTCATGTCGCTGTCCCAATGGATCTGCTGCCGAGACACACCCATGTTGCAGTTTCGACGGACTCGTTAATGACTTATGCCCATGCCGCGGTTTCAACGGACTCGCTTCTGACTCATGCTCACGCAGCAGTTGGAACTGACCCGCTCCTGAAACACGCCCACATGGCAGTTTCAACTGACTCTCTGCCTACTCTTGTTCACGTCGCTGTGGGAACGGCTCCCTAACCCTAACCCACGTTGCTGTATCAACGAATGCGCTGCAAGCTTACGTGATAGACAGATCTGCCGTCTTACCATGCTCACATCGCGGTTTTGACAGACGCGCTGGTGACCGATTCTCATGTCAAGGCATCCATCGACTCCTCCCCCAGCCGAGCCCACATCGCGCCCGGCAGCAGATTCACCACCGTGTCACACTCACATCGAGGTGGCGACAGGCTTCCGGGTGGCTGTCGGAGGAGAACGATGGGATTTGCTATCGAAGATGGTCCTGCCAGAGCGTCCGCAATGGCCTGAGTGGTGTACAACACGAGGAGGTGGATGTTTCCAAGACTCCAGAATTCCACAGGCCAGTGAGAGTGTCCTCCATCCCCTGGTTAGGAGCTGCGGGTCAAGGATATTGTGGTCTGTAAACATGAGATCCTGGAAAAACAGTGATTTTAATCTCTGGTGTCTTAGTACAATGTCTAACATCAAAGGGTCCAGAGGACCAAACTAATATAGGCAGTTCGTTTAACATTGACTCAGCGTCGTCATGGTCAGAGTAGTCACGTCCGTGTTTTCTAGTTAGGGTCTCGAGTTTTTATATCGTCATATTAGTTGTCGGAGCTGCGTCAGGAACAATGATGCAGTACGCATCTGCAGATTTGGAGATCTGTACGTTAGGCAATGGTGTGTCCTCCCAGTCAGTCATTTCAGTCAGTCGTTTCACCACAGGTGTCGGGCCTTGTGTCCTGGAGACATAGCGAGTGAAATGTGGGGTACTGACTCTTCCTACATTTTGAACCATGTCATTTGATCTGGTGTAAGAGAGTAGGATGCCGCTACACTCTCTCTTGCTGCTTATATATGTGTGGATGTAATGTCCCAAGCATCACCTTGTATGCATGCAAAGTTTTCCATATATACTAGATCGTGGTTACAGTCATAATATTGTGTGCAATGGTATGGATCTAGTGGAGACAGGTAAGCCCTAAGAGTGTTTAACCAGGGCTTCCACAACAGAAATTGATGTATGAGACCAGGTTTGAGCTGTTTCTGGTTCAAGTCGGGCCCAATAAAAGTCCACAGTTGGAGTTGGTTCACTCTCAGGTGTCATAAGCCATTGTCCAGAGAGTCAGACGGTGTTAGTTGCCATTGGTATTTGTGGTGAATGTACAAACGAATGGTGGAAGGTCTGTCCAGCCAAGATTGTTGGGAGGGGTTGAGTCCATTGCAGGGCCTGTTGAGTCCCTGAGAAGCCCATCAATTGCACAGTGTGTTGTGACAATAAAGTTCCCGGGAGCGAGATGTTGAACGAGGAGTGTGTTGCCCCTGTGTTAACGAGAATGTTCACTTTTCGCCCCGCAACAGAGATGGGTCTGGTCCTGGGCTGGGATGGTAACTTTCCGCTCCTTATCTGGTGTCGTTGGTCCCCACGGCAATGCCTGGGAGAAGGATGCCACCAGCCAGTTTTCTGTGTAAAAAGATCAAGGGCAACCACCTGCTCCACAACACATCCTTGTCTGATTAGCAAAGGAACAACACTTTATCTGTTGATTCATTTAATCACGTAAACCACATTGAGTTACCTTGTGTATGGAATCCGCTATAGAAATACATTTTGTTTTGCTTTGCCTTGCTTTCGTCACATTGGACAGCTATTATTTTGAACACTACTGTAATAACCCAAAACCCTCGTCCAACCTACACACGTGTGTGCATGTTAACCGATAAGGCCCTATTCTCCCATGTCCTTTATCCAAAAAGACTGGCAGCGTGCCATTTTTCTAGCTCTGCGGATACTCCTGGCAGCCGAAATCTGTAATTTACAAACCCTCCACAATCTAGAAGGAGCAACCCTAATATGTGGGCGTGATCTGTTAAATTTGGCCTTGCGTACAGTCTATCACCTGAACCATATTTCCTGGTCCGTAATTCCAAAGACTGGAGGAAGTGCTGCCTCCTGTGAAGGTAAGACATATTGCAGATAAAAAAAAAAAAAAAATAGCTACACAGTGTAAAATATTTCCAGAATTTATAATAGTGTGTGGAGACAATGAACACAATACTGAATTTATTGAGCTGATGAAAACTTTGAGCTTTACTGGCAGAGAATGTCCATGCTGTCAGACTTTAGATCACCTCCAGCTGTGAGGATCAGCAACTTCAAACGTGATGGCTTCTGTGTGCAATCATTGGAAGACAATTGGCTTGACTATTGCTTAATCCTTGGAGTTTCGTTGGAAGCGCAAGGCTCCCGATATGACAACTGCATTCACCTGAATTGCACAATGGCAAATTTGATACTAAATCTTTTGGTTTTCATGGCTGTCTGTTAGAATATGTTTACGTTAGTATAGTGGTAGTAACTCCATGCTGCAAAAAAAACTTTAGAAGACCACTGATCTGTTGAAACCAAACTGTAGGCACACCCCTTTTTTTCTTGATAGACTTCAAAACACACATTTCATTTTGTTTAAATTACTTTTATTGCATTTAATTAAAAAAACTAATTAAAATTAATTGCTGCCACTATTTTTTGAAGTTGTAACAATGACACCAGAGTAACCTGCATTGCTTACTGACTGACCTTCTCATTATCTTGTGAAAATCTCAGAATCCAAAGTATTGAAATGCGGAATATCAAGTACTGTATACTGGTGCTGAAGTCATAATAACAAAGCAGACTCACACCTAAGCAGCTCGTTGTCTATAGATCACAATGGGTAATAATCACTCTCACAACCAAAATGCTGAGGTCTGTGCTACATCAACCTGAAACAGGGGTGCATTTAATAACCCAAACATGCTCCAAAGAGATGAGAGGTTAGGATAGAATTGTTGATAATGTGCACTCACCCATACATACAGTTGACTAGTTTCTCAGCCACGAGGGTCTGGGTCACAAATGATCAGCTGAAATTACCTTGTATTAAGTCACAGATGTTACAATATCCTGGAAGGTAATTTTGTATGCTGATGGGAGGAGCTTAGCAGGTAGAATTACAGTGTGCATGGATGTCTGACACGCTTTATTTTATTACAGTTTCAGTTCACAGAAAAAGAAACATACAAGCTTACATTATGTACTATAACCCTGTGTGCGCGTGTGTGTGTGTGTGTGTGTGTGTGTGTGTGCTGTTTTTAGAGTAGAAATGAATATGTGGCAGCAATAGCTAGACCAGTTTGTTTTGGGAAGGTGGTAGTGGGAGTGCACTCAGAATACCAAACCATATTTAGATTTGCATTATATTATTAAAATAATTATCATAATTATGATAATAACATATTGAATACTGTATATTAATAATTTCAGAAACACAATTTTCTAAAAAGTTTGTCATCATTCCTGATTTTTTTTTTTATTTGAAAATCAACAGTACAGTATGTTCAGCAAAAAGCAATCACCTGTGTCAAAGATGAGGCCTGGAAAAAAACATTGCCATTACATTCTATCACAAAGATTAAAGTAATCCAGCTCTCAAAACTCCTCAAGTCTGGAAAAGGCTATGGAGAAATTGCCAAGCAGCTTGGTGAAAAAAGGTCCACTGTTGGAGCATTCATTAGAAAATGGAAGAAGATAAACATAACACTCAATCTCAATCGGAGTGGAGCCGCATGCAAGATATCACCTCGTGGGCTCTCAATGATTCTTAGAAAGGTGAGGAATCAGCCTAGGACTGCACGACAGGACCTGGTCAATGACCTGAAAAGAACTGGGACCACCGTGCACAAGGTGACAGTTGGTAATACACTAAGAGGTCATGGTTTGGAATCATGCATGGCACCGAAGGTTCCCTTGCTTAAACCAGCAGATTTCAAGGCCCGTCTTAAGTTTGCCATTGACCATTTGGGTGATTACAGAGGAGTCATGGGAGAAAGTTTTGTGGTCAGATGAGATCAAAATTGAACTTTTTCGTCGTAATTCCACGAAATGTGTTTGGGGGAAGACGAATGATGAGTTCCATCCCAAGAACACCATCCCTACTGTGAAGCACGGGGGTGGTAGCATCAAGGTTTGCGGGTGTTTTTCTGCAAATGGGACAAGACCACTGCACAGTGTTAAGGAGAGGATTAGAGCGGCCATGTAATTGTGAGATTTTGGGGAACAACCTCTTTCCCTCAGTCAGAGCATTGAAGATGGTCCGTGGCTGGGTCTTTCAACATGACAATGACACGAGGCACACAGCCAGGATAACCAATAAGGGCTCTGTAAGAAGCATATCAAGGTTCTGGCGTGGCCTAGCCAGTCTCCAGACCTAAACCCAATAGAAAATGTTTGGAGTTGAGCTTAAACTCCGTGTTTCTCAGCGACAGCCCAGAAACCTGTCTGATCTAAAGAAGATTTGTGTGGAGGAGTGGGTCAAAATCCCTCCTGCAGTGTGTACAAACCTGGTGAACAACTACAGGAAATGTTTGACCTCTGTAATTGCCAACAAAGGCTACTGTACCAAATATTAACATTGATTTTCTCGGGTGTTCAAATAGTTATTTGCAGCTGTACGCATAAATAAATTGTGAAAAAATCACATATTGTGATTTCTGGATTTTTCTTTTTAGATTATCTCTCCCACAGTGGACATGCATCTACGATGAAAATTTCAGATCCCTCCATGATTTTTAAGTGGGAGAACTTGCAATATAGCAGGGTGTTCAAATGCTTATTTTCTTCACTGTACTTGGTGCAATCTATACTTTGTAAAGATGGCCTTTTGTGACGTCCAATTTGTGACCGATCGAAAAAAGTTGTAATTTTTTTATTTAATGTAATGTAAATCTCAATGGAGAAATGTATTTTTTTCATTTACCATGTAATTTTTCCCATCCCTGCCGTTCTCATGAAGAAGGTTTGGTAACTTCCCAGCTAACTTTCAGCAAGATTGATCCATCTCATCATCAACCCTCTCTACTTCCCCACTTGACATTAAATAATATCTTGCTGTTACATACATAACTCCAATTGTGTTCATGCAAAATTTATGGAACAATACTTGTGTACAATAGTGTATAACACATCTTTCTATCAAATGTTCAAAAAGATTTTTTATGAGCAGTTCTCCTTGGCTGAGATTATTTCTCCACTTTATAGGTGGGGTGATGAAGATGTGGTTTAAACAGCATGATTACTGCACAGGTGTCCCTACATGTAATGTGCAACTAATTAATTATGTTAGCCTGAATTCTACAATACATGGAATCAATTATCATCTCAGTGTTCTTTCACAAACACAGTTCATCTCCTTGAAGTACATCAAGCTGACAGGGAAATACACAATTATTAAATAACAGAATTATTCCATAGGATTATTTCAAAATAATGTTTCCAAACAGTGGGCCTTTTTATTGGCACAAAGACAAATCTGAGAAAACCATCAAAAAAATATTTTTTATTTATATTACTCCCCGTTTTGTGTGTCGCCTGGTATTCATGTCACTTGAATCTACAAGTATCAACGATGTGTGTGTGCGCATGTGTGTGTGTGCGTGTGTGCATGTGCGTGCATGCATGTGACGAAGTGATAAAGTGAGGATACACAAGGTTAATTCTGAACAGTCGGATTGTCGGGTTGCAGGGGTTAGGCAATAAATTAACTCTATTAACTATAATTAACTTAAGGTTTTATAGTACTCTCTCTCACTGAACTCCCTGGGGAGACAAACTCCCAAAGAGACATGCAAGCAAAGGATGAGGCCAATTCTAAAACAGAGAATGTACAAAAATAAAAACTCATCGAAAATTAAAAAAAAATGCAACCCAACGTGACCAGCTTTCACTAACTTTAACGACGAGGAAGAATGGATTTATTGTAGTTCGGGCAGAAAGTGAACTAGTGTTTCAGCAGTGGAAGTGGATGCTTGGTTTTTGTTTGGACATCGTATGTGAGGCAGCAAAATGAATGCTAAAGAAGATTATCCACTGAGTTTAGGCAAGGCAAAACACGTTTATTTGTATGGCACAATTCAACAACAAGCACAAAACCTGAATGCAGCGTCTCCATGTCTGATTGTGATAAAAAAAAAAAAAAAAAAAAAAAAAAAATGATCCAGATGATCTGAGGTGTCTGGAGATTTCACAGGGTCAGAAGGTCACTGATGTATTCTAGTCCTAGACCTTTCAGAGCTTTATAGTGCAGCATCAGAACTCTGACAGGTAGTCAGCCAGTGTAAGGACCTCATAGCTGGACTGATGTGGTCCACTTTTTTGGTTTTATCAAGGACTCGAGCAGCAGAGTTCTGAATGGACTTTTTAAGATAGACTTGCAAAGATGCTGTTACAATAATCAAGCCTACTAAAAATGAACACATGGTCTAGTTTTCCCTCGTCCTGCTGAGACATCAAATTCCGTATTCAGATACTAAAAAGCATGTTTTCCCGATCAGATCTGTGTATCTTAACCATTAAATTTCTCATTAAGAAAATACAACTTGTGGTTTTGTGCTGTTGTCCTTTTGTTCTCATGAGCACAATTGTATTAATCAGTGACAATCGTTAGTGAATAAAATATTTTGTAGTTGTGACTTGCATTTCAAGAAATCACTGCATTTTATCCTATGTTTGAAAAGGAAATTTCTGACCGTGAATGATAATTTTGGCTCCAGTTTACTCCCTAAAAATGATATTAGGGGTCCTAATTGTGCATCATTATCGTCATCACGTTTTAAGATGGTCAAAACAAGTAGTGGTGTCATTTTTTGTTCGTGAGTCCGTATTTGGCTGTAATCAACTATGAGGTCAGGACCCATTGTCCTTTTGTTCCTCATAAACAAGGATGAAATCAACAATTATGATATATATATATATATATATTATATATATATATATATATATATATATTGTCCATATATATGATGTGACGGTGTCCCAAACACTTTACAGGTATAAACATCTGTTATACACTTTAAATTGGAATTGTCAGATCAATCCAACAGTTAATCCTACAGTTTGGTGATTAGATGTGTGATTAGATGTATGTATATATATATATATATATATATATATATATATATATATATATATATATATATATATATATATACATATATATATATATACATATATATACTCTATATACAGTAAATTATATATATTTGTATATTATAAATTATGTATATATATTTTTTCCCACTACCCTCGTGAGGATAAGCGGCTAAAAAATAGATTGATGGATATATATATAAACATTGATCAACAAATTCATGTATTATTTACTTAAGTTATGTGTGCTTTGTGAGTAGAAAACATTATTAATTTATCTCTTTTATCTTTGTTACTGTGGCTTTCTTTCACAGATCCCATTTGCATCCACATGACCAGGTAAAGTAGAAACAGTAGAAGTGTGTGTGCCCATGTGTATGCTGTACGCCTCTCAGCCATTTTGCTGACACAAGAATTACTTGTTCATAGTGGTGAAGCATGACGGACTTGGCTTCCTGCAGATACAACTTCAGCACGTATTTCTGTTTTAATTCAGAGTAATGAATTTTTAATCACCTCCGCAGCATAAGCATTATTAAGGTACATTAATATATATTTAGTGTATATTTACTGTATATATGTACCTTAGATACTGTAATTTTCTATAAAATAATGCTCAAATTTTTCATATTTTCAACAAGTTAATACAGTGCATTGTATTTAAGGGAGGCTGGGAGAAGCTTGTTCACATGTTGCAGCAATGCTGTTTTGGGTTTAAGCCAACATCAGGATATGGGACTTAAAGACTGTCACACAAGAGACAGCATACTGGAAGCTGTCAACACCTTTAAAGGAGGTGGAGTATCGGCCAATTGGTGAAATTGACTTTACTTCAGCAAAGACAAGGACACCAACTGCATAATGCCCTTGAAGCTGGTGGCAATGTCGATGCCATTCACCATTTTCAGACTCAGATCAATTCATGTCCAAGTTCTAGGCAACAATAGCGTCCTATGTCTCACCAAACCGTAGTCCTCCTCAAAAGTAGTCAATACCCAAAAAGAAAAAAATATCCGAAATAAAAAAAAGAAGTGTAACATGTTTGTTGCTATTGCACTATAGACCAGAAACGACTGCCCCTCAGTTTCTTTTAACTTAAACCAAGACAAAAAAATGTCGACTACAAAAGCTAATTGTGCAACTGCTTTAAAAAGAAACATGGACACTCGTGCCGATGACGCCACCAATACGGAAGTAGCGCTGCTGTCCTAAACAAAGATAGCTCTCCTCAATGGCTTCAGGTGGGTATAAAAACAACGTAAGCTCAAACTACTGACATTCATTACCATCATGGGCACATACGTAAAAAAAAATCCTGGCCAAGGATGTGTAATGTAGATGATAAACTGCACTATGCAAAAACATTTTATGCACAAGGATTTAATGCAAAAAAATGTTTAAGTCAAACTGTGTTAAATATTTATTTAAGACTATAATATGTGTTATCAACAATGTTAATAAAATGTTATGTCATCATTGAGCATTTATTTCAGTTGGTTGAGGGATTCTGTTCTGACAATTACAGGGACCAGGACAAGTGCATCCTATGGCCTGTCCGAGATTATATTACGGCTACATCAGCACGTGCACAATGATTATTGATTGTTGCACAGAGTTAAACCTAACAAAATATAAATACAGATAATTCGTAAAATATTTTGAGCATATGGGTAGGAGCAAATTGGTGGTGCGCATTGTACATTAGTAGAAGGGTTTTCCTGATTTTTTTAGGTCAACTTTGGGGGTGCCCTTTATACTTCAGGACGCATTGTACTCTTTTCTTACTCTTTTAGCAACCTACTGTACTTTCTATGACAGTCTTTTTTGTTGACGTTTTCCCCAAGATTCCGTTTTAGTTCACAAGGTGTAATCGGCCTTGATACCAAAGGTACCCAAGTGACTGTTACTGGATAATGCAACCATATTATACAAGCTGTACAGCGAGTATGTTAGTTCTTTTAAATAATTTTTAAATACAATAATATCAGTTTGTGATGTGATGATAATGTGCATGTTACGTCATGATTAGCTTTAATTGAGTTTTGTTTCATATTTACATGTGCCCCATGTTGTTTGTTCATGTCTTGTGTGCTCATTTGGTGAGTGTGTCCACCTGTTCTCATCAAGCCTTCTACATTCTTTTGCATTGTGTCCACCCCTCAGCTCCCTGCAACCAGTCGTGTCTTGTCCAGGTGTTCCTTGTTGGCTCCTTCTTTTGTTTGCATTGAGTTTCTTGCTTTCTTTCACTCTATGTTGCTGTATTTTCAAATATCATCAATTGTCTTAGCTCATGTTTCCTTGTCCCATCATATTTTTTAGTGGTCATTGTTTTGGTTTCCATGTTTCTTTTAGGATTAAGATTTTGGGGGGAGGACTTTAGTAGTTTAGCATTTGCTCTATATTCCTCGTTTCCATCCATCCATTCATCCATCCATCCATCCATTTCTTTACCGCTTATCCTCACAAGGGTCAAGGAGAGTTCTGAAGCCTATTCCAGCTGTCAACGGGCAGGGGGTGACCACCCTGAACTGGTTGCCAGACATCCGCAGGCCACATAGAGACAAAAAGACACACTCACAATCACGCCTAGGGGCAATTTAGAGTGTCCACTTAATATTTCAGGTTTTTGGGATGTGGGAGGAAACCGGAGTGCCTGGAGAAAAGCTACGCAGGCACGGGGAGAATATACAAACTCCACACAGGCAAGTCCGGGATTGAACCCGGGACCTCAGAACTGTGAGGTCAACGCTTTCCAGATGAGCCATTGTGCTGCCTTGAAGTATATCAGTATCTTGTTTGCATTCTTTTTAAAATGTAAAAGTTTTTTTTTTTTCCAAATTTCTGCACATCAAGTTATGCGTTGTCTCTAACATCAACATGTGACATAGTTGATCAAGTGGCTGTTTATTGTCCCTCAATCAATACTCTTTTCTGTATCAAATCATATTCATTCTTATAGCACTTTCATACACTAAAAATGCAACACGATGGCTTACAGAAATAAAAAAAATGGTTATTAAAATAAGAAAGATGCAAAAAAAATCTTTCCATCCCCGCATATAAAAATACATGTAGATGAGCACACACGCACGTACGCAAATGACACATTTTTATTCATAGTGTAGCGACATGACATGCCACTGGGGATCCAGGTGAAGCAACTGGTGGGAGTCATCTACACCCAGAAATTCCAAAGGCCACAGCCACGAAAGATGTTGCCACAGAAACCACTACAACTCGGGAAGACCAGTGTTGACTGACTGACTGACTGATTAAATAGTGGATGGAGCTCATGACCACAAATTACCATGGCAGCCTCAAAAGAACTGTTTATCCAAGGTCAAAATCTTATCCACTATACTCAGAATCTGTGTGTGCATGTATATGTGTGTGTGTGTGAGGATACTTGAGGTTAATTCTCTATAGCCGGATTGGCACGTTGCAGAGTTTAGAAAAGAACATAAGTCTAACAAAAGCTTGCTTGCTAGCAGGTAAGACAAATGTGACATGTATTCTCTTTGGACTAGTTTTCCTACTCAACTATCAACCGTTGATTGGTTTAAGCCTCATATTATGTTGTCGAGCATCCCACCTCTCTAAATCCATGGTCTGTCTATCCAAGTTCATGATTTTTTTTTTTGGTTTTTTTTGCAAATGTTGGTACTGATAAATAGAAAGATAATGCAATCTCTTCAAATAAAACAAGACCTTTACTGTTTGTAGAATAGTAAGCTTTCATCAAGAATGTAGGGGAAGAATAAAATATGAGGTGTGTTGTTATTGTACTTATGCTTTTATTTATTTAAGTGCCAGTGTTGCCCTGCCTCTCGCCACAGCTTTGATAGGCAGCAGCTCACATGTGACCAAATGAGAAGAGGCACTAGAGAAAAGGGATGATTGAGAACAGTAGTGTCATCAATATAGACAAATAAAAATAACAATCTGTTTGCTTGATGTATTGTGGAAGGCAGACATACATGTGATTACATACAGTACATAGATCTTGTTGATGATTTGCTTAAGAACAAAAATAAAATAGAGACGGGCTAATGGCTTATGATGGTGTCACTTGGCATGTCTATCTTTTACCTTCAGTGAGGTTAGATAACGATTTGACTTTTAAGACTCTTAATTACTCCTGGACACACAAGAGTGTACAAATCCACGGTGCTCATGTCTGGCATTCTGTCTGTGTGCATGTGTGTGGGTGCATGTGTGTGTAGGAAAGGTCAGTTACTTTGTTTTTGTCTACATTGAAGACATTGGTCTTTCAGATCAAAATATGAATATGAAACATTCATTAATTTTCCATAGTGCTTATCCTCACTCGGGTCAGGGGCATGCTGGGGCCCATCCCATGCAGGCACAGAGTAGCATGCAATGCAATGCAAACTCCACACAGGAAAGGCGGCAAAAATACAGTGAAAAAATAAGTATTTGAACACCCTGCTATGTTGCAAGTTCTTCCACTTGGAAATCATGGAGGGTCTGAAATTTTCATGTCCACTGTGAGAGAGATAATCTAAAAAAAAAAAATTCAGAAATTCTGTGATACAGCTGCAAATAAGTATTTGAACACCTGAGAAAACCAATGTTAATATTTGGCACAGTAGCCTCTGTTTGTAATTACAGAGGTCAAATGTTTCCTGTGGTTGTTCACCAGGTTTGCACACACTGCAGGAGGGATTTAGGCCCACTTCTCCACACAGATCTTCTCTAGATCACACAGGTTTCTGGGCTGTCGTTGAGAAACACGGAGTTTCAGCTCCCTCCAAAGATTGTATATTGGGTTTAGGTCTGGGGACTGGCTAGGCCATGCCAGAACCTTGATATGCTTCTTACAGAGCCCTCATTCGTTTTCCTGACTGTGTGCTTTGGGTCATTGTCATGTTGAAAGACCCAGCCACGGTCCATCTTCAATGCTCTGACTGAGGGAAAGAGGTTGTTCCCCAAAATTTCACAATACATCCTCTCCTGAATACAATGCAGTCGTCCTGTCCCATGTGTAGAAAAACACCCCCAAAGCATGATGCTACCACCCCCATGCTTCTCAGTAGGGATGGTGTTCTTGGGATGGAACTCATCATTCGTCTTCCTCCAAACACAGTTACTGGAACTATCACCACAAAGTTCTATTTTGGTCTCAGCTGACCACAAAACTTTCTCCCATGACTCATCTGTAAATGGCCATTGGCAAACTTGAGACGGGCCTTGACATGTGCTGGTTTAAGCAGGGGAACCTTCCGTGCCATGCATGATTTCAAATCATGATGTCTTAGTGGATTACAAACAGTCACCTTCTAAACAGTGGTCCCATCTCTTTCTAGGTCATTGACCTAGTTCAAATTTCAGACCCTCCATGATTACTAAGTGGGAGAACTTGCAATATAGCAGGGTGTTCAAATACATATTTTCTTCACTGTATATGGAAATACATATTTTCTTCACTGTAGATGGGCTGTTCCGTTCCTGTACAAATGGAGTTCGAGTTTGGTCCACATTGCTGGCAGTAAGTCAAACTCATTTAAAGTGAATGTTGGACCAAGGCTGCCCTTTATCATGGATTCTGTTCATAACTTTTATGGGCAGAATTTCTAGGAGCAGCAGAGGCGTAGAGGGCCTCTGGTTTGGTATCCTTGGTATTGTATCTCTGGTTTTTCAGATTATGTGGTTCTGTGGGCTTCATCATGATTGCCAGCTCTCACTGGAGTGGTTCACAGCTGAGTGTTAAGATTCTGAGATGAGAATCAGTACCTCCATATCTGAGATCATGGTCCTGGAAAAGGATGGCGTGCCCTCTCCAGGTCAAGGATAAGATCCTGCCACAAGTGGAGGAGTTCAAGTTTCTTGGGATATTTTTCATAAGTGAAGGAAGAATCAAAGTAGAGATGGACAGCCGGATCAGTGCAATGTTTGCAGTGATGCAGACTTTGTATGAATCACTTTTTTTTTCAAGAAGGAGCTAAACCAATAGGTGTACCTCCCAATCTACTAGTTGATTTACATTGCTGCCCTCATCTATGATCATGAGGAGGGGGTCATCACCAAAGAGTCTGGATGCAAGCAGCTGAAATGAGTTTCTTCTGCAAGGTGTCCGGGCTCTCCCTTAAAGATAGGATGAGAAACTTAGAGGAGCCAGATAAGGGGGCTGAGGCATTCGATTCAGATGCCTCCCTGACACCTCCTTTGTAAGGAGTTCTGTCTTAACGAAAAAAGATCCCGGGGATGACCCAGGACATGTTGAAGAGACTAGGTCTCTCAACTGGCCTAGGAATGCCTTGGGGTACCTCAGAAGAGTAAGATGAAGTGGCTGGGCAGAGGGAATTCTGGGTGTCTCTTCTAAAGATACTGCCCTTGGGACCTGGCCTCAGGTAAGCGGTACAAAATGCATGGATGGAACGACTTGCTGTTTCCACAAAAGTGAATATGCAGCTGTCATATTTAACAAAATTGAAAAAGGTTAAAAGCATATCATCCTCGATGAATATGATGAGCAAAGAGCCAATCCAAAGTGTAATTTGGATTTTGGCCAAAGTGAGCAAGGACAGCCTTAAGCTTCCTTGCAACCCTTAGTGGGATTTGTTGAATGGGCTGAGGTGCATGCATGAATTTAAAACCTTTCACCACAGCAATTTCGGGGCAGTTCTTCAGCATCATTGATATTCATGACAGTTCTGTAAGGGAGATGAATTCTAAAGAGTTTTTAGATCAAAGGTCTGGCAGCAGAGATTGAAGCAATTTAAAGAAGTCAATTTCATAAAAGAACAACAACGAGAGTTCCGGTGAGAGACTTTATTATCTCAGTGTGGGTCCAGAGAAGGACTTCACATGAAGAGGCAAAGGAGAGATGCAGAGTATAGCCAAGAGACCCAAAAGCAAGACTACAGCGCCCGTTTTTTAAATTTTTTTTATTGCCGCCATTATTCCAGTATGGTGGGTGGTAGAGCTGAGAGTGGACGTGCTGCACCACTCATCGGAGTGTTTTCTGTAGATGTCATCTTCCAACAATCGAAGCAGGTCTTCTCATTCCCTTCAATGTGGTGCACCAGTCTCGCCCTGACAGTTTCTGACGTGGCAGAGTGCAGACAACCACATTTTTCCCAAGATTTGCTCGAGCCCAGGAGGTTAAAGTTCACAAATTATTTTTTATACAGAACTGCAAGAAGACCTCTACGGGCAGATGATGTGAAGTTGTTTTGGGATGAGTATCTGTGTCGCTAAGTGGGGACTTGGAGACTGCACTCCACTTCTAATCATTTGTCTGCCTCCCAGTAGCTATGCTGGCCAGTGGGAAGATAAAATACCCTCATCATATACTAACATTAACAATACTGTGTACATTGTGATAGTAATTTCTGGATTTTCCCCAGAGGATTATTACCACCACAACCAATTTCTTCCGGTTCGTGTTTATTTGTGCTGCATATTTTGCTCAGCACTTGTTATCCATACAGCAAATTATCTTATCTTTTTTTCTGAAAAAAGCAATGTCAAATTGTTTTGACATGTTGATATGCTTAAAGGTGGTACGGTGTCTGAGATGAAAAGCGTTGGCCTCACAGTTCTGAGGTCCAGGGTTCAATCCCGGACCCAACAGTGTGGAGTTTCCATGTTCTCCCCGTGCCTGCGTGGGTTTTCTCTGGGAACTCCGGTTTTCTCCCATATCCCTAAAACATGAGACATTAATTGGACACTCCAAATTCCCCCTAGGTGGGATTGTGAGTGTGGCTGTTTGTCTCAATGTCCCCTGTGATTGGCTGGCAACCAGTTCAGGGTGTGCCCCACCTCCTGCCCATTGACAGCTGGGATAGGCTCCAGCACATGCTGTGACCCTTGTGAGGATAAGCAGCTAAGAAAATGGCTGGATATGCTTAAAATTGTTCTTGTGTGAAAGATCATTTCACCAACGGAGGGCATGCACAGGTTCCAAACCCATGAACTAATCTGGATCAGAGAAGTCTACCTATAGGTGATGAACAACTGTAATAGAAAAGAGTGAAATAATGCTGGAGGAGCGCAGGGACTTAGGTGCTGTTTGGTTGAAGCAAGAATTAGCTCCTACCATCTGGCATCTGGAAATCCTCCTTTTGCTCCTGACAGTACAGTGGTGCCTTGGTTCTCGAACACAATCCGTTTCACAAGGCTGGTTGAAAACCAAAACGTTCAAAAACCAAAGCACATTTTCCCTTTACAATGAATGGAAAATGAAATGTGTTCCAAGACTTTTTAAGCATATTTTTTAACTTTTCCTGATAATAAACTGCATAGTAGAAATACATGTATAGTTTAAACACATTATATAATCAAATCATTTCAGAAATACATCTGTTTTTCGCTTAAAATGTATGCTTTAGCCTAGTAGAGTATGCTAGGCTGGAAGCGCATGGCCTTATGTGTCGCGACTCGGCCCCCAGCCTTGTAAACCTTTTTTTTTTTTATGAACAAAAGTGCAGAATATCTTTAAACAAGCAACAATGAGGGGATTTTTTTTCATTTGTAAATGAATTGTAAAAAAAAAAAATAGATTACAACTAGAGGTATAGTTAATGGACCAAAAGAAAAAAGCAATGCAAAACAACAGTGTCAGATGTCTTTGGTGGGGGTGACTCACCCCTTTTTCACAAAGAATGAATCTAATGTTTGTTTCTACAGTTTTTTTAAGCACTTTTCCGAAGTAGCTAAGAACAATATAATTAAAATTTTGCAGTGCTCTGCAACATTCAGCTTTATTTGGGTGATGAAGTTCTACAAAATTATGGATGTCATTCTATTTAGCTCAGATAGGTTTAATATCGGCACTTGAGACATCCTTTCTGCCTTCAGCCTCATCAGACGACAGCTCCTCCCTTCCTCGCAAACATTATCCCCAGCTAACTGCTGCTCGTTCACATATATAAGACGCAACTTTTTGACTTCCTCCAAGGTCTGTGGCCTCTGCTTGGTCAACATGGTTGCTCCTTTAGCAACATCACTTACTTTGAGGACATCCTTGTGTTTCAGAATGGTGCTGATGGTCAGTTTTGCCATGGCATACTTTTTCAATAGCTCAGAAACACGCAGACTAGATTCATGCTTGGCTATCAAATCCTTCTTGAAGTCGACAGTTTTACGCACCACTTTCCTTTTTTCAGCACCGGCAGTTCCACTTGCCTTCTTTGGAGCCATGGTCGGGGTTAATGTTGCTCAATTTGAAGAAAAAAAAGTCACTACAGTATTGGGAAACATCCACGATCAGAGGAGTGTGTGAGTCAACTGTTACCGTCCCGCGCATTACGTCTTTTCCGTTTTTTTTTGGTGGGTGCGTTCGAAAGCACAATAACAAATTGTCGTGGGTCAGGTGGTCGGGGTGTTCGAATACCGATTTTCGCTTGAAAACCAAGGCAAAAAAATCTCGAAAATTTCGTCCGAAAACCAATTTGTACGAAAACCAAGATGTTCGAAAACAGAGGTACCACTGTAGAAGCTAACATAAACACAGACACAAATATTTGCCAAAAGAAACTGGTGGGCTTCAAACTGGATATGGGTCCACCTCACAATCACTGTTACAGGTGTTGCTGCACACCAAGAGACAAGCCAATGGTATTGCCAGAGCCTGCAGGGGTTCCTGTCATTCATGCTGTACTGATGTGGATGTGTTATCTTAGGTCTTAATAACAATAATAATGATTACAAAACCATTACTTACCACTTATATGTGTAAATGCAATGTGCACTATGTTTAGGTACATACTGATTTTACATTCCTTGTTTTTACTTTTACCTTCTCTACTCCAGTTAAACCCTATCAAACTGTTTTCATTGTTTATTACACAGTAATTAATTTTTAACCATCCATCCTTGGTTTTCAGGTAGCTGGGAATCTCTACCTTACTGACCCTCATATGTTGCATAGGATACACCTATTTATAGCATGAGACTCCAGTGATGCCTGGCAGAGTGGAAAAAACCCTACACAT
Source organism: Syngnathoides biaculeatus (assembly GCF_019802595.1). Lineage (NCBI taxonomy): Eukaryota > Metazoa > Chordata > Actinopteri > Syngnathiformes > Syngnathidae > Syngnathoides > Syngnathoides biaculeatus. The sequence goes on along the minus strand of NC_084654.1, from coordinate 5,717,881 downwards.
TGTGTAAAGCTATCCAGTAAATATTTTAGTAGACGGTTTTATTTGCAGAAAACATGAAGGAGTGTGGTCATGAAGCAGGTCTGTAAAAGCCAAGGTTGGTTTTAGAGAGCTTTGTACTGTAAGTAGGACTTTAAAATTGTTGTGCATGGGTGCACATGTTTTTCTGTTTTGCCTTGTTCAAGAGAACATGGCTGTTGTTTGGTTCTCATCCTTTTTTTTAGTAGATTTTTCTCTCAAAAACCCCCACAGGGCAGAAGAGAAATACACAAATTACTTCCAACTAGGGGTTACATTTGAATGCCACAAATTGAAAATACTATTTTCATGAGGTTTCTGTTAATCTTTGGTCCTAAGAATCATGAATTATCTTCCCTTTTTATCAAGTGTGATTTAAACAATCAGACCAACTGCATAAAACCCGATTGTATTTTTTTAATGAAATTAATGGTCATCAAGCAGTATTAGGAAAGTTAATTTTCTACGTGAATGAGTTCATTGTTCAGTTGACAGTGTGATTGCACAATGTTTTCATTAAACCATTTGGACTCAACTAAAAATTTTCTGAGTTTTCAGTTTTTACAATGCTGTACTGCATTACAAAAATCAAATGAACACATTCACTCCCATTTAAGCAGTGTTTCTGAACACACCTGGTTGTGCCTCTCCAATGTAAACATCAACATGGCTCTTGTTAAAAGACTGCAAGTTTCCACCAACATACTGTATCAAGGCTCGGATATAATGTGTCCAGACGGGTTTTGTCCTGGAAGTCCCTAGCAAAACTTTCATTCTTTGACCCCAGAATGAGCACGTTACCAATAATTTTCATCTATGAAATAAAATGAACTCAGTTCACATTTGCCAAAAATATGAACTCCTTTATGAACATTCATTCATTGAACTCATTCAAGTGCGACACTGCCCTCAATTACTGAAAAAGAGGTTCCTTTAATGACTCTTCTCGTATTCAAGACACCATCATAACACCCTTTGTGGCTGCTTAATGTGTTTTTCTATTTGACAAAAAAGTTTACCTAATAGGCCTGTTCAATTCGCATGTGGGTGAGTTTGTAATTAGGTGCCCTCAGCATCCTTGTGGTGTCAGCTTCGATCCTCAGAACTTCCCCCTGGCACCTAATTCTCCACTTCGAGTGGCGTGCAAGTCTTCAAACGTGGGTTGAGTGGTGCTGACAATCTATTCAGCAGTTTTTATTGTCCTTAGCAGTCGGAGTTTGTCCTTTTTTGTGGCAGCCCCAAACCAAACTGTGATGGAGGTTCACAGTACTATTCTGTGTAGAACTGTCTCAGCAGCTCTTGTGACAGGCACTGTTTCCTCAGAAGCCGCAAGACCCTTTGTTGGGTTTTTTTGAGGATGGAGCTGATGTTCGTCTCCTACTTCAGGTCCTCTGAAACTGTGATTCCTAAGAACTTGAAGGTCTCAACAGTTCACACAAGACAGTTGGACAGCGTGAGGGGCAGCTGTGCTGAAAGATGTCTCTTGAAGTCCACAATCAACTCTACAGTCTCGAGAGTGTTCAACGCCATGTTGTGTTGGCCACACCAAAGCTACAGTCTCTCCACTTCCTCTCTATAGGCAGCCTCATCGCCGTCTTTGATGAGGCCAATGAGTGTGGTCTCATTTGTGAACTTCATGAGTTTGACAGCCAGGTGCCTCGTGCACCTCGGTGCAATCATTTTTGTAGAGTGAGAAGAGGAGTGGGGAAGGGATACAACCTTGGGGTGCCCTGGTGGTGATAGTACGCGTGGATGAGGTGATGTCGCAAGTTACAGAAGAGCTGGAGCCTATCCCAGCTACCTTCAGGTGGAAGGCAGACTACACCCTGAACTGATCGCCAGTCAGTCACAGCTCCGATATCAGCACCATCACTGAGTGAGAATTGATCCCACGCTGCCCACTGCAACATTAGTGAATTATTAGAATTTTAGGGGAATGTCAGCTACTTGCAGATGTTTACTGTTCATGGCAGGATTCAGTCTCTGTCTGCTGTGACTAGTGGGACACACTGATTAAGAACAATTTTGATGACTTTGACATGGAAGAAAAGACGTTTTTATTCCAATGATATAGTTCAATACCTTAACTTCATAACATTTCAGATATGGCTATGGCTACTGTGTATACAACATGTGTCCGGTATAGATGTGTATTCTGTTGTGCCTTCAAATGAAGGAACACAGTCTTCAGTCATGCAGGGGCTTGTGTGTGTGTGTGTGCGTGCGTGCGTGTGTGTGTGTGTGTGTGTATGTGTGTGTGTGCGTGTGTGCGTGTGCGCGTGTGTAGGTCTATGAGGCGTATAGAAAGCTGATACAAGCTGCATGCTGCAACAGAAGTTACGATTTTTCAAGGACAAATTAAGGCTTTATTATGTTTTTACTCATAATATTCTGGTATTTTTTTCACATGCTCATACTTTCATGTTTGCATATGGCATTGTCAGCTTACCCACTGACACTCACAGTAGATGATGACCGAAACAGCCCTTGCGGCAGGTCAGTAAGGACTGCTGCTTTGTGGACGTAATGATTCCAATCTGGTCACTTGCAAATGACATGTGGCTTTTAAGAGCCAATTTCAGTAAAAATTGGATTTGCCTTCAGTGTAAACAGGGCCTTAGCCGAATCCAATTTATGTTTTTTTTTAGTAATTCAAGGAGCTTAATTTGTAAAACTGTAGCGTTTCCACTTGATTTAGACAAGCTGGTAACCACTAACGAAATTCTGGCTGGTCTCTTTTGTTTCACATAACAATTGCAATCAAACATTCATTACAACAGCATCCTATAATTGTGATAGAGCATGTTTTTCATATCACCAACGAGCATGTGACTGTTAGTCATGTTCCACTAATAGAAAAACAACATCCCCCACGAGGCTCATAAAATAGAACCTGCAGGTAACACCACCAGCATCTGCCACAGGCTGCAGGCTAGTCGACCCAATGAAAGATGAGAGGCTTCATGAATAATGAAACCGCAAGATCTATTAATTTCACATGCAGCACTGCCATGATGCTTGTTTTATAATTGCTTCTTAGTATGGCTTAATTTTTAAGCACAATTAACTGTACAAAAAAGCACTATACTTTCAATTAAGTGTATGGTATGTCAAGTAATGTAATCAAACTTTCTTTCTTTTTGTTTGAAAAAAAAATACACATTACACATACACTTTAATGACTAATAATTTAAGATATGAATACATAGTCAATGATCACAGGTAATCATGCAATTAGTATATTTAATTTTTCATTTAGAGTGGCTTTCTCTTTGCATTGCACTTGATTGATTATGATTAAGACATACCCAAGATTGTATTATACTGGGTATTTTATGATTTATGATGTGTTTGTTACAAAAGCAAACTTCTTCTTCTTCTTTTTCTTTCATCTTGTCCTGTGAGGGATCGCCACAGCTTGTCATCTTTTTCCACCTAAGCCTATCTCGTTTATCTTCCTATCCAACACCAACTGCCCTCATGTCTTCCCTCACAACATCCATCAACCTTCTCTTTGGTCTTCCTCTCGCTCCTTTGCCTGGCAGCTGCATCCTCAGCACCCTTCTAACAACATACTCACTCTCTCGCCTCTGGACATGTCCAAACCATCAAAGTAAGCTCTCTCAAACCTTGTCTCAAAATAATCAAGCTTTGGCCGTCCCTCTAATGAGCTAATTTCTAATCCTATCCAACATACTCACTCCTAGCGAGAACCACAACATCTTCATTTCTGCCACTCCCAGTTGTGCTTCCTGTTGTCTCTTTAGTGCCACTGTTTCTAATCCATACATCACGGCTGGCCTCACCACTGTTTTATAAACTTTGACTTTCATTCTAGCAGAAACTCTTCTGTCACATAATACACCAGACACCTTCCGCCAGCTGTTCCAACCTTGTTGGACCCATTTCTTAACTTCTTTACCACACTCACCATTGGTCTGGATTGTTGAACCCAAGTATTTGAAGTCGTTCAGCTTCACTATCTCTTCACCCTGGAGCTTCACTCTTCCCCCTCCACCCTCTCATTCAGGCACATATATTCTATTTTACTTTGGCTAATCTTCATTCCTCTCCTTTCCAGTGAATGCCTACATCTTTCTAAATGTTCCTCTACCTGCTCCCTGCTTTCACTGCAGATTACAGTATCATCTGTGAACATCATGGTCCAAGGGGATTCCAGTCTAACCTCATCCGTTGGCCAATCCATTACCACAGCAAACAGGAAGGGGCTCAGAGCTGATCCCTGATGCAGTCCAACCTCCACCTAAAATTCTTCTGTCACACCTACGGCACACCTCATCACTGTTCTGCTGCCCTCATACATGTCCTGTACTATTCTGACATATTTCGCCACACCAGACTTACGCATGCAGTACCACATTTCCTCTGTTTGTATTCTGTCATATGTATCCTCAAGAAGATTTTCATGGCAGGAGTTACAAAAAGCTGTATACGTCAAAATCATGTTTTGTGGTGAAAAAACGCATAGGTCCATCTCGACTGCCGTTTTTTCATTAATAACATTAACAACAAAATCATGCATTTCATGACAGTGGCCGTTTAAAATGAGAAGTTATCCAAGGGTCTTACCCTTAAAATAAGAAAAACAAGTATTGCTTTTTTACTGAGACCTCATTCAAAACATTGTTTTTAATTCATTACTAAAAACCGTAAAAACCTACTGAGAAAAAGTTAAATATATTAATTTACAATGAGAATACTCATACAAACCTTGCTCAGCAAGGACTTGTTCTAATAATTCTACAAATTTCCTTGAAACAAGACTTTTTCCCTCTCTGAGAAATCTTTTGCAGTGTACCAACCACTAAGTGGGCAGATACTTGAATATTAATCGAGAAAGCTACGTCGCAATGACTGCGATTTCAGATTCGCCCATTTTGGAAGCCTTATTATTGCCTATTATTGTCTTTTGCATGAAAAATAAGTTCAACAAAAGCCATGTCACGCGCTAATTTTGATTTATTGTTATTCATGAAACATTTGAAAAACATTTTTTTTTTAATGGAATAGGACCGAAGCTAATGTTTGGAACATCCATCCATTCATTATCTGAGCCACTTATCCTCAAGAGTGTCACAGAAGTACTGGAGCCTATCTCAGCTATCTTTGGGCAGGAGGTGAGGTACAACCTGAACTTCTTGCCAGCCAGTTGCAGAGCACATATAAACAAACAAGCATTCGCACTAACAATAACACCGAAGGGCAATTTAGAGTCTCCAGTTAATGCACGTTTTTGGGATCTGGGAAGAAATTGTAGTGCCCGGGGAAATCCCACACAGGCACAGGGGAGAACATACAAACTCCACACAGGTGGGTCAGGATTTTAACCCCTGGACCTCTGAACTGTGAGCAGCTCCAAAAGATGAATTGCAAATATTCTCATCACTTAAATGGGGAAATCCAGTGGTTTGCATCAACAATGTATCCAAAACGTCATGTAATATGTGTTCTATCTTGACAATGTGATGTTAAATCATCTGTCATTTAATAGTGTTTTGAGAAGATTTTTTATCAACAATTAAGAATTATCACGGTCGCTGCAATTTTCGCGAGTCACATGACCCACGTGGGCGTATGTGACGTGTTACGTACTGTTCCAAACGCTCCATTACATGGGAGACCATTATGCCCAGTGCTGATTTCTTGGATTTATCCTCATCCGATAAAAAAATAGCAGTATTGGTTGATCGGGAAGGTGGAGGAATACTTCCATACAGAGCAGTGAAGCTGTGAGCTCGCTCGGCCGGGGAGCAAGCTCACGGCTCCACCACTCGGCGGAGTAAGCTCGTCAGACTCCGCGTCATTCAGCCCGAAGAACCGCAGCGAGCTCACGGCTCCGTCGCTCAGTGGAGTCAGGTCACGGCCCCGCAGCTCGGCGCCATTATTTACAGCCACAGGTTCAAATCTGTATGGAAATATTGCTCAAAAAAAAAAAAAGAAATATTGATCAACCGATACTGCTATTTCTTCATCAGATGAGGATAAATCTGAGAAATCAGCACTGGGCATAATGGTGTCCCATGTAATTGAGCGTTTGGAACGGCACCTCACGTCACATATGCTCACGTAGGTCATGTGACTCGCGAAAATTGCAGCGCCCGTGATAATTCTTAATTGTTGATAAAAATCTTCTCAAAACACTATTAAATGAGAAAGGATTTAACATCACATTGTCAAGATAGAGTACATATTACATGACCTGTTGGATACATTGTTAATGGAAACCACTGGATTTCCCCTTTATACATAAATAAATTTTACGTGACAAATGTACTGTCCTGGTTTAATAAAAATGTTAAAGCTACTGTAACATGCTCTGTAGGAACATTTCATTCAGTGATTCTCACAAGTGGTACACATACCACAGTTGAAAAATCACAACATAATTTATCCACAGAAATTAATTGATTTTATATGATAAGAAAAGCTAATTCTCCACCGCCTCTCCCAAAGCAAGACTTTGATTAAAATTCCTTATTGTGTGGGAGTAATTGGCAGAGAGAAGCATTGAGGCATACAGGGGTATTGTGCCTCATTTACTTAAACGATTAGTCATGCATGCAGGGAGGGAGAGGAAGAAGAATTGGGAAATGAAGACGGTGAAACACGTACATTGTTACGTTGCAGTCAACGCTAGGGATAGAAAGGCTTAAAAAAATATACTGCATATAATAAATTATTAGTGGGTGAGGAGCAGTATCAGGGCATGAGATGGACAGAGATAAGCAATCACTCCGAAGAGTGGCAGGATGAGAGAGAAGCTGAGGAAGAAAGGGTGTTGTCTTGCGCGGTGACCTCGGGTGGTGTATTGCGGATGACAAACTTAATGGACCCTCATTTTCTCTGCACTGTTCACCTCGCTTCCCCTGTCTGGACCTTTACACCTCTCTTTCGATCTGCACTATCACCCTCATTCTCTGCGTTCTACAGTAATTATGTATGCTTGAAGGAGACTGATCAGTCTGCCCAGCCACCGTGTTATTGTTAATAAAACAGGCCTTTTTGGAAGCGGTCGCCCTCCCCCTTTTCCTCCTGTCTTGCTAATATACTGCCATTACAGCCAAACAATTTAAATGGTGAGGAGGATTGAGTGCAGTTAATTTAGTTTGTGAGCAATGGAGATTTAAAGCAATGAAAGCAAGAGCTCCATGAGTGGTGAAGGTTTCCAAATGTTTCCAAATGAGGGAACAAAGAGTAAGTACAGATGAGGTATCTGTTATGACTTCATATTATGTATGAACAATAGCAGCTTTTACCAAATGTTTTTTTTAAGTAAACCATCTCGAAACTGTCTAGGGCTTGTATGTTGTTTTACATTCAAAAACATATCAAGGTGTTTGTTTCCTCAATTTGTGTTTCTATTAATTCAAACATAAAACAACTTATAACTTAACTTAACTTATACAGTTAAATGGTCATTTCATTCTTCTATCATTACTGATGAGTCTTGTTTGTTGTTCTTTGGAGGATTGGATAGTTACAGCCTCACCGTTAAAAAAAAATCATAACAACAACAATACTATAATGGTAATGTTAAAATGAGTCATCCAGTGGCCAATGCTGCCCACAAGGACGGAGCTGCAGCAGTTCCTTGGCTTCGTCAACATCTACCGGGGGTTAATTTGTAACTAGAGTCTGGTGGAATCACCCCTACTGGGCTCACATCAACTCTAACATCCTTTCAATGGTCTGAGAAGGCTATGTTTCCCTTCAGTAAGCTGGAAAAAAACATTCTCCTTCGCTCCTATCCTCATTCATCCGGATCCACAGAGGCACTTCATCGTTGAGGTTGATGCATCAGAGGTGGGAGTTGGTGCAGTGCTGTCTCAACGATTTCAGCCTGACAGGTAGATCATCCTTTGGGCAAGTTGCTTCAGGTTGAGAAAAATTATGCAATTCGAGAATGAGACCTCTTGGCAGGGAAGATGGTTTTAGATGAATGGAGACATTTCCTGGAGGGCACAGATCACCCACTCGTTGTGTGGACTGACCACATGAATCTGGAATACATCTGCTCTGCTAAAAGGCTGAATTCAGGTCAAGTCGGATGGTATCGTTTTTGACTGGTTCACCTTTAACTTGTGTTGCCGCCTACGTACCCAGAACACCAAGCCAGATGCCATGTCCCGCCAGTTCACCTTGGAGGGTGTCAAGAGTGTTCCAACGCCCATTTTGCCACCCTGTTACATTATGGTCTCAATCACATTACAATAGAAAAGCTTGTCAAGGAGACCCAGGGAGAACTAGCTGATCTGGGTGGGGCTCCCCAGAATTCCCTGTTTATCCCTGATTCAATCTGACCCCAAATGTTACAGTGGGCCCATTCATCATGACTTACCTGTCATCCTGGTATCCGCAGAACGTTGGCCTTCCTTCATCAAAGCTTCTGGTGGACCAGCATGGAAGATCATCTGCTTTTGTCTCTGCACGCACAGTATGTGCTCAAAATAAGACTTTCTTTACACCAATCTCTGGTTTACTACACTTGCTCCCTATTCCCAGCTACCCCTGGTCGCACATCACCCTGGACTTTGTTACTGAGCTTCCCCAGTCGAATGGGAACACGGTCATTCTCACAGTGGTGTACAGGTCATCTAAATCTGCACACTTCCAGGCACTTCCTAAGCTTCCATTTACCAGGGAGACTGCTGGCGTGTTGGTCCAGCACACTTTACGCCTACATAGCATCCCATCTGATATAGTCTCAGATGGGTGTCCCAATTCACCTCACAGGTTTGGAGAGCATTTTGCACTCTGCATAGGTGTTAGTCTATCCTCCGGCCTCAAACAGGCAATGTGAATGCACCAATCAACAGCTGGAGATGGTACGCCGTTGTATATCCCAGTTTCATCCAGCTTTGTGGAGCACCCACCTTGCATGGGTCCCGTTTGCCCATAACTTGATGCCCAGCTCCTCATTGGGCATGTTCCCTTTTAAATGCTTCTCAGGCTACCAGCCTCCCCTGTTGCAATTACAGGAGAATGAGCTTGCAGTCCCTCAGTTGCAGGCCCACATTTGCCAGTGCGCCAAGGTCTGGAAGCTGGTCCGCACTGCCCTTCTCAGCTCCTCTTTCTTGTCTTGGGCGTAGGCCAACAGTGGCTGCATTCCTGGGGCTGCTTACAAGGTTAGTCAGCAGGTGTGACAGAGTAAAAAAAACATCTACCACTTAAGGTGGAATCCAACAAAACGTAAACCTAGTTCATTGGCCCCTATGAGACTGAGGCGGTGCTGCATCCATGCTCAGTGCGCCTGAAGCTCCCTGCTACTCTGCGTTCATTCCACCATTGGTGTTTCAAAGATTATACCGGCTTCATCCAGTCCTCTTCCCCACCTCCATGCCACCCTCCTCCTTTGTTGGTGGTTGGTCATCCCACTTGCCCCGTAAACAGGCTTTCCTGGATGTTCCAGGGTGGCGTCGTGCACTTCAATACCTGGTTGACAGGAAGGGCTGTTGTCTGGAGGAGCGGAGTTAGCTCCCTGCTTGCTTGATCCTGGGGAAGTTGTTGATTCACAACTTCCATCATGCCACCACAGTTGCTTGGCTTGAGCGGCGGGTGGTGCCCGTGGGAAGGCGTGAGGGGGCAAATGTCAGGGCTTCCACTTCAGAACCCTTAAGCCCTGCAAGTTTGTGTGTTTGTGTGGATGTGTGGGTGCGCTTGCGTGTGTGTCATGTGTTTTCCAGGGTTGACATGCTAGAGTCTAGCAGCTGCATCTGATCAGCCTAATGACACCTGACTGCTCTTAAACCACAGTTGGACTCCAACACATCACCAGACTGTCAACATTCCATGCTGAGTTAATAGCCAGGCCTCACTATCCGCATTGATTCCCAGAGACTTTGTGAGTTTGTTTTAACCCATTCTTGCTCTTTGTCCCCAGTCTACCCTTTGCCTTTGCTCCCTGGAAGCCGGTGGTCACCTCCAGCTGCCCTCTGACAACCTTGACTCCTACTCTGCCAGACTACTCCACCTTGGAATCCAGCCAACTCTGGACCTAGCTCCTGAAGTACCTTTTTGTTTGCTTAAACTAAGCATTATGTAATGAAAATTATTTTTTTTCTGCTGCGCTTCTCTCTCATCTCTATATTTGGGTCCAACTCACAACCCAAGCCCTGACAGTATTTTTCCTTTTAATGTAATCCTTTCTTGCACTGTTGTGTTGAGGAAATAAGGTTCTTGGACAGAACTATAAACATAATCATGAGTGAATTTGACATTGCTAGGATACGCGTGGTAGCTTAAAATGCTGTGGATGCCAGTGTGCAGATTGGGACACAATGGTATTGTTTATGTTGCTTTTGAAGAACCTCATTTATTTATTTGTTTTACGACTCATTCAGCAAAGGAGAAGGGTCAGTACAGCACAACATTTTCCACAGTGGAAATAACATCACAGCGTTATGTCCAGTCTTTTCAAGTAGGCCTACCATTGAGCTGCTCAGGAGCTACATGCGTCAAAAAGGACATACAGTGGTCCTCAATTTTACAAATGGAAAAAAAAAATACAATGCCAATCGGATGTTGATATGTGTAATTGTAATTTAACAAAATGAACCCAACTTGTATTTCAAGGTCATCACCTTTACATGGCCAATAAAATTATTATATTAACTTAGTAGACACTCAATTGTGTCATGATCCTGCCGCTCCAGCCCGGGCTGTGCGGGTGCCCACACGGTCACGCTAATTGGGAGGCACACACCTGCGCCTCATGCGGGCTGATTATCCCCTGTATATATAGGACCCAGTGGCGACTGGTTCTCCACCAGATCGTTGAGGTTCATGCCCTGTTCCAGCACTCTCGTAGCCCTGATCGTCAACCCATGTGTACCAACCTCCGCCTGTTCTCCGACCGACCCGTAAGCCTGACTCCCTTGATACTCCTACCTGCTTTGATCGTTCTCCCATGTACCGACTCCTGCCTGCCCGCTGACCTGCTGTCTATGCCCGACATCCCAACTACCGTTGCTACACCTGACTGCCTGCCCGATCCCTGACCATTGAATAATATACGTTTTCCCCCAACTACCTTGCATCTCCTGAGTCCTGCATTTGGGTCCTACCTCCGTTCCGATGGGTCGTGACAAATTGTTTGTTACTTTCCAATGACTGTATGGATGACCTGGTTAATACACTGTGACATGACATGCTTTTAGTCAAAAGGGATAAGGAAAACTGTGAGACTACAATGTTAGGAAATATAATACAAGATAGAACAGACAACTGAAAGGGAAACCAAACATGAATGAAACTAGAACAGCTCAGCAGAGCAAACACGGCATTTTTAAACTCCCATTAAAAATCTCGGCAAAGAGTTGCTGTCAAGGAGCCTTGCATTGCAAACATGAGCGTATGAGTCTGTTTTCCCCCAACTCCCTTGCATCTCCTGAGTCCTGCATTTGGGTCCTACCTCCGTTCCGATGGGTCGTGACAAATTGTTTGTTACTTTCCAATGACTGTATGGATGACCTGGTTAATACACTGTGACATGACATGCTTTTAGTCAAAAGGGATAAGGAAAACTGTGAGACTACAATGTTAGGAAATATAATACAAGATAGAACAGACAACTGAAAGGGAAACCAAACATGAATGAAACTAGAACAGCTCAGCAGAGCAAACACGGCATTTTTAAACTCCCATTAAAAATCTCGGCAAAGAGTTGCTGTCTCAAGGAGCTTTGCATTGCAAACATGAGCGTATGAGTCTGACAATGCCCTGTGAGACACACATTTTTTCCTTCCAGTTGAAATCCCTGAATTGCGACATCAAACATTGTCAGGGGGCAAAGATAGGTAACATTGCTTCTGAAGAAGAAAAAGTAGAACAAACCTACAAAATTAAAAGATCACTCATGTATTCCTATTCTTAAAGTCACACGATATTTATTCCTCTGCGGTCTTTTGTGTTTAGATGGCACTGTATGTCTCAGGACAAAGGTCAAACGAATCATTTTCTCTCTTTTTGAAATTATCTGTGCTTTTGATGATATTTTGTTTCTGCAGTGTATTTTGATTTGCTTTTGTCTCCAGTTATCCTAAGTTCTGTGTTTGGCTGTGTCTCTTGTTGGTGCCATGCCGAGCAGCAAACAATTGGAAAAGAAATTCTTTTGACAGGACAGAATCAGTCAAATCAGTTCATTAAATGATCTGTTCAAAGGATTTGTTGAGTGCTTTGTCATTCAGTTCATGATTCTGCTATGAGCTCTACATTCACTTGAAACACATTCACTGACTGATGGACGTTGTTTTGATGGACCACTCTTTGCAGTCATTTATGAGAGAAGCAGATTTACCTTGTGTGGTACCCATGGACTAAAATTACTGCACGGTCAATGTGAGTCATTTTTCTTTAATATTACAGAGGTCATGTTAACTGGGAATGGCAGAAAGGACATGGCATAAATCAGCCAACAACAACCAACTCTTTCTTTATCTGTACTGTTCTTGGCACGAACAGGGCACGAGGGTGGACACAAATGCACGACTCCAGAGACAAGCAGAGAGTGCAGAGGAAACCTTTTTTTGGTCCAAGGTCTAGGATCAGGCAGACAGTCCAAACAATCAGAAGTAATAGTACGGCAGGCTTACGAGGGTGGTCAGTGGACAGGCGTGGGTCGGTGCACGGAGAGCAGAAGTCAGGCAAACAGGAGTGCGGGAACGAGGCAACAAGGACAACGATTTAGCGGAGGACAAGTCGTCCCCCAAGTCCTATATATACTGGGCGTCATCAACTGTAACACGGTGCAGGTGTGCTCTGACTAATTGGCTGGCCAAGCCCAGCCTGGGCAGGAAGCCCGGAGCATGACAGTACACCCCCCCACAACGGCCGGCTCTGGACGGCCCAGGAGCATCAGGGTGAGCTGCGTGAAAGTCCCTGATGAGGGAGCGGTCCACGGCGAAGCAGGAGGTGATCCAGGAGCGCTCCTCCGGGCCATATCCATCCCAGTCCACCAGGTACTGGACCCCCCTTCCTCTGCGGCGGGAAGACAGCAACCAGCGCACAGTATACACCGGCCCACCGTCGACCATGCGGGGGGCGGGGGCTTGACCGGAGGAGACAGCAACGAAGTGCGATTCGGGCGAAGTGTGCTGACGTGGAACATAGGGTGCACCCTCATCGACCTGGGCAGTTTCAGCGAGACGGCGACCGGGTTAATGATCTTGGAAATCAGGAACGGGCCAACAAACCTGGGAGCAAGTTTGCGGGATTCCGTTCGCAGCGGGAGATCTTTGGTGGAGAGCCACATTCGATGTCCCACTCTGAGCTCTGGTGCGGCGCTTCTCTTGCGGTCCGCTGCGGACTTGTAGGCGTTGCTCATGCGCAGCAGTGTCCTCCGAGCTGCTTCCCAGGTCCGTTTGCAGCGTCGCACCACGGCCAGGGCCGACGGGATCGTGGAGTCTGTGACCAGTGGAGGAAACAGCGACGGAGGATAGCCATGCACGACATGTAGTGGAGCCATAACTGTTGAGGCGGAGGGTAGAGAATTGTGGGCATACTCTACCCACTTGATGTGCTGGCTCCACGTGTTCTGGTCCCTGGAGGCCAGGCATCGAAGACCGGTCTCCAACTCCTGATTTATCCTCTCAGTCTGGCCATTAGACTCCGGGTGATGACCCGATGTCAGACTAGCTGAGGCGCCGATGAGGTTGCAGAACTCTTTCCAGAAGCGGGCGCTGAATTGCGGGCCCCTGTCTGAAACGATGTCCCGGGGCAGTCCGTGGTAACGGACGACCTCGTCTAACACCAGATGGGCTGTCTGCTTGGCCGACGGGATCTTCTGAAGCGGCACGAAGTGGACCATCTTGGAGAAACGGTCCACTACGGACAGCACCACTGTGTTCCCTTGTGAAGGCGGCAGGCCGGTGACGAAGTCCAGCGTGATGTGTGACCACGGACGAAAGGGGATGGACAGGGGTCGCAACTCACCAACAGGCCGTAGGCGGGAAGTCTTATTGGCAGCACACACCGGACAGGCGTTGACGAACTCCTTTACGTCCTTGCTGAGGTTAGGCCACCAGAACCTTTGTTCGACCACTGAATGCGTCTTCGCCATACCCGGGTGGCAGACCGTCTTGTTGGTATGGGCCCAGTTGATGACGTCTCCCTGCAGAGATGGAATGACGAAAAGGCGGCCCGACGGACAATCCGGAGGCGGCGGCGTCTCTCCCAGGGCCTCCTTCACCCGCGACTCGACCGCCCAGGTGAAGCCGGACACGAAGCACGCCGCTGGCAGGATAGTAGCGGCTTCTGAATCCGTGCGCCCTCCCTCGTGGATCCGCGAGAGTGCATCCGGCTTGCCGTTCTTGCAGCCTGGGCGGAAGGACACCGTAAAGCGGAAGCGGGTGAAAAACAGGGCCCACCTGGCCTGACGGGCGTTCAACCTCTTCGCAGACTTCAGGTATTCAAGGTTCTTATGGTCCTTGAAGACAACAAACCGTACTTGCGAGCCCTCCAGCCAGTGCCGCCACTCCTCCAATGCGCTCTTGACCGCCAGCAGTTCCCGATCTCCCACGTCGTAGTTCCTCTCTGCCGGGGTAAGCTTCCTAGACAGGAACGCGCACGGGTGGATCCTTCCGTCCCTAGGACTCCTCTGCGACAAGACTGCTCCGATTCCTGAATTAGATGCATCCACCTCCACCACAAACTGGTTATCTGGGTCCGGAACAATGAGAACGGGCGCAGTAGTGAAACTTGCCTTTAGCCTGCTGAAGGCCTCCTGGCAGGTCCCGGACCACGCGAAGGTGGTGTATGGCAAGGTGAGCGAATGCAGAGGAGCGGCCACGGAACTGAAGTTCCTTATGAACTTCCTATAGAAATTGGCAAATCCCAAAAACCTCTGTACGTCCCTCCTGTTGGTGGGGGTAGGCCACCGCAACACCGCGTCGACCTTCCCGGGATCCATCCCTATCTCTCCCTCAGCCAGGACGAAGCCCAGGAAGGACACGGATGCCCGATGGAACTCACACTTATCCATATTCACGTACAATTGGTGCTGCTGCAGACGCCGGAGCACCTCTCTGACTTGTTGAATGTGAGAGGTTAGGTCTGCCGAAAAGATGAGAATGTCATCCAGGTATACAAAGACAGATCTATTCAGAAACTCCCGAAGCACGTCGTTAATGAAGTTTTGAAAGATGGCCGAGGCGTTTGTCAGTCCAAAAGGCATCACAATTTACTCATAGTGCCCTGTGGGGGTGTTGAACGCAGTCTTCCACTCATCCCCTTCCCGAATCCGCACCAGATGGTAAGCGCTGCGCAAGTCGAGCTTGGTGAAGATCCGGGCTCCCTGAAGGAGTTCGAATGCTGAAGCGATCAGCGGCAAAGGGTACCTGTTCTTGACTGTGATGTCGTTCAGTCCTCGGTAGTCGACGCAGGGTCGCAGCGTGGAGTCCTTCTTCTTGACAAAAAAAAACCCCGCACCGGCTGGTGAGGATGAGGGGCGAATGAGTCCGGCTGCCAGCGAGTCCTCGATGTAGTCCCTCATGGCTTGATGCTCTGGTCCTGTTAACGAGAACAGTTTCCCTCTGGGAAGAGAGGTGCCTGGCAGGAGTTCAATCGCGCAGTCGCTTGACCGGAGGAGCCAGCGACGAAGTGCGATTCGGGCTAGATCGTTCTGTCACGAACGGGGCACGAGGGTGGACCCAAATGCACGACTCCAGAGACAAGCAGACAGTGCAGAGGAAACCTTTATTCGGTCCAAGGTCTAGGATCAGGCAGACAGTCCAAACAATCAGAAGTAATAGTACGGTAGGCTTACGAGGGTGGTCAGTGGACAGGCGTGGGTCGGTGCACGGAGAGCAGAAATCAGGCAAACAGGAGTGCGGGAACGAGGCAACAAGGACGACAATCTAGTGGAGGACAAGTCGTCCCCCAAGTCCTATATATACTGGGCGTCATCAACTGTAACACGGTGCAGGTGTGCTCTGACTAATTGGCTGGCCAAGCCCAGACTGGGCAGGAAGCCCGGAGCATGACAGTTCTCTTCATGTGTTTTACTTCCAAAGTGCTAACATGAATAAACAGCCAGCCAAACTCCTTTTCAAGAGCCAGGAAGTGAGCGTGCTTGCTCCTTTAATGACTTCTTAACAGGTTAAGTCGGGTGACACAATGAAAATGGAGTGAAACTAGAAAAAGAAATACAAAACATACTAAATACACTGCAATGTCAAATCAGTATGGAGTATAAACATCTTCCATTAGTATATGAATTAAACATTCACATTCAGTAAGTCTAAGCACAAACAGCAACAGCATTCTAGTGAAGTGAGTAGCAGATACTGCTGCTAGCTATCTCATGAGAATGAACACAACATGTAAAGTTACTAAATCACTGCAGCTCACAAATATGCACGAAGATACTGTTAAAGTTACTAACAATACTTCTGAAACATGTAAAGAACATAAATTACTCACAGCCATTGCTTTCTGACGGATTCATGCACAGGAATAAGCTGATTTCAACGTGCTACATCTTTCAACTGTTGATATGCCTTTTACCGTTTTTCGCTCTGCTCACCGCTTCCTACTTCCTGTATTCTACAGTTTCAAAATAAAAGCTCAGCAATGCACTCTCAAAATTAACAACACAAACAGATCTTTTCTAATAAAATCGATCTTCTTAACATATTAAACACTTGGGGCAGAACATTATCTCTCACACTGGATCCTGCTCAACCTTGTTCCACTGATTTTCAGGGGTCGCTATTCACCTCCTGTATTGGCTCTTTTTTTGGCTTCAGTTGTGATGCCGCCCTGACCATCCATGCTGCTCTTCATTCCCAGTAATTGGCTACCTCTTTAGCAGAATGATAATCTCAGAAGCGGTATGGAGATCTTGCATTTCATCCTTACCCAATGATCTGGTTTGTATATGTATTGAAGACTGCTGCAAAAGCCCGATGTATAATTCTGATTAACATTATTATTATTCAAAAATAGCAGCTACCTACCTACCTATCTACCTACTACCTACCTATCTACCTTTTCCCTACATGATTGAGTTGTCATACGATTTTACTTACCTGATAACTAGCCTTTAAGTGGATGTTGGTGGTTGGGAAAAAAATAATAAAAAAGAGCAAAACCTCATGACAGTGGGACTTTGATTACATTTAATGCCTTTTTTGGAGTGTCTTTCATGTAATACGATGTTAAATGCCTCCAAACTTCAAGTCCAATATAATTGTTTCAGCTTCACAGAGCATTTACTACAGTCTCCATAGTGTGGAGAAAGAAAGGTGCTTAACTCGACACCAGGATACGTGGATGTCCAGATTCAACACATCCACCATAATGAAAGGTAATATTATGTGATGATGATCTGTGCATTAACTGAATATCAATCAGGATCAATCATATATTCTGTAAATAAGTGTTTTAATAATTGTATTTCTATAGCTACTTGTTTTTTTTTTTTACCTCACTGCTACAAATTCTCAGCTGCCCAACTCATTTTCATTCTTCATGTGACAGTGACCATGAAACTCTATTCTAATCTTCAATAATCCCTCATTTTTCGTAGTAAATAGGGACCAGAACCCCATGCAAAATGTGAAAACTGCTTTTTTTGGGGGTGGTGAAAAAACCTCTGTGATGCACTGAATCCGCAATAGGTGAATTGCGAAGAAGAGGGAATTTTCTATTCTATTCTATTCTATTCTATTCTATTCAGTCCAGCCTTGCTCCTGTTAAACTGTTTTTGTATAAGTTGACTGTAAATAATGACCACAGTGTGCCCATCGCCTGCATTTCCAATAATTATAGGTATGATTAGTAATGTGTATTGTAAACTATATCCAATCGGCACTTTCAGCACATTCCTGATTTCTAAGGTGCGAGAGTACCTCATCTGCCAATTGTAATTCTTCTCTTCAGGGTTTGTCCTTAATAATGGTCACCACGGTCGACAAACTGAATCCCGATGTTCATCAGTGTTACTCTTTTCTCTGATCTTTTTCTGATGTTAAGCTTTGTTTCCATGGTAATCGCTTTTCTTTTGGCTGGACCAGCATCACTGAAAAAAAGGCTTTCTTCTTTGCAGCCGTAATTTGTAAAAAGGTGAGTGAAAAAGGGAAAAGATACTCCTGGTGCACAAAAACAGTTAAGCAATATGCAATAGAGAACCAGAATCACTATGGTGCTGGGAACAAAATTGCGGATGAGGCATGGGTGTCGTAAGGTCGAAATGTCGTAGGTCAAGCACGTTGTACCTCGAGGACTTCCTGTAATTGAAAGCATCTTAATTTATGTATCCGTCAATATTGTACTGGGCATTTTCTTTGTTTAACAAAGTGCTCTTATTTTTTTTTCAAGTTATTATTAAATATGTTATTCTACATTAGTTATTCTGGTTGTCATTTCTTTTCAGTCCCCTTAATCACTTTTTATTAAAGAATGTTTGATGAAAATCGTTTTTCTTCAGTGGGAATTGTTTTCTTAATGATCTTGTGATTGTGACTGTGAAAGCAGAAGGATGAAAGGCAATCTTTGCATGTGAGCAGTCCTAATTGCACTACATTGGAGTATATGCGTCTGATGGATCAGGCTTTCCTTGTCACTGGTGCCCTATTTAGGTTTCGTTGACAAGCAAATTGGAACAATTGCTATTTATTTGTTGCTGCACATGTCATGCCTCTGAAAAATCATAAATACTTTAGATTTCTGGCCAAACACACTCTCCAACAGTAATCTCATTTAGATTACTCATCATAACAACATTCATACAATATTACAGATGAGCAGATGGACCTGGACCAGAGGATGTACCCATAATTGAAACAACTACAATCCCTAACATTGCATTACATTGGACCCCAAAGGTTAAAAAAAAAAAAAAAAAAAAGCGAGGGAGCTCCAAACTAACATGGTGCAACACAGTACCATCAAAGCTGGGAGAGAAAATGGCCAAAGACAGACAAGTAGATGACATTATTTCTTCCTTTTGTGTCGACCAGCATAATGGCAATGACTGATTGATTGATGGACTGTAGGTGCAGCTGAAGGGCGATGCTGCATAAATGAAGATGAGAGGAAAGTGCTGGATTCATCACTTGATTCACTGATGAATTTGTTTCTGGTAAATTATGCCCATGTCCCACAAAACAAAACTTTTTTTTTCTTTTTTTCTAGACCAGCAGCAGTAACAGGCATCGCCTTCGACCACCCCTCCTCTGTGCTTGATCAGCACCATCGTCAGCAGCAACCACCTCTTGACCACACATCGGTGGTGCTTTGTCCAGAGCTGTCACGATCTCCTGTTTGGTTCCTCACTTAACATTGGGACCCTCCTCACAGACGTCCACTTGATTCGCCCGTAGGGACCCTGGTGGTTGGTGTCCTCACCGACCTCCTGAACTGCTCAGCTCAGCTCCTCACTTTGGGTGGCCTGGACGGGCACCAGACACACTGGGGTCTGGGTTTGTGTTCTGTTTTATTGTGTCTTGGATCCGCACCTTGCGAGGGGGTTCTGTCAGGGGCGTCACCAGGCCACTGCCTTGTCCACAGCTGCCTCCAGCAGCAGCTCCTCACCTGCACCTCATTGTCGCTAATTAATCCATGCATATAAGCCTTGTGTGGAGTATTTTCAGTTGCCAGTTCATTGTGTTTGAGACTGTATCGTTGTGTGTTAGTACACAAGTGTCTTTTTGGTGTTTGTGGGGCTCTGGGGTCTTTTGTTTGTCTTCTGATTCTCCTCATGCTAACAAGTGGGGTGCCGTTCTTTGCAGGTGTCACATGTGAGGTGATGATGATTTATTATGACCAACATTTGAGCACCCATTGCATAGTCAATTCTCCTTTAAAAATGTCCATTTTTCATTTAGAGACCTTTCTAAGAAGCTTGGACACTACAACAACTGATGCCTTTCATCTTTGCAAAACATGAGGGTAACTTTAACTTTGCTTTATTTGCAAGTATCTTGTGTTGAAAAGATCTGCTGCAGGGTTCCAGATCTTTTTAGTTGTCTAATGTCTTTGATCTGTTCTTTTGTCAGAGATGAGCTGTATGAATGCAGTGCATATAAAGAAGGCACAGAGTTACATGCAAATTCCTCTTCGAGTGCTACAAACTCAGCCAATTCTTTGAAAGAACGGAAACCAAGAGATTCCCACTTCCATGAGTGCAACCTTAACCTGACGATTCCAGCATGTTGTGAGCAATTCAGGAAGATTTTGCAATAACCGCTGGGTCTCCTCACAGTCACTTAGTATCTTCATTCCCTTAGCATGTTGAAATGACTGGAAACAGGCCAGGAGAAACTCATGAAAATGCCTGCAAACCTTTTGCATCCTTTGAGTGGACCTTGGGTCCTTTTGATAGTTTGTCCTTGAATAGCTTTTGAAGAACAAACAGTTGGCTGTAAAGTTGATAAAAAAAATTTCAGGGATCTTTGTATGCCTCTGAATCACTGATAAAAAGTGCCCTCAAGAGGGCTGGACCAGTGATATGGTTCTTTAACAAGTGCAGTTCATTAACAAAAGATATACTTTTGCAGTCCACAAGTGAGATGAAGGAAACCTTCCATTCGAAGTAGGTGATTGGAGCTCCACTGAACACAATGGCCACAGATACTGTCTTTACTTTAATTTTCTCCTTGTAACTGCTCCAGTTTTATGTATATATTTTTTTCTCTTCCATTTCCCTAATTTTTTCCTTTTGCTTGATTTCCTCTTGTGTAATTTTATACCAAGCTTCCTTTGCAGCTCTTTCTGCAGCTGCATCGATTCTTTTAGAAGCAATGCTTGCATCAGAGAGGTGGCTTGACTGTGATGCAGTACTTCATATGGATTTAAGCCCACTTTATACTCCTGTGGCCATGCGGTCGACAATAGCATGCATTATGTGACTTACGCATTGCCCCATGCAGCAACTCTGTGTAGCCTGCCACCCGCACATAAAAAAATGTTGGTGAAGGGAGAAAGCTGTGCGATCCATTTCAGTCACATGCTGTGTACTCACCATTCCACACTGGTCCACCTACCACCTACGCCACCACCTTGATCGATTTTGCAGCATAATTAAAGGTCAAGTGTCATCCCTATAAACATTTGAAAATAGATATTGTAATGAAAAATACATATAACATTATTCACTTCAATGTCTATACGAAAAAATAAAAGTGAGCGGCGAGCACGTCATCCATGCGCAAAGTTGCAGAAGTGTCATTGTACGACATCCAAGTGGTCACTTATTGGCTGCATCTTCTGTCCGTGACGTCACCCAGATGTTCGCCAATGAAAACACTTGGTGCACCCCACTATGGGAGACGAACACGGCCCTTCTGATACAGAAGCTCTTTTCGAAAAGGAGAACACCACACAGCCGAGTGAAGTTACCGGGCCAATATTACACTATTGTTTCAAGCCATATTCAGATGATATGTGATCACGGCCAAACCGCCTCCCCGTCCAATCCACTTCCGCAGCGGAGATGAGCCATCGCGGCTCATTGTAGCCGGCCAGTGTGAGTCATTTTTGGCGCCAAAGTGGCTTATCACGGAGCCGAGCTCTGCTGCTTTAGGGGGTTGTTCATAGCTGCCGCAGTATGCAATGAACAACACTGTAGAGAGGGGGGCTTTACTGCATTGTTGTCGCACACGGCTGAGTGAGGCAGAGCCAAACCGTGCTGCTTTAGGGGGTTGTTCATAGCCGCCACAGTACACGATGAAAAACACTGTTGAGCCGGGGCGCTTTACTGCGTTGTCGCAGCATACGGCTGAGTGAGGCATTGTTGGCTGCGTTCTTCAGAGCTGCCGCCATACGCAAGCCTGACGCGCAGCCTTCGCCGCAGCCGTGGCACCTCAGATGGTGTGGCTCATTTTCGGTGCCATGGTGGCTTATAATGGAGCTGAGCCGTGCTGCTTAGGGGGTTGTTCATAGACGCCGCAGTATGCAATGAACAACACCGTTGAGCTGGGATGCTTTACTGCGCGCACTTCCTGAATGAGGCATTGTCAGCTGGGTTCTTCAAAGCTGCCGCCGTCTGACGCACACATCGACATATTTCGTACGCGGATCTTTTGTTGCGTTATGAGAGACCGATTACGTGGTCCGCTCCAAACTATTATTTTTTTGAGTAGCTGTATACACACGTACCTGTCATTTGGAACCCATGAAGCTCCTGTCCTCTGCACCTGTGCAATCCATTTTTCATGACGAACCGGATCTCTTGCAAACTTATGAAGGGTAAATCGATTCTCCCGAGTGTTCAAGCAATGTCCAGCAATGCAACGATCCGGCATTTTGGGTAACACGAAGGAACAACGAGCTACCTTCCCGGAGGTAAAACTAATGGAAACAAGTGAATCCACTTGGGGCGCTTCTGTCCTTTATGTCACTTCCTGCTTCTTCTCAAAAACAAATCCCTCGAGAAGTTTTTCAGGGCGGGAGTTACAAAGAGCTGTATACGTCAAAATCATGTTTTGTGGTGAAAAAAATGCATGGGCCCATATTGGCTGCCGCTTTTTTATTAGCAACATACTAAAAGTCATCCATTTCATGACAGTGGACCTTTAAAAATATCATCTGGTCATTTAAGTCCATTTTTTTCAAGCTGACACTGTTACACGGTTGCTATTGTGTTTGCTTTGTTTCTTGTTATGGTAAAGGAAAGTAAAAACAGCTCAGAGAAAGGACCAAAAAGTGCTGAGGAAACTCCACCCTATGGTCCTCCCACCCAACACTAGCTGTAGCGACACCTCTGACTTGGAGAAAATCTGCAGCACAATTTCAAAATTGCGTCTGGGTTGCGCTCGAGTATAAAGTCAAACTACGCAGGGCATAGCCGCAGTGACGTCAGCGTGGTCGCCGCATGTGTCAGTATCAAGAGTGTGTTGTGTGTTCATAGGCTAAGTTGAGTTGATAAGGTGGTGGCATTCTCTTTGTCCATCACACTATTCTATGGCTGCTAAGCAGTCAGGAATTATTTTCTAATGTCTTTTGTTACTGATTCACATGAGTCAATTTTGCGGCTAATGGCATGGGAGGGTGAAATATGCTATCACAGTTTACTGTATATTTTCTTCACGTCATCTACTGTTCTTTCAACAAGATCAGACATTTCTTCTAAATGTGAATCTGATTGATCAAGTTTTAGGTCTTCTCTGTATTTTCTGACCTGACCTTTGCAGTGTTCATAAATGTTTGTTTTTTTTTCTCTTTAAGTTTGTTCATCTTTTTGATACAGGAGCTTTGTCTCTGCCAACATTTTCTGATATTTCACAGTTCTAAACCATCTTACTTTTGCCACTTATTGTTTGCTGCTGCTTCATCCACCATTGCAGTTCTGTCTGTCTGTTTTGTCCAGCAGTTGTGGCGCTTGTCACCTTTTGATGATGTATAGGTTAGATACATGGCCTATGAACATCCATACTGCACTCTTATCAGGGAGCTATCTGATTTTATATCACATATAAGAGAGGCCTAAATTGAACATGAAATCAAAAAGAATTGTACTGTTGATACTAACGTTAAAAAAATGCATGTCACATTGTACAAACATTTTTGGAATTGACCTGCAATGGATTAAATTATCAACAGGTATAATCTTACAACAGTTACAGGATATCACCAAATTTGTGTATGAGGCATGCTGGCAAATGATGAAAGCTAGACCTTGGTTTTGGTTTGGTTTTTGTATGGTAGAGTTTCAGATTTTCTATTTAGGTTAACTTATCAGGTGGCACGGTGACTCAGCTGTAGAGTGTGGGCCTCACAGTTCTGAAGACGGGTGTTCAAATCCCGGCCCCGCCTGTTTAGAGTTTGGATGTTCTCCCTGTGCCTACATGGGCTTTCTCCAGGCACCGCTTTCCTGTCACGTCAAATAAAACATACATTAATTGGAACCTCTAAATTTCCGCTAGGTGTGATTGTGAGTGCCACTGTTTTCTGTCTCCATGTGGCCTGGAATTGGCTGGCAACCAGTTTAGGGTTAACCCTGCCTCCTGCCCGATGACAGGTGGGATAGGCTCCAGCACTCCCACGACGCTAATGAGGATTAGCAGTTCAGAAAATGGATGGAGGGATTAGCTATTTCAAAATCAATCTGAAAAAGAGGTAGGCCACCATATTTTCAAAAAAGGAATCGTATTTTTCTCTTGGATGCGCTTTATAAAAAAAAACTTCTTCAGTTACCTACATGCAGACTTTCTCAAAAAGGCACAAACGATTTTTTACGCTAACTTGTTCAGATCAATTAACTACTTCCTCTTTGTCCGC
This sequence comes from Syngnathoides biaculeatus, assembly GCF_019802595.1. Taxonomy (NCBI): domain Eukaryota; kingdom Metazoa; phylum Chordata; class Actinopteri; order Syngnathiformes; family Syngnathidae; genus Syngnathoides; species Syngnathoides biaculeatus. The sequence goes on along the minus strand of NC_084654.1, from coordinate 5,693,629 downwards.
TTCAGTCTTGCCTCGAGGGGAATGTACGACAGGGACATAGATACATGTGCCGAAATGTTACCTTTATTAAGATGATAAATAATCAATATGTGTAAAATGATAAAGTCCCACAGTGCCTAATCATGCTGCAGAGGTCAGAGTGGAGGAGTTGTTACTCTATGTTAACTTTATTATCTTATAAAACTTAAGATCGTCTGGCCTTTGACATGCTCATCCGATAAGATTGTCTTTAGATCTGATGTTAAGAGTGGATTTGTCCCAGTTTTAAGGTACGAAATAATAAATGTATTTACGACCAAAACTCTTTGTGTGTGGGAAACAGCGACTTCTCCCAAGTCACACCGCCAAGATTGGTTACCTGGAACATAATGTAGCCAATAGCAGTTTGTATATTCTTCTTGTGGCTGCATGGGTTTTCTCCAGGTGCTCCGGTTTCCTCCCATGTCCCAAAAACATCCATCTATTGGAGACTCTAAATTGCCCCTAGATGTGATTGTGAGTGCAAGTGTTGTCTCCATGTGCCCTGGGATTGGCTGACAACCAGTTCAGGGTGTATCCTGCCTCCTCCCCAATGACAGCTGGGATTGGCTCAAGCACTCCTGCGACCCTTGTGAGGGTAAGCGGCTCAGAAAGGATGGATGGATGGATGCGTACCATCTCGGTTGCCCCAGTTACCTGCCACCATGCTGCTCTGACCAAGCGAAGACTTCTCACATTCCAATTTCCGCCACTGCCAGTTCAATTACTATTCAGAATATTCCATACAATGGCAGATTATCTTTTATCTTGGTGTTGATATTCACATTTTGCCAAGGTACTTCGTGGTTAGGTTTGTGTACTTTGCATAATGCCTTGTGTGTGCACAAGACATACAACAATGACTCATTTGATTCAAATGTCGCAGGGTTCCCTCAGGTTAATACATGTCATATTTGGTCTAATTTCATTATAAAATTAAGTTGTCGTCTCTGTCTAGGGCAAAAGTAGAGCTGTGATCATTCGATTTCTGAAGTTTCAAGACAGAGAATTCGTTCTACGCACCGCTAGGCAGCTCAACAATACCCATGAAGAAAAGAAGCTCACATTTGCACCAGATTTGTCGGTCGAAACCATGCGCCAACGCAATGAGTTCAACGTGGTGAGAAAGAAGTTTGTGGAGAAAGGGCTTTACCGTGGATTCCAGATTTACCCCTGCAAGTTGAGAGTCCTACATGAAGGAAGAATACAGCTGTTTGCCACGCCTAGAGAAGCTGAGAACTTTTATCAGACAATTACTTGAATGTTATGGCGAGATTCGTGATACACTCTTATGTCAGACCTTTATAAATTGTGCCCCTCTACCGGTTTTTGGTTTAGCTTATATAGTTTTTGTTCAGTGTTTTTGGTCATTTTTAGTTAGTTTGACTTATTACTTTTTCTTTTGATTTTTTCATTTATTTATTCTTGTGGAGGAGGGAGGGAAAGAGTAGTAAGTTTCGTGTATGCTAGATTTGCTATCGTATTATTGATTTATTTTTTTGGCGGATTGGGTGGATGCCACCATTTATGTTTCTCTCCGTTTTTCGTTTGCTTGAATAATTTTACCCCTCCTCCTTAAGGTGGATTGGTGTTAGTCCCCATATCTGTTTTATTTAGAGTAAGGGATGGGGATGTTTTATAGATTTTTGTTTATAAAGGTTCATGTTGTGTTGTTTAGTTTAAATTGCACAGACATTATGTTAATCCAAGTCACTGTTTTGATAATATTGTATTTTGTATGCTTATGGAAAGTACAAGTCATAAAATTGTTGATTTAAAGATTACAAGTTGGAATGTCAGGGGTCTTAAAAATCTTAATAAATTGAAACAGATTATTAATAGAATTAAATTATTGAATGCTAAAATAGTACTCCTTCAGGAGAGTCATTTGACTGATTCAGAAATCAAAAAGGTTAGAAATAGGTTGTCTGGAAATGTACTATATCCATCATACAATAATTATGCACGAGGTGTTTTAATTCCTATTCACAAAACTATACCATTACAAATCACTAATACAATTCAGGATCCAGCAGGGCGATATGTGATAATCCAGGGTACTATTTTCTCTCTCACATTAAATTTGGTATGTGTATATGGTCCAAATGAGGACAATCCTAAATTTTTTGAAGACCTTTTTCTCACAATTTCTGCTTTACATGGTTCAGTTATAATTGGCGGTGACTTTAATTGCACACTAAATCCTGTGTTGGATCGCACTACAGGTTTAGATCCAAGTAAAGCGAAAACAAGGAAAATTTTAAACAATATAGTGTTGATTTAAATGTAGTTGAAATTTGGAGATATTTTAATCCTTCTAAAATCGAATTTTCATGTTATTCAGGCTCCCAGAAATCTCGATTGCGCATTGTCAAAGGTTAAAAACTGCTGGTATGACAGTATAGTGATTAGCGACCATGCACCAATATCTATGAATATTCACTGCCCCTGCAATTGGTGATTTTAATCTATATGGGTGCAGAATGAGAACTTTGTTTCCTTCATAAAAAGTAAAATTGATTTATTTTTTTAAATTAATACAGATCAAACGGGAGCCTGTACAAGATGGGAAGCATTCAAAGCTTACATTCGAGGAGAAATTATCAGTTATACAAGTTCTAAATCTAAACAACAAAAAGCAGAGATGTGTGACTTAGAGACGCAAATAAAGGAGTTAGGAAATGATTTAGATCAAGTAGATGATCCACTTAAACATAAAGAATTGCTATTTTTAAGAAGTAAATATAATAAATTATCTACAGATAAAGCGGCAAAAAGTTACGATCAAGGTGAAAAAGCGGGCAATTAATAGCATAAGGACATCTCATGGAGATTTGACTGTTGAACCTCAAGAAATGAATAGTACTTTCAGGCATTTCTATGAACAATTGTATAAATCCGAGAGACAACAGACTTCGTTTGAGAGGGATGCATTTCTTGATGCACTTGTATTTCCAGTGCTATCAGAGGAGGCAAAGCAAAACTTAGATAACCATCTGACATAAGAAGAAATTTCTGCTGCCATTCAAAGTATTAACACTAATCATGCTCCTGGGCCTGATGGACTGAATATAGAATTTTATAAAGTGTTTCAAAAACAATTATTGACTCCATTGATGGACATGTATAAAGAATCATTTAATAAGGAGACTTTTCCTCCTACATTGAGACTTGCGCTGATTACCCTGATCCTCAAACCTAATAAGCCTTCCACAGAATGTTCCTCGTATAGACCAATAAGCTTGATGGGATGCGATATAAAAATATTTTGCAAAGCCCTGGCAATACGATTGGATTAGTATATACCTAGTTTAATACATAATGATCAAAACGGTTTTGTTAAAAAATATCAAGGATTTCACAATATTCAAAGACTTTTGAATATATTACATGAAAAGGCAGAGTGTAAAGACACAGCACTGCTGTCGTTGGATGCACGTCAGGCCTTTGACAGAATTGAATGGTCATTTTTATTTAATATTCTACCGCGGTTTGGATTTGGCAATAATTTTCTTAAATGGTTAAAAACTTTAGATACAAACCCTACTGCTAGTATTATCATCAACAGTATTTCTTCTAAACCAATTGTTTTGGAAAGATCCACACGCCAGGGCTGTCCTCTTTCCCGAATGTTGTTCATTTTAGCACCACTGGCCATGTCGATTCGTGTGGATAGAGGCTTGATGGGCATCCAAATTGGTGATCACAGAATCTCTCTTTATGCTGATGACGTCATTCTCTTTTTGACTAAGTTATCCACGAGCCTTCCAAATTTATTGGAGCAAATTAAAAAGTTTATTAGTTTCTCAGGTTATGTGATTAATGATACAAAAGTCATCCATTTTATTTTTAAGTACGGAAGAGAGACTTAATCCTGTTGTTAACACTCCTTTTTTGAACGCAAGAGATGGATTTATTTATTTGGGGGTCAAAATTTCCCCTGATGTTAACAATATAGTTCAGGTTAATTATGACCCCTTAATCTTGGAGGTACAACAGTTATTAGACGGGTGGATGACTATGCTAATTTCAATGTTGGGACGTATAAACATAGTTAAAACGAGCGTTTTGCCGAAATTTTAAAATTTTTTTCAAACCATACCTCTTCCATTTCCTGACATCATTTTCACTAGACTCAACAGAATGCTCCTGAATTTTATTTGGAATAATAAGAAAGCCAGATTAAGACTATGGTTGCTTTATATGCCTTATGAAACTGGAGGGTTACAACTTCCAAACTTTAAATGGTATTACTGGTCTGCTCAACAACGCTCAGCTATGTATTATTTTTCAACATCACCATCACGCTCTTGGGTAAAAATAGAGCATGCAATAGTACCACACCTTCTGTTAAAGTATTATTTATATTCTGCTGAGAATAGAGTATTAAAACAGCAGACCAAGAATCCATTTTTGAGAAACACGATAGATATCTGGTTTAAATCACACAAACATATAGGGGACACTCCTTTACTTTCACGCTTTTCTCCCATATGGGGTAATGCGACTTTTAAAGCTGGAGGAGCAGATGGGGGTTTTAAATTATGGGCAAATAATGGTATAAAATCAATAGGTGACCTTTATGTAAATGGTGAAACGCTTACATTCATTCAAATATGTCAAAAATTTTCTATTCCCAATAAGCATTTTTTCAAATATCTGCAGTTAAAACACTTTTTGTCAGCACAAATCAAAAACATAATGTATGAATCCCCTTTCTCCAGTTTAGAAGATATTGTCCAGTCAGGTTTGCATGGATGTAAGCAGATATCTATGTTCTATAAATCTTTAGTCTCACATGATACACAACCTAGATAAAGAAAAAAAATTGAAGTAATTGATTGGTAACAAGCATGCCTTAAAGCACAAAAACAAACAATTAATACTAAAATGAGGCTATTACAATATAAATGGCTGATGAGGACTTATGTGACTCCTGTTAAACTTCATCAGTGGACCCTTGACATTCCAGATACGTGTAGTAAGTGCTCTAATTTTCAAGGGTACTTTATATCATTGTTTAATGGGACTGTTGGAAAGTCAAAGATTATTGGAAATCTATTGTTCAGACAATTTCTATAATAGTTGTAATTCAGGTTCCTCACTGCGCAACACTGTGTATCTTAGATATATATCCCAAGGATTTTGCTGTTAATATAAAGAAGGCCATGCTTATAGACGTTGGTCTCCTGCAGGCCATTAGAACAATTGCATTATTTTGGAAAAAAATGGAAATTCCTCCAATAAAAGTATGGATGTTGGAAATGGCATCTTGTGTTGCACTGGAAAGACTCACGTATATCATGAGAGGAAGAGCTCAGGAATTTGAGGACATATGGAGACCCTTAGAAGAGTTTTTGAAAAAAATGTGAATTATTTGTGATTTGTGTGCTTTCTTTTTTTTTTAACACTATTATGTCTGTGCATTTTTTTTTACCGTTATTGTGTTGTGTTTGTAAAATTACATATGAAAAATCAAATAAATATATTGTGAAAAAATAAGTTGTCTTTTTTTTTAAAACCAGTTTGTGCTCATCTGAAATGCACCACAAGTACCCCAAAACATGGAGCTACTCTATGGTTTAATTTTTTTAAGCTAATTGGAAGGAACATAATTACACTCCCTGCCAGGATGTTAATTACATAACATTAAAAATGTAATTTATCAATTCGAGCCTGTTCCAGCTGACTGCACAACAGTCAGACTACACATTTAACTAGTCACCAGTCAGATTAGAGGGTTGTTCCACATCATTATCACTCCGTGCTACCATATAGTATATATTAGAACTGAAATCAAACTTTAACTCAAAGTTGGTGACTCTGAAGCATGTAAGATCTGTCTGCAAGGCACAGCAACCCTGAAAATAGCAACGATCATAAACTGATAGCAGAAACTGACGAAAGTGATACTTGGGCAAGCCCCAAATCAATAACCATTAACCAAGTATCCAAAGCATTAGTTGTGCAGGCAAAGCCATGTTGTTGTGGTTTTCTGCACTCGGTCACACAATGCTGATCTCGTACAACCCAGAGCAGAGAGGTAATCCAGCACACTGAGGTCATTGGCACAGATCAACATCACCATTTCATACAGTGCGTGCGATGAAAAAGTTTTGAACCTATTCTAAAATTAGTAGTTTCCACATTTTAATATTCAAGATAATCAAAAAAATGTGCTCAGACAAAAACAACTAAAGTAAACACTAATTTACTTTTTAATTGTTAAAAAAAATTAAAACTATCTGGCTGGGGTGGAAATAACTGGGTTACAAATGCCATTTCTAAAGGTTGAGGACTCCAGGAAAGCACATTGAAACGCAGAAAAAAATGGAACAGTGGTGAACCCTCGGTTGAGCTCCTTCCTTGCATCGCTATTTTCCTCAGTTGTCCTACTGGCTAAGACTGTCATGGTCCTGCCGGTCCCGACACAGCACACACCTGCAGCATTCAGTGAGGCGCACACCTGTCCCTGTAATTAGGACATATACAAATCGATACTCCTCGTACAGTCTGCCCTTTGCCAGATCTTTGCCTCATGCCTTGTTCCCACACTCTTGTGATTCCGTTCCTGATCTCTGGTGTACCAACTCCTGCCTGCCCACTGACCTGCCTCTTACGGCTGATGTCCTTATTGTTGCTGCTCCTGCTGACTGCCTGCCTGATCCCTGACACTGGACTGAATTAAAATGTTTCCCGAACTGTCTCTATGTCTCCTGAGTCGTGCATTTGCGTCCAACCTCGTGTTATGGTCATGACAAAGACTGTAATTCTACAAACATACAATGACAATCCGCTCAAGGAGTCAGTGACCTTTCTGGCATGATGCGCCAGTTTGAAATGTTGCCATTGCCAGTATCAGCTTTAACACAATGCTGAATTATGACACAAAAAACAAAACGTCTTGGTTGCAAGGTGGTCAAACTGGTACGAGTGTTTGCCTCACAGTTCTGAGTAGCCTGGTTTCAAATCCTGGCCCTGGCTGTGTGGAGTTTGTAGTTTCTCCCCGTGCCTGTGTGGGTTTTCTCTAGGCACTCTGTTTTCCTCCGACATCCCTAAAAAAGTTTGCAACCAGTACAGGGTGTGCCCCACCTCCTGCCTAAAGATGGCATTGGGAGGCTCCAGCACCTCCAGCAACCGTTGTGAGGATAAGCATATCTGAAAATGGATGGATGACTGGACAAAAACTGTTGGCACTTACTCTGCCATGGAATTCCGTGTTGCTGCCCCCCTCAGCACATACATCATCCACGAAGGTCCTGAAGCCTTCCTAATTGCACAATAAATGGGAAATTCATCAGTATCTTGTAACCCAGCCCTTCTAATGTTTATGACAAGGAATGCCACGTTGGCGACCCTTGCTCTACTCACAAAATGCTAATATTCTGCATTCTGTATGAAGGCACAAAGCTGTGATTGTCATCAGGCAAACAGTTCAGAATTTGCACAGCCAACATGGTATTAGGAGAGTGTAATATGGAGAGTCAGCATGGTCAAACATAACACATCGCTTTAGAAATGGTTCAAGATGCACAAACTGTTGTGTCATCATAGTTCTCATTTCCAAACGTCATCAGACTCTATTTAATCACTGCAATTAGAGCTATATATGAATCCGTGGTGACTCAAATTAACAACAAAATAATTTTCGGATTGGGATCAAAACGAATCAAACAATAACATACGACTTTACTTCAACAGAAGCTGCAATGCTGCAATGCCACATTTACTGAGAAAAATACACTAGATTTCTGGCTGAGACATTTTCCTCTCGAACACCCACTGTCCTCACATCCTCCCACACAACATCCATCAACTTTTTCTCTGGTCTTCCTCTCGCTTTTTGCCAGCTCCATCCTCAGTACCCTTCTACCAATATACTCACTCTTTCACCTCTGAACATGTCCAAACCATCTAAGTCTGCTCTCTCTAACCTTGCCTCCAAAACATACAATTTTGGCTGTCCCTCTAATGACACCAATTCTAATCCTTTCCAATCTGTTCACTCCTTGTGAGAACCTCAGCATCTTCATTTCTGCTACCTCCAGTTCTGCTTCCTGTTGTTTCTTCAGTGCCACCATCTCTAATCCGTACATCATGACCAGCCTCACCACTGTTTTATAAACGTTGCCCTTCATCCTAGCGGGGACTCTCCTGTTACATAGAACACCAGACACCTTCCCCCAACCGCTCTACCCCGCTTGGACCAGTTTCTTCAGTTCCTTACCACATTCTCCATTGCTCTGTATTGTTGACTCCAAGTATTTGAAGTCATCCACCCTCGCTATGTCTTCTCCCTGGAGATTCATACACATATATTCTATTTTACTTCGACTAATTTTCATTCCTCTCCTTTGCAGTGCATGCCTCCATCTTTCTAATTGTTCCTCGGCCTGCTCCCTGCTTTCACTGCAGTTCACAATATCATCTGCAAACATCATAGTCCAAGGGGATTCCAGTCTAACCTCATCTGTCATTCTATCCATTACCACAGCAAACTGGAAGGGGCTTAGAGCTGATCCCTGATGCAGTCCCACCTCCACCTTAAATTCTTCTGTCACATCTACGGGACACCTCATCACTGTTCTACTGCCCTTATACATGTCCTGTACTATTCAAACATATTTCTCCGCAACACCAGACCTGCGCATCCAGTACCACAGTTCCTCTCTTGGTACTCTGTCATAGGCTTTGTCTAGCTCTACAAAGACACAATGTAGCTCCTTCTGAACTTCTCTGTACTTTTCCACGAGCATCCTCAAGGGAAATAATGCATCTTTGGTATTCTTTCTAGGCATGAAACCATACTCTTGCTCGCAGATACTTATTTCTGTCCTGAGTCTAGCCTCCATGACTCTTTCCCATATCTTCATTGTGTGGCTCATCATCTTTATTCCTCTGTAGTTTCCATTGCTCTGAACATCGCCTTTGTTCTTAAAAATGGGGACGAGCACACTTCTCGATTCTTCTGGCATCTTCTCTCCTGCTAGCATTCTATTGAATAAGTTGGTCAAAAACTCCATAGCCACCACTATTATTTCGAAACATCAGAAGGACTAATGATTACATTCTGGCTTGAAGTAATTTGTTACTATCGATATGAATTGAAAATGGAATTTAGCAGGCAAGTCCTACTGCCCATATTACCCTTCCTTTCCTTATGGCTGTTGCCTTCAATTGAATGTACACGCAATATGCTGGAGGTCTGACATATCTCTGATGACTCATAGCCCGACACAGCCCATGACCTCATCTTACATTTTTCCTCAAACTTATTGGTTTCAATAATTTTTTCCACAATGACCCCCAACCAATATGTATTTATGTAAGAGTTCCTATTTTGAACTACAATTTCATCACTGGCACTGTAAGAATGGTAGACTGTCTCTACAGCTCCAGCTCACTTATTCATCTTACAATAATTAATTAGTAACTCATCACACAGCAAAAAAAAGTAATAAGGAAACACAAATGAATTAAAACAGAAATGTTATCTCATTAACCGCACTCCTAATGTAGAATGCTATAAACAACAAAGTCCCAGAATTCATTCAAAATATCTTTTGGAATAGGTAAGGGAATTATCAGTTCACGGGTTAGCACAGCTTTCGTACATTAAATACGCAGAAGGAAAATTAGTGTTTATCAATTTTCTGTGTGAAATTGTGGCAGACTATCCCAACTAAAAGCAATGTCCAGATACAAATTATTATGCTTGCCCAGAAAGGGTGTTGAGAGAGAGAGAGACTCCATATGTATATTTTTCTATATTAGAAGTTGAACAACTCAAGATTTTTTCGTAGTAGACTTTAGTTTGATCAAAGTGGAGCTGAAGTGAATTAATCATAAAAAAAAATCTTTTTATTTTATTTTATTTTTTAAGCACAGTACAGTGGTTCACAACTTATTTTGCCCCACAGACAGGTTTCGTGGAACGATAACAGACTGGGATGATACCAAATTAAAACAAATGATTACAAATACAATCCACCATGACGATCTATTTAGCTGTTGGAATTAGTAAGAGCCCTGTACATGTTTTTCTCTTTCTTCAATGAGCCTGTTGGTCTTATATTGTCTTTGGTAACATACAATCCATCCATCCATCCATCCATCCATCCATCCATCCATCCATCCATCCATCCATCCATCCATTTTCTGAGCTGTTTACCCTCGCGACAGTTGTGGGAGTGCTGGAGCCTACCCCAGCTGTCAACGGGCAGGAGGCAGGGTATACCCTGAACTGGTTACAAGCCAATCGCAGGGCACATGGAGACACACAGCAATAGCACTCACAATCACACCTAGGGGCAATTTATAGTCTCCAATGAATGCATGGTTTTTGGATGTGGGAGGAAACCGGAGTGCCCAGAGAGAACATGCAAACTCCACTCAGGTGGGGTGGGATATGAACTCCAGTCCTCAGAGCTGTGAAGCCAATGCTCTAAGGCTGCGCCACCGTGCCGCATCAAAAAATTTCCTTTAGTGATAACATGTAACAACCCAAAAGATATGGACCACTCTAAATGAAAAGAACATTGTGTGCAGTGATTCTTTGAGCTGCAGCATGTTCCCACATAAGCTGACTCTTAGAAAAATAAATGCTGCATGGACAAAATCTCTTCGCTGTTATAATGAGGACTTGTCTTAATGGCAGTCAAGAGGATTTATGATATATTAACAATTCACACAGAAACAAGCTGGCGCAGGGGACGGGAGAAGGGTGGGTTGTTGTAATAAATGATTTAATGATACATTGCGATTCACTTGTAAATGATTTTGAATCGATTCATGCCTTTCAGTAACTGATTATTAAAATAGTGTCATGCTTATGGAATGAAAAAAGTAAAATTTAGAAATGCAGAAGTGTATCGCCATCAGTGTGGCACATATGACAGTGTCATCATGCAAGTAAAGATAGGGTTGTATCATATAATGCTCTTCACGATAAACAACAAAATAACAACAAAATATCTGATAGTTCACATGAGAGCCTCTACTGACAATAGTTTTTTTTTTTTTTTTTTTTTTTTTACCCAAAAGTGGTGTGACACTGTTGAATAGCCTCACTCTTTAGGGCTCATAAAATAACCTGCAATACAAAAATCAGGGGGGTGGCACAGTGAAGCAGCTACAAAGCTATGGCCTCACTGCTCTGAGGACCGTTGTTCAAATTCCGGCCCCACCTTTGTGTAGTTTGCATGTTCTCCCCGTGCCTGCATGGGTTTTCTCCAGGGACTCCGGTTTCCTCCCACATCCCAAAAACATCCATTAATTGGGGACTCTAAATTGCCCCTAGATATAATTGTGAGTGCGTCTGTTGTCCATCTCCATGTGCCCTGCGATTGGCTGGTAACCAGTTCAGGGTGTACCCTGCCTCCTCCCCAATGACAGCTGGGAAAGGTTCCAGCACTCCCGCGACTCTTTTCAGGATAAGCGGTTCAGAAAATGGATGGATGGATGGATAATCACTGGGTATATAAACAAATTTAAAACTGCATATGGGAACCACAATGGAAACATAAGCTATCTGACTGAATAACACACTTCTAATAAATTTGTGTGAATACAAATTTTGATATGTTGGAGACGTGTCTTGTGAATCATTCACTCGTGTCGTGGTGTAAATCCGAAGGTGCGTGCAGCTTCTCTTTGTCACATTGTGAATAATTAACGTGTATTTGTCAACTGCATTATGTAATGCAAAATCCAAAACAACTAAACTAGAATAATGTTGATTGTTGTATTAAATGAATGTATGTATGAATAAATTAATGTATGAAATGAATATAATGTTTCAAATTTCTCTCAGAGGATGGAAAGTGTGTTAATTTCCTCTTTTGATGAGGTCATGTACTGTAGTAGCCACAACCACAATCACCTTCGATTATTACCATTTGAAACCTGACATTGACAGGTGGATTTTTAAATTAAGGCAGCTCCCAAAAAATGATGCAGCATTTTTTAGTAAATGCATTAACACTGATGGTGCCATCTCAATAGATCTCAATTCCTTACCTTGACATGTTGTGCTGTTCACCATCAAACTGTCATCCAGCTGTCTCTCTGAGCTACTTCACAAGCAGAAATGTTAGGTCAGGCATTAAAATGATAATGTTTGATTTGATTCTTTCAGAGATTCTTAATGACGAGCTCTCTCTGCCTTTCTCACTGTCTCTGCCTACTTTAATGCCTCTCCATCTCCTCCCTTATTGCCCACTTATTCCCCCTCATTTAATTCCGATTAAATTGTGTTCAATGATCCCCTTTGTCTTTCAATCCTGCCCACCTTTTCTCTTTTGTCTTTTCTTCTCTATATATTCTGTGAGCCATTTACTTTGTTTAATCCCGTCTACTCATGGTTTGAGATTTCGTCGTCATACTGCCACAGACCATTCAAGATACACAGATTTTTTTTGCCTCATCTGGTGGCTTTATTGGGTTTAAGATTATTATTAAATGCTGTATAATCATTATGCAGTTGATGTAAGTATAATAATGATAATATTAAAAATAGTAATCGTTCCATCCATTTTCTGAAGCCAAACATCAAAATTTTTTAAAACACCATGTAAAAAAGACCAGAAAAAACATTTCAGATAATTTACAAGTGCAAAAACAATGTCATTTCAATAAAATAAATGTATTGGGTAGAAATTAGAAATTAATCTAATATTAAAGATGTGAGCAGCACTATAAACAGGCTAGCCCTTGCATCCCCATAGTTGTGGAGTTTTGGAGGAATTCACTCAGACGGCCTCACAGGCAAGAAAAAAAATCTTGAAGTAATTCCTTCTTTCTGGTTCTTTTAACATTTTGTGGTAATCTTGTTTACAAAGAAGAATCCTGATACACTGAAAATGTCGTTTGATGATTTATTACAACAAACTCAAGAATATAATTTGAGACTATAGTTTACAAAGATAGAGTCAGGTAGAAGCATACATTGTGCTCGACTCTTTACCTTTTCTTGTGGGACCCAAAAGCCGAATGGCTCACTTTTCGGAGAACAGTTAGTTCCCTCAACGGCTCCTTATAAACCTGTTCTTGCGTGCCCTCACCCTGAATATCAGTATGGTTTGGTGTGTGGTGCACTATTGCATTTCACGTTATATTTTAGTTTCTTGATATGGATCTGTTTTTTGTGCTATAATCATCAAAATTTTACATGTTTTAAATATGAAATACTTCACACTGTGGTTGGCAGTGCATCTCTATAATTTACAGTGGATCAGCTGGTAAAGCTTTGGCTTTCCAGTTCTGAAGACCCGGGTTTGAACCTGGCCCCGACTGTGTGGAGTTTGCATGTTCTCCCCATGCCTGCGGGGGTTTTCTCCGGGCACTCCGGTTTCTTCGCACATGGCAAAAAAACATGCAACATTAATTGGACAAAATTGCCCCTAGGTGTGATTGCGAGTGTGGCTGCTTGTTTCTATGTGCCCTGCAATTGGCTGGCAACCAGTTCAGACTGTACCCTGCCTCCTGGCCGTTGAAAGCTGGGATATGCTCCAGCACTCTCCACAAGCCTTGTGAGGATAAGTGACAAAGAAAATGGATGGATGGATGGATGGATGGATGGATATCCATCCATTTTGATAAGTACTTGTCCTCATTACGGTCACAGGTAATAATAATAATAACGTGCCCTGTGACTGACTGGCGACCAGTCCAAGTTGTAGTCTGCCTTTTGCTCAAAGTCAGCTGGGAAAGGCTCCAGCGCCTGGTGACCCTAACAAGGATAAGCGGTTTTGAAAATGGGTGGATAATAAAAATAATAATCATCATCATAATCTCTTATAATAATTATGATATTAAAAACAGTAATAGATCCATCCATTTTCTGAAGCCAAACTAAAACACTTAGGCACAACTGGCCTCGAACAATCTGACTGAAGTGTGGCTGCCAATGTGCACCCGTGACCCCTGCGACCACCAGCAAACATCCAACAATATTCATTATTGGGCAATGTGGGTTAAGTATCTCATGTTAAATTCCGTAACCTTCTTAGAAAATCATAATATCCCAGAACTGATGAGCTATTTTTAGAACACGTTCACAGGCTACTCATGTTGCCCTTGAGAGCTACTGTATTTGCCTGCAGTCACCACATTGGTGACCACTCCTATATATTCATTTTATTAAGGTTCCCTTTTTCTGGGCACATTTTGTCAGCAGTGGCTCAGGGCGGACCCTGAAAAGATTAGGGTGGTCCAGGACATGCCACACCTTGAGGACGCCAAAGCTGTTGAACGATTCACTGGGTTTGTGACATATTTGGCAAAATTCATGCCACACCTCTCTGAGGTCTGTGAGCCACTGCGTAGACTGATGGACAAGGATGTCCCATGGCACTGGCTGTCCAAACACAATGCTGCAGTTGAAGAGATCAAGCGACTCATGACAGCTGTCCCGGTTCTGAGATATTACGATGTGGCGAAACCAGTGGTAATACAGAGCAACGCGAGTCAGAAGGGGCTTGGCTGCTGTTTCCTGCAGTAGGGTCAGACTGTGTGCTATGCATCGCAGGCGCTGACCCCTACTGAACAAAACTATGCTCAAATAGAGAAGGAATGTTTGAGCACCGTTTTCGTATCTTTCGTACTACTACTACTTGTACAGGCATGAAGAGGTCACTGCAGAAACAGACCACAAACCGTTGATTTCCATATTCACAAAGCCTCTCCTGACAGCCCTCAAGTGACTCCAGAGTATGCTGCTCATGCTCCAAGCATATAATTTCAAGGTAGTTTACAGGCCGAGTCCTGATATGCATATCAGCGACACCTTGAGCAGAGCCACCATTCCTGCATATATGACACAAAACATCTGCAGTTTACAGGGTGCACAAGAGGCAACTGAACTGATAAATCAAGATGATTATCTTAATGTCACAAGACAGAGGCTGGTCCCGATAAGAACGCACAGAGAGGCTGATGAGAGCCTTCAAGTCTTGAAGAAGATGGTTCTCCAGGGTTGGCTAGATTGCAGGGATGACACACCCCTGCTGGTCAGAGAATACTGGTCAATCAGGGATGAGATCAGTGCGCAGGATGGAGTTTTGTTTAAAAGCCAGAGGGTCTTAGTGCCAAAATCATTACGTGCAGAAATGTTGAAGAATATACAAGTCAGCCATGTGGGGGGCGATGCCTGCTACAGACACACTATACTGGTCCAACATGCACAGCGAGATAAAAGATTATGTGAGCCAGTGTTCGGCTTGCAATGAATACGCACACAAGCAGCAGCGGGAGACAATGATGTCACATGATCTTCCTGTCCAAGCATGGCAAATCTGTTTAAGCAAGCAGGCAAAAACTTCCTCATCGGTGATCATTACTCAGACTTCTGGGAGATTGAGCTGCTTCCAGACCTCTCAGCGGAGACTACAGTGCTGAGGTGCAAGGTGCAGTTCACCCACCATGGACAACCAGATCAAGTATTAACAAACTGCGGCAGTCAGTTTGACAGTGAGACGTTCAGGCGATTCGCAAGGAAGTGGGACTTTGACCATATGAAGTCATCGCCTAGACATCCAAAGTCAAATGGCAAGGCTGAGTCTGCTGTGAAAATAGTGAAAAACATCTGCAAGAAGGCAGCCAGTGCGGGTGACGACCCATGGGTGGCCATATTATAGTGGAGGAACACACACACAGAAGGGATGCAAAGTAGCCCTGCACAGAGGCTGATACCTCGAAGGCTGAGGACACCAGTGGTCCAAAGTTTATTTTCCATCATATGCGATGTTTGTATTTAGAGAGTTTATAGTTGAGTTTAGCCTTGTTAAAATATACTTGTAAAAGGATAATAAGGGGGAGTCTAGGTGTTTTTTTCTCCTTGTCATTCACTCGTTAGGTGAGCATTAGCAGTGCTGCGTTCATGCTAGCTTGGGGCAGAATGAAGACACCAAGTATAAAGTATACAATACAATATAAGTAAAATGGCTTGCAGTTCAAGAACAGTGACTCCGAAAGCGGCTTCAGTGTCTGCTGAGCTGTGTAACATCCATGCACCATTTCTCATCCCACTGCCTTTTGTTTTCCCTGCCAGCTCTGCGATACAATTCGCCGAGTGGATATGGATTGGTTGGGATGGAGTTCAATCGGGACTGTATTTGGATAGCCAAGTCTGGTGAACCGCAGACCTGCTGAAAGTTCAAAGTCTTTCTAGTCCTAATCAGGAGATGAAGTTAATCTATTTTGTGGGGAAGAGAGCGTATATTGGCGAGCTGAATCGAAGGGAGCGCCAATCTGTGTCATTTCCTGCGGAGTTTCACCTGGATTCTGCCTTACAACCTCCTCTGGCATCTTCACCTTTATGCTCCGCAAACCGCAGACACTGCTGCCATTGCTGCTCCAGTGAGTAACTCGGGGAAAAGACTCAGCAAATTTGTGAGAGTTGTTGAGGAAAAAGTCTAGGGAAGACTCTCTGTTGTTTAACAAGTCATCTCTTGGGTACTTGAGTCCACAGACTACTGAAAAACACAAAAACTTAAATACAGTATTCCTAGGGAGCAATGTACCAAAGCTTTTACTCGAGCAGGAGCCATCTTGGTAATTCTCAGTATTGTTTTATTTATTGATTATTATGTTTCAATGTATTTTCATGATTGTTATAGGCTGTTCTGTGTTTTTAGTTTGTTTGTTTTTTTTGATCAACAGAAGGCTGATATTTTCATGACCAGAACATGAGGCTGAACCCAAAATGCACGACTCACGAGACCAGGTACAGTTCGGGAAATATGTTTAATTGGTCCAAAGTCGGTACACAAGCATCAAAGGCAAGGACATGGAGTTGCGGGAACGTGACATGAAGTACAACGATCTGGCGAGGACCAGACCGCACATGTAGCGATCATAATCAGCTTTAAAAACACACAAGGAATTATTCTTCGGCATTCGGTGCTCCCTGCATTTAGAACGAAGACAACCAAACCGACAAGAACAAAGAACAAGACAAATTTATGTTTATAGGAACTATTCTTTATAACAGCCGTGCAAGTTGTAAAATCTTTTTCATTTAGAACAAGTAAGAGATAATTGTGTTAAGCTTGTACAGAAGTGCCTTTACCCATTTGTGGGTCCCGTTATAGACCAGTGCAATGACAGTTGTGCAAAGGAAGAAGTTTAAAGTGATAAATTGTGTGATAGTCTACAAAATATATTACTAATACTGTTTGGACCAGCAAGGTGTGAATGAGTGACCTAACATGGCACAAAGCAGAAAAATTGTGGGTTCGCTGATCAAGAATTTAATGACTAAATTGCCAGAGGGAAAAAACTGTTCAAATACCTGCTAGTAATTTATACTTAATTAATGAGATAAGACGCAGAGTGGGGGTCCCACTTGTTTGCCCGGGCCGCATAGTGTGGCAGTAGAAACAGAGTCAGTCCCTCAGGTGTTGTTGACGTCCCTAGGGTGACAGGTGGCGGCTCAGCTGCATTGGGTGCTCCGCATCGGCTGGCGCATGTTGAGGAGCATTGGCGTCACTGATGCATGGAAGTGGATTCCTCCACCAGGCGTTGTCCTGCTTCTTGTCTTGTTTCAAAGTGAGAGCAATGAGGGAGTCAAAGTCTGTTGGCAAGTCCAGCGGGATCAACTGACCCTTTATGGTGGGGGACAACCCTTGTAAGAAGGCATCTAAGAGTGCCTTTTCGTTCCACTGGCTCTCGGCTGCGAGAATGTGGACCTCAGTGGCGTAGTCGGAGACCCTGTGCTTGCCCTGCCGTAGTGTGATCAATGAATTTGGTGCCACACGTTCAGGGGTCGCATATTGGAACACTTGTGCATTGGAGGTCGCAAAGGACGCCAACGTCCGACACGTGTCCGCGTCATGGCTCCACTCAGTGGTCACCCACGCTTCCATCCATCCCGTCAGGTGGCAAATGACGAACTAGATCTTGACTCTGTCGAAGGGAAAGGTGGCCTGTAGCTCGAAGTGGAGCCCACGATGCATGATGAATGGCTTGATATTGCTCAAGTCCCCTGAGAAATGCTTCAGACGAGAGAGCGGAGAACAGACACCTGTATGTGCGCCAGGGACTGGCAAGGGGACTGGCTCATAGAAATGGAGGATTTGCGGCAGCTATTGGCACTGGGCTGGCATCGGCTCCGCTGGAGAAGGATTCGGACAAGGAACTAAGCCGGGCCATTACCTCCCGCAACAGGTTGTTCTGCTCCTCCAACTGCCCAGCAACCTCCTGGAAATTTTCGTCAAGTTTGGCAAGACGCCGTCCTCGAACCTGGACGGCATGGCTTACAGGATCTGAATCGGCTGCGTCCATGTCAGGGCCAGATCATTCTGTCATTAGTAGAACACAAGACTTAACCCAAACTGCACAACTCACGAGACTAAGTACAGTTCGGGAAGTCTATTTATTTGGTCAAAAGTCGGTACACAGCCTTCAAAGGCAAGGATATGGATTTGTGGGAACATGAGATGAAGTGCAACGATCTGGTGAGAACCAGACTACACGTGTGGCAATATACAGTGAAGAAAATAAGTATTTGAACACTCTGCTATATTGCAAGTTCGCCTGCTTCCACTGTGAGAGAGATAATCTAAGAAGAAAAATCCAGAAATCACAATGTATGATTTTTTAATGATTTATCTGTGTGATACAGCTGCAAATAAGTATTTGAACACCAGGGAAAAACAACGTTAATATTTGATACAGTAGCATTTGTTTGCAATTACAGAGGTCAAACGTTTCCTGTAGTGGTTCACCAGGTTTGCACGTACTGCAGTAGGAATTTTGGTCCACTCCTCGACACAGATTTTCTCTAGATTAGACAGGTTTTGTCATGCTCCTGGCTTCCTCCCCAGACTGGGCGTGGCCAGCCAATGAGTCAGAGCACACCTGCACCTTGTTCCAGCTGATGCCTCCCAGTATATATAGGACTTGGGGGACGACTTGTCCTTCGCTAGATCGTCGTCCTTGATGCCTCGTTCCCGCACTCCTGTTTGCCTGACTTCTGCTCTCCGTGCACCGACCCACGCCTGTCCACTGACCACCCTCGTAAGCCTGCCCTACTATTACTTCTGCCTGGTTTGGACTGCCTACCTGAACACTGACCTTGGACTGAATAAAGGTTTCCTCTGCACCGTCTGAGTGTCTCTGGAGTCGTGCATTTGGGTCCGCCCTCGTGCCTCGTTCATGACAGAACGATCTAGCCATAACATGGACCCAGCCGACTCCGAAGCCATCCGCTGTGCGCTGCAAGTTCAGGGCATACACCTGGTCGAGCAAGAGGGTGCTCTCCAGGTTACTAATCAACGGATCCATGAGCTCTGTGCCCAGCTGGAACCGTGGCTAGCTTCTCAAGCTAGCGCGGCTGCTCCGCCAACGAGGGTCGTTCCACCTGTTACGGAGCCTCCCCGTGCTGGCATAACTCCGCTCTCCCGACCAGAGCGGTTCTCTGGCGACTCCGGCAACGTCAAGCCCTTCCTGGCGCAGTGTGACCTCCATTTTGAACTGCAAGCGTCCGCTTTTCCCACAGACCGCTCCCGTATTGCCTTCGTCATTTCCCACATGACGGGGAGGGCGGAGGCGTGGGCCACTGCCGAGTGGAGTCGTAACTCGGAGATCTGCCGTTCATGGACGAGGTTCGTCTGCGCGCTCACCCAGGTTTTCCAGTACACGGCTCCGGAACGCCAGGCGGCGTCCTCGCTCATGACACTTCGTCAAGGACGTCGCCGCGTGTCCGACTACGCCATTGAATCCGGATCCGGGCTGCCGAGAGCTGTTGGAACGAGGAAGCCCTCCATGACGCGTTTTACCAGGGACTGTCCCCACAGATCCGTGGCCACTTCGTTGCCATGGATCTTCCGCAGTCACTTGACTCCCTCATCGAATTGGCCCTCAAGGTGGATCAGCGCCTGACCATGCAGAGGCAGATGGACGGCCTGAGGGAGGAG
This sequence comes from Syngnathoides biaculeatus, assembly GCF_019802595.1. Lineage (NCBI taxonomy): Eukaryota > Metazoa > Chordata > Actinopteri > Syngnathiformes > Syngnathidae > Syngnathoides > Syngnathoides biaculeatus. The sequence goes on along the minus strand of NC_084654.1, from coordinate 5,673,695 downwards.
GAGACGGAGAGGCTCAGCCCGGTCGCTTCTACGCCACCCGCGTTGTCTGCCACATCGGAACCCATGCAAGTGGAGGGGCTTGGCAGTCAAGCGGAGGAGCGTCTGCGCCGGCGATGGGAGGGTCGCTGTTTTTACTGTGGGCGTTTGGGACACTTGATCGGCCGCTGCCCGATTCGACCAGAGCACTCCAACATCAGGATCTCTACTCCTCACACCTCACCTTGGGAACGGACTCCCATTCATGCACTGTGACGGCTTTCATAGATTCCGGGTCGGACGCAAACCTGATAAATCCCCGCGTGGTCGAGGAGCTGGGGGCAGCAACTTTCCCCACGCAACGGCTTCATCACGCCTATGCCGCCAACGGCAAGTTCCTTTGTCGGGTTACACATTGCACTCAGACGCTACGTATGAGCTTTCCGGACGCTCACTTCGAGCGTATTAGCTTTCATGTCTTCAACGCACGTAGTAGCGACAGAATCCTTGGGAGCCCGTGGCTCAAAGAGCATAACCCGCACATAGATTGGGCCACGGGTCAGATCAAGACTTGGGGAGAGGACTGCCGCAGTTGCTGTTTCGCTGTCCAGGAAAACAAGGGTATTAAAGTTGCGCCGGTTCGGCTAACAGAACCTAGTACCGCCCCGGAGCTGACCGCGGTGCCCTCCTGCTACCATGACCTCCGGGAGGTCTTCTCTGAATCTAAGGCAAAGTCTCTGCCGCCACATCAGTCATACGACTGCACGATTGAACTCCTGCCAGGCACCTCTCCTCCCAGAGGGAAACTGTTCTTGTTAACAGAACCAGAGCATCAAGCCATGAGGGACTACATCGAGGACTCGCTGGCAGCCGGGCTAATTCGCCCCTCATCCTCACCAGCCGGTGCGGGTTTTTTTTTTTTGTCAAGAAGAAGGACTCCACGCTGCGACCCTGCGTCGACTACCGAGGACTGAGCGACATCACAGTCAAGAACCGGTACCCCTTGCCGCTGATCGCTACAGCATTCGAAGTCCTTCAGGGTGCCCGGATCTTCACCAAGCTCGACTTGCGCAGCGCTTACCATCTGGTGCAGATTCGGGAAGGAGATGAGTGGAAGACGGCGTTCAACACCCCCACAGGGCACTATGAGTATCTTGTGATGCCTTTTGGACTGACAAACGCCCCGGCCGTCTTTCAAAACTTCATTAACGACGTGCTTCGGGAGTTTCTGAATAAATCTGTCTTTGTATACCTGGAAGACATTCTCATCTTTTCGGCAGACCTAACCTCTCACATTCGACAAGTCAGAGAGGTGCTCCGGCGTCTGGTGCAGCACCAATTGTACGTAAATATGGACAAGTGTGAGTTCCATCGGGGATCCGTGTCCTTCCTGGGCTTCGTCCTGGCAGAGGGAGAGATACGTATGGACCCCGGGAAGGTCGACACGGTGCTGCGGTGGCCTACCCCCGCCAACAGGAAGGACGTACAGAGGATTTTGGGATTTGCTAATTTCTATAGGAAGTTCATAAGGAACTTCAGTTCCGTGGCCGCTCCTCTGCATGCGCTCACCTCGCCACACACCACCTTCGCGTGGTCCGGGACTTGCCAGGAGGCCTTCAGCAGGCTAAAGGCAAGTTTCATTGCTGCGCCCATTCTCATTGTTCCGGACCCAGATAAGCAGTTTATGGTGGAGGTGGATGCATCTAATTCAGGAATCGGATCCGTCTTGTCTCAGAGGAGTCCCAGGGATGGACGGATCCACCTGTGCGCGTTCCTGTCTAGGAAGCTGACGCCGGCAGAGAGGAACTACTACGTGGGAGATTGGGAACTGCTGGCTGTCAAGATCGCGTTGGAGGAGTGGCGGCACTGACTGGAGGGCTCGCAAGTACCATTCGTTGTCTTCACGGACCATAACAACCTGGAATACCTGAAGTCTGCGAAGAGGATGAACGCCTGCCAGGCCAGGTGGGCCCTGTTTTTCACCCACTTCCACTTTACGGTGTCCTTCCGCCCAGGCTCCAGGAACGGCAAGCCGGATGCACTCTTGTGGATCCACGAGGGGGAGCGCAGGGAATCAGAGACCGCTCCTATCCTGCCAGAGGCGTGCTTCGTGTCCGGCTTCACCTGGGCGGTCGAGTCGCGGGTGAAGGAGGCCCTGGGAGAGACTCCGCAGCCCGCGGATTGTCCGTTGGGCCGCCTTTTCGTCATTACATCTCTGCGGGGAGACGTCGTCAACTGGGCCCATACCAACAAGACGATCTGCCACCTGGGTAAGGCAAAGACGCGTTCAGTGGTCGAACAAAGGTTCTGGTGGCTCAACCTCAGCAAGGACGGAGTTTGCCAACGCCTGCCGAGTGTGTGCGGCCAATAAGACTTCCCGCCTACGGCCTGTTGGTGAGTTGCGACCCCTGTCCACCCCCTTTCGTCCGTGGTCACACATCGTGCTGGACTTCGTCACCGGCCTGCCGCCCTGCCAAGGGAACACAGTGATGCTGTCTGTAGTGGACCGTTTCTCCAAGATGTTCCATTTCGTGCCGCTTCCGAAGATCCCGTCGGCCAAGCAGACAGCCCAGCTGGTGTTAGACAAGGTCGTCCGTTACCACGAGCTACCCCAGGACATCGTTTCGGACAGGGGTCCACAATTCAGCGTCCGCTTCTGGAAGGAGTTCTGCAACCTCATCGGCGCGTCAGCTAGTCTGACATCGGGTCATCACCCGGAGTCTAATGGCCAGACTGAGAGGATAAATCAGGAGTTGGAGACCGGTCTTCGATGTCTGGCATCCAGGGACCAGAGAACGTGGAGCCAGCACATCAAGTGGGTGGAGTATGCCCACAATTCTCTACCCTTCGCCTCAACAGGTATGGCTCCACTCCATGTCGTGCATGGCTATCCTCGGTCCCTGTTTCCTCCACTGGCCACAGACTCCGCGGTCCCGTCGGACCTGGCCGTGGTGCGACGCTGCAAACGGACCTGGGAACCAGCTCGGAGGACACTGCTGCGCATGAGCAGTGCCTACAAGGACCGCAAGAGAAGGGCCGCACCAGAACTCAGAGTGGGACAGCGAGTGTGGCTCTCCACCAAAGATCTCCCACTGCGAACGGAATCCCGCAAACTTGCTACCAGGTTCGTTGGCCCGTTCCCGAATTCCAAGATCACTAACCCGGTCGCCGTCTCTCTGAAACTGCCCAGGTCGATGAGGGTGCACCCTACGTTCCACGTCAGCAGACTTCGCCCGAATCGCACTTCGTTGCTGGCTCCTCCGGTCGAGATGAATTCGCTTAGGTGTACTAACTGCCTTTAGTTTTGCAGATTCAATCCGGTCTGCCCCCACTTATCAGCCTTGTCGAGTAACCTTTCAGAGTAACAAGGTGACAAAGTGTTCGCTCTGCTTTTACAGCAGCTCCATCTCTTATGAATCGATTGCACTTGTCATTGACCTAGTAAATTTAACAATCCTTATTAGGATCGTACGGATTTGTTTTATCTTAAGACAGAGATTATCAATGAGTGACTGATTAAAATAGAATTTTTACGAGGAAATGATGTTAATGTCGATGACGTTCAATCTTTAATGAGGTCGAATGGTAATAATGAGATAACTCAATATAAGAATGACGAAGATAGATGAAGATGGAAATTCTAAGAATTTAATAAAATGATAAAAATTGTTCAGATAACATTCAATACGACAGTCATTCCCGCCAGACGCGGGGTATGGTTGCGATGTTAAGGCAAAAATCAATGTTAATTGAACATAAATCAATAAAAGTAAAAATGGTTAAAATGATAAAACTTGTTCAGATAACATTCATTACTCGACAGTCATCCCCGCCGGACGCGGGGTATGGTTGCGATGTTTAGGCAAAATTCAATGTTAATTGAACATAAATTAATAAAAGTAAAAATGGTTAAAATGATAAAACTGATGGTAAGAAGGATGAGATAAATGATAAAAATAGCAAAAAGCAATATAAATGAAGTTAGATTCAAAGCGTCTAAAAGCATCAGAAATTAGGGAAAATAGACATTTTTGAGTGAGCCTGTTAGGGTTGATCAAGTCCTATATACCTCAAAGCCTAATTTAATAATAAGAGTTTTCGGGATTAAGGATAAATTGTCAAGCCAACTTGGCCTTCATAGGTAACCACGTAATATCGCTGGTATTATCCTGCCATTACCTTATTATAGTAGTTTTACTTGCGCCCAATCTCAAAAGGAGTCATCAAATTAAGCATTCCAAGTTGCCAAATACTTTCTCCCCACCAGCTTGCCACACGACTATTACACCTATAGAAAGACCTTGTCTCTTTGTCAGCGAATACTGAACAAAAAAGCCCCGAACTTCCATATCCAGGGTTTTTATAGCTTTTTGGTGGAACATTCTGGAAAATGTTGGCTGAATCCAGGCCGAGTGGGAAGGGCCTCCCTTGGTTCATCCTATTGGGCCCCATTCGCCATTCCTGGCTTGACTTGTCACACCCTTCTTAGCTTCACTCAATTTTGTCATTCTCCCTTTAATTAATGAATGCATCTTTAAAAAATGTAACCACAACTCGCGTTCGGTTTCACCCTAGTTTTGAACAATAGCATAAATGTATCAACATTCTTGTGAATACAATCCTCTCATGCATTCTCAGGCTTGTTTTAGTTGGTTGCTCATCATGTGTTGCCTTGTCTGAGAGAGATAGCCATACACAGGTGATATTCTTTTCACAAAGCTGTTTCAAAGCATCTTATTTTCTGCTAAAAGTTTAATGGAAAAATAATTAAAATGTATTTCTGGTTGCAGACATCCTGCGTGGTGATTCGAGTGTGACGGGCTTCCTGTTCAGTAACTTCATGCTGCAAACGTCTTGAAAAACGTTGGGTGTGACCCGACAGCTGCATCCTGTTGCCGTCTTTATATCAGAAATAAGATGTGAATACAAAGATATAACAATAATTGGGTTCTTAAGGTTGCTAACCCCGATATATGTATGTAATACAAAGATATGAAAACTAATCAGGTTTATATAAGGTTACTGACTTTGGTATACGTATGCAATGCAATGAGAAGCTTAGTGGGTAGGCTACGTTTATCAGAGAGATCTTTGCCGTACTGGTGACCCAATCAAGTATAATTTTGTTTGGCGACATCTGGTGTTCAATTTGAGAGTTGGTCCTAGGGCTCAGCTCAACACATGAACCTAAGCCATACACCCCAAATGTTACCAATTCACTCCATTGCTATTTGTGGTATGGCAACCTATCTGACACCTGGTTGTGTGCTTCGGGTCATAGTCATGTTGAAAGACCCATCTTCAATGCTCTGACTGAGGGAAAGAGGTTGTTCCCCAAAATCTCACAATACATGGCCATAATCATCCTCTCCTTAATCCAGTGCAGTCGTCCTGTCCCATGTGCAGAAAAAAACTCCTAAAGCATGATGCTACCCCCCCCCCCCATGCCTCACTGTAGGGTTGGTGTTCTTGTGATGGAACTCATCACTCGTCTTCCTCCAAACACAGTTAGTGGAATTATGACCAAAAAGTTTCATTTGGGTCTCATCTGACCACAAACCTTTCTCCCATGACTCCTTTGTATCATCCAAATGGTCATTGGCAAACTTAAGACGGCCCTTGAAATTTGCTGGTTTAAGCAGGGGAACCTTCGGTGCCATGCATGATTTCAAACCATGACGTCTTAGTGTATTACCAACAGTCACCTTGGAAACAGTGGTCCCAGCTCTTTTCAGGTCATAGACCAAGTCCTGTCGTGTAGTCCTGGGGTGATTCGTCATTTTTCTAAGGATCATTGAGACCCCACGAAGTGATATCTTGGATGGGGCTCCTCTCCAATTGAGATTTACTATCATGTTTAGCTTCTTCCAATTTCTAATGATTGCTCCTACAGTGGACCTTTTTTCACCAAGGTGCTTGGCAATTTCTCCGTAGCCCTTTCCAGCCATGTGGAGTATTACAATTTTGTCTCTGGTGTCTTTGGACAGCTCTATGGTCTTGGCATCGTTACAAGTTTGAGTCTTAGTGATTGTATGGGTGGACGGGTGTCTTTATGCAGGTAACGACCTCACACAGTTGCATCTGATTCAGGATAATACATGGATTGGAGGTGGACTTTTAAAGGCGGACTGACAGGTCTTTGTGGGTCAGAATTCTATGTGCTATACAGGTGTTCAAGAATTTTTTTTGCATCTTAATCCCACAGACAAATTGTTAAAAAAATCATACATTGTGATTTCTGGATTTTTCTTTTTAGATTATCCCTTTCACAGTGGACATGCACCCACGATGAAAATTTCAGACCCCTCCATGATTTCCATGTAGGAGAACTTGCAATATACCAGGGTGTTCAAATACTAATTTTCTTCAATGTATACAGACCGTAACTAATGAGATGAGACGCAGGTCAAGGACAGACACACCCATGACAGATATGAAATTTTCCTTAAATGCATAAACTTTTCATCATGAATACAAGCTTGTGTGTTTGGTGATTTTTATTCATTTATTTTTTTATGTACTTTAGGTGCTCTCATTTTGTTTGTCCTAACGTCATACTCTATTTTAGTCAATTTAGTTTTAATCCCCTCTTGTTGTTCTGCTTCTTTTTTTTTTTTTTTTTTGGTTGTGCTCCAACACAGCATTGTCTTTTGTAATGAGATGATCTGCTCACGTGCTCATCTGTTCAGGAGGAATTTCTTATTTAATGTTGGCCCATAAACAACTGAACTGAGTTTGTTTCCTGGCATTTCAGAGTAGGTCCTCCCACTATTTTCATGCTTTCCTCTTAAACTGCTTCTTTTTCCAGCTTCCACTGTTACTTTAAATAATTGCAATATAAGACAAATGTATTAGGACATGGTCATTACTACAAGAGGAACCTAGAGTTGAGAATATATAAATATAGTCAGCGATTTAAAGCAACAACTGCATCTAATCCTCCTGAATTACTTTTTAGAAGTTTTTAGATTGTTTCTGTGGGAATACTTGTCCCTTCATGAAGAACTGGATATGAGGTCAAAGGTCATTCATGATGGCTGAGAGGGCCTTCAGAGTCTACACATTTCCTAATAGCCTCATGGCAGGGTTCCTGTTATGAAAACTTTGTTGAGAGTCTTATTTAGGTGTGCATACATCCATTAATGAGCAGCCTATAGTCAGTATAAATATTACGACAGGTAAGGCAGAGTAGCAGCTATTTGAATTGTTATACAATAAGATAAATAACTCCACTTCAGTCAGTTTAACCCTCCTACACAGGTTATTGTGCACTGCTAGAGCCTTGGAAATACTCTTGACCACTTATTTATATGAATGATCAAATTCCATCGCTAGTTGCTTTCAATGAAATAAATGAAATCAAATTAAATGAAGGCTTGCTAGCTGATAAGGATTTATATAAATCTAACTTATTTTTAATTATATGCTACAGACCCAAAAAATGAAAATTAAAAGAATCAGACATTTAACTGTTTTGGTTGTATTGTGTGTAGTGTGCTCCTTTAAACACAGAACACCACATACAAAGGTTCTGTTCTGCTCTCAAAATCTGCGGTGAAGACATTTCATCTCACAAAACCAAAGTAGAATTGCTCCCAGAACTGAACCGATACCCAAGTGTTTCCACAGTTTGCCAGAAAAAGGGACTGTTGTTAAATGGTAAATAATTCTGAAAAGGACTTGCATTTGAAAATATAGTGTATAAAAGGCTAACACACACACAAATGCTGGACTTAATGTCGAAAAAAATTCTCAAAAAACACATTGCTGAACAACAGGTTGAGTTCAGCAAATGGTCAATCAGTGTAGACATTGGTACCCAAAATATGAGGCAAAAGTCAATGGCGAGAACAAGGACTGCTGGAATGTGAAAATGAGGTGCAACAAAGTGGTGATGAGAGCGAATGAGCCCCGAGGTTAAGTACATGAGGTAATCCAGGTTAAGGAGTAACAATCAGAAGCAGGTGAGAGAAAGAGAGAGGAGGGACAGGTCACACTCATACAGACATGACATCACACTCTTCAGAATACTTAGGAGAGGAGAGTCTGGGCAGACAAAAATGTTTTCAAATTAGTCCAGACTTCATGGGTTTTCTTTCTCCGGTGCAAAAAAGGAAGTTGAAATATTGATGTCATTAGTGCTGTAGTGTGGTTTCACATTTCTGTCAGACACCTGTCTTTGTGACTCAATAAGAGGAGGCGGGTGTAAGGTGGAGAGAGGACAGTGACAGCAAAGCACCGGGGAAAAAGATTATCCTGACAAGACCAAGCGAGAGCAAAGTCAGACTCAAGCACAAAACTACTAGAATGTCGCCTGCAAAGTCAAAAAGATGTAAATATATGGGTAGAGAAAACATGAAATGGATGGGAATATGTTTGCAAAGCAATTCGAAGGAAATTGTCCAGGTGAGCAAATGATAGAGCATGGTATAAAGCAAAGACAAAGTGCACAGAAAAAGCAAGAGAGTGTCTTCCATTTTGTTAGCCACTATGGAGTGTGAAATGGGATTTTGTGTCACATTGCTCTGGCAAATTGCTGCACACTGCTGGTTTACAGAGGCAAGCCAGTGCACCTTGACATCAAAAGATTTTCAGAGCATAGGACAGAACTAAAGCTGCCCAGTTGCAGGCCTCAAATAGGTGTATACGTCTTTTGAAATATATTCGTTCCTGAGGATCAGTTATGGCCTGGGTTGACAACGCCCACTCCCGGCACTGTTAACCTGCAGTGCATCGGTGGAAATTCAGCTACTGTGGGCCAAAGACAAAGAAGAGGAGTAAAGCGGATTCGTCGGCAGAAGAAGAAAAGGAATGCACAGAGCCTACAACTGAGCATAGGGACTTTGAATGTTGGGACTATGAGACCAAAAGCTCAGGAGATGGTTGACATGATGATTAGGAAAAAGGTTGATAAACTTTGCATCCAAGAGAGCAGGTGGAAAGGTTGTAAGGCGAGAAGTTTAGGAGCAGGATTTAAATTATTTCATCATTGAGCAGATGGGAAAAGAAATTGCTTCGGTGTTATTTTAAAGGAAGAGGTGGCTAGGAATGTCTTGGAGGTGAAAAGAATATCAGATCAAGTGATGAGGCTGAAACTCGAAATTGAGGGTGTTATGTATAATGTAATTAGTTGTTATGCCCCACCAGTACCATGTGACCTAGAGTTTGAAGAGAAATTTTGGAAGGAACTCGATGAAGTAGTGCTGAGCATCCCGTGCAGAGAGACAGTTGTGGTTGGTGCAGATTGTAATTGACATGATGGTGAAGGAAACGGGCAATGAACTAAGTTGCCTGGTGCTTCATACCCGTGGTAGGGTCAGCCACGGTAAAAAGGTCTGAGGTGAGGGACAAGACAAAGTACGACTCCAAAACAAGTACAAAAATTGGATCTTGGTTTTCCTTGCCCAGACGTGGGTCACCGAGGGGCCCTCTGGAGCCAGGCCTAGAGATGGGGTTCGAAGGCGAGTGCCTGGTGGCTGGACCTGCACCCATGGTGCTCACCCGGGCGCACAGCCCGAAGGGGTAACATGGCTCCCGCTTCCCATGGGCTCACCACCTGAGAGGGGCCATAGGGGTCGGGTGCAATGTGAGCTGAGCAGTGGCCAAAGGAGGGGTCCTTGGTGATCCAATCCCCAGCTAAAGAAACTAGCTCTAGGGACATGGAATGTGACCTCTTGGCAGGGAGGAGCCCGAGTTGGTGCGTGAGGTGGAGAAGTTCCGACTAGATATAGTCAGACTGGCCTTTCCCCTCCACTTGGGGTCTTGCACCACTCCTCTTGAGAGGGGTTAGACTCTGTTCCAGTCTGGAGTTTCCCATGGGAAGAGATGATGAGAAGGTGTGGGTCTACTTATTGGCCCCCGGCTCGGGGCCTGTACATTAGGGTTTACCCCGGTGGATGAGAGGGTAGCCTTCCTCTGCCTGCAGGTAGGGGGATGGGTCCTGACTGTTATTTGTGCTCATGCAGCAGTTCAGAGTACCCACCCTGTTTGTATTCCTTAGAGGAAATGCCAGAGAGTGGCCCCTCTGGGGACTACATACTTCTACTGGGGGACTTCATTGCCCATGTAGGCAATGACAGTGAAACCTGGAAGGGCGTGATTGGGATGAAAATCAGCACCTCCTAATCTGAGACCACGGTCCTCAATCGGAAAAGGGAGGTGTGCCCTCTCTGGGTCGTGAATGAGATCCTGCCCCAAGTGTAGGAGTTCAAATATCTTGGGGTCTTGTTCACGAGTGAGGGAAGAATGGAGCGGGAGATTAACAGACACATTGGTGCAGCGTCTGCGGACGTTGTATGGGTCCGTTGTGGTAAAAAGTGAGCTAAATTGAAAGGCAAAGTCTCAATTTACCGTTCTACATTTCTACCCACACCTATGAGCACGAGCTGTGGATCGTGACTGAAAGAACAAGATCCCGGATACAAGCAGCCAAAATGAGTTTACTCCGCAGGGTGTCTGGGCGCTCCCTTAGAGATAGAGAGAGAAGCTCGGTCATCCGAGAGGCGCTCAGTGTCGAGCCGCTGCTCCTCCGTATTGAAAGAGCCAGATAAGATGGCTGGGGCATCTGATTCAGATGCATCCTGGACTCCTCCCTGGTGAGGTGTTCTGGGCATATCCCACCGGAAAGAGACCCCGGGGATGACCCAGGACATGCTGGAGAGACGATGTGTCTTGACTGGCTTGGGAATGCCTTGGGATCCCTACGAAAGAGCTGGAAGAAGTGGCTTGAGAAAGGGAAGTCTGGCAAGTCTGGAAGCCTGCGGAAGCTACTTCCTCTACGACCCGAAGCCCATGATAGAGTACCAAGAGAGGAATTGTGGTACTGCATGCGTAAGTCTAGTATGGGGGAGAAATATGTTAGAATTGTACAGGACATGTATGAGGGCAGCAGAACAGTGGTGAGGTGTGCCGTAGATGTGACAGAAGAATTTACGGTGGAGGTGGGTCTGCATCAGGGATCAGCTCTGAGCCCCTTCCTGTTTGCTGTGGTAATGGATAGGCTGACAGATTAGGTTAGACTGGAATCCCCTTGGACCATAATGTTCGCAGATGATATTGTAAAAGCAGGGAGCAGGTGCAGGAACAATCAGAAAGATGGAGGCATGCACTGGAAAGGAGAAGTATGAAGATTACCCGAAGTAAAACAGAATATATCTGCATGAATGAGAAGGTTGGAGGGAGAAGAGTGAGGCTCCAAGAAGAAGAGATAGCGAGGGTGGGCGACTTAAAAAAGTTGGGGTAAACAATCCAGAGCACTGGTGAGTGTGATAAGGAAGTGAAGAAATGGGTCCAAGCAGGTTGGAACAGCTGGCAGAATGTGTCTAGTGTGTTATGTGACAGAATAGTCTCTGCTTGTGTGAAGGACAAAGTTTATAAAACAGTGTTGAGGCCGGCCATGATGTATGGATTACAGATGGTGGCACTGAAGAGACAGCAGGAAGCAAATCTGTCAGAAATGAAGATGTTGAGGTTCTCTCGTGGAGTGACCAGATTGGATATAGTTAGAAAAGAGCTCATTAGAGGGACAGCTAAAGTTGGATGTTTTGGAGAGAATGTTCGAGAGAGCAGACTTCTCTGGTTTGGACATGTCCACAGCCGAAAGAGTGAGTATATTGGTGGAAGTGTGCTGAGGATGGAGCTGCCAGGCAAAAGGAAGGAAGACCAGAGAGAACGTTGATGGGAGAAATGAGGGTAGTTGGCATTAGAGAGGAAGATACAGGACACGCTCTGGCGACCCTGAATGGGACAAGCCAAAAAGGAAAAGAAGAAGTGCTCGACCCCTTGTTGTACGTTACACCCTTGAGACTTGATGCAACGACTATGTCATTACATCGATGAAAGATCATTGCATTTTTGCATCCAGTTGGCTGAAGCTGATGCAATACACAAAGCTGATTACAAGCCTAGGATGCGCATTTGCATGGTGTCATTGGATGGATGATAAATATTTCAGCTTTGTGCAGACATTTACCAACATTCAGACCAATCTTAAAAGTGAATAACAAAGTTATTTTTTATTTGCTTTTATCTCCAGAAAATCTTTGTGATATCAAATTCTGTAGGTAATATTTGTTTTTGTCTTATCATGATCTCCTAAAAAGGAGTCTGCACTTCATATTTAGCTATCTAATTAATGAATAACATCTGCATGGTGTGTATCATTGGGTCTTTGTCTGTATGTGTGGGTACGTCCATCTACAGTGTATGCATGTATTATCAGGAAACTTGTAAGGAAAAGATTAAAAAAAATAGTATAAGAATAACGACGATTAAAATGTACTTTTGGTTCAGTTACAAGTGAGTGTTTTAATCATTTCCATCTCTTTCATGTTTCAATTAGTTGAGATGGCTATAGTGTATGGTTATGCTATTCTTCTGATACATGTAGGTTATATTTGACATCATCTGGTGATCTTACCTGTTTCTGTATTAGTTTTTTTTTTTTTTTTTTTTATCCAGGATCCATTCTGTGTGTGCCTGGTCCACATTATAGTAAGTAGGACTTTTCAGAGAAAGATACTATGCAATTGTTTACTATCCCTTGTTCCTTCATGCTTGTGTATCCTCGTGTAATATTCAGTAGTGCTGCTTTTCCCCCCTTTTCCGTTCTCAGTTGTTTGTAAGTACTTTTTTTCATGTTTTTAATCAGTATTTTTATGTCAGCATTTTTTTCTCTTTTTTCTTAGCTTCCTGATTTAGGCTCTGTATTGTAAATTGAGTGGTAGGGTTTATTCATTGTTTTTTTTCTGTTTGTTGTTTCGTTGCACTTTTTGCACAATGTTTACATCCTTTTCAGCTGAGTACCTAAGTTAGCTTTCTTGTTGTTCTTTTGTTCACATAATTGCTTGTTCTTTTGGCATTTGCCTCCGGTCACACTCCACTTATCTAAATTGTCTGTTTGTGCTACTGTCATGTTTGCTCATTTTTTTGTTGATATTTTAGTTTTACAATTGATTATAGTCACTGTCCAGTTCTGTTTTGGTCTTGTTGCATCACCAGTCCTTGGTTGTATGGTCTAGGGTTCTACTTTTGGAAATATGCATAATTACAGATTGTGCTGATGTGTTATTTTCCATCATACATACCATTCTTTTCATCACTTTTTATGCTATCCCAATCAACTGATACTGCTATTTCTTCTTCAGATGATGATAAATCAGAGAAATAAGTGCTGGGCACCAAAGGCTCGATTATATTGTGCCCAGCACTAATTTCTTTAACCCTAATCTTACGCGTCACATCTGCGCACATAAGTCATGTGACTCGCGAAAATGGCAGCGCCCATGAAAATTCGTAATTGTCGATAAAAATCTTCTCAAAACACTATTAAATGAGAGAGGATTTAACATCACATTGTGAAAATAGAGTGTGTATGACATGGCCCATTGGATATAATTTTTCATGCCAAGCATCAAGGAATTCCTCTTTAAAAACCAAAGACCAAGTCCGAAACCTTGGTGTTCTGATTGATTCTGACATGACTTTCAAGAATCATATCAAATCAATCACAAAAACTGCTTTCTACCACCCTAAAAATATATCTTTATTCAAGTCTTATCTGTCATCCAGACCAGGAAAACCTCATCCATGCTTTTATCTCAAGTAGACTTGACTACTGTAATGGTCTTCTGACTGGACTCTCCAAAAAGAGTATTAAACAGCTGCAGCTCATTCAGAATGCTGCAGCTCGCGTTCTGACCAAAACAAAGCGGTCAGGGCATGTAACGCCAATCCTACAATCCTTGCAGAGGCTTCCAGTCAGCTTTAGAATAGATTTTAAAGTTCTGCTACTGGTCTATAAATCACTCAAGGCTTTAGGTCCTGAATACTTGAAAGAAATGCTTACGGGATACAAACCCAGTAGAGCTCTGAGATCGACTGACTCAGGTTAAATAGTGGAACGCAGAGTCCAAAGCAAACATGGCGAACCAGCATTTAGCTATTATGCTGCACACAAATGGAATAAGTTGCCAACAGAGGTGAGGTCAGCCCCAAGTGTGAATGTTTTCAAATCCAGCTTCAAAATTTTTCCTTTTTCCTCAGGGTTTTTGGAATATATCAACTTTTTGATCATATTACTTGCACTGTATGTGGTTTTAATAGTCTTTTTTTTAATATTGTGTTTGTCATTTTTATTGTTTTTATCCCATTTTAAATGTTTTATCTCTTTGTTTTCAAATGCCTTTAATTATGTAAAGCACATTGAGTTATCTTGTGTATGAAATGTGCTATACAAATAAATTTGCTTTGCTTTGCTTTGCTTTATTTAATTATTTTAGGAAGACATTATCCATTCAACGTTGGGGTATTATGTAGGGTCATTTATTGAGAGTCAAAAAAAGGGACGTGATTTAAAGTCGTTATAATGACATTTAAAGTCGACACAGTGTAATTTGAGCTCTTGATGAGATACAAAGTACCCACGATGAAATTTAGAGTAATCATGATGAGATTTAAATTCAGTAATTGATGAGAGGATCCTAGTTGAGATAAAGTTAACGTATACAGGTAAAATAAAAAATTGACGAAAGTTGACAGGATCCACCTGTCTTCATGCGTACTTGGTTACTATGTCTGTATACGCTCTCCTCAATTTATATTCAAACTCTGTGAGCCGGGATCTTCTCATCAATTGTTGACTTTTAAATTTAGTAGTGATGACTATATATTTCATCCTGACGACTTTATATTTCATGATGACATTAATCTCATCACGATGACTGTAAATAGCAGGGCCAGGTCCTCGCACATCTGTACTGGTCTCTGATCCAGTTGCTCCCTTTCTCTGCCCAGACAGTCTTCGAGTTTTAATGCAGCATACATCCATCTGTGGAGGGCACGGGAGAACACTTTGTCATATTTTCCTGCACTCCAGCTATTCGCTGGCCCACCTTGCCTTTCCAGTGCTGAATTTTAACATGCCACATACTGTACATTCACACATCCTTGGTTGGTCTGGGTGGGGGTGATGGGATGTGGGTCAAAAGTGCCTCCTGTCTGTCTCGCATCATCTCCACCACTCTCCCCAATTTTCTTGCATGACACCGCAACCACATATGATCACATTTCAGGGACAAAGGTTACCAGTTTGGGACCTTATACCATATTTTTCCCTTTTTATTACTATTTTCCTGCTGCTTTTTGGAGTATTTTTTTTTCTATTTTTCTGAGTTCTTTGTCACTCATGGGGGGATTCCTGCTCGCACACTCTCATCCTGCCTGTACGCATTTACCTTAACGATTCTGCCTGTGTGGAGTTTGCATGTTCTCCCTGTGCCTGCATGGTTTTTCTCCAGGTTTTCTCCGGTTTCCTCCCACATCCCCAAAAAATCCATGGTTGATTGAAGACTATAAATTACCCATAGGTGTGAATGGGAGTGTGAATGTTTTTTTTTTCTATGTGCCTTGTGATTAGTTAGCGACTAGTTCAGGTTGTACTACACCTCTTGACTAAAGATTGCTGGAATAGGCTCCAGCACACCCATGAGCAAAGTGAGGATCACCAGGGCAGAAAATGAAAAGGATGAATTGTTCAAAAAATTTCAAATTAAAAGCAGAAACTTCCTTCAATAATATAACCATCGATCCATTCATTTTCTGTGCTGCTTATCCTCACAAGGGTTGTGGGAATGCTGGAATCCATCCCAACTATAAATGATGGGAAGCAGGGTACAGCCTCTAGTGGTTGCCAGCACATCTCAGGGCACATAGAGAAACAACAGCCGCCGTCATAATCACACCTAAACACATGCACCGATCCAGAACTGAATAAACTTCCTGCTCAAATGGTATCTAGTCTCCAGAGTTGTGTTCCTTGGATTCAGCCTTGAGTTCTGCTCATGACAGATGCAGGAGGAAACTGGAATGCCCGGAGAAAACCCACACAGGCATGGGGAGAACATGCAAACTTTACACAGGCGGGGTCCGGAATTGAAGCCCAGTCCTCAGAACTGTGGGGCCAACACTCCAACCAGTTGCGCCACCGTACCACCTCCTTCAACACACTAAATTAAAAACAGCAATAAAAAATATAATTACAACACATCAGAGCAGCCTTGAACCAGTGGAGTTTCACAAGCAAGTAGTGAAGCTCAATGCTTTTGGATTTCAGTTATGCAGATAATCCATCCATCTGAGTTACTTATCCTCAAAAGCTTTGTGAGTGTGCCAGAGGCTACCCCAGCTATTTTTGGGCAGGAGGTGTCATCCACCCTGAACATGTTGCCAGCAAAAATGTGGATGGATTGTGCGTCTTCCCTTCCTGCTTGGGGCGGTGGCATCTGAGAGGGTGTGGGATTTTCTTTACTCGTTCCGGTCTTTGGGTTGAACAGATAACTGGGCAGGTCTCTTGGCATGGGTAGGTGGTAGATTTGCTCAGTTTGGGTGCTAGGGTGGTACCAGCTGATGTCTAATTTGGTTCCCTGTTCAGGTTGGTGGTGGGAGATGTTGGGGCCCCCTGCTGTGAGGATCAGAAAGGTTTGGATTTTTTTGTGCCTTAATAAATTGAATTGTCATTTGAAAACTGCATTTTGCATTTCCTTGGGTTGTCTCTGGGTGGTATAAAAATTGCTTGTGATAAACATCCATAAAAACTGAAATCATGAGCGGGCAAATACTTTTTTCACAACACTGTATAACTCCAGAGTTACCTTCAATAGCATTACATCAAACATTATAATGACTGACGTGACATAAACATTTGTCTCTGTCAGTTTACTACATAATTCAACCACATCCACACTTTAAGATCTCTCCATGATAGAAATCCTTTTAGACAACTCTGGCATTCATTTCGTTTTCCACACAAAGTTTCCAGTGCTAACTACATGCAGTTTTGGTTCTTGAACAAGACTGCTCATGAAAAAGCAGTCAACTTGAGACAGGCTTGATGTGCCTGTAATGGTGTTCCTTTTAAAGCAGGTCTTTGCAAAATGAAATGTGTGCTGCCATCCTGATTCATTGTCTGCACTGAGTCTGATCTCCTATTTCCATGTTTCCCTTCTTCCAATTTTGTGGTATCAGTGCATCACATCGCTTGTCTTTTGCTTTCTGTCTTGAACTGATTGACAAGTGTGATGGCGTTTGTCTCTCTTTTCCCTGACCTTCAACTCTCAGTAACGCACACACAAACATGAATGCCTTGCCCAAGACAAGACTGCTAATGAGTTTTACCTTTGCAGACTATGTCAAAAGGGAGTTATAGCTCTGTGATGTTCAGAAAAACATTACACAATGAGAGAATGTTCAATATTCTTGTGAATAAATAACAACAAAAAATCCTCAATCCATTCCCAAAGATAGTCAATTTATCAAGGAGATAAAAATTTGAAATCAGACTATTGCTATTATCTATATTGCTTGTCATGATTAGAGTCGCCTGTGGAAGTCAGCCTACCCTGAGCTGACTTTGAGCAAGAGACAAGGTACACCTTGGACTAGTCGCACAAACAAACAACAATTCACACTCCCACCTACAAACAATTTAAAGCAGCAAACAAGTTGATTACATATGTGGACTACATGGGTGGGCCTAGCTTGTTCATGAAATAGTCCCTTAATGTTGGAACACCAGGATTTCCTTGGAATCATTTTCGAAGTGGTCTTTTGAAAATGCAGAGAGATTGATTGAAAAAGTATGTGTATTATCTATCGGTTTCCAGAGATGTGAGATCGGGGAAGGCAGAGACTTATGTGCACGTGAAGACTTTTAACAAAAATAATAGTTACTAGGTCTACATGATTGAAAAAAAAGAAGAGAAAATGTAATTTTCTGGTCTGTACTTAGTTTTCATTTTTAATGCAATAAAGTCCATGCTTGAATTTGCGTGGTTCCTCCTCAAATACATGGGTGAGACTAGAAATGTGGAATTAAGCATCCAGCCTCACCTTATATTTCACCAAAAGGAGGAAATAGTACAGCCAAATGTGATCTATTTCGTAAAATTACTGTATTACAACAGCAGAGTCTATTGGCAAGTGTTTCTTAATTTGGCTCCAATAAAAGACTTTCAGACACTTGCAATCTCCATTCCGATATTCTAAATAATCTAGATATTGTATTTAATATTTGCGTTACATGCATTTAGCATTAGATCACATAAAATTGCAAGCACCAGGAGAGGCAAACGGTATTCTGCCTCCCCAATGTGGCAGCCAACTTCCTTCATTGTGGCAATGGTGACCAAACTGAAGGGAATGTAAGAGAGCTCACATGTTCATGTTCACACAATTCGTCTTCTACACAGATAGTCAGGTAGCTTTTCTGAAAAAAAAAAAAAAAAAAAAAAAAAAAAAAAAAAGTTTAGGTCTAAATTAAAATTCATATTTGCAACAGTACTTTGTTAACTAATAGCCTTTGAAAGAATAAAAAATATTATTACATGTGAACAGGTCTGTGTGAATGCATGAATGAATGAACACATGAATTAATAAGTAAGTAAATACATAAAATCTAGTTTGTATATAGTATATAGTCGCAGTGGAATGAGGAAGATCGCAAGTGTGTCTACTGTCTGTGGGAAAAAGGCTGACAGTTGAGAGAAACGCAATGTAGGTGTGCTTCTTCGGCAATAATTACCATTACTATTCATTTTTACAATCAAGAGAGGGATACCAGTGAGTTATAGGCGCCCATAGTACATGTGCTTTTGTACATACAGTTTACCATGTTTAGGACGTGACCATGCTACCAGTCTCATTTTTAGTAAAATATTCTACTTGCTTGAGGCATCACTGCTTATTAGTGTCCTGATAAACCCACCACATGTCGATTTCAGTCTATGAGTGTTAATTCCCCAAAACATGATTGGTGATTAATAAACTTCTAACTTTAATCGCCATTGCGCCGTGATAAAACCGATGCAATTGGTTCAACCCTGGGAGGTGGATTAAGAAGGGTAAGATTATCTACCGAGGGCCCAGCCAGGGGGCTAACCAAATGCATTGCTCGCCACCTTATCTTTCTGCGATACATTTCATGACCAAATGCGCCTTTCACTTATGGATCAACCGCACTACGAAAATAAAACTACGACTTAGTTACTTGGAATAATTTTACCATCAAACACCCAATATTCTTCATTACTTGGTTTTGTTTTGAAACTTAATGTATTATAAAGGGATTTCTCTGAACACCTCTGGAAAAAAATGCTGTTGCATTGAACCTAGGCCCCAACAACCTAATTGTTCTTTTTTGATCAGGATTTGATGGGAGCATAAAAACAAACCAAAAACCCAACATGGCCTATTTAACTTTGTGTCCTAAGTAAACCTTAATTCCCTCTGGATTAATTGGAAAAGAGAGACAGACCTCTTGACACCACATAAATAACGATAACTTTAAAATTTACTTGGTAGGAAAAAGTAATTTTGCCCAATTTTTTTAACACACTTCCTACACAGAATTCATACTGACCCGTCATTCAGAAAGCTTGGTTGGCTTAAAATTTCCCTATTAATCAATAACGTATCATGGTAACATCCATTCATCCATCCATTTTCGTAGCCACTTTATCCTCACGAGGGTTGCATTGAGTGCGGGAGCCTATCCCAGCTGTGAAAGGGCAGGAGGTACACCCTGAACTGGTTGCCAGCCAATCGCAGGGCACATCGAGACAAACAGCCGCACTCGCAATCACACCTCGGGGTAATTTAGAATTAATGTTCCATGTTTTAGGGATACGGGAGGAAGCCAGAGTGCCCGGAGAAAACCCATGCAGGCACGGGGAGAACATGCAAACTCCACTCAGACGGGTCTGGGATCGAACCTGAGACCTCAGAACTATGAGGCCAACGCTTTCCAGCTGATCCACCGTGCCACCATCATAGTAACATACATTGAATAAGGTGTACCCATAGATAGCAAGCAATAAAAGCAAGTGTCGCTTGATAGTATCCATATTTTTACTCATTAAGAGGAAACAAGAAAGAATGTGGATTCACAGAAAACAAACTGAGTTTGTCTTCACTCATTCTTGGACTGGTTTAAAAAAGGACTATTGCACATATTCCTAACTTCATCCCTCATGTAGCTCAGCTCTGCTGTGCTACCAATATAGTTTTGAGCAGGAATATTGAGCAGTGTTGATAGAGTTCGTGACTGATATAAAAGCTTCAGTATTTTTAAAATCATAGCCATATAGTTGCACTTTGTTAAACATTGTACTTATCTCTCTATCTGTTCGCCTGGAGAAAGAAGTAAAAATGATTTCTTTGTTTTTGTTTCCGACCAAGTACACAGATACTCCGGTTTACTGCCACATCACCAAAAACATGCATGGTAGGTGAATTGAAGACTCTAAATAGCCAGTAGGTATCAGCGGTTGTTTGTTTATATGTGTCCTACCATTGACTAGCGACCAGTTCAGGGTGTAGCATGCCTCCTGCCCGCAGTTAGCTGGAATCAGCTTCAGCATACCCGTCAATCCACTGAGGATAAGCGGTGTAGAAAATGTATGGATAGAACTCACATGTTCTTATAGTATATTAGTATCACCACACATCAGTAGCACTGTCTTGCTTGTCTCCCACATCCTGCCCTACCCTTTTTGGTCCTCTCCCATCTTGTCATATTGATTATTTGTTCCATGTCCCCACTGGCTATTCACCACACCATATCCATAAATAAGAACCCAATTTAACTGTTGTAATGTTACTTATGACCAAATATCTTGATTATCTAACTACTGTTCTGCTATGATTTGATCCCTTATTTCCCTTGTCCGTTCTGTCCCTCTGTCTGACCCCTAAAACCCTTATTTTGTCTGCATTTTTCAATAAAACAGCATAAAAAAATAAATAAGCAGAGTATTTAAAGTTTCTCTATTGCACCGCAAAACTGTTCCAGCACTATAGGAATACAGATTCACATTTCTGCATGGTTATATAGCTGAACAGGACAGGTAAAAACAAAAATATCTGGTTCGGCTCCGTACCGAAAGTTGTGTCCATAATTCACACAAATGGTTGTAGTGGAAAGGAATGAAGTGGATTACTCTGTAGAAAAAAAAACCTTGTCCCCTCAATTCTCCATTTTTAGTCCTAGTACAAAAATGCAAGATGATGAATTTTCAGTGAATAGGTTATGATACGTTACCCTAAAAAAAAAAAAAAAAACACACAAGTAGGTAAATTTATGAATGCCAAATTGTGAATATGTGGGGGTTCATAAAACTGAGCCTGAGACTGTGTGGCATCCATTCAAGGAGTTAGCCTCAGGTTTCACCAGACCTGTGCTTGCCTCTGAGCCAAAAAAAAAAAACAAAACAATATAGAGCAGCCGCACCACAGGAAAAATGATAAATTGCTGTCAACAGAAAGCCTTATGAAAAAGTCTTCATGTGATTATTTTTGGTATCATCCGTATGTGTAGTGCAGCCAGCAGTATTGCTTACTTTTATTATTTCCAATCTTCTCATAAGGTGAGACACACAAAAAGGTAATTCAAAATGCTTTTGTGATCTGTTAAAAGTGACAGCTATTTGTAGAACAAACAACAACATTAAAAAAGGATTTATGGAAGGGGTTAATTTGTCTTTCCTAATGACTCTCCCGCAGACTGCCTTATTTTAATTCCTTTCTGTCCATCGCTACTGTGTATATACTCCCCTCCCATTCTACTTTGTATCAGTTGTTTTTTGCTACACTCCTTACGTGCACCATTATCCTTACTTAACTCCAAATCTTTGTGTGTCAAATCCCTCCTCCTTTGGAGTGCAGAGTAGAGCAAAAGAGTAAAAGTCAAGAAGTCTGCAGCCAAGCGCTTTTATTGTATAAGACAGAATGATTTAAAAAAGACTCTTTTCCCGCAGGTTATTAAACTCAGGAACGATATACAGGAATGTGTGAGAACATTTTAAATTGAAGTCAGTTTTAGTCAAGTTGAAAGATTTGGCATCCTGTATGTATGAACTGCTGTATGTGCAGAATAATATGGCGCCAACATGTTTCAAAACAAGATGGGACAGGTGGAAAAAAGACTGAGAAAATTGAGGAATGCTCATTAAAGGGCTCCTGTCATGAAATGGATGATTTTTAGTATGTTTTTTTTTTCACCACAAAACATGATTTTGACGTATACAGCTTTTTGTAACTCCCGCCATGAAAATCCTCTTGAGGGATTTGTTTTCGAGAAGAAGCAGGAAGTGATGTAAAGGACAGCGGCGCCCCTAAGAGGACTCGTTTGTTGCCATTAATTTTACCTCCAGGAAAGTAGCTTGTTGTTCCTTCGTGTTAACCGAAATGCCGGCTCATTGCATTCCTGGACATTGCTTGAACACTCGGTAGAATGGATTTAGCCTTCATAAGTTTGCAAGAGACCCGGTTCGTTGTGAAAAATGGATTGCACGGGTGGAGAGGACGAGAGCTTTGTGGGTTCCAAATAACAGGTAGGCGGTAATGCACATCGGCTTGATGGTGTTCAACAAGTACTCCGACAGCTTTGATCATCCCCCTAAAAGCAGCATGGCTTGGCTCCGTTATATACCACCACGGCGCCAAAAATCAGCCACACCGGCTGAGGCGCCACGTTCGGCGGTCATTGCTTCTGCGAAGGCTGCGCGTCGGGCTTTGCGGACGGGGGAGGCTCTGAAGAACCCAGCCGAGAATGCCTCACTCAGCCACGTGCTGAGCGCCCCGGCTCCACTGTGTTGCTCAGAACTGCGGCGTCTGTGAACACCCCACAAAATCAGGACAGCTCGGCTCTGTCATAAGACACACAGGGCCTGCGATGAGCCGCGATGGCTCATCTCCGCCACGAAAGTGGATCGGACACGGATGGGGTTTGGCCATGATCGCATATCATCTGAATATGGCTCGAAACAATAGTGTAATATTGCCCCAAGGGCTCGAAACAATAGTGTAATATTGCCCCGGTAACTTCACTCGGTTGTGTGGTGTTCTTCTTTTTGAAAAGAGGTCAGGGTGATTAAGGATAGAGATGGAAATGTGTTGACTGGTGCCGGTAGTGTACTAAATAGATGGAAAGAATACTTTGAGAAGTTGATGAATGAAGAAAATGAGAGAGAAGGAAGAGTTGAAGAGGCAAGAGTGAAGGACCAGGAAGTGGAAATGATTACTAAGGGGGAAGTCAGAAAGGCACTACAAAGGATGAAAACTGGAAAGGCAGTTGGTCCTGATGACATACCGGTAGAGGTATGGAAGCAATTTGGAGAGATGGCTGTGGAGTTTTTGACCAACTTATTCAACAGAATACTAGCACGCGAAAAGATGCCTGAAGAATGGAGGAAAAGTGTTCTAGTTCCCATTTTTAAGAACAAAGGGGATGTTCAGAGCTGTGGGAACTATAGAGGAATAAAGTTGATGAGCCACACAATGAAGTTATGGGAAAGAGTAGTGGAGGCTAGACTCAGGACAGAAGTAAGTATCTGTGAGCAACAGTATGGTTTCATGCCTAGAAAGAGTACCACAGATGCATTATTTGCCTTGAGGATGCTCGTGGAAAAGTACAGAGAAGGTCAGAAGGAGCTACATTGTGTCTTTGTGGATCTAGAGAAAGCCTATGACAGAGTACCAAGAGAGGAACTGTGGTACTGCATGCGTAAGTCTGGTGTGGCAGAGAAGTATGTTAAAATAGTACAGGACATGTATGATGGCAGCAGAACAATGGTGAGGTGTGCCTTAGGTGTGACAGAGGAATTTAAGGTGGAGGTGGGACTGCATCAGGGATCAGCTCTGAGCCCCTACCTGTTTGCAGTGGTAATGGATAGGCTGACAGATGAGGTTAGACTGGAATCCCCTTGGACCATGATGTTCGCAGATGATATTGTCATATGCAGTGAAAGCAGGGAGCATGCAGAGGAACAATTGGAAAGATGGAGACATGCACTGGAAAGGAGAGGAACGAAGATTAGCCGAAGTAAAACAGAATATATGTGCGTGAATGAGAAAAGTAGAGGGGGAAGAGTGAGGCTACAGGGAGAAGAGATAGCGAGGGTCGACGACTTCAAATACTTGGGGTCAACAATACAGAGCAATGGAGAGTGTGGTCAGGAAGTGAAGAAACGGGTCCAAGCAGGTTGGAACAGCTGGCGAAAGGTGTCTGGTGTGTTATGTGACAGAAGAGTGTCTGCTAGGATGAAGGGCAAAGTTTACAAAACAGTGGTGAGGCCGGCCATGATGTACGGATTAGAGACAGTGGCACTGAAGAAACAACAGGAAGCTGAACTGGAGGTGGCAGAAATGAAGATGTTGAGGTTCTCGCTCGGAGTGAGCAGGTTGGATAGGATTAGAAATGAGCTCATTAGAGGGACAGCCAAAGATGGATGTTTTGGAGACGAGATTCAAGAGAGCAGACTTTGATGATTTGGACATGTTCAGAGGTGAGCGAGTGAGTATATTGGTGGAAGGGTGCTGAGGATGGAGCTGCCAGGCAAAGGAGCGAGAGGAAGACCAAAGAGAAGGTTTATGGATGTGGTGAGGGAAGACATGAGGGCAGTTGGGGTTAGAGAGGAAGATGCAGGAGATAGGCTAAGATGGCAAAAGATGACACGCTGTGGCGACCCCTAACGGGACAAGCCGAAAGGAAAAGAAGAAGAAGAAGAAGAACTTCACTCGGTTGTGTGGTGTTCTTCTTTTTGAAAAGAGCTTCCGTGTCAGAAGGGGCGCGTTTGTCTCCCATGGTTAGGGTGCACCGCGTGTTTTCATTGGCGAATGTCCAGGTGACGTTACGGATGGAGGATGCAGCCAGTATGGCGACCACTTGGATATCGTTGAACACTTCTGCAACTGCACATTTATTTTTTCATATGGACATTGAAGTGAATAATGTTTGTAATGTATGCCTTTAAACACCTCATTGGAACATCCCACAGGTGACCAGGCTAGTTGGGAACAGGTGGGGGCCATGATTGGGTATAAAAGGTGCTTCACTGAATTGCTCATTCATTCAGAAACAAAGATGGGGTTAGGTTCGCCTCTTTGTGAACAAGTGGGAGAGAAACAGTTGAAAACTTTAAGGACAATCTCTCTCAATGTACAATTATAAGGAATTTAGGGATTTGATCATCTGAAGTCCATAATATTATCAAAAGGTTCAGAGAATCTTGAGAAATTTCTGGATGTAAGCAGCAAAACCAACATTGAATGCCTGTGAGCTTTGATCCCTCATTTAGCACTGCGTCAAAAACCAACATCAATGTGTAAAGGATATTCCCACGAGGGCTCAGGAACAATTCAGAAAACCATTGTCTATAAATACACTTGGGTGCTACAACCAGTGGAATCATGGCAACTCAAAACTTGACTATGCAAAGCAAAAGCGATTTATCAAGAACACCGAGAAAATTCTCTGGACTCGAGCTCATCTAAAATGGACTGATGTAAAGTGGAAAAGTGTTCTGTAGTCCGGTGACTCCACATTTGAAATTGTTTTTGGAAGTGTATCCAACTTTTTTTTTTTTAATTTAACATACTTTCACAATTATAAAGGTCTTAAATTCTCTTCTAAGTAAACAAGGTGCCACATTAGACATAGCACCTTACAATGCGGTGCACCTTATGTGTACACTGAGCAACATTTGCAATTATTGTCACATGACTTGTCCAACAAAGCACACTTATACGCAGTAGTTACACTGTTAGCATGTATACTGGCTAGTGTTTCAATGTGTATGTAAGGTCCCATATGATGGCACTCACAAGGCAGAGAACCTTACATTACCCCACACACTGACTGTGTAGACAGGTCATTACAGCCGGTCTTCTACACACTCATGGTGTCATATCAAAACTCAAATTATGACACCACAGCAAACACAGTAGCGCAACTAGCAAATAATATAACAAATAAAAGAATGACTCCTGAAATAATGAATACAAAACATGCATAGTAAACGCTATTTACAGTGAAGAAATATGTATTTGAACACCCTGCAATATTGCAAGTTCTCCCACTTAAAAATCATGGAGGGGTCTGAAATTTTCATCATAGACGCATGTCCACAGTAAGAGAGATAATCTAAAAAAAAAAAAATCAGAAATCACAATGTATGATTATTTTTAACGATTTATTTGTGTGATACATTGTCAGAACGCTAGGGCGGACCCAAATGAACGACTCGATAGACAGGAAGGCAGTTCAAGTAAGATCTTTATTCGTTCCAAGGTTGAATGCCGGAGAGTCAGTCAGAGCGAGCAGTAGTATCAGGAGCGTCAAGCTTACGGCGTTGGTCGGAGGACAGGCGGAGGTCGGTACTCAGGGGTTCAGGATCAGGAATGTGGAAGTGCAGGAACGAGGCATGGATGGCAAGGATCTGGCAAAGCTAGACCCTCCGCTGGTTCCTATACATACTAGGGTTCATTATTGCTGATGAGGCGCAGGTGTGCACCTCCTAATCAACGCAGAGTGAAAAAGAGTGCCCACCTGGCCTGGAGAGCATTCAGTCTCTTGGCTGTCCTCAGGTACTCCAAGTTCTTATGGTCCGTGAGAACCAGAAATGCCACTTGTGATCCCTCCAGCCAGTGTCTCCATTCCTCCAGGGCCGTTTTGACCACCAGTAATTCACAATCGCCCACATCATAATTCCGCTCTGCCGGAGTCAGTCTCTTAGACAGGAAGGCGCACGGGTGAACTCTTCCCTTGCACAAATCTGGGAGAGTACTCCTCCCATTCCCGAGTCCGATGCATCGACCTCCACCACAAACTAGCTCTCTGGACCTGGCATGTTGATGACAGGAGCTGTGGTGAAACTCAACCAAATTGACCTCCTAGCATGTCACATCCCACTTGAATGACTTGCGGGGTGAAGTGAGGGCGTGCAAGGGGGCAGCAATGTAACTGAAATTACTGATGAACTTGCGGTAGAAGTTGGCGAATCCGATGAACCTTTGCACCTCCCTGCGATTGGTGGGAGTGGGCCATTGAAGAACTGAGTCGACCTGCCCTCATGTCTTCCCTCACCACATCCATAAACCTTCTCTTTAGTCTTCCTCTTGCTCTCTTGCCTGGCAGCTCCATCCTCAGCACCCTTCCACCAATATTCTCACTCTCTCGCCACTGAACATGTCCAAACCATCGAAGTCTGCTCTCTCGAATCTTATCTCAAAAACATCCAACTTTGGCTGTCCCTCTAATGAGCTCATTTCTAGTCCTATCAACCTGCTCACTCCGAGCGAGAATCACAACATCTTCATTTCTGCTACCTCCAGTTCTGCTTCCTGTTGTTTCTTCAGTGCCACCGTCTCTAATCTGTACATCATGGCCGGCCTCACCACTGTTTTGTAAACTTTGCCCTTCATCCTAGCACCTTAAATTCTTCTGTCACACCGAAGACACACGTCACCATTGTTCTGCTGCCATCATACATGTCCTGTACTATTTTAACATACTTCTCTGCCACATCAAACTTACGCATGCAGTACCACAGTTCCTCTCTTGGTACTCTGTCATAGGCTTTCTCTAGACCCACAAAGACACAATGTAGCTCCTTCTGACCTTCTCTGTACTTTTCCACGAGCATCCTCAAGGCAAATAATGCATCTGTGGTACTCTTTCTAGGCATGAAACCATACTGTTGCTCGCAGATATTTACTTCTGTCCTGAGTCTAGCCTCCACTACTCTTTCCCAGAACTTCATTGTGTGGCTCATCCACTTTATCCCTCCATAGTTCCCACAGCTCTGAATATCCCCTTTGTTCTTAAAAATGGGAACTAGAACAATTTTCCTCCATTCTTCAGGCATCTTTTCGCCCGCTAGTATTCTGTTGAATAAGTTGGTCAAAAAATCCACAGCCATCTCTCCAAATTGCTTCCATACCTCTACCGGTATGTCATCAGGACCAACTGCCTTTCCATTTTTCATCCTTTGTAGTGCCTTTCTGACTTCCCCCTTAGTAATCATTGCCACTTCCTGGTCCTTCACACTTGCCTCTTTAACTCTTCCTTCTCTCTCATTTTCTTCATTCATCAACTTCTCAAAGTATTCTTTCCATCTATTTAGCACACTACTGGCACCAGTCAACACATTTCCATCTCTATCCTTAATCACCCTTACCTGCTGCACATCCTTCCCATCTCTTTCCCTCTGTCTGGCAAACCTGTAGAGATCCTTTTCTCCTTCTTTCGTGTCCAACTTGGTGTACATGTCTTCATATGCCTCTTGTTTAGCCTTTGCCACCTCTACCTTTGCCCTACGTCGCATCTCGACGTATTCCTTTCGCCTCTCCTCAGTCCTCTCAGTGTCCCACTTCTTCTTCACTTATCTCTTTCCTTGTATGAGTCCCTGTATTTTGGGGTTCCACCACCAAGTCTCCTTCTCCCCTTTCCTACCAAAAGACACACCAAGTACTCTCCTGCCTGTCTCTCTGATTACCTTGACTGTCATAGTCCAGTCTTCCGGGAGCTTCTGCTGTCCATTGAGAGCCTGTCTCACCTCTTTCCAAAAGGCCACACAACATTCTTCCTTTCTCAGCTTCCACCACATGGTTCTCTGCTCTATCTTTGTCTTCTTAATCTTCCTACCCACCACCAGACTCAATCTACACACCACCATCCTATGCTGCTACACTCTCCCCTACCACTACTTTACAGTCAGTAATCTCCTCTCAGATTACATCGTCTGCACAAAATATAATCCACCTGTGTGCGTCTACCTCTGCTCTTGTAGGTCACTATATGTTCCTCCCTCTTCTGGAAATAAGTGTTCACTACAGCCATCTCTATCCTTTTTGCAAAGTCCACCACCATCTGTCCCTCAAAGTTCCTTTCCTGGATGCCATACTTACCCATCACTTCTTCATCGCCCCTGTTTCCTTTACCAATATATCCATGACAATCTGCACCAAAAACAACTCTCTCGTTGTCTGGGATGCTCAGAAATACTTCATCTAGTTCCTTCCAGAATTTCTCTTTCAACTCTAGGTCACATCCTACCTGTGGGGCATAGCCACTAACCACATTATACATAACACCCTCAATTTCAAATTTTAGTCTCATCACTCGATCTGATACTCTTTTCACCTCCAAGACATACTTAGCTAGCTTTTCCTTTAAAATAACCCCTACTCCATTTCTCTTCCCATCTACTCCATGGTAGAATAATTTAAACCCCGCTCCAAAACTTCTAGCCTTACTACCTTTCCACCTGCTCTCTTGGATGCTCAGAATATCAACCTTTCTCCTAATCATCATGTCAACCAACTCCTGAGCATTTCCTGTCATAGTCCCAACATTCAAAGTCCCTACACTCAGTTGTAGGCTCTGTGCATTCCTCTTTTTCTTCTGACGATGGATCCGGTTTCCTCCTCTTCTTTGTCTTCGACCCACAGTAGCTGAATTTCCACCGACGCCCTGCAGGTTAGCAGTGCCAGGGGCTGGCGTTGTTAACCCGGGCCACGACCGATCCGGTATGGCATTCTTTAGATGAACGCTCATATTTGTTTGGCACAGTTTTTACGCCGGATGCCCTTCCTGACGCAACCCTCTGCATTTATCCGGGCTTGGGACCGGCCTACAGATTGCACTGGTTTGTGCCCCCATCGGGCTGCATTTGTCCCCTGTAATCAAAACAGGGCTGTAACGTGGTGTCCTTCTTCTTCACAAAGAAGAATCCTGCTCCAGCCGGTTATGATGATGGTCAGATAAGTCCTGCCGCTAGCGACTCCCCCACGTACTCCTTCATGGCTTGGTGTTCCGGTCCTGTTAATGAAAAGAGGCTCCCTCGAGGGGGTGAGGTGCTGGGCAACAACTTGATAGCACAAACACGATTTGGCCTTTGCCTCTGAGAAAACTTCCTTGAGGTCCTGACAACAGGACGGCACTGTTGGTAACTCCGGTACGGACTTCAATTCCTGTAAGTCGACTGGAGCAATCTGTAAACTCCTCTCTTCTTCTCTTCTTCTACATTCTTCGCCCCATGCCCTGATATGACCGGTGGTCCAGTCAATGTCTGGTTCGTGTCTTTTAAGCCAGAGACTGTTCAAGATGACATCGCTGCTCTGCGAGTTGAATAGATGGAAACTTATTTTCTTGGTCTGAGCGTCCGGAAATGCCATCCTCAGATATTGCATATGGTGAGATACTCAGCAAAGGTATTTACCATTGGCCACAAATGCCTTAAGGAACCGCTGCGTCTGAAAAGTCACAGCGGCCAAGGCCTCGACTGCCCATGGATTAATCCGTTTTACATCCGTTTCCGAGTCAATAAAGGTTGTGGCGTAATGTGCTCAACGTCGCTGCTGCTTCCCGTTCCGGCGAGGCATACTGGAAAACCTGCATCATCGCGCATACAAAGGACGTCCAGGAGTGGCATGTTTCGGAGTTGCGACTCCACTCTGCCGTGACCCATAACTCTGCTCTTCCCACCATGTGGGATATGACGAAGGCAATTCGTGTGCGGTCTGTTGGGAAGTGTCTCTCGAAGTGAAAATCGCACTGGGCGAAAAAGGGTTTGACGTTCCCAGAGTCACCGGAAATGCGGCCGAGAGAGAGGTGTGGCCTTGAACCGCTGAAACTCCACGAGTGGCAGGGTAGTCGAAGCAACCTGGACTGAGGTAGGAACCGTGGCAGCCGCCATCGGCGTAGTGTCAGCAGCGCTAGCCTGGAAAGCTAGCGATTGCTCTAATCGGGCACAGATTTCGAGAAGTCTCTGGTTACTGGTTTACAGAAGTGCGGGAACGAGGCATGGGTGGCAACGATGTGGCAAAGGCAGACCGTCTGCTGGGTCCTATATATACTAGGGTTCATTATAGCTGATGAGGCGCAGGTTTCCTCCTAATCA
This sequence comes from Syngnathoides biaculeatus, assembly GCF_019802595.1. Classification (NCBI taxonomy): domain Eukaryota; kingdom Metazoa; phylum Chordata; class Actinopteri; order Syngnathiformes; family Syngnathidae; genus Syngnathoides; species Syngnathoides biaculeatus. The sequence goes on along the minus strand of NC_084654.1, from coordinate 5,642,985 downwards.
ATGCAGGTATGCAGGGGACCTGCACAGCCAGGGCTGGACTGGTAGGACCATGACATACAGCTACAAATAAGTATTTGAACACCTGTCTATCAGCAACAATTCTGACCCTCAAAGACCCAGTAATCTGCCTTTAAAAGTCCATCGCCACTCCATGTACTATCCTGAATGAGATGCACCTGTGGGAGGTCGTTAGCTGCATAAAGACACTTGTCCACTCCATACAATGAGTAAGACTCAAACATGTAACATTGCAAAGACCAAAGAGCTGTCCAAAGACACCAGAGTCAAAATTGTTCAATTCCACACGGCTGGAAAGGGCTACGAAGAAATTGCCAAGCAGCTTAGTGAAAAAAGGTCAACTAGTGGAGCAATGATTACAAAATGGAAGAAGCTAAACATGACAGTTAATCTCAATAGGAGTGGAGCCGCATGCAAGATATCATCTCGTGGGTCTCAATGATCCTAAGAAAGGTGAGGAAACAGGCCAGGACTACACGAGACGACTTGGTCAATGACCTGAAAAGAGCTGGGACCACCTTTTCCAAGATTGTTGTTGCAGTTGGTAATACACTAAGATCTCATGATATGATATTATGAATGGCAGGGAAGGTTCCCCTGCTTAAACCAGCACATGTCAAGGCAAGTCTTAAGTTTGCCAATGACCATTTGGATCATACAGAGGAGTCATGGGAGAAGGTTTTGTGGTCAGATGACCAAAATGAAACATTTTGTTCATAATTTTGGAGGAAGACAAATGATGAGTTCCATCCCAAGAACACTATGCCTACTGTGAAGCATGGGGGTGGTAGCCTCATGCTTTGGGGGTTTTTCTGCACATGGGACAGGACGACTGCACGGTATTAAGGCCATATCTTGTGAGATTTTGGGGACAACCTCTTTCCCTCATTCAGAGCATTGAAGATGGGTCGTGACTGGATCTTTCAACATGACAATGACCCGAAGCACACAGTCAGGAAAACCAAGGAGTAGCATATGAAAATTCTGGCGTGGCCTCGCCAGTCTCCAGACCTAAACCCAATAGAAAATCTTTGGAGGGAGTTGAAACTCTGTTTCTCAGCGACAGACCAGAAACCTGTTTGATCTAGAGAAGATCTGCATGGAGGAGTGTGCCAAAATCCCTCCTGCAGTGCGTGCGAACCTGGTCAAAGACTACAGGAAACATTTGACCTCTGTAATTGCAAACAAAGGCTACTGTACCAAATATTAACATTGGTTTTCTCAGGTATTGAAATACTTATTTGCAGTTATATCACACAAAAACATCATTCAGCTTTTTAAAGCTGATTCTAATTCTGAATAACAGTTAAACGCTGCATTAAATATTTTACCTTTGTAGTGTTTCAATTAAAAAAAAGTTGAACATGATTTGGAAATGATTGTACTCGATTTTTCTTTGTTTAATATAATGTCCCATCTTCATTGGAATTGGGGATGTAGTTTAATATATCTTCAAAAACTATGTTTTATTTAGGATTTTGTGTGATTTCAATGCAAACAAAAGTAGCTGCTTTTACTGAGAAATGAACTCTCATCGCTGGCAATATCCACCTACCAAAATTGTACCTGTTTCATCAACAAAGGTGTCACCCTGTTATATACAGTGAAAAACAGTGAAGAAAAAAAGTATTGGAATTAATAAATAAATGTATTAATAAAATACAGTAACCAGAATAGCAAAAGTAACATCACATAAAATAATGATTCACGAAATAATTGACATAAAACATGCACTTTAAACACTATTTACCTCCTCCCAGCATACTTTACAGCACTCAGGACCTCAATAATGCCGTGAAGCATGCTGGGAGCATGTACAGTGAAGAAAATAAGTACGTGAACACCCTGCTATATTGCAAGTTCTCCCACTTAGAAATCAGGGAGGGGTCTAAATTCTCATCGTAGGTGCATGCCCACTGGGAGAGAGATAATTTTTTCCTTTCAGCTTGTCCCGTTAGGGGTTGCCACAGCGTGTCATCTTTTTCAATCTTAGCCTATCTCGTCCATCCTCCTCTCTAACACCCACTGCTGTCCTCATGTTGTCCCTCACAACATCCATCAACCTTTTCTTTGGTCTTCCGCTCACTATTTTCACTGGCAGCTCCATCTTCAGCAGCCTTCTACAAATATACTCACTCTCTCGCCCCTGCACATGTCCAAAACATCAAAGTCTGCGCTCTCTAACCTTGTCTCCAAAACACCAAATTTGGCTGTCCCACTAATGAGCTCATTTCTAATCCTATCCAACCTGCTCACTCCGAGCGAGAACATATATATATATATATATATATATATATATATATATATATATATATACTATATTTATAAACTTTGACCTTCATCCTAGCAGAAACTTCTCTGTTGCAGAGAACACAAGACACCTTCAGCCAGCTGTTCCACCCCGTAGAACATGCAAACCCCACACAGGCGGAGCCAAGATTGAACCCTAACCTGGTCCTCAGAACTGTGAGGCCAATGCTCTACAGCTCCACCACCATGCAGTGTATTATCTTTATTTTCCATTTTATTCTTTCTAAGAATCATTTGGAAGTTAAGCAGTTTATTTGAGAATTTAATTATTTTTTTATTTACTTGCTCTTATTTTGAAACCTATAGCCGAAACTTTATTTAATTAATGAGAAACCACACAGTTGTGCTCATTTGTTTGATTACCCAGGAAGAATTTGTATGATGGGCACAATTCTTCAAAGATAATGTGTAGGGCCAGGAGAAACACATTACATTTTATTTTAATGGGATTCAAATTCAACTGTGAAGCATAATCATTAAACAAAACATAACCATAATAAAATTAATGATGGTTCTTGTTCAGTCATACTCAAACAAAACAATATAACACAAATTTTGAGAGGGTATATGAATTTATGAGCACAACGGTACATATGTGCAGTCATATGTACCCCCTGTGATACTGGAATGAAAGTGTAGTCAGGAGTGCTCAATGTGTCGATGGTCGATCGCAAGACAGTTTTGGTTGATCGTGTGATGGTGTGCCAAAAAAACAAAACAAAAAGATGTCAGCCTGATGTCTTTTTTTTTTTTTAATGATTAATTCGACAGCACGCAAACTATCTCTAACAATGACCTGCTGCTCGGCCACAGACTCTCCAGCCTGGTTACTTGACACCACACCCATCTTCAATGGGTACACCCATAATTACAAATGTTCCAGTACTTACGCAGCCCATCAATGTGGTTTATAATGACAGCCCCCACTATCGCTGCTTTAGTTAGCAACACAGTCTGGGCAACGAGCTAGACATGCTGCTTATATTTACTCTCCACAATAATGTCAAAAGTATAAAAAGAAATGCTGTTGCTTTACGATGGCATGAATGTCTGAGTATGTGAAGAATAAAAGAAAAAGTGGTGGAACTGGATGAGATTTTCTCTTTTTTGAGAGAGAAAGGTCTGGTCTGAAGCCAAAGTAGAAAGTGTAGGATGAGATGGGGAAACACAGACAATACAGTGCACAAAAAGCTAATTCTGAATTTTAAATATAGGAAGCAGCATAACATTAACCTTAAAACTGTTTGGCAGGATCATGACATAAACATTCTAAAATAGATATTTTAATGAAAAATACATATAACATTGTTCACTTCAATGTCTATACAAAAAAATAAATGTGAGCGGAGAGCGCGTCATCCATGCACAAAGTTGCAGAAGTGTCATTCTACGATATCCAAGTGGCCGCCATATTGGCTGCATCCTCCATCCATGACGTCAACCGGACATTCGCCAATGAAAACATGCGGTGCACCCTAACTATGGGAGACAAACGTTGCCCCTTCTGACACGCAAGCTCTTTTTAAAAAGGAGAACACCACACAACCGAGTGAAGTTACCGGGGCAATATTACACTATTGTTTCGAGCCCTTGGGGCAATATTACACTATTGTTTCGCGGAGCAGCCTGACGCCATCCGACGCGCACATCGACACATTTCGTACGCGGATCTTTTGTTACGTTATGTGATACCGATTACGTGGTCCGCCCCAAGTACCATTTTTTTTTGTAGCTGTATACACACCTACCTGTTATTTGGAACCCACGAAGCTCCTGTCCTCTGCCCCCGTGCAATCCATTTTTCACAACGAACCGGGTCTCTTGCAAACTTAGGAAGGCTAAATCCATTCTCCCGAGTGTTCAAGCAATGTCCAGCAATGCAATGAGCCGGCATTTTGGCTAACACGAAGGAACAACGAGCTACCTTTTCAGAGGTAAAACTAATGGAAAAAAACGAGTCCACTTGGGGGCAGCGCTGTCCTTTACGTCACTTCCTGCTTTTCTCAAAAACAAATCCCTCAGGACGATTTTCATGGCGGGAGTTACAAAAAGCTGTATACGTCAAAATCATGTTTTGTGGTGAAAAAACACATGGGACCATATTGGCTGATGTTTTTTCGTAATACCGTACTAAAAATCATCGATTTCATGACAGGCGCCCTTTAAGGGTGATTCTATGTTCCTGGGGATTGCCTGGCAACCAGTTTAGGGTGTACCCCGCCTCTTGCCTGATGAAAGCTAGGATAGGCACAAGCACTCCCTTGTGACCCTTGTGAGGATAAGTGGGTCAGAAAAGAGTTGGATGGATTTATTATCAATAAGTAGTATGCTGATCAAGGAAGTATGCTCAGTGACTTTCAACAAAAGAGGGAACTGGCAAAAGTCTTCATCCCTACATGTAACTCACATTCTAAGTTTTCCCTGTTGGCTGCAGGTGTCACTTTTGTCTGCCATCATCTTCACATGGGATCATCATGCTGGACTCATGAAGAGTCTATGTTATAGTGAGTTTTATTTTTGAAGAGTTAAACAATCAAACAAACAATATTACATTTTAGAGTAATGTCTTTAATAAAAACAGTAATGACAACGACTGTTATTAGAAGCAACTTTGATGGATGCTACAGTCCTACCACATTATGACCACCTATACCCTATACAATGTGATGAGACTATGAATAGACTGTCCTGTAATTCTACCAAAGTGGTATAAATATACTTACTGCATATCATAGCTGGCATAGGTGACCTCAAGAAGTCACATATATAGTGGAGATTGGGCTGTCTACAATCGCATGAGGAACCAGGTAAAAAATAAATAATAATAAAATTGCAATAAATAGCAAAATTGGAAAAAACATCTTGGTGCTAACGACTCCAAATCATTCTGGCACAGATTACTGAGTGAAAGGCATCCCTTCATATCTGTACTGTTTATCATGTGGGTTATTCAAACAGATCCTGATCCATTTTATTCGGGATGAGATCGTTTTAAAAAAAATTTATATGAATCACTTCACAATGAAAAGGATGAAATGTGAAATTGAAACAAAATGAAAATGTGAAAATGAATGGCATTTACATGTTATGCTATACATGTTCAGCATGTGTGAGAAAGTCACCATCAAGACAAAAATGGTTCACTGCAGGGGTTGTGCTGTGAAGTGCATATTTACTGCTCAACTATTGCAAGTAGAACAGTAATATTTATTTTCGACACATTTTAAACTGACAGTACACTGATAATGGAGAAAAAGAGGAAAAGCTATATGCATTGGTTCTAAACATGTACATTGCCAAGTGTTATACAGTTGTATTTTTGAGGTTTTTAAAGGTCTGTTTGGAGGGGAGCGTAATGATGTACGACTGGTTAGCATGTCTGTCTCAGTTCTGAGGACCCAGGTTCAACTCTGGCTTCACCTATGTGGAGTTTGCATGTTCTCATGCATGTAAGGATTTTCTCTGGCTACTCCAGTTTCCCCACACATCCCAAAACAGGCGTGTTACTGTCATTGAGGACTCTAAACCTCCCCTAGGTATAAATGTTAGTGCGAATGGTTGTTTGTTTATAGGTGCCCTTCAATTGGCTGGTGACCAGTTCAAGAGTGTACCCAGCCTCTTGCCCAATCAGCTGTGATAGGTGCTGGCATGCCTAGAGTACTCGTGAGAATAAGGTGTTTGAAAGATGAATGAATGAATGTTGGAAGGTGATTTTTTTTTTCTGCAACATCTTCATCTGAGTGTGAAATTGTCCCATTTTATCTAGCTTGGATAGCAATTTTTACAATTTAGATTCTTCATGTTTTTATCCTTTGCTAGGAGGCTGGAGACCACAAATACGACAAAATAGTACAATTAAAAACTAAAACTAGAAATATTCCAACTTCACATCCATTCAAAAATCTCTTCTGTGTTGATCTAAATCATGGGTGTCAAACTTCAAGTTCAATGGCTACATTCACCCCGATTTTATCTAAAGTGGGCCAGACTACTATATTGATGGCCTCATAAGCTATGAATAATGACTATTCCATTTTCCCATGTTTTTGAGCAAATTATTATGATTATTGGTGCTGGAAAGTATTCCTCACCAACTGTGGCCACCCACTGGTCTGCCGATCACCGCCATGGCAGGTACCGTCCATTTTATGGCCACAGCTCTTTCAGCTGCCTCAACAGTAGAGGTATGCAACATGGACTGAACCAATAGAACCATAGGCAAGCTGGCCTTTCCCACAGGTAGTGACCCCATGAGAACCTATGTTGTCGTTTCACGCTGGGCCCAGCTGGGGTTGATGCAGCCACAAGGAACTCTTCATCAAGATCCACCTCCAGGCCTCATAAAACCTGGAAAAAGTCCAATTGTATTTGTCATTGCGGGGATTCTGACCTTTCTTTGTCTAGTGGCTCTCTAAGTACCTGTTTGCTCTAGGTCACCTTACCAGAGACATAAATCCTCTGACAACTTAACGCCCAGGATCATTGGGACACAAAATCCTCTCTTCAATGGTAAGATGACTGCTGCAGGAGAAAGTGAAGCTCAGAAGACAGAAAATCAAAAACAGCCAGTACCCAAACATTGGACATTGCAAATAGAACCATATGGAATGCCCTGAAGAAATAAACCACTGATGTAATACAGTAAGTAACATACATCAAACTGATTGACCATGGCCGATGATAGCTGTTGACATAAACATTTTCAATAACAATAATGAAAGAACCTATAACTGTTTGTGACATGCGCAGGCTAGACAGCATTTGAATAGACTAGACCAGCAGTCGGCAACCCGCGGCTCCGGAGCCGCATGCGGCACTTTCATCCTTATAATGCGGCTCTGATTGGCTTGGGAAAATAAATTACTAAAAAAATTTTTTTTGTATTTAATTGAAGTGTGTTTTATTTGTGTTAGTTTTTATATTATTTTAGTTCTAAATTTGAAGATTATTGTGATCTTGAAATATTAAAATATTAATTAAATTATTTGATATTATTTTTTCGTCGCTCAAAATAGACGTCACACTGCGGAAGCGGGTATACCCGCCGAAACGCCGTTTATTTTGAGCGACTTTCAAGCCCGGCAAAGCCAATGGAGAAATGTAAGAAAAGAAAAATATCTCAAGAAAATAGAACATTCAATGATGCCTGGGCAGATTCATTTGCGTTTACCTCGGGCGAGAGTGGCCTACCAGTATGCCTAATTTGTGGAGAAAAACTGGCTCACAATAAACGGTCAAATGTCGCAAGACATTTTAACAATACACACAGAGCCTTTGCTGAAAAATATCCAGAGGGAGAAGAGAGGAAAAAACCTGTTTCAGAACTGATGCAGAAGGCTGACCGGACGAAAAATAAATTAAAGAAGTGGGTGAAGTCTGCAAATTCAACTACATATGCAAGCTTTGTGGCCGCTCAGGAAATAGGCAGGCATGGGAAACCGTTCACAGATGGAGAATATATGAAAGAATCATTCCTTAAGATTTCAGAACACTTATTTGCGGACTTTAAAAACAAAGACAAAATTGTGGAGAAAATCAGAGAGATGCCTCTCTCTGCGAAGACTGTCAAAGACAGAACCATAAAAATGGCAGAAAATATCACAAAACAGCAAATCAAAGACATCAATTCAGCAGCAGCGTACTCAATCGCCTGTGATGAGTCCAAAGACAAAACGGACATTGAACAAATAGCGCTGTTCTTCCGATATGTGAATTCTGCTGGACCACAGGAAGAAATGGTTGAGCTGATACCACTAAAATGCCAGACACGGGGGGAGGACATCTGTGAGGCTGTGCTTGATTGTTTACGAGCCAAAGAAATAAAAACAACCCACCTCGTGTCGGTGGCTACCGATGGGGCACCGAGTATGACTGGAGCGCACAGGGGCTTTGTGGCTTTGCTGCAGAAATCACTGGATAGAAAGCTGCTGACTTTTCATTGCATCCTGCACCAAGAGGCATTGTGCGCGCAAAGTTTTCCTACAGAATGCACAGAGGTCATGAATGTTGTTATTCAGATTGTCAATAAAATAATGGCAAAAGGTTTAAATCACCGCCATTTCCGTTCATTACTGGATGAGGTGGAGAGCGCATACTCTGATCTCCTGCTGCATAACAGAGTCCGGTGGCTGTCCAGAGGAGAGGTGCTGAAACGTTTTGCTGCATGTCTGGGAGAGGTGAAAACTTTCATGAGCACCAAAGGGCTCACCTTTCCTGAGCTGGAACAGCCAGAGTGGCTGGAAAAACTCCACTTCATGGTGGACATGACAGCGAAACTGAACACGCTGAACACAACGCTTCAGGGGAGAGGAGGCACAGCGCTGCACATGCTGGAGGAGGTGTTGGCGTTTGAGCGCAAACTGACAGTTTTAGCCAGAGATTTACAGAGAGGCACACTGTCTCACTTCCCCTCTTTAAGGGAGTTCAAACAAGCTCACGGAGTGATCAATTCAGAGTATTTGCAGTCTGCAATCACCACAATGCAAGCGTCGTTTGGTAAACGATTCCGTGAGTTCAGAGAGGAAAAAACCACATTGTCCTTCCCCGTCACTCCCCTGACCATTGATCCATCCCTGCTAAACGTGACTGCATTTGCAGGTGTAAGTCAACCTGCTCTGGAGCTGGAGCTGGCTGACATAGCTGACAAAGACATTTGTGTGTCCAAATTCAAACGCTTGACAGAGGACCTTGAAGATGTTGCCCGTCAGAAGGCCACTCTTGCTCAGAATCACAAATGGAGTGATATTGAGAACCTCCCGGGACCGGACAAACTCATATTTGAAACATGGAATGCCATCCCCGACACCTACACGAACATGAAGAAATATGCCTTTGGAGTCCTGTCGATCTTCGGATCCACATATGTATGTGAGCAGCTATTCTCCACCATGAACTGCATTAAAAACAAACACCGCTTACGGCTCACAGATGACAGCTTACAGTCCTGCATAAAGATGAAAGTGACTTCGTACAGCCCCGATTTGCAGAAGCTGTGCGCAGAGGTTCAGGAGCAGAAGTCCCATTAACCAGGTAAAATAAATATTTATGCAGATATTTTGCAAATATTTAATTTTCATTGTTTAGTGACACAGTGCTTTTTCCCCCAATTTATTTTATATATTCAGGTCAAGGCTCCGCTGCATACTTTGAAAGCCCAAGGCGATATAAGGATGACGGCTCACGGATTTTTCCCTTTTGTTTGCTGCATGCACAATTTAAATTCAGCTTTTTAATTTATTCGAAAGAGACATTCAGACATTATTATTTTTCAAGAATTCAAAATGTGTTCATTACATCGGTAAAATTTTATTTTCTCCGTAGCACTTCATAAGACATAACCACACTATAGTTGTTTATACAAAGTGTAAAGGTAAGAAAAAGCAATATATACAGTATTATCTTCATTTTAGATAAGATAAATGGATATAGGGATGACGCCTCATGGCATTTTTCTGCTTTCGTTTGCTACATGGACAATTTAAATTCAGCTTTTTAATTTATTTGAAAGAGACATTCATTGTTATTATTTTTCAAGAATTCAAAATGTTCAAAATGTGTTCATTAAATGAATAAAATGTAATTTTCTCTGTAGCACGTGGATTTCATAAGAAACATGCTGCGGTAAAGTAGTAGAATTTTTTTTTTTTTTCATTTTAGATGTGCGGCTCCCAGTGTTTTCTTTTCCGTGGAAACCGGGTTCAAATGGCTCTTTCGGTGTCAAAGGTTGCCGACCACTGGACTAGACTAAGAAGATTTCGCATCTTGCAGGACTCTTAGAAGGAATAGTTTCTATAAACAGAAATGTCTCTTGTTCTCTATTCTTGTTGTTATGTTGTTCTTTGTTCTGAATGTCGTGCCAGGGCAGCACCGACTCCCGGAGAAAAAATTCTCGTGTGTTTTTACACACTCGGCCAATAAAGCTGATTCTGATTAACACAAACAAAAGTACATTAGCTTCACTAGATCCATTAGCTTCACTAGATCCTATCTTCCATTTCCAAGAATTGAAAGGTCATGACGGAATTTGCCCAAAAAATGCAGACAAGCTTGTTTATATTTCCAAAACTTTGTTGAGGTAGTGCCATGATTTGAGCTTGCACAGCTTTTGCTGGAGTGGGCACATCATCCATCTATCCATTTTCTATCCTGCTTATCCTCATTCATGTCATTGATGTGCTGTAGCCTATCCCAGTTGACTTTGGGCGAGAGGCAGAACAGACTCTAGACTGGCAACCAGTCAATTGCAGACAATTTTTTATCATTGAATAACAACAGTAAGTAAGCATTCTGTCTTCTAATGTGAGAAAGATTCAACAAAGGGGTTAATCAAGGACAAGAGGTCAAAGCCAGACTTAAACCTAATGCAGTGCACATTTTACTTGCTCAACAGGAGGGAGAAACAGCTGGAAAGAATGGAAGTTGCTGTGAAAATGTCGAAAAACTTTTTCGCAGCTACTACAAGCCAAATATTTGGTGTTAAATAAGTAATATTCACAGAACATATCTTAAGTTAACCAATACTTTCTTTGCTCGCCCAAAAGTCGTTTTGTTACCATCAATACTCTTGGGATTGAGTATCTGATTTAAATAAACACCAGGAAATAAAAGGTGATTTTTTTTTCTGGTCTAATGGGCATCCAGTGATGTAAAATGTAAATGTTTTCAGAATTTTCAAGGTAGTGTATATTGGATCAAAGTCAAATTCTATGTAATTCCATTGTTTAGCTGGGACGACATCAACACGAGGATGTTTCAGCTGTCTTGGGAAAGAGGATGCATTTTATGAGCCATGCCAAGCTCTCTGTCCACTAGAAAATTTAGGCAAAATTCTCCTTCTACAACGTGTAGATTCATTTTAATTTCTCCAAGGTAAGCACTTGTGAAATTAGTGCAGTTAAAAAAGTCACACAAAAAGTATGTTTCTATTTTTCTTATGTTTTTTATGTTATTGTTTTTGTCTTACTGTTAATTCATCCATTCAGTCATGTTTATCTTGACTAAACTCATGCAATGTTAAATCAATGCAAATAAAATATTTTTATATTATGCATTTCACACACAAGGTAACTCAATGTGCTTTACATGACTTAAAGCCTTTAAAACAAAGGGGGGGGGGGTCTTATAAACATTTAAAACTAACCAAATAAAAAAAACAGGGTAAAGTGCAAGAAATATTGAAAAGAAATGGGAATACTCTAAAAAGCATGGTTAAAAGTTTTTCACTTGGACTTAAAAACATTATGGCTCACACCACTGGCAATTTGTTTCATTTGTATGTAGAATGATAGCTAAATACTGCTTCACCATGTTTCCTTTGAAATCTGTGCTCCACTATTTCACTCGAGTCAGTCAATATCAGCGCTCTACTGGGTTTTATAATTGAATTAGCATTCATTTAATGTACTGTATTATGGACTTTATGGATTTATTGATTGACGACTACACTTTTATCGCACTTTCATTATTTGCTTAAATATGAACTCATATATTTAATCAACAGATAAAGTGTTGCCCATTTGCTAATCAGACAAGGATGTTTTGTGGAGCCGGTAGTTGTCCTTGATCTTTGTACACAGAAAACCGGCTGGCAGCATCCTCCTCTCCCAGCCGTTCCCGTGGAGACGAACGACACCAGATAAGGAGGGGAGCGTTACCATCCCGGCCCAGGACCAGACGGGGGTTAACCAGTTTTTCCATGGACCCATACATATGAAAACCTTGTGTTACCGGGCAGCTTTTGCCTTCTTCATGGGGTATCCTGCCAGAAGACACACATCTCGTGTGGGGCAGATACCATGATAAGACCCGGACGTCTGTATTGCACATTCCTTTGTAATAAATCCATTTGCTGTTAAACAGTCAATCATTGGTGATATCTTCCTCAACTCGTGAACACGCATATGGTCCAAACTCGCAAATCCCTGCATGATTTATAGACCAGTAGCAGAAATTTAAAATAAACTCTAAACCTGACAGGGAGTAATTGGAGTAATTTGTGCTGAAGTTTTTGATCCAGTCAGATCCAAAGCTGCAGCATTCTGAATTAGTTGCAGCTGTTTCATGGTCTTCTGGGAGTGTCCTGTCAGAAGACCTTTACAATAGTCAAGTCTACTTGAAATAAACGCATGGATGAGCTTCTCCTTGCCTGCTTGGCACATGCAAGCTTTCACTATGGATATGTTCTTCGGATGGTAGAAGGCAGTTTTAGTGAGTAATTTGATATGAAACTCAGGTGAAGTCAGGTCAGAATCTATGAGTACAGGTTATTCCACAATCTATAAGTACAGGTTATTCCATCTGATATTGATGGATTTACTGCCAAGGTACTCAGAGAGGCAGGCAGGAGAGTATTTGGGGTGCCTTCTGGTTGGAAAGGGGAGAAGTAGATTTGGTGGTGGAACCCCAAAATACAGGTAGTCAACCAAGGAAAGAAATTAGCGAAGAAGAAGAGGGACATGGAGAGGAGTGAGGAGAAGCAGAAGGAATACATTGAGATGCGACGTAGAGCAAAGTTAGAGGTGGCGAAGGTTAAACAAGAGTCGTATGACGACATGTACGCCAGCTTGGATATGAAAGAAGGAGAAAAGGATTCTCCATCTAGAGCCTGTCTCACCTCTTTCCGAAAGCCCACACAACATTCTTCCTTCCTCAACTTCCCCCACCTGATTCTCTGCTATACTTTTGTCTTCTTAATTGTCCTACCCGCTACCAGAGTCATCCTACACACCACCATTCTATGCTGTCGAGCTACACTCTCCCCCACCACTACCTTATAATCAGTAATCTCCTTCAGGTTACGTCGTCTGCACAAAATATAATCCACCTGCGTGCTTCTACCTCCCCTCTTGTAGGTCACTCTATGTTCCTGTCTCTTCTGGAAATAAGTGTTCACCACTGCCAATTCCAACCTTTTTGCAAAGTCCACCACCATCTGACCCTCAAAGTTCCTTTGCTGAATGCCATACTTACCCATCACGTTTTCATTGCCCCTGTTTCCTTCACCATGTCCATTGAAATCTGCACCAATCACAACTCTCTCTCTCTCTCTCTCTCTCTCATTCTCTGGGATGCTCAGGACTACTTCGTCTAGGAAAAGTGTGCTAGTCCCAATTTTTAAGAACAAAGGCGATGTTCAGAGCAATGGAAACTACAGAGGAATAAAGATGATGAACCACACAATGAAGTTATGAGAAAGAGTAGTGGAGGCTAGACTCAGGACAGAAGTAAGTATCTGCGAGCAACAGCATGGGTTCATCCGTAGAACGAGTCCCACAGATGCATTATTTGCCTTGAAGATGCCAGTAGAAAAGTACAGAGAAGGTCAGAAGGAACTATATTTTGTCTTTGTAACCCTAGAGAAAGCCCATGACAGAGTACCAATCGAGGAACTGTGGTACTGCATGCGCAAGTCTGGCGTGGAAGAGAAATATGTTAGAATAGTACAAGATATGTATGAGGGTAGCATAACAGTGGTGAAATGTGCCGTTGGTGTGTCAGAATAAATTAAGGTGGAGGTGGGACTGCATCAGGGATCTGTGCTGAGCCCCTTCCTGTTTGCAGTAGTAATGGATAGCCTGACCGATGAGCTGAGACTTGAATCCCCTTGGACTCTGATGTTCGCAGATGATAATGTGATCTGCAGTGAAAGCAGCGAGCAGGCGGAGGAACAATTAGAAAGATGGAGGCACACACTGGAAAGGAGAGGAATGAAGATTAGCCGAAGTAAAACAGAAAATATGTGCATGCATGTGAGGGGTGGGGGAGGAAGAGTGAAGCTCCAGGGAGAAGAGATAACGAGGTTGGAGAACTTCAAATACTTGGGGTCAACAATACAGAGCAATGGACAGTGTGTTCAGGAAGTGAAGAAATGGGTCCATGTTGGGTGGAACAGTTGGCGGAAGGTGTCTGGTGTTCTATGCGACAGAAGAGGCTCCGCTAGGCTGAAGGGCAAAGTTTATAAAACAGTGGTGAGGCCGGCCACGATGAACGGATTAGAGATGGTGTCACTGAAGAAAAAACAGGAAGCAGAACAGGAGGTAGCAGAAATGAAGATGCTGAGGTTCTCGCTAAGAGTGAACAGGTTGGATAGGATTAGAAATGAGTTCATTAGCAGAACAGCCAAAATTGGATGTTTTAGAGATAAGGTTTGAGACTGCAGACTTCGATGGTTTGGACAAGACCAGAGGCGAGAGAGTGAGTATATTGGTGGAAGGGTGCCAAGGATGGAGCTGCCAGGCAAAATAACAAGAGGAAGACCAAAGAAAAGGTTGATGGATGTTGTGAGGGACACTATGGGTGCTCGAGGGGAAGATGCACGAGGTAGGCTTAGATGGAAAAAGATGACCCTCAAGGGGACAAGCCGAAAGAAAAAGAAGAAGATTGATGGATTTCAATTGAAGTAAAAAGAAAATTTGGTCTTGTGGTCCTAAAGATCCTCAAGGTTGTAAATTATTCTTGCTGAGGTATCACTTACTGCAGTAAGTCTCTTCACCTCAAAACTCATATACTGGTTACTCGAAAATGGCAATTCAGTATTTTTGTGTTGAACATGGTTATATTAGCAGTGCTTTATCTTTTTTTTATTCATTTTTATTTAGCTCTGCATTTGTCTTGCCCTCACACACACGCAAACTTACACGTACAGACAAACACACACACAGAGACACCTGATTTAGCCAATAAACGGTTGAGATCAGAAGAAGAAACAGCTGTTTTGGTTTTGCTTTGTGCTTTAGGGGCTTCCTTCAGGCATCTGACAGCCACTGATGCTAAATAAGCAGGATGGAAGATTAAGCTGCAGCCATGCATGTGCAAACTCACAAACAATCCATACATGCAAAACACCTTAAACCGTAAAAGCTTACTGTTTTAAAAGAAACTCTTGAGCTTTGTAAAATATATACATTACTCCATTGTGGAATTTGATGATCAATCCTTTTAAACATGTCTTTTGAAGAAACATGAAACATTGTTTTAAACATCCATCCATCAATTTTCTTTGCTGCTTATCCTCACGATTGTCGCGGGGAGTGCTGGAGTCTATCCCAGCTGTCAATGGGCACGATCCAGGGTACACTGTGAACTGGTTGCCAGCCAATTGCAGGGCACTTAGAGACAAACAACCAAACTCACGATCACACTTAGGGGCAATTTAGAGTGTCCAATTAATGTTGCATGTTTTTGGGATGTGGGAGGAAACCAGAGTACCTGGAGAAAACCCACCCAATCAGGGGGAGAACATGCAAACTCCATACAGGTGGGGCCGGAATTGAACCCGGGTCCTCAGAACTGTGAGGCCAACACTTTACCAGCTGAGCCACGGTGCCCCCTTTGTTTTAAACAGACAATAATTATTCTACCAAAGCATGACTGGCAATAATTTCTGTACATGACGAAAAGCATACTGACATAATTCTAAAAAAATGACACAGCAACAGCACAGTCATGCCGTTGTACAGTTCTGAGGACTGGGGTTCAAATCCCAGTCCCTCTTGTGTGAAGTTTTCATGTTTTCCCGATGCCTGCTTGTGTTTTCTCCGGACACTCTGGTTTCTTCATTTCTTTCATCCATTTTCTTAGCTGCTTATCCTCACAAGGGTTGCAGGACTGCTGGAGCCTACCCCAGCTGTTAACAGGCAGGAGGCAGGGTACACCCTGAACTGGTAGCCAGCCAATTGCAGGGCAGATGGAAACAGATAAAAGTCGCACTCACAATCACATCTTGGGTTAATTTAGAGTGTCCAATTAATGTTGCATGTTTTGGTGAGGTGGGAGGTGTCACGAACCAACGGTGCAGGGATGGACCCAAATGCAGGACTTCGAGACAAGGGCATGATGTTAGGCGTAGTTTTATTTAAAGCTGAGGTCATACACGGCGACATACAACAGCATCCCCAAAACATGCATCAATTGGTGACTCTAAAATGCCCCTAGGAGTGATTGTGAATGTGACTGTTTTCTGTCTCCATATGCCCTGCGATTTGCTGGCTACCAGTTCAGGATGTACCCTGCCTCCTGCTTGATGACAGCTCTGATTGGCCCCAGCACTCCCGCGACCTCGTGAGGATAAGCGACTCAGAAAATGGATGAACAAAATAAGATAATTCTTGATGGCATTCAAGATCTGTTCACTTTTGGAAATGCAAGCATAAAAAAAGTAGGACATTCAGTTTTCTGACGAATTACATTGTGGCTAACAGGGACTGGCATTTGATAACCTAATGCTGCATGGTGATAGAGTGATGACCTCTCAGGATTTGATTTGAATGCTTTGGTTCCCAACACAATCATTTCCAACCAGATCCATTACCCAAGGTGCTGACATAAGGTCTGACCTCAGTCCTCGGATGCTGCAGACAAAAACCACAGTAATAAACATACTGAATGAATAATTCTTTGATAATGATAAACATTTCGTGTTAATTCTTTTGGAAAGGTAGCATATCTGATACAGCCCTTTTATTGGATATCATCATAATGTGTAAATGTTCAGAATGTTGTTGCTGATTGGTGTATATGCAATAATAACCATGTCACAGCATAATCAATGGAGGGTCATATTGGATGGTAGGCAGCATGCATGTGAATTACTTTTTCAGAGTGAAGTGCAAATCCCAGTTACAAATGATGAATGCATGTCCTCTTGGCTAAAAGAGGAAGGCCCATCCAGTGTTAAAAACACGCTTGAAAAGCCACTATCTGTGCATGTATGTGTTGTGCCCTTGACCTCAAAAGCTTGCTCACGACTGGACTAATTAGACACCATTTGGGCTTCTAAATATGATGTGGATGAGACACACATTTGATCACTGCTCAGACTGAAAATGTTTATCTGTTAGCAGACTAGAGGTAAGATCAATATCTTTTTTGTATTTACAGTAATATATAAATATATATTTTTGTTATCCAAATTGATGTCTCAAATATGTAAATATTTTTTTTCAAATATAAAATAAATATCAAATGATTGTCAATTAGTACGAATAAAATGTGAGGTCCAATCATGGACCTCAGTAAAGTAAGTATAGTATACATTGCCAGTTTGAATGATGTTTTTCTATTTCATTTTAAACTTCCAAGTTTGCTTCTCCAGCACTGGATTGCACCTAAATGAAAACCATATGTGATTCATTTAATTGCTTTTTCACCTACATGCTGCAATTGAAAGTGGAGCAAAATATACTCTATGGTAGTACAGTCAAACTTTTGCAATCACTCTGCATCAGTTTGCTCGTACGCTCTGTCCTTTGCAGCATCCATCCATCCATTTTCTACAACGCTTATCCCCAGGGTCATGAGCGTACTGGAGTCTATCGCAGTTCTCTTAACGTGAGAAGCAAGGTACACCCTGAACTACCAAGGTACACCCTGAACTGGTGGCCTGACAATAAAAAAAATAATTCACAGTCACATTTATACTGACGGGCAATTTAGAATCTGTAATTAACATGTTTGGTATGTTTTCGTGATGTGGGAGAAAACCAGAGTATCTGGAGAAACCTCACAAAGGGACAGGAATAACATGCAAACTCCACACAGGCGAGACCAGATTTGAACCCAGGTCCTCAAAACTGTGAAGCAGATGCTCTCACCAGCCTCCTACCATGCCCATAAAGGAGGCGGAACCGTTCAAATTCAAATTGTTGCTTGTGTGGGTATCTCATGTTCTTCCAGGGCCTGTGTGGGTTTTCTCCAGGTAATTGGTTTCCTTCCACATTTACAATATGTGTGTGTGTGGGGGAAGGGGGTGGGGGGTAAAATGAAGTATCTAAATTGCACATAGGTGTGAATTTGAGTGCAAATGGTTGTTTACACCACTGGAGCTCTTCGCGGTCGAGTGTGAAGCGGCTGGGAAGAGAATCAGTACCTTCAAATCTGAGAACATCATCGGGGAGAACAGTGCAGCTTCTGCTGTAATGTTGACTTTGCATCAGTCTGTTGTGGTAAAGAGGAAGCTAAGTCCAAAGGGGAAGCACTCACTTTATCAGTCGATCTACGTTGCTACCATCACCTCTCGTCATGAGCTGTGGCTCGTGACCGAACGAACAAGATCACGGATACAAGCGGCCGAAATGCGTTTCTTCTGAAGTGTGTCCGGGCTCTCCCTGTCATGATCTTGCCGCTCCAGCCCGGGCTGTGCGGGTGTCCGCGCGGTTGCGCTGATTGGGAGGTGCACACCTGCGCCTCATGCAGCCTGATTATGCTGTGTATTTATATGACCCCGATGACGACTGGCCGGGGCCAGTTCGTTGAGCTTCATGTCCCGTTCCAGCACTCGTATCCCTGATCAACAACCCGTATGTACCGACCTTCGCCTGTTCTCCAACCAACCCCATGGGACCTGACAGAACGTACTGGCCACAACAGGACCCAGCAGGAAAGACCCGGCGTCGCCGGGACCGACGCAAGGTAGATCGTTTGCCGGAAGATCAAGCCTGTCCGATCCGGGTAGGCTCCTTGACGTCCTCCGCTTCTGTGTCTTACGCTCCGCCAGCGAGTTATGAATACGTCCCGAACACGACCCCTCCGGCTCCTCATATTCTTCTGGACTCTGACTTTTCGGAATATGAGGAGGACCGTGATTTGTATGACCGGCTGCTGGAGTACGACTCTGATTATTCTGATAATGAATCTGCTCGTCTGATCTTTCATCCCAGTCAGTTTGTTTCACCTCCCCGCGTTTCCAGCACCTGAGCGTCTTCGCCCGGTAGGTCCAAGTACACCAATGCGTATGAGGGAACCCGCTTGGCCATCTACCCGGGACCTCCGCGTGGCGGCCAGAGGAGACGCCCCGGCCGGGCGCTCCCTTGTGCCTCCCGCTGCGCGGCAACTAAGACATCGTCCTCCCACTCCTCGCCGGCAACGGCGAAACCGGCAGACCCTCAGCTGGTGGCGAAGCTTCCAGCCCAGAGGGAGGAGGAGCCGCCAAATCACGAGGCGTTCTGCCGCAAAATGCAGGCGCAGATAGAGCGGCAGAGCGCCGAATTGGCGGCTCTCACGGCCCAGGTCCGGCAAGGATTGGCGAACCAGCCGAGCTACGCTGACGTCGCAACTGCGACGGACTCGCTGCTGACGCAGGTTCACGTGGCAGTTGGAACTGACCTGCTCCCGAGACACGCCCACGTGTCAGTTTTGACTGATTCTCTGCCTACTCTCGTTCACGTCGCCGTTGAAACAGACCCGCCCCCTTGCCAAGCGCACGCTGCAGTGGGAACGGACTCGCCACCTTGCCAAGTGCACGTCGCAGTGGGAACGGACTCGCCACCTTGCCAAATGCACGTCACAGTGGGAACGGTCTCGCCACCTTGCCAAGCGCACCTAGCTGTGGAAACTGACCCCCTCCTCGCCATTCCCACGTCGAGGTTTTGGCTGTTCCGAGCAGAGCTCACGCGGCAGTTGGAACTGAACCGCTCCCGAGACACGCCCACATGTCAGTTTCGACTGACTCTTTGCCGACTCTCGTTCACGTTGCCCTGGAAACGGATTTGCCACCGCGCCACGCCAACATTGCTGTTTCAACGAATGCACCGCAAGCTCACGTGGCAGTGGGGACCAACCCGATGCCGGCTCACGTTGCGGTCATGGAGCTGGCGACGTCTCCACAGCCGCTTCTCGTCCGTGCCCAGGAGTACCGGTGGCGACCGGTCCGCGGTCGCTCCCCGTTCTTGCTCTGTCGGCGACCGGTCCGCGGTCGTCCCCTGTTCCATATGTCCCCGTCCAGGAGGTGGCAATGGTGCCACCACCTTCTCACGTTCCTGTCCAAGAGGAGGTGGCACTGGCGCCGCCTTCTCACGTTCCTGTCCAGGAGGAGGTGGCACTGGCGCCGCCTTCTCACGTTCCTGTCCAGGAGATGGCGGCGGCAATGGTGTCGCCGCCTTCTCACGTTGCTGTCCAGGAGTACACGTTATGGCGATGGTGTCGCCGCCTTCTCACGTTGCTGTCCAGGAGGTGGTGATGGCGATGGCGATGGTGTCGCCGCCTTCTCACGTTGCTGTCCAGGAGGTGGTGATGGCAATGGTGTCACCGCCTTCTCACGTTCCTGTCCAGGAGGAGCTGGGGAGTTCTGTGGAGCCACCCCGGAGTTGGAGAGACTTTGGGATGGCTGTGATGGTGGTGGTCATGGCTCTGGTCCTTCTCTCCATCACCCTCTTCGCTCCTGAGGGCTCCCAGCCGCTTGGTGACCAATCCACGGCTGCCTCCTGACCAAGCCTCGGTGGCGACCAGGCCCTGGTCGTCTCTCAACCACGGCGTGGGAGGTTCTCGTCCGGAGCAGTTGCCTGCCTCGGCCTGGTTCCTGCTTCGTCGTTTGGTTACTCACAGAGGTCGTCCGCCCGAATCGCTCCGTGGGGACCCTGGTGCTTGGCGTCCGGGTCGTCCTCATGACCTGTCCACCCGAAGGCCTTGCGTTTGGTCGCCTGGATGGCCACCAGACTGGGGTTCGGGGGGGGGGGGGGCACACCTGCGCCTCATGCAGCCTGATTATGCTGTGTATTTATATGACCCCGATGACGACTGGCCGGCGCCAGTTCGTTGAGCTTCATGTGCCGTTCCAGCACTCTCGTATCCCTGATCGACAACCCGTGTGTACCGACCTTCTCCTGTTCTCCGACCAACCTTGTAAGCCTGACTCCTTTGATACTTCTGCCTGCTTTGATTGTTCTCCTGTGTGCCTGCCCGCTCACCTGCCCTCTTCGCCCAACGTCCCAACTACCGCTGCTGCACCCGACTGCCTGCTCGAACCCCGACCTCGGCAAATAATAAATGTTTCTCCCTGAACTACCTTGCATCGTCCGAGTCCTGCATTTGGGTCCTACTCCCATTCCGATGGGACGCGACACTCCCTGAGAGATAGAGTGAGAAGCTCGGTAATCTGGGAGGGGCTCATCGTCAAGGTGGTACTCCGCCGCGTTGAAAGGAGCCACATGAGGTGGCAGGGCCATCTGATCCAGATGCCTCCCGGACACCTCCTGGGTGAGGTGGTCCGGGCATGTCTCACTGGAAGGAGACCCCAAGGAGGACTCAGGACACGCTGGAGGGACTATATCTCTCGGCTGGCCTGGGAACACCTCGGGATTCCCCAGGAAAAGCTGTATGAAGTGGCTGGGGAAAGGGAAGTCTGCTAATGCTACTGTTCCCACGACCCGACCCGAAAAAGCAGTAGAGGATGGATGGATGGATGGATGGATGGATGGATGGATGGATGGATGGATGAATGGATGATTATTTACACAATATGTTCACTGTGATTTTTTGCAACTTTTTCAGGGTGTATCCTGCCTCTCGTCCAGAGTCTGCTGAGATAAGACACCAGCATGCCTCCAACCATAATGAGGACCAGTGAAATGAAAAATGGATGTTTGGATATTTACTATTTGACCCACCTTAGTGCCTCCGATTTTAAATGGGAAAGTAAATTTATCTTTTTCTCTCTGATGCCACAGTGAATTCATTGATCACTACTGCAAAATAATACATTGTGAAACGACGAAACACAAAAACAGAAGAACAAAACTAACATTTCACGAAACACAAAAAACAAATACAGAAACAATTTAACACCATACTACGGTGGCCTGGAAGGGCAAAACAATATAACAAATTGTGAAACACGAGCATTTCACAAATTAAAAACACAAAAGATGAAACAAAAAATTAAATGACAAAAATGTTGTCCATCTTCAGGTGCCCTATGATTAGCTGGCAACCACAGTTCAGGGTGTAACCCACCTCCTGCTCGATTACAGCTGGGACTGGTTCCAGCACACCCGTGACCCTTGTGAGGATAAGTGGCTCAGAAAAATGCATGGATGGATGAAAACACTTTTTAAACAGTTCATGAAATACAAAAATAAAAGACAATGTCATTGAGACGCAGTTGTTAGATAGGATAAATGAATCACTGTGGTAGGCAATTTAAGGTGGATAAATCTATTGATGTTGACAACAAGGCACTTTGGTCATTTTTGTGTGATATACTATAACCAGTCACGCCACCCGGGAAGCAATGTTTTAAGTACATTTTTGTGTGATATGATTGGTTTTACATCGCACTGACAAGGTTTTTGTGATCTCTCTGTAGATTCAAAGATGGTCTTTAAATCCTTCATCTTTTTTGACTGCACTCCAAAGATACTCTCCTTTGCTGGTCCCTCTCCTATGCGACTCCCAGAAGCAACTCATTAGTTTTGTATTTGAGAGTCTCTTTAAGCCTAATCTCAGTCCTTTAGGGAGTAACCGAAGACTGAAAGAAATTCAAACCTTAGCCTACTGGACAGACTATCTCCTTGATTATGAAGGTGTGTAAGTTTTATAACTAATTGCGATGGAGGACATCATCATTGGTGTATTTGAACATGTTTTCTTTGTATATGGTCAAGCATCTGTGTCTTTGGGAGATGTTCTGATGTTTGCAACTGGGCTCATGACACTTCCCCCAAATGGCTAGGATGACTTTTTACTCACAATGGCAGCTATATTGAAGTAAATATGTGCCATGAGGATTTGAATTAAAAAAGCCACTGAAAATTTTATGTTGTAAAATTCACATTGTTATTTCAAAGTGAACACATTTCCAATAGCTGTATTTCAGTTTAACTTTTCAATATGAACAAATTCGCCATATTTAAAAAAAAAAATCAACCTCTAAAATTCAAACGCAATATTTTCAGTCTCCTGAGATTCAACTGGCTACAATTCACTGTCTGAAATTCAACTGGCTACAATTCGCTGTCTGAAATTCACTAACAACCAGCCAATCCAGTTGTGCTTTCTTAGTCACGTGAAATCACATATTAAGAAAGCGTAACTGGATTGGCAGAGTGTTGGGTTATGACTTGAAGTAACCCTGCCTTCTTAACCCAGCGATATATGAAGATGTCAATGGTCGCCTTTGTTGTTGAGGGAAAGGAGGCCAGTCAGCGCAGGTGACCGTAGCGTCGGTGCAACTTCGCTTTGAGGGATCTCAGCGCACGTCCGAGTCCACATAAGCCTGGCTCTACGTCCACAGTCCTGCAGCAACTGGGTGTTCAAAGAGCAAAAACCTTATCAGTGGTATTGAAAACAGACTGCTACTGTAACATCTCACCACTGTGCAAATTACGCCTATCAGCTTGGACAGCATCATCAGAATTTGGTAATAGAGAAAAATAAGAGAAAGCAAAGAGTTAAATGTAAATTCCATCCATCCATCCATCCATTTTCTTTGCCACTTATCCTCACAAGGGTCGTGGGGAAAATGTAAATTATTTTCTGAAATTATTTAAGATTGTTCTATCAACCTTGTATGATTGGCATTTAGAATAAGGGGTTACACAGGCTAAGTCCCCTGTCATTGCAAAATCATTCCAAGATACAGTGAGTATGCCAATATTACTCTAAAATATGGCTAGTGAAGTTTATGATTTAGAGGGCATAATTGAGGCTTTAAAGTTTGAGAAAACCTAATTCAAACACAAGTTAGACAGTGAACTTGAGGATTCAGAATGAAAACAGGCTGAAGGACATTTCGGGGATATTTGTGTAGATCTTGAAATACACAACATTGGAATGCTCCAACCAAGTCCTCATGGTGAAACAGAAGTTAAACATTGTGAGAGAGATAGATATGACTCAGAAGATGTTTGAGCTTAAGAGATATGATTTGATAAAGACATGTTTTTGTCAACTTACATGCACTTTAAGGCAGAAGTGCAATTGAACAGGTCCAAACTCAAGATATGTTAAATTCAAAAATGCATGTCAAATTTAAAACATGATTATGAGTCCAAACATGCATTAACTGTACCATCTCAAGACGTTACAAGGAAAATGGAGTTGTACTTCAGTCTCTGCAGAAATCATTCTACTGCTGAAAAGACGTTGTGAAAATGTAGAAAATGAGTTTGATACTGGAGCTGTAAAACAATCACTCCAGAGGTTGCTACAAAGACATAATGCAAAGTGAATATACTAATCAACAGTTTCAAGAGCTGAAAGGAGTCAGTAGAGTTCAGGTCATCACGTACCTGCAAAAAAGGCAGAGGCTGCCGCACCTTTAGCTTCAAAGAGGGCTGAAATCAAACAAGAAATAGAAATCTCTGCCCAAAGAAAAAAGATTGTGGTGCAACAGGAAAAGTTAAGAATGTTGGAAAGTCAAAGAGATCTTGAGGCACTAGAGACAGAATATAACATTTACGCTGGAGAAGGATTAAAGGTAAATGCTGAAATAAGAGGAAGTGAAATAGAAGTCAATTTGTCAAATCAGCCCTCAGCCCAGCAATATAGTGGGTCGTGCCCCCAAGGTCTTTTGAGTTCAGCTTTACCTCCAAGAATTTCTCAGATGTCAAATAGGTTGCAAAAGCCCCGAAATAGTGGCAGTAAGATGGCTCCAAAAGATACTGATGAAGTGTCCCTAGTTGAAGTATTAAAAGAATCCCTGGCAATGACAAGACTTACAGCTCCAGAGCCATTTGTATTCACTGGTGATCCACTGAAGTTCAGAGAGTGGAGCAATTGTTTTAAGGTTCGTATTGAAACAAGCTGCGTAAAAGCAGCAAGTAAAAAAAAAATACATAAGTGGAAAAGTGTATTAGAGAGAACATTTTATCATAGCGATGAGGAGGCCTACACAGAGACTTGGGAGGCTTTGAATAAACGTTACAGGGATCCTTTTGGAATGCAGAGCGCATTCATGGGAAAACTAAGTGAGCAATTTGCCCAAGTAGTCACTCTGATTAAGGGAGTTCAGTTATTTCCTCATTTCTTTTAAAATTGGCACAAAAAAGGACAAACTCCGACTCTAACGGACAATCAAAACTGCTGAACCTTTGAGGCCTTGCAAGCTACTCAAATTAGGTCCAGTGTGGGCAGTGTCCTTTCGTACCCTCCACGTCCTGGCCACCAGCTCTTCCAGCTCCTTCAATGCAAGTAAAAACTAACAGGCATTCAGTTTTTTCCCTCATGCAATTAAGTCATTAAACTCTTGATCAGCGTACTTACTATTTTCTGTCATGTGTCGATGTTGGCACACACCCTCACATCCTGCTGGTCCAATCAGTATTCGTATTACTAATATATGGTGTAGACTATCACACGATTCATCAAGTTAAACTTCTCCCTTTGCACAATTGTCATTGCACTGGAGTATAACGGTGAACCGCGAACGGGTAAGGGCACCCTATATAAACTTAACGTAATGCTGGGCGTTGACACACTCTTAACTGCTCGGAATTTTGCACATCTGTTAGTTTGTTGGTTCTTTGTTCTGAATGTTGTACCAGGGCGGCACCAACTGCTGGAGACAAACTCCTTGTGTCTTGTTACATACTTGGCCATTAAAGCTGATTCTGATGGCTTATGTGCAAGATCCTAGGCTTTTACACAATTTTGAGGAAAACCAAAAAATACTCCTGAAACTTCCTGATAGGGGAACAACTCAATGGAACAGACATGTGAGTAAAATGTTGGATAAAAGAAAGGACTACCTAGGTTTTCCTGAGTTTGTGGAGTTTGTGGCTGAGGAAACACAAATAGCATGCAACACCGTCTCCTCTCTGTTTGCATCAAGAACTTTTGAAAGATTAGATAAAGACCAAAAAAAAGTTTTATAGCGAAAGTCCTCGCCACAACAAAAATAACCAAAATTTCAAAAATCTTTAAAGGAGAAGTCCGCTCATTGAAAACAACAATGTACAAATGGGTCATGTCATTGGTACTGTAGCTTTAAAATAAAGATTTTCATCAGATATAATTTAAGGTTGTGTTTAGGATATTTATATCGTCAATTTTGAATGTTCCCGGTCGTTGACATTTTGGCGAGTCACTTGATCTACGTGCGTGGACGTGGCCCATCATGTGCTCAACCTGAAGCTCGGTTACATTCCTACACAGTTATGGGCAGCACCGATTTCTCGGATTTATCCTCTTCTGATGCAAACCAAAGCAAATTTATGTGTATCGCGCATTTCACACACGAGGTAACTCAATGTGCTTTACATGACTAAAGGCATAAATGATAAAACATTTAACATGGGATAAAAACAATAAAAATGACAAATAAAATATTTAAAAAATAGACAATTAAAACTGCATACAGTGCAAGTAATATGATCAAAAAGTTGATATATTCTAAAAAGCATGAGAAAAAAAGAAGAGTTTTCAAACTGGATTTAAAAAAAATTCACACTTGGGGCTGACCTCACCTCTGTTGGCAACTTATTTGATTTATTTGATCACCATGTTTGCCTTGGACTCTGCATTCCACTATTTGACCCGAGTCAGTCGATCTTAGCGCTCTACTGGGTTTGTATTCCGTAAGCATTTCTTTCATGTATTCAGGACCTACCTAAATCATTTAGTGATTTATAGACCAGTAGCGCAACTTTAAAATCTATTCTAAAAATGAGTGGAAGCCAGTGCAAGGACTTTCGGATTGGCATTATATGCTCTGACCTCTTTGTTTTGGTCAGAACACGAGCTGCAGCATTCTGAATGAGCTGCAGCTGTTTAATACTCTTTTTGGGGAGTCCAGTCAGAAGACCATTACTGTAGTCAAGCCTACTTGAGATAAAAGCATGGATGAGCTTTTCCTGGTCTGCTTGAAACATACAAGACTTGACTTTAGATATGTTTTACAGATGAAGAAATAGAAGTATCGGTTGATCGGGAAGACTGAGGAATACATCCATACAGATTTGAACCTGTGGCTGCAAATAATGTTGTATATTTGGATGGTTCTTCGGATGGGAATGACGTGGAGTCTGACGACTCGGTGGCCTTTGCGTGGGACAATGTGAAAGTGGACAATAGTGATTGCACTTCATTAATCGCTCCTGTCTGGCTGTCTTGCACAAAAGGTAACCCACAGGAAACGTTGATTTATGTTCTGCTAGATACACAAAGCCGTAATATCTTTATTGACAAAGAAATTTGTGAAAGGATGACAGACAAAGGCTCAATTGTGCCAAGCCGGAGGGTGAATTGACTTGGAGTAAAAGAGTGCCACTCACAAGAGTACAGAGAGCTAACACCAACGTACACTCGCGAATGCATTCCCCTTGAATCACACAGTATTCCAACTTGTGACACAGCGTAAATGTGACCTTACTTACACAGTATTGTAAAGGAAATGCCCAGTCTGTTGGACTGTCTTGCAGGACTTCTGATTGGTTATTATTGTGAAAGAGCTCTAAAACCAAGAAACATAATACGAGGAAATGACTACGATACCTACGCAGTGAAAACAGACTTAGTTTGGAGTGTAGTGGGATCCATAAAGCCTTGGTCAAATACAGTGGATGTAAAAGGAGTGTGCCATCATATGACTGTGAAAGAGCTGCCATCCATCATGCCCTCTTCTGTCATAAAGGTGCTGGAAAAAGATTTGTGCTGTCATAAAGGTGCTGGAAACAAACCTCAAAGAATGAAACAGATCTCAAGAAGACTTTCAGTTTTTGCACTACCTAAATGAAAAGGTTCACTACAATGCTGAGGTTATCCGGAAATGCCTTTACCTTGCAGAGAAGGACCACGGCTTCCGAATAATAAACAGCTCACAATAGTACGCGTGAAACATTTGAAGGAAAAAATGGAAAGGAATAGAAAATACACAGAAAATTATGTGAGATTCATGAATAGCATCTTTAAAGATGGTGGTGATGAAGAAGAACCAGACAGCATAGCCCAGGAAGGCAACACATGGTATATACCTCACCATGGGGTGTACCATCCAAGAAAGCCAGAAAAATAGGAGTTATGTTTGACTGCTCTATTAAAGGTGAGCACATCTTTACATGCCCACCTTCTCACTGGTTCAGACTTGACTCACACTCTCATAGGAGTACAATGAGTACACAGTACTCTGCCAACATCAGATTTCCATCACATGTGATGTGGAAAAAAATCTTCCACCACTTTCATGTCCTGTGGTGGAAGAATTGGGAATGTTGATTATAATGATTTGAAAAATCACAAGATTCTATATAGCAGGAAAATAAAAATCCTTTGTAATTTTGATGGCAGTGTAACTGTCAAAAAAAATTGTATTTCTGAAAGTTGTGTAACTGTCTCAAATGCTTTATTTATTAATATTAGATTGGAACTGTCTCAAATGTTTTATTCTTGAATATAATTTGTATTTAAGTTGAGAAAGTGGAAAGCCTTCACTCTGCGTTCCTCTTCCGGGTTGCTTGTGGGCACAGAGGAGGGAATTGTATGTGCATGCAGCGAGTGGGAGGCGAAAAAGGGCTGGCATGAGACCGCATTGATTCGAAGAAATGTCTCTTTCATAGAAAATCATCTAAAATTAGACTAACCAATCCTGAATGTTTGGTCTGAAGACGCACACAATAATTATTTGTTTGATTGGATATTTTGGTTTCATACGTGTTAATTTCACTAATGTAAGCTTATAATTGTCTTTTCTTTAGTTTTTCACAGTGACCTGTTGGTCATGTCCAGTGATATATGAAGATTTGCTGATTACTGTGACAATAAATACCAAATAAAGCATCAGTTAAAGTGTGGCTTTTTCTGAAATGAATGAAAATCTTTGGGAGCAGTTACATAACCTAAATGGCTTTAGTTTGCCACATATAATTTGGTCCCAAGGAGTGGTACATTTTTCTTATAAATCTTGGCATGCTCTCCTCTCACACCCTGTGGGATTAAGATCCTGACGCAAAGTCATCACACAATCGCTCTTAATTTACAAATTGTATGTATGTCTAAGTACTTGCCACATTGTTAGGTAGCCAAACAGCTGTCCAGATCCACGAAGATCCAATCAAATGACCCTAATTATGATGTTTTCAGAGGAATAATTCTTTCTGCCAAAGAAGCCAATTCATTCAATTTGCTCTTCAAAGACCTCACACTAATCTAGTGGTTCCCAAAGTGGGGTCCACGGACCCCCAGGGGGTGAAAAACACCTTTCCAGGGGGTCCGCGACACAATGTTTGAGACAGAGTAATAAGAAAATATTTTTCTGAAGAAAATAAAAACATTTTTTTTCTTCTGTCTCGCGATGTCTCACATCCTATCTATTCTATTTTGAGCCCAGTCCAGATGAGTGATTCAGGCAGATGAATTGATAATGAATTGACCTGATGAATTGTCTGGAAAAGAAGAATCATGGGTTCAAGATCCTTTTGGCTTCAATCTTGTCATGATGCACAATGACAGAAAGGAAGAACTCATCAAACTCCGTCATTCAGAAGCCATCCATGAAAAATTAGAGAACAAGTCAAACAGCATCTTTTGGTGCGAGGGGTTGGAACTGTTCCCAAAACTCACCAAATCAGCCCTATGTTCCCTTCATTACTACGTACAAGTGTGAGGCGGGGTTTTCAACTTTATTAGATGTGAAGACGAAAAAACGAAATCATCTGGAAGCTAATCATGATGTGAGGATTGCCCTTTCCAGTGGTGAACCACATTTTGATTTATTGTGCAAAAATAAAAATCAAGAGCACGTGAGCCACTAAAATTGAGTATTTATTTGTACCAGAATGGCATAGCTGTGTCCAGCACTACATTATTGGCAAAAGTTGAGGTTGGGGTCCAGGAGCTTTTTGAACAACTCACTGGGGGTCCGGGCCCAGGTTGACTTTGGGAACCACTGCACTAATCTGTATAATATGTAGACATGACATCGAGTCGGCAATCAATGCATACGAGTGGCCCTCATTAAAACCCTTGATGCCCTCCTACGATTGACTTTGTCCTTCTAGCTGGTCCATATCCCTTAAAAACTCAAAAGAGAAACTACATTAAAGGCAAAACCGTGTCAAGTGTTGATTGCAAAATGGACAAAACATCATCACATCGCGACTCAAAATGTTGTGGTAAACCACACTATCAGTACCCTCTCTATCTCTTTCGGTTGAAGTGTGTCTTCTGCTTATATTTGGTCATGACTGTATAACTCCGTCATACCTTCAGTTAAACAATGTATTTTAACCAGATGTTTGAAGCATACCAACTCATCAGTTAACCTTCAGTGAACCTTGCTGGACTGTTTACTGGAGACCAGGACATAGGATTGTGCCAGTTATTACCAGGTAGAACTGGTTTAGTCATTATGATGCGGGACTTTTGTAATTTTCTTTGTGATGCTCTTCATTTTCCTTTCATACTTTTGTGATGCGTACCCATCTGATAGTATAAGAATGCTGTAAGTCCTCTGTATCTTCGCACTTGTGATCTGCTACAACAACTGTCTGTAACTCATTTGTGGCCGGAATATTCTGTAAGTAAAAGCTTTGAAGAAACTGTTCATCATCTCCAGCCTGTATTTGGATAACCAACATTCTCACTACCAGAAATTAAACAAACATGCGGAGGAAAAAGCATCCTCCAACACCGTCCAGCAACGTTAAGGTATATCACCTTTCCGGGTTGTGTCACTTTTAATTTGTTCTGTTTTTTTAAAAAATATATTTTCCAAACTGGAGCATTTATTAGCTTTCCCGCAATGTAGGAGCCAATCTTGTTCAAGCTGGGTGAGTCTTGCTGAAAAAAGGGTGTGGGATTTTCAAGAATATCAGTCAAATAGTCCCCTTGCTTTCCGGGTGCTCATTATTAAAATGTCTTTAATGTTTTGCTTTGTGTTTCGTGAAATGTTACTCACAACTCCGTTGATATATTTTTGTTGTGGTTGTGGACATGATTATCTAATTCATCTAATTTAGATAAGGTGTTCTGTAATCATTTTTCATGATCATAGGTGATGATAGGAATGTAAGATCAACAGCTAAATTGCATGCGTCTCTACAGGGAGAATCAGAATCAGAATCAGCTTTAATGGCTGTGTAAAAGCACACAAGAAATTTTTCTTTGGCAGTCGGTGCTGGCCTGGTGCGACATTCAGAACAAAGAACAAGGAACAACATAGCAGCGAGAACAAAGAGCAATAGATAGTTCTGTTAATAGGAACTATTCTTTATAAGAGATGCAAGATGTATATACAGATAAGTGTGTTAACATACCATATATATATATATATATATATATATATATATATATATATAATATATATATATATATATTTATTTATTTATTTATATTACCAATACTGATTGGACCAGCAGGATGCCTAACATGGCACAAGGCAGAAAAATAGTAGGTTCGCTGATCTAGAATTTAATGACTTAAATGCGAGAGGGATAAAACTGTTTGAATGCTTGCAACTACTGACTTTCATTGATCTGTAGCGATTTCCTGACGGAAGTAAATGGAAGAGCTGGTGGCCAGGATGTGGACAGAGTGAAAGATTCTGCTTGCACTGGACCTATTTCGCGTTTCGTGCAAGTCCTCGCTAGTGGGTAACGTGGTGCCGACAATTCGTTCAGGGGTTATGATTGTCCGTTGCAGTTTGAATTTGTCCTTTTTCGTGCCGGCCCTAAACCAGACTGATGGAGGTTCACAGTACTTATTGGATAACCGCTGTGTAGAACTGTCTCAGCAGCTCTTGTGACAGGCCGTGCTTCCTCAGAAGCCACAAGAAGTACATCCTTTTCTAGGCTTTTTTGAGGGTGGATTTGATGTTACTTCCCCCCCTTCAAGTCCTCTGAGACTGTAATTCCCAAGAACTTGAAGATCTCGACAGTTGACACAAGACAGTTGAACAGCATCGGGGGCAGCTGTGGTGAAGGGATTCCTCCTGAAGTCAACAATCATCTCCACAGTCTTTAGTGTACAACACCAGGTTGTGTTGACCACACCAAAGCTCCAGTCTTGCCACTTCTTGTCGATACGCAGACTCGTCGCCGTCTTTGATGAGGCCAATGACAGTGGTGTCATCTGCGAACTTCAAGAGTTTGACAGTTGGATGCCACGGGGTGCAGTTTTTGTTGTAGAGCTAGGAGAGCAGAGGGGAAAGGACACAACCTCGGGTGCCCCGTTGCTGATAGGGCACGTGGATGAGGTGGTGTCCCCCAGCCTCACCTGCTGTGTCATGCCCATCAGGAAGTTAGAGATCCACCGGGAGATGGCAGGCGAGACACTGAGCTGGAAAAGTTTGGAGTAGAGGAGTTCTGGGATGATTGTGTTAAATGCAGACCTGAAGTCCACGAACAGGATCCTCACATCGGTATCCTTGCTGTCAAGATGTTCAGAATCAGAATCAGCTTTATTTGGTAAAGTGTGTAAAAAAACACCCGAGGATTTTTTCTCCGACAGATGGTGCTCCCCTGGTACGACATACAGAACAAAGAACAACAAAGCAGCAAGAGAGATTTCTATTGATAGGAACTATTCCTTATAAAAATCGTGCAAGATATAAAATCTTTGTTTAGAATAGGTACGAGATAAGTGTCAACGTCTCACATTGTCTAAAACTTGTACAGCGGTTCCCGTAATAGACCTGTGTAATGAGCAGGTTAAAGTGATAAATCATGTGTTAGTCTACAAAATAAATTATTAATACTGTTATTGATTGGACCAGCAGAATGTGAGTGTACCCAAGAATGGCACAAGGCAGAAGTGCAGACCCATGTTGACGGCATCATCCGCAGACCCGTTTGGTCGATAGGAAAACTGCAGTAGGTCCAGTTGGGGACCTGTGACGCTCTTGAGGTGGTCCAGCACAAGGCGTTCAAAGGACATCATGACCACAGATGTCAAGGCAACAGGCCCGTCGTCATTAAGACCTGAGAATGCTGCTTTTTTGGGGACCGGTATAATAGTGGAGCGTTTGAAGCAGGTTGATACTTCACATAGTTGTAGATTGTTGTTGAAGATCTTTGTCAAGACAGGAGCAAGTTGGTCTGCGCAGACTTTAAGGCAGGATGGGAACACAAGGTATGGGCCCGGCGCTTTGTTGATCTTTTGTTGTCGGAGCCCAGACAACCTGCAGAGGAGACTCAATTCAGCCACTCGTATCTGGGATCTTGTTATTTCAGTTATGACCCACAGCTCGTGAACCATAGGTGGTGGTAGGAACATAAATCGACCGGTAAATCAAGAGCTTCAACTTTCGACTTAGCTCCTTCTTTAACACAATGAACCAATACAAAGTCTGCATCACTGCAGAGACTGCACCAATTCACCTGTCAATCTCCCGTTCCATCCTTCCTTCACTTGTGAACAAGACACCAAGATGCTTGAACTTAAAAAGTTACGGAGGACATTCAGGATACGAAAGGAAAACATGGCACTGGATTCCACCAAATGTAAACACCCTGTACTGTATCTTGGTTTGAAGTCAGTGCAATAGAGTGGCTCTCCCATTAGCTACCGCTGGAGCATGTTCCTGACATTACATTGGCTAGGAGGGATGTCAATCTTTAACCATAACGCACATCCTGTCTTTTGGTTTGTGTGGTGGGTGGGGCAGGGGGCGTCAATCTTTACCCATGACACATCGTGGATTTATTCATTCTTTATCCCCATCCCCAATAAAGTGATGACCAGTTCCAGCGAGAAGAAGTCGAGTTGGTATGTCCATCAAAACATCCATCCATCCATTTTCTGAGCAGTTTATCTTCTTAAGGGTCAAGGGGAGTGCTGGAACCTATCTCAGCTCTCAACGGGCAGGAGGCGGCATACACCCTGAACTGGTTGCCAGCCAATTGCAGGGCATATAGAGACAAACATCCACACTCACAATAAGACCTTTTTGAATTTAGTGTCCAATTAATGTTGCATGTTTTTGGGATGCGGGAGGAAACCGGAGTGCCCGGAGAAAATGCATGCAGTCACTGGGACAACATGCAAACTCCACACAGCGAGGACTGGGATTGAGCAAAGGTCCTTAGAACTATGAGATCAACGCTTTCCAGCTGAGCCACAAGGCCACCTCCATTAAAACAAAATGAGAAATCATTGAGAAATATGAAAAAGACATGCATGCGAGTGGGTTCATGCTAGTGCTGCTCCACGTGATTTTGAAAGGTTTGAAGTAGAGGAGTAGAGGAGCTAAAGGAGCTGGGGGCGATGCACCAGGGAATGCAAAAGCATTTTGCTGCATAGAGGAGGGAGCACCCACTATTCCATCAGCCATAATGAAAGACGTGTTGACGAAATTCCATGACATTTCTGAATGTATTCAAAAGAATCATCCTGAAAATTTATTAACTAGTCAGGCTATCACTCACTTTGATGACGTTTGCCTTGCACATTCCTGCAAGATTATTAAAAGCCATTAAAGGCAAACATCATTGGATTGGTATTTCAGGAAACATCCATCCATTTTCTTAGCCCCTTATCCTCACAACGGGTAGGAGGCAGGGTACACCCTGGAATGAGTGCCCGGAGAAAACAGGTTCGGGGAGAACATGCAAACTCCACACGGGCGGGTCTGGGATTGAACCCGGGACCTCAGAACTTTGAGGCCAAAACTTTTCCAGCTGATCACCATGCTGCCATTTCAGGAAACATTGAAAGTTAATGTTAATGTTTGTTTCAAATTCATAGTTTGTGGAATTATTTCATTTTAGTGGAATTAAGTTGTGTGCTTGCCTTTGCCGCTGAAGACGCCACAATACCTTTTTGCTTGCCACGCACCCTTCTCTTCACATCGTTGCTCAACCCAAAAGGTAAATGAATATCATTTTTTATTATTCTTGAATTTATGTACACTTTGAATGCTTTTTTTGGCAGCAGGTGGGGGGCTCGTGGGGCTTGGAACGGATTAGGCTATTTACATGTAAAATACTTTTCTGCTTACGAAGGTTTCACATTAAAAATGTAATTTCATAAGTCGAGGTACCACTGCGTATATACACACGTCTATGTATAATTTATTGAGTCACTCTCATCTCATTTTCTTCAACTAAACCCTTTCCCAGTTTATTGGCACCTTTATACAGATGCTAAAAGGTCTGCTGAAGTTAGTATCAAACGAATAGTAGGAGGCACTTTATGAACCTAAAACACAACTGATAAAGAAGATTTAAGATGACAGTCATCAACCATCTAAAAAGGGTTTTTACACTGCCAAAATAATGATGGCTTTAAATAGGTTACCATAACATTTCATTTCAAGGTAGTAAGATACATTAGCTAACATATGTGTTTGGACCCCATCCAGCTGAATGAAGCTATAGCACCATCACAATGGTCCTTGTTCCGTCCATGGTGAAAACACAGCACATACATGCCATGGGGAATGAAATGCATTAACAACATGATGTTTGATTCATAATATTCTTTGAAAACGCTGCACTTTTACTATTGCTTTGAGCTTGCTGGCAATATAAACAGAATTGGATATCAACCCGTTGGCACAAGACCTTTAAGACATGTAAAAAATACACCCACCAACTCTGGCTTGTCAGAACTGGATATCAATTTGTTGCTCTTTTGGAGCCTGTTTGAATAACTTAACTATCTTATTACTTATTCCTTTCCTGCATCTTGTCTTTGCATTTGTGACTTAAGTTCAAAGCATGTAATTGTACCTCTCTTTCGCGTTATCTGTGGTCCAATTGAAGTGACCTTGTGCAATGTTGTAGCTTATTTACATGGTGAATAATTCTACATACCAACATTTTTATTTTTCTTGCTGCAGGCTTTTGCATGTAGTACCTACATGACCTGCAAAACCTAATATCATATACATTGAGGTACGTGAGTACTAGTAGTGAGCAAGTTGGACAAGTAGAAAGACCGACTTAAACTTGCCCCTCGGCCCAGACTACCTTTGCTTAGCTGACTAACAACGACACACGTTTGTGATCAAACTGTTGGTGGCAGAGCTGTAAAGCATTGGCCTCACAGCTCTGAGGACCGGGTTAGTGTTCAATCCTGGCCCCGCCTGTGTGGAGTTTGCATGTTCTATGGGGTGGAACAGTTGGCGGAAGGTGTCTTGTGTTCCATGCGACAGAGGAGTCTCTGCTAGGATGAAGGTCAGAGTTTATAAAACAGTGGTGAGGCCGGCCATGATGTACGGATTAGAGATGGTGGCACTGAAGAAACAACCGGAAGCAGAACTGGAGGTAGGAGAAATGAAGATGTTGAGGTTCTTCCTCGGAGTGAGTAGGTTGGATAGGATTAGAAATGAGCTCACTAGAGGGACAGCCAAAGTTGGATGTTTTGGAGACAAGGTTAGAGAGAGCATACTAAGATAGACAGACAGCCAAAGTTGGATGTTTTAGAGACAAGGTTAGAGACAGCAGACTTATATGGTTTGGAAAATTGACGGTATCTTGGTTCATGGATAAGTGTGTGTGTGTGTCTGCAGGTGTAGCTGCTTGTGTTTGTTTGTTTATCAAACCCACCCCACTGTCTACAAAGTAATGTTACCTACATCTAATCAAATTGTTCAGAATCATACCTGTAGTACAGTAGACACGAGAGAAATTTATACCCATTGTTGTGTTTTACGTGTACATTTGTACACACACTGTCGAAATGGAATGTCAAAATTGTTTGCTTCTGACCACACTTATCTACAACTTTTTCTACACTGAAAGTGGTACCACTAGACCATGATAATTCCTATAGAATAGAATAGAGTATAAATCAAGAGATTGTGGTAGTCTAAAGAATCAGCAAGCCATCTCATTTGAAACGAAGGTGGTGAAAAACATGTGAACATTGCACGTTTCTTCCAAATGCCTCCGTCGACCGTCACTACCATTTAAAAGCAGAACGATTGCATATTAGAGTATGAACTGTCACACATTGGAATTTACAGAAACAACTTATGTTCATTTTCATATTACGTTCGGCCGTTCGGAATGTCACTATAACGGAAGTTGAGGAGTGTCTGTATAAATAATAGGCAGCCCTAGGGAGAGCATGAGCCACTGTAAACTGTTGGCTGGGCCCAAGCCGGAAGAATCCAGAGGGCTGTGTCAGAAAAAGTTTTCTCAAATAGATATGTGTTCATCCAAAGAATTCTATAGTGCATCACTGCTAAAAGGAGATCTGCATGGATAAATGGGCCAAATTACCACTAACAGTGCATAAAAATCTTACAAGAAAAAAAAGACTTACAGAAAACGTTTGATCTCTGTCATTGCCAACAAAGGGTGTAAAAAGTATTGAGATGAAGGTTTGTTATTCACCAAATACATATACAAATACATACCACCTTAATATGCTAATTCATTCTTTAAAAATCAGATGATATGATTATGGATTTTTTTTTTCATTTTGTTCCATACATGAGGTATACCTGTAGTTAAAGGGGAAATCCAGTGCTTTGCATGAACAGTGTATCCAATAGGTCATCTAATGTGTACCCTACTTTGACAATGTGATGTTAAATCCTCTCTCATTTAATAGTGTTTTGAGAGGATTTTTATCGTTAATTATGAATTTTCAGGGAGGCTGCCATTTTCGTGAGTCACATAACGTACGTGCGTGGATGTGACGTGTACCATGCCGCAACAAAGGCTCGATTATATGGGACAGCATTTATGCCCAGCGCCACTTTCTCATATTTATCCTTGTCTGATGAAAAAATAGCAGTATTGGTTGATCAGGAAGACATAGTAATATTTCCATACAGATTTGAACCCGTGGCTGTAATTAATGTTGAATATTCCGATGGTTCTTTGGGCGGAATGACGCAGAGTCTGACTACTTAGAGGCCGATGCGCGACATAAGTCCACAAACAAAGGCCCCGGGGAGCTCCGGGCCGGCAGCTGCGAATGGTTCATCGGACTTGAAAGACGCTGAGTCTGACAAGGGAGCGCCGGTGGCGGGCCACGAGCGGAGCTTCTCGTCGGCGACCTCCCTGGACACCGAAACTACCGCTGCCGAAGGCGGGCCGCAAGCTCTGGCAGCGGGCTGCGAGCCGAGCTTCGGTGGCGGCGGAGGCATTTAGCTTACTTTAGCTAACTTATCCTCACAAGGGTCGCGGGAGTGCTAGAGGCTATCCCAGCTATCAACGGATAGGAGGCAGAGTAAGCCCTGAACAGGCTACATAGAGACAATGAGCCACACTCACCTCACCTAGGGGGGAATTTAGAGTCCAATTAATGTTGCATGTTTTGGGGATATGTGAAGAAACCGCAGTGCCCGGAGAAAACCCATGCAGGCCCGTGGAAAACATGCAAACTCCACATAGGTGGGGCCGGGAATGCACCCTGGGCTTCAGAACTATGAGGCCAACACCGTGAGGCTAAATTATGAATGCAAATATATATTATTATATTTCAAGGCGGCACGGTGGCACAGCTGTAAAGCGTTGGCCTCAAGGTTCTGAGGATCCCAATCCAATCCAGGCCCCACCTATGTGGATTTTGCATGTTCTCCCTGTGCCTGCTTGGGTTTTCTTCAGGCACTCCGATTCCCTCCCACATCCCAAAAATATGCATTATTTGGAGACTCTAAATGGAATAGATGGATTAAATTGAATACAATCGGAATCATCTTTATTGACC
The DNA here is from genome assembly GCF_019802595.1 of Syngnathoides biaculeatus. Classification (NCBI taxonomy): domain Eukaryota; kingdom Metazoa; phylum Chordata; class Actinopteri; order Syngnathiformes; family Syngnathidae; genus Syngnathoides; species Syngnathoides biaculeatus. The sequence goes on along the minus strand of NC_084654.1, from coordinate 5,604,348 downwards.
AAATATTTAACAACACAGTAACTTTTTCCAGAGTAGTTGGAGCTGACCTAGTATGACATACATGTTGTGTACAAAGAAGAGAACAAACAAACTACCATGTAGACGGACTTTTTTTCCTCATCAGAACTCACATTTGTGCAAAGTTTTTCAAAGATGCAGAGTCTTCTAGCAGTTAGAGCATTCAGAGTGTCCTTTAGAATGATAGTCCAGTGTGCAATGGGTGTGAAGGTTTAATGTGTGTATGCGGTTTAAAGAGACGACTCGTGCGATAGTCTGTCGTATATACTATTAATACTGATTGGTCAGCAGGGTGTGACAATAAGAAGTGTTAAGTGTTAAGAAGTGTCTTAAAAGAAAAGAAATACATTAGACAAAAATATAGTGATTTTACTTAATTGTATGAATAATTTTTCCATTGGGTGTCCTTTTTTGGCATGAAGATCAGTCCCTAAAATGCAGTTACACTTGCCTGCTCATGATTGACAAATTTTTTATGTGCAAGCTTAAAAATGCCAAACCTTAGAGCTCCTCTGTGAACTATATTTGTTCTGCAGATGTTCCCTGTCCAATTTTTTCATATGAAGTAGTTTCGTATGAAATAAGACAGACCAGATTGACTTCCACTGCAGAAAGAAAGGAAATGAGGATGAGATATCACATTGCTCTCAGGAGGCCTGCTGTCCTCCCTAAAGCCTATGAAAATGAATGGAATCTCGTCAAAGGGCCAGAAGATCCGCTTATATCATCTGACATGGAAGCAGATGTTAATAATAGTGAGGCAGAGAAAAATGGAGAACGTGTTGAGGTTATGCAGCTCTGGCTATTTTTATAGTGCAATTTCCCCTCAGTTAAATCAAGCTACTAGCACGAGAGACCCACTTTTGGCACTCTTCGATCAGCGGGTACTGATATTGTACATAAAAGGATAGAGTTAAACATAATGACTTTGCTTTACTATGTTGTTTGACAGAGAGTCAAAAGTTCAATGAGACAAAATGAATAGAGAAGTGAGAGGGCCAACTTCTCGCGTGGCATCGAAGAAGCTAAGAGGCAGTACTCCAGGAACATTGCTGACCACTAAAGCAACAGCAGAAATGCTAGGAACCTTTGGCGTGGTATCCAGACCATTATGGATTACAAGACAACCCCCCCCCCCATCACACACACACACACACATCTTCAAGACCTCACTGAGCCCAGCCGTTGTTCTGACGTGCCTCAAAGCCACCCCCATCATTCCGGTCCCAAAGAGGCCAACTCCCTCCTGCTTCAATGACTACCACCCAGTTTCACTTACTTCCATCATTATGAAGTGCTTCAAGTGGCTAGTCATGAAGCACATCAAATCCTCCCTCGACCCCCAAGATACACCCCTACCAGTTCTCATTTCAGTCTAACCGCTAAATAGATGATGCTATCTCCATTGCCCTCCGCTCAACTGTCACCCACTTGGAGACCAAATACTCACATGTCAGAATGCTGTTCAATGATTTCACCTCAGGATTCAACACCATCATCCCCCAGTAACTCATCCTCAAGCTAGACCGGCTGTGATTCAACACCTCCGTGTGCAACTGGCTGCTGGACTTCCTAATGGGAGACCCCAGAGCAATTCAGATCGGCATCAACACTTCCAACACCATCATGCTGAACACAAGGGTCTACCCCCCTAAGGATGTGTGTTATGCCCCCTCCTATTTACTCTGCTGACACACGACTCACCCACATCTAACGCAACCCTCTTCATCAAGTTTGCAGATGAAAAACAACGATGAGATAAGCTACAGGAGTTAGGTGACCCACCTGGCGATGTGATGCAAGGACAACAATCTCCACCTGAACATGGAGAAGACTAAGGAGATCATAGTGGGCTTCAGGAGAGGGCACATCCAACATCCCCACTAACCATCAATGGTGCTACAGTAATGGGGTGAGCACCACCATGTTCCTGATTGTACACATCTCCGAAGGTCTGTCCTTCACCACTGGGGCCCTTTTCTTCCACCCCTGGGGCTCTGTCATCTTGGTCACCTTAATCCCAGAGAGAGGAAAACCGACCTCAGATTTCCCAGACTCTATTTCCTGAAAGGAACGCATGCTGGTAACATTGAGGTCTTTGAAGTATTCTCTCCATTGACTGGCAATATTCCTAGTAAAGGTCAGCAGCACCCCATCTTCGCAATGCACATGGGTGATAGTGGACTGCTTACCCCTCCCAAGATGCCAGATGACGGATAACAATTTTCTCAAAGCGATTAATTAATCCTCAATAGCTTCAGCACTCATAAAGGCCAAATGAGGTCCACTGTTCATGGAATACGTTGATTCCAAGACATTCTTAATGCAACAGTAATTGAATTGTATTCAGAATCACTAATGTGGAGACCATACTTTTCCTAAAGGATGTAAATCCTTGAAACAAGAAACCACATAGATCCTAGCACTGAAGATGGCAGCAAGATTGGTCCTACGACACTAAGGTTTAAGCATGCTTATTCTTCTTCAGTTTCGGTCCTACATTGAGTAAAGTAAATTGAGACATTAGTCCAATGTATGCTCCTGTGTTTCTGTAATCAAACATGCCTCTCAACCTTCCTTGATGTACTAAATACAATCCTCTTCATCATTACAATGGCCCAACATGGCAGTCCTGGGGAAAAAAACAGAAAACAGTAATTGAAATTGTGTTGTGAAAGCAGGCAAATGAGCGAAAATGGGGAAAGGATTGCCATTTCCAAGCTGCAAGAGTGGTCTACAAGATCAAGGAAAATGTAAAAATAACTTTTGCTTTGCAATAATTATATCCTCAAATGAATTCATAGTTGCACTAGTCATTAATGTACTCAAAAAAAAAAGAAATTTGCTTTATTCATTTGGCACAGTGGTGCAACTTGTTAGAGCACTGGCTTCACAGTTCTGAGGACCGAGATTCAAATCCAAGCCCCTCTTATGTGGAGGTTGCATGTTCTTCCTGTGCTTGGGTTTTCTCCAGGCACTCCAATTTTCTCCCACGTTCCAAAAACATGCATTCATTGGAGACTCAACATTGGCCGTAGGTGTGATTGTGAGTGCAACTGTTGTTTCTCTGTGTGCCCTGCAATTGGATAGCAAGCAGTTTGATGTGTACCCCGCCTCCACCCTGATGACAGGGGGATGGGCTCCAGCACTCCTGTGACCCTTGTAAGCAAAGGCGGCTCAGAAAATTGATGGATGGATTCATTTGGGGCACATTTTAGATAACAAACACACATCATTTTTCCACAAATGTAAATTTAAGGAAGAACTATACAAAGAAATAAAATGTGCCTTTTTCTGGTTCAGACTGCTGTCTCACAGCAAGAGCAAGAACTGTACATGCTTGTGATGAGGAACACTTCAGTCCCAATGTTTGGGAGTTCGTTGAGTCTCCCCTACCATGATGTTTCTTTCATGAAGTTGCCTTCCCATTCTTTTCTAATGTTATTTTTCATCTGTTTAGGGAAATGGTGTATGGTCCCTTTGACATTTGTTTTGTGCTAATTTTTATATGTATGCTATGTCTATTGTGGCCTATGATGTATTGTTAGAACCCTTGCTTTCCACTTAAACTCATGTATTGATATGGAGGATTTTGCTTGTACTGTATAATGCTACTCACATTGTTCACTGAAATATTTGTTAAGACTTGAATAATCTTTAGAACACTGTCATTTGCATGAAGATGGACCCAATGAATTCAAGCTTAATCCTTAAAAACCAGAAGGCCATGGCATAATCACAACCACGTTTCATAGATGGTAGCCTGGTTTAATGAATATTCTGTACTACTCAAGGTGACATCTTTTAATTTTGGGGGTTTTAAAATGCAAGACACTGGTCTCAAGGCATATACAGTAACTACAGTCTGTAAAGTATCAAATATTGTTTTACAATACTTACTCTTTCAAATATGCTGTGGATGAAAATATGAAGCTTGTGGCCAGAATGTACGCATGTAGTACATACTGATCTGGGTATGTTCAAAAGATTGGGAAAGAAAGTGCCTCTTAAAATATCTACTTGCCCATGTACTGTTTAGAAAACCCTTCTTCCTTAACTATCAATCATTTTTTTATGGTTTAATCATCTATCCATCCATTATTTGAGCTTGTTATCCTCACATGGGTCATGGGAGTGCTGGAGCCTATCCCAGCTAACTTCGGGCGACGAGTTACACCCTGAACTGGTTGCCAGCCAATCGTAGGGCACGTAGAGACAACAGTCACAGTCACAATCACACCTCAGGACAATTTAGAGTCCACAATTAATTCATGTTTTTGGGCTGTGGTAGGAAACCGGAGTGCCTTGAGAAAACCCAGGCAGGAACGGGAAGAACATGCAAACTCCACACAGGCAGGGACAGGATTTTAACCCTGGTCCTCAGAACAGCAAGCCAGATGCTGTAACCTATCGTACTACCATTCCTCCATTTAATAAATGTGATCAAGTAAAGTATACTGTATGTACAAACATCAAATGCCTAGGCAGCACAGGCAGCACAGAGGTGTTAGCACACCTGTCTCACAGTTATGAGGACCCTGGTTGAATCACAATATTTGGGTGGGTTTTCTCCAGGTACTCCAGTTTCCTCCTATATCCTAAGAACATGAATTCATCGGGGACTCTAAATTTTCCTGAGGTGTGATTGTGATTGTGTTTGTTTGTCACAATGTAGGTATGGTAGGTTAATTGAAGACTCCAAATTCCCTGTTGGTGTGAATGTCAGTGCGAATGTTTTTTTTTGTATGTGTGTGTGTTTTTTTTGTGCATTGCAATTGTTTGGAATCCAGTTCAGGGTGTATTTCGCCTCTCGGCCAGAGTTGACTGGGATCACTGCGAGCATGAACATGACACTAGTTAGGAAAAAGTGGTACAGAAACTGGATGGATGGATAATCTGGGATTGGAGTTGTATTTACCTATTTTTAAAGGTTGAAAATTACATTTTAAAACAAAATTCTGCTTATTTTTTTCTCTGTGTCTTTATTTTCAGTAGGCTTAAACAAAATGAATAATTACTGCTATTTTCTGATATGAAATACATACACAGTATTGTGATAAATTTTCAGCAATATTGGTCAATCATAACATCAGGCAAAAGCCTTCTCCCAAAAAGGCTGTTCCGATACACACTCACAGACACACGCACACAATCTCAATTTCTCTTGAACCCATTATCCGATTTTCCAAATTCTTGCTGCGTTGTACTCATCTTGAAGTGATCATTCCCCCACAAACTTTCCATTTGGACAGATTGTCATTGTTGGGAAATCTTGTCACTTTGCTAATAGTAGTTAAGCACAGGTGACGGCGTGACACCAGGTGTGTGCGAGGGGCACCCCAAAACAAATTCTGCTTGAGCTACACTATACAACAAAGATGTACTAATTCTTGTGCAAAAAAAAAAACAAAAACTTCTCAGACTTTTGAGGACTGAGGGTTCGAATCCCAGCCAGGCATCTGTGGAGTGTGGTGTTCTCCCTGTGCCTGCGTGGGTTTTCCTTTCACATCCCAAAAATATGCATGACAGGTTAATTGAAGACTCTAAATTGCCCGTAGGTGTGGAATGAGATTGGTTGTCTGTTTGTATGCGCCCTGCGATTGACTGGCAACCAATTCAGGGTGTACCCTGCCTCCTGGCCGAAGTTAGTTGGGATAAGATCAATCACTCCTGCGATCCTTGTGAGGATAAGTAGCTCAGAAAATGGATATATCGATATAATGCTATATGTGATATAGTTTGTATCTCGCCATATGACTGGGATGATTCCTCTGTTTGTTACAATGGAAAAAATATCCCTCTATTCATTATCTAAGATGCGTATCCTCACAAGGGTCATAGGAGTGCTGGAGCCTTCCCAGCTATCTTTGGGCATGAGGCGGGGTACACCCTGGACTCGTCATCCAATCGCAGGGAAATGAATGAATGAAAAAAAAATTAAAACGCTAGGGTTAAATGCATGGACTAGCTTTTATTTATACTGTTTAATGAAAGTTGTACATAGCATAACATGAGTACAGTTAAAAATAATCTGAATTTGTGGGACAAGGCGGGATCTGATTGACAAACTTCTAAAAAATGAGCAAATTATGGCTATTTTCAGCCATGGGCAAATAAATGTGCGCTAAATATTTTCTGTGGTATAACATGATGTAATTTATACCAATGAGCCAGACTTTAACATAATTGCTTCCTAAAAAAAAAAAAAACAACATGGTTCATTCCTTGGACGCACTTTTGAAAAAGAAGAGCTAAAAAAATACTCTCACCTAGGAAAGGTTATTCTCAGTTGAGAGTTCTCTTGATGTAATTGTACTACTTGTGTGCAACTGTACGCAGCACAATATGCTGTTATGTAATGTAAATGTTATGTTGGTTTCCGACCATGTCATCTGCCCACAAAAATGGAATGACCTGACACTTTACCCCCACAAGGTTAGCATCACCTTGGTCATGCAAATCATAGGGGAAATGTCATATCTATGATGTATATGATCAATGCGCTTGACTCGCCAACATCCATTTTTTTCAGCATTCTGCTTTTTATCTTGCATCATCAGTAAAAGTAATAAGCACATTTTTAAATATAAGGAGTAAAATGTACGGATACTTGAGCTTAAAATGGAAGGAATAAAAGTAAAACGTCAGTAGAAAAATAAATACTCAAGTACAGACATCTGAAAATTCTACTTAGGTACTGCAAGTGCTTCCCATCTCTGCTTTAGGAATTGGAACAAAAGGGCTTGTTCTGGATCTAGATACCAAAAATTTCACATTTCCAGTTTCATTCATTCTTTTATTCCTCTTATGAACATTTTCCATATTTACCAACTGAAGCCAGAGAATTAACTGAAATTAAATGGCTCCCTGAAGCGCACAGAAGGTCAGAAAAAAGCTAAACTTGTCTATTGAAACATGCATGACTTCACATGACATTTCAATAAAACGAGAAATCTAATTTTATTATGTGTGATTATGAGTGCGCTCCATATACTTTGTAGCCAATAAACTAGAGTCTGACTCAGGCTGGATTTACAATATACAATATACAATTTACTAGATGGTTTATATGTTCTGATGATTTACTCTGATTGGCGCAATTCGGATAAAGGTCATGGCAGGATTGAGATAAAACGTATGAAAGCAGAACACGCAATATCTACACATGAATGACAGACCTCAGATTCAAACACCAAACTTTCTAACCACTCCTGACCGTGCTGCTCGTGTGACAAACAAACAACCCCAAAGATTTACCAGTTTCGGTTTTTCACAGACCCGCTTCATTGGAATAATTTCAATAATTTATGTAATGTAATTTCATGTAGAGTTTGGCCGATTTTAAAATGGTCACTGAGGCAACCAGCAATCAATAATTGTGTCATCTTTTTAAGTTCTGTGTGGATGGTTTGCGCATGAACAAATTCTAAGGTCCCAAAGCAGAAGATTGGAAAATACAAATGCAGCTTATTCATCATTAAGCGGTGCTCCCTTTTTCATACAACTCACACAGAGAACTCAATTGCTTTTAAATTTGCTACTTTATTGGGAACAATTCACGACACAACACACATGCACACACACAAACACACACACACATGCACACACACACACAGCAAGGAACCATTTCATAACGCTTTTATGGATGATGGAAGCCCAACAAGATCATTTAAGGCTAAGCACACATTAAGTGACATGGCGAAATGCGACTGAACAATCGCAAATAAATTAAATAAATTAGACTAACACCCACACTTATGACAATTGCACAGGATCTCAAGATGTAAGCCAAATACTTCAAAGTCTCAATTCTATCAGATCACCCTCTCCAGAGAAAGCACAGTCTGGGGGCTTTGAGGCAGGCTCTCTTATCTCCGTATTTGAGGTCACCAAGGAGGTTGAACTTAAGCTTCTTGGTCTGAGGTCCCGAGACGTGGGTGTGATCCACCCAGAGCTCCTTAAAGCTCTGGAAGTTGTGGGGCTTTCCTGACTGACATGACTTTGCAACATCGCGTGGGCATCGGGGACAGTGCCTCTTGATTAGAATACCACAGGAGTGAGCTCCCTTTTGAAGAAGGGGGATTGGAGGGTGTGCTCAGACTATATGGGTGATCACACTCCTCAGCCTCCCTATTCAGAGGTTCTTGAGAAGAGGGAAGTTGAATTATTAGATTAAGGAGAAGCATTGTGGTTTTCATCCTGGCTGTGGACCAGGGGAGCAGTGGACCAGCTCAGTACCCTCAGAAGTGTCCACCAGAGAGCATGGAAGTTGGCTTAATCAATCTACATGTGTTTTGTGGACTTGGAAATGGCTTTTGATCATATCCATCAGTGAGTACTCTGGGAATATGGTGTATCAGACACTTGAACAAGAGGTTTAGCCCCTGTAGAATCAGTGTTTGGTCCACATTGCCTGCAATAAGTCAATACGTTTTTAGTTACCCTGGACACCACCAAGGTTGCCTTTGTCACTGATTATTATCATTACCTTTATGTAAAGATTTCCATGGTGCTCTGCTTTATGCAGATGATGTGGTTTGATGGCTTCATCAAGATGTGTCCTTCAATTCTCACTAGAGTGGTTCTCAGCCAAATGTGATGTAACTCGAATTAAAATCAGCAACTCCAAATGTGAGACCATGGTTCACAGTCGAAAAAAGGTGGCGTGCCCTCTCCAGTTCAGGGATGAGATGCTGCTCCAAGTAGAGAAATTCAAGGGTTAGGACTGGATGAAGTTGCTGGGAAGAGGAAATTCTGGGCTTCCCTGCTAAAGATGGAATAAAATAGATGAATGGGTAGTTGTATACAGTAATTCCTCTCTACTTTGCGGATTACCTATTGCAGATTCAGTGCATTATGGATCCCCCCCCTCTAAAAAAAAGAATTGCTACATAGTAATGTGCCACCCCCAGCAAGACGACATGGACCAATGAAGCAAAAAAACAAACAAAAAAAAAAAAAAAACAAACAAACAATAAAACACCAGCATACATTAGTACAGTCTGTAGCAGGAAGCCACATTGATAGACCCTGAACTTGCTGCCAGCCAATTGCAGGGTACATAGAGACAAACAACAGTTGCACTCACAAAGGCAATTTCGAGTCTCCAATTAGGGATGTGGAAGGAAACCGGAGTGCCCAGAGAAAACCCACGCAGGCACGAGGAGAACATGCAAACGGCATATAGGCGGGAATGGGATTTTAACCCCGGTCCTCAGAACTGTGATGCCAATGCTCTAACTAGTTGGGCCACTGTGCCACCTGTCCTAAAGACATTATTATTTAATAGAAGTTTCCATGTTTCATGTTGTTCACATGAACTAAAGGGATATATTGTATTGTATATTGTAAATTTCAAAATGTGGGTTATGTCAAATAGAGGAGAACATATTGGGAGCTAAGTGAGATCCTGTAGATTCTAAACTTTGCCACCAAACTGTTAACGTGGATGCGATTATTGGGTTCTTGAATCATTTATACCATTTAAGATTAGTAGAAATAAATGGGAGTTTTGGGAGTTGGATATCATTGTAATCTTGTACGTTACTTTAAGAAAAAGTAATATGAAAGTAAAAGGTAATACAATCTTTTTCAGTGCAACTTCTTCACCAAAGGGTTTTGCTTCTGTATGAGCATAGGATGCTGGTATGATCAACCAAACTTAAATGCTGTTGCTCTTTATTAATTCCGATTAAAAAAAACAACAACAAAACAATGGCTTCTCTTACCATCGTCTCTAAAAGCTCTTTGATCTTCTTTCTTCCCCACCACTGCTTTCATTCACTTCCTCTTACTTTTTGTCTTGTATTCCTGGTTAATATTTGATTGAAATTTTTGCAGTGTGCTGACCAAGAGAGCAGGCCCATAAAAGATTTTGCATTTTTCTTTGATAATGAGCCCTCTCTTTTACTAATGGTCACAGTGCCTCCCCCATTGTTTTAAAATTCAGCTCACATCCTTCCATACCACCTCTTCAACCTTCGCTTAGATTGTTCCAAACCAGCAAATCTGACCCATCTCCAATTGTGGTCAACATTCTTCTTGCACATTTTCCACACCTACCTCCTACTTCCCGCTGGACTTTGCAAGTTTGATGTCTTCAATTATTTCAATATCACAGCTATGACACTTCATTGGGTGCCTATAATGAGATGAAAATAGCAACATTTTCATCACAACTTCATTGACTGAAATCCTCAACAATTTCACAATATTGGTCAAGAAATGCAAATCAGAAAAGTAACTATACATTCTCTTAAGGTAAGAAAAAAATGATCCATGCACTTTTTGGGTGGGACAGTGGTGCAGCTGTAGAGTGTTTGCCTCACAGTTCTGAGGACTGGGGTTCAAATCCTGGCCCTGCCTCAGTGGAGTTTGCATGTTTTCCCCATCAATGCTTGGGTTTTCTCCAGGCATGCTGGTTTCCTCCCACATCCCTAAAAACATGCATTAATTGGACATTCTAAATTGCCCCGAGGTGTGCTTGTGAGTGCGACTATTGTCTGTCTCCAAGTGCCTTGCATTTGCGCTGACAACCAATTCAGGGTGTATCCTGCCTCCTGCCCAATGACAGGTGGGATAGATAGTCCCATGACTGTTGGGATGATAAGTGGCTAAGAAAATGGATGGATGGGTGGATGGATGGATGGATGGATTTTATAGGCAGTACGTTGGAGACTACTTAACAACACATCTGCCTCACACTTCTGAGGACCTGGGTTTAAATCCTGCCTGACCTGTGTGGAGTTTCCATGTTCTCCACATGCCTGTTTGGATTTTCTCTGGGCACTCCGGTTTCCTCTCACATGCCTAAAAATATGCATTAATTGGACATTCTAAATTGCCCCTAGGTGTGCTTGTGAGTGCGACTATTGTCTGTCTCCAGGTGCCTTGCATTTGCGCTGACAACCAATTCAGGGTGTATCCTGCCTCCTTGCCGATGACAGCTGAGAAAGGCTCCGACACTCCCGCGACCCTTGTGAGGATAAGCGGTTCAGAAAAGTGATGGATGGATAGTGCATTTCATAAATCATATCTGTTGGCAACGTATTCCATGTTTTTGCAGCATAATAGCTAAATGTTGCTTCATCATGTTTGCTTTGGAGTCTGCACTCCATTATTAGACCTGAGTCAGCCTATCTCAAAGCACCTAAAACATTTTGTGATTTATAGACCAGTAGCAGAACTTTAAAATCTATTTTAAATCCAGTGTAAACATTTTAGAATTGGAGTTAAAGTATATGCTCTGACTGCTTTGTTCTGGTCACAACTCTATTATTATTATTAAATAAAAAGGCTTTATGATAATTGCATTAGAGACACAGAGGGGATGATATTTATGTGTACATAGAATATGTAGATGTGTTATTATTTTATAATGATTTTAAATTTGTGTACGTTTTTATGTGCTTGACTGACTCCAAATGAGCTGTTAGTTTCAAGCTAGCAGTGAAAGCTATCCCTGCGAGGACGTCAAGACTCGTAGTTAACATCCACATGAGTACTTTCACTCCATAGTATGTCATTCCTTGCTCAAATGAATCACTCATTAATTGAGTACATCACTCCTAAGAGGATCACAGATTAACTAATCAATCTTTACTTCCTCAGTTCTTAAGTACACCAGTTCATTAAAAATATCACTCAGTTCACTCAAGACCTCCCCTGAGCGAATCAGTCTTCAGTTCTTCAGTACACCAGTTCACTGAATGAATCACTCTTCAGTTCCGCAGTTTACGCAGTACATGTGTTCACTGTACGACACATTAGGTTTCTCAAGCCCCTCCCTTGAAAAAAATCACTCTTCGGCTCTTCAGTACACCAGTTCATTATTGAATATCTCAGTTCATTTAAGCCCTTCCCCTGAATGAATTACTTTTCTGTTCCTGAGTTCCTCAGAACACCAATTTCCCGAACGAACCACTGAGTTGCCTCTTGCACTTCAACGGTGCTGCCTGACATTGGCTCCTCATTGGTCATTCGCTGAACTGAGTGACAATGCTGGAGAATCACAAATCACATGGCACCGTAGGTAATGAAGTCCCGCCCCTTCCTGCAGACGTACTGTACATTGGTCATTTGTCGAAAATTCAGATGTAAGTGACAGCATGCTTCAACAGTTGTTTCCACTCCCAGGTGAATCACGACAATCGGTGAGCAACCAACCTAAAAGAACTAATCATTTTTTAAACTGATTCGGTTCAGTTCAATCACTAAAATATTTTCTCTTCTGAAGAAATTGTTCGGAAAAGAAACAACACTCATGGCTTCAGAACGACTGTGACTGTTCATGAATGGACTGGCAAGAGCCCTAACCTAAACCCAATTAAGCATCTCAGGTGAGACCTGAAAATGGCTCTCCACTAACATTCACCATCCAACCAGACTGGAGAGGATCTGCGAGAGAGGATCCCCAAATCCAGGTGTGAATAACGTATTGCACAATTCCCCAAAACACTCATGGCTGTAGTAGCTCAAATGGATGTGTCTACAAAATATTGAGCAAATGGTCTGAATAGTTATGACTGTGATATTTCAATTTTTCTCTTCTGACAAACCAGAAAAAAAAATTAACAAATCAATCGATACGAGATGTTGTGTTTATATTAATGATGAGAAAAATGAACTTAAATGATTTTAGCAAATGACTGCAATATAACAAATAGTGAAAATTGTCAGGTGTTCTGAATACTTTCTGGCGGTACGGTGCCACTACTATAAATTTTTGGCCTCACTGTTCTGACATCCAGGGTTAAATCCCAGCCCCGCCTGTGTGGAGTTTTCATGTTCTCCCCATGCCTGCGTTGGTTTTCTCCGGGCACTCCGGTTTCCTCCCACGTCCCAAAGACATGCAACATTAATTGTAGACTTTAAATTGCCACTAGGTGTGAATGTGAGTGTGACTGTTGTCTGTCTCTATGTGCCCTGCAACTGGCTGGCAACCAGTTCAGGGTGTAACCTGCCTCCTACCCGTTGACAGCTGTGATAGGCTCCAGCACTCCCGTGACTGTTGTGAGGATAAGCGGCTAAGAAAATGGATTGACGGATGAATACTTTCTGTACCCACTGTCAACTGGAAAACTATCGCAGTGCTGCTCTATGTCTGCCTGCCTGTCGGCCTGTCTGCTTCTCTCTCTCTCTCTCCCACTCCCTCCTTCCCTCCCTTCCTATCTCCATCTCTGCACTCTATGCGCAATAGACGGTCATGTCATGGTTGCCAGTCACCCACATTCAACTGCTGGCACATAGACACGGGAGGCAAGTATATTTACATTGTATATCTATGACCCTGAAATACCTTAGTCCCATTCACTACTTGCATTGTACCATTGTGACGGCAGCCAATTCTGGAACTAACACACTTTGTCAATGGCAGTCTTAGTAATAAATGGAAACTATATTTGAAACAACTGCGCTTCTTGGGGGTCACTTGCCCTCTCAGTAAAATAGTTAATGGAGGCCTCGACAACCAGTGACATATTCAGAAGTCTAGTAAAAGTGTAGGCCGGTTTCCCATTGGGAAAAAGTAGTTTTACTTGGTAAATATGTAACTTGGGATGGATCCAGAGGAAGATATGGAGATGGAAATGCACATCACAAGAGTTTACCAAGTTTCAGTTACAATGGTTTGCCTATTTCCCAAAGTAGACCTTCAGGTTGTCCTGTTCCCATTTTAGACTTTCTAACCAATGGTGGGTGCAGGGATGCAGTGACATCTTGCGTACGTGCTGATGTTAGTCTGGACTGATGGGACAATCCGCTCACTGTCCTGAGAGGGAAACTGTAACGGTTAATAGTACAAGCAATAAATTAGACCTACATAAGGAGGGACTTCTTCCAGTGTAGCTGGGTGCTCCACAAAGCCGAGTACATTTGCAGCACACCCTCAGCATTGATATAGCCTGAAATCATAGTCTTTGTCATGTCGAAACCACAATTCTCGGCTTTCACAATACTTTTGTTCTCAAGGAGTCTTTGCAGGACGTGGCACACAGGAAGCTGATATCCAGAAGCGGACAGGGAAAAAAATGAGAAAGTCATTCAGAAAAATGAAGATGAATCTGAAAATGATGTCCTGCAGGACATCATTAACAAGGGCCCAGAAACAGCTTGAGCATTTATTAGTCCAAAATGCATGACCAGATATTTTATAGCTCATTCTGTAACATTCAATTTGGCAGCATGGAAATGTACGTGGATACTCATCTGTTAAGATTTCTTTCTTTTTTTTTTTTTTTTTTTTTTCAAAATTGGTGAATCTTCACTGCGTATAATGCCACTTTTAAGTGCAGGACTTAAGAAAGACTTAAATGTCGTCCTTTTGTTTTTTTTCTGTTTTGAGTTTGGAAAGCCTTCATGTTTTGTTCCCATTTTTTTTAATGTAAGTAACCTTAAGGTTCCACTGTATTCCCACCTCTCCTTTTATTCATTCCACGCTGTTTTGTACATATCAATGTCATGTGAAACGAGCATACGGTAAATTAAGTTTAAAGTTATCATTTTATTGTCATTGCATGTTAACCAAACAAAATTGCACATACCCTCCCCACACAATAATTACAGCAATATGCAATCCGTGCACATCAGCAACCATAGCAAACACACAAAACATCATATATCACCATTTAAAAGTGGTTCAATAACAACATACAAAAGTCCAAAAATCCCAAAAAATCTTTGTATTCAGATAACAGCAGGCAATAGAAAGGCAACTGAAACACCCATTCATTCATCCATCCAGTTTCTGTACCACTGATCCTCACAAGGGTTCAACATGCCCACAAATGGATGAATCAAGACATACACTGTCATGCACATTCTAGGATACCTATTCATTTTCTCCATTTATCTGTGTACCTTTTTACTTGTGAATCAATGCACATGTGAAAGCACATGCATACACACACACACACACACACTCTAATACTATATTGGACATGCGTACAGACTACCATTTGCTGTTCAACCCTCACAATTCAATGAGAGGCATAACAGCACTAATCTGCCACGCATGGTCTCCCTCATTCATTACTGACACTCTCATCCAGCACACCTCCAATGTGTTCAACTTCCAATTAGAAACCAATCAGACTCTGGGTGTGTTTAAACTCCTTCTCAAAGCCACACTTCCCAAACTACTACCTTCCACTCTCCTAAATCTTTGTAGTAAATGTCCAGATGCAAAACAGGGTAGTGTTTATCCATCCAATGTTTGCAGGAATGTTCAAGACAGAGTTCCTTGTCAATTGAGCTCATTGAAAAAGAAGCACTGTACTGCTGCATAATTAACTCCATCCATCCATTTTCTGTACTGGTTATCCTGACTCGTGTTGCAGGCATGGTGAACTGGTCGCCAGCCAGTCGCATGGCACTTGTAAATAACAATTAACACTTACACCTGTAGGCAATTTAAAGTCTTGAATCAAACAACTATGCATATTTTTGGTATGTGGGAGAAAAGTGCTCACTAAAACCTACACAGGCACGGGAAGAACATGCAAACTTAGCATACAGTAGTGTTCAAAATAATATCACGCCAATATGACTAAACATATTAGTCCACATTTTCAGTATATTTTTTATTGCTAAATGTCAAACAACTTACCAGGAGGCAATGTTCCCTCTAAGCTGTGCAGCTGCGCAATTGCACACTTCTCGCACATTCTCAGCGCACAAGAAAACCTATCTGCTGCATTGAATGCACTCCAAATTAATGTGATATATAATTTTTTTTTCCCGTATCATTTTGCTGTGTAATTCGGTGAGTGACAGCTGTCCAGCCAATCATAACATATGATGCAAATACGCTACGCAACCAATCACAGCATTGACAGTACTTGCACACGTGCTGTGCTCCTACACACTCCATAACAATAACAGTGCGGTGGAGTTCAGTAATGCTAATGGTAACCCCATAACATGGTGAAATGAGCGAGTAGTGAATGTGATGCGTCGGCTCCAAAAACCAAAGTAAAAAATAACTGGTTCTTTTAAGATGGAATGGCTGTCGGAATATATGCAAATAGAACAACAAGCGGTGAAAATGGGTGAGATCTTTTGTTTTCCGAGTGAGAAAAAGTGCTCTGCCTAACATGCAGTGCGCTAAAGTTGTTAATGGAAGCTGGACTACCTCAAGCAACACATTTCAGAAGAAAAGTCATTTGAATGCTTTTGGAATTATACAAAGACTCAAGATGGGAAAAAGGATTGGTACATTATTGTGAGAGAGCGCAAAGCACCAGGAGAAAAAGAACTTCCTGTCACACACACATGCACACACAAAAATCTGACACTGAGCAAGTTAAAGTTCTCATTGGCAATATTTTACCTGGCATTAAAATTCATGCATCAATGCTGTCAGTTCAAAGCTTATGGCCATGCTACCCTGAGAACGCCTGATGTCATCAGATCTCGGAAAATAAGCGGGTTTGGCCCTGGTTAGTACTTGGATTGGAGACCGCCTGGGAATACCAGATGCTGTAAGCTTCTCTCCCGGCTAAAATGCAGAGGGGTTGCGTCAGGAAGGGCATCTGGCGTAAAACTGTGCCAAACAAATATGCGTTCATCTAAGATGACATGCTGTGATGACCCCTAACGGGACAAGCCGAAAGGAAAACAAGAAGAAGAATGCTCTCAGTTCAACAAATCCATGATCACATGGCAAAGTATGTGAGTACACCAGAAAGCTGGGGAAGCAAAAACTATCCCTTTGAATTTGTGAATTCAATTAATGAGACAGTGCAGAATGAGACGATGTGTAAGTTTAAAATGCCCCCTGGCATGCCCTAATAGTAGATGGCAGCACAGACATAACAGGAGACCAAATGCTAGTCATAAATATCAAATTCAGGGAGGAAAATGATGTCAGCTATAAAATTGTGTAAGTTGGCCAAATGAGTGATATTAAAAGTAAAGTAATGGAAATTGCTGTTGTAATTTGATTCAATTTCATTCATTTAATAAACCATGAAACTTTCTATGATGATGTGTGATACTGGTGTGTGGCCACAGTGAGCAGTGAGTGAGATGTTGCTCACAGTGGTCCTCAGAGTGCTCAGGGATTGCGTCTGTATGGTGAGACAGATGAAAAATTAGAGGGAACATTGCCAGTAGGTGCAGAAGATTCTCAGAAAACCAACAAGACCCACCATCCATGATATACATAATCTTAAGGCTGTGCAGCTGGGCAATTTGTTGATAGGGTTAAAAAAATTGCAGTAGCATTCCATCAGTGAGGTCATCAATTTTGTGAAAAACAAGGGTGAATCAGGTGGCCCCTATTTAAGGATGGAGCCAGCACCTGTTGAACATGCACCTCTCTTTGAAAGCCGAAAAAAGTGACTCATTCAACACATTGTTCAGAAGAATACTGTACTTTGATGAAAAGTTTGATTGGAGAGGGGAAACCTGTTCAGCTCAAATGATCTCTAAAGCCTGAACATGGGGAGCAAAACCATATGGTGCAGAAAACAGAGGACAACCATCAAAACGGATTGCAGAGTAACCAGACTGGCAAAGACTCAGCCAATGATCAGCTCCTGGAGGATCAAAGACAGTCTGGAAATACCTATAGGTACAATGACAGTGAAAGGACATCTAATTGAAGCTAATCTATTCACTAGAATTCCCTGCAAAGTCCCTCTGTTAAAAAAAAAAAGGCATATGCAGAACAGGCTACAATTTGCCGAAGAACACATCGACTGGCCCAAAAGAGAAATGGAGGAACATTTTGTGGACTGATGAGAGTAAAATTGTTCTTTTGAGGTCCAGGCACCGCAGACAGTTTGTGAGATGATCCCTCACACTCTGAAGTCAAGCCACAGTACACAGTGAAGACAGTGGAGGTGGTGTAAGCATCATGATAAGTGCATGTTTCTCCTACTATGATGTTGGGCCTAGTTATCACATACCAAGGATCATGGCTCGGTTGGCATGTGTTTAAATACTTGAAGAGGACATGCCCTTGAAATGGGTGTTTCAACAAAATAATGACCCCAAACATATTAATAAACATGCAATCTCTTGGTTCCAAACCAACAAAGTTAATGTCATGGAGTGGCCATCCCAATCCTCGGACCTTCTTTCAATCGAGAATTTGTTTTAATGACATCAAAAATGCTGTTTCTGAAGCACAACCAAGAAATGTAATAAATCTTGGAATGTTGTTAAAGAATCTTTGAGTGGAATAACAGCCGAAAGGTGGCAGAAGTTGGTGGACTCCCAGCCACACAAATGTGAAGCAGTTATGAAAAACTGTGACCATCCAACTAAATATTAGTTTAGTGATTCAAAGGATTGGCAAATCCTAGAAACAAAAATGTTTGTACAAAATAATTTTGAGTTTGTAAAGTAAACAGCAGAGTGCTATTTTTTTTAAACACACATCTTTCAAATAATTGCCCTATTATACAGCCTTCAGAGTGTGTCTATCATGAATACTTGATCTTTTCTGAGAATCCACTGCACCTACTGATAACCTGATAACCTGATAACCTGACATGTAGCAATGAAAATATACTGAAAATTACTGAAACTAATCTGAATCACATTGGACTGCTACTGTGAAGAAAAGAAGTATTTGAACACATTGCTATATTGCAAGCTCTACCACATAGAAATCATGGAGGGGTCTGAAATTTTCATTGTAGTTGCATGTCCACTGTGAGGGAGGTAATCTAAAACGAAAAATCCAGAAATCACAATGTATGATTTTTTTCAACGATTTATTTGTGCAATAGAGCTACAAATATGCATTTGAGCACCTGTCAATCAGCTGGAATTCTGACCCCTAGGAGGAAACCCATGCAGGTATGGGGAGAACATGCAAACTCCACACAGGCGGGGCTGGAATTGAATCCTTCACCTCGGAACTCTGAGGCCAACACTTTACAGCTGCTCCACCATGCCGCCAGTTACCAAAACCATTTTTCATTAACTTGAACAACAGCTGAAAAGTTATCCCTGACTTGATTTCAAAACTAGTTATCCATCAATGTGTTTTGCATATATATTATTGTTGTGAGTCAATGAAACATTTATTAGATTTCACAGTTATAATGGCCTTCTGAGGAAAACCATAGCAACAAAGTGGCCTGCAACAGAAATTACTGTGACAGCCCTGGATTCCACATCTGACAACTTTCCAACACGCAAACCGTTTTTATTTTCAGCTGTAAAATTACAAAGACCATTTGACACTGATGACATTTAAAATAAGAGAAATACATGGGTATGACCATTATAAAGGCAGTACTGTGGTTGGAAGAAAACACTGTCATGATGTGTAAGGACTAATTTTTTGGCATTTGGTGAGTTATGTACACTTTAAAATCAGTGTTGTCAAAGCGTCTCATTGTTGGTATTCTGTGTTCTAACTTGTATATCAGTAACATAATATTACATATTAAAATTGGTGAAAAGAAACTGCTGAAGTGGACCTCAGACAACAATGAAATGAAGAAAATGCATAAAACTCTATCGTGTTGGTTTGCCAAGGGGAACACATTAAAGCCTAAAAATGCTGCATCATTTTAAGGGGATTATTTAAACAGTCTGTCGGAGTCCCTGTAGCTCAGTGGTTAGAGCACTGGTTTGGTAAACCAGGGGTTGTGGGTTTGTATCCCACTGGGGCCTCCACTCCCTGAGAAGGGTTGCGTCAGGAAGGGCATCCGGCGTAAAAATTGTGCCAAACATGTATATGCGTTCATCTGAGATGACACGCTGTAGCGACCCCGAAAGGGACAAGCCGAAAGAAACACACAATTTAAACAGTCTGTCTCCTTTCTCACAGAAATTGTTCACATTCCATTAGATTGTTGAGAAAGGACATATCCGTCATATAATACCAAATATCTTTCTTCGTACATGTTATTTGTTCACTTTCCCACCTTTAAATCTGGGACTGAGTTGGTGAACATTTTTTTTGCCACCCATCTTTTCACGTTCATTCCAAGTAAAAACAATGTGTCCCAACAAACCACTTGACATTGCTCTCTTTTTTTTAATGGTGAGCTACGGGTCCAAAAATGCAAACAAGAAAAAAAAAATAATGTGTGGAATTACTGAATGGAAGAGTGCTAATAAAATTGAAGCAGAGGTAAAGGTAGCTCCGCAAAAGTGTAGGGGATTGTGTACTGCATGAAAGAAGTTATAATTTCCAAGCTGTCCTGCCCTGCCCTTTTCTGTCTTCTCTCATCTTCTTTTGTTGGTTAGCTGTTTCTTGCCCTCACTTGATACCCACTTGCCACCAAATAAGGGGACAATTTAACTTAGATACACAACAAAACTGTTCCATCACAAAGACATACAGAGCCACCACTCTGCATTGCCATGGAGCTCGACAGGATAGGTTAAAAATAATGAGGGGGGAAAATGGCTCCTCCAACCGGTATGATTTGAATGATTTGATGCCATGAGTAGAGAAACCGAAATGGCTTAACCCAAGCAGAAGTACTTGGTGATCAAACTTGTCAAAGGCTCTCTTTATAAAAAATACAGCACCAACAAAAACACTTCTGTCAAGGAGACATCTATTTTTTTCCACAAGAACATACAAGGCCATCTTGGTTGAGTGTTAAATGCAAGGCGCAGGACCTAATTCCATGGGGTGAAAGTGGGGATGGACTTTAAAGGGGAAATTCAGTGCTTTGCATGAACAGTGTATCCAATAGGTCATGTAATACGAACCCTATTTTGACATTGTGATATTAAATCCTCTCTCATTTAATAGTCTTTTGAGAAGATTTTTATTGACAATTACGAATTTTCAGGGGCGCTGCCATTTTCGCGAGTCAAATGACCTACCTGCGCGGATGTGACGTGTTATGTGCTGTTACAAACGCTCGATTACATGGGACACCATTTATGCACAGCGCTGATGACTCGGATTTATCCTTATCTGATGAAGAAATGGCAGTATCGGTTGATCGGGAAGACGGAGGAATACTTCCATACAGATTTGAACCTGTGGGTGTAAATGTTGAATATTCCGATATTCAGATGGTCCTTCGGGCGGAATGACTACTCAGAGGCCTACGCAAGAACGGAGAAAGGAGGTAACGGCCAGTTACTTAACCCGGTATGGGTCCTCCTGAGTATGCTACAAACTGTCTTACATACTGTCGGGGAGTCTGTTGTTTATTAGACGTGATCCGCATATCATCTAAATATGGCTCGAAATGATAGGGTAACATTTCCCCGGTCACTTCACTCGATTGTGAGATGTTCTCTACTTTGAAAAGACCTTCCGTGTAAGAAGGGGCGTCGGAAAAAATCAGAAAATCTCTGTTGTTCGTCTCCCATAACAGGTGGCACAGCATCTTCTCAGTGGCGACTGTCCCATTGTGACAGTTGTAAATGACGTAGCAGGCAATATGGCTACCACTGGGATGTCGAGTGAGACTTCCACAACTTTGTGCATGAAGACACCCTCTCCGCTCATTTTTTCTTTTGTATAGACATTGAAGTGAATAATA
The DNA here is from genome assembly GCF_019802595.1 of Syngnathoides biaculeatus. Lineage (NCBI taxonomy): Eukaryota > Metazoa > Chordata > Actinopteri > Syngnathiformes > Syngnathidae > Syngnathoides > Syngnathoides biaculeatus. The sequence continues at coordinate 5,582,857 of NC_084654.1, read as the reverse complement.
TGTAATTTTCATAACAATATCAATTTTACAATGTAACCGGTTTGTATTTGTCTATTTAGATGACATCTCCATCTTCTCCCCTTCAGCTAAAGGACATCTCCAACATGTCCGTCAAGTCCTTCAGTGCCTACTTGAAAAGGATCTCTTTGAGAATCCCAAAAAATGGAATTCCACCTCTCCTCTTTACACTTCCTGGGATACGTCATTGCCAAAGGACAACTACAACCAGACCACGCTAAATCAAAGCACTCATTAACTGGCCCATTACCTCTACCGGCAAAGAACTGCAAAATTTCCTGGGCTTTACCAACTTCTACTGCAGATTCTTCCGGGATTGCATTAAAGTGGCCATTCCCCTCACAGTCTCATCTCCACAAGATTTCCATTTAAGTAGGCCCTGGCAGCATCTCAAGCTTTTGAATGCCTGAAGGAGATTTCTACCAGTGTTTGCATCCTGACACACCCCAACCCCTCACTTCAGTTCGTTGTGGAGGTTAACGCTTCTAATATGGGAGCTGGAGCTGTCCTCTCCCAGCGGGATCCCTAAACCCAGAAATTACATCCCTCCGCCTTCTTCTCCCATCAACTGTCACTATTTGACGATGTAGGAAATTGTGAGCTGGTGGCCAGAGGCATTGGCTGGAGGGGACTGCTTATCTGTTCATCATATGGGCAGACCTCAAAAACCTTGCTTACTTCTTCATTCTGCCAAGAGACTAAATCCACGTCAATCTTGTTGGACCCTTTTCCTCAGTCAGTTCAATTTTAGACTCTCCTTCTGCCCTGGTTCTCCTAACAGCAAACCAGATGGCCTCTCTCACATTCATTCATCCCTTTCCAAGTCAGATGAATCCTACCCCATCCTTCCCTCCTCCTTCTTCCCTGGGGCTGTTAAGAAGGCTCAGCGAACCTGAGGCGATGCTATTTATGCTCTTTTGGGGGAATGATCTCAGAAAACCATGACAATACTCAAGTGTACTTGAGATGGAAGCATGGATGAGCTTTTTCTGGTCTGCTTGACACATGCAAGCCTTCATTCGAGATATGTTTTTCAGATGGTAAAAGGCAGTTTTTGCGATTTATTTTATATTACTGAATAGTATTCTCACTGATGGTGTAGAGGTACACATGCCTGACTTTGTTGCAGGTAGCGTGGGATCAGTTGCCGCTCAGTGATGCTGTTTATATCTGCTCTGTGACTGACTGGGGACCAGTTCAGTGTGTAGTCCGCCTATCTCCTGAAGCTGGCTGGGATAGGCTCCAGCTTCCCCGTGACCCTTGTGAGGATAAGCGACTTATGGATGGATGGCTGACTGAATAGTCACTGATGTTGTAGTGGTACACATGCATGCCCTTGGTCCAGGCAGCGTGGGATCAATTCCTGGTCAGTAATGGTTTCAATATTTCCCCTGCGATTGATTGGCGACCAGTGCAGAGTGTAGTCTACCTTTGGCCTGAAGCTAGCTGGGATAGGCTCCAGCTTCCTTGTGACCCCTGTGAGGATAACTGGCTTGAATAATGGATGGATGGATGGATGGTTGGATGGATGGATGATATAACTGTTGAAACTCAGGTCGGAATCTTTCAGAGCACCAACATTTCTGACTTGGTCTTTACTTTTTAAAGAATGAGTGCAGTACTAACAGCAATCCTCTTTTCTTTATTGCCAAAACAATTATGTTTTGTTGTGGTTTAGGTGAAGAAAATCTTGGCTCATCCTGTTCTTTTATCTGTTTTAGAGAGTGACACAACACCTCAATTGAATAACTCTGTAACTCCAAACCTATCTGTCATGCCAGAATCACCCGAACCATTCAATTCTTTCACTTTTGGATGCCCGTTTTGGCTAAAGACGCGTGACACACTCCGTCTCTGTCCAAGGTAAGGCAACCCCCAGGTGGTTTGCTTATTCATTCTGACTCGCTCTTGGTCCCATATTTCCTTGAACTCCGGTACGGTCTTACCCCAATTTGAAGGAAACACCATAATCCTTACGATCATTGATTATTTCTCCACAATCTAATGGCCAGATGCAATGGGTGAATCCAATTCTGGAGTCAGCTCTTCACTGCGTTACTTCACGCAATCCAGCCTTCTTTCTTATATGGGTAGAATATGCCCAAAACTCCTTCATCAGCTCGATCACAGCTGTGTCTGCTTTTATTGCATGTTACCATTTCCAACCTTCATTTTTTTGAGGGACAGGAGCATACGGTGGCTTTTCCTGCCATGAGGGAGCACATTCACCGTGTCCAATTTTTTATGGAGTGACATCAAGGCTGCTTTTACTTGTCCAGTCAAGAAAAAAATATGTATTGCTCTCCCATGCCAGAATACAAGAAGGGTCAAATGGTTTGGCTCTCTCCCCATGACCTCCTCCTCCCAACTGTATCCAGTCAACTCACTTCATGCTTCACTGGTCTTTTTCTTATCTCTAAAATTATCAATGCCACCTCAGTACAGTTAAAGACCACACCTCTCAAATTAAATTCCACGCAAAATCTATGTGTGGCCTAAAAACTATCTACTAACTATTGTATCTAAAATATTACAAATTAAAAACCACCCAGCTTTTGCATTGTGTCACAAATAATGGTTAACTTGCAATAATTGTTGCAACCTTGGCTGGTGACAAGTATGGTTTATACCAATTATGTAACCAAACACATCGTCAAAGCTAAAACCCAATCATGTCATTCTTTTCAAACATATTTGACAGCAGACCTGTTTTAGAAGAAACAGTGATTAATGATATTGATATCAAGCTACGCACTTGTAACATGCATGCAGAGTTCGTATTGTATAAAAGCCTCAATTTAATGCTATATATGCAGTCATGAAAATTCTGTTTGTGGGGACACCAAAGTGCCTGCAGGCATTGCTCATACTCTACTGATGTTCCTGGAGAGTGATTGAGAGAAATTGTGACTGGACTGTGAACAATGTAAAGGGGCTTTTTGTTACACTCCTAGCGGGTGCATGTAAAGTTGAACTAACTCATAAATCCATTAAGGCCAGTTTAACTAATAAATCCATTGTTGTCAACTATTCCAAATTGCCAAATCTGGTCAGGAGGCCCCCCAGATTTTTGGTCATTGGGTTAGTGCACAGAAAAAGGTCTTTGCTGAGGAGCTTTACTAAAATGGACCTGAGGAAGTCTAAAGCTTTTTTTATGGACCCACTTGAGTCAAAATAGATTTCCTGTGTTGTGAGTAACTGATTTGCTGGCTTCGGAAGCAGAAATTCAGAATGCAAAGGTAATCAATTCTTGAGTTTGACATATGATGTAGGGAATATTTGTGACATGATCAACATGTAGTCCTACCATGTTGTTTTAAAGTGAACCAACAGATATATATTATATATTATATATATTTGGTTGATTTGGGAGCTGTATTAAAATAGCTAAAATACTGGGAGGTGGCAATAATCGTTGATTTAAAACAATTCAAGGGTTCTTTGAAGTATATATTTGAAATACATGCTTTTATATTGCTGAGACTGGCTAGCAACGAGTTCAGTCTACACTGTCTACTGTCTGATGACAGCTGGGATAGGCTCCAACACTCCTGCAACCCTCGTAAGGATAAATGGCTTAGAAAAAGGATGGATGGATGGATGGATGGATCCTTTTGTATTGACAGGGACCAATGAACTGGAAGTGCTGTGAGTTGCATGACGTGACATGCAGAAAGATCACGTACTACATCTGAAGGTCTCACAGCTATAGAAAATGTCTCACTGTTACACGGTTGCACTTTAATTGCCATGTGTGTGTGTGCGTTTGTGTGCAAGTGTGCATGCACGTGTGTGTGCGTCTTGTTTCAAAACAGTCACGTCTACCTCTATGGCTTTGCATGCATGCACACAGCTGCTCTCATTAGCAATCCAAACACAGATTGAAGTGTGTAGACATGCTGCATATGTAGGCACACACATGCCGAGTGAATTCAACCCAACTATCATTTGTCTCAGGCTGCAAACACATGTGTTAGTCGCTAGCCAAAAGCGATGTCATATTCCCAAATGTGAATGGAGGTACACAACAATGTTAAGTACACTTTGTATTTTTTTCAAGTGTAGTGAAATCTGAAGTCTGAAGTCTTCTAGGGTGTTAATTAATGATTAATACATTTTCTTCTGCAGGTACTCCAGTTGCCTCTCATATTAAAAAAAAAAAAACATGTATATCAGGGTATTTTAAGACTCTTTTAAGTGTCCTTTGGTGTGAATGTGAGTGTGACTGCTAACCCCTTCCAATAACCACCCAACTTTGAGTTCCTGGAAATAAAACATTACTGTGGCCCAAATGGTTTGTGTTTCTACCACATCTCTTAAGTCAGGATAGCTTAACCAAATGTGTAGTGACCTATTGTGATGCTTATTACTGAAACCGACTGGATGAAAAAAAAAAACAGAAAACAAAAACAATTGCTGGTAACTCAAGGTTTAACGTTGTTTTATTTCATACCGTCATCTAAGTTTAGATATCTTACCTGTGAAACCTAACCCTTTATTTATCCAGGAAAGGCAAAGAGGAACTGAATCCCAATGTTTTACTTTTTTCCTTTGCAATACCAACAGTGGCTCTGAACAGTGTTGCAGCAAGGGAGTCAGGACACCGGTCCCTGGGCTGTCACCTTATCATGGTGGAAGAGTGTGTGTGTCCCACTGATCCTAGAAGCTAAATTGTCTAGGGTTTCACGATCCAGGTAGGGTCACCCACGGTAAAAAGGTCCTAGGTGAGGGACCAGACAAAGGACTGGTCCATAAGCCCCTATGATGACAATTCCCAAATTGAACTCCAATGAAAGGAACTCTGCTTCAGTACACCAAGACACTATCGTAAACAAACAAATATTATCTGGTTCCATTTACGAACCTTATGGGATTTATTGGCTTTTCCATTCAATGAACAAAAAGCATCAATGTCAAAATAAAAGTCTGCCAGACTCATTTTGACTTATGATATGCATAAAACAGTTGTAAAAATTGGATTTTGATGGCATGTGAACTTCAAGACCAACACGGCCATTGCTGTCTCAATATTGATGTTTAGGCTAGCACTTAGCATAATACAGCCCAATGGGGGCACAAGCTAGTGCAATCTGTTAGTCGGTCCCAAGCCCAGATAAATGCAGTGGGTTGAGTCAGGAAGGGAATCCAGCGTAAAACTGTGCCAAGCAAATATGAGCATTAATCTAAAGAATACCATACCAGATCGGTCGTGGCCCTGGTTAACAACGCCCGCCCCCGGCATTGTTAACCTGCAGGCCGTCGGTGGGAATTCAGCTACTTTGAGTCAAAGACAAAGAAGAGGAGGAAAGCGGATTCATCGGGAGAGGAAGAAGAGGAATGCACAGAGCCTACAACTGAGTGTAGGGACTTTGAATGTTGGGACTATGACAGGAAAAGCTCAGGAGTTGGTTGACATGATGATTAGGAGAAAGGTTGATATTCTGAGCAACCAAGAGAGCAGGTGGAAAGGGAGTAAGTTCAGGAGCAGGGTTTAATTATTTTACCATCGATTAGATGGGAAGAGAAATGGAGTAAGGGTTGTTTTTAAAAAAAAAAAAAAGAGCTGACTAAGAATGTCTTGGAGGTGAAAAGAGTATTCGATCCAAAGAGGGTGTTATGTGTGTTATGGATAATATGATTAGTGGCTATGCTCCACAGGTAGGATGTGGCTGATAGTTGAAAGAGAAATTCTGGAAGGAACAAGATGAAGTAGTTCTGAGCATCCCAGATAGAGAGAGATTTGTGATTGGTGCAGATTGCAATGGACATTTTGGTGAAGGAAACAGGGGCGATGAAGAAGTGATGGGTAAATATGGCATATTGGAAAGGAACTTCAAGGGACAGTTTGTGGGGGGCTGCAAAAAGTATGTAAATGGGAGTAGTTAACAGTTTTTTTTCCAGAAGAGACAGGAACATTGAGTGACCTACAAGAGAAGGTAGTTAGACGTACGCAGGTGGATTATATTTTGTGCAGACGATGTAATCTGAAGGAGGTTATTGAGTGCAAGGTAGTTGTAGGGGAGAGTGTAGCTCAACAGCATAGGATGGTGGTGTGTAGGATAACTCTGGTGGTGGGGAGGAAGATTAGGAAGACAAAGGTAAAGCAGAGAACCATGTGGTGAAAGCTGAGAAAGGAAGAATGTTGTGTGGCCTTTCGGAAAGAGATGAGACAGGCCCTCCACGGACAGGAGGAGCTCTGGGAAGACTGGACTACTACAGCCAAGGTGATTAGAGAGACAGGCAGGAGAGTACTTGGTGTGTCATCTGGTAGGAAAGGGGAGAAGGAGACTTGGCGGTGGAACTCCAAAATACAGGATGTCATACAAGGAACGATATTAATGAAGAAGAAGAGGGACACTGAGAGGACACAGGAGAGGTGAAAGGAATACATTGAGATGCGACATAGGGCAAAGGTAGAGATGGCAAAGGCATATGATATGTACACCAGGTTGGACACAAAAGAAGAAAAGGATTTCTGTGGGTTGGCCAGACAGAGGGAGAGAGATGGAAAGGATGTGCAGAAAGTAAGGGTGATTAAGGATAGAGATGGAAATGTGTTGACTGGTGCCAAAAGAGTGCGAAATGGATGGAAACAATACTGTGAGAAGTTGATGAATGAAGACAATGACAGAGAAGAGTAGAAGAGGCAGATATGAAGGACAAGGAAGTGGCATTAATTAATAAGGAGGAAGTTAGAAAGGCACTAAACAGGATGAAAAATGGAAAAGCAGTTGGTCCTCATTAGAAGAAGTAAAACAGAATATGTACGTGAATGAGACGGGTGGAGAGAGTGACGCTCCAGGAAGAAGACATTGTGAGGGTGAATGACTTCAAATACTTGGGGTCAACAATACAGAGCAATGGAGAGTCTCGTAAAGAAGTGAAGAAACGGGTCCAGGCGGGGTGGAACAGTTGGCGGAAGGTGTCTGGTGTGTTATGTGACAGAAGGGTCACCACTTGGATGAAAGGCAAAGTTTATAAAACAGTAGCAGTGAAGAAACAACAGGCAGTAGAAGTGGAGGTAGCAGAAATGACGATGCTGTGGTTCTCGCTTGGAGTGAATAGGTTGGTTAGGATTAGAAATGAGCTCATTAGAGGGACAGCCAAAGTTGGAGGTTTTGGAGACAAGGTTCAAGAGAGCAGCCTTCAATGGTTTGGATATGTCCAAAGGCCAGAGAGTGAGTGTATTGGCAGAAAGGTGTTGAGGATGGAGCTACCAGGCAAAAGAGTGAGAGGAAGACCAAAGAGAAGGTTAATGGATGTTGTGAAGGAAGACAAGATGCAGGAGATAAGTTTAGATGGAAAAAGATGACACGCTGTGGCAACCCCTATGGGGACAAGCTGAAAGGGAAAAAAAGAAGAAGAAGAAAGCTAATGCTTAGCATCAATGCAAAAAGTAGCTGAGAATTTTCCTTTCGTGAGTTGGATCTTCATGCCATTGGACCAAAACACTTTCATTTCTGGGACACAGGGCCACTCTGCCTCCTGAGCAATGTGATGGCTGGACATGATGTTTAAACGTGTGTATAATACAGGTGAATGTGGCACCTTCGAGCATCTGGACATTGCACCCAATGATGAGTCAGACTTGTGGAGCTCCATGATTCTCTAACTCAGGAGTCGCCAAACCAAAATGTCAAAAGAGTCTTATTGGACCAAAAATACAAAAAAAAAAAAAAAAACTAATCTGTCTGGAAACACCAAAAAAATAAAAGCCTTATACAACCCTTATGATGAAGGCAACAAATGGTGTATGTCCATATGAGACCACTATCCAAAAGACAAATTAAACATTCATGATTCAATTTTTCATTTTCCTCCGCTTCCTGGAGAGAATGACGCACCATCTGTCAACTGGTGTACGATAGCTCCTGTAATTTCAGACCTTCATCCATCCATCCATTTTTCTTACGGTTATCCTCATAAGGATCACGTGAGTGCTGGAGGCTATCCCATCATCAATGGGCAGGAGGCAATGTACACCCAGAACTGGTTTCCAGCCAAATGCAGGGCACATGGAGGCAAACAACAGTCGCACTCATAATCACACTAAGGGGCAATTTAGAGTGCCCAATTAATGCTGCATGTTTTGGGGATGTGGAAGGAAATCGGAGTGCTCAGAGAAAACTCACCCAGGCATGGGGAGAGCATGCAAATTCCACACAGGATGGGCCGAGATTGAACCCTGAATCTCAGAACTATGAGGCCAACATTTTACAGCTGCTTCACCGTGCCGCCCTATTTGGATTTATTTTAGAATAGCTGCTTGCAAAGCCATGTCAATCCAAGATGGCTAATCCTCCAAATGCCCATTGCCTCCTGTTCCTATACAGTCAAGAAAATAAGTATTTGAACACCCCACTATATTGCAAGTTCTCCCACTAAGAAATCATGGAGGGGTCTGAAATTTTCATTGCAGGTGTATGTCCACTTTGAGAGAGATAATCTAAAAAGAAAAATCCAGAAACCACAATGTATGATTTTTTTAACGATTTATTTGTGTAAAACAGCTGCAAATAAGTATTTGAACAACTGTCTATCAGCTAGAATTCTGACCCTGTTAGTCCGCCTATAAATGTCCACCGCCACTCCATGCATTATCCTGAATCAGATAAACCTGTGTGAGGCCGTTAGCTCCATAAAAACGCCTGTCCACCCCATACAATCAGTAAGACTCAATCTTGTAACATGGCAAAGACCATGGAACTGTCCAAGGATACCAGAGACAAAATTGAACAACTGCACACGGCTGGAAAGGGCTACAGAGAAATTGCCAAGATGCTTGGTGAAAAAAGGTCCACTGTTGGAGCAATCATTTGAAAATGGAAGAAGCTAAACATGATGGTCAATCTCAATCGGAGTGGAGTCCCATGAAAGATACCAACTCGTGGGGTCTCAATCTTCTTGTCTTCCTTTCGGCTTGTCCCGTTAGGGATCGCCACAGCGTGTCATCTTTTTTTTTCCATCTAAGCCTATCTCGTGACTCTTCTCTAACACCCATTGTCCTCATGTCCTCCCTCAAAACATCCATGTACCTTCTCTTTGGTCTTCCTCTTGCTCTTTTGCCTGGCAGCTTCATCCTCAGCACCCTCCTGTCAATATACTCACTCTCTCGCCTCTGGACATGTCCAAACCGTCTAAGTCTGCTCTCTCGAACCTTGTCTCCAAAACATCCAACTTTGGATGTCACTCTAATGAGCTAATTTCAAATCATATCCAACCTGTTCACTCCAAGTGAGAACCTAAGAATCTTCATTTCTGCTACCTCTAGTTCTTGTTCCTGTTGTTTCTTCAGTGCCACCATCTAAATTCCGTACATCATGGCCGTCCTTACCACTGTTTTATAAACTTTGTCCTTCATACTACCGGAGACTCTTCTGTCACATAGAACACCTGACACCTTCCGCCAACTGTTCTACCCCCCTTGGACCCGTTTCTTCACTTTATACCAGACTCTCCATTGTATTTTTGAACCGAAGTATTTGAACTTATCCAGCCTTGCTATCTCTTCTCCCTGGAGCTTCACTCCTTCTCCTCCGCCCCTCACATTCATGCACATATATTCTGTTTTACTTTGGCTAATCTTCATTCCTCTCCTTTCCAGTGCGTGCCTCCATCTCTCTAATTATTCATCCACCAGCTCCCTGCTTTCACTGCAGATCACAATATCATCTGCGAAGTCCAAGGGGATTCCAGGCTAACCTCATATGTCAGCCTATCAATTACTACCGCAAACAGGAAGGAGCTCAACGCGGATCCCTGATGCAGACCCACCTCCACCTTAAATTCTTCTGTCACACCAACGGCACACGTCACTGCTGGTCTGCTGCCCTCATACATGTACTGTACTATTCTAACATATTTCTCTGCCACACCAGACTTGCGCATGCAGTACCACAGTTCATCTCTTGGTACTCTGTCAAAGACTTTCTCTAGATCCACAAAGACACAATGTAGCTCCTTCTGACCTTCTCTGTACTTTTCCACTAGCATCCTCAAGGCAAATAATGCATCTGTGGTACTCTTTCTAGGCATGAAACCATACTGTTGCTCGCAGATAATGACTTCTGTCCTGAGTCTAGCCTCCACTACTCTTTCCCATAACTTCATTGTGTGGGTCATCATCTTTATTCCTCTATAGTTTCCATAGCTCTGAACATCGCCTTTGTTCTTAAAAATGGGGACGAGCACACTTTTCTGTCATTCTACTGGCATCTTCTCCCCTGCTAGTATTCTATTGAATAAGTTGGTAAAAACTCCACAGCCACCTCTCCAAATTGCTTCCATACCGCCCTGGTATGTCATCAGGAAAAACTGTCTTTCCATTTTTCATCCTGTTCAGTGCCTTACTAACTTCTCCTTACTTATCATTGCCACGTCCTGGTCATACACACTTGCCTCTTCTACTCTTCCTTCTCTCTCATTCATTAACTTCTAAAAGTATTCTTTCCATCCATTAAGCACACTACTGGCACCAGTCAACATATTTCCATCGCTATCCTTAATCAGGTTTAATTGCTGCACATCCTTCCCATCTCTATCCCTCTGTCTGGCCAACCTGTAGAGATTCTTTTCTCCCTCTTTCGTATCCAACCAGGTGTACATGACGTTATATGTCTCTTGTTTAGCCTTCGCAAACCTCGACCTTTTCCCTACGTCGTATCTCAATGTAGTCCTTCCACTTCTCCTCAGTTCTCTCCATGTCCCACTTCTTCTTCACTAATCTCTTTCCTTGAATGATTTCCTGTATTTTGAGGTTCCACCACTACGTCTCGTTCTCCCCTTTCCTACCAGAAGACATCCCAAGTACTCTCCTGCCTGCCTCTCTGAGTACCGAGACAGTCGTATTCCAGTCTTCCGGGAGTGCTTCCTGTCCATCTACAGCCTGTCTCTCCTCTTTCTGAAAGGCCACACAACATTCTTCCTTCCTAAACTTCCACCAAATGATTCTCTGCTCTACCTTTGTCTTCTTAATCTTCCTACCCACTACCAGAGTAATCCTACACACCACCATCCTAGACCCCCGAGCTACACTCTCTCTCAGCACTCCCTTACAATCAGTAACCTCCTTCAGCTCTTGTAGGTCACACTATGTTCTTGCCTCTTCTGGAAAAAGTTTCACTACTGCCATTTCAATCCTTTTTGCAGATTTCACACCCATCTGTCACTCAAAGTTATTTCCTGGATGCCACACTTACCAATCACTCCTTCATCGCCCCTGTTTCCTTCGCCAACGTCAATTGAAATCTGCAACAATCACAACTCTCTCTCTCTCTCTCTCTCTCTCTCTCTCTCTTGCTCTCTCTCTCTCTCTCTCTCTCTCTCTCTCTCTCTCTCTCTCTCTCTCTCTGGGATGCTCAGAACTACTTCGTCTAGTTCCTTCCACAATTTCTCTTTCAACTAAGGTCACATCCTACTTGTGGGGCACAGCCGCTAATCACATTATACACAATACCCTCAATTTCAAATTTCAGCCTCATCATTCGATCTGATACTCTTTTTACCTGTAATACATTTTTAGCCAGCTCTTCCTTTAAAATAACCCCTACTCCATTTCTCTTCCCATCTACTCCATGGTAAAATAATTTAAACCCTTCTCCTAATCGTCTAGCCTCACTCTCTTTCCACTTGCTCTCTTGGATGGACAATACATCAACCTTTCTCCTAATCATCATGTCAACTAACTTCTGAGCTTTTTCTGTCATCGTCCTCGCATTCAAAGTCCCGACACAGAGTTATAGGGACTCTGCATGCCTCTTGTTCTTTTGCCGAATAAGTCGCTTTCCTCCTTTTTTTGTCTTTGACCTACATAATCTGAATTTCTACCTACGCCTTGCAGATTAACAGTGCGGGGGGCAGGCAAAGTTAGCCGGGCCACGACTTATCTGTTATGGTAGTCGTTTGATGAACACTCATATATTTTTGGCACAGTTTTACGTCGGATGCCCTTCCTGCCGCAACCCTCTGCATTTATCTGGGCTTGGGACCAGCCTACTGAATGCACAGGAACTGATCCCCCCTTCGGGCTGCAGATAGTCAAAACAAACAATCAAACAAAGTCAGCACATAAAATACACAATTTGCATACTACCTAATCTATGTTTAAGTTAAAGTCAGATAAAAACTATCTAATACACTGTCAGCACATAAACTACACAAATCACATCCTACTTGTATGAAATTATAATGGATTTGACGATTGAAAGGATATGTGGATGTAAGGGATTAGGTAAGGTTGTTAGCGCGCTACGCTAAGCTAGGCTAACTTGGGCCGAGCAGCTTTAATGCGAACGATATGGCTTGTATTTGGGTATTAACATAAGACTTGTTAAATTTCCTATAAGTCTTCACATCCCTCGTTGTACACGTTGTGTAGGTTGTACACGTTATGAAGTTACTCACGTTCGATGTTTTTTCAACAGCATGGTTTGATCGCAGATGTGACTTGTTGTTAGCCAGCTAATAATCCTTAGATAGGTGAGGAATCAGCCAAGGACTACATGACAGGACTTGGTCAATGACCTGAAAAAAGCTGGGACCACCGTTTCCAAGGTGACTGTTGGTAATACGCTAAGACGTCATGGTTTGAAATCATGCATGGCACAGAAGGTTCCTCTGTTTAAACCAGCACATGGACAGTCTTAAGTTTGCCAATTACCATTTGGAAGATGCAGAGGAGTCATGGGAGAAAGTTTTGTGGTCATATGAGATGAACTGTATTCAGGAGAAGATGAATTTGGGGAACAACCTTTTTCCCTCAGTCAGAGCATTGAATATGGGTCATGGCTGGGTCTTTCAAAATGACAATGACCTGATGCAAGCAGTCAGGAAAACCAAGAAGTGGCTCCGTAAGAAGTATATCAAGGTTCTGGCGTAGGCTAGCCAGTCTCTCGACCTAAACCCAATTGAAAATCTTTGAAGTGAGCTGAAACGTCATGTTTCTCACCGACAGTCCAGAAACCTGTTTGATCTAGAGAAGATCTGTGTGGAGGAGTGAGCCAAAATCCCTCCTGCAGTGTGTGCAAATCTAGTGAAAAACTACAGGAAATGTTTCACCTCTGAAATTGAAAAACAAAGGCTACTGTACCAAACATTAACATTGGTTTCTCAGGTTTTCAAATACTTGTTTGTGGTTGTATCACACAAATAAATTGTTAAAAAATCATACATTGTGATTTCTGGATTTTTCATTTTAGATTATCTCTCTCACAGTGGACATGAACCTATGATGAAAATTTCAGACCTTCCCATGATTTCTAAATGGGAGAAGTTGCAATAAACCAGGATGTTCAAATACTTATTTTTTTCACTGTGACTGTTAGGAAGAGCATTCCACGTTTTAAACAAGTTTCTCACGTGATGTGAGGCTTTCATTTTTGCTCCATTTGTGCCATTGGGCAAGATGGGCTTTCAGGCAAGTGATTTTTTCACTCACTCCCAACTCGGCTGCAGTTGTAGCATGTCATCGCTCCCAGAAGTGCCTAAACGAAAAAACAGACAATAATTAACACAGGCAGGGGTGGGCGGAAAGGGTGTCCGGAGGAGGGCCCTCCAGGCCACCAAACACAAGGCGTCCGGGTGGGCAGGTCAGGAGGACGACCCGGACGCCAAGCACCAGGGTCCCCAAGGGGCGATTCGGGCGGACGACCTCTGTGAGGAACCAAACGGCGAAGCAGGAACCATAACGAGGCAGGCCACTGCTCCGGACGAGAACTTCCCACGCTGCCATTGCAAGACGACCAAGGATTGGTCGCCACCGAGGCTTGGTCAGTAGGCAGCCGTGGATTGGTCACCAACGAGGCCAGGTCATGAAGTGGCTGGGAGCCATCTGGAGCGAATAGGATGATGGAGAGAAGGACCAGAGCAATGACCGCCACCATCCCGAAGTCTCTCCAGCTCCAGGGTGGCTCCACAGAACTCCCCACCTCCTCCTGGACAGGAACATGAGAAGGCGGTGACACCATCGCCCCCTCCTGGACAGGAACGTGAGAAGGCGGCTACACCATCGCCCCCTCCTGGACAGGAATGTGAGAAGGCGGCGACACCATCGCCCCCTCCTGGACAGGAACGTGAGAAGGTGGCAACACCATCGCCCCCTCCTGGACAGGAACGTGAGAAGGCGGCGACACCATCGCCCCCTCCTGGACAGGAACGTGAGAAGGCGGCGACACCATCGCACCCTCCTAGACAGGAATGTGAGAAGGCGGCGACACCATCGCCCCCTCCTGGACAGCAACGTGAGATGGCGGCGACACCATCGCCCCCTCCTGGACAGCAACGTGAGAAGGCGGCGACACCATCGCCCCCTCCTGGACAGCAACGTGAGAAGGCGACGACACCATCGCCCCCTCCTGGACAGCAATGTGAGAAGGCGGCGACACCATCGCCCCCTCCTGGACAGCAACGTGAGAAGGCGGTGACACCATCCCCCCCTCCTGGACAGTAACGTGAGAAGGCGGCGTCAGTGTCACCGTCGCCACCTCCTGGACGGGAACGTATGGGCGTGCCCGTCGCCGACAGAGCAGGAGTGTGGAGCGTCCGCGGGCCGGTCGCCGGTGGTACTCCAGAGCACGGACAAGAAGCGGCTGAGGAGACGTTGCCACCTCCTGGACAGCAACGTGAGGCGGCATCGGGTCGGTCCCCACTGCCAAGTGAGCTTGCAGTGCATCTGTTGAAACAGCAATGTGGGCGTGGCACAGTGGCGAATCCGTTTCCAGGGCAACGTGAACGAGAGTCGGCAGAGAGTCAGTCGAAACTGACACGTGGGCGTGTCTCGGGAGCGGGTCAGTTCCGACTGCAGAGTGAACTCTGCTCGGAACAGCCAAAACCTCGACGTGGGAATGGCGAGGAGGCGGGTCAGTTTCCACAGCTACGTGCGCTTGGCGAGGTGGCGAGTCCGTACCCACTGCGACGTGCACTTGCGGTGGCGAGTCCGTTCCCACTGCGGCGTGCACTTGGCAAGGGGGCGGGTCGGTTTCCACGGCAACGTAAACCTGAGCAGGCGGAGAGTCAGTCGAAACTGACACGTGGGCGTGTCTCGGGAGCGGGTCAGTTCCAACTGCCACGCTAACCTGCATCAGCAGCGAGTCCGTCGCCCTTGCGACGTCAGAGTATCTCGGCTGTTTCGCCAATCCTTGCCGGACCTGGGCCGTGAGAGCCGCCAATTCGACGCTCTGCCGCTCTATCTCCGCCCGCATTTCACGGTAGAACGCCTCGTGATTTGGCGGCTCCTCCTCCCTCTGGGCTGGAAGCTTCGCCACCAGCTGCGGGTCTGCGGGCTTCGCCGTTGCCGGCGAGGAGTGGGAGGACTGTGTCTTAGTTGCCGCGCAGCGGGAGGCACAAGGGAGCGCCCGGCTGGGGCGTCTCCTCTGGCCGCCACGCGGAGGTCCCGGGTAGATGGCCAAGCGGGTTCCCTCGTACAGATTGGTGTACTTGGACCTACAGGGCGAAGTCGCTCGGGTGCTGGAAACGCGGGGAGGTGAAACAAACTGACTGGGATGAAAAGCCGGGCAAAGAGATTCAAAATCAAAGTCATCGGAGTCGTACTCAGGCAGCCGGTCATACAAATCACGGTCCTCCTCATATTCCGAAAAGTCAGAGTCCAGAAGAATATGAGGAGCCGGACGGGTCGTGTTCGGGACATATTCATACCTCGCTGGCGGAGCGTAAGACACGGAAGCAGAGGACGTCAGGGAGCCTACCCGGATTGGACAGGCTTGGTCCTCCGGCAGACGGTCTACCTTGCGTCGGTCCTGGCGACGCCGGGTCTTTCCTGCTGGGTCCTGTATTGGCCAGTTCGTTCTGTCACGTTCCATCGGAACGAGAGTAGGACCCAAATGCAGGAACTCGGAAGATGCAAGGTAGTTCAAGAAGAGACACGTTTATTATATGCAGAGGTAGGGGATCGAGCAGGCAGTCCGGTGCAGCAGCGGTAGTTGGGACGTCGGGCGAAGAGAGCAGATGAGCGGACAGGCAGGAGTCGGTACACAGGAGAACAATCAAAGCAGGCAGAAGTAACTCAAACGCTTTTCCGAAGACACTGGGAACATCAAGCCCTTCCTTTCTCAGTGTGACCTCCACTTCGAGCTGCAGGCTTCTTCCTTCCCGACGGACCGCGCACGGATTGCCTTCGTCATGTCCCACCTGACCGGGAGAGTGGAGGCATGGGCTACAGCAGAGTGGAGTCGTAACTCCGAAACATCCCACTTCTGGAGCTTGAGTAACACACCATACTCAATCTCCGAGGATGACATTTCTGAACGCACAAACCGAGAAGATAAGCTTCCATGTATTTAACTCCTGGAGCAGTGATGTCATCGTGGGCATTCCCTGTCTTAAGAAACACAACCCGCACATTGACTGGACCACTGGTCAAATCAGGGCATGGGGCGCCCAATGCAGTACAATGTGTCTCGGGGCTTTAAAAGAGAGGAACTTGCAGATCCCCCTGGTAGACTTACAGAACTATCACCAGTTCCATCTTGTTATTGGGATCTTAAGGAAGTATTTTCGGAGGCAAAGACCAAGTCCCTTCCGCCGCATCGCCTGTAGAATAGTGCTATCGAGTTGTTGCCCGGTACCTCACCCCCTCAAGGAAGGCTCTTCTCGTTGACAGTACCAGAGCACCAAGCTATGAATAAGTACGTGGAGGAGTCTCTGGCAGCGGGTCTCATCCGTTCATCATCGTCGCCTGCTTGAGCGGGGTTTTTCTTCGTCAAGAAGAAGGACACCTCGTTACGGCCCTGTATTGCTTATCGGGGACTTAACAACATCACCATCAAGAACAGTTACCCTCTTCCCCTAACTGCCACCGCATTCAAGTGCGTACCATCTGGTACGCATTAGAGAGGGGTACGAGTGGAAGACTGCCTTTAATACACCAATAGACCACAAATAGTACCTGATGATGCCGTTTGGCCAGACTAATGCGCCAGTGGTTTTTCAGAATTTTATAAATGATGTGCTACGTGAGAGACTTAACAAGAATGTGTTCGTCTACTTCAACGACATTTTGATCTTTTCTTTAGACGGAGCTTCCCACATCGAGTACGTCAGGGAGGTGCTGCAGCAGCTACTACAACATAACCTATACGTCAAGATGGAAAAGTGCGAGTTTGATCGGCCTTCCGTCACATTCCTGGTATTCATCTTGGCCGGGGGAAAGATTCGCATGGATCCCAGTAAGGTTGACTCTGTTCTCCAATGGCCCACCCCCACCAATCGCAAGGAGGTGCAAAGGTTCATTCGATTCGCTAATTTCTACCACAAGTTCATTGGGAACTTCAGTTCCATAGCTGCCAACTTGCATGCCCTCACTTCACCCTGCAATTCATTCAAGTGGGATGTGACCTGCCAGAAGGCCTTTGACAGACTTAGGTCAAGTTTCACCACAGCTCCAGTCCTCATCATGCCAGATCCAGACAGGCAGTTTGTGGTGGAATTGGATGCATCGGACTGGACGGGAATGGTAGCAGTACCCTCCCAGAGGTGTGCGAGGGATGGGAGACTTCAAAACCGAGCTGGAAGAGTGGAGGCAATGGCTGGAGGGTTCGCAAGTGCCATTCCTTGTCCTTACTGATCATAAGAACTTGGAGTACCTGAGGACCGCCAAGAGATTGAATGCTCCTCAGGCCAGGTGGGCCCTTTCCTTTACTCGCTTCTGTTTCACTCTGTCCTTTCATCCAGGCTCGAAGAATGGCAAGCCAGACGCACTATCCCGGATCCATGAAGGGGAGTGAACGGAGGCCGTGAGTGTTCCCATACTTCCGGAGGCCCGCTTCGTGTCCGGGGTTCACTTGGGAGATTGAGACATGGGTAAAGGAGGCCCTAAGGGACCTTCCCGGCCCAGCCAAATGTCCTTCCGGTCCTCTGTTAATGGTACCCTCGCTATGGGGAGATCTAATCGATTGGGCCCACACTAACAACACTGTCTGCCATCCCACCGTGGTGAAGACCCGCTTTGTAATCGAACAACGGTTTTGGTGATCAAACCTGGGAAGGGACGTTTGGCCCGCGACCAATTGCCTCTCGCCCTTGTTCACACATCTCTCTAGACTTTTTTAGAGGATGACCCTGTTCCCTCTCAGTTATTGATCAGTTTTCCAAAATATTTCACTTCGTACCCGTTCCTAAGATTCTGTCCACCATGCAGACTGCTCAGCTCCTGCTAAATAAAGTCGTTTGCTCATGGTCTGCCAGTGGATGTAGTGTCGGACAGATGACCACAATCCGTGTCTCGGTTCTGGAGGGAGTTCTGCACCCTCATCGGGGCGAAAGTAAGCCTTACGTCAGGCCATCACCCTGAGTCCAATGGTCAAATGGAAAGAATAAATCAGGATCTGGAGACCGGTCTACGCTGTCTGTCATCACATGATCACAGCACTTGGAGCCAGCACCTCAGATGGGTGGAATATACCCACAACTCACTGCCTTCCACTTCCAGAGGCATGGCTCCGTTCCACAACGTTCATGGGTACCTCTCCTCTCAGTTTCCATCTATATCTGCCGACACTGCGGTGCCATCTGCATTGGCAGTAGTAAGACGCTGCAAGCGGACCTGGGAGATACCCAGGAAGTTGCTACTACGCATGGGCAGCTCCTACAAGTCCACGGCAGAGCTCAAGAGAAGAAGGGCACCAAGATTCAAAGTGGGACACCGTGTATGGCAGTCCACAAATGATCTCCCGCTGCGGACGGAGTCACGCAAGCTAGCTCCCAGAGGTTCATGGGTCCTTTTCCTATCACCAAGATCAATAACCCTGCCGCCGTATGCTTGAAGCTTCCCAGATCGATGAGGGTTCATCCCACGTTCCACTCATCCATCGCCATTAGTCCCTCCAGGCAAGCCCCCTCCACTGTCATGGTTCTGCCGGTCCCCTACACACCTGCGTTGATTAGGAAGTGCACACCTGCACCTCATCTGTGATAATGAACCCCAGTACTTATAGGACCCAGTGGACGGTCTGCCTTTGCCAGATCGTTGCCATTCATGCCTCGTTCCAGCACTTCCTTGTTCCTGATCCTGAATCCTCGTGTATCGACTTCTGCCTGTCCTCCAACCAACCCAGGAAGCTTAACGTCCTTGATACTGCTGCTACAGCGGTTTCTGATGGAGTTGAAATGACCTTTACTGAGAAAAGGGTGAAGTCTGATGGATGAGATGACACTCCAAGGGTAATACATACCGAAAGAGAGAGCATTCCAAAGTACCTACTGTTTGGATATATCAGATGATTGTTTATTGATGAGATGTTTTTGTTGTTTGTTTGTTTTTTTTTGAGGGAAGAAATTAAACACATGAATGTATGGGTTATTATATGGACAAATCAAATCACAAATCAAAAATAGAGATTACAGTCGTAGATGTGGTCTTCTATTTTCCTTTCTACAACCCCAATTCAAATAAATTTGGAACGTTTTGTAAAACATAAAAACAGAACACAATGATTTGCAAAACATGTTCTATCTATATTTAATTTAATTTAATTTAATTTAATTAATTTAATTTAATTTAATTATTTACTACAAAGACAGGATGTTTAATGTTCAAACTGATAAACTAATTTTTAGCAAATAAGCAATCATCAACCTATAATTTTATGGCTGCGACATTTTCAAAAAAAAAGCTGACAACGTCATGTTTACGACTGTGTTACATCACTGTTTCTTTTAACAACTTTCAATAAATGATTGGTAGATGAGGACACTAATTGTTTCAGCTTTGTAGGTGGAATTCTTTCCAATTCTTGCTTTATATACAGCTGATGCTATTCAACAGTGCGGGGTCTCCGTTGTCGAATATTTGGCTTCATAAGGGTCACACATTTTACTACGAAGTCACGCTGTTGTAAAACATGCAGTGTGGTTTGGCATAGTCTGAGTTAAGCAGGGGCCTCCATGAAAAAGATGTTGGCTGGATGGCAGCATATGTTACCTCAAAACATGTATCTACCTTTCAGCATTAATGATGCCTTCCCAGATGTGCATGCCACTGGCACTAACACTGCCTCATACCATCACAGATGCTGGCTTTTGAATTTTAAAAGTCCATAACAGTCCAGATGGTTCTTTTCCTCTTTGGCCCGGAGGACATGAAGTCCATCATTTCCAAAACAATTTGAAATGTGGACTTGTGGGACCACAGAACATTTTTCCCCAATGAGCTTAGGCCCAGAGGGGCCGGTGGCATTTCTGGGTGTAGATGATAAATGGCTTCTGCTTTGCATAGTAGAGTTTTAAGTTACAGTTAAGGATGTAGTCCCAAAGTGTATTTTCTGACATTGTTTTTCTGTAGTCCTGCTGAGCTCATGTGGTCATATCATTTTCACATTGATGTCGGTCTTTGATGCAGTGTTGCCTGAGGGATTGAAGGTCACGGGCATTTAATTTCATTTTTCGGCCTTGTCCTAAATTCCTTGCAATTCTACATTGAGGAATACAGTATTGTTATTAAGCTGTTCAACTATTTTCTCACACACTTGTTCACAAAGTGGGGAACCCCCACCTTACCCGTGCTTGAGAATGACCGAGCAATTCAGGGATGCTCCTTTTATGGGACCCACCTGTTCCCAATTAGCCTGTTCACTGGTAGGATGTTGGATGACTCTTCCTCTTCTTTTTTGCCACCAGTTCCAGGTATTTAAAATTCTAAAATTCAAAGTTCATGATTATTTGGTAAAAACAATGAAGTTTAACAGTTTGTACTGCATAAATATAAACTCTAAATAAAAATATAAAAAAAAATATAGGTTAAACATAATTTGAAAATCATTGTATTCTATTTTTATTTGTTCAACACAACATCCTGTCGTCATTGGAATAATAAATGTAGATTTTTATTTTGGATAACCAAATATTAAATTAGGAGTCACTGTGGTGTAGTTATACACATGCCAGCCTTTGGTGCAGTCAGCGTGGGATTGATTCCCGCTCAGTGATGCTGTCGATATCTGCCCTGCAACTGACTGGCGACCAGTTCAGGACGTAGTCTGCCTTTCGCCCGAAGTTAGCTGGGATAGGCTCTAGCTTTCCGGTGACCCTTCTGAGGATATGCGGGTTGGAGAATGGATGGATGGAAATATTAAATCAATTAATTAAATAGACATTTTGAACTACCATAATTTCTTGAGTATAGTGCACCAGGCCCCATAGCTCAGTGGTTAGAGGACTGGTTTGGTAAACCAGGGGTTGTGGGTTCGTATCCCGCTGGGGCCTCCGCTCCCTGAGAAGGGTTGCGTCAGGAAGGGCGTCCGGCGTAAAAATTGTGCCAAACATATATGTGCGTTCATCTGAGATGATACGCTGTGGCGACCCTGAAAGGGACAAGCCGAAAGAAACCATCTTGAGTATAATGCACCCTGAAGTATAATGTGCACTCCCAAAGTTGACCTAAAAAATCATGAAAACCCTTTTCACAATGTGCACCACCAATTTGCAGCAACCCATATGCTCAGAATATTAGGAATAATATGTATTTATATTTTGTTAGGTGTTTACTTGTATTGGTTTTCAAAAAAACTGTCCGTGCAACAATCATTAATAATAATGTGCATGTGCTGATGTAGCGGTAATATAATCTTGGGACAGGCCTCAGGACACGCTTGTTCTGGTTCCTGTAATTGTCAGAACAGAATCCCTCAACCAACTAAAATAAATGCTCAATGATGGCACAACATTTTATTAATACTGTTAAAATATGAACTCTTTAACATTGTTTATTAAACACTGCATTAGATATTTGTGCATGAAAAAATTTGTGCATAGTGCAGTTTATCCACTACATTACACATCCTTGGTCAAGCCTTGAAAAGAAGCATTATGACTCATCTCCAATCTGAAAAAGATCCATAGTAGCTTTATTTGGTGCACCGCTGTGGAACTCATCATTGATGACTTGAAATATTTTTTTAATCCCAAGTGTTTGGGTTGCACAGCGCAACCTCTGCCTTTCCATTCCGCTCCAATCTGTAGCATCTTTCACTATGGCATCACGTGGCTATCAAAAGAACGTGAGCTCAAACTACGTAGAAACGAGCGTTTGGGCACATTTTCTAAAAAGCAGGCATTTCAATGGGTTGTTTTCACTGACATCACATTTTTTGCTGAACCACTGCGCAGCGCCATTTAACCTCCCTACCTAGCACGTACCCAGTGTGGAAGTCTACGGAATACTCTTGGTTACTCTTTGTGATTTTGTGTTTCATGGGCGTCTCGGGACTCAAGTACACAAGACAGGACTTGCTAACCATCAGAGAGGCTTCTTTGGACTTTTCCTCTGAGTTTTTTTTAACAACCCTCCTCAAGTCGCTGAAGCTTTTACCAGAGTTGCTAGCCGGCGCGCACTTCAAAGCCTCGCAACGAAGAGGCTCACGGTCCGGGCTACAAGTCCGACTTCGAAAGCGGGGACCTCGTCTCACGCTTCCAATGAAAGACTTTGGACGTTCCGCAGCTCTGTGCTTCATGGAGACTTAGCTTTGTGGACAATTGCCCGACGCTGCTATCCCGCTGCCCGGTCTCAACCTCCATCCTGCTGATGTGTCGCCGAGCTAAGCTACAAGCTTAATTGATTCTCTTTTCAGAAGGCTAACATTACAGTTAAGATCATTTTTGTTTTTTGTCACTTGAAAGATCTGAGAATTTGGTGAAATACTGGATTTGTTTATTCTTTGTTTTTCTGCCATTGTCATTAAATTTTAAATAAATAATAAACATTTAACTTTGCTTGTGGTGAACTAATATAAAGGTTTTAGTTTTTGAAAAAAAATTGAATAAATGGAGTATGTACGGAGCCCCTAAAGGAACATTGAAAAAAAAAAAACTTGTTTCTCATTGTAATAATTAATTTACTCATTACAATGAGTAAATTACTCATTACAATGAGAAAAATAAGTTACACTTTTTTTCAATACATTTTTTTTCAATGTCCCCTTAGGGGCTCCGTACGTTAGCCTAGATTTAAAAAAATATATATATGTTCCACCGCCTTTAATTTTCTGTGTTAGCATACAGGTAAGTGCTCTTCCTTTGTGATTTCTGTCACATAGAGTAAAAGATCAAGCGCACAATACTGCACCTTTGTCATGCAGTCCTGAGTCCCATGATGTGTGTATGCCAGGTAGCCTAATAATCTGGGCTTTATGTGCTGTCGGTCGCGTCTTCAAAAAATGCGGTTAGAAACATAATGTTGTCCACCTTGCTTAAGTATGCGTAACGGGAGCTCAGGGTTGGAAAATGGCCACTGTTCAAGGCAGCCCAATGGGTGATGTCACGTGAAAACAACCCATTGTCTGCGCTCTCCCGTTTTTGTTTTTTTTTTCCAATGACCCCATGACGTCCGTATTATATAGTTTGAGCTCACGTTGTTTTGATACCCACCTGAAGCCATAGAGGCGCGCTATCGTTGTTTCGGGCTGCGGCCCGACTTCTGGGTTGCTGGCATCATTGGCACGAATGAAGATACATTTCTTTTAAAAGCAGCTGCACATCTAACCGCTGTAGTTGACATTTTTTTTGTCTTAGTTTAAGTTTAAACAAACTCATGGGCATTCGTTTCTGATCTTTGGTGCAGTAGCAACAAGCATGGTACCCTAACTATCATAAAATGCAAGAGATGAGACGTCAAATATCATATCGAAATATATATGTATACGTTTTTTAACCACGCTATGTACCTGTATACAACTATACAATGTGATTGTCATGAGCCAGGCTGGAGCACAGCCAAGAGGGGCATGGCCATTGCCCTGGCCAGTGACACCTGTCACCGCTCTCAGCTGTTTAACATTGGAACTATAATTAGATGATGTATTTAAATTGGAGTTTTGTCACTAGCATTTGCCAGATCATCCTGTCACGACACATCGGTGCACCTCTGGAGTCCTGCATTTGGGTCCTCCCCCGCACCGATGGGTTTTGACAGAACGATCTGGCAAATGCCAATGACAAAACTCCAATTTAAATACATTATCTAATTATTGTCCCAATGTTAAACAGCTGAGAGCGGTCACAGATGTCACCGCCCAGGGCAGTGGCCACGACCCTCTTGGCTGTGGTCCAGCCTGGTTCATGACATGTGATTGTATTTTGAATATTTCATCCAAACCTAAATATAATGCTCTCTATTAACACTTTGAAAATAATTTTGGAAACATTTGGGCATTATTTTTGAGAAATTACAATAGTTTTTTGGGGGCAGAAAATAAATTCCACACATAACATTTTTGAATGACAAGACCCAAACTCGTAATTTTTTTACAGATGTGAGTGTGAATGGTTGTTTGTTTCTATGTGCCCTGTCATTGGTCTGGCAACCAGGTCAGGGTGTACTCCACCTCCTGGCTTAAGACAGGTAGGATTGGCTCCAGCACTCCTGCGAACCTTGTGAGGCTAAG
The DNA here is from genome assembly GCF_019802595.1 of Syngnathoides biaculeatus. NCBI lineage: Eukaryota > Metazoa > Chordata > Actinopteri > Syngnathiformes > Syngnathidae > Syngnathoides > Syngnathoides biaculeatus. The sequence goes on along the minus strand of NC_084654.1, from coordinate 5,558,450 downwards.
CGGTTCAGAAAATGAATGGACCCCAGTTAAATTTGTAACCCTCTCAGAAACACACACACACATAGACAACGGCCAATAATGAATGGTGACTGCTCATTCACACCTCCTGTTATTATACTCTCTGATTTTCTATTCTAGTTTTACCATGCACAGATGTAAAACAATAATTCATATGAGGAATGACTTTTTAAAACACCATTTTAATAATATTCTATTGTTTGGTCATACAAACAGTAAACATATGACAAAAATGTTTTTTTATTAATTTGAAAACTGAAAACTCTCCCTGTAACTAAAAAAAATGGGAAGGTCAAATGGATTCACTTCTAAGCATGTCTGGATTTTAATTGTAGTGTTTATTCAAATGTGTCATGTTTTGTTGTTGCATAATCTGTGTCATACAAAGTATAATTGCTGTATCTCACCAGTTGCATTTCTGCACTCTCCGAAGATTCACTGCAAAGGGTGTTCTTCCCCCTGCATACCCAGACTGTGTAATAAAGAATGGCACCCACATATCAACACACTTGAGACATACCTGCTTTGTACAAGCTACCACGACAACACAGACAAGTGCAGAAAGATTGCTCAGGAGGCAACTCTAAAGTGAAAAAGCATCGCATCCTTGGAAAATTTCTGCCAGAGGGAGAATAAAGCTGCACTTATTTGAGGCAGGAATCAGTGAACTACAGCCAACAGTGGCAGCCAAGCGAGGAGCATTGCTTGACTTCAAAAGGATGCCTTCAAAAAAGACACAGATGCGCAGTGGATTGCACGAGTGAGCCAGCGGCAATTGGTTGAAGCTTTGTCAGAATATGTAGAGTTCCAAATAGTGATGTCCACTGTAGTGATAGCATGCAGTGTGTGCGGCAGTATAGGTCAGGCAGAGCAATAGCGGTGGAGCTACACTTTTATCCTTGGGGTAACCAAGGGGTGGCCAAGGCTATTACAGGGAGTGGGACTGAGGGGGCTCTACAAGCAATGACAATGAATTTTTTTTCTCGACCACTGAATTGCAATCTGAGTTTCTAAATGTTGCAGTGTGTACATACTAGGCACACAGAAGATGAGGTTTGTGCATAACATTAACTTTAAGCTCATGAACAGCACTTTAGTGATGCCTGAGCTCCTGACGTTTTCTTTGGAAGCTCTCCTCTAGTTTGTCTTCAAAGCCGGCATATTGTGCAGAACATTATGCATGAAATAAGATACTGAATAGAAGCGGAAAAATGCTGAAGCAATGCTTTTGACAGTCTTGCTCTGTCAGTTTGATAGCTTCCAAACAAACGCGTCAGTCTACCAACAGTATAGAGAACATTCAGGAAAATCCCCAACATCCATTACATGCGATTTCATTGAAACCAACAAAACATGAAACAGCTCGCTGGGCAATTGTCTGCTAGTTTTGCTAGTGTCACCCAAAAGGTGTCACTGATTTCAAAATGCAAACAGCTCCTTTCGACTACACATGCACTGCCATGATATGTCAATCCCCTGGGAGGATCCAATCGGATTTCAGGGGTCCTGTGCTACTAAAGCCTCCCCTCTGGCTCCACGCATACATACCAAATCTGATCTATTAATAGAGAAACACATACAAAAAACAGACAAACGTCATTAAATACAAATATGTAATTCTACATATGAGATCAATCACTGGAGAACTATAGTAGACCTGTCAAGCTATTGTTAACAGTTGCTTTTGTGACGTGGAGAGTAAATTGTTGACTCAACACATCTTCCACTCCTGTGTCGTCAATCCCGTGTCTACAGCATTTTAGACTGATGTCGAAGCCTACATACATGGTGGTTCAGTATGTGTATCTGTCATGACAATCATGCATTTTCATTACATTTTCCAAAAATATGTTATCTTTGTCCCATTTTGACGCTTACATGTGGCAAAAAAAAAAAAAAAAGATCAAGTGCAGAGGACACAGAATTCGAAATAGGAGGGTGATGAAGCTGTGACTTTCATTTTTCAATAATGTCACCAATATACATTAGCTGGTCCACACTGTGAAATTGTGTTTGATTCTGTGTAATCCCATTCACTTTGGAATTTGGGAAATTTCAAGATTATATAGGATGGAAAGGGGATGACGGCTGTGTGACCATCAGATGATTTATTTATTATTATTTTTTAAACCTGTCCTCTTCAACTGCTAGGTCATGTAGAATGATGGATCTGTATTCCTTTTTATGCCAGGACACTTATTCTGTGCAATGGGGAGAGGCTAGAGAGAGAAAAAATAACAAAAAAAGACAAGCCAATAGCTTTAAAACAAACAAACAAAATAATGCATAATATGAATGCCACAATGTCACATTATACTGAGTTTTGTATGGGAGAGCAGTGGTACACCCTGTGAGGGAGGAAGAGGACGATGTAGAATAGGACAGGACAGGAATAGGAAGGGAAAAGCACAGGACAATGGTAAGAGACCTGGCCATGCAAGTGTAATGTGATGGGTGTGGCTTTGTAAATTAGAAACATCTGTAGAAGTGGAGTGCATGTGAGGGGACGTTCCAAAAACTATGCAAGTTCAGAGTAGTTTATAGCAAAAAGGTATTGGCCCTACACTAAGCAACTGAATCCCAATGGGTGTGTGTGTATGGACATAGTCAAGTGAATTGACACCATCTCGCCTGCATAATAAATCTCAGAGGAGAACTAAATGAGAGGGGAGGGCTGGCCTACTCACAGCGATCTAGGGCCGTCCATCAGCCCTACCAAAGCACCACAAAATCAAGCACCAGGAGAAAAATGTAAGCACCCACTGCTGCCACACCAACCAACCCCCAGCCCCGCACACCGCCTCTTGTTTCCTGTTTACAAGATGTTCACGGACAACATTGTACCTTACCATTTAAAAGGTCCTTTTAAAAGGTCAGATACTTTTACACAAGAATACTACAGACAATTGTAGGGCAGCAAAGACTTTGGAAGTCATTAAACAAAATGGCACATCCATACACACAGCCAATAAAAAAAAGAGGAAAGACAAAATTAGAAATCTACACAATACTACCTTGATAAAAGTGACAGAAACAAATAATGAGTATGTTGCAATTTGATACATGAGCCAGGCTTCTGTTTCTTCAAAATAAAACAAGAGTAAAGCTTCTAAAACAACATTAAGGGTTTAGTTGGATTAATTTAAGTGTAATCTCTTGAATCAAGCAGCTACAAAGACAAAATATTTAACGTTCGAATTGATGAACATTTGAGTTTGTTTTTGTTTTTTCCAAATATTCACTCATTTTGAATTTGATGCCTGCAACACATTCCCAAAAGTTGACAAATAAAAACTACAAAAGGTATTGGAAAAAAAAAACTCAGACAATCAAACAAAAACTGTTTGGAACATTGCACAGGTGAACAAGTAAATTCGAAAAAGCTCAGGGTTATGACTGGGGGTAAAAATGGGAAATCCCCAAAAGGCCCAGTTGGCCACAAAGAAAGATGGGGAGGTTCATCACTTTGTGAGCTCATAGCATGGGTAACTTGCACATCTGTAAGGGTAATGGTTAAAGGTACATACAGGTTTTGAAGAAACACATCCTGTCATTCAGACAATGTCTTCTTCAGGGATGTTCCTGCTGATTTCAGCAAGACAATGCCAAGCAACATCGTCCATGTGTTACGACACCAAAAACAGTCCGAGTAGTAGATTGACTTCCCAGCAGTCCAGACCTGTCTCCCATTAAAAATGTTTGGTGCATTATGAAGTGCAAACACAACAATGGAGACCCCACACTGTTGGGAGGTTGCACATCAAAGACGAATGGGAAAGAATCAGAATCAGCTTTATTGGACAAGTGTGTAACAACACACAAGGAATTTGTCTCGGGCAGTCGGTGGCGCCTTACGACATTTAGACCAAAGAACAAACTATGAACAAAGAATTCAATGAATGATTCCTAAAAGAGTCAGAGATGTGCAAGATGCAGTCTTCTTCATGAAGAACAGTTAAGACTGCTCTCTGGTGTGAGGCAAAGAATTCCACCTACAAAGCTGAAAAAAAAAATGTTTCTTCAGTTCCCATACACATAAGTCTTGTTAAAATAAAAATTGACGTAACTGGTAAAAATTCTGGCGGCATGGCTTCTCTGCGAGTAAAGCGTTGGCCTCACAGTTCTGAGGATCCGGGTTCGATCCTGGGCCCGCCTGCGTGGAGTTTGTATGTTCTCCCTGTGCCTGTGTGGGTTTTCTCTGGGCACTCCAGTTTCCTCCCACATCCCCCCAAAAAACGTGCAACATTAATTGGACACTCTAAATTGCCCCCGGGTAGGATTCTGACATGTGCCCTGCGATTGGCTGGCAACCAGTTCAGGGTGGAGCCCACCTCCTACCCGTTAACAGCTGGAATAAGCTCCAATACTCCCTACGACCCTCGTGAGGATAAGCGGCAAATAAAATGGATGGATGAATGGATGGATGAATGGATAGATGGATGGATGGATGATGGATGGATGGATGGATGGATGGATGGATGGATGGATGGATGGATGGATGGATGGATGGATGGATGGATGGATGGATGGAAGGTAAAAATGCTCTTGCAATTCTTTGTGAGCATGCTGCAGACATCAAAATCCAAGTAAATGAAAATGTGATGCCCCCCACTCAAAAAGCCTAGAAAAGCCCAACATAAGTGCAAGGGGTTATTATTATTATTATTACTATTGGTGACACGGTGTCTCAGCTGGAAAAGCATTGGTCTCACAGTTTTAAGGGTTTAATCCCGGACATCCCTGTGTGGAGTTTGCATGTTCTTCCCATGCCTGTGTGGGTTTCCTCCGAGCACTCTAGTTTCCTCCCACACTCTTAAAACATGCAACATTAATTGGGCACTCTAAATTGCCCCTAGGTGTGATTGTGACTGCGGCTATTTGACTCTATGTGCCCTGTAATTAGCTTAACAGCTGGGAAAGGCTCCAGCGCTCCCTTGCGACCCTCGTGAGGATAAGCAGCAAAGAAAATTGATGGATTATTGTTAGTATTATTGGATTTTAGATTTTACACACACACACACACACACACACATATATATATATATATATATATATATATATATATATATATATGATGTGGGACGCTCCTGGCAACGACTTCAGTGGACTAAAACCACCATCTGTGCAACCTAAGTACCCAAATTGGAGCCGTATCGTTCGTGTCGAAGCTGTTTGGCCCAAGTTAGCCTAGCTTAAACCGCTAACAACAAAAGTGTCTGTTTTCTAATATTTACTGAGGAAGAAAACATCAAACGGTAATATCTGCACGTCCTGCAAAACCTATGTGTCATATACAACGAGGATATTGAGTACCAATAAGAAGTTGGGCGAGTGGAAACGCCAACTTAAACTTGCTTATCGGCCTAGTATGCCTGAGCTTATCTTGCAAACAGCGAGACGCGTTTGTGACCAATTCGTGGATGTTGAAGAAACATAGAAAGTGAGTAACTTCATAACGTGTACAATGAGGGCTGTGAGGAATTTGGAAATTTAACAAGTGTTATCTTAGTACATCTTAGTACCCAAATTGGTGCCGTATCGTTCGCGTTGAAGCTGATCGGCCCAGGTTAGCCTAGGGCACTAACAACATTAGCTACATAGAGTATACAACGAGGACCAAACATCAAGAGTGGACTCCACCTTCAACTATTAGAGTGAGGGCCATTGTGGTTTGAATCCACCCCATCCACGTATCCTTTAAATCGCCACATCCTTTATATTTTTAACACAGGTAGCATGTGATTTGTGTACCTTATGTGCTAGACTTAGTGGTGGAACCCCAAAATAAAGGAGGACATCCAAGGAAAGAGATTAGCGAAGAAAAAGTGGGACACGGAGAGGACTGAGGAGAGCAGTAAGGAATACATTGAGGTGTGTCGTAGGGCAAAGGTAGTGGTGGCGAAGGCTAAAGCAAGAACAAGATGACAGTGAAATCCCGCATGGGCCATACATAAACGGAAGCCTGTCATGAAAGATGAAATCACTTGGCTGAGTCACCAGGATCATCCTGATGAATGGTTTGGTGGGGAGAAGGTGCAGGACATGATGATCTCTCCACGATTAGGTTTGCCACAAGTGATGTCAAAATTATGAATATGAAAGTGACTAAACAGTGACTAATCTGAATCAAATAAGATTTTTTAAATAGTGAAGAGATCTTCCATATGCAACCTTGGAGGAACTCCTAATTACCATTTTGGTAGTAAGTGAGGCAGTAATTGTCAGTTTTTTTGTAGAATAACGAACAATAAATAAATAGAAAAGGGGCAGCACAGTGGTGCAGTGGAAAGCGTTGGCCTCAGTTCTGAGATCCCGGGTTCAATCGCAGCCTTCCATGTGTGGAGTTTGGATGTTCTCCCCGTGCCTTTGTGGGTTTTCTCCGGGCACTCCGGTATCCTCATTCAATAAACATGCAACATTAATTGGACATTCTAAATAGCCCCTGGGTGTGATTGTGAGTGCGGCTTTTTGTCTCTATGTTCGCTGCAATTGGCTGGCAACCAGTTCAAGGTGTTCCCTGCCTCCTGCGCATTGACAGCTGGTATAGGCTCTAGCACTCCCATGATCCTTGTGAGGATAAGCAGCTAAGAAAATGGATGGATGGATAAATAGAAAAGGATAATAAAAAAGAACACAGCTGTCTGTCTGATCTAGAGAAGATCTGTTTGAGGAGTGAGCCAAAATCCCGCCTGCAGTGTGTGCAAACCTGGTGAATAACGACAGGAAATGTTTGACCTCTTTAATTGAAAACAAAGGCTACTGTACCAAATATTAACATTGGATTTCTCAGGTGTTCAGATACTTATTTGCATCTGTACCACACAAAAAACAACTTAAAAAAATCATACACTGTGATTTCTGGATTTTTCTTTTTAGATTATCTCTCTCACAATGGACATGCACTTTCGATGAAAAATTTCAGACCCCTCCATGATTTCAAAGTGGGGGAACTTGCAATATAGCAGTGTGTTCAAATACTTATTTTCTTTACTGTAATTTTAAACGTTAGCAATGTATTTTTTTTCTTTTGAGCAAGCAACCAGATAGCCCTGCCAAATATTTACAACTGTTTGACAGAAATACAAAAGAGGCAAAAACAGTAGGTGGAAGTAGGTTGCCACTTCTATAAAAAGAAAAAAAATAATCAAAAAAGAACTTGAAATAGGGCTGAGATGAAGATGAAAAATGCCTTAGTTTCAGTTATTGTCTTCTTCAGTTCACATATCATTGCCTATACTAATATATAGGTAACGATGTATATATGACAGATTTACCTGAAGTGCTCCAAACCAAATCAGGCGAAGAACTCTTACACTAAGTACACATTTTTTTACTTCACTTAGTCAATATTTCAAATCATGAAACATAGTTTGTTAGTAGTACACTTTGTGTACACCCAAGGAAGATCAACCTATTAGAGTGTTAAGATCTCACCAACAAAATACTCATCACTTGCCATGCACTCTCAGGCACACTCTGATAACTAAAGACTGAGGACTATTTTGGAACATTCAACTATGGAATAAAAGCCTATCCTTTGTTTGTGAACAGTTGGCAAAGACTATCAAACTGAAGAAGTGCAAAGGCAATTTAGGCAGCTAAGAGGACTCAGAAGTGATGCATAATTACCAAAATTTCTGCGAGACATGTATGTTTATTTCTTCCTTTTGATTTTTAACTGATTGTACATTCCAAAAATCAACCTTTCAAACCAATAAACTGAGTTTATATAAAAAGACTAGTATGAATAAGTCATGCTAGCAACATACTGTAAGTAGCTGTGGCTAACGTTGAGAGTGATAATGCTGTCTTAGTATTGCTAGTGCCACTATTTTGATATTCATAATCCTTTCCTTTATGAATTGCCATGTTTGAGAATATTTCATACAAGTCAGTAAGTGGCACAGATTTGGTCAGAAATGGGGTTGGCGGGGTAGTCGTAAATCAGTAGTAAGCAAGCAAAACCGGGGAAAAAAAAAACTTTTAATTAAACAGTTTTATTTCTGCAAACATACTCTGAAAACCCCGATTCAAAGAGTTAAAAACCATGACTAAGGCATGTGCCAGTAAATGTACTGAGGTAATACAGTTGGTCTTCACAAACAATGATAAGAACAAGGTCTCACCAGATTATATAATTTAGACAAGTATTTCGAGGAAAATCGCTGGAACCAAAACACAAAGCAACTGGTACACATGTGTGAATTTGGTGCGGGCAGTATGGGATCGATTTCCGCTTTATGATGGTGTGGATTTCTGCCCCGTGACTGACTGGCATCCACTTCAGAATGTAGTAGTCTGCCTTTTGCCAAAAGCTAATTGGGATAGGCTCCAGCTCTCCTGTACTGTGAGGATAAGCAGTTCAGACAATGGATGAATTGAAAACACAAAGAAATGACCAGAAAATAGGAGTGAAATGTAAGGGCAAATGTAAGGGCTGAGATGAAGCAGCCAGAAAAGGGGTTCCAAGCCATGTGATGTAGCCAATCTGGATCATTTCTCCTCTTTCCCATTAAACATTCATCTTCACTCTCAGATTCCTGCTGTGCAAGCATTGATGTGTACATCCCCAAAATGTCTGAAAAATGAAAAGGGCTGATGGCAGGGTAACAGAAAGCTTTTGATTAAACGCATTTGTGTTCTGTCTTGTCCAGCTTTTTGGTGTGTAGGATGCAAGTACAAAAATAAAATTAATTGTGAAGGCAACACACAGAGTTGTTGGATCTAGCCAACTGAATCGCTACTTTTACATTGAGGAAGAGAGCCACTTGTATCTGGAAGAAATCCATGCATCCATCCCGCACACTATTTGTCCCGCTTCCATCAGGAAGGAGACTACGGAGCATGCAGAGCTGAAGAATAGTTTCTTCCCCAGAGCCGAAAGACTACTAAAAGTAAATATATACATACCAGTGGTAATGTTGGGTCTTTTTTCGAGAACTCCAGCCCCACTAAAATGATTATAGTACTTATGCTCCATTAAATGAATGCAGTTGTTAACCTCTCTCATATATATATATTAGCAGCAAACAAATTGTTTTCACAAAGATTCAATTTGTGGCTTATTAATTTGATTCACGGCATGGTAGACCACTGGTTAGCAGACCACACACAGTTCTGAGGTTCAAATTCTAGCCTCGGTGTGGTTGGTATGAACATATGCAAACGGTTGTTTGTTTCGTTATACCCTGCAACTGGCTGTTCCAGTGGCTGGAAACCAGTTCAGGATGTAGCCCGCCTCTTGCCCAAAGCTAGCTGGGATAGGCTCCAACGTGGCCATTACCGTATTGCTTTGCAACCAAACAAAAGGGAAACCAGCAATGTATTATTTTGTCTTCTTCTTCTTTTCCTTTCGGCTTGTCCTGTTAGGGGTCGCCACAGCGTGTCATCTTTTTCCATTTAAGCCTATCTCGTGCATCTTTCTCTCTAACACCCACTGCCCTCATGTTTTCCCTCACAACATCCATCAACCTTCTCTTTGGTCTTCCTCTCGCTCTTTTGCCTGGAAGCTCCATCCTCAGCACCTTTCTGCCAATATATCCACTCTCTCGCTTTTGGACATGTACATACCATCTAAGACTGCTCTCTTGAACCTGGTCTTGGCTGTCGCTCGAATGACCTAATTTCTCATCCCATCCAACCTTCTCACTCCGAGTGAGAACCTCAACATCTTCATTTCTGCTACCTCCAGTTCTGCTTCCTGTTGTTTCTTCAGTGCCACCGTCTCTAATCTGTACATCATGACCAGCCTCACCACTGTTTTATAAACTTTGCCCTTCATCCTAGCAGAGACTCTTCTGTCACATAGAACACCAGACCTCTTCCACCAGGTGTTCTGCCCTGCTTGGACCCATTTCTTCACTTCCTTACCACACTCACCATTGCTCTGTATTGCTGACCCCAAGTATTTTAAGTCGTCCTCTCTCATTATCTCTTCCCCCTCTGCCCCTCTCATTCATGCATATACATTGTGTTTTACGTCAGCTAATCTTCATTGCTCTCCTTTCCAGTGTGTGCCTCCATCTTTCTAATTGTTCCTCTGCCTGCTTCCTGCTTCCACTGTAGATCACAATATCATCTACGAACATCATGTTCCAAGAGGATTCCAGTCTAACCTCATCTGTCAGCCTATCCATTACAACCGCAAAGCAGAAGGGGTTCAGAGAGGATCCCTGATGCAGTCCCACCTCCACCTTAAATTCTTCTGTCACACGTATGGCCCATCTCACCGCTGTTCTGCTGCCATCATACATACTGTATCCTGTACTATTCTGACATATTTCTCCGCCACACCAGACTTGAACATGCAGCTTTCTCTAGGTCTAAAAAGACACAATGTAGCTCCTTCTGACCTTCTCTGTACTTTTCCATGAGCATCCTCAAGGCAAATAATGCATCTGTGGTACTCTTTCTAGGCATGAAACCATATTGTTGCTCGCAGATACTTACTTCTTTCCCGAGTCTACCTTCCACTACTCTTTCTCTGAACTTCACTGTGTGGCTCATCAACTTTATTCCTCTATAGTTTCCACAGCGCTGAACACCGCCTTTGTTCTTAAAAATGGGAAGTAGCACACTTTTTCTCCATCCTTCTGGCATCTTCTCATGCGCTAGTATTCCATTGAATAAGTTGGTCAAAAACTCCATAGCCACCTCTCCACAAATTGCTTCCATACCTCCACTGGTATGTCATCAGGACCAACTGCCGTTCCATTTTTCATCCTGTTCAGTGCCTTTCTGACTTCCCCTTACTAATCATTGCCAGGTCCTGGTCATACACACTTGCCTCTTCTACTTTTCCTTCTCTCTCATTTTCTTCATTCATTAACTTCTCAAAGTATTCTTTCCATCTATTTACCACACTACTGGCAGCAGTCAACATATTTCCATTGCTATCCTTAATCACCTTTACTTGCTGCACATCTTTCCCATCTCTATCACTCTGTCTGGCCAACCTGTAGAGATCCTTTTCTCCTTTCGTATCCGACCCTGGTGTACATGTTGTCATATCCCTCTTGTTTAGCCTTAGGCACCTCTACCTTTTCCCTACATTGTATCTCAATGTATTCCTTTAGCCTCTCCTGTAGGTCACTCTATGTTTCTGTCTCTTCTGGAAGTAAGTATTCACTACTGCGATTTCCATCCTTTTTGCGAAGTTCATCACCATCTGTCCCTCAAATTTCCTTTGCTGGATGCCGTACTTACCCATCACTTCTTCATAAATGTATGTATATATATATATAATTTAAATAAATATGTAAATATTAAGGATATATCCATATATCCTTTATCCTTTATATATCCTTTAAATATAAATGTTATATAAAAAAATAACATCTTTTAAATATAAAGGATATATGGCGATGAAAGAGAATGAAACCACAATAGCTCCCACTCTAGTAGTTGTATGTTGGATCAACTTGTGCAGTTTTCCGTGACTCCTCAAGGTCCTCGTTGCACAAATTGTGTCGTAAAAGTTATGTACTGAAATTACTCACATTTGATGTTTCTTCAACAGCAACGATTTGATCACAAATGCGTCTTGTTGTTAGCCAGTTAAGTTAAGGTAGGCGGGCCGAGAAGCAAGTTTAAGTTGAAGGTTCCACCTGCCCAACTTCCTATAAGTACTCACAGTCCTCGTTGTATACGGTACATATGTTTTGCAAGCCGTGTAGGTACTAGCATTTGATGTTTTCCTCCTCAGTAAAGATTTGATTACAGACGTGTCTTGCTGTTAGCAAGCTAGGCTAGGCTAGACCAGGCTGCGCAGCTTCAACGGACACAATGCGGCTCCAATATTGGGACTAGGATTACACAGATAATGACTTTGGATCTCTGAAGTTGTCGCGTCCCACATCGAGGATTCACAACATTCGGTCCAAATTTAGTAAGATTTATTGAAGTACGATGGGGGGGACCGGGGCCACCTCGTTTTAGGTTCCACCAGTTTGGGAACCGGAAGCCATACCGCAATGTATTATTTATATTATTTATTTTGTGTCGCAGCTGTAGAACGTTGTCCTCACAGTTCTGAGGACCAGGATTGAAATGCCAATATGGAATTTGCATGGTTTCCCCATGCCTGCGTGCATTTTCTCTGGGCATTCTAGTTTCCTCCCCCATCCCAAAAACCTGAAATAATTGGACACTCTGAAATGCCCCTAGGATTGAATGAGAGTGCGACTGTTGTCTGTCTCCACGTGTCCTGTATTGGCTGGCACCAAGTTTAGGGTGTATCTTGCCTCCTGCCCGATAACAGGTTAGATTGGCTCCAGCACTCCCACGACCCGCATGAGGATAAGCATCTCAGAAAATGGATGGATGGATTTTTCAGCAAGGATTTTATTTCTTTAGCCATTTCCCCCTACTTCAAAACAGATGTTTCATTGGTGGTAGAATTATGATGGGGTCTAGAAGAAAATGCCTCCCTTGTAAGGAGCCCAATACTAGGGTGGTTCCCTATCCAAACCAAAGCGCCCCAATCAGTACACAAGGGACAGACAAGATCCATTTTATTTACTTAGTTACATCTTTGTTTCTTTCAGGCAATGAGGCCGTTGTGAGGTGTCAGAGACCTACGTTATTACTTGCATTTTTTTTTTTTGACAATTTAGATTTAATATCATTAGTAATGACGACCGTTGTTGCTGTTAGCACCAAAATAATGAAGTCAGGAAATATATTGTCATGGGACAATATAAAATAAAAGAATTCGGGACAATATAAAATAAAATAATTATCACAGAATTGAAGATGTCTATAAATGGGCAAACACATATAAAGCTTTGTGAATGTGTGTAATGCTGGCTACTATCACACCTTTTGTGAGGCAGTGGCAAGACACTCAATTAACATATGTGCACACAAGCTTTGTTTGGTCACACTGAAGCATAAATAAGATGGGTGATTATCGCTTGGCTTGTCTCGTTGGGCCCTGTGTGAATAAGAGGCTTGCGGAGAAAGCTTATCTTTTTGGCAATACCATTCATTCACTGTTGAGGTAGACACACATTATCACATACAGGCACAAATTCACATCCATGCACTTACAATGCTTATCTGAGTTGACGTAGATAACATTGCAAGGTGCAAAGGCAGGAGCAAATATTAACATGAATTGAACAGGTATCTTGCTCAGGGGAAAAGTCACAGATGCACAGTTCCCTAGGTTACAGAACAGATGCTGTGACTTGAAGCAGACAAAACATTCGGTAGTAACAGTGCGGTGTGTCTGGTGGCATGCATGAATAAAAGACATATGGCAGTGCTCACTCATGAAGCCGACACTTTGTTGGGTGCAAGGGGTAACACCTACAGAAGAGTACACTTTGTCAAACAAACTGGCAGTTCTTTTGATTTTAGTTAAGTGGATTGGATTTAGGTTCATGGAAGCACGGTGGAGCAGCTGGAAACTATTGGCTTCAGAGTTATGAGGTCCCGGGTTCAATCCCGGACCTCTGTGGAGTTTGCATTTGCTCCCTGTGCCTGCGTGGGTTTTCTCCAGGCACTCCAGTTTCTTTCCATATCCTAAAAACATGGAACATTAATTGGACACTCTAAATTGCCCCTAGGTGTGATTGTGAGTGTGGCTGTTTGTCACGATGTGCCATGCTATTGGCTGGCAACCAGTTCAGGGTGTACTCCACCTCCTGCCTGTTGATAACTGGGATAGGCTCCAGCACCCACAACACCCCCCCCCCCCCATCCCTTATGAGGACAAGAAAATGGATGGATTTATGTTCAGACAACTCAGGATTTAACACTGTTTATGGGAAAAATCATGTTCTAATGTAACAGAAAAACCCAGATACAGCATCTGATTGCAACGCGTAGCTTCTGGGGCTTTTCTCGTACATCCACAGTTGGAAAAGGTAGCACTAATCTCGCAGCAGGCAAAAATTATGTGCAACTCGTAACTTGCTACAATGAATCTAGGTTTGTTGAGGTGCCCTTATGGAAGTTACCATAGAGCAAAAAAAAAAAATAAATAAATAAATAACAAGTGAAAAGTATTTTAATACATCAGGACAAGGAAGAATGACGGAGAAGTGTTTAGTAGTTAATTTCACAAATGAAAGGCATCAAGTTTCAAACTCAGCTCAGACCTGTTACTTTGGCTTGTTCCCATAGGCAAAGACATTCATGTTTGGTTAAAGGGCAGTTTGATGCCTAAAATCTGAATGTCCAACTAAAATCTCCTACCAAGACCATGTGTCTCCTCGATGTGCACGATTCATACACTGTAAGTAAACTGATGCCTGCCAGGGATGTTGTGTTGGTAGCATGACTTTTTTTTATATAAGGAAATGTGATTGGAACATGAAATTTTGTTTATTATTTTGGAAAGTACAAGCTGCTAAAAATAAAAAAGAGGTTATAAACATGCTTGTGTCGTAGAAAAGTTGCTAATTCTATTTTGGTTCTGGATCCTCTCAGCACCTGTAGCCAGTGCACCTTAGATAGCCAGCTGCTATGTTCTGTCAAAGTCCATCTTTTTATCTTTTTTTGCTAACCGAAAACTTAAATACTTTGACCAAAGTGTCTCAAACCCACTGTAACGGGTAAGAATGCAGCAGCATGAGCCTGCTATAAATGTGCCCGCGAGTGGACAAATTGTGAGTCACACCTTCTGGCTCGGATATTTTTTTTTTCCTTAGGTTCGAAGGTTGAAATAAAAATCTAATCAGAGGAAGAAGGTGAGGCCATGACTTTTATCACTGTTCGTCATACTAATATAATACTGTCAGGTGACGCGAGAGTGAAAAAAAAGGACAGTTTTTTTTCAACATTTAGTAACATAACTCCCCTTAATTGCAGACTCAAAACTGCACATATCTGTGAATGCAAGTGATTTTATAGTCTAAGTGACCTGTAATTTATTGGTCATCAGAACAAGGTGTAATCTCACTCTCATTTTATCTGGGATAGGTTACACTCCATGAACACATATGACTATCTACATTACCCCGCGATTGGCTGGCAACCAGTTCAGGGTGTGCCGCGTCACCTGCCTATTTACAGCTAGGATAGGCTCCAACACTCCCGTGACCCTCGTGAGGATAAGCGGCTAAGAAAATGGATGGATGAATGGATGGATGGATGGATGGATGGATGGATGGATGGATGGATGGATGGACTTTCTACATACATATATAGTCCCCTCAAAAAGTAGCGGAGCGGCACGGTCCCTTCCTCTGTTTTTGTTGTATACTGAATTCATTTTCGTTTCAGTTTAAAAAATGACTATGATATAAAAGTTCACAATTGAAGCTTTTATCTCCTGGCTTTTGCATCCAGTTGTGGTTAACAATGCAGAAAAGAACACCTTTTGTTGGAAGTCACCCACTTTTCAAGTCAGCAAAAGTATTGAAACAGACATTAATCAATTAGCTTGAAGCGAATAGCATTCAACGTTTGGTGGCATCAGCCTTCATTGCAATAATGGCATTGACTCATTGACTTGAACAGACTGTTGTATTCTTTATTTGAAATTCTTTTCCGAACCTTTACCGCGGTCTCTTTTACTTGTTTGTTTCTGGTGATTTATCCCTCCAGTCTCCTCTTCATAAAGGACAATATATGCTTTATTGGCTTTAGTTTGAGTGAGTGATTTGGCCATTCTAAGAGCTTCCAATTTTCTCCCCCGAGGAAGTCCTTTGTTGTGTTGGCAGTGAGTTTTGGGTCATTGTCTTACTTCATGATGAAGCTTCTACTGATTAGTTTGGATGCATTTTTTTTTTCTCTACATTGCCATACAAAATTATTTTGCAGACTTCATAATTCATTTGCTGCTACCATCATGAGTTACCTCATCAATAAAGATTAGTGAGCTTGTTCTAGAAGTAAGCATCCAGGTCAAAGCCATAACGTTACCGCCACCATGCTTCACAAATGAGCTTGTCTTCTGGATCTGAAGCACATCCTTTCTTTTTTCATGCATTGACATTTTCATCACTTTGGTGGAGCTTAAACTTGGTTTCATCAATCCAGAAAACTTTGTTTCAAAACTTTTGTGGCTCATCTCTGTAGTTCTTTGAAAATCTCAACTGACTCCTTTTGTGGATAGTATCTCGAGGTATTCTCGGGACATTTCTTCTCTTGAAGTCTTCTTGGAACAGTGGCATGTGATACCTTCACCCCTGCCCTGTGGACGATGGTAATGTTTCTTCACAGCTCTCCCAATGTTTGTCATCAAATGTTGTTGATAGCCTTGTCCGATCTGTTTAATATCTGTTGCTAAGTTCACCAGTAGTTTCTTTCCTTTTCAGGACATTCCAAATGGTTGTGATGATTTTGCCCAATGTTTGTGATGGATGGAAAAAGGAAAATAAATATTACAGTAAGATCACTTTCTTGAATAATGAATTCATATTTGACAAGAATGAGTACCATGTAAACGTGAATTAGGACAGGTAATTTCACTTAGCATATAAAATCCAATGGTTGTGTTTTTTATATTTTAGTATTAATATTACATTACATCCATCCATCCATCTTTTACCGCTTATCTGAGGTCGGGTCGCAGGAGCAGTAGCTTTAGCAGGGATGCCAAGATTTCCCTCTTCTCAACCACTTCTTCCAGCGCTTCTGGGGTGATCCCGAGGCGTTTTCAGGTAAGCTGAAAGATGAGTCTCTTTAGTATGTCCTGTGTCACCTTCTAATGAGACATGCCTGGAACACCTCACCAGGGAGGCATCCAGGACGCATCAAATCAGATGCCCCAGCCACCTCATCTGGCTCCTCTCAATGAGCAATTTATTTGAGCGACATGGTTGTGCAACTGGCCATAACTCTGCCCTCACAGTTCTGAGGACCAGGGTTCAATTCATGGCCTCGCTTGTGTGGAGTTTACATGTCCTCCCCCGTGCCTGCACGTGTTTTCTATGTGCACTACAGTTTCCCCTCACATGCCGAAAACATGCATACATTGGAAAATCTAAATTGCTCCTAGTTGTGATTATGATTGTGACTGTTGTCTGTGTCCATGTGCCTGCGATTGGCTGGCAACAGGTTCAGGGTGTAGCCTGGCTCCTGCCGGCTTAGAGAATGGATGGATGGATTTTATTTGAATTCTGACAAAATTAGAGGCTACATAAGAGAACACACAGCCACACAAACACATGCACACGCACACACACACAGTCAAGCAAAAAAGTAGACTGTGAACATAAACACATGCATATTGCAAATGTGAATTGAAGTTTTACTTGGCACGCAGTTAGGAGAACATCGGGACCATGGACAGTGTTACTCTATTACGGTTTACTGTACCAGGAAAACTAATCATACTAGCCCAGTTTTTATGAGGTGCATCTTAAAACTCTTTTTTGTGTGTGAACACAGTCTCATGAATGATTTTGTAAGATTTTTTTGTGTCTCACTTTTTAAGTCATAGTAGTTTTATTAATAGTGGTAGTAGTCTGAGACACAGACACCTAGTATTGACTGCAGCTAAATGCATATAAAATAGAATAAGGACAAAATAAACAAAATACGTGCATCTCCAGGTCTCTGGACAACAGGCAGCCACAGAGGCAAAACATAATGAGGAAATTCCATACATCAAAAAAACAAACTGATGTCATCATGTCAGGTCATCCATATGTCAATGGAAGTGATTTAGATAAATAAAAATGTTGCTCCACAAAGATAAAAATACAAAAGTATGTCAGTTCTGTTTGCCCTTTAAAGTTGCTCCCTTTTACAGTCGAATCATCTTGTGTGGCTGCAGCGTCTACAAATAAGGTATGAGGTTCATTAGCGCCACATTTCTGACAGCTCTGCTCCATTCGGCTTTCTTCTGGAAGGCTACCATTTCCTAGCATATTAAAGTGTACACATGGATAAAAACAGAAACATGCAGTTTTTTCAAGATGAAAATCTGAAGAAACAACCATCATATTCTTTGCTTATACTGTCATTGTAGAGCTTGTTTAAAATTATCTCTACATATTGAAAATAAACATTGTATTTAGCTGAAAATAAGTAATTTAGGTGGGATACACTGGTTTGCTTGCAAACGCAGTTAGGAGAACATCAGGACCATGGACAGTGTTACACTATTACGGTTTACTGTACCAGGAAAACTAATCATACTAGCACAGTTTTTATGGGGTGCATCTTAAAACCTTTTTTTGTGTGAACACAGTCTCATAAATGATTTTGTAAGATTTTTTTTGTGTCTCACTTTTTAAGTCGTAGTAGTTTTAGTAATAGTGGTAGTAATCTGAGACACAGACACCTAGTATTGATTGCAGCTAAATGCATATAAAATAGAATAAGGACAAAATAAACAAAATATGTGCATCTCCAGATCTCTGGATAACAGGCAGCCACAGAGGCAAAACATAAATGAGGAAATACCATACATCAAAAAAACAAACTGATGTCATCATGTCAGGTCATCCATATGTCAATGGAAGTGATTTAGATAAATAAAAATGTTGCTCCACAAAGATAAGAATACAAAAGTATGTCAGTTCTCTTTGCCCTTTAAAGTTGCTCCCTTTTACAGTCGAATCGTCTTGTGTGGCTGAAGCGTCTACAAATAAGGTATGAGATTCATTAGCGCCACATTTCTGACAGCTCTGCTCCATTCGGCTTTCTTCTGGAAGGCAACCATTTCCTAGCATATTAAAGTGTAAACATGGATAAAAAACAGAAAAACCATATTTCTTCTTTGCTTATACTGTCATTGTAGAGCTTGTTTAAAATTATCCCTAGATATTGAAAAGAAACATTGTATTTAGCTGAAAATAAGTAATTTAGGTGGGATACACTGGTTTGCAATTGGCTAATGATCGGTTCAATAGATATAAAGCATCTTGCCTAAAATCGGGTGGGTTTAGCCTCCAGCTCCCCATTGACACTAATGAGGTTAGGCACTGAAGAGGATGGATGAATGGACGGATGGATGGATAGTGTACACTGGTCATGATGGTAGCATTGTAGCATTCTAAGTTGTGTTTTCCCTCACTATCCACAGTGATTGACAAATGATCACTCACAGTCACAATTTCGGTTAATGTAGCCTTTTCCAAAATCAGTGTTATCCGTCATTATAAGAAACAAAATAAATATAATAGTTTTGATTTCTTGTGAACAGCAGCAATTTGACACTGAGGCCATCTTGGAACCTTGGGCTTTTAACCCGATCAAAATGTATTCATGTGTTTTATTTCATTTCTTTGAAATTGAATCTGTGTTCTTTCGGGCTATCAAGTTACATTTTTTTCAGAACGAATGCTGTTTATAACAATGTCCCAGGGTGATTAAATGATCAATGCAGTATTTGGGAATGTGTGCAGCCTAAAGTCTTATTGGCTTCACTTGTCACCGTAAGTGCACTGGTCTGGTACTTGCTTTTCCGATTAAGCCTGTTTGGAGCAAGACCTTTGATAACGATTTTATGTCTAGAGGTAATAAAGCACCCTTTGAGGTATCTCTTTTTCCTTTGCCACTGCTGCAAAGGTTCTTGACCAATACAAGTTTTGACAAAAACGTACTCCATTCTTGTTAATTTCTCAATTAAATTTTGGAGTTTCTTATGATCAAGGGGCTGACTTGGAACAAGTTTCAACATTGCAATGGTGCCATATCACCTATGACAAAATTTCCTCCCAACTTTTTGTGCACTTGGGTAATTTTAGCACATGTTTGGTGCTGGACTGGTGTACAGTCCCAAATTTAAAAAATACTGTTATTGGAACATTTAGTACTTTTACATTCACCTTCCACAAACTCGGCAAGTTCAATTAAACAACTGTTAAACTTTTTCCAGTCGTTCTTTTACCCAGAATGTTTTATATCGAGAAGAACCACAGCCTAGCTCCTCATCGTTGTGGTTAGGCTTTGCACATGTGAAACATTTCAACAGCTGTGTTTGAAAAAGGTTTTGTGCTAACTGAGGAGTTAGTGGAAGAGGTAAATAAACATACTCCTAATTTACAGGAAATAATTTCATTGCTGCACTAATTTTGGGTAAGCCGGCAACCACATAAACATTCTGTTATGATTAACTTAAACCTGGATGCACATGCACATTGTGCATAACATTTCGTTTATAATGTCAGCCAACTCAGAAGTTCCAAATTTCTATTACTGAATAGAGGATGCGTTAAAATAATATCTGTTGGCCTTTAAAACATTTTTTACATGAACGTAAAAGTTTCTCCTCTCTCCTCTCACTTTTTTATCATGGTACACAGGCAACATGTACCTGCCTTTCCGATTCACTATTTAAAAACGCAATGTCACCCACCATAATTCATCTCAGGTTTTAGACATTTAATCACTAATTTCAACTATTTGCACATGCTCAGGACAAAATAGGCAAAGGAAAAATTTAGAAAAGAGATTAGATGAGTTTTTGCATCTCTTTGCATGCATAAAAAAATTGAAGCCATTTTTGTTTTTTGCACATGCAGTTCTTCGATGAACTGTGCCACCTGTTAGCACCAAAATACAATTTAGTCCCTGTTATTTGGAATTCTAGTAAATCAGGTCGTTTGGGAGGTGTTGCTTGAAAATAAATAAACAAATAAATAAATGTTTTTTTATCCAGATTTAAATTTATTCTACTCTACAATGTAGTGACATACAAAATAACATTTTGTTTTTCTTAGCTCAGCGAAGCAATTTTTAATTACAGTCCCACACTTGGCCCATGGCCCAATTGTTCACAATGACTCAATGCAATATGGGATGTATATATGGATGTTGGAGGAAACCGGAGTGCCCGGAGAAAAACCCACGCAAGCACGGGGAGATCATGCAAACTCCACACAGGCGGGGCCAGGACGAAACTCCAATCCTCAGAACTGTGACGCCAACACTCTAACGAATTGATCCACGGTGCTGCCATCCATCCATCTATTCACCCATCCAGCCCTCCATTTTCTGATCTGATCTAACAGCGGAACAGGATACACAAGAACATTTTTTTAATTGATTATGATTATTTTTTGGGGAAGGTCGATTATGCTCAAATCGCCACGTATACACAATTTTGAGGAAAGTGGTCTTATTTTTATTTGGGGATTATTAGCAATTTTGTCCAGTTGACAGAGTAATCTGATATTTGTGAAAATTTTTCAATGACAGTGGCATGGTGGTTCAGCTGGTAAAGCGTTGGCCTCACAGTTCTGGGGACCCGGGTTCAATCCCGACCCCCCTGCGTGGAGTCTACATGTTCTCCCCGTGCCTGTGTGGGATTTCACCGGGCACTCCGGTTTCCTCCCACATCCCAAATCATGCAACATTAACTGGACACTCTAAATTGACCGTAGGTGTGATTGTGAGTGTAGCTGTTTGTCTCGATGTGCCCTGCGATTGGCTGGCAACCAGTTCAGGGTGTACCCCGCCTCCTGCCTGTTGACAGGAGGGATAGGCTCCAGCACTCCCCACAACCCTCGTGAGGATAAAGTGGCAAAAGAAAATCGATGGATTTTTAATGACATTGAACACCGCCCGAGGAGATGACTTGGGTTCCTGTAAATAAAGAAAATCCTCCGGATAGAAATTGACGTATTTGTCCCTGGGGAGCAGAAATCTTTCATATTAGGACTCTTATATATAGCGGTGGCAAGAATTTTGATGAATATAGCAAATAGCTCTGGTGAAAGTTGCATCCTTGTCTGATGCCTCTTGAAAACTTTGTGATGTGATCTTTTTTGGAGGGACTGCCACTTTTCTTGTGTTATATAAAGCTGCGATCCAATGTATAAATGAGTCTCCAAAGAAAAAAATTGCAAAGTAGTAAAAACAGGAAATCCCAATTAACTTTACTCGAAGTGAGATGATGATTGCATTTAGATTTAGACATACTGGTTAAATTTAATAGATGTCTGACATTTTGTTCTGTTTGGTCAGTGGATTATTAACAAGAGTGGTTTTTTTTTTTTTTTTTGCTTGTCTTGCTGCAAGGGCATTCGAGATAATGTAAACATCTACATTAATCACTTATAAGGGCCAAAAAATAGCCACGGGAGTGGGGTCTTTGCCTGACTGGAGTAGAAATTTCATTGAAGCTTTATTCAGATGGCTACTTATTTGACCTTGATCATTTATCTCCTTGAATGTCCTGGCACAGTATAAACTACAGCATAATGACAGGTTGATGGCATGTTGGTTTCAAGCAACACTTACTAAAATGTTGTCTTGATGACTGTTGTCTCAGGCAAAAGTCAAATACATGAGTATTATTTATTGTAACAAACATGGGAAATAGAAATAGGAACAAAACCCAGACATAAAAAATTGTCAACTTTGGTTACTCTGGAAACAGCTCAGACTTTATTTCTTGACTAGTGGAAGTATAGTGCTGTGTTTGGCGTCACGGTGTGAGAAGTCAGGTTAGAAGGGTTATTTGTAATTTTGTAGGCAAGCACAGCCGGCGTATTTAATAAACGGGTCTGTCTGTGCCCTTTTAGCGTAAAATACAGCAAACTTTATTTGCCGCCAAAATAGGCGGCTAATTTACAATCTCACTTTCAAGGAAAGAGTAAAATTGAACCATTGTCACGTGGCATGTCTGGCAAAGAAAATATGATTCAATACAGTATGAGCTGGTGATAACCACGGGCGACTTAAACATGTCCATGTTCGTCAACACTCTACAGCTGCTCCACCCTGCCGCCATAATTTGAATCATTTTGCAAAATAATTGGTAATATAAACATTGAGCGATAATATGACGTGAGTAGGCTATTACTGTCAGAAGCAAACAGGCGAAGGAGGTCCTGCAACCTGATATCCACCAAGTGGCACGGTGGAGTGACTCGTTAGAGTGTTAGCCTCCCAAATTCTGAGGACTGGGGTTCAAATCCCGCTTCTGCCTGCAAGGAGTTTGCATGTTCTCCCCGTGCCTGTGTGGGTTTTCTTCAGGCACTCCAGTTTCTTCCCACATTTAAAAATTGTGCATTAATTGGAGACTCTAAATTGCCCTTAGGTGTGATTTGAGTCCAACTGGTTGGTTGTTTCTATGTGCTCACCGTTTGGCTGGCAACCATTTCCGTGTGTACCCTGCCTCCTGCCTGAAGATTGCTGGGCTCGGCTCCAACATACGCATGACCCTTGTGAGGATAAAAGGCTAACAAAATTGATGTATATATTTGCATCCATCCATCCATTTTCTTTGCTGCTTATCATCACGAGGGTTGCAGGGAGTGCTGGAGCCTATCCCAGCTGTCAACGGGCAAGAGGCGAGGTACACCCTGAACTGGATTCCAGCCAATCTCAGGGCACATCGAGAAAAACAGCCCGACTCACAATCTCACTATGGGGCAATTTAGAGTGTCCAATTAACCTTGCATGTTTTTGGGATGTGGGAGGAAACCGGAGTGCCGAGAGAAAACCCACGCAGGCACGGGGAGAACATGCAAACTCCACACAAGTGGGTCTGCGATTGAACCAGGGACCTCAGAGATGTGAGGCCAACGCTTTTCCAGCTGAGCCACCATGCTTCCAGAGTTTCCCAAAAAAAATCTACACACACTTTAAATAATTATATTTGTAAATTATTTTCCATGTTAAAAAATATTCGAATGAGGGTTTACAATTTTACAATTATTTAAAATGTGTTTACATTTTTTGGCACACCACATATATATATATATATATATATATATATATATATATATATATATGTGTGTGTGTGTGTGTGTGTGTGTGTGTGTGTGCGTGTGTGTTTGTGTGTGTACAGCATGTATATCGTCCCTATGGAGTAAAGGATTTTAACATTTAACAGATGAGTGTTATTGTTATTTCTTGGAGCCCGCTGGGCTACATTAAAAATCCATTTAGATGGCAGTTAATTTCTTGGCTCTGACAACAGAATAAGCCTCAGTAATTTATATGTCCTGACAGCTGAATAGGTCTTGGTCGGGTGTTTTATGCCCAGTCTGTCCAACTCTTCTCAGATCAAATTAGTAATGTCACCAACAGAAGCTGTGAAAAGTTATAGTGTGTTATTCAGCACATCTATAAGCACTGTGCATTGTTTACTGTACCCACACAACATCTGGCGAGGACAAGAATACTTGTGCATTACAAGACAACATAAATTTCCCAACATGCAGAGTATTACGAGCAGTTTCCACTTACACAGAATATGTATGAAATTTACTCTGATAGAATCAAGTCCATGTCCAAAATCAAGGAAGTGGTGAGTCACCGGTGGACTATAAGGCTATAAAGCTCATCGAGATATACCTGTATAGTTTATTTCCAAGTATTTATGCTATGAGACAGCCAAACAGTCAAAATTGTAATTATCGCCCCCTAAAATGGCTCAAAGTCTTTGTAAAGTGAAATTCAAGATTGATTTAATCATGCAAAGTTGGCACAACTTGCGGTGGTGGTTAGGATGTCTGTTTAGTTAAAATGTTAGTAGATGTCAGTTCTAAAATATATATTTAAGCCTTGTGTGTCATCTCCTTGGTTGCCAGTTCATTGAGTAAGTATATGAGTGAATGTGCTCCATAATTATATCCATCCATCCATTTTCGTAGCCACTTATCGTCACAAGGGTCATGGGGAGTGCTGGAGTCTATCCCAGATGTCAATGGGTAGGAGGCGGGCTACACCCTGAACTGGTTGCCAGCCAGTCGCAGGGCATATAGAGACAAAGAGCCACACTCACAATCACACCTAGGGTCAATTTAGAGTGTCAAATAATGTTGGATGTTTTGGGATGTGGGATGAAACCGAAGTGCCCGGAGAAAACCCACACAGGCACAGGGAGAACATCCAAACTCCACAACCGTAGGTCCGGGATTGAACCCGGGTCCTCAGAACTGTGAAGCCAACACTTTCCGGCTGATCCACCGTGCCGCCCTAATGGAATGTTGAAATTAAGTTGCAGTTGAATTATACTTAAAGGGGACACACCCTCCCGTAATAAGTACTGTGATCATCTCCACCCCTCCCCTTTTCGATGATGTGCATTTTGTGTTTGAGGGGTATAGAGCTTGTGCACCTACATAATCGAAATCACGTGACTGGCCATCTTGCCGGTCAAACAAAGCATGGTTTCCCAGAGTTTTGTCCAATACCATTAAACATTTAGAAGGTAATAATAAACGAAGGTACGTGGAAAAATGAGACACTTGGCATAGAGGACCCATATTTAATGCCAAAGTCGATATTTTCGCCAATAAGAAATTGGACTGTTAATTCACTTACGCTTGTCTACGGCAATTGGATATATACATGTATCTGGTGAGTAAATTGTCTAGATTCACACAGAAACGTTTGAAAGCGTTTACAAGTCTAGACGATGACTTTTTGGCCACAATGCAAAACAGTGTGTTTGGGGTGAAAGTAACACAGCTCACCACCCTGGACACACCATCCCCACTGTCAAACATGGTGGTGACACCCTCAAGGTTTGGGCCTTCTTTTCTTCAGCAGGGACATGGAACATGGTTAAAATTAATGGGAAGATGAATGGAGCCAAATACAGGACCATTCTGGAAGAAAACCTGTCTGAAAAAGACCTGAGACTGGGACTGGGATTAATCTTCCAACAGGACAATGATCCATAAACATAAAGCCAAATCATCAATGGAATGTTTCACAAATAAATGTATCCAGGTGTTAGAATAACCAACTCAAAGTCCAGACCTGAGTCCAATCGAGAATCTGTGGGCAGAGCTGAAGTCTGCTGTTCACAAACACTCTCCATCCAACCTCACTGAGCTTGAGATGTTTTGAAAGGAAGAATGGGCATGAATTTCAGTCGCTCAATGTGCAAAACTGACATACCCCAATCCACTTGCAGCTGTAATTGCAGCAAAAGGTGGGACGTCAATGTATTAATGCAAGGGGGCCGAATAATGCCCCACTTTTCAGGTTTTTATTTGTTAATTTTTTTTAAAATATCTAATATATATATAATAATATACATATATAATTTTATATATATATATATATATATATATATAATATATATATATATATATATATATATATAAATTCCGGTCCATTTCACATTTGTGTCCCACTTGTTGTTGATTCTTGACAAAAAAATGTGTGTTTGAATTTATGTTTGAAGCCTGAAATGTGGCGAAAGGTTGAAAAATTCAAGGGGGTCGCGTTGGCCTCACAGTACTGAGGTCCCTGGTTCAATCCTGGACTCGCCTGTGTGGAGTTTGCATGTGCTCCCCGTGCCTGCGTGGGTTTCCTCTGGGCACTCCAATTTCCTCCCACATTCCAAAAACATGCAACATTAATTGGACACTCTAAATTGCCCCGAGGTGTGATTGTGACTGCGGCTGTTTGTCTCAATGCCCTGTGACTGGCTGGCAACCAGTTCAGGGTGTACCCAGCCTTCTGCCCATTGACAGCTGGGATAGGCTCCAACACTCCCCGCGACCCTCGTGAGGATGAGTGGTGAAGAAAATGGACATATGTATATATATATATATTATATATATATATATATATATATATATATATATGGCTATTTCAGCTTGTCCCATCAACCTTCTCTTTGCTCTTCCTCTCACTCTTTTCCCTGGTAGCTCCAACCTCAGCATCCTTCTACCAATATATTCACTCTCTTGCTGCTCTCTCAAACCTTGTATCAAAAACATCCACAATTGGCTGTCCCTCCCATGAGCTCATTTCCTATCCTATCCAACCTGGTCACTCCGAGCGAGAACCTCAACATCTTCATTTCTGCCACCTCCAGTTCTGCTTCCTGTTGTTTCATCAGTGGCACTGTCTGTAATTCGTACATCATGGCCGGCCTCACCACTGTTTTATAAACTTTGCCCTTTCATCCTACCAGAGACTCTTCTGTCACTTAACACACCAGACACCTTCAACCAGCTGTTCCAACCCACTTTTTCACTTCTTTACCAGACTCACCATTGTTCTGGATTGTTGACCCTAAATATTTGAAGTTGTCTACCCTTAGTATCTCTTCACCCTGGAGCTTCACTCTGCCCCCTACACGCTTCTCATTCACGCACATATAATCTGTTTTCCCTTATGGATTCTTCTTCTTCTTTTATTATTATTATTATTATTATATATCAAGCATTATAATCTGCGAACATTATAGTCCAAGGGGATTCCAGACTAACCTCAGCCTATCCATGACCACTGCAAACAGGAAGGAGCTGACACTTGATGCAGTCCCACCTCCACCTTAAATTCTTCTGTCACAACTTCGCCACACCTCTCCACTGTTCTGCTGCCCTCACACATGTCCTGGACTATTCTGACATATTTCTCATCCATAACAGATTTATGCATGCAGAACCACAGTTCCTCTTTTGGCATTCTGTCATCGGCTTTCTCTAGATCCACAAAGACACAATGTAACTCCTTCGGACCTTCTCTGTACTTAAATCTGTACTTAGCATCCTCAAGGCAAAGATTTCATCGTTGGTACTTTTTGTAGGCATGATACCATACTGTTGCTCGCAGATACTTATTTCTGTCCTGAGTGCAGCCTCAACAGCCCGTAACTTCATTGTGTGGCTCATCAACTTTATTCCTCTAAAGTTCCCACTGCTCTGCACATCACCTTTGTTCTTAAAAATGGGAAGTAACACACTTTTCCTCCATTCTTCAGGCATCTTGAAACGCACGAGTAATCTGTTGAATAAGTTGGTCAAAAACTCCACAGCCACCTGTCCACACGTACCTGCTGCACATCTTTCCCATCGCTATCCCTCTGTCTGGCCAACCTATAGAGATCCTTTTCTCCTTCTTTTGTGTCCAACCTGGTGTGTCATATGCCTCTTGTTTAGCCTTCCCCACCTCTACCTTTGCCATACGTTGCATCTTAATGTATTCCTTTCGCCTCTCCTCAGTTCACTTAGTGTCCCACTTGTTCTTCGGTAATCTGTTTCCTTGTATGATTTTCTGTATTTTGGGGTTCTACCACCAAGTCTCCTTCTCCCCTTTCCTACCAGAAGACATACAAAGTACTCTCCTGCCTATGTCTCTGATCACCTTGGCTGGAGTAGTCCAGTCTTCTGGGAGCTCCTCCTGTCCATTCAGAGCCTGTCTCACCTCTTTCCAAAAGGCTGCACAACATTTTTCCTTCCTCAGCTTCCACCACATGGTTCTCTGCTTTACCTTTATCTTCCTAATCTTCCTACCCAACACCAGAGTTCTCCTACATACCACATCTTATGCAGTCGAACTCCACTCTCCCCTACCACTACCTTACAGTCAGTAACCTCCTTCAGATGATATCGTCTGCCCAAAATATAATCCACCTGCGTGCTTCTACATCAGATCTTGTAGGTCACCCTATGTTCTTGCCTCACCTGGAAAAAAAGTGTTTACTACTGCCATTTTTATTATTTTTGCAATGTTCACAACCATCTGTCTCTCAAAGTTCTTAACTGGATGCCGCACTTACCCTTCACTTCTTCTTCGTCCCTGTTTCCTTCACCAACATGTCCATTACAATCTGCAGCAATCACAACGCTCTTTCTGTCTCGGATGCTCAGGACTACTTCATCCAGGTCCTTCCAGAATTTCTCTTCCAACTCTCGGTCACATCCTACCTATGAAGCATAGCTGTTAATCACATTATATATAACACCCTCAATTTCAAATTTCAGCCTGATTACTTGATCTGATTCTTTGTTCACCTCCAAGACATTCTTCGCCAAAATAACCCCTACTCCATTTCTCTTTCCATCTAATCCATGGTAAAATAATTTAACCATGCTCCTAAACGTATTCCTTTTCCTCCTGCTCTCTTGGATGCACAATATATCGAGCTTTCTCCTCGGCATCATGTCAACCAACTCCTGAGCTTTTCATGTCATAGTCCCAACATTCAAAGTCTCTCCACTCAGTTGTAGACTTTGTGCATTCCTTTTCTTCTTCTGCTGACGATTCCAGTTTCCTCCTCTTCTTTGTCTTCGACCCAAACTAGCTGAACTTCCACCGACGCCCTCCAGGTTAACGGTGTTGGGGGCAGGCGTTGTAAACCCACGTTACGACCAATCCGGTATGGTATTCGATAGGTGTATGCTCATATTTGCTTGCCACAGTTTTACGCTGGATGCCCTTCCTGACGCAACCCTCTGAATTTATCCAGATTGCTACAGATGGCAGTGGCTTGTGCCCCAATAGGGCTGCATTTTATATATCCATCCATTTTCTTAGGCACTTATCCTCACAAGGGTCGCGGGGAGTGCTGAAGCCCATCCCACCTGTCAATGGGCAGGAGGCCGGCTATAGCCTGAACTGGTTGCTAGCCAACTGCAGGGCACATCAAGATAAACAGCTGCACTCACAAACATGGCTACATTGACGAAAATTAGTATTTGAACACCCTGCTATATTGCAAGTTCTCCCACTTAGAAATCATTAAGGGGAAATTTTAATTGTAGGTGCATGTCCACTGTGAGAGAGACAATCTCAAAAGGAAAATTCAGAAATCACATTGCATGATTTTTTTAACAATTTATTTGTGTGATACAGCTGCAAATAAGTATTTAAACACCTGTCTATCAGCTAGAATTGTCACCCTCAAAGACCTGTTAGTCCGCTTTTAAAAGTCCACCTCCACACCATGTATTATCCTGAATCAGATCCACCTGTGTGAGGTCGTTAGCTGCGTAAAGACATCTGTCCACCCCATACACTCAGTAAGACTCAAACTTGTAACGTCGCCAAGACCAAAGAGCTTTCCAAAGACACCAGAGACAAAGTTGTACAACTTCACATGGCTGGAAAGGGCTATGGATAAATTGCCAATCCGCTTGGTGAAAAAAGGTCCACTGTTTGTGCAATCATTAGAAAATGGAAGAAGCTAAACATGATGGTCAATCTCAATCGGAGTGGAGCCTCATGCAAGATATCACCTCATGGGGTCTCTATGATCCTTAGAAAGGTGAGGAATCAGCCAAGGACTACACGACAGGACTTGGTCAATGACCTGAAAAGAGCTCAGACCACCGTTTCCAAGTTGACTGTTGTTAATACACTAAGATGTCATGGTGTGAGATCATGCATGGCACAGAAGGTTCCTCTGCTTAAACCAGCAGATGTCAAGGCACGTCTTAAGTTTGCCAATGACCATTAGGATGATATAGAGATGAGTCATGGGAGAAGATTTTGTGGTCAGATGAGACCAAAATGGAACTTTTTAGTCATAATTCAACTAACCATGTTTGGAGGAAGACGAATGATGAGTTCCATCCCAAGAACACCATCCCTACTGTGAAGCATGGGGGTGTACCATCATGCTTTGGGGTGTTTTCTGCACATGCGACAGGACAACTGCACTGTATTAACGAGAGGAACACCGCGGCCATGTGCTTGGAGGAAACCCATGCAGGTACGTGGAGAACATGCAAACTCCACACAGGCGGGTCCAGGATTCAATCTGGGACCTCAGAACTACACATGGATTTAAAGGAGGAATTTACCCCATCTTACGCCCACCTCCCGTGTACCGACCAAACCCTGTCTCCCGACGTTCTCCGTAAGCCTGCTGTTACTGATCCTGTTGCTTGTTTGGACTGACTCCCTGGTAACTGACGCTGGAACGAATGAAGGCCTATTCCTCACTGCTTACTTGTCACCTGAGTCATGCATTTGGGTCCGCCCTCGAGTCTCATTCCTGACAGAACGATCTGGCCATAACATGGACCCAGCCGACTCTGAAGCCATCCGCCACTCGTTGCAAGTCCGGGGCAGATGCGTGGTCGAGCAGGAGGCTGCCCTCCGGGTGACTAATCAGAGGCTCCTTGAGATCTGTGCCCGGCTGTAGCTGTGGCTAGCCTCCCAAGCTAGCGCAGCTACAATGCCGACGGCGGCCATTCTGGCTGCTGCTCCGATTCAGCTCGCTCTGTCTGCTCCGGCCGCTGCGGAGATCCAACGTACCGGCATAACTCCTCTCTCCCGACCAGAACGTTTCTCAGGCGACTCGGGGAACGTCAATCCCTTTCTCGCCCAGTGCGACCTCCATTTCGAACTACAATCGTCCGCCTTCCCTACGGACCGCTCCCGGATCGCCTTCGTCATATCGCACATGATGGGAAGGGCGGGGGCATGGACCGCGGTGGAATGGAGCCAGATCCCTGCCGCCGCATCGCCCTTATGATTACACCATCGAGCTCCTGCCAGGCACCTCACCCCATCGAGGGAGGTTGTTTTCTCTAACAGGTCCGGAGCACCAGGCTATGAGGAAGTACGTCGAGGAGTCGCTGCCAGCCGGCCTCATTTGTCCGTCGTCCTCACCAGCCGGTGCAGGGTTCTTCTTCGTTAAGAAGAAGGACGCTTTGCTACGGCCCTGCATCAACTACCGAGGACTCAATAACATCACTGGGAAGAACAGGTACCCTCTTCCCCTGATTGCGACGGCGTTCGAACTACTTCAGGGGGCCCGGATCTTCACCGAGTTGGACCTGCAGAGTGCATACCATCTAGTGCGGATCCGGGAGGGGGACGAATGGAAGACGGCATTCAACACCCCCACTCACAACACTATGAGTATTTGGTGATGCCGTTTGGACTGACTAACGCACCAGCCGTTTTCCAAAGCTTCATCAACGACGTGCTTCGAAAGCAACTGAATAAAAATATATTTGTGTACCTGGATGATATTTATATTCTTTTCTTCGGACCTGACCTCCCACATCAGACAAGTCAGAGAGGTACTTCAGCGGCTGCTACAGCACCAGCTGTTCGTGAATATGGAAAAGTGCAAATTCTACCGAGCCTCCGTTTCCTTCCTGGGGTTCATCCTGGCAGAAGGGGAGATTTGAATGGATCCCGGGAAGGTCGACGTGGTCCTTCAGTGGCCCACTCCCGCTTGCAGGAAGGACGTACAGAGGTTCATTGGCTTCGCAAACTTCTACCGGAAGTTCATACGGAACTTCAGTACCATTGCCGGCCCTCTGCATGCTCTTACATCCCCACGTAACACCTTCGAGTGGAACAGGACCTGTCAGGAGGCCTTCGAAAAGCCAAGTTTTATCACCGGGCCAATCCTAATAGTGCTGGACCGGAACGCCTGCCCAGTGTGTGCAGCCAACAAGACATCCCACCTGCGTCCTTTGGGAGAGCTGCGGCCTCTGCCTATTCCCTCTCGCCCGTGGTCACATATCACGGTAGACTTCGTCACCTGGTTACCTCCCTCCCAGGGGAACACAGTGGTACTTTCCATAGTCAACCGGTTCTCCAAGATGGTCCATTTCGTGCTTCCATCCGCCAAGCAGACGGCCCTGTTGCTGCTGGACGAGGTTATCCGCTATCACGGACTTACGGTGGATATTGTTTCGGACAGAGGACCACAGTTCATTTCCCAGTTCTGGAAGTACTTCTGCACCCTCATCGGCGCTTCGGCGAGTCTGACATCGGGCCACCATCCGGAGTCCAATGGCCAGACAGAGAGGATCAACCAGGACTTGGAGACCAGCCTGTGCTGCTTGGCATCCCGGGACCATAGTACTTGGAGCCAGCACCTCAGATGGGTGGAGTATGCTCACAACTCCTTGCCCTCCGCCTCCACAGGTATGACTCCATTCCAAATTGTGCACGGTTATCCCCCCTCTCTGTGGCCACGGACTCTGCGGTGCCGTCCGCCCTGGCAGTGATAAGACGCTGCAAGCGAACCTGGGAGGCAGCACGCAGGACGCTGCTGCGCATGGGTACCTCCTTCAAGTCCGCAGCGGACCTCAAGAGGAGAGGGGCGCTGGCGCTCAAGGGGGGACAATGAGTGTGGCTGTCCACTAAGGATCTTCCGCTGCGGACGAAGTCGCGCAAACTTGCTCCCAGGTTCCTTGGACCTATCCCTGTCAGCAAGATCATCAACCCTGTCGCCGTGTCACTGAAGCTCCCCAGGTCGATGAGGGTCCACCCCACCTTCCATGAGGAGCATTCCTGGATCCCCTCCCGCTTTATCGTCGACCACACCCTCATCAGGGACTTCCACGCGGCCCATCCTGATGCTCCTGGGCCGTCTGGAGCCGGCCGTTTTGGGTACTGTCATGATCCTGCCTTCCAGTCCTGCCTGGGCGTGGCCAGCACACCGGCGCTGATTAGAAGGCGCACACCTGCGCCTCATCCTGACTGATTAACCTCGGTATTTATAGGACCCTGGGGAGGACTGGTCTTCGCCAGATCGGTGCCTCGCATGCCTCATTCCCGCACTTCCGTATTCCTGACGCCTACCTCCCGTGTACCGACCAATGCCTGTCTCCCGACCTTCCCCGTAAGCCTGCCATTACTGATCCTGTTGCTTGTTTGGACTGACTCCCTGGTAACTGACGCTGGAACAAATAAAGGCCTATTCCTTACTGCTTACCTGTCACCTGAGTCGTGCATTTGGGTCCGCCCTCGAGTCTCGTTCTTGACAGTCCTTCCATAGATCTGCTTGGACACAGCAATCTGTGAAAAGCAAGCCTCCTTAGCGATAAACTTTATTGGCTTACCCATCATCTAAAGGGTGACAATCATGGTTTTCTGGCCAGTTGTAAAGTTTGAAGACTTATAGACTCATATTGAACCCAAGTCAAACAATTGAACCAAACCGAAGAAATGTTATGAAACCTGGGGAAACCTTTGCAGGGGCTTAGAGTTTAGTAGATGATTTGTGTGTGGCACACAGTTTAAAACGTTTATGCCCAGCAAAATTTGGGCTGACATCTTCACAGTATTTAAATTTTTTGAAATTCCCATTTTTTTTAATGAGTTGGAAGCCCAAATTGTTTAACGATAAATTAATTATCCCAATGCAATCGTGTTAATTTTAGTTGGACTCAGGAGCAGGTGGAGGCTGAAGATGTTTGTGGAGAATGATTTGAGAAGAGATTCTAAGGTGGATCCTTGAGGCAGACTGGAGGGTCGTCGAGACAGGAAGTGTGATGTTAGTGGTGCTGATTATAAAGCACCACCCAAGATCCAAAAAGGGAACTGCAGGGCACAGATCATGGCATACAGTAAATCCAAGAAATTATTTCAATTGTGGGCCCTGAATTCATAATCACTGAAAGTTTAACTTTTTGTGTCAAAAGCGAAAGTGAGGAAGGCAGGTCCAGAACGTGGAGGACCCAAGTGCAAGGACGCAGAGAGGCAAGAGTCTCAACAAAATATTTAATTTACAAAATGCTAAACTAAACAAACTACCAAAATTGAAAACCAAATTAACATAGAAAACCTTGATTAGACCTAAAACTTGAAACAAAAAACATAACAATGACATTGGTCCGGACACTGACATAAACAATGGGCTGACAAGAACCGAAATAAACCAGGGCACTCAATCCAAACAGATTGCCAAAACAATGAGGAACATCTGGATGATACACTTGTGGCTGGAGGGAGTGGATTGGTTAACATAAGACAGGTTAACGAGAACAAGTGGACACAATAGACTGAGGACACAAGACGTTAAAACATGGAACAAGAAAATGTGACCAAATTAAAAAACCCAAACCAAAACCAAAGGAATGGAATTACGGAATTACATAAACTTTTCAAGGTTGTAGGATGCATCCTTTTTACACAGTGAGATGGTTTACTGGTATGTAGAATAAATTTGATCACATTAGAACAAATGTTATCCATTTGAAGACCGGCAAAGGTGATCCCCTTTATATGCATGCTCCTGCGCATGGAATCTGGAACTGTTGAGCATTCAGTCTTATCAGTGCACTGCAGAAAGTATATACGGTATCTCCAAATCTGTCTTTTACAGTGCACTCGTTACAACATAACCATGGGGTGTCAGCTGTGTAAACACACTTAATCAACAACCACTTTCCATCTAATCCAGCTGCAAATATGCTAATGCTCATATAATAAAAGGAGATCTGGTATAGAATACATTTTGATGTTCTTTTGAACATGATGGGAACCATGTTGTTCATTGCCAAAACATCCTACCTTCATACAAAATATAAATGACAATGCGGATATGTACTGTAAAGCTAAATCCTCTTCATCTGCTTCGTATAGTTTCAAATGCCTTCTTTACAGTGCTTGACATGTAAGGAAAGATGGAGTTAGAGAGGTAAGGAATTGTGTCTCCAATACCTTTACAGGCAAGACAATAACTTCCATGAAACACTTAAACTTTACAGAGTGAATTGTTATCATCACAGCATATTCTAAAAAGAAGAGAGTTCTTATATAAAAATAAAATGAATGAGGAAGGAGATCCTTTTTTATCCTTGATGTATGTGTTTCTTTGTTTGATTTTAGGATTAATATGGATTCAGTATTGTTACTTAAACCACCCTGTACTCACATCATCTTTTAAAAATATATTTACAGTAATTTTCTGAATCACCTGGATATTTCAATAAATTCACAGACTGTTTAACGCAGTGCTAACAATCTTATCCAAATTGTTTAATTTTAATGAAAGGAATATGCGAGCAGTGATGGAATTTCATGGGTACTGCATGGTTTTGGGGTCCCTGGCAAAACAATACTACTTTGACCCACACCACTTCACAGAGATGTCAAATGTTTAACGATTAACTATTTTCTAGTCAAACATTAGAGATCATTGTTAGGTTCCTTGTCACTTTTTTCAACATAAACAGCATCTGAAAATTTGAACTTATTGATTTTTATTATTACTATCTTTAGGCTTAATGGTCTCGATTTAGATTCAGAGACAATGCAACAAATATAGTCATTTGAATTCAGGGTCGCAGCACAGTATCCTGGTGATCAATACACCCCCCGTGTTTGTTTGGGGTTTCCTATGCCACATTCCCAAAAACACAATCAGAATCAGCTA
Source organism: Syngnathoides biaculeatus (assembly GCF_019802595.1). Taxonomy (NCBI): domain Eukaryota; kingdom Metazoa; phylum Chordata; class Actinopteri; order Syngnathiformes; family Syngnathidae; genus Syngnathoides; species Syngnathoides biaculeatus. Next base: position 5,522,698 of record NC_084654.1, on the reverse strand, counting down.
AACTTGTCAAGCATGTAACAACACACAAGGAATTTGTCTCCAGCTATGTTCGTCCAAGACTAAATTCTCCGTAGGAATGAACGTGAGTGTGAATGAATGTTTTCTGTTTGTGCCTTGCAATTGGCTGGTGATCAATCCAGGTTTAGCCTGCTTCTCACCTAAAGTCAGTTGTGATAGAGTCCAGATCTCCCCCAACCTAATTGGTTCGGTGGATGATGGTCAATTATTATTAATAGTATGATGATGATGATTATACATCCATCCATTTTCTTAGCCACTTATCCTCACATGAGTGCTGGAGCCAATCCCAGCTGTCAAGAAGCAGGGTACACCCTGATCTGGTTGCTAGCCAATCGTAGGGCACATGGAGACAGACAACAGTTGCAATCCACAATCACATCTAGGGGCAATTTAGAGTGTCCAATTAATGTTGCATATTTTTGGGATGTGAGAGGAAACCACAGTGCCCAGAGAAAGCCCACGCAGGAATAAGAAAAATGTACAAACTCCAGAGAGACATGGCCACGAATTGAACCTTGGTCCTCAGAACTGTGAGACCAATGTTCTAACCAGTTGTTCCAACGTGCCGTTAAAATAAAATCCATCCATCGATCAATTTTCAGAGTCACTTATCTTCACAAGGGTCACGGGAGTGCTTGAGCATATCCCAGCTATCATCGGGCTGCAGGCAGGGTATACTCTGAACTGGTTGCCAGCTAATCACAGGGCACATGGAGACAGACTACAGTCGCATTTTGGGGTAATTTTAGAGTGTCCAATTAATGTTGCATGTTTTTAGATGTGGGAGGAAATCAGAATGCCCGGAGAAAACCCACGCAGTTACCGAGAGAACATGCAAACTCCACATGGGCGGGTCTGGGATTGAACCCGGGTCTTCAGAAGTGTGAGGCCAACACTTTAAAGCTCTTCCACCACGCTTTCAAATAAAATATTTACAAATATTTGCATATTCAAATACATTTTGCACCTCCTGTCTGGCTGGCAGCAGCTGCTCACCTGCACCTCATTTGTTAATAATGTCATGTATTTAAGCCTTATGTCATGTTAGGTTGCCAGTTCGTTGTGTGTGAGTTTGTGTGAGTTTATGAGCTTCTTGTTAGTGCATGTGCCTTGCTACCACATCCCAGCATTCCTGCGCCACCCAAGTCAAGTCTAGTGTTGTTTTCACATTCCAAGTTTGTGCCTTGTAGTGATCTGACCTCGATTCATATTTTTGGAACTTGCCTGGTGATCAGTCCAGGTTTAGCCTGCCTCTCACCTAAAGTCAGTTGTGATACGGTCCAGATCTCCTGCAACCTAATTGTTTGGGTGGATGATGATCAATTATAATGATGATGATGATGATGGTGATGATTATGATGATTATACATCTATCTCTTCATCCATTTTCTAAAGCACTTATCCTCATGAGGGTCCAATCCCAGCTGACAATGGGCAGAAGGCGGGGTACACCCTGGACTGGTTGCCAGCTAATAGCAGGGCACATAGAGACAAACAGCCACACTCACAATCACACCTATGGGCAATTTAGAGTCTCCAATTAATGTTTTTGGGATGTGGGTGGAAACCGGAGTGCTCGGAGAAAACCCACGCAGGCACAGGGAGAACATGCAAACTCCACACAGGCGGGGCCTGGATTGAATCTGGGACCTTAGAACTGTGAGGCCAACGCTTTACCAGCTGAGCCACTGTGCCGCCCTATCATCATTATTATTATTATTATTGACATTAATTGGACACTCTAAATTGCCCCTAGGTGTGATTGTGATTTCGGCTGTTTGTCTCGATGTGCCCTGCGATTGGCTGGCAACCAGTTCAGGCTGTACCCTGCTTTTTGCCCGTTGACAGCTGGAATTGGTTCCAGCACTCATGTGAGGGTAAGCGGCTAAGAAAATGGATGGATGGATGGATTATTATTGAATCCTTATACTTGAATTGTCTAATCGTTTCGTTTCTAAATGAATGGGCGTACATCTTGAGTTTTATTTTGAAAACTACACAAGAGGAAGTAGGCTTCCCTAAATGCCGTCATTTGACTGCTGTTATCCCCGATGCGCTGTCTAGATTACTCTGCAAGAGAAGTGGACCGAGGATCGGCCAAGCAACTGTTATTAAATCGTCTGTGGTGGGGTGGGGGGAGGACTCTTTCTCGAACTTCATTGAAACCCTTATCGGTAAACAAACGAAAAAAAAAAACATTTTGTTGCTGTATTCCAATTTCATATTCTTTCTTTTGAATTGATACAGATTCACATATGCGAAGAGAAAGGGAGAAACCCGTTTCTGACTGTGAAATGTATCCAAATGTTTCTTTTATTTATTTATTTTTATAGGTGCCACCGAAGGTTGTGATCATTTTCTTAAAACGAGCTGGTTTTTGAATGTGTCTTGCTTCATATATTGACTTCTTGTAGAGGACTTGTTCGTGGGTCACCTGGTGGTGGCATGGGGTGGAAGTGGCGAAGGTAAACGTCTGTAGTGACTCCCTTTTCAGGTTCTCTCGGATGGGATTCTTTACTCACCAAGCTTATGGAGGGATGAAACACGGAGGAAAAGAGAGAGCAGGAGAGACGAGAGTGAGAAGCAGGACGCGGTCGACGTGAATGCAGAACGGACGCACCCCTCTGGAAGACTGAAATCTGAACCTATACGGGATTTACATTCTCATCGGGGGATCTCAACTGTATGCGCACACATTCATGGGTCCTTTGCTTTTCGTTTGGAACCTATTTTTGTGGAGTTACGAGTGGAACTGAATTCTAAAAATGGGATTTGGTGAGATAACTGAGCCTTGACGGTTGGCGATCGAAGGAAGCCAAAAAAGGCTACACGTTCAGGAAAAGAGGTAAAGTTATTTTTAATAACAATATTATTTAAATATGTAGAGTTACGTCCATTATATCTGTACATAGACGCCATCCTCCCTTGTTGTGTATTTGTTTGAGTTAGTGTACCGGATTTGAATGTTGGAATGGTGGCAGCTCATTGGGGTTTGGGGTCTTCGGTGTGCGCCATGGGACGAAGGAGGTGGTGTTATTATATAGCTGGGTAGGTGGGGTGCATGGCTTACTGTAGCAGATGAGTACATTTCAAGGTCATAGTAGGAGTCCAGTGCAAGTTATCCAGGTGCAGGGTGCGTGTGCGCGCGCAGTGACGTGTGCGCGTGTAATCCTTGACCGGATGTCAGTGCGCCCAGGCTAAATTTCACCAGCTGCCTGGGGTGAGCAAACTATTCGCCTGTAAGAGTGGTGCGACTCCGATGCAATCTCACGCGCACGATGATATACGGGTCAATGTCTGATTAGACAATTCTTCACAACATAAGTGGCAGCAATATATATATATGTGTTTTGCACCTGCAGGACTATGTCGTATATGTCGTGTGCAGTGTGAAAAGCACAAGTTTCACCTTATAGTGGATCCAAAACATGAACGCGCATACAGCACCGAAAACAAAATATACACATTAAAGATTTATGTATTTCAAGTGAACCATTCCTTTTCGACGTTTCATGAGTGTGAGTTGTTACCTGTGTGCATGTTAAGTGAAATGCACCTCTCATCAAAGACCGCCCTTGTGTGTTAGATAAGTATTCCTCACCCTCATACATTTTATAATTATATTTGGAAAAAAAATCCCCATGTTTTTCAGGCTTCTTCAACGGATTTTCAAAGCAATAATTAGCACTCATAAAACATTTACAATTGAGGGTGTATGAAACAGCGATACATGGGCATTGATTTCATTGATCCATCATAATCAAGGAAAGCATCTTGTGCACTGCTTTCTAATATAACTGAGCTGACTTTGCTGCATCATAGCTGAACATTTTTTTTTTATTGAATAAATATAAATGCATTTTTTCCACCTATGGGAGGTTATACTGACATCGAGGAATTCATCCATTTTACAGTATGCACCAATGATGCCCATCCCATCTGACTTTGGGCAAATAGCATTTGACGACACCCCGCTCCACCCATTACTCAGTAAAATGTTTCTGATCATATGCCATTTTCAGTGCGCTAGCAAATGGGGATCGGCTATGTCGGTACGAAACATAAACGCATTTAATCTTTGACAAATACAACAAAATGTTGGAAGATCTTGGCATGTCCTCTAGTGGGAATTTAGGTGGAAATGACTTATTTTTAACCCAAAAAAGGGTACACAGTGAATAAGTGGCTTAACCACTCCATGGAGGTTTATCAGGCTAACACGTATAATTAATATTCTTTGTTACACCTTAACCAGACAGCAAGGGTTTTTTTTTTTTCACTTGGCTGAACACACTTCATCCAGTAACAGGTTATCTATTACTCCCTCCATTTTCTGCATCACTTATCCTCACTAGTATCGTGACTAGGTGTCCCAGCTGACTCTGGAAGAGATGTGGGATACATTCTGAACTTGTTGCCATCCAGTCGCAGGACATATTTAAACAAATGACTATTCACACTCACACCTATAGGTAATTTAGAATATTCAGCTAAGCTGCTGTGCATGTTTTATGAATGTGGGAGGAAACAGAAATACCCACCGAAAAGCCTAACAGACACGTTGAGAACATGCAAACTCTACAAAAGGGATAGTGTGGATTCGAGCCCTGGTCCTCAGTACTGTGAAACAAATGTGCTGACCGGTCATCTGTTGAGCCGCTGTTAAAAAAAAAAAAAAAAAGAATAATTGCAAATAAATGTAAAAAAAAAAAATCTTGAAATGTTTGAAATTCACATTTTACCCAAACTTACCACACCAGTGTGTTTATTTATGGTGACATTGTTGATGTAGTACACTCATAGACGAGTTGATTTCATGAGCCAAGTAGAATTAGCTTGCTTCCCAGCTTCAAATCTATTGCAAAAGGTGAACAGTGAATTGTTACTACCAAAAGTTGGATGTTCCAGATTTCACAGACTTGTGTTTTGTATATCTCAGAGTTAATCCTGCAGCCATGATGCTCTCTCTCTGGTTGATGGACAATTGACATGTCATGACATCGCTCACCACGTCAATGAATCATGTTGAACATGCTCACGCCACAGGAGGCTCAAGTATTATTGTATATCTGTGACCCACAAATACACCAGTCGCATTCTCCAGCTCTGTTGCCCCAAGATGGGAGTGAACAAGTGCAAATGTAAACTATTTTGGGACACATCGTTAAGTCATAGCAGTCTGTTTATCCAATATCTGTTATATTGGGTCCTTTTATCAACGTTCCACTGCATATCCAAATGAACCACTCATACTGGTGATAATAGCCCATGGATATGGAAGCATTATATAATGCTCTCTGGCACTAAAAAGAGAGCTTGGCTAAGTATTTGAAGAACTGGTGATTTTCACTCCATTGTACTTTTGCTTAAGTGTTGTATTTACATGTAAAAGGGTGGTTTGCTATTCCATTAGCTTCTGGATAAACGAATTGGAGTTTTTACCTGAATAATGCAACACAGGAATAAGATTTATTTTTAAAGTTTTGCCCACTTTCATAAATGTTTGTGGAATTAGCTGTGGGCCTACTGCTGTTTGTTACAGCCAATGCTTTTCTGTCTTTGTGATAAACAGAGCATTAAGAAATTGTAAGGAAGGTAAAGGTTATTTTCTTGAGCTCATTTACAGTGAAACCAAGCCTATTTCCAGTTCACTTTTAAACCATTTACCTGTTCACAGTTTTAGGGGAGTGGAACCTATCCTCGGGCAGACGTTTGACGAGTTCAGGCACAAAGACAGGTAACAGCCATTTAAAAAAAAATTGAGATAGCAGCCCCTAGCGCCGGGGTGCTCAATGCGTCGGTCGATCGTGAGGCAGTTTTAGTCGATACCGCCGGCGTGTCGCGAGTATTAAAAAAAGGCATCAGCCATATTTTTCTGAACTTTAGCTCATGTGCAAACAACGACAGTACAGGGAAAAGACGCAAGTCAGCAAGTTCCCCCCCCCCCTATTTTAAGCCCTCGTTTAAGAAATCTTATCAAACATCAGTATGGATGCTAAAGTAAAGAAGACAAAAACGTATCACGAATGTGAGGCACACTTTTTTTCACATTTTTTTTCTAAGTGTGTTTGCCTCATCTGCCAGTGTAGTGAAATGTGGAATGGCATTTTCGAACTGTTTATGTTTATTGCACCAAAAAACAAAATGAGAATGAGAAATGTGAGTGAACTAAAATCCCAATTGGCCACACAGCAGTCACTTTTCACACAATATCGTTCAACAGCGAAAGCTGCCACCGAAGCATCGTTCTGGGTTCGTCACATCATCGTTAATAACAAGAAGTCCTTCCAAGACGGAGAGATGATAATAGAGGAATAGCTGACTCATTGTTCCGATCTTTAAAAATAAGGCGGGGATATTATCTTCATTAAAATCCCTCCAGCTGTAAAGGAGTACAGTTACACAAAGCTGTGAAGCAATGGCTGGTGTGGAAGGACATCGGAGGTTGTGGGTGTTTCGAACTGCTGTTGGACACAGCCCAGGTGTGCCGTTTAATTCGCATGGTGTTTAGTGATCATCAACGTGAACTCAGATAGTTACAAAAAATGTTTATGGTTCACTATGTTGTGTTGTGCAATATTGGGTCATGCAAGGCACACAAACATACATTTACACGTAAGGAATCCTCAATGTACTTTAAAATAAATATGTTTTGCAATTTTGTAGTGGGTTGATCTTTGTGGCTTGGTCATTCTATTTCATTATTAGTCATTCTAAAAAAAAAAACTTCAGGCCCCCCCCAACACTCCCACCTTACCAGCGGTCGATCGCAAGAGGCTAGCTGCTTGAAAAGTAGATTTTGTGGTAAAAAAGTTTGGCAACCCCCGCCCTAGTGTGTTCCCTTCATTACTTTTTTCATAACAAATTTACAAGCAAGTCAAATCAAACCACCGCAAAATCTTCTATAGCCCATGTATTATGATCTTAAAAACAGAATGAATCGTCAGAGTTGGCTAACCGCCGTTACATTATTTCCACAAAAGGTGTTACTTCCGCTGCAACAATAGGAAACGTGTTGCAGGTCACATGCCAACAAAAGCCACGCCCCCCATGAAAGGAACCTTTTATTTGCAATATGTAACCTTTGCTGGGCGGCACGGTGGAACAGTTGTAAAGCGTTGGTCTCACAGTTCTGGGGTCCAGGGTTCAATCCTGGCCCTCCCTGTGTGGAGTTTGCATGTTCTCCACATGTCTGCGTGCGTTTTCCCCAAGTACTCTGGTTTCCTCCCACATCCCAGAGACATGGAACATGAATTGGACACTCTAAATTGCCCTTAGGTGTGATTGTTAGTGTGACTTGTCTGTCTCCATGTGCCCTGCAATTGGCTGGAAACCAGTTGAGGGTGTATCCCGCCTCCTGCCTGTTGACACCTGGGATAGGCTCCAGCACTCCCGTGACCCATGTGAGGAAAAGCGGCAAAGGAAAATGGATGGCCTTTGCCTTTTTGTCGCTCGTTTCATTCTTTGCTCCAAAGTCATGGAAAACCACCATTTGGTAAACGCAGACGTAGGCAACCGGAGAATTCCACGCATTTTAAGGACAAACAAGATCAACATAGTGGTGATGATAAAACTCCGACGATTGCTTGTCAACACAATGATGCATCGTGTGCTGGCAAAACCTTGACCGAAAGAGAGCATGTTGTTTGCTCTCTGTTACAAGTTGCAACCCAACCTTAATATCTCCTAATTCTTTCCTAATACATGAGCAGATTTCTCACACTTTTGGGATTATTGCACAGGAAATCCGCAGAAATGATACAATCCTAATCCCTGCGCCGTACACCAAAATTATGAGAAATCTCGATGTGTTCCACCAATACGGAAAAGACTGGAAAAACTACGACTATGAATCTGAGGCAGCTGAATTCACCCAGAGCCAACATTACTTCGAAATCAGCGAGGGTCGAGTCGTATCGATTAATGGAGAGAAACTAGGATCCAAGACTGGTTTCGGTAGTGAGTTCTGCGAGCATTCGATTCTAATGCATGAAAGAAAGTGGTCACAGTTTACTCTTTTTCCTGACCTGAACTGTGTCAAAAAAGCCAAGAAGAAAGTGGTTATGAAACATCTGAATGAACTTGGTGTCCCATGTTGGAGAATACTACAAAGGTGCGCTGGTCACTCTGGTGGAGCAGGAAGTCATTCAGGATCTTGAGCGTGATGAAGAATAACTTTTGCTAAAGAACAAAAACATCACTTAGTCTTTTGATGTAAAGAACTTGCACTTCATTTGAAAACACACTGGACAATGGACAAACTCATAATTTTTTGCAGTTATTGAATTTGTTCATTTTGCTGTACTTTAAGGTTGTGTAGGGTATGTTTCACCTTATTTAAATGTCTTGAAGAACACAATTCATGTCCTCAGTAGATTGATTACAGTAATTTAATGCAACAGCACCACTTTTATTTGATTTTCAACAAGTTGTTGCCATTTGGCAGAAAATTGGGATTTAGACATTTTTGTTATTGAGGGAGATGGGATTTAGCAGATTTTGCACCTAAAAATGATACATGTTGGAAAATTGATTACACTGTTGAGTTTTGATTTTTGAAAATTTCAAATTTTATCCCATGATTCATCAGCCTCCACAAGGACTGAAATAGGCTACATGAACCCATTTGTACAGCTCTCCAGAAAAAAAAAAAATAATTTCCCACAAAAGACATTGATGGATTTAGCTGGTGTTGCATCTGAACCTTTCTTATCTTCCACAAAATGGCACCAGAACCCTGGCTAACAGGAAAATATTAATTGCTGTCAAGAAAGTATGTTAAAGTGATACATATTGATTGAGAGATTTTTGTGTCAAGGAGAAGCAAAGTTTTCACAAGGTTGTTAGCGAAAGTAAAAGTTGTAAGATGTGTTTGTGGTATGATTATGATTTAAAATATCAATATAGGGGTGTAATCAATTGCCCATGTTTATTTGCAACAAACCTCAGTCACAGTTGTACACTGTCTCAATTTTGTTTTTAGTTTACCCCTGCCCTACCGAAGGAAAGACAAACATGTTGACTAATATCAGGTCTATAGTACAAGGAAGTAATGGCTGTGAAGACTGTCCTTTACAGGGACTGGGGGATTTTTATTACAGCGTCTTTCTTCTTGCCCTCTGTTTATCTCAGCTTTCAGCAGCAGCTTCCCTTCACTCTCTCTTCAACTATCTGACAGAGGGTTGCAGGATCCTGCAGAGTGGATGGTGGAGCTCTAATTCAATTTATTCCACTGCTGAGAGATGGAGAGCTGAATCAACTGAACCAGAGAAAAGTGAGAGTATAGAAGGGAGCAAGAAAGCTGGTGACCAAGGATGTTAGCTAAAATTTGCCAAGGGGTGACAAGCCTTATATTTGACTGTCATTGTGACATCTCAATTTTATACAGTATTTATATATCCATCCATTTTCTTAGATGCTTATCCTCACATGGGTCATGGGAGTCCTGGAGCCAATCTCAGATACTATCGGGGAGGAGGCAGGGTACACCCTGTTCTGATTGCCAGCCAATTGCTGGACACATGGAGACAGACAACAGTCACACTCAGAAATCAAACCTAGGGGCAATTTAGAGTTTCCATTTAATGTATTTTTTTGGAATGTGGAAGGAAACCGATACAGTCACAGGCAGAACATGCAAATTCCACGCGGGGCCAGGATTGAACCTGGATCCTCAGAATTGTGAGGTCAACGCTTTACAGCTGCCCCACCATGCATATTAGAAATGCCACAATTATCATGAATGGTGCATCTGGAAAGTATTCACAGTGCCTAACTGTTTCCACTTGTTGTGTTAAAGCCTGATTACAACATGGAATAAATATATTTTTCCAAACCTTTATGCCAACAATACTCCTTCACGCTAACATGAACAAAGTCATCATCAGTCACTCACATTTGAAAAATGTACGGGTGTGGTCAGTCATGCCCACAGATTTAAAGATACGGGTGTGGTCCACCAGTCATGCCCGCAGATATAAATTTGCGGGTGTGATTCGGGATGGAATCTCAAAACCTTAAAATAACTTACTGAGTTGTTATACCCGAGTATGAAGTTGTTGCATAATACCATAATCCTAATTTATTGACACTGCATAGACTGACACAGACATTTTTAAAGAGGTTAATAGACATTTGATTTCAAAACTAAATATTCATATAATCAAATCATTTTATGTCATCATGATGTATTGTTATAATATCACGTAATTTATGGCATTATCTATTGTCAATCCATTGATTAAAGCTAGCAGTAGATGATCTATATCTTCCTAAAGCAAGTAGAGGGGAAAAGTTTTCAACTTCAAGATAACACGGTACCACGGGGGAAAATGACCGTTCGCATTTAGATATATGGATAGACTAGTCTAACATTAGCACTTAGATCAAGTCAAAGTAAATCACAATCTCATACTTATTATAGTTAGATACTGAAACATTACCTACATTATATCCTAGAAATGTTTTCAATGTACAGTGAAGAAAATAAGTATTTGAACACCCTGCTATATTACAAGTTCTCCCAATTAGAAATCACAGAGGGGTCTGAAATTTTAATTGTCGGTGCATGTCTACTGTGAGAGAGATAATCTAAAAAGAAAAATTCAGAAATCACAATGTATGATTTTTTTTTCCGATTTATTTGTGTGATACAGCTGCAAATAAGTATTTAAACACCTGTCTATCAGGTACAATTCTCACCCTCAAAGACTTGTTGGTCTGCCTTTAAAAGTCCACCTCCACTCCATGTATTATCCTGAATCAGATGCACCTGTGTGAGGTCGTTAGCTGCCTAAAGACACCTGTCCACCCCATAAAGTCAGTAAGACTCAAACTTGTAACATGGCCAAAACCAAAGAGGTGTCCAAACACACCAGAGACAAAATTGTACAACTTCACATGGCTGGAAAGGGCAATGGAGAAATTGGCTAGCTCTTTGGTGAAAAAAGGTCCACTGTTGGAGCAATCATTTGAAAATGGAAGAAGCTAAACATAATGGTAAATCTCAATCGGAGTGGAGTACCACGCAAGATACCACCTCGTGGTGTCTCACTGATCCTTAAAAAGATGAGGAATCAGCCAAGGACTACACAACAGGACTTGGTCAATGATCTGAAAAGAGCTGCGACCACTGTTTCCAAGGTGACTGTTGGTAATACACAGGGGTGGCCAACCAGTCAGAGATGAAGAGCCACAGTTTTTACTGTCTTACGGCAAAGAGCCACATCATACACACGAATATTATTCCGTCCTCAGACACATACCTTTGCTCAGCCAGATTTATTGTAAATGTCACACACACCAACATTATAACAAGAAAAATACTCCTCCAGAGTACCAAGACCACAGGGCAGTATTCTAAAAAAAAATTAAATTGTGTGCTCTCTCACATAGACGAAGTACCAGTTCAACCAAGTCTTGTCTTGTATGTCACAACTCTCATCCAATGCCACACTAAAATACTCACATGCTTGAAGATCAGAGTGCAACTGTGATTCAACAGCTGTTAATATCCGATATTCTGCGTTCAACACTGTGGCGGGACAGTTGAACGTCTGATACGCTCCATTTTAGTTTGTCGACTCCGGGAGCCAAGATTTCAAAGGCGTCAATGAGGCATTTTTTTATGAAATCTCCTTCGTTGTATGGCTTTTTAGCCCGTGCTATGTTCCAAGCCATCTGATATGATGCAAGCGTTACGGTCTCTGAGTGTTTCGTAAATTTTTGGAAAAACTGCACCTGGCTTTTCAAAGTAACCAACTTGTTCTTGCGAAGTTCAGTCCCTTTTGGAAATTCCTGTTCGATGTTAGGGTGGAGTGAGCTGAATTGACGCTGAAGATTTGAAGCTTTGAAATGCGCTAATGCTGTGTGACATATAAGGCAGATCGGCTTGCCATTACGTTCAACAAAAAAATATAAACTCTCCCACTCTGGCAAAAACGTCCTGTGTTCTTCTTCATATTTTCATTTGGCTGTGCTTTTTTCCCCTGCCATTTCAAGAGGTAACTTGACGGAAATTGTTTACAAAACAAATGATGTCATACGAAAGATTTTCTCATGGCTCGTTTGACGTCACTCAAACAAGCTTACATGGTCAGTGTGGCATCTAGCTGTAGGGTGAGTGAATGACAGTGCCAGCCAAGCATTTTTGACGCATCTCATGTGAAAGCTCCTTAAAAGCTCCATTAAACTAGTTAAAGAGCCGCATGAGTTTCGCGAGCCGCGGGTTGGCCATGCCAGGACTAATACGTCATGGTTTGAAATAATGCATGGTACGGAAGGTTCCCCTGCTTACCCCACCACATGTCAAGGCCCGTCTTAAGTTTGCCAATGACCATTTGGATGACACAGAGGAGTCATGGGAGAAGGTTTTGTGGGCAGATGGGACCAAAATTTAATATTTTGGTCATAATTCCACTAACCGTGTTTGGCGGAAGACGAATGATGAGTTCCATCCCAAGAACACCATCCCTACTGTGAAGCATGGGGGGGGGTAGGATCATGCTTTGGGGTTTTTTTTCTGCACATGGGACAGGACGACTGCACTGTATTAAGGAGAGGATGACCGAAGCCATGAATTGTGAGATTTTGAGGAACAACCTCTTTCCCTCAGTCAGAGCATTGAAGATGGGTCGTGGCTGGGTCTTTCAACATGACAATGAGCCGAAGCAATATACCAGTTTGTTCAATCCTCTTTTTCTTCACTCTAAATCAGCCTATTGCGATCGACTGGCGGGGTGGGGGGGATGCATGCGCGCATCGCCAGGACTGCTCGTAAATCGGAGGCCGGCTTGCTAGAACGCACCTTCATGTGCGTGCGCTCGACATATTGGCCACACCTGAATCAAGCGACGAGGTGGATTTTTTTTGGGGGGGGGCATGCCGTCACACGATCAACCAAAACTGCCTCGCGATAGACGCATTGAGCACCGCTGGTGTAACTGAATTTCCTTTGACATGGCTCATGATGTTGATGACTTTCGATGTAAATGCGCTCGCAGTCCATGAAGCAGTTCAGAACATCCGGAGGCAAGCAGTTAGTGTACAGAAAGCCTTTATTCCCTCCGTGGTCAATGATCAGTGAGTCAGTCAGGAAAAGCAGCAGTATCAGAAGAGGCAGGCTTACTAGGATGGTCAGGGAACAGCTGAGGGTCGGTACACGGTAGGTCAAGTATACGGGATGCGGGCACGAGGCATGGGAATCAACGATCTGGCGGAGGACTAGTTGTCCCCCGTGTCCTATAAGTACCGGGTGTAATCAGCCGAAACAGGGTGCAGGTGTGTGCTGACTAATTGGCTGACCACACCCAGCCTGAGGAGGATGTCAGGGGCATGACAGATATGTGGTATCCAGTAACTAGAAACCCACTAAGTACAGAACAGAGGTCCAACAAGTCTGAAGATTTAATAAAGTGTGGAAACAATTCAGACAGCTTTGTAATTGGTCTTGTTTGTATATTTGCTTCCTGATTAATGGAGGATGAAGAACATGTGGCAATACGATTCTGGTGATTAGAGAGTTCAATAGACTGACATTGAGACACATTCTAAAAATTAAGATAAAAAGACAATAATGATGTACAATTATCCAGCTCATCAGCAAAACTGAAATATAATGGGTTGTTAAAATGTAATTGTTTTTTCCTCCATGCATCTCTCCTCTTCAAAGTTTTATGGACATTAATTTTGGATACATTTCTGTAAACCTGCAGTGTTAGGATATGCTGTTTTAGTTACAGTTTTCAGTTATATTGACTGCTGTGAAAAAGGATTATTACATAAACTGAGGGAAGTAGCTGTGACCGAGATTTTAACACAATACTGTAGATTTGAGATGAAACAATTTAATGAATACAAAATAACAAAAATCCCACCTTATCCTCACAAGGGTCGTGGAAGTGCTGGAGCCTATCCCAGCTGTCATCGGGCAGGAGGCAGGGTAGACGCTGAACTGACATAAAAAAATGCATTAATTGGATTCTTTAAATTGAATTGCCATTAGGTGTGTTTGTGAATGTTACTGTTGTCTGTCTCCATGTGCCCTGCGATATGCTGGCAACCAGTTCAGGGTGTACCCTGCCCCCTGCCAGTTGACAGCTGGGATAGGCTCCAGTACTCCCGCAACCCTTGTGAGGATAATTGGCTCTGAAAATAGATGTGTCTGTATATATGAGAGAGAGAGAGAGAGAGAGAGACAGCTAAGGCTTTAAAGAAACATTTCAGGACCGTTGTCACAAAAGGAATGTCAAACACAAATTATGAGTTTTCCTCTTAAATGTAGGCCAGATGACATTTTTTCCCTCTTTCCAAAACTCATCAAGATGGCCGTGACCATGGAGCTGCAGAGGATCTTTCTACTCTTTCTAAGATTGCATTAAAGTGTGGCAGAGAAGGTTGGGAAAGCACATTAGACTCCAAGGGGGATTACCTCAAATGGAAAATCTTGTAGTTTAGATTGCAAAATATTGTTTATCCTTTATAACATCAGTCCTGAAATATCTGACGTGCTTCGTACACAACATAATTCCTGGGAAGGGTGAAGAGATGGTCCACTGTTTCACAACCAGGACAACTCAGTCTGCCAATCCACAATCCAAAGACACCATCCCCAATGTCCATGTGATGTTGCAGAGGCATATCAGCCAGGACAGCCTCGCAACATTCCGAGCCTTTAGGAACTCTGGGTGAATCTCATCCAGTTCAGGAGTCTTGCCACTGAGGAGCTTTTTAACCAGTTCAGTGACCTTAACCCCATAGATAGGAGAGCCCGCCTCAGAGAACCCAGACCCTGCTTCCACATGGGAAGGCATGTCAGTGAAATGAAGGAGCTCTTCTTCTCACCGACTCACAACATCCCAAGTCGAAGTCAGCAGCGTCATGTTCTCTCTATTCGGAGTGTTGAGAGTGCAATGCTTCACCCTCCTGAGACACTGGACCAGAATTTCCTCAAAGCCGTCTTCATTTCGTTGTCCATAACGTCATCGAACTCCTCCCATGCCAAGGATTTTGCCTCAGTGACTACTAAAGCAGTATTCCACCTGTCCACCCAGTACCCATCAGCTTCCTCAGGAGTATTGGAGACCAAAAAGGCATGATAGGACTCCTTTTTCAGCTTGATTGTTGGTGTCCACCACTGTGTTCGGGGATTTCTGCCTGGAGCTACTGCCCCCGCAACACAACCCGGAGAAGCCATAGAAGATGGATGGATGGATGGATGGATGGATGGATGGATGGATGGATGGATGGATGTTTTTTGTAAGGGAACTTCCCCATGGATTCCTTTTTTTGCCAAGTCTCTTCCTTAGTGTTTAGTCATGAACACTGACCTTAACTGAGACCAGTGATGCCTGTGGATGGTGTCTTAGGGTGGATGAGTAGTTGTTTCACTCTTTGAATAATTTTGCTTCACCCACCATTATTGAGAAGGTTCATTAGTTTACCTACTTTCTCCATTTCTGTGGTTCATTGGAGTTGCACACTTTTTCAAATCCTATTTCACATAGGGCCAGATACATTTAATATGATTTTCCTTATATAAAAATAATCTGTATTTTAAAACTGCAAATTATATTTTTTGGGTTGTCTTTGTGAATTATAATTGACTTGATAATCTGAAACATTGATAGTGTGATTATTATGCAAACAACTGGGAAAAAGGAAGAGGCAGTATACCCTTTTCCCTACACTATACATACAGTATATGATATATGCAAACCAAAAATTTTCTTGATTCAAAATTATAGTCAAGTTTGCGGTCCCACTGAAATTGAGTGAAATTGTGATTTGTTTGAATGCAACATCAATAAAACAATCAACATCTAATGAGTTGGCTGTGGCAATCAGAGATACTTTTTGTTGTTTTGAGCCAAAACGCTGCAAAGAAAGCTACAGCATAAAATGCAGTAAATGCAAACATTGCAGAAACATCTTTGGTTTGTTGTTTTCAATTTAAACTAGTACTCCTGTAAAATGTATACACAATTCTGTGGGATTTCATTCTTGTGATCAAATCACAATAGAGAAGTATGTTTCAGAATCCCAAGATAGACACATTTAGCGTCGTGTATTTTGAAATCTCAAAATAAAGGAACATATATTTTATGCAACTGCCAACGCTCAATTGTGGGGGCAGGATTATTTATTTAAAATGCTCTGTCTGAGTCAAGTACAGAATGAAGGGACTTTTTTGAAAGTTTTGAATCTTGCAAGTGACTAGTTGATGAAAGGCTAGTGTGTTAACTCGTACGAATTGGTTAGAGACAGGTATATAGGTTAAGTCAGGACTCTTCCTGTAAATGTAACTACTTATGTCAGTCGAAGACTAATTACAAGGACAAGAAGCTCATCTGTGTTGATGTTTTGTGGGCGGATGAGGGACTGCATACTGAGAAGATTAAATGTTACACTTAATTAAGATGCCTGGATTCGGGAAATCAGAGATCAGTGGTGATCTATGCCAAAAGAAGCTACATTTAGCCTAGCTTGTTAGCGCATGCCATCTGTTCACACGTATTGCACCCAAACAGCAAGTGCAAGCTCTGTTATCCCAGAGGAAAATGTTACTACTCAGAGCTCACTCTTCTATGGCTAAGGAGACAAAGTTTGAGAATCTCACATAAGCCTCATGTTACTTTCTCTTTCATCACCAATGTTTCTCATATGTCTATTCTAAAACTCACCAGGAGAAATAAGAGAAAACAAGAACGTATAGGGTGTCAAGTATGAACAAATAGTAAAACCTCGCTAATCATGAATAACTGTTTTTAATCGTCTCATTTATTTCAGAAAGGAGAAAAAAAATACTGCAGTTCCGATTGAGCAATATGTGAGTCATACGGACACACGCACAAACACGCACACACACTCCAAATTCTCTAACAAAAAAGATGCATGTGAGGTTCTCCACTGAATGATTACATGGATACAGATTTATTTTTCTGGCAGTGAAAATAATGTAAGACTTGAATCATGTGACCATTCCCTACCACCTGACTGAATTTCCATATCCCTATTCCAAGCTGCTTATCCTCACGGGGTAACGGGGGTGCTGGGGCAAGTCCCAAGGCAGACTACACCCTGAATTGGTCTCCAGTCAGTCAAATGGCACACATATTGTACACTGTAACTGAGTGGGAACTGATCCCACGCTGCCTGCACCAAAGTCTGGCGAGTGTACCACTACACCATCAATGACTCTCTGACTAGATTTACTAGTACTATTTCTTAACAACACCCAATCATCTTCTTCATATCTTGACGGAGCAAAGAAACAGTGTTGGAGGTTCCTCTCTCTTCAGTGTAGGACTGTGATATAAAATAAAGAGGATCTTTGTACACAGAGTCATTGGGCTTTATGATTCTTTAGCAAATAAAAGATGAGCTGACAGACAAATGTGTTTCCCTTTTGGAATATATAAAGCAATGTGGATCGGACTCAATCTTCATCTTCTTTATTAAAGGTCAGCAAAAATCCTGTAATTAAATTTATCATCATACAATCTTAAAAGGATTTATAGAATCATCCACATTGCAGATAATTTCTAGGAGAAGTTTCTGGATCTTCAGAACACTTTCTGAGTTTGAGCGGGAAGTGGTGAGCTGATGGTAGTTGTAGTGTTGTGACACACCCCTATCTGCATTGAGGGTGAGTCGAAAACAGATCCATTTTGTCATGTTCCTGCCGGTCCAGCCCCGGCTGGGCGGGTCCCAGCGCACCGGCGCTGATTATGAGGCGCACACCTGCGCCTCAACCTTGTTGAGTAACCCCTGTATATATAGAACCCAGTGGACGGTCTGGGTTTGCCAGATCGTCGCAACTCATGCCCCGTTCCAACACTCCCGTATTCGTGATCATGAACCCGTATGTACCGACCTCCGCCTGTTCTCCGACCAACCCCGTAAGCCTGACGCCTTCGCCACTCCTGCTATCTCTGATCGATCTCCCGTGTACTGACCCCTGCCTGCCCACGGACCTGCTCTCTACGCCCGACGTCCTGACTACCGCTGCTGCACTTGACTGTCTGCCTGATCCCCGACTTTGGACCGAATAAACACTTTTGCCGAACTACCTTTGCGTCTCCGGAGTCCTGCATTTGGGTCCTCCCTCTGTCTCGATGGGTCGTGATAGAACGATCTGGCCAACACAGGACCCAGCACGAAAGACCCAGCGTCGCCGAGACCTACGTGAGGTAAACCGACTGCCGAAGGACCAAGCCTGTCCTATCCGGGTAGGCTCCATGATGTTGTCCCCTTCTTCTGTGTGACATGCACCGCCTGCGTGCCATGAATACGTCCTCACCACGACCCGCTCAGCACCTCATTTTCTTTTGGACTCCGATTTTTCGGACTATGAGGAGGATCTTGATTTGTATGACCGGCTGGCCGACTATGATTCAGATTTTGACTATGAATTTCCTCTCCCTATCTTTAAGCCCAGTCAGTTTGTTTAACCTCCCCATGTTTCCAGCTCCCGAGTGTCTTCGCCCGGTAGGTCCAAGTCCTCCAATCCATTTATGGGAACCCGCTTGGCCATCTACCCGGGTCCTCCGCGTGGCGGCCAGAGGAGACACACAGGCCGGGTGCTCCCTTGTGCCTCCCGCTGCGTAGCAACAAAGACGTCCACCCACTCCTCACCGGCAACGGTCAAACCAGCAGACCCTCAGCTGGTGGCAAAGATTCCAGCCCAGAGGGAGGAGGGGTCGCCAAATCACGAGGTGTTCTCCCCCGAAATGCGGGCAGAGATAGAGCGGCAGAGTGCCGAACTCGTGGTCCTCACGGCCCAGGTTCGGCGGGGATTAGAGAATCAGCCGAGCTACACCCACGTCGCAGTAGCAACAGAGTCGCTGGTGGATCACGCCCATGTTGCAGTGACAACTGACCCGTTCCCGACTCACGCCCATGCTGCGGTGACAACGGACTCCCGGACAAGTCACGCTCAGACCGCAGTAGCAACGGACCCGCTACCGAGCAAAGTTCATGTCGCTGTGGCAACGGATCCACTGTAAGTGCACACTGCGATAGCCACTGATCCGCTACCCAGCCTCGGCATACTCACATTGCGGCTTCGACAGACGTGCTGCTGATACAGGCTCACGCCACGGTATCCTTCAGCCCCTTTTCGGACCGAGGTCACGTCGCGGGTGGCGACAGATTCACTGCCGCGTCACACCTACATCGCGGTGGTGACAGGCGTCATCATGACCGCCATAGGAAAAGGGTGGAATTGGCAATCGAGGATGAGCCTGCCAGAGCGCCTTCAATGTGCGTGTTCCCAAGGAACAAGACCCAGAAACGACTTGCAGAGGGCTTAAGTTCAGAGGCTGGAGTGAATTCTGATAAAGACGAGGCGAACTATTTTCCTCTAGTGAAGAGGAGGAGGACCTTATCATTCCCGTCGCTCCGTGCTGTGCCCAGGAATGATCCATTCACGCCCCCTAGTGTTTGCCAGTTCTCCTCCGGGACCCCTGACTATGAGCCAGTCGGTGTCCATCTGAAGGAGCCGACTCTCATTCAGGAACAAGCGCCCAGTCCAGGAGTGCCAAGGCAAACACCGGAAGTGCAACAACACAGCGTTCTGCCGCCTGTGGGTTTTCAGGAGCCAATCTCCAAATCTCACGTTCCTGTCCAGGAGGTGGTGATGATTCCGCAGCTGCCTCACGTTCATGCCCAGGAAGTTGCAACGGTTCCGCAGCCGCCTCACGTTCCTGTCCAGGAGGTGGGGACAGCTCGTCCGTAGCCGCCTCACATTCCTGTCCAGCAGGCAGCGCCAGCGTCACAGTCCCCTTCGTTCAGTACCGGTGGCGACCGGTCACCAGCCATCCCTCACCCCTGTCTCAGCAGCAACAGGCCCGTGGCCGCCCCACTGTTCTGCTTCAAAGGCGACTGGCACGCGGTCGTTCCACGCCCCTGTCTCGACGGCAACAGAAGATGGCGACGGCTCATTGGCATCCTCACGTTCCTGTCCAGCAGACAGTACCACAGTCCTCTTCGTTCCAGTCCAGGCAGCGACCGGTCAGGGGCCGCCCCACGCCCCTGTCTCAACGGCGTCAGGAGCTGGGTAGGTCAGATGTGCCCCACCCCGGAACTGGAAGGGCATCGGGATGGCTATGATGATGATCGTGCCGGTCATCGCTTTGGTCCTTCTCTCCGTCATCCTCCTCACTCCTGATGTTTCCCAACCGCTTCATGACCTAGCCTTGGCAGCGACTGATCCCCGGCTGCCTCATAATGAAGCCTCGGTGGCGACCGGCCCCTGGGCACCTGCCGACCGAGCCTCGGTGGTGACCGATACTCGGTCGTCCCGCAACCGCGTCTTGGGAGGGCTTCGTCCAGAGCAGTTGCATGCCTTTGTCTAGTTCCTGTTTTGCCGTTGGGTTCCTCCACGAGGACGTCCACCCGAATCACCCCGTGGGGATCCTGGTGCTTGGGGTCCGGGTCGTCTTCCTGACCTGTCCAGTCGGACGCCTCGTGTTTGGTGGCCTGTACGGCCACCAGACAGACCGGGGATGTTGGGTGCCCTTCGCCGGACCCCCTTCCACCTGCCCCTGGACATTTTTGTGTGTGTGTTTCTTTTGTTTAGGCACGTCTGGGAGCCGCAGCTTAGAAGGGGGGCACTGTCATCTTCCTGCCGGTCCAGCAGTGGCTGGGCGGGTCCCAGTGCACCGGCGTTGATTAGGAGGTGCACACCTGCGCCTCATCGTCGTTGAGTAACGTAATGTCTTACCTAATTGAGATAAGAACCCCCCGACACATGCCTGCCTGCTACCTGATCTATGGAGAAACACTGCAACTTGTGTTCATTTAACCACCTGAGATGACTTACAAACTGGAAATATAGCCTAAAATATACCAAGCAAACCTTAATGTTAACAAGTGTGAAACTTCATAGCCACATGCGGTCTAATAGCTAACAGCTACAGTAAATTTAGTATTTTCCAAACAGCACTATCCATCCATCCATCCATCCATCTCAACACGGTTTATACTGTTCAGGGTCAGGGGGCGCTGTAGCCTATCTCAGCTGACTTTGGGCGAAAGGCAGACTACACCCTTATCATGGGGAAAATGGATAGATGAATAGTCACACATAGTGCAATCGCGAAAGACCAAATTTGTCTGATCAAGGCATTATGTGTCCATCTCAGATGTGTTCTGTCCCACACGCCCGGCATGTTTTATTAAAAAGAACTTCCTCGGTTATTAGACAGCGGCATGGCTGCTTAGCCACCACCTCACAGTTCTGAGGACAGGCGTTCAAATCGTGCCTGTGTAGAGTTTGTATACCGATATGAGTTTTCTCAAGGCACTCCGTTTTCATCCCACATCCAAAACCATGCATGGTTGCTTCATTGAAGACTATAAATTGTCCATAGGTGTGAATGTGAGTGTGAATGATTGTTTGTTTATGTGTACCAAGTGATTGGCTGCCAAAGAGTTCAGGGTGTTCTCTGTCTCAAAGACACCAGGGATGGGCTCCAGCGCTTCCACAACCCTTGTGAGGATAAATGCCACAGAAAATGGATAGATGGATTGCTTTCAGACATTTACAGGACTACGTCAAAAGACACACGGTAAGGCTAAAAATAAATGAACTTTTAGATTCAAATATGCTGTACTCGATTGAAACGTGTTTTGCAGTACTATGAATTATGAGATTGCATCAGCCAATCACCGTTAAAATGATAATTATTGGCTGATATCGATCAAGCCGATCAAATCAGTGTAAAGTCTGAAATAAATGCTAAAAGCCATAAGTCCAAAAGTGCAACGAATTGTCTACCTTGTCAGCTGTCTCAACGTTGACATTTTATTGTTTCACCAACTGCGTTGGGAGTTGACTTGGGCT